>NC_081414.1:693281479-694530229 GCF_030272615.1 Cryptomeria japonica
GGAGATGAAATTATCTTTAATGTTGAATTATTGACTCATAGAAGAACATTATGGAAATTATGATTTGAAAATTTCTAACGTTACTTTTGGTTATGGAATTTATATATTGAAATTGTCCAAATCTTTACACATGGGGAGATTATTTTTATTCTTGTGTTATATATAGATGTTTTGATTCTCATAGAGAATTACAATTTCATGATCTAGAGTACTCAATGAGCATTGATAGAGTTGTTTGATATGATAATATTGGATTGTTGCATTACTCCCTTGGACTTCAAGTTCACCAAAATTCTAAGTGGATCTTAATTTTTAACCAAAAGTATGCTTTAAATTTTCTCTAAAGATTTGGCATGGTTTGATTGCAATCTCGCCCTCACACCTTTTTAGGTAGGTGCTGTATTATCTAGTAGTTGATGTTACATTATACCAGTAGTTTGTTGGCAGCCTTTTCTACTTGACACACATTTATCTTGATATTTATTTAATGGTTGGAAAATTTCTCCAATGTCTCTTAGGAGCCTCATGAGAGTCATTGGAAGACAACCCAATATAATTTGACGTATATTTAGAGTTTATCACACTTTGGCATTCATTCCACATTAGGAAGTTTCTAAATTGTGGGCTTCATTAACCCAGATTGGGTTAGTGATGTTTATAATCGAAAGTGTACTTCACCCTTTTTCATTTTCCTTGGTTCTAGTTCAATTGCATTGTCATTCATGAAGCATATAGCTATCACATTATCATTGTCGTGAAGAGATTTTGTGGCTTCACTAGTTGATGATTGAGCTTGGACTTTATTGTAATCATACACTACTATATGTTGTAACAATTAGAGTATCATTCATATATAATTTAACTCAATGTATTTCAACATACTAATCATATCAAGATCCACATTCACTTTATTAGATAGCTCATCTAAGACAATGTCCTTATCTTGGAGTGTACTTGCCTACTCAAGAGTAGGTTGTGGACATATTTACTATACCTTTGGCATAAACTCATTATCTTTAGTTACACTTGATGCTTTGGGTGAAGTAATTTGACCTTGGGGGATCTTCTTGAGCCCTCCTTCCTTCACTTTTCATGTTTTCTTCACATTTTTCTCTCTTATGGAGAATATTTTTTTCCCATAAGGTTTTTATCATTTTATCCATTTTGTAATATGTTATTATACATGGGTACCTTATCAAGTCTTATTATTGGGATCCATCTTTTTGTATCTTTTCATTAATTTTTTTCTCCCTAAGTCACACTTTACGGGGGTGTTAGTGTGAAAAGTGTTATTCCTTAATTGATTTCCTTGTAGGATCTATGCACACCTAGTACTTAAGTTTACTTGGATAGCTTCTAGAGTACACTTAGGATACTTTTATCTTTGTGTCTTGTTGCATATGATTATGACACTTGTGTTTGATCCTATGAATTCCTAGATCTCACCTTGTCTTTATAAGAAATGATTCTCTTATACATTATTCACCTTGAACATCTTGTGAATATTGTATTCTCGATTGGTAGAGTAATATCTTTTATTGTTGCTTCTATCTTGTGTGTAAGGATATTTGGTGTTGCAAATCTATTTATCTTGGTTGTGTAATTCAAGACAAAGCATCGAGATTAACAATGCATAAGTATCCATAGTGTTTTTTTATAGGGATCAAATTTATGATTACGATAACACAAGTTCTATGGGGGAGAAATAAAAATAACTATTCCCCCATACATTTGATCATAATAATTACTAAAAAAATCTATATGTTTAGATGACATGACAAATATTTGTAAGAGAAAACATACAATTTTTACTTTGTCATTTAGTTGAATTAAGCAATATTTTACTTTCTCATTTAATTGAATTATATTGAAATGTAATATCAAACATCACACCTTATGCAATTCAATGTGACAAGTGGTGCTTTCCTCCACATCATCAGAGGTTGGGTTCCGTCATCTTTGTCCTTTTGTCCATCGGGACCGCCTTGTCAACCTCAAACTGGAATTTTACCAACTCTATCGGTTTGCACCTTCAGGACTCTAGCGCAATGCAAAGACATCTGCTCGGTGTGCTAGCGTCCAACAAATCTAATAGTCCACAAGTGGTTGTTTGAGCATTACACCTGCACCTAGAAGGAATCGTAACACCTCTACATGTGACCATTGATGTTTGTTTTTCATCCAAGGCCTATATCTCTCCGGTTTGAAGGCATTTTGAGGATCTTTTTTGGCATTTTTGAAGATTACTTCTTCAGGTTGGAGCTCTTGGTGGTTTTTATTGAGCAATAATCATAAATTTTTTAGTACTCTACAGTCCACCATTATTGCAATCCTTCAAGAAACTCATAGCATTACCTTCATGAATATTAGAAGGGGAATTGTCTTTCCTTTTCCATGATTCATTGCTCATTTAAATTCAATTATTTTGAATCTATTGTTATTTCTATATTATCTTTATCAATACATATTTCCCCATGGCTTTATTTGGGTTGTTCGTCATGGTGGAAACACCAAAACGGGGGTATAACTTTGGTAGACTCCAAAACACAACCCCAATATTTTCTCTTCTTGCTTGTGTGTAGGTTCATAATCGTGGGAGAACTATTTTACCATGGGAGGCTCCAATCATGGACCGATTGTGAGTTCTATTCATCTTTTCTTAGTCATTTTTTATTTCACATCTACTAGTTTAGTTTCATTTTTTTGTGTGTTTTTGTCGTGTTTTCACTGCATTTGGTACGCTTTGTCTGGGTTTTGTACCTCATTCGTACAAGATGACAGTGTGCCATGCTAGTATCCCAAACCTGCGTGCTCATCCTCTAGGCAAAGGCTTAATAGAGTCATCTAAGAGCCCCGAGTTGTATTTTGTTGGTCCAACTTCTTATTTTTATCCTCTGGCTCACCCTTAGTACTAGTTCAAGTGAGGTATCAAAGGGTTGATTTATTCTCTAGGATTCATCATCCTTGAGGTAACATTCCTCCATTACATTTTGGTGAACCTGACATGAACCGAACCTTTCTTTTTGAATTATGTGTTTATCATTTAGATCATTACATACATCTAATATAATTTATTTAAAAAAAATTAAGCACACCTTTGTGCTAGCATCTACAAACAATCTAGTTCATTGCATAATGTTTACATTTTGTGTTCACTTTCTCATCTTTATCAAAACTTTACTAGAAGAAAAAGCATTTAGTATCCCTGTAGTGTAGTCTCAGCGTCAGAAGACTCATCTATGAGTTTTATGACCCAGATTGCCACAAGAGTCGTAGTCAGGAGGTCATCTAGGCAAAGTTTCCCTCCCAACCATTATAGTCCTCCTCTACTCAACATGATGTTTAATGATCAACTGCCTCATGCAAATGGTTTCCTAGATTCTCACCCCCTCAAGACCATTCTAATAGGAGGTCCTTCTCCACCTGGTTCACAATCCAACTCTCACAACAATTCTCCAATAAATTCTACTTCATCTTCCCCTCCTGTTGTTGATGACGACTCTTCTCTCATAATTGACTTTGAGAAAATTGACATGCTTCAGTAGAATTTGAGAGACTTTGAGGGTTTCCTAAATTAGGAGAATGTCCTCCCCCAGGCTAGAAATTTCGTGAGCACTCTAAGAGACATGTTGATCTTAGATAGTTGAGGCCTAGAGATGTTGAGAGAATTATCTATGATTTTTAGGAATCATGTGCCTTTGGTCAGTGCTTCTCCTCAGGATGGTCAGTCCAATACTTGTGGACCTCAGCTTATTGTTGGTATCCCTGGCTTGATGATACACATGGTTGATCCCAGGCCTACTATTATTCCTAGTATCACATCTTCGTATACCCCCTTGGGCTATATGAGTATGTCTAATGGCTTAACCTTTGCATTTGTTGTAGCTCAGATGTCTATGATTAGCACTAACAATACATTTGTCGATGGCACTGGTCCTTTCAGAGGTTCTGGTGGAGGTGGTGGTGGATCTAGCCAACCTCCACCTCCTCCTCCCTAGTAATCCAGTCTTGAACACCATCTTATAGAATATAGGACAGTTGTAGTTGCAACTAACGTACTTGACTTTCGCCTCTAGTCAATCGTCTATGCTTGCATATTATAGGAAGATCCCCTTGATATCACCATCTTGAACACTATCATTCCTACCATGATTGAGTCATTGAAATTCAATAGATTTAATGGTGACAAAGATCCTAATGTGCACATTGACTCCTTTATGACCATGTGCAACGACTATCATAGCCTGAACTTCATGCTGCTTAAACTATTCTCATAGTCTCTTAAAGGAACCATGTTAGAGTGGTATAGCTCCTTACCAGACCATTCCATTCATACCTTTGATTAGCTCATGGACCTTTTTCTCAAACAGTTCCAAGCCAACATTGATAACAGGGTCATCATCACTAACCTTGTTCATTGCAACCACAAACCCAATGAGAAGATCATAGATTTTATCTCGAGGTATCAGTCAATCTACATTAGGATCCCCTTTTCCCTACCAAATAGAGATATACAAAGGATGTTTATTGGCAATCTGCAGCCGACATTCATGGAGTAGCTATCTCTCAACCAATACAAAAAAATTGCTAGCATAAGTTTCGCACTTACGGACTACCAACACACCATGTCACAGTTGAGAGATTCTACTTTGAACCCTCACAGTGGGTCCTTTGCAGGAATGTCCACATAAGGGTCTAGGAAGAATAAGATTGTAGCTAGTTGTGACTGTTCCTCTGATAGTTGCCATGCAAGGATCACAACAAAATAGGGTCCACGAAATTGAATCTCTTATTTGAGCATAATGCAATGATTGTGTAGACACCTAAAAATGTCTCATTGATCATGTGCTAATTATTCGTCTAATTGATTAAATAATTCTTTAATTCTTTAATTATTTAATTAAGTTAATTAATCTTATTCTTCTAGTTTCATATTTCCTCATAATCTTAATAATTATTTTGTTTCTTATTCTTTCATCATTTAATCATTTTAACTATCTTCTAATGTTAATTAAATATTTATTATTTAATTAATTCTAATTAATTCCCCAATTTAAATAATCTTTATCATTTAAATAAATAACTTCTATTTTCAATTTCTGTCTCTAATCAATTAACCATTCAACCCTCTTCTAAATATTAATTATTTAATTAATTGTGATTTAATCATTTAATTTAAATAATATTTATTATTTAATTAAAGCCCATTTCTAAAATAATTAAATAGTTTATTTAAATTATTTAATTAGCTAATTTCATTTAATTCTTCTAATTCTTTTAATTTTTTCTATTTTCTTCTAAATTTCTAACACGTGCATGATTTCAAAAATCAAAATTGAAAATCAAAGTCAAGTTCTAAATATATTCAAATACTAAATTGAATTAAAATAAATTCAATTATTTGAATAAATTTCATGTAAAGATTAAATCGAAAATCTAACTCAAAGTGCAAGCACATGCTAAATTAATTAATTCATTCAATTAATTAATTAAATCATTATCTCTCCAATCTGTATTTTCATCTTTTAGTTAGCTTTTTCTAATTGAAGCTCTAAAATATCTCTCAATTAGTTAACTATTTCCTCTTCTTTATTTCCTCCAATCATTATATTTCTTCCTTCATTCAACTTTTTCTCAATCAGTTGACTTAGTTAATCTATTCAATCTATTTCGTTTCACCTCCAAATTAGTAGTTCAACTATCAATCTTCATGAGATCTCACTTGAGTTCCACCTCTTGATCATTATGTTCTACCTTTCAATCAATCCTCTCCAAAAATCTATAAATCAAGCTTTTAATTTCCATTTTCAACAATCACGAACTTTGAATCTTTGTGTCATTTGCAGGTTGCCAGCGCAATATCTGAGAGCCATCATACCACGAAGAGAAGAAGAGCAATGGAAGCTATATGTGATCTTGGAATAGGGAGTGTCATTGAATAATTTTAATTCCTATTTGATTGTTATTGCATCATTTCATTGTATGTTTGTTGAATTCTGATTAGGATAGGGATTCATGATTTTTCCTTTCATTCCTTATTTATTTTACATTTAGATGAATTTTACATGCGACATTTTGGTGAACCCGACATGAACAATAGCTAACTAATCTTCTCTATTTTATGTGTGATTTTCGCAGGTGGTACGGATTAATTTTTTGTAGGTTTTGCATGAATTTTGAGAACAGATTTTTCATCACACAATCATGCTTACATCATCATGCAATCTCATAGACAGGGCTACACAATCAACCAGATAGGGTTACACATTTGTGCGGAACCATCACACAATCGCCCTTGCATCGTCATGCAATCGCCCTATTTTTATCACGCATTCGTAGGGAAAATTATTGTTTTATGGTTTCTATTCTCATGTCCTTTCTATCTTCTAATCCATTTAATTCTATCTAAAATTAAGTAAATCTGGAAATGGATTATTGCATGATTTTATTATAACATTTTATGACACATAAGGTACAATTTAATATTTCAGGTGCCAGAAGGACTAAGGAACAAAGGAGACAGGTCAAATGCTATCAAAGGATTCTCAAAGCAAAAAAACAAATACAGGATTGGGAGGACCAACTAGCCATCGATAGATATAACAACTTAGTTCTCTAATATCAAGTTAAATATGATTTAATTAACATTTAATGGATGATGAGAGATCTAGCTAGGGCCTCACAATCTGTTTTGCAGGTTTTTGACCAAGCTTAAATTTCATTTTTTTTTATTTTGTGTTCTCTGCCTGTGTGTTATGAAATTGCCCTGTTATCATCACACAATCGACCTGTCAGTATTACGTATTCGACCTGACAAAATTACGCAATCGCTTATCTAGGGTCACGCAATCGAGCAGGTATCATTACGCATTTGCCTCTGTCAATTTTTGATTCTCTATTTTTTGTTGATTTGAGTTTACTGCTAATCATCTATTTGTAGCTTGTGGTGAATTTACAAAATAGATCGGATTAGTATTAGATTAATTGCACTCATAATCTCACACTTCATCTTTTGGTGCTTAAAATCAACAATGGGTAAAATGGACATGCATGCATAATCTCACACTTCATCTTTTGGTGCTTAAAATCAACAATGAATTAAAATTGACATGCATGTATAACACTTCGATTTGGGTTTAAAATCAAACAAATGGTTAAAATTGACATGCATGCCTTCACATTTCAATTTGATGTTTAAAATGGACATGCACGTGCATATTCAACACCTTAATTTGGGCTTAAAATGAACGTGAATCAAGCTGCATTAGATTAAAACACATTCATTTTTCTTAAGGGAAAGAATCTTTTATCGTGTCTGGAGTGGACCTATTGTTGCATTAACTAACTTTCCACCCACCTTCGGGGTCTTGGGAGAAAGGAAGGAGGTGACAATGATGCTCAATTTTATTTCATTCCATGTAGAGAGGGGTATCTTTGACTGGCGATCTCATCACCCCACAGAGGTACTTCAAATTGGGATGCATTGGGGATATCATCTCTCTCAGCGTACTCTCGAGTGGGTTTTTCGAGCCGCTATATAAATATACTAGTCAGGCGGCTAGAGTGTTGAGTGAATTTGATGTATGCAAGGGCCTTCCCTGCATTGATAAGCTCAACTAAAGTCTTAAGTGGCTTGCTCTGAGAATCCGTCGTTGGATCGGGAACCCTCAAAATTTTACAATAAGAACCAACTTAGTAGCCCAAACTCCTACATTCAGTGATTCTGGGAGTGCGAATCATACCCCTTAGATACCCCTCATGTACCTTACAGTATGAGATAGAAATCCCTTGGTGATAAGATCTTTGGATCTTCGAGGTAAGAGAGATTGACATGCCTGAGAAGTGTGTGTCACGGAGTGGAGCCAGTGCTGCCAGAATCTCTATCTGTCCATCTTGTTTTGGTATTTTTTTGTGGGGGCCTCATTGAATGGTGTCCACTTTCTAGCCTAAGATTATCTTATGTGTCTTTTTATGTATCGTTGTATTAGACCAGTATTGAGTCAATTCTTTGGGCTATTTTAGGCCCTATCCCGCGTATCTCGGAATTCTCTGAGATTGTTTGATAAACCAATTCAGTCAGTTATATTTACCTCCAAAAAATTATTCTCAGACTTGGAAAACCACAAAACTTGTCTTACAAACAGAATTACTGAAAACAAAGTCCATTTTGAAACATTAGATAGTTTAGCAAACTCAAAAGTTTTACACACTTGTGACCATAGGAAGTCCTTGCGTAGTCCTCATTTACATCCTTATTATCATCATAAGTCCTTGCATAGTCCTTATTTACGTCCTTAGTCCTTGCATAGTCCTCATTTCATATTCCTCATTTACATCCTTATTATCATCCTTAGTCCTTGCATAGTCCTCATTTACGTCTTTATTATCATCCTTAGTCCTTGCATAGTATTTATTTACATCCTTATTATTGTCCTTAGTCCTTGCATAGTCCTTATTTACAACCTCATTATCATTCTCATATACGTCCTTGTCTAGACCTCATATACGTCTATCTTAGCTCATCATCAGTTGCATAATCATCCTAGAAAGTCATACCCCAAACTTCCAAAACATAATCAGAGGATCGATCAAACTCAACCTCAACTCAAACAAGTTGGTCAAGTTCACTCAAACATTGTCACATTCAAAGAAATGGAGAAAACATCTTACATGTTGTGATCCTAGGTCCAAACCAATCAAGAAAACATCATGGATCGATATTATACATTTCGTAGGGAAGGTGGAGGATTCATACCTTCCATTCTTGTTCCATTGCCATCCATGGAAACCTTAGCTCAACAGATCAAGACTTTACAACACCAAGTGATAGACATGGCTAGTCTTAACAACCATAGGGGCTGGTTAGAAAAAATGATGAGAGAAGTGATGACCACAAGGGAATCAGTATCAGGCCAACCTTCTTCTTCTTGTGAGACCATTCAAACATGCCAACCTTCATTCTTCAACAAAATTGTTCCTACCCCGGTTCAACCAACATTAGAGCCATGTAAACCTTCTTTTTCTTTAAACCCACTATATCAATCATACTAATCATATCAACCCAACATTCAAAGTACCCCTTTCAACCAAAATCAAACCCCATTCAACCAAAGTCTAAAACAAAATTCACATCAACCCAACATTCAAAGTACCTCTTTCAACCAAAATCAAATCCCTTTCAACCAAAGTCTAAAACAAAATTCACATCAACCCAACATTCAAAGTACCCCTTTCAACCAAAATCAAACCCCATTCAACCAAAATCCAAATCAAAATTCACACCAACCCAACAGTCAAACCTCTTTCAACCAAAATCAAACCTCTTTCAACCAAAATCAAATCCCTTTCAACCAAATTCCAAATCAACCATATCTATCCACCATTTCATCATCCCTTGAAGTCACACAAGGCCAACCCATGCCATCTCTATCCAATAACACAATCTCCCAAGGGGTATGCATAGCAAAAATCCAATCCAATCCAAGTCATATTTTAGAGAGTCTCATTCAAAATCCTTTCTCATCAAGTTGAAAGGTTGAAACATTCCAAGAATCTCCCATGCATCTCCAAACTCCTTCCCCATGTCAGGAGGATAATCCAAAATTAGAAGAAATGAGTCCTGAAACAAATAAAGATCAAGAACAACCGCTTCCATCTTACCCAATTTTTAATCAAGATCCCATTGACCAAGAATCTTATGATAATCCCCTCGCTCTTTTCTATTTCACTCATAATAACACCCTTGTTTCTCAAGAGAAAGATTTTCTTTCAAGTCCCATCCAACATCCACCTCCTAAACAAGATTCCATTGTCATTTCTCCTAGTCTCTCTCATAATCCCTCTACACATGTTGTTCATGAACCCCTTATCAATGAAATCACTAATCTAGATCATACGACACAGAGCAAGTTGTCAACAATTGTATGTGTGCCATCGTCAAATGCTAATGTAGTGACAAAAATATGCATAACACCAACTAATGAGATCAACACCTGGTTGACTTCATCATCCTCTTCAAGTGCATCAATAAAAACAAACATAACACCCACGCATGTCACAACTTCAGAACTAGAATCTATTTGTTTCATACACCCACACCTGGAAGACTGGGGGCAAGATAATCTACCATAATTGGATTTCTTTGAAAATGATAACTCTATAGCTGAATTCATGGGCTCCAGAGCTAGATTTCCTTCTAATGATTCACAAAATCCAAAAACTAAGGAAATCAATATATCAAAAACTATACATGTACACTTAGTTGAGTCCTTATGTCCTATTGGAAAAAACATCTTCATCCAACTCTTCAAACAAAGACCAATGAACTACCTACACAAATATTATACCTAAAGGCTAGGTTAGTTTAGGTTTTACGTTTCATATCGTATATCATCTTATTCAAAGCATTGCATTGCATACAATTTCTTTCCAAGCATCATCATAGTTAGAGTCATATTTGCAAAAGTTTATGCATTAGCATATAGAAACATCAATAAAACAAGGCAATTGTTCAAGTTAGTCATCTATTTGCATTCAAGAGAAACAAGGGTCATTTCCTTTCTTAGATATTCGAACATGAAGTCTTTGAGGTCCTAAGGTCATTCATTTTCAACATTACATTGTGACGATGCTTTACTTGTGGTTGGGTAGTAATTTCACTATTTGAGACTTGTTTATCCAAAATCTATTAATTGCTATATCTCAAACATAATAAATCTTTAATTCATTTGAGACACCTAGTTGATCATATGACTAGTGAAAAATCTAAAATTCTACTTCAGCGCCGCTATAATTATCACACCCAAGTAGGTTTCATTACTTACAAGTCAAGGCAAGAAAAAAAAATGCTATGCCAAATATCCATCATAAGGCAAAAAAGTAATGATATATAACTGAAATATCATGCATACAAGTGCAATAAAAAGGTTGACTATGGGAACATGCAAATAACTCCATTAGGGCTATGAACACCTGCTGGCAATGGAGCAATATGTGAGAAATTATAGTCTATAACCTCATCAGAGCTCTAAAATCTTACTAGCAGCGAGGTTCTATTCGAGATGCTTTTGAAGTTAGGATAATCCACATAGCTGGTCATATAGGATTCTAAGGATCTCTAGTGAACACAAGGGTGAGAATTAACTCATTTGCACACACATGGGCAAAAGAAGATCAAAGTTTCAAGAACCAATGGGGAATTTTTCTGTGTCTCCATTTGTAATCCTAGTCACTAAGTGTGTTAATATGGATGATCTAAGGGACCTTAAGGATTGATTAACCACTTATCTAGTTTTGTACCTTCAATTCAATGAGTGAATTACAAAATGCTAAGCGAAAACAGTCATCCTTGTGGGAATAGGAACTACATTTTCATCACGCATACTACATTAATTTAGGTCATGTCAAAAATTCATTGTCTCCACATGTTGTTTGTAGATCATGTCATACAGGTTTGCATACTCAGGGCATAACTGAAAAAATCCTAAAAAATCATATAAAGTTCTGAAAAAAAAAACCTAAAAATAAAATACGATCTTGGAAAAATCAATCAAAAACATTCAAATATAATCCACAAAATTCAAAAATAGTGAAAAGCATAAAATCTAAAAACATAAAAAAATTCAAAATCAAACAAAAACATTGAGAAAATATGAAAAATCAACCAAAAACATTCAGAAACATTTAGAAAAAGTCCTGAAAAAATCAACCAAAAACATTCAAATATCAATCCACATAATCCAAAAACATTGAAAAAGCTCTTGGAAAAAGAACTAAAAAATCAAAAATCAATCAAAAAACTTGCAATAAAATGTCTTTTGAGAAACAAATACCCTAGCAGATATCCAACAAACACTTCGCACAAAGTTAACAAAGGATACGACTATCTAGTCAAACATCTACAATCAACTGATCAAATTGTCTTATCAATTGTATTATATCCATATCAAGTGATCATTATCTTGTCTTAAACAGAAGAGGATACACTCGAAATCAGACAAGTCAGTCTTAAATGGGGTCCGCAACTTTCTAAGATCAGACATTATCAACTATCACATCAAGCAACTGAGAATGAAGGCACAAGTTCAGTATAGCTGCTAAATTTTTTCCGGGTCAGTCTTTATCTTTTATCATTTGGCGACAGATTATGTTCGTATGCTACTCAAGGATGTCCACAAGTGACTAGAGGAGCCATGATGAGCATTATCTTTTTCTTTGTTTTCTATTTGTGGTGTGAAGCAATGAAGTTCTAGGGAAATTGCTCTAGTGGGTGTCTGTGATAGGAGCAATCAGCTATTGAATGCCACACATACCTCGACCCCTAGCGTATTTCCCAGAATGGATGGGTTCACTCCTTGTCTGCTACATGTTTGTTTATTCAATGAGATATCTTTACATCTTGGTTCTTTATACCTTGATGTGCTAAGCTCCATTGTTCAATAATAAGGCTCAGTGATGAATATATATATTGTGCAATAAAATAAATGACACGGGTTCGTGATTCATTCAATTTCATTCTCATCTCATCTGTTTCTTGATAGTTTGTTGATTTCCAATCTTCTATCTGAATCATATTCTTTTCTAACTTTGTTCTTTCATCAATCTCTTTTTTTCTTTCATCTTACTAACATTTCTTCAAGGTACATCTGAGTTACAAATTTATTCTGCCATTATCTTACTGATATCGAAAACATGGTCTCAATTTTTGAATTTTTCGACCACCTTTTCTGAGGGGGCATATTTACACTATACAGTGATACCAAGGCATACTGGGGCAGAATTTTTCGTTTTCTTTGAAACAATGTCATTCCGACTTTGTCTCAAAGAGGGGCAAATGTAGACACCTAAAAATGTCTCATTGATCATGTGCTAATTATTCGTCTAATTGATTAAATAATTCTTTAATTCTTTAATTCTTTAAGTTAATTAATCTTATTCTTCTAGTTTACTATTTCCTCGTAATCTTACTAATTATTCTATTTCTTATTCTTTCATCATTTAATCATTTTAACTATCTTCTAATGCTAATTAAATATTTATTATTTAATTAATTTTGATTAATTCCCCAATTTAAATAATCTTTATTATTTAAATAAATAACTTCTATTTTCAATTTCTATCTCTAATCAATTAATCATTCAACCCTCTTCTAAATATTAATTAATTATTTATTTTTAATTAATTGTGATTTAATCCTTTAATTTAAATAATCTTTATTATTTAATTAAAGTCCATTCCTAAAATAATTAAATAGTTTCTTTAAATTATTTAATTAGCTAATTTCTTCTAATTCTTTCAATTTTTTCTAATTTCTTCTAAATTTCTAACACGCGTGCATGATTTCAAAAATCAAAATTGAAAATCAAAGTCAAGTTCTAAATATATTCAAATACTAAATTGAATTAAAATTAATTCAATTATTTGAATAAATTTCATGTAAAGATTACGTTTAAAATCTAACTCAAAGTGCAAGCACATGCTAAATTATTAATTAATTCAATTAATTAATTAAATCATTATCTCTCCAATCTCTATTTTCATCTTTTAGTTAGCTTTTTCTAATTGGAGCTCTAAATATCTCTCAATCAGTTAACTATTTCCTCTTCTTTATTTCCTCTTCATGAGAGCTCACCTGAGTTCCACCTCTTGATCATTTTGTTCCACCTTTCAATCAATCCTCTCCAAAAATCTATAAATCAATCTTTCAATCTCCATTTTCAATAATCACGAACTTTGAATCTTTGTGTCATTTGCAGGTTGCCAGCGTAATATCTGAGAACGATCATACCACAAAGAGAAGAAGAGCAATGGAAGCTATATGCGATCTTGGAATAGGGAGTGCCATTGAATAATTTTAATTCCTATTTGTTTGTTATTGCATCATTTCATTGTATGTTTGTTGAATTCTGATTAGGATAGGGATTCATGATTTTCCTTTTCATTCCTAATTTATTTAACATTTAGATGAATTTTACATGCGACAGATTGTTGAAAGACAATCTAATCACCCTTCTTGAGATTAGACTATTGTTCGATAGTAGACCTTATCTGTGTTGGTATGATGGATCGAAATTTTTTCATTATCATCGTGTGCCTAGTCATGACATTGAGCAATGTTATTATCTTCAACACATTGTCCAAGACCACATCAACAGTGGTGCAATCAAAGTTGATGCACAAAAACATAAATCAAACAAATCCATTGACAAAACTAATAGTGACTTGCAAATCTATACCAATCCCTTTCGCCCGCATTCAACAAATTTCATCTCTGCATCGAATCCTTCTTTGGATGATGGTCCATTTGTGAACATGGTCACCATAACTCCTATTTGTTGCCTCCTAACCAAAAAGGGAAGTTGTCTGATGTGGCCTTATCATTCATCCATTTGGATGCCCCGTATTGTGGAGAACCTTCTCCTCTATATACATCCCTTCTAGATTGAATGGTCAAACTGTCATAGGTGTGATGTTTGACCAATCATGTAGAGCCGGTGTCATTATGGAGGAGACTCTATTCGTAAATGGTTGGTATAGGCCTACATATGAGGAATGTCGAGTGACCCTAAGGCGACATGATGGTTTCTCTATCTCTCCATTAGGTAGTATCACCTTGATGGTTCTTGTGGGACCCAAGGGTGTATCTTCCACTTTTGTGATCATTCCTGAGTCAGACCTATTTCAAGCTAAACTAGGAATTCCTTGGTTGATTTCTATGGAGGTGGTCCCATTAGTAATTCATAAATGCCTCAATTTTCCCCATGAGGGTTGGATGCATGTCGTCTAGGATACTGGATATCAACCCCTAGTAGCCCGTGAGGACTTTTCACTAGACCTTTTTTGGCCCGCTCTGGTGGGGCCTATGCTTCCTCATGATGACTTGATGTACCATGCATATTATCAATATAAGATGGGGGAGTCAACCCTTAAATCAACTCAACCTAGCTTTTCATTGCCTCTTCCTACACCGACCTCTTGTTCGTCTATCTCGGTCTTGGAGCGGGTGGTGCCTCATGTCCCCTCATCATCGAGGGTTGAGGCTAAGCCTATTCCTCTGAGTAGACCTTTGTGTTCACCTAGGACTGTGCAACCTCCAGTTGCATCTTTCATTCCTAGACTGCACCTAGTGCAGATAAGGGAAATGAACCTATGTTGTCAAAGTTTGTGGCCCACCCTCCCTTCGAGCTCCTGATCATAGTTGATATCCCTCGACCCTCTAGATATGAGAGAGGGAGGTGTTCTTCCCATGTTCATTTGTTATCACTTGCTCCTGCTTCATATCCCACCTCGGCACCTTTTGTTCCTCCCGTTGCTCCATGTGCGAAGCAAAGTTGAGCACCAATTGCTATCAATGTCGTGCCTATTTTGGATGCACCTCTTGTTTCAACAATTGGGCCTCTCCTATCCCTGATAAAGCTCTGGATGCCTCTTCCATGGAGCATGATGCTCTTGAATCCTCTCAAGCTTCAATAGATGGCCCTCATCTCTGTCATAACCAACGTGCATGTGAGCATAAATTATTTCAATGAGCCAAGGCTCATGAGCATGAGGTTGCTTTGCATTATGTTGGTGCATCTTTAGTGTCCAATCCTGCCGCCTTAGCTCCTATTTTGTCAGGTGCTCCTATTCTTGCATCATCCTCAATTTGCTTCCTACTACTTTAGGGATTGTAAGGGGATGCAGGTTTTCATCGCTCCTTCTTTGGAGCCACCCCTTATCACCTCTTTTTCAAACATACCTCCATTGTTCCGACCCATCAATATGTTGCATACATAGGTAATGTCTAGTGCAACTCTATCTACTCCCCCTATTTTACAACCATTCCAGCATTAGAGCTTTCCTAGAGTCCTTTAGCCTGCTACAGTTGATAGGAGACCTTCTTCTCCTATCTAGACCAAACACAAGCTTGAATAGAGCCCCGTTCCAGAGTTTCGATAGTAGAAACCCTTGCAGGTATGCTCATCGCCCTCTTCTATGCTTGTTTCAGTGTCTGTCGATTTTCTTGTTTCTATGTGCATGATTGAGAAGGCCCTGTATTCTCCTGAGTTTGTCACTACCTATCTTCTAGAGGCAGACAATCTTGTCCTATCCACAATCTTAATGCAATTGTTGACTCTTGCCTCCTCCAAGCCCGTGGACACAGATGTTGATATTGCTTCGTCCCTTGCCCTTGTTGTTGGTGAGGAACCTAGTAAAGCTCTTGTGGTGATCCCTCTTTGGGCTTGTCCTCTTTCTCCCTATGACCTAGATTGGGAGGATGATGATATCCCAGGGGATGACCTTTAGGACGTTTATCTCTTACCTCCATCTTTTTGTGTGTGCACTTGATTGTGTTCCCCTGTGATTTCTTTATATGTTTGTCCCCTCCCAGAGGAGCCAGGTTACTCCGTAGGTACTTGGATAAGAGAGGTTGACTATCTTTATCTGTTGTGCACTCCCAAAGGACCTGAGTTTCTCCATAGGTGATCGAATACAAGAGATTATTGTCATATATCTTCTTCTATTTGTCTCTCTACTTCTTCTATATGTCGTGTCTTGCTTTTTTGATATTCGGGGACAATGCAAAGTGGTTGGGGTGTTTTGGGCCTTCTTCCATGCTGACCCAAAATTTTATGTTGTCTTCATGTGCTCTTCTTCAGATCCTAGCACTTTGGTTCTATGATGATATACCCATCTCACAGTTATATTATATATCTATTCTCACTACTACGGGTTCTGATGCCAAACTATCAGATCCACCTGTCCTCTTGCATTCATCATTGATGTTGTGTACATTCATGCATCACCATTTAATGGTGACATTCCACAAAAAAACATATTGCCTTAGAATGATATGCATGGCATGTTATTCTAAGGAGGGACAATCAGATCTGCATTTCCTCATAATCTTTATTAGTCATTCGGCTTCTTGCATTTATTTTTCTTGTCAATCACTTTTTCATATTTGCTTAGGTGGGGGCCAAACCACTTGATCTCTCATTTTATCTTATTTGCCTAGGTGGGGGCCAAACCACTTGATCTCTCTCTTTATATCATTTGCCTAGGTGGGGGCCAAACCATTTGATCTATCTTTTTTTTTTGCCTTAGTAGGGACCAATCTACTACTTACCAAATTTATCTTTGATCGCCCAATTGCATGGCTATCTAGCGTATCACTACCCATGCTGGGAAATATCTATCCCTATCGTATGGTCATCCATACTGGCATACATCATTGCCTTATTGTATGTCTATCTAGCATAACACACTTTTCTATCCATACCAAAATATCTCAAATCACGATGGCTTCTTATCTCGCATCTTTTTTGTAACTAGGGGCTTTCCTCCAAAGTAAGGCTCATTTTTGTTATGCTATCTTACCAATCTTAAATCTATCCTTTATCTTGCCATCCGATATGCTAGACTACAACTAGCATGTTTGCGATGTAGCAGTTAGCAATAATTACTCCAAATCTCAGCTTTAGCTCGTTGGGGGCAACCTCATCTGATCAATGAATATCTGCCTCCCTCTCATGACTCTCTTCTTTATCTTCCTCTACTTTAGCTTTGTATCTCTCAACTAAGAAATTCTCGCTAAAGTGGGGGTAAAATTTAATCTAAAAAATTGCACCTTATGCAATTCAACGCGACAAGTGTCACTTTCCTCCACATCATTGGAGGTCGGGTGCCACCATCTTTGTCCTTTTGTCCATCGAGACCGCCTTGTCAGCTTCAAACTAGAATTTTACCAACTGTGTCAATTTGTCACCTTTGGGACTCTAGCATGGCGCACTAGTGTCCCATGAATCTGACAGTCCGCAGGTGACCATTTGAGCATTACGCTTGTGCCTGGAAGGAATCGTAATGCCTTTGCATGCGACCATCGATGTCAGTTTTTCATATAGGGCCTATATCTCTCTGGTTTGAAGGTATTTCGAGGATCTTTTTGGCATTTTTTGAGATTACTCCTTGCATGTTGGAGCTCTTGGCTGTTTTTCTAGAGAAATAATCACATATTTTATAGCACTCTACAGTCCACCATTGTTGCAATCCTTCAAGCAACTCATAGCACTATCTTCACGAATCTTAGAAGGGAAGTTGTCTTGCCTTTTTCTTGATTTGTTGCTCATTTACATTCATTTATTTTGAATCTATTGTCATTTATATATAATCTTTATCAATACATATTTCCCCGTGGTTTTATTTGGGTTGTCCGTGGCGGTGGAAATACCAAAATAGGGGGTCTGACTTAGGCAAACTCCAAAACACAACCCCAACATTTTCCCTTCTTGCTTGTGTGCAAGTTCATAATCGTAAGAAAACTATTTTACTGTGGGAGGCTCCAATCTGGATCGGTTGTGAGCTCTTTCCATGTCTTCCCTTTGTTTATCTTAGTCATTTCGTATTTCCCATCCACTACCTTAGTTTCATTATTTTATGTGTTTTTATCATGTTGTCCTTGCATTTGGTACTCTTTGTACATGTTTTGTACCTCATTCATACAGAATGACAGAGTATTGCAATGGTGTCCCAGATCTGTGCGCTCGTCCTCTGGGCAAAGGCTTGGTAAAGTCGTCTGAGAGTCTCGGGTTGCGTTTTGTTGGTCCAACTTGCTATTTTTATCCCCTGGCTCACCCTTAGCGCCAGTTCAAGTGAGGTATCGAAGGGTTGTGTAGACACTTAAATTAATTATTTTAATTAATTTAACTCTCCCACATAATTAGTTTATTTAACTATGTTAATCTTTATTCTTCTCAATATTAATTAATTTTAATATAATTAATGTTGTCACGATAGTCCAATGATTGATTTATTTAATAAATCAATTTTCCTTTCTTCTTCTAAAGCAATCAAAATTAATTCTTCTTAATCCTCCCTCTTAATTAATTAATTAATCTCTGTGATTCCTGCAAATCACCTTTTTCTAATCCATCATTAGTCTAATTAATTCTTCTAGAAACTCTCTTAATCCTACTTAGCATTACTCCTCATTTTTTTATTACCTTCACTCATTCTCTTCCCTAGTAAAATCCTCCTACAAATCCCATTTTCTCTAATCCCACCTAATTCCTCTTCTAATCCCTCTTCTAATGGGTTGGTAGTGGCCAATCCCCATGATTAGCCACAAAGTCAACCCCTAGCTCTTCTAGGCTAGATCTTCTTGTCCTCTCGTCCGACCACTTTCCTTAAATGCCCTTCTCACATTTCTCTATGCATCCCCCCATCCAACTACCTTCCTTAAATGCTCTTTTCCTATGTGAATACGAGATTTTAAAAATCTCACATTCCTCTATGTATCCCTTCACCCAAGGAATTTTTAATTCCTTACTATTCCTCAAATCCCCATGCTCCCTTTTTGGAGAATTTTTTAAATCCCTTCCCATCATATAAGGAATATTTTAATTTCTTTTATCTTTCTTGGGTGCATTGGGAAGCCTTCCCAATGAACTCTGAGGAGTGTGGAGACAAGAAATGCCTTTATGGCATATCTCTTGGATCCCACACTTGTCATATCAGCCTTTCTTGATCCATGTGTGGACTCACATGCAATCTTGGCCCTCCATCTTGGATCAATCCTAGCCCTCCATTTCTTGTCCCTTCTTTCTATAAATTGGGGATTCCACCCCTTCATTAGATATCTTTAAGTTTAGTAAGTTTATGTTACCATTTTGAGTCCAAAGAATCCATCCTAGCAACTAGACTATAGCAAAATTTCCACCCATCCATCACTTAGTCATTTTAATATCCACCTTGCATGTATCCATTCCATCTTCAACCCATTCATCCCATCATCCTTTTAACAATATTTTCGCACAATTGGAGAGCCACCACATTCAATCAAGGATCACATCAAATCAGTTTGGAAAAGGGGCACTACTTCAACCTCATCCCACTCAATCCGAAGAGGAAGGTAAAAATGAAGGTATAACTTGGTTATTTGATTGATTGGGTGTTTTTGTTGTTCTTTAACTATGTTATTTACTTCCATCATTTTACCTTGCTTCATTTTTTGCACGTCCAGTGGGACCCACGTCCCTAATTTAACATATTTTTGGAAGTTTTTTTTTGTTTTTGTCAAAGTTTACAGATTAGCGCGAGTGACTGCATTCTAGCGTGAGTGATATGGGTTCGGTGTGAGTTCTTGTGTTTCGGCACGACCGATGATAATTTGAATTTTTCTTCCCGCTTTTAGAACAAATTGCAGTTCGGCGCAAGCACTGTGGGAATAGTGCGTCTGCCTGCAACCTTTCTTCATTCACTCCTTTGCTCAGATTTTTAGTTATTATTCTTTCTATTTTTAACTAATGAAAATAAAACACACATAAAAAGGATAAATTCATCTAAAATTAAAAAAAAAAATTAGTTAATTTGTTGCATTCAGTTTTTATTTTATTTAACGCTGCTTTAGCGGGCCTCTTAGAAAATCTCTTGCTTCATTTTAAAATTTGAATTTTCAAAATCTGATGTTAACCGCTAACATTTTTTGTCCCTGGCGCGAGCGCTCGCATTTTGACGTGCCCGATATTAGAACAACGCGTCCGCTAGTATAAGTCCCTGCCTACCATTTTTTTTTAATTTCGTTTGTTGTCTATCTACTTTTCCTTTATTGCTAGCGCTCACGGTTTGGCGCTAGCATCTGCAAAATTTTGTGTTACTAATCAAATTTTTTGAGTCTTGTAGATTTTATGAGAGTGGTAACACTTGATTTAAGACTACTAATCTATTTTCTTTTGTAGGATGTATAGAAGACAATATTCCCACTAGAATAGTTCTTGCGTGCATTTTTCTAGTTAGATAACTGATAGGGTTTCCCTAGCTTGCTCACGCTTCTCCTATTGGTGTTGCTCACTCCACCAACTCCACTAGGCCTTTCTATGCTTCAAGACCTCCTATTCCTTCTCAAACTCTACTAGGACTATTTCTTTGTCCAACTTAAGATGACATTCAACAAGTGTCTTCACTATGAACTCTACCAATTCAATGTTCTTCACTAGTTCTCAATCCTTCAAACTGACATTTTGTCACTCTCACCCCATTGTTGTAATGTGTTTTGTAGAGGTGTGGAGGTGTTAATTTAACATGGAAATTGGTCAACAAGGTCCATATGTTTTACTGCTAATCTCATCTTCTTTACCGATTTCAAGAAAATGCTCGAAAAGAGGGCTACTAGGAAAGAGCCCCAATTAGGCCTCCTAATCCGGGTTTTAGGGATTTTTGGGTCATATGGTCCAAAAGACCCTACCAAGATTTTTATGATTCTTCAATAACTCATTTAACCCCAAGAGATTTTCTTGGTTTTAGAGCCCCAAGTGTCTGTACAATTCCCTAACCCAAAAATGAGGTTTTGCTAGGGTTTCATTGGCTTTTGGGGCTATGACTGTTAAACTTTGTGAAAAGGCCATCAAATGGATTTGTCAAAGCTTATCCTTTCATCCTAGACTTTTTATTGACCTAATGAACAATGCCAAGTTATTAGGTTAAGGTTTTGGTTTCACCCCTGCAATCTTTTGTTATTTTTTCACCTTGTCTTTCCTAGCCGGGTTGCAACAGGACTCGCCTAGGGCAAGGTGGAAACATTAATAACCTTCGCTTCTAGAACTCCTCCCTGCATATCTAAAATTTACATTGGGTTTCCTACCATGTCCCAACAGGTCATGATGATTGCACGGTGGGATTATATGGGGCAACCCTTTTTTAGTGATTTGCTATTTACAAGCCAAAATTGGTTGTTTGAAAACAAAACAATAAAAGAACTAATAAAACCTAATTACAAAGCATGAAATGGATTGTATGACACTAGAACACACTATATAAAAATAACCCAAGTTTGGATCAATGCATTCAGTCCATTTGTATTCACTTTTTAATGTAAAATAAGACAAAAACAATAAAAACAGTCTGAAAATGAGTGGTTTCAGATTGTCAATCACAATAACCAAATGGTTCCAACCTTGGTATCTGTATAAGAGAGGGTTTAAATAGTATTCCCCACATGTGGAGGCATCTTAGGTCAATTTTTGAACCCTAACTCCACCACTAAGCTCCTTTAGGACCAACTTGTCATGATAACTTTTACAATTTTCCACATCTTGCCTTTCTAACTTAGGCAACCTATTACAAATCATTACTAATTTCTTTTCCAACATTTCTAAGGCTATTTTGAACCCCTCTAATACTTTAATCAACCTATGCCTCTTTTTACCATCTAGAAGGCATCATTGACTACTCAAACCAAGAATAACCAACAAAGTGTACACCTAGAAAGAAACCAACTAAATTAGGCATACACTTGACTCAACCTAGACTCTAATCACACACATTGGACCCTCTTGGAGCCCTTATTGGAAATATGACTTGTCTAAGGTCAGTACAAACCAAAATTAAAGAAGGACTATGAGCCTAAGTCCTAGGTGCTCCTGTACCAATCTCCCAAACAAAAAAAAAATTAAGTCACCTCTATTGGGATCAGTTTCTGATCAATGCCTAACTTCTTTAACTTTTTCTCTAGCACCCATGTAGCCTATGTATCATCCATACCCTGCCACTTAACAAGGTTCTCCCAATAAGCTTGGTGTCTTGTCTTTTTTGTGACCCTTGAACTCATTATCTTCTCAGCTTTTGGACTTGGTTTTGCTAGCATTTGAAGGTTATTTGCATCATTTGTTATCTCTATTTGACTATGATCTGAATTTGGAATTGGCCCTTTGTAAGCCACTAAATCTGCTACATTAAAAAGTGGGGACAATTCTATTTCACTTGGTAGGTCCACCTTGTATGCATAATATCCATACTTGGCTAAGATGGCAGATGGACCCAACCTTCTCATTTGCAACTTATTAGGTATTCCTTGCTGCAATCTTGCTTAGTTGAGGTGCACCATGAAAAGATCTCCTACTTGGAATTGTAGGTTCTTTTTTCTCTCATCAACCTTTTGTTTGATCTTAGTTGTGTTATCTTTCAATGCTTGTTTAACTGATTCATGTATCTCTTTCATAGACTGAGCAAAATCTTCAGCATATCCACTCCTTGTTGCTACATTCCCTAAGTCTCTTAGTTCAAGAATACCCCTTGGGTGAAGTCCATAGATCACCTCAAAAGGGATCTTGCCTGTGGTTCTATTTATGGTATCATTGTAAGCATATTCAGCTTGTGCCAACATTTGGTCCCAAGTCTGACTATATTCCTTGGTAAGGCACCTCAATAGGTTTCCTAAGCTCCTATTTACCACCTCGGTCTGTCCATCCATTTGTAGATGGTATGCAGACCCAAAAGATAGATTGGTGCCAAGATTTTGCCAAAGTGTTTTCCAAAAATGACTCATAAACTTTGAGTCCCTGTCTGAAACAATGCTCATGGGAAATCCATGTATCATTATCACTTCCTTAAAGAACAATTGAGCAATATGACATGAATCATGAGTGGTCTTGCAAGGTACAAAGTGGGCCATTTTACTAAACCTATCCACTATGACATAAATGCTGTCAAATCCCTACTTTGTCCTTGGCAAACCCCCTACAAAGTCCATACTAATGCACTCTCAAGGTCTATTTGGTATGGGAAGAGGTTGGTATAAATCGGCATTTGAAGATGTGCCCTTGGCCTTTTTACAAACCATACAAGTTTCCACATACTTCCTAACATCTTGATTCATCCTAGGCCAATAGTAATACCTTTGGACTAACTCTTGAGTTTTGTTGACTCCAAAATGACCACTAAGACTACCATTATGCTTCTCTTGTATGAGATTTTCTCTTAATGAGCCTCTAGGCACACAAAGTTGTCCTCCCTTAAACAATAACCCATATTGCAAGGTATAATGAAAAAACTCACCATGGAAATGGTTTTGATACTCTTTGCATACCTTATAAGCATTGGATAAATCTTCATCATCTGGGTATAGATATTTGAAACTGTCAATACCTATGCTTCTTAACTGAATTTCTTGGACTGCCAAGAGTCTCCTACTCAATGCATCAGCAAACCTATTTAGTTGACCCCTTTTTATGCTTGATTGTAAATGTGTAGGCTTGCATGTACTCTACCCACTTCATGTGCTTGTGACTAAGCTTGTCTTGTGAGTTTAGGAAGCTTAAAGCTTGATTGTCTGTGTAGGCTACATATTTCTTAGGAAGGAGATAATGTCTCCACTTCCTCAAAGCATGTACTAATGCATATAACTATAAGTCATATGAGGAGTATTTCCTCTTAGCATCACTTATCTTCTCACTATGAAAAGCTACTGGTGTCATGCTCAAACTTTTGGGCACAAAAGAAATAATTTTTTTTAAAAAAATAACTGACTAACTTACTAAAATAATGCAAAACAAGTTTAGTCTTACTATGTTTTGAGTAAGTCTAACAACTAAATCAATTAGGCGAAAATAATCTAAGTTAAAAGCGAGATAATATTTCTCCAAGAGAATTATTATTATCTCTCCAATAAATAAATAATTAAACTCACTTAACAAAAATCTCTAATTAATTGATAAGAGATATTATAAATCTCAAATAGTCCTTTAATTGCCTAGGGTCTAAATTAATTTGCCCTAGCTCTTAGATTAAATAAACCTATAATGCAAAATTACCATTAATTAAAATGTGCCTAATAAATTCAAATTAAAGGGGCCATCTTGACTTACAAATAAATCACTATAGCTCCCTAAAGGTCAATCTCCAAAGAATTTAAATTTAATGCATCAAATAAAAATATGTACTTAAATCTATTAATCTAAAAATTAGATATTATTTGTTCATATATATATAGATACAAATATGCATATATAAATATATATAACTATAGGTAAATGTATACCTAGCATATATATTTATATAAAAGATGAAAAGTTCTATATTAAAATACAAAAAAAAGACCAACATATATTATTAAGTTGGATGGGAAAACCCTATTCAAAATTTGAATGGGTATTCCCCCCCTCTTATTTCTATTATTTTTCTTTTCTTTTTTAAAAAGTCTAAGGGCCTCTATGCTAACCCTAATTTTTTTTCCCTAAATTCTAACCCACACATATTTCTTTTCTATTTATGTTTTGCCCTAACCTGAAAATTGGGTTAGGGCTTGTGTGTGTGTGTGTATTTTTTTTTTTTTTTGTGTGTGCAGGTATGAGGAGCCATGGAGGGGGCGTCAGATTTCAACACAGGGTGGAGGGGATTTTCACGCAAGGCGAAGGCCGAGTTGACAGCGGGAGAAGGGTAGAGGGGAGCGGGGGAAGAGGCGACAGCTACTCGTGGGGGCTCCTTGCAGGAACAGCTGCAGCCGTGCCTGCGGGTCACGACCTGTAGAGGAAGCCAAGGCCACCGCTGCAGTACGCGGCTGACAGACTCGGCTGCACCGCCGCTGCAAGGTGCCGCCCATAGGGGGGAGCCGAAGCTTCCCCGACTGTGGGTTGCGGCCCACAGAGGCAGCTGCGGCTGCCGCTAGGGATCGCTGCCCACAGCGCGGGGGCGCTTTCCGCTCCTTGCCTGCGTGCACTTCCGTAGGGGCCCAGGGGTGTAAAGCACAACATATATATAACCATGCATTTGTACATCTGTTTTCTTTCTTTTCTCATGCAAGTTTCCAGGATGAAATATTTTATGGATTAAATATATATATATATATATATATATATATATATATATATATATATATATATATATATATATATATATACACACACACACACACTTTTAGCAACAAACTATGAGTTCCCTTTTTAATAAATCTTTAAATACATGCAAAAATTAATAATATTAGTTACAACAAGATAATGGGTGAAATAATCTTTTCTAATAGGCTAAATTTATGAGTTTTATATTCTGCTTTTTTTATTTTTTATTTTTTATAAGCATTCTGTTAACTAATAATTAAAATACACACCTACAACAAGCTTTATTTCATATATTTTTTTTTTGCAAAACTAAGATGCTAACTTTAGAATGTATCACTAATTAGTTTCATTTTCCTGCAATTAATCAAATGACAGAAAGTAATAAACTATAACAGTGACTATATTAGTCTAGGAAATATTTAAAAGAACAACTTAAAGTAAAATATATTAAAAACTATTCCACTAAATTTATAGTTGTATTAAACATCAAGGCCTATGTGCATGTTATTTCCTTTTTTTTTATAAGTTTACTTACATGAGGAAATAAATGAACTCTACACTAAAAACAACATGAATGCAAACAAATTTATCTTTTCTTTTTGTAAATGGAGGACTTAATACATGCTTATACACTTCATTTTCCTTTTTTTTTTTTTTTTGTAAAAATAACCAAATAGATTAATGCATTTCTTTAGGCATATTAAAATACAATGTACATATCATTACAAATGGGTTTGAAAACCCTACTAGAATTCTCCTTTCCATTGAATGAGATCTATAAATAAAAATACAAGCATTTCTTTACTCTTGGAAAATAAATACATCACATCATTGGATTTTTCTTTACAAAGCTACAATAATAAATATAACTTTTTTTTGAATCTTTTCTGCAACATAAATAAATAAAGCAACTAATTTCTTCTTCTTTTCCTTCCCCTCCCAAGCAACCTGCAAATAGAATAAAAAGATTGACCATGGAGTGCTCACCTCCCAGCCTAGGCTTACTAGAAGCCACCCCCGAGCTTGGAGAACCAAGCACTAGACGTGTCACAACCAAACAACCACAACAAGCAAAGGGGCAAACACTCAACAAACATTTTCCCAACCCAAGCTACACATTCACCTCATCTTGTGATGATTTTCCCACGGGTGGAAGTGGACCAAATACCATTGGGGAGACTGCAAGCATGGAACAACTCAAGCCACCTCATGGCAACCAAAATACAACAAAATACACCTCCACACCCTTATGCCCCCCAAAGGCATATAAGCCATATCTTCTCCCCTTATGACCCCCAAATGCATACACAAGGCTATGTAGCAAGGGTCACAAAGAACACCCTTGAGATCACTCTCCATAAGGAGAGCCTCTCACCCAAGGCTGTCATACTTCTTCCACCCCAAGACCATCCTACTCTCCCAAGAGTAGAAGACCTTAAACACTCCCAATACAAGAAAACATAAAAAGAAACAAAGGAAAGAAAATTACATCTTTCTTCTACAAAGCAAAATACATATACACATCTTTTTCCATACAAGCATTTTTCCAAACAAACATATACAACATAAATAAGAGAAGTAAGAACCAACCTTAATCTGCCAAAAGGTTTGATAGACTTAGTTGGGGATGAGCAGCCCAAATCCACACAAACTCTTCACCAACACTTCACCAAAAATTCTATCCTACAACTATTCCTTTCAAAAATTGCATAATCTCCAACAATGGAGAGTGGGTGATTACTCACTAAGTCCCTAATTTTTGCCTAAGAAGGCCTCTCTCACTCTTCCCAACCCCTTGGGTAAGGTGAGAGTTCCCATTGGTTGTTCTTCCCAACCTCTTACATGTTGCTAAAACTGGAAAGAGAAAAGGTAAGGGAGGATGGGGAAGAGAGTTTGACACCAAAAGGGAAGGTTGTCTATCCTAGGAGGAACCTTCTAAGTTGAATTTTCGCTCACCTTGGGAAAACTGCTTTTTGAGGTGACTAAAAAGTCACATGGGAGTAGTTACATGTTTAAAAATACCCCTAACCCATAGGTATACCCTTTGGACCTTTGGAAAAGCCCTAAAACTGACCCTAGGAGTCCATTTGACCCCTTAGAAACCCAACTGAAGTTAACCTACGGGTCAAACCTGAGTTGACCACTTCCAAGACTCCCTACCCAAGGCAAATTTGGGACCACACTCATATGTTTGAATGGATTTGGTAGAAACAAAACTCCCTCCAAGAGACAAGTCAAAATCAAAGACACTAATCAGCATATGTGTCAAGTGACACAATAAAATACGATATAAAAATCACACATGGAATTTGTCTTTAAATCAATCTAACACACATGCATCATTTACTTTCACAAATAAAATACAATGCAAATGGGGCGTTGTCTCTCCAAATAGACAACCCCTGGCATTACAAACGTACATAGGTCTAGGTTTGGTTCTCCATATTATTTCCATGGTCACATGGATAATTTTCCTGCGCATCTCAATTAACACATTAGTAATTCCAAATAACCACAAATATATTATTAAACACATGAATTCCAAGACACATCAAACACTCTTACAATTGACAGTAATAAAGCAATATCTCATATATTCCAATTGATTCCACATAATCATTTATCATAATCCTCAAAATTGATCCATTCATATTATAAGCATCCTATTTCTATCATCAAAATGAAGTCTTACAAATCCAATAATGACATACATCATTTCAAAGTAATTCTATTCTAGCAACATATAAAGTTTCATATTCATAATTGCATAAGAAAGAAGCATCAATATACGTCAATGTGATCCAAATCATGGAATCATATAAGTTCTAAATCCATAATGCATAAAATAAAGCATCCATAATAGTCTCAATATGAAAATAACAGAAATGTCAGGATGAGTCGGGGTAGGGCCTCACAACTGGTTTTTCTTCCTGACTTAGGACAACACCTATTGCAACATTTCTTGCATCACATTCCACTGTGAAGAGTTTCTCAAAACTAGGCAACATTAAAACTGGTTGAGTGGCTATCCTTCTTTCAAGATTTCAAAACCTTTATTTGCTTGTTCATTCCATTGAAACTTTTCCTTCATTCTACCTTTAATAGTGTCCAACATTGGTGCACATATAGCACTGAATTGCCTAATGAATTTCCTGTAATATTGAGCTAGACCATGGAAGCTTCTCACCTCTGTTGCTGACTTAGGAGTAGGCCAATTTAGTATGGCTTCAACCTTGCTAGGATCCATATTGGTATTTCCATGTGACAACACAAACCCAAGATAAATTAACTCTGGCTTCATAAATTCACACTTGTCCAAGTTCATGGTTAGCTTCTCCTCATACAATCTTTGCAGTGCAATTTGCAAATGCTTAACATGATGTGCCTTATTCTTACTGAAAATGAGAATATCATCTAAATTTACCACCACAAATTTACCTATTAAATCCTTCAACACCTCATTCATGAGCCTCATGAAGGTTCTTGGGGTGTTTGATAAGCCAAATGGCATTACTAGCCATTCATAAAGACCCTCTGTTGTCTTGAATGTTGTTTTCCATTCATCGCCCTCCTTAGTCCTAATTTGGTGGTATCCACTTTTAAGGTCAATCTTGGTATAGTGATTGGCTTCCCCTAAACAATCCATTAGGTCCTCTATTTGAGGAATTGGAAACCTATATCTAATGGTGATCCTATTTATAGCCCTAGAATCAGTGCAAAATCTCCAAGTACCACCTTTCTTTGGGGCTAAGACAGTAGGTACATCACAAGGGCTAATGCTTTTCCTAATTAGGCCTTGGTCTAAAAGCTCTTGAACTTGTTTAGCAATTTCAACATTTTGTTGGGGAGTCATTTTGTAGGATGCTTTATTGGGTAGGGATGCTCTGGGTATGAAGTCAATTTGATGGCTTATGGCTCTTTTAGGAGGTAAGGTGGTTGGTTGTCCATCACTCACTATCTCTTTGAACTATTTCAATAGGTCTTGAACCTTTATTGGCAAATCTGGTTTCTCCTTCTTATCTTCCTCTTTAGGTTTCATCACCAAACCCTATTCCTTCACCTTCCTCAAGTGTCTTCAAGAACTATTTTTCACTCACCAAAAGGACATTAGGACCCGCTGCTCTCTTTTCACCTTCCTCAAGGATATATTGTATCTTGAATGTGACTCCATCTTTCTTGAATGAATATGCATTCTTGGCGCCATCATGAATAGCTTCTTTATCAAATTGCCATGGTCTACCTAATAGAAGATGGCATGCATCCATGGGTAGGACATCACATAGCACTTTGTCCTTATACCTCCCAATGGTGAAATCCACCCATGCTTGCTCATTTACCAAAACATGTTGGCCTTTATTCAACCAAGTGACCCTATATGGGTTGTTATGAGGAATCCTTTGCAACTTGAGCTTACTCACTACCTCTTCTGACACAACGTTGTCTGTTGACCCTGAGTCAATTATCACCTTACAAACTTTGCCCATAATCTTGCATTTGATTCTAAATAGTGATCTCCTTTGGCTAGGCTCTTCCTTGACAAGTTCTTTGATTAAAGTTTTTCTTATCATTAGGTTGTCACCTACCTTTGATTCTAAAGCCACTTCTAAGGTCTTACTACTTGAAGAATCTTCTTGAAGGTAGTTTACCCTTCTCTCACCACTCTGCGATTAATATCCCTTCTCTGGACATCTAAATGTTGGATAACCAATCTGATTGCAATGGTAACATTTCATTGAGGTAAAATATGATGAACCTCTACCTTGTCCACTAGTTCTTCCTCTAAAACCACTGTTTGACCCCCTTCCTCTACTAGATCCTCCTCTACTTGAACCAACTTCTTTCTGCTTAGTGAGTTTAAACTCACCTTATGTTCTTTTCTCTACGTTTCTTCCTCCAAATCCCCCTCGATGGCCTCTATTTCTTTTCCTCTACCTCTGCCCCTGCTACTACTTAAATCATGTTTTCTTTTTATTTTTTCTTCCACTTTAAGGGAAAGCTGATAGCTTTGATGTACTATCTTTGGGCTCAATAGACTGATTTCCTCTTGGATATTCTGTCTTAGTCCATTTAGGTATCTAGCTACCTGAAGGCTTTCTTCTTCCACAACATGAGACCTAAGACTAAGTTTATGAAACTCCTTCATATAAGCACTTACATCCAGGTCTTTTTGTCTTAGGTTTTGTCTTTTCCTATGGATCTGCACTTCATAGTCATCAGGGAGATAAGCTTCTTTGATTTTGACTAACAGCCCTTTCCAAGAAGAGATGGGGGTTTTACCCACTTTCTTCCTCTCATCCTGCACAAATTTCCATCATGTGAGAGCGGCTCCCCTCATCCTAGACATGGCCACTTTGACTTTTTGAGCTTTAGTTATGCCTTCACATTCAAAATGGTTCTCCATGCCCTCTATCCATTCTAGAACCACTTCTACTTTCATCTTACCAGTGAACAATGCCAATCCTTCCAGTGATTTACCACTCAAGGCTTTCAACGACTTTATGAAAGGTTCTTGTTCCAAAACATGATTAGGATCAGGAACTTTGTCTTCTTTTGACACCTCTTTACCCATCCCTTCTACTCCTTCTACGTTTACCAACACTTCACCTGCCTTAGTTTCAATTTCACCAAGCTTACCTTCCAATTCTGCCAATTTTTCCTTCAGGAACCTATTCTCATCCTCCTGATCATTCACTTTCTTTTCCAACTCTGCATTGGTCACCATGTTGTCTCCAATAGACTCTTCCATTTATAAGAACACCAACCTTACTTTTCCCAAATCTTATAGGCTCTGATACCAATTTGATAGGGTTTCCCTAGCTTGCTCACACTTCTCCTATTGGTGTTGCTCACTCCACCAACACCACTAGACCTTGCTATGCTTCAAGACCTCCTAGTCCTTTTCAAACTCTGCTAGGATTATTTCTTTGTCCATCTTAAGGTGACATTCAACAAGTGTCTTCACTAGGAACTCTACCAATTCAATGTTCTTCACTAGTTCTCAATCCTTCAAACTGACATTTTGTCACTCTCACCTCCATTGCTTTCATGTGTTTTGTAGAGGTGTGGAGGTTTTAATTTAATGTAAAACTTGGTCAACAAGGTCTATATGCTTTACTGCTAAACTCATCTTCTTTACCGATTTCAAGAAAATGCTCGAAAAGAGGGCTACTAGGAAAGGGCCCCAATTAGGCCTCCTAATCTAGATTTTTAGGGATTTTTGGGTCATACGGCCCAAAAGAACCTACCAAGAGTTTTATGATTCTTCAATCACTCATTTAACCCTAAGAGATTTTGTTTGTTTTAGATCCCCAAGTGTCCGTACAATGCCCTAACCCAAAAATGAGATTTTGCTATGGTTTCACCGACTTTTGGGGCTGTGACTGTTCAACTTTATGAAAAGGCCATCAAATAGATTTTTCAAAGATTCTCATTTCATCCTAGACTCTGTATGGACCTAATGAAAAATTCGAAGTGCTTAGGTTAAGGTTTTGGTTTCACCCTTGCAATCTTTTGTCATTTTTTCACCTTGTCTTTCCTAGCTGAGTTGCAACAGGACTCGCCTAGGGCAAGGTGGAAACATTAGTAACCTGCACTTCCATAACTCCTCCCTGCATATATACAATTTAAATTGGGTTTCCTACCATTTACCAATAGGCCATGATGATTGCATGGTAGGATTTTATGGGGCAACCATTTTTTAGTGATTTGTTATTTACAAGCCAAAACTGGTTGTTTGAAAACAAAATAGTAAAAGAACTAACAAAACATAATTACAAAGCATGAAATGGAGTGTATGACAATAGAAAAGACCAAAGAACAATAACTCAAGTTTGGATCAATGCATTTAGTCCATTTGTATTCACTGTTCAATGTAAAATAAGATAAAAATAGTAATAACAGTCTGAAAATGAGTGGTTTCAGATTGTCAATCACAATAACTAAATGCTTCTAACATTGGTATCCATATAAGAGAGGGTTTAAATATTCTTCCCCACATGTGGATGCATCTTAGGTCAATGTTTGAACCCCGAATCAACCGCTAAGCTCCTTTGAGACCAACTTGTCATGACAACTTTTACAATTTTTCACATCTTGCCTTTCTAACTTAGGAAACCTATTACAAATCATTACTAACTTCTTTTCCAACATTTATAAGGCTATTTTGAACCCCTCTAATACTTTAATCAACCTATGCCTCTTTTTATCATCTAGAAGGCATCATTGACTACTCAAACCAAGAATAACCAACAAATTACAAACCTAGAAAGAAACCAACTAAACTAGGCATATACTTGACTCAACCTAGACTCTAATCACACACATTGGACCCTCTTGGAGCCCTTATTATAAATATGACTTGGCTAAGGTCAGTACAAGGCAAAATTGAAGAAGGACTATTAGCCTAAGTCCTAGGTGCTCCTGCACCAATAACATTTGTGATGCTCTGCAAAAAGGGAAGGTTAGTGAATGATAACAAAACACAAACAAGAAGAAAAGCCAAATTGTTAGTGTTAGAAATCATAAACAAAATACTTTCGTAAACAAGCATATCAAAAGAGATACCAAAAGCATGATAGAATATCTAACTGGAAAGGTAAATATGATGAGGCATCTCCAAATGCCTCCTAACATGCTCTTGACTTCTTCTCCCTTGTTCCTCTCCTCTCCAAGTTCCAAAATAGTGTAGCTCTCAGCAGCTTTTTGCACTATGGATGCTTATGGAGGATTGAGATCGTAGTATTGTGCTCTAAATGTGAAATGAAAAACTAATATTAAGCTATTGATGCTAAAATGATTTATTTTAACCAGAATGACAATACATGAGTTTGCTATGCTAAATGCTCTCTAAAAATGTCTATAGCTTAAATGCATACAAATTTTCAGGATCTGGATTATGAAGAAATGGGCTCTATTTATAGGAAAAATGGAGCAATGGATGGTTGAGATTCAACAATCTCAACAAGGGTCAAGATTGAATGATTTCAAATCCATGTGAGGGCTTTCAACCCAATCCCAGGATGACAAGTGTCAATGTGAGATAGGTTGAGAGGGGAGGAAATAAGCATTAAATGCCTGATATGACTTTGAGAATTAATGTCAAGGTTGGTTGAATGAATAAACTCTTTATTCAAAGAATAAAGCTTTTATCCAATGGATAAACTCTTGTGCAAATGTGAAATGGAAGAATATGGTCAAAACAATAAATATTTGGGGGGACAAGTTTGAAATAACCATAAATGGTTATGTAAGAGCCATTAGTGGTCTTGGAAGACTTTGGGGGTTAATTTGTTGAACACACAAAGCATTAAATGCTTTTCAAAGACTTTGGAGTCTTTGAGAAGTGACTCCATTTTGCTTAGGAATGTGACAATAATTAGGGGATGGATTAGGCTAGGTAGGAAGGGGTTTAGAAGAATCTAGAAGGGAATTAGATTTTGCAAGTTAATTTGGTGGGTGAGGGAAAATAGGATTTTATTAAAATAAAAATTCATTTATTTCAATAAATGTGTGCAAGTTGCATTTGTAGAAAAATGCAAGTGGGGTGGGATAATGATTTAAATAAATGTTTTATTTAATTTATTTAAAAGAGGAAAAATGGGATTTAATTAAATAAATAGATTTTATTTATTTAATTGATTTGTATTTGGTTTAATGAATTAATTAAAATAAATTAAATAATTTATTTAATTAATAGGAGAATGTTTGAAGATGAATTAATTAAATATTAATTTAATTAATTCATGGCTAGTGGATTTTTAATCAAATAAATAGCGTTTATTTATTTAATTAAGCTGGACAGATTTGTGTGACTACATTTGCCCCTCTTTGAGATGGTGCGGTTTATCGCGTCGTTTCAAAGAAAGAAAAACTGGTGTGAAGAAAATGCCCCATAAAATGTTAATTTAATGGGTGGTATGCCCCCCTTGAGAGATGGGCCGAAAATTTTCGAAAAATTGGGCAATCTCTCGAAAAAGAATGAAAATTGGCAGGGTGGTAGAAGAGAAGAAGTTAGGCATACGGGTGAAAAATAGAAGAAAACGGGGGAAACATGGAGAAATGGGGCGCTCGAGAAGTTCACGGGGACCACGGCAGTGAGCTGGGAGAATTTACGGCAACAGCGAAGGGTATAAATGGGGTAAAAGGGGTGAAAACAGGATCATTTGTGACCGCGATCATTTGAAGATCAGAGCTCTGATAGGGACATTTGGAGGAGTGAGTAGCAGTCAAGATGCCGATCCCGATCACCGAGCACAGATTCAAGCGAGTCCGACGGTTCCAGCGCCCAGATGACTACGGACCAGCGGTACACAAATTCGAAAACTTAATTTTTATGCATTTTTGATAGGTTTTTAGCTGAGTCCAAGTCAAGTCAGAGCAAGAGTGCTGGAACTACGGTTTTGGCGCTTTTGCTCCATAAACTAGCGCTATTGTGCTGTAATGGCACTATTGCCCCATTGTTTGAGCGCTTTTGCTTTGTTGTAGCGCTATTGTATGCAAGTTTTAGTGCTTTTGTAGTTTTAGCGTTATTGAGGGCTTAATTAAGTGCTATTGATTTAAAGTAGCGCTACTGGGTGGTTGTTTGAGTGCTGTTGTAGTTTGAGTGCGTTTGTATAGCTAATTGAGTGCTTTTGTTAGGGTTGTAGCGCTATTGTGGAGAAACTAGCGCTTTTGTTGGTAAAATAGTGCTTTTGCTTTAAGATAAAGAGATGCCCCAGTTTGGATGAAGGAAAATCTCCCGATGCCAATGATGGACGGATGGCGAGGTGAAGTGGGAGTTGTTTTAAACCATAGCAGCCTGATGAGACTTAGGTCATTTGTTAGGAGAAATGCCCGTTGAAGTCTAGGTGGCCATGATTGCTTACCTGTTGAGACCCGAAGATACTTGATCAAAGTATCTGTTGATAGTCTAGGTTTAAACTTAAGAAAGTTTGAAAACAAAACAACTGATGGTGATTGATGAATGTCCATGTGCAGGAGGAGCTGCGTGTGTTGCAGTTACGTGAGCGCCATCCTGCGACACAGGGGTTGTGGGACCGGTTGACACAGACGGAGATAGACTGTATTGCTGCGCCTGGTTTATACGAGGTGATGCACATGCTCGTGATTCGTATGAATCATGGATTGATCACAGCATTAGCAGAGCAGTGGCACAGTGAGACGTGCACCTTCCATTTGGCACAGGGGGAGACGACCGTGACGCTAGAGGATGTGTGGTGCATCCTGTAGATTCCGATTCGAGGGGAGCTGGTCACATATGATAGATCCTGGGGGACTGTGGTAGTGTAGAGGATTTTTGATGAGGATGTATTTATTGATGATGGCTCCATTGCATGGGAGGATATAGCAGCATTATATGAGCCTCTTCCAGCAGTTTTGTCAAGTATTGTGGGAGGACTACTGTGTCTAGACAGGCGTTCACATGGTTTGGCGGTGGGATGGGGACAGGTTATCGAGATGATGATGACCGAGGGGACCCGATTTGCATGGGGCCATGCGTGCTGACGCACATGTACCAGGAGCTCCATGAGGTGGTGTACCGGGGGAGGGGTTCCTTAGCAGTGGGCATGATGCTGCTACATATTTGGGCGTGGGAGCATCTACCAGTGACTCGACCGGTGAGTCTTAGATTCTGTGCAGTAGACCAGCCGTACATGTTTATGTATAGCGGCATGATGAGTCAGCCCCACCTGGGGAAGTTAGAGTGGTGGCGATGGGCATTGGATGACCTGGATGTAGTTATATGGTGGCCATACTTGGAGTGTGAGCCATGGGATGATGACATAGAGGCACTGCCATATGTCTTCATGACCCGATTCCTCATTGGGAGGACCTCATACCATGTAGAGAGATAGGTGCCCGGGAGAGTGATGAGGCAGTTCGGACGGCAGCAGGGACTGCCCAGTGGATCTGGAGAGTATGCTTGGGTTATTCGGGAGAGGTATGCATGGGATCCAGTGCTACCGTATGATCAGGCACTGGCAGAGTTTCGGACACTGCAAGCGAGGCGATGGGACATATAACTGAGGGTCGTGGATGCAGGTGTGACAGATGAGTACATGCAGTACCAGGCGGCGCACCCGATCCCACGGATATCAGATCCAGCAGAGCCGATCCCAACTTTTGAGGATGAGAGGGGATAGAGACGAAGGAGGGTAGGAGGTCGAGGAGATGGAGGAGGTGGTAGAGGAGGTGGAGGAGGTGGAGGAGGAGAGGGAGGAGAGGGAGGAGGTGGAGGAGGAGGTGGAGGAGGATTAGGGATGCGGAGTCAGCGGAGAGGGAGAGGTGGACTGCCTTTACAGATATCATAGGGACCATTGATACTGAGAGGAGTTCAGCTGAGTGGGAGGGGGATGGAGAGAGAGATCTCAATGGACAGAGGGGAGGGGACTACTGGAGAGGGTGGTGCAGGGGAGGCAGCTATGGATACCGAGGAGGGAGCCACTGGAGATCTGCGGGATAACATCATAGTACACTTGTAGACGTAGATAGAGGATTTGGAGGTGGAGGTGGCAGCTAGGGATGTGCAGCTATTTGCATAGGAGTCAGAGCTGACGGTGGTGCTGCGGGAGAGAGATAGTGCAGTGGAGAGATTGGCGGAGCTGCAGAGAGTGCGGATTGGAGTAGGAGCACAGGGGCCTACAGGGGAGGTGATGAGGTAGTTTGGACGAGCACAGGCTGAGATAGAGTACTGGCGAGGTTTATATGAGCAGGTGGTGCCAGTCAGTCAGTGAGCTCTTAGCTATTCGCAGATGCGGTAGGCTAGATCAGAGCTATCACAGAGGATGCAGAGCAATGGGGGTGTGATGGGTCCTTTGAGGAGGGAGAGATTAGGGGATGCAGGAGGGAGTGGTGGTTCGATGAGGCCTCCACAGAGAGATGGATTAGGTGGTGCAGGCACCAGTGGTGGAGCAGGGGGAGGTGTTGGGACAACATTTGGCCAGAGTGGCATTTGAGAGAGCATTTTTGCATGCATATATGTATTGTATCATTGTTTTTATTTTTTGGACTGTATCTTGGATGGCTCTTGGTAGCCGATTTTGTAGACTTCATTGCACTCTGATATATGAGATGAGATATATATGGAGATCCCATATTTTGATGATATGCATTTGATTATGTATGGATGTTTATGCAGGATGATGAGTTATTGCTTAGATGGATATGCGTACATGTATGCATTGATGAGATGTTTCTTATATGCATATTTTTATGATGATTTATGATGTTGGATACTGACATATGAATGCAGGTTAATATATGTATGATTTGTTTGATTTTTGATTAATGCTTTTATGTATGTAATGTCATGATGATGATGTATGCTTATGATGATTTATGAACATGATTTTGGTGTTTCCTATTTTGATATAATGATGAGATGATTTATGTGATGATGTTAATGCAATGGTCGAATGAATGATGTTATGTATGGATATGCATCTAGATGTTTTTAGATGAATGAATATGGATAAACAAAATGTAAAGTACAAATGTTTATATGATAATGTTTAAATGAATGCACATGTAAAAATGGATATTTATAAAATGGTATGAACCAATGTGTTTTGGAAACAAATGGATTTATGATTCTAAATGCTTTAAATATGATTTAAGTACAAATGATAATGTGATGATATTATAACTTATGGGTATAATAACTGCACCTTAATGCAATTAAAAAGATGATAATGAATGCAATGTGAATGAATCCTAAAATGAGCATAATAAGATACTTAGTAATGAATGAATACACCTTTTACCTATAAAGGAATGTATGCAAATAATACATGATAAATGATAATAAAATGATAATGGATAATCTACACTGTATGAATGCCTAGTAAGTGATTTAAAACAATCAAAGACAATTTGATTCCATGAATGAATCTAATTATTTATGATTGATGCAATGATGCAAAATGATTTACTGAAAAACTAATGTCAAAAAAATGAACTATATGCAATGTTAAGTTAAAAATGACATGAATGTACTTAATGCAAGATGCAACTAAATGCAATGATGATATGGCCATGAGGAATGCAAGGTTTTTGAGACTTTGCATGATGCATTGATGATGTATCAAAGTACTCGGTCGCGATTGTATCCAAGACCAACTTAATTTTCACATTTGCATATAAATCCTATATATGAATGGATGAATAAATGGGTGATGTGCAACAGAATGCAAGATATAAACAGATGAGATGAAATGACGATCCATAGTGCTCTATTTTCATCATTGAGCTTTAAAATGTTGGAAGAGAATACAAGCATCTTGACATAATGATTCAAGATGACCTGAGTATTCCTTACATGGATTTTAATATAGCAAGTTAATACAAACGACTTGATATATAAGGGTCAAGTCAACCAGAGTATTGCTTGCGGAACAGACAAGGATTATCTCCATTCATGCATGACTTGGATCGTCCTCCTTGATCTTAGGCTGATCATATCCTGAGACAAGTGCATACCGTACTAAGAGATAAAAACCTTTATCTAGTTTGGATGAGGTAGGAGGAACCAAAGGAAGAGCATTGTACCTGCAAACAAACAGTATATACATAAAGAATAAAGAATAAGGATCCTTGGTAATGGTTCATGTTCATATGGTCGAGGTATACACTGTAGTCAGCAAGCTGTTGTGATTTATGACATTTGGCATAAGATCACGTAGCTTGGTGAACTTCCCATGTAGACACCATTAGTACATGCCCCAGAACTTCATCGGAAATAATGCACAAATGATACAAAACAATGCTAAGAGATCCTGATACAGATAAATGAATGTTTGTACTCACAAATTAACCAAGTATTTGATAGCTGAACATAATTTTCTTGTCAAAGAAAACGTCACTTTTGTCTTTGTTTTGGTAAGGAAGGATGCATCCTTGTTAAAGATAGTTTTGAGTGTTGATGTTGATTGTGTGGTTTGATTGGTAAATGGTCATTGTGTGAGTATTTTGTCAGTGTTTGTTTTGGTATCTGCATGCATGAGTATGTACAAGGTATTGCCATGTTTTTGTGTGTTTATCGATGTTTTTTGATGTTTTTGGATTTTGTATTGTTTTGAATGTTCTGGTATTTTTGATGATTGCTTGAATGAAGAACTTAATGAATCATAAGACAATGTAGAATCCACTTCCATCAATAGGTTAAAGGTATTGCCCCCAGTTTTAGACATGACTATGAAAAAGCGGGAGACAGGATGCATGGATTACTATCTTAATGGCAGATGAATAACAAGCCATGGTTTCGGATGGATGGATGTGTGTATGAAGTAGATGTGATTGCAACAAGTCTGAAAGACAATGGAGCCATAGCCTTTATGAGTGGCGCCTGTTTGCCAAGTTTTCACCATCGTACTTACCCAAGGTGCCACCGGAGTGGTTGTTCACCGGTTGGATGCATGATTTTTCTTTACTTTTTTGAATGTTTTTGTATTTTCTTCAAGACATTTTTCTGAATGTTTTTGGTATTTTCTGGTATGCAGGGGAGCCTAATTCTCTATACACCTTAGGTATAAAACTGTTTGAGGTGCATGTTGTTGATTGGATCTATGAGCAGTTCTCCTTCTGATGTAGCTAATTGATATGCCCCGGACCTGAATACAGCAGTGACAACATATGGGCCTAGCCAGTTTGATTCAAACTTGCCCTGAAGTTCTCTATTTGGTTGGTTGTGAGGATTCTCTCGTAGAACATGATCACCTACCTCAAATGTAGGAGGTCTAACTCGGTGATTGTAGCTTCTGCTCATGCGCTGCTGATAGGTTTTGAGATGATTGTATGCAGCTTGTCGCTTCTCATCAAGTAACTCTAAGTTTTGAAGATGAGATACTCTATATGCTTCATCATCGATGAGATTGTGCAAGGAAACTCATAATGATGGTATCTCAACCTCAATAGGCAAGATAGCTTCTGCACCATAGACCAATGAGTAGGGAGTTGCGCCTGTAGGGGTTCGAATGCTAGTTCGATATGCCCATAGTGCTAGATTTAGTTGAACATGCCAATCATGGCCGGCATCATTGACTATCTTCTTGAGGATTCTTAATATGTTTTTATTTGATGCTTCAGCCCAACCATTGCCTTGTGGGTAATAGGGGGTGGAAAAGCGATGTTGGATGTGAAATTTCTCACAAAGCTCACGGACATCTTGATTTTTGAAAGGAAGACTGTTATTTGTGATGATGGACATGGGCACACCATACCGACAGATGATGTAGTTGAGGATGAATGAGGCGATCTACTTGTCGGTGACTTGGGTAAGTGGAACAACTTTGATCCACTTTGTGAAATATTCGGTGGCGGTAATAATGAATTTATGGCCATTGGATGAAGATGGATGAATCTTACCCACAAGGTCAAGACCCCATTAACAAAAAGGCCATGGTGTTGTGATTGGTTGTAGTTCCTGTGCTGGTGCATGTATCAGGTTGCCATGAACTTGACATTTCTTGCATTTTCTAACAAAGTAGTAGGAATCCTTTTCCATAGATGGCCAATAGTATCCATTGCACAGGAGTTTCTTGGCGAGTGATGGACCACTTGAATGAGTCCTACAAATTCCTTCATGGACTTCTTCCAAAGCCTTTGTTATCTCACCTTGTTCTAGACATCGAAGGAGAGTACCATCAAGACCACATCGGTATAGGGTTTCGGTAATAATGGTATATCGAGCAGTTTGGCGAATGAAGGTTTATGTTGGTTAATGGATTGGTTGGGAGGAAGGGTGTGATCGTGGAGATAGGTGTAGAACTCACCATACCATGGGGATTCAGAACCGACAAGGTGACATATCATTTCGGATTCAGGGATGTCATAAGCAGGAATCAAAATCTGTTCTACCAAGAACTCATAGCGTGTTGAATTCTGTGGAAGATCTAGTAGAGATGCAATGGTAGCCATGGTGTTAGTAGCTTGATTCTGATCTCTTGGTATCTGCTCAAAAGTGAGAGTAGTAAATGATGTCTTTAGAGTGTCCACCATTTGCTTATATGGCATGAGTTTATCATCCTTGGTCTGATATTCATCAGTTGCTTGTCGAATGACCAGTTGGGAGTCGCCATATACTTGTAGTTCTTGTAATTTCCATTGTACGGCTAACCTAAGTCCTATGATCAAGGCTTCATACTCTGCGATGTTGTTGGTGCATGGAAATGTGAGCCTGTAAGACTTCGGGATGCTGTCACCTTGGGGTGTGATAAACAGAATGCCTGCCCCCGAGCCATGTCTAGTGTATGAACCATCAAAGTATAATTTCCATGGCTGTGCTATTGTGATCATGAATATCTCTTCATCTAGAAAATTGGAAATGAGAGGATGATCACCTATGAGTGGTGCATCAGCCAACTGGTCTGCAATAACTTGCCCTTTGATAGCTTTATGGTCTACATACTCGATGTCAAATTCACTTAAAATCATCACCCATTTGGCCAAGCGGCCTGTCAATGCTGCTTTGCTGAGTAAATACTTGAGTGGATCAATCTTTGCAATGAGTTGTACTTTGTGGGTTAACAGATAGTGCCTCAGTTTAGTGGCTGCTAAGATTACTACTAGGCAAGCTCGCTCAATAGGGGTGTAATTGAGTTCATAGCCCACCAGTGTACGAGAGATGTAGTAAACAACACACTCTTTTCCTTCTACATTATGTTGTGCCAGTAGTACACCCAATGCTATACTTGTTGCTGAGATATAAAGTAACAATGGTCTACTTGGATCTGGTGGCATCAACAATGGTGGATTCATGAGATAGTCTTTAAGCATCTGAAATGCTTGTTGGCATTGGGCATCCCACTGAAAGCGGATGTTCTTGTGTAGCAGGTGTGTAAATGGGTGACACTTATCAGCCAATTGTGCAATGAATCTTCGGATGGATTGAAGTCGCCCTTGTAATGTCCTTAGCTGACTGATATTTTTTGGTGGTGGCACGTCCATGATTGCCTTAACCTTTGCTAGATCGACCTCAATGCCTTTGCTTGAGACGATGTATCCTAGAAGCTTCCCGGAGGTTACTCCAAAGACACATTTCTTTGGGTTGAGTCGAACATGGTATTGTTCCAGTCTATCAAATATTTAATCTAAGATGTGGAGATGCCCTTCTTTGGTGAGTGATTTTGCTAGTAAGTCATCCACATAATCTTCCATCATAGTATGCATCATGTCATGGAAGATGGTGGTCATTGCTCTTTGATAGGTCACTCCTGCATTCTTTAGGCTGAAAGGCATTACATTCCAGTAGTATGTGCCCCATGCACATGTGAAGGTTGTCTTATGTTGGTCCTCTGGTGCGATCTTTATTTGATTGTATCCTGAAAAACCATCCATGAGTGAAAGCATGGCATGCCCTATTGTCAGATCCACTATGATGTCAATATTTGGTAGGGGGAAGTCATCCTTAGGAAAGGCCTTATTCAGATCTCTGAAGTCAGTACAAATGTAGATGCCCCCTTTTGGTTTGCCGATAGGCACAATATTGGAGATCCATTCTGCATAATCAATTGGTCTAATGAAACCAACATCTAGGAGTTTCTTGAGTTCTGTTTTGACTAGCACTACAATTTGAGGATGCATCTTACGAAGCTTTTGCTTGACAGGTTTGGCTCCTTTTGCTATGGTAAGGTGATGCATGACTAAATCAGGATCAATTCTAGGCATGTCTGCATATGACCATGCAAAGTTGATTTGGCGCTTCTAGAAGAGTTCTATAAATTTAGGTTGTTCGTCTGGAGTGAGAAGAGATGCCAGATGTATGAGATGAGGATTTTCAGGAATCCCCACATTGTATTCTTTGGTTTCCTTGATGAGAATTGTTGATCATTCCTATTGTACCTTAGCAGGGAGAATATCAAACCCTTCATCCTCAGGTGCCTCAGAGAGGTTTTCACCATTGGATACACTCTTTCTTTTTACTTTTGTCAGATCAAACAGTGGCACAGTGTGGTTTTCACTGGAAGATTCATGTTTTATTGTTATATTTTTGCAGCTGAATGGTTTGGCATCCGCCCCGAAGTATGCTGCGCTATTAAGTTCGATGGTGAATCCAGCTTTGTGATCCCCGCTTGGTAGGTTATCCCTTAATTCCAAAAATTCAATGATGGCCTCATCATTTTGGAAGAAGTCAAGACATGGAGGATTTGATTGGTTCCATTCGATGAGTTCAGGATGGATAATGGGCATTACTTCATCGATTAGGTTAAGTTCGTTAGAGGTATCAGTGAGGGTTAAGACATTATGGTGAAGGTCGTTGATGGTACTCTCCTTGTTAGAATCAGGAGTAGGATGAGACATAGGGTCTGTGGAAGATGTTTCCAGCTCAGGAACCCAAGACATCTTTATCTGTGCTTCTCCATAAACAGGGATATCTTTGTGTGGTGGAGGTAGTGATGCATCTTCCTCATCTAAAGTGTTAAGTTGTACAGAATCAAATTCCCACTCATGTGAGTCAGTCTCTGAGTCACTTTCCAGCATCCGATTACTATACCATACTGGGATGTCCTTGGAGTTAAATACTGCAGGTGTGATTGGTTGATGTACCTTTGTAGTGATCGGTGCTGCAGGACGGTTGATGGGGATTAAAGGATCCAATATGGGGAGTATCGGTAATATTGACTTGGTGGCTTCTATTGGTATTGCTGGTGCCATGGATGCTACTGCGGGTTCTGATATAGTTGCTACTACTAATGGTGCTGCTGATGGGATTACGAGTTCATTTGGTGGGATGAGTGGCATTAGTGATGGTTGTGTTGGGGTTTTGAGCCTCAGTGGGGCAGTTGGGATGGTGCTTGATGCTGCTTTGATAATGAAAGGTGTCCTTTTGGCAGTAGGTTGACATAATGGTTTGCTGGGTTTTCCTTTGAATGTTAATTTAGGAAAAATCTCTTTTTCAAAGCCTAGGCCTATATTACCTTTGGGCTTGAATTCTGACACTAGAGGTTCATGTCGTCCTTGTTTGCAATATCCCAAAGCACTTTGACCATCATACCCCATTCTTTGCATAATGAGGAGGCCTTTGCCATACTGATCCGTAGGAAGTCTAACTTGCGGTACATCAGTGGTGATGGGATCTTTATAGATCCAGTCCGCTAAGTCCTCATCTTTGGTTTCTTCTTCTTGACTCTTTCCAAGGATGAAAGGCGTCAAAGCACATGCTGGTGTGATTAGTGGTTGCTGGAGTACTTGCTGTGGTTTACCATGTGTTCTAGGGGAAATGGGCATTTGTCCCACACAAAAGAGTTGACTCAAGTTGTATTCGCCAAGACCTTCCTTTGCTATCTTCATCTTAAGCTTTTCTTGCTTGGGTATAGTGGTCTTTAAACTGGTGAGAGAGGTAGGACTTATATATGATGTGGAAGAAATGGCTTCTCTATTATTAAGAATGGTAATCTCTGGTTGATGGCTGATATTATGGCAATACGCAAAGGGATTTGCATCGCCCAGGATTGTGATCTCTACACCGTTATGTGGGAACTTGATACATTGATGGTAGGTAGATGGAATGGCTTGCATGTCATGTATCTAGGGTCTCCCTAACAATAGATTATATGGCAGAGGAAGGTCCAGAATCTAACAGATGATGTGCTTTACCACAGGGCCCACTCGGATTGGTAGTACCACGGCTCCTTTGGATGAACGCTCCGCATCGTCATAGGCTTTGATTGTGATCTTCTTACGAGGATCCACTGATTCTACTGCATATCCCAATGCTATGACCAATTGCAGTGAACAAATATTTAGGCCTGCTCCATTATCGATCAAGACTCGCTTGATCCTATGCTGGTTAATAAATCCTTCGATGTGGAGTGAGGCATTATGCGGTTGCTAGAAAGAAGAGTTGTCACTTTTGGAAAAAGTGAGACAAGGTGATGACTTTAGACTTCCAACCATGGCTTGAAATTGGTCTGTATTCAAATTTGCAGGGATTGACGCCTCTTGGAGTGCTTGATCCAAGATAGTTTTATGAGAGGGCGATAGGCGCAATAGCTCTAAAATAGATATAAGCGCAGACATTTTGTCTAATTGTTCCACAAGATTGTACTTCTTTGGGATGGAGGTGGTGCCTTGTGGAGTTGCCTTTATGGTAACTTTACCATGGTTATGGTTGCAACTTGTTCACTGGCCTCATACAGATGATTTACAGTGTAATTATACGCAGCCTGCGTATAATCTATGGTATCAGTGCCTCGCCTGGAAGTGAAAGGACCCCTTTGATCCTGTGATGGAAGTGGATTTTTGAACATCAAATGATCATTATTTGTTGTTTTGGGGTCATGTCCTTCTATTTCAATTTCTCCTCGGTCAATAAGATCCTGAATAAGATCTTTTAATCGGTGACAATTACTTGTCTTGTGTCCTCTTCCTTGATGGAATTCACAGTGTTCAGTATCTCTCCACCATGCCGGTTTGACTTGAGGCTCATAGTTTGATAGTTTAGGTAGAGTGACCAAATTTTGAGAAATGAGTTGTTGCAATACCGTTTCAATGGGTTCCCCTAAGGGAGTGTATGTGCGTTTCTATTTTTGCTGACGAGGTCTAGGTTCATCATGAGATGTGATGCGACCTTGATTAGAAGGAACATTTGTGTTGTTTTGAGGTGGAGGATTTTGTCCTACAAACTAAACCACAGGTTGTGCGTTTTGGATAGTTTGGGCATCCACAACCCCATCGTTGACGATATTCTTGTTTTTATTCCAGAAGCTTGGTTTATCACTATTGAAGTGCGGGTGAGGACCATCTTTTGGTTCATTAAATATTTTGATGAGTCCTTTCTTGATGAGTGCCCTTTCACATTTCAAACCCTTGGTGATCATATCATTAAAAGAGTCTGTGTCTTTTACATCCAGGTGAAATTCCATTTATTCATTTAAGTTGGAAATGAATATTTCCACTAGTTCTCATTCAGGTAACTGAAGAGAATGTCTGCTAGACATTTGATGCCATCGTTGCAGGAATACTGAGAATAGTTCACCTGGTTTTTGTTTGGTGTTGCACAGATCAACCATGGTAATGTCATGTTCAATGTTATGAGAATAATGAGCTAGGAACTTCTGGATGAGTTCCTCAAATGTTCTAATGCCTCTTGGTAGTCGGGAAAACCATGATGTGGTTGTTCCTCCCAAGCTTTGGGGAAAAAGGCACATTAGGTAGGTGTCTTCATATGCCACTTCGAGGCAAGCAGAATGAAATTCTCTGACATGATCATGGGGATCTCCCTTTCCTCTATATTTTTCAAATTTGGGTGTTTCGAATCCTCGGGGAAAGGGTGGCATATAAATATTCCTATCAAAAGGATAGGGACGGATGTCATTGAGTGAGAATTGGTTAGTCTTGATACCACTATGAAGTTTTTGGGCGAGATTCTCGACTTGTTGCCGCAACATCTCCATTTCATTTGGAGGAGGAGGTGGTGGGTTACCTCGAGGAATGTTATATCTGATGGGATCTCTACCTCTTTCCTCTTCATGGCAACTTTGTCTTTCTGATGCTTGTCTTAATTGGGCAAGATCAAAGTCAGATGGGAGTTTAGCTCCTTCTTGAGTGAGTTTTAAGAAGTGAGCATCCGCATTGCTCCTGAGTATTTCGTCAAACAGTTTGTTAAAGAGAGGGTTATGTTGAGCCCTTTCTATTGTTGCAGGAGTGGGAGTACTTGGGTTTTCATCATTTGCATTTCCGCCAAGTGCTTCTTGAAATTCATTGAGATTTTCCTCTTCTTCTTCTTCTATTTCTATTTCTCGTTGCCTTGACTGTGATCGGGTTTGAGCCATTTTGTTTATGAGTTTTTGTTGAAGTTGAGTGAAAATGATGATGAGTTTTTGATGAAATGAGAGATTGATGATTGGTGAATTGTGTTGCATGTGGATCTCTAGCACTTTTAAGGTAGATGTAACCGAAATTCTCTTTTTTGAATTGCTTGTTTGTTTGATAAGTTTGGATGTGATAAGGTGTAGAAAAATCTGAGATGCGTTACAGATTGAACTACCTAGTAATGAGAAGATTCGCTCATGAACTAGTTTTAACCTACGTATATGTGTCTCTTAGGATGAGCTTATCCTAGATGTAGAAACAATCTAAAAAGTGATGTGAAGTGTTTGATTCAAGAAATATCCAAAAAGAGAACTTGGAGCAAGAACCTCTTAATGTTTTGAGAGTTTGGAATGAATTGATGATGAAGTGATGATGTATGATGAATGAAATGTTTTCAACTTCAATAAAAACTATGTCATAAATGGAACAAACTCCATCTCTTCTCTTTTGGGCATTGGTGGCACTTCTTGAGCTATGTTGTATGTGATATAGATGTTTGGGAAAAAGTTGGGATTAATCTTACCTCCTTGGTTTTTGTGATAACTTAGAGCTCTATATTGCATAAAAGCTCTGCGGTTCAATGATTCTGAATCAAATTCGTTTATTTTGCCTTGAAGGTAGAGACACATGTGACACAGAAAAACTCTATGGGAGACAAAGATTTGTCTATTGATATAGAAGAATTTCCTCCTTTTGATTAAAGCCTTTGAGCTTAATGGTCTTCTTTTCAAGTTGATATTTTGATGACGCTTCTTCTTTTGCAAGATGTGAAGAATGGTCATAAAATTTGATTCCTTGTTGTTTGCACTTTGTTTTTGATGTGTTTTGGTTGTTTTGAAAAATGTTTGGTTGGATGAATACTTTTGTTTTTCTTTTGGGAAGTGATTTTCTGATTTTTCTTTGACAAGAAAACAAAGCAAGCACACAAACACAAGAATGTTGCCTAAAAGGCACAAATGAGTATGGGTCTAGATCAACCCAATCCTTGGACTTGTATATGACCCTTCCTTTAGATGTATTTTTAAGGTGTATTTCTAAAGCCTGAAGTCGGCTCAATTTGCACTTGGTCTTGACTAAAACGAACACACTTCAAACACGTTTTATCCCTAAGGTCAAATGGCCAGTTGTGATAAATTTAGCCCACATCTTGATATTTCTTCGACTTTGGTACTACATACCTTATGAATCCCGCTGTGGCAGGTAAGGATGTGATATACTAAGTCTTGCACAAGCATAACAAATAGATGATCCCTATGATGGGGGAGTCACCACTTTTATCAAGCCACAAGTGACTTTTCAAAAAGCTATGTTTCTACTCAAGGAAATATGTATGGTGAGTATCTTGGGAGCAAAACCATCTATGCTCTTGCACTAAATTATATCGCAAATATTCTCAATCAATAGAATGGGTGGGCTACTACTAAAAGGTGTTTAGTCATGTTTGATGTTTTTGGACATAAGTTCATTCTGCAGTGACTCACTTAAGAGCCTTGTAACTGGTGGTGGGGCCCATTTGTCCTTTCGGCCAGTTACACTGTAGGAACAGCTATACCCTACAACTTTCACTCTCACCTGATTTCTATAGCGGCTCGAAGGATTTACCGCTCGAGGTCATTCCCAAGAGTATCGATCCCTTGGCAGACCTCTCTTAAAAAGATAAAATTTTGAGTGTTACTAACACTTTTCTCTTGCACCTAGGACCACGAAAGCCAAGGAAGATGATAGTGTGTGTTAGAGGTAGGACCACTCGACTGACTTTTTGCACAAGTGTGCCAAACACAAAATTCACTTGTTCTTTTTAATCCATCATCGCAATGTGATCTAACTATTTGGAGATGTTGCTCCAACAACCATGGTGTTCTTTTTAACTTCGAAAGCAATGTGTTTTGTATTCTAGAATTTGGAAATCCTGGTCAACTTAATGAAGAACACGTTTGCTTGAAGTAAAATTTGTTTGCAAAAATCAAAACAAGTGGATTGTTCTTCTTATGTGCACCCAAAATTTGAAGTGTGGCTTGTGATTTTTAAGTTTGATGCAAGAAAATCAAATTTCTTTGTTGATTTTAAGCACCAAAATGAAGATGAATCCTAACTTGCAATGGAAGTAAATGTTTGTTGTCAAGTTTTTAAAAGCACCAAAGGAAAATTTGTGATTTTTTTTTTTTGTTTTTAATGATGAGTTTTAACCTGCACAAAACAAAATTTGTTAGTAAAATTTATGTCCAAGGGGGGCTTTCCACAAGCCTAAGATTTTCAATTTTTCGGTTACAAGGTGAGTTTTACAATATTCTGTTGCAATAGCACTAGTCTGTGTTTAAACAGAAGCACTAGTTAACACAGAAGCGCTGAAAGAAGGGTAAAACCAGAGAGGCAAAAGCGCTAAAAGATTTTCAATAGCGCCAAAAGAACAACAAACGCGCCAAAACAAACCCAAAAGCACTAGAATTTGGACAATAGCGCTATTGTAAGAACAATAGCGCTAAAATAACAAGTGTCAGTAGCGCTAAAACGTGTTCAATAGCGCTAAAGCGCAACCTGTGTGACAATATCAACAATCAGACATGTTAGTTGACAAAAAAAATGGTATTTTTTTGGTTGTTCGATTCACGTCGGGTTCACCAAATGATGCTCTGCAAAAAGGGAAGGTTAGTGAATGATAACAAAACACAAAAAAGAAGAAAAGCCAAATTGTTAGCGTTAGAAATCATAAACAAAATACTTTTCTAAACAAGCATATCAAAAGAGATACCAAAAGCATGATAGAATATCTAACTAGGAAGGTAAATATGATGAGGCATCTCCAAATGCCTCCTAACATGCTCTTGACTTCTTCTCCCTTGTTCCTCTCCTCTCCAACTTCCAAAATAGTGTAGCTCTCAGCAGTTTTTTGCACTATGGATGCTTATGGAGGATTGAGATTGTAGTATTGTGCTCTAAATGTGAAATGAAAAGCTAATACTAAGCTATTGATGCTAAAATGATTTATTTTAACCAGAATGACAATACATGAGCTTGCTATGCTAAATGCTCTCTAAAAATGCCTATAGCTTAAATGCATACAAATTTTCAGGATCTGGATTATGAAGAAATGGGCTCTATTTATAGGAAAAATGGAGCAATGGATGGTTGAGATTCAACAATCTCAACAAGGGTCAGGATTGAATGATTTCAAAACCATGTGAGGGCTTTCAACCCAATCCCAGGATGACAAGTGTCAATGTGAGATAGGTTGAGAGGGGAGGGAATAAGCATTAAATGCCTGATATGACTTTGAGAGTTAATGTCAAGGTTGGTTGAATGAATAAACTCTTTATTCAAAGAATAAAGCTTTTATCCAATGGATAAACTCTTATGCAAATGTGAAATGGAAGAATATGGTCAAAACAATAAATGTTTGGGGGGAAAAGTTTGAAATAACCATAAATGGTTATGTAAGAGCCATAAATGGTCATTTAAGAGCCATTAGTGGTCTTGGAAGACTTTGGGGGTTAATTTGTTGAACACACAAAGCATTAAATGCTTTTCAAAGACTTTGGAGTCTTTGAGAAGTGACTCCATTTTGCTTAGGAATGTGACAATAATTAGGGGATGGATTAGGCTAAGTAGGAAGGGGTTTAGAAGAATCTAGAAGGGAATTAGATTTTGCAAGTGGATTTGGTGGGTGAGGGAAAATATGATTTTATTAAAATAAAAATTCATTTATTTCAATAAATGTGTGCAAGTTGCATTTGTAGAAAAATGCAAGTGGGGTGGGATAATGATTTAAATAAATGTTTTATTTAATTTATTTAAAAGAGGAAAAATGGGATTTAATTAAATAAATAGATTTTATTTATTTAATTGATTTGTATTTGGTTTAATGAATTAATTGAAATAAATTGAATAATTTATTTAATTAATAGGAGAATGTTTGAAGATGAATTAATTAAATATTAATTTAATTAATTCATGGCTAGTGGATTTTTAATCAAATAAATAGCGTTTATTTATTTAATTAAGCTGGACAGATTTGTGTGACTACAATTTGTATTTTGGGCTTAAAATTCACATTCGCTTGCTTTAGACAAGTTGCACACTTGGTTTTGTTTATGGGAATTAACCACTTATCTTTTGTATCTTATTTTCCTATAGTTTGCACACTTTTTTACCTATAGCGGGTCTACCCTCCCGATTTGCTTGGTATACTAGCATAGGCATTGGTGAGAGGGGAATGACCCAAGTGAGTACAGCTGAACCTGAGCATTCTTACTATAATCAAATCACCTTTTGAGATAAAAATATCGAAGGATGGATCTATTCGAGTTCACTCTTATATCGAGCACTTTGTACGTTCTCTAAATCACGTTTGCATGACTAGTACCATGCTTGGTACTTTGTTGGGATATACGCCTTAGTCGAGCTTGCACGACTACAAAGGATAGTCTTCGAATGAAAACCCTTACTAAGAACTCTAGGAATAGAAGTGACTCGGTTCAGCTCCAAAAGGTGGATAATCTTTTGTGCAAGGGAGATAATAACTCCCCCAATAAACTTTCCATATCATTTCACCATTAGCGTTTGGATTTGAATAATACGACGTTGAGGATCCATTGTATGAGACTCAACGGTCATATTCTGATTAGCTATTGGGTGTGTACTTGAGTCAGCAAGCAAAAGTTTTCCTCCTTAGCCAACTTCCTAGGATAGCATGTTGGGCTTGAAGTCTCTATTTACGTCAATGGATAATGTGTTTTCTATGTCTTCTTACCAAGAGTATAATTAATATAAAACATTACCCCTCCATTTTGCACAAAATCCAAGTCAAAACAATGTCCTAGCCAACATCCTAGTCATCATTATAGTCCAAGCCTAAGTCAACCTTTGTCACATTATACCCCAAGTCAAGCATAGTCCAAGTCATAGTCCTTAGTCATTCACAAGTGATGTCCTAGTCATACCTGAGTCATGTACAAGTTGTCATCCTATTCATGTCCTAGTTTTGTCTTATTCATATCCTAATCAAATTTTGAGTCAACCTTAGTCAAGTCCAAGTCACACTCAATTCCAAAATTTCCAACAAGTCAAAACCACATTGAAACTCCGTATGTCTTATGTATCACACGCGTATGTTGTATAAACATCCTAAGAAATCACTTTCGCATCCAATCAAGAAAAAGAAGCTCACCCAAGCCCAACTCATTAGACATTGAAAGTTTTGGTATACCAACCGCACTCTTGATCAAACATAGGACCTTTTTACATCGATATCATGATTATACCCATGGTCATAGCAACAATTTTGATGCTAGTGATGAACTAAGAGTCTGTGCCTTACACTAAGGATTGGTCTTGTCTTTCAATACCAACTATCGTCAAAATCAGGGTGGTCGCATACCTTCATACAATTTTCCATCTGAACCTATCACTTATTGAGTCATTTCCAATCCAAGGCTAATATAGTCATCAAGTTCTTCTTGTCATCATTATCGCCTTCCTTTGATCTTTCATCACTAACACGTTCTAAGGATTTAGTGCATTAATCAATCCTTAATCAATCATCCTTCAATCAAATCAACCTCACTCTAAGGTTTTATACCTTGTGAAGTTTTATTTAGACCTCATCTTTAATCAATAAATCATTTGGATTTTGTGCTTGGGAAAGAATCTGCCCCATGTACCTTTGCCTCATCTTTTGAGTCGATCAAGACTCTTATTCGATATCTTTATTTTTCTTAGGATCATTAGTCAATCCTTAGTAGAAGAGAGACTTTGATCATTATCCTAAGGCCTAAATTTTACCCAACTTGGTTGTCACCTTTTTTATGCTTTCATCAACATCTCCCACCTAAAATCCTCATCCAAGGACTAAGGTGCAATCTTAATCAAAATTTTGTCCTAATCAAAGGACCTCATCAATCATTCTATCCGAATTTATCAAAATCCAAATCACGTCAAAATCTAAAAATCCTAGCTGTCTTTTCATCAACTTTTCTTCCAATAAATTTTCCTAAGATTATTCTTGCATGGTCACAACTAGATCTCAAAAGAAGATGGTCAAACAAAAATATGGCATTCTAGACATTAGTGTCCTATATCAATACCCTACACAAGATCCTACGCAAAGTGTGCAATCCAACATCCAAGATCCACTACCACAAGGGGACGCTAACATGGTTGATCAAGATGACCTCTCCCCATAAGTCCAAACATTCCTAGAGGATTCTTACTGTAGACGTATAAAAACGACCACTTTCCTAAGTGAATATTTAATACTCATTTTAACCTCATTCACTAGTTTAATTAAATTTACATTTAATTAAATCATTCACATTCATCTATTTGATTAAATAAGTTATCCAATTTATTTATTTATATTCACCTAAGCATTTCATATTCTTTAATTAAATAAATCACTTTATTTAATCAAATTCCATTTCTTCCCTTTTATTTAAATTTACATTTAATTAAATTGTCCATGACAAATAAATAAATCTAATTTATTTAAAATCCTCCACTTGCATCTATTTTGTTGAAATAAAGCAATTTATTTTAATTAATATTACCTCTCCATCCACTTGCATTCTCCTACATATCCCACTTGCCTTTCTAACCCTCCTTGTAGATTCTTCTAATCCTTCTAAATTAATCTAACCCGTTCCCTAAATATTGTCACATCCCTAAACAAAGGGAAGTCACTTCTCAAAGTCTTTGAAAACCATTAAAGGCTTTATGTCTTCAACAAGTTAACCTTAAAGGTCTTACAAACAATTAATGGTTAACTCAACCCTCTTGCATGATTAGAGACTTTCTCTCTAACTCAACCTTCATCTAACCCAAGGGTCTCATCAAGCATTCATTGCTTTGACCATGGTTATCCCTTTAACCCTTGCACAAGAGTTTATCCTTGGGATAAAAGCTTTTTCCAATGGATAACCCTAACCTAACCTTAACCCTTACCTCCTAAAGGTAACCATAAGGTCTTCTCAAGCATTTAATGCTTCTTACATCTCTCAAGCAACCTATTGTTGAAAATTCTCACCATTTCATTGGTGAAAATTGTAAACATGGATTGATAACTTTCAATCCTGGCCCTTGTTAAGATCATTCAATCTTGACCATCCATTGCCCTGTTTATCTTATAAATAGAGCTCTCCTTCTCTCATTTTCAACATCCAAGTCTTTAGCATCAAACTTATAGACATTTTAAGCATCATCTTTCATCAAGCGTTAGCCTCTCTTTGATAGAATAATCTAATAAACATTTTAGAAGTAATTTTATCATCATAATAATCATAGTATACTAGTAGATCATGTTAGGATAGTTCTTTTACTAATCCTTTCATCTTAAGCATTATATTCCATGCTAGTTTAAATCATGCTATGATTAATATCATTCACATCTAGATTGCATTCATGTTAGGTTTATCAAGTATCACTCGTTCTCATGATTGTCATCCCTAAGTCACTTTGCTCAGTGATATGAGAGCAAAGGCATTGGCTTGAGGGGTTTTATGAGATAGAGAAAAATGGAACATCCCTTGGGAAGCTGAGTTATTTCCTATAACTCCATAGCTTGCATCAGAGTCCCATTGGTGTGTGGAAGAGTCTTAAAAACTTATTTTCCTATTTTGTCACCCCCACTTTTCTTGCACACATTTTTTGCACCCACCGTGGGGCATAACCCCATTTATCAAATCATTTTTGATGCAGGATTAACTTTGTGGGTACGCGGAAAACTTGAATTAGCGCATTGATACCATCCTTTAGTGCATATGGTTTTTCTTTTGGTGCATCTTGCTCACTGTTTAGCGCTTCGTGACCATCCTTTAGCGCATCCCATAGTAAACTTAGCGCATAGCATTTCTACTATTTCCTGTAGGTCTCAACACTTTAAAACAATAGTCTAGTGCATCCATACAATAGTCTAGCGCATCCAAGCAACAACTTAGCACATCTGTTCTGTCTGTCCATGCATCCATTCCTTTTTGTAGTGCATGCAGGATGAACTTTAGCGCATACGGTTGACATAATAAAAAGAAAAGTTTGTAACTGAGAAAATCATTTTAGGCTTGTGTAAGCCCACACTGACTTTTTATCATTGACTGTGTGTAGGTTTTAATCGTTTCTTGCATATTGAAGGAGTTATAATTAGAAATTTTAAATTTTTTTTTAAGCTTTCTAAAAGTTGGATAAAAAGAACACATCTTTCTTTTTGGATTAAAAATAATTAAATCTTTCTTTTGGGCTTAAAATTAATCAAATCCTTCATTTGGGCTTAAAATTAATCAAATCTTTGCAAGGTGAAAAGAACAACAAAATACCATTTTCTTGCTTTCTTAGGGAGAAAACATTTCATTTTGGGAAGCTCTAAAAAGAACAAGCAAATTTGCTTTCAGCAAGGCTTAAGACAAATTTCACCTTCCTTTGGTGCCTAAAAGGATCAATTTCATTTCAGTGCAAAGGTAAAAGAACATCATCTTCATTTTAGGAAAAGCAAGAGGGAAAGTTTTCCCCTATCGACTTTACTTTTGTTGACCAACATCACGATTCATTTTGTTGACCAGGATTTCACTTTCTTAGATATAAAACATTTGCTATGAAGAGTTAAAAAGAACACCATGCTTTTTTTTGGAGCAACATCTCCAAATAGAATTTAGAAAATCATTGCTTTGAAGGATAAAAATAACTTTGTTTTCCTTGTCTAAAAAATGGAAGGTATATGCTCTCCCCTTAATTGGGTGACCAAAAAGTCAAACCACTCTTTCATGCTTTATTCTTTTCAAGCAATTAAATCCTTTAGTAGGCCTGCCCTCCTGAGTTGCTCTTAGAGCGCCATTTAAATGGTCAGTGAGAGGAGAATGACCTAAGTGGGAAATGACTTTATCGCCAAGTGTTCCAACCCACTATAATCAAAAGTGGAGGCTGACGAAAGTCCCCTTCAATAGTTTGGGTCAACGATTAGCCTTCCCCCAATATCCTTGAGATACATAAAGTCTTTGTTTTAAAGGTTGGGAAGCCTCCCGAGGGAGTTTATCACTGAAGACTGAACATGAAGCCCGATTACGCATTAGAAACCTTGAGCCAACTCAGCATCCAAACATTTGCACTATCATAGTACAAGGGTGGGGAATAATCCACCCCCAAGATTAATCACCATATATCTCCCAAGATAACTACTCAATTGTGAAGCAATTCACTTTGAGTTAATTTCTGGCAAAAGACAAAAAACAGGCACCCCCTAGGGGGTGACAAGGCTATTTGAGCTGATGGGGTATCAAGACTAGTGGGCTATGGTATTGTTTATGACCTTTGAATAAAGAATGTGTTTGAATTGTATTATTTGTATCCAAACTGTCAAAACATTGGGGATTTGAACACATCCTCGCAGAACATACACTCTTTGTTTAGAATAAGAAAAAAATGGTTATATTTTTCAGGTTGTGTTTGCATTTTATTTTTCAAAAAATCATCCATCAAAATTGAACAAGTGTTGAAAATTTCCAAAAAAGTCGAGAAAACAAAACAAACAGAGCAGTTTAGCGCGTATGAGCAATATCTTAGTGCATTTGAGTCAAACCTTAGCGCATCAGAGTTGAAACTTAGCACATTAAATCTGTAACTTAGCGCATAATAGTCTTAACATTTGGCAACTTTTCATTAGCTCTTTTCGACACCATATTAGTGCATTGAGGCATCAGCTTAGTGCATTGGGGGCAAACCTTGGTGCTTAGGGTCTAAACATTAGCGCATTCATGGGACATATTAGTGCATAAGCATCTGTGTCAAAAATAAAAATTCATCACTCTGTTAGCACATAGAATAGGTAGCTTAGCGCATCAGGTACTTTTAATAGCGCATCTGGATCCCAGCTTAGCACATCCGGTCTCTGTCTTAGCGCATAGGTAAAACTCATAAACATAGAGAGCAAAATTGAGCATTTTTGAAAATTTTCATCATCAGTTTTGAATACCCTTTTTAGATCTTCAGTCAACCTCATCAGGCAAAACTTGAATCAAAACATCAGAAAATATTCCAAGCAATCAAACAAGTCAATCTTGGAACAACAGTTGTCAGAATCCAAAACTAGCTAAGGATAACACTTTCTCCTATCAAAATCAAGGTAACATCATCACATTGATCAAAAGGTCTGCCAACTAAATGGATTCCATCTAAACAATCATACCTAGTTTAAAACTTTAGTTGTCAAATTGAGTCTCCATATTGAGAAACTCTTATCCATATCATTTGACACTTTGTCGTGGAGGCGAATGTAAACCTCTACTTGATAAAAGTAGGCTTAAGTTTACAAATGAAGTATCTAAATCCAAAACAAATCAAAAGGAAACCATTGATCATTCATGTATGACCACTCCTCATATTTTGAGAAGAAAAACTCTTCAACCCAAAACTGAGTTAAAGAAATGACAACCTAGTTCCAAAACACTTGCCAAATGGAATAGATTCCTTTACATAAATCGTCAACTCTTCAAATCACATCGCATCTTTTTACATCGCATGTGATTATATCTTCAAGGAAAATTAGATGAGTTTGATAGAGAACCCTTAATAAGTAGAGCTTTTTAGCAAAAAGCAACATTCAGTCAACACCTGAATCAAGGAGGAAAGATCAATCCTGCATTCTTCCCTGAAATTTGCATCACTTACAACAAAGATTGACCTAAGCCACCAACCCCAGAACAAATGGAAGAAGAGTTTGTTCCTTTTGTCATAGAAAGCTTCTACTAGATGCCCGTTGTCACTCGCTCTCAATGAAACAAGCAAAGTGAATCACAACCAGAATCAAGTATGGCTCGTTGCTTATCCAATCCATTTGATGAATATGCACATATGGAAGATACCGAGATCATTGAGGAACTTCTCCAAGAATGCCAAGAAAACCCCTCATTCCAAAAACTTAGGGAAAAACTCATAGAAGCAGATAAAGAAAAATACATGCTTATGTTAACAAGCAAAGGAGTTAGAATCCCAAAGGACTTCGATACTGAAATCTTTAGGACAAGGTCTCGACTTTATATTTATCAAGAACAATAGAAAGAAGAAGAAACACGTGACCTTGACAACATACCTGAGCAACATAACGTACCTGAGCAACATAACATCCATGAACACAATAATGCCCGAACTAGGGATAATGGGAGGGAAGATGCTTTACCTTGGAAACCAAATGCACCCATGGTAGCTCTTACACAACAGATTCAAATGTTGCAAAGACAAATGCAAGATATGCAGCAAGGTACCATAGTTCAGTATTCCTTGGACAAAATTTGTCCATATCCATTTGATAGAAGATTGAACATGATATAGTTTCCTCCTAATTCAGATATCTCAAAGTACGATAAGTACAATGGAAAAAGTGATCCCCGAGATCATGTTAGGAAATTTTGTACTATGAGCTTGGAGTCGCTCACAATGACACCTACTTAATGAGGCTATTTCAAAGAAATTTGGGAGGACACCTCCCATCTGAATGTTTGATGAATTGGTTAACAAATTTATTCTACAGTATTCTTATAACATACAACATTCCATCACCATGTTGGATGTATGTAATACCAAACAAAAGAACATTGAAACCTTCATGGTATTTCTTCAATGTTGGAGGTGCATGGTTTTGAGATATCCTAGAGATGTACCTGAAAAGGAAAAGATGGAAATATTCATTGATAACTTAAATAGTGAGATGAGTTATCAACTAAAACTTCAGTGTATACCATCCTTCACTATATTAAATGAAAACAGAATCCAAGTAGAGGAAGCCTGCATCAAAAAGGGAACATTGAAGTTCTTTAAAGAAGAAACTAGCTCATCTAATACAAATCTCTTCAACAATCCAAACAACCCGTCTTGGCTTTATCCGGTAATCTGCAAGATAACAAAAACCAAAGGAGTGCTAACCAAGGCACTAATATCAATGAGGAGCCTTCACACTCAAACACAAACACCAATGCCCAAAACAACACCAATAAAGGAACTAATCCCAATCCAAGGGGTAACACCAACAATTTCCCAAATAGACACATCTACACACTATTGGGGAAATCTTTAGAATCAACATTCCGAGAACTCCTTGCACACAAAATTATCACATTGCTAGCTGTGAGCAATTTCAAACCCCAAGTTAAACCACCTTGGTGGAATGACTCCCATTTTTGTGATTTTCATCGCAACAAAGGGCATCACACAAACGATTGCATGAGACTTAAAAAAATTGTTCAAGATATGATTGATAGAGGTGACTTAACCGTGGATGATCTCAAAACAAACGATGATCATGATGCTTTTAAAAATCCTCTTCCAAATTACAACAAGGATGGAGCTTCAACATCGAATGATACAAAGGGGGCACGCATAAATCATGTGTACAACAACATGATCAATCACATATCAACCGATGATAACCAAATAAATGTCATAAAGATCAAAGACTAGCAAGACTATACATCAATCGACGTAACAACCAGAGCTCAAAAATATGTCTTGAAAGGGCATACATTAACATCACCCATCATCCCCAAAACTCAATATGATTTGGTAAATCAACTGCGGAAAAATCCTACTCAAATATCTATCCTTGAGTTACTTAAACTTTCACCAAAACATAAGGACATCTTAGAACAAGCGCTACTTGAAACAAATGTACCTCCGGATCTGGATATTGACAAATTTCAAGCCACGGTGGCTCATATGACCGGGCCTCATAATCTCACCTTTTTCAAGCATTATAATATATCTTTAAGTCATCCACACAATACTCTTCTTCATATTGAAGTATTAGTCTACAAACATTGAGTTAAAAGAGTATTAATAGATGGAGGAGCTGGTCTCAACATTTGTACTTTAAAACTTGTTTGTGCATTAGGGTTATGTGAACAAGCTATTGATCCAATCAAAAGGATCACCATCAAAGCATATGATGATGAAGAAAGATCATTGAAGGGAACCATAATATTACCTATTTAGGTAGGACCGATACAAAGGGACACTATGTGTCAAGTCTTAGACATAGATGTAACCTATAATATTCTACTGGGTCGCCTGTGGATACATGAAATGCAAGCAGTGTCATCAACCTATCATCAGTGTGTCAAATTCCCATACAATGGGTGAGATATTTCTATATCAGCTGATAATAACCCCTTTCAACATTGCAATGCAATGGGGGCAGCCCAGGACAACTTAGTTCCACATAACAAGGAAGCTCAAACTTCCTCAGCATTAGATCATCATCAAGAAAAGCTCGAGTCTTTATCACGAGATTACAAGAAAAATATTAAAATCAAAGAACAAGGCATGGGGGAATACTCTTTTGAACCTATGTTCTTATCCAAATTGCCAACATCACCAAAAACTTATGGGCAACCTTCTGCATCAACACATCAAGCAACATAGCCCATCACCAAGTTTGATGGTAAATTTATTCAATTGGGCACCTTAGCACATGAATTAGAAGAGAAAGACATCCTTAGTTGGCTATACAAGCACGAGGACAAAGTCAAAGCTGCTACTCTAGAGGTAGTCGTACCAAGAGAACAATATGGAAAATGATTCCTTATCATGCAACAGATGAGATACAAAGGCAAAGGACCTATATGCAAGCATCAAGAAGGCCTCACAGAACCATTAGACCTTCCTTCACAATTTTCTCGCGATAAAACAGGATTGGGATATGGCCACAACTTACCTCCAAAGCAAAAACACAATAAATATCAAAAATCTCAGTGGAAAGTAAAGATGAAATATAACAAGGACTCATGGCAAGAAGTCTTACACCAAGCAGCAAAAACAATCAGGAAAGAGAGAGAACATCAAGAAAAAGAAACAAAACAAGTGGAGTTGGCCATCCAAAGAGAAGAAGCCTCTTGTAAGAATGTACACCATGTTCAGGAACCTATTCAAAATAAGGTAGAGTCACCAGTTGAAGAAATATTGATTCCTCAAAAAGAGACAATATACGAACAAATGCAAAGAGTACAAGCAGGTTTTGATTCCGAATAAGAGAAAACTGTAAAGCTAGTATCAATTATTAGGGATCTCTTTTCACCCTACACATACCTGTCTCCAACATTGACAGACTCTGGGACAGTACATCTAAAATTGATTCTAATGATTATGAATGGGATGCTTTGTCAAATGGTATAGAGGAAATCCCTGCAAATACTACACAATCATTCCTTTCTTAGGATGGACAAGGCGCAGAGTCTCAAACATTTGAATTTGGTCCACAACATATCTATGAAGCTAAGGAAAGCGATTAGCAGCATTACGAGCAAGTTTACACAGAAGATGATACCATCGAAGACCTGGTTGATATCATAAACTTAACCAGCATCCCTGACAATCTTAACGATACCTCCATCATGACACTTACCGTGGCTGACCTTGACCTACCAAATGACTCTCTACCTCTTATATTTCCCGATCTTATCGACTAGGATGAACCTGAACACCATGACATGCCCATTTTTCTAGATGATGAATCAATTATCCATTACTTATGTACAATCAACCCGAAAACAAGCTCTACCAACGAAAAAAATAATGATGCCTGCGATCAGGGGGTGCCAAGTCTCTCAGTCACAAAAATAAAAGCAACAAAGGATCTAATGTTGAAAACTAGCCAATGGCAGCACTAAATCATGAAAAAGTCAAAATAAAGGATGCATCTGAGGGTGAAAACCTTTTTGAGGCACCTAAAGATGAGAGACTTGACACTCTTCTAGAACAATATCAAGAGCGATCACCCATATTGATTGAACCCACTCAATCAATCAACATTGGTACAAAAGAGGCAACTAAAAACATACACCTGGTAGAGTCATTCATAGATGAAGAAAAACCAAAATTCATCAAATTCTTTCAAGAAAAGAAAATTATTTTTGCTTGGTCCTATGCAGATATGCCTGGAGTAGATCCCAACTTGATAATGCAACATTTATCTATTGCTCCTGGGGTTAAGCCAGTTAAATAAAAATTGAGAAAAATGAATCCGCATGTAGCATTAATAGTCAAAACAAAACTAAAGAAGTTATTGGATGTCGACTATGCTGAATGGATCTCAAATATTGTACCAATTTCAAAACCAGACGACAACATCAGTATATGCATAGATTTCAAAGATGTGAACAACACCTATCCAAAGGATGACTTTCCTTTGCCTAGCATCGACATAATTGTAGACCTCACAGTAGGCCATACAATGCTATCATTAATTGACGGTTTCTCTGGCTACAATCAGATCAAGATAGCCCTAGAAGATCAAGAAAGAACAATGTTCACCTATCCTTGGGGAACATATTGTTGGAATGCCATACTGTTTGGCTTGAAAAATGCTGGGGCAACCTATCAGAGAGAAATAACAACCATCGTCCATGATATGATGCATACCTTCAAGGAGGACTATGTAGACGATTTGGTAGCTAAATCATTCACCCGAGTGAAACATCTGGGCATTTTAGAGAAAATATTTCAAAGATTGGAGAAATTCCAAGTTAGGCTCAACCCTAAGAAGTGTGTCTTCGGGGTAACATCAAGCAAATTGTTAGGCTACATTGTGTCAACAAAGGGTATTGAAGTAGATTTAGCAAAGGTACAAGCCATCATGGAGATGCCACCTCCCAAAAACATCAGTCAACTCAGATCCTTACAGGGATGGCTCCAGTCTATCAGGTGATTCAAAGCCCAACTAGCTGATAAGAGTTTACCATTCAATCATTTGTTATATAAGAACATACCATTCAGATGGAAAGCCAAATGTGCAGAATCATTCTATCAAATTAAACAATATCTAATGAATCCACCAGTTTTAGTGCTGCCAATAGTTGGAAAACCACTCATTCTTTATACATCCATGGTAGATGTATCATTGGGGGCACTATTGGTGCAAGAAGTTCAAATAGGCAAGGAAAAAATAATATACTATATCAACAGAACATTAAATAGATATGAGATAAATTACACATTCATTGAGAAAGCTTGTTTGGTTGTGGTATTTGCATCTCAGAAATTCCAACATTACATACTAGCTCATACAATCAAGCTGGTAGCAAAAATTGATCCTCTCAAATATTTACTCAGCAAAGTGGCTCTTACTGGCAGATTAGCTAAATGGGTCATGATTCTTAGTGAATTTGATATCCAGTACATAGAGCGTCAGGCTATCAAAGGACAAGTAATTGCAGATCAACTAGCTGAAGCACCACTACCAAATAAGCAACCAATGAAAATAGAATTTCTAGATAGGGATGTTCTTACTATCACACCCAAGCAATGGACTCTATACTTTGATGGTTCATACACTCAACATGGCTTAGGAGCTAGCATCTTGTTCGTCACTCCTGAAGGACATACCATTCCCAGGTCATATAGACTAATGTTTCCCTGCACCAATAACATTGTCGAGTATGAAGCAATGGTCACCAGAATCAAAATGGTTGTAGAATGGAGGATCACAAACTTGAAATTCTATGGAGACTCCCAACTGGTTATTATCAAATCAATGATTAATATCAGATGAAGGATGACAAGTTGCTACCATACAAAAGAATGGTGGATGATTTCAAACAGTATTTTGTACACATCACTTTCGCACAAATACCAAGATTACACAATAGAGTAGCCGATGCAATGGCTACTATCGCTTCACTGCTATAAATTCCAAAGAAATAGGATCATTACAAGTTCCTGGTAGAGAAATTGTTTTCCCCAGCCTATGATGAATCTGCATCCCATGTCATTTATGCCTTAACCGGTTCTGATTCTCCATTATATAGACAATTAATGAATATCTAAAAACCAATACCTTACCCATAGACTTATCTCAAAACCAAAAAACACAACTTCATACGACAAGCCACCTGTTACACCTTAACCGCTGATACACTTTACCAATGGGGTCTAGATGGTACTCTTCTTTATTGTCTTGATACACTTTACCGATGGGTTCTAGATGATACACCTTAACCACTAATACACATTCAAGTGGTCCTACTCTCGCCAAGAAACTTTTGAGAATGGGATATTACTGGACAACAATGGAAAAGGACTCTTATCAGTTTGCAAAGAAATGTCCCAAATACCAAATTCATGGCATTCTTATCCATGCACCAGCACAGGAGTTTCAACCATTTACAACATCTTGGCCTTTTTATCAATGGGGACTCGATTTAGTAGGGAAGATACATCCTTCCTCTTCAAATGGACACAAGTTCATTATCACTGCCACATAATATTTCACAAAATAGATTGAAGCAGTCCCATTGACTACAGTAACCGGAAAGCATAATGCCTCCTTTATTCTTAATGATCTAATTTGCAGATATGATATTCCTAGCTCAATCATCACAAACAACGGGCATCCCTTCAAAAATTAGGATGTACGAGAACTATGTGAACAATTCAAAATCCAACATCATTTCTCTACACCTTACTATCCACAAGGGAATGGTCAAGCAGAGGTATCAAACAAAACCATCTTGAAAATCTTAAAGAAAATAGTGAATGATGCAGGAAAGGATTGGCATGTACAACTCAATTTGGCACTTGGGGCATACAAAACCAGCATCAGGACACCTACAGGGGCTACGAAATATTCATTGGTGTACAAATCAAAAGCAATTTTACCTTTAGAAGTTGAAATTCCATCACTCAGAGTATCTTTGAAAGGCCTCATACCAGATGAGGAGTATCGAGTCAACAGATTACAAGAATTGGACCTTCTAGATGAAAAATGGCAGCATGCCTATGATCACCTCAAAGCCTACCAACAACGCATGTGCAGAAGTTACAACCAAAAATTCATCCCTAGAGCATTCAAAATTGGTGACCTTGTACTAAAGGAAAACCCCAAAATTCAATAGGATCGAGAAAAGAAGGGAAAGTTTGAACCTAACTGGTTGGGTCTTTATGTTATCCTATCAGCCTATGGATCAGGCACTTATCAGTTGACAACTTCAGAAGGAGATGTGCTCGATGAACCAACTAACAACATCCATATGAAGAAATTCTATACTTGAGTAGTCTAATGCATAGAACAAGTGAAAATACAATTAAAAAAAAAAAAAAATCCAAAAAAAAATCCAAAAAAAAAATCAGAAAAATACAAAAAAAATTTAAAAAATATCAAAAAATCAAAACAACAAAACAAAAAAAGGGTGCAATAAAAACAAGTGGTAAAAACTTGGCAACAGGCGCTATTTGTAAGGGAACAACTCCTCTATCTATCATTACTCATATCCTTTTTTGCATCCAAAGTCAAAACTATTGGCCATCGCCCAACACTTTATAAACAACATTATCCCGGACATACTTAGCGTAGTCATTGTCCTTGCTTATATGAAGATCCTTGATAATCACTATAAATATCCACATCAATCGCTATCTATAGCTCAGGGCAACATTCCTTTGACCATAGGCATTCCAAAGAACGAGGAAACAAGAAACGCAACATACCAAGAAAATCCTATCAGCAACAAATCATCAACCAAAAAGAACAACATACGGATCCCATTAGGCAAATTCAACATGCGTAGGATCGATGATTTTTTGGATTATAGTTTTTTAACATCTTGCATAAAGTTTTGACTACTTTTGCATCTCAAAATTTTGAATCATTGGATCTCTTGAGCTCCTCAATGATGCATTAAGCTAGAGAAGCAATGAAGGAATCTGATACCTTTTTTTGGTTTTCTATCTGTGAGGAAATCACTTGTACTGTGTAAATATTCTCTTGAAACATGATTGGAAACATGTCATTGAAGACATTATCCACTTTATGCATACAAATGGTTAAATCTTGTCTGTTTTTACGTAAGAAACACTTAGGTCATCTTGGTTCAATTATACCTCGACGCTTGTGTCGTCTTGCAATATCCATGTACATTTTACTCAAGTTATTATGGTTTAATTATACCATTATACTTGTATAAACTTTCAACATATCAAAATCTCAATGATGATAAACAAAAACAAAGCAAAAACATGTGACTATATAGGAATGACAAACGACAAAATGAGGATGATCAATAAATGCATATCATTTTATAAATAGTTGCATATCATTTTACACATAGTTGCATATCAATAAATTCATATCATCTTGCATTAGTTGCACAACATATCATTATCATATATCTCATTTTCAAGATACATTCATAGCATATCATTATCATACATCTCATTTTAAAGATACATCTCACAACATATCATTATCATACATCTCATTTTCAAGATACATCTCACATCATTATCAATCAATATCAAATCACATGTATTTATCTAAGCATCGCATCATCATCATAGAAACATCATATCAATGCATAAATCATTAGTCATAAACACATCACATGTGGATCGGTAAATTGGTGTCATATATATATATCTCAAAATGGTCACAAATATACAAGGGATGTCATGTCTGTCCAAATCAAATACAATGATCAAAATACAATAGAGACAAGTCTCTTAGGTATGACTATCTCTTGAGGGTGATGGTCTTGTAGCAGATGTCCCAGATCCTAGATCTCCAGGTGGATCACATCAAGAAGGCCCTGTAACACCTCTACTCTTTGTCCCTGCCTAAGTTCAAGCTGATCGGATTGAGCTCTCTCAGAACTAAATCCTCATACAACCGTCTATAGTACTCAACCGCCATGGTAGTGTACCATATCTCCCTCAATGTGTCTCGCATTGGGGCATCAATTGTCACTCTCTAAAGTCTCTTTGCAAGATCCTCTGCTCGACCCCAACGTTCTCTCTCTGTATCCTGCTCTACAGTAAGCAGCATAATCTGATGCTATCGAGCCAACACTTGTGCCTGTAACTCCTACACTGTAACCTACAACGCTCGAATCTATGAATCCTATAAATGTGAGGGTCCTCTCACCTACACTAGTACCTAAGTAGTGGTCGGGAGTGGTACCCTAGCCTGACCTATCCTTGTCCTAGACACCGACGAAGGTAACACATCTGATCTCCTCCACTGGGTCGATCGTCTAACCTCCTCAAACCTGCCCACAACTACTATCACCTTGCCCACCCTCTCTAATCCGCCAGATCCAATCACCAAACCCCCCCTCCCTCTCTCACCAATTGCCCACCTAACTAATCCACCTCCTCTCCCATCTCTCCCTCCACCACCCCTCCCATCTCCTCCATCATCTCCTTCATCATGTCCCCTCTCTATATCCTCATCCACCTCCTCTCTTTGTCTCAACTCCCCTCGTCTCTTGGGTTGCTCATCCTCATCATCATCAAAAGAGGGAATCATCTCTGCTAGATCTGATATTCATGCTACAACATGCACCACATAATACACCAAGAACTCCTCCATCATCTCAACATCTACCACTCCAAAACCATAATCCCATATCAACCCAGCTAGCTGCATATAATCCTCCACCACCATTGCACTATCAATCGACACTCCCCACTCTGACACATTATGTCTCCGATGAGCATATAAGCATGCTCCCTATGGCATACCCTGCTGTTGACCATACTACCACTGAACTTAGTTATGTAGGAACCTCTCAATGATAAAAGGAATCTGCCCTATCAAGTATCATGACATATATACATAGGTCATCTCCAGTCCATCCTCTTCCCACACTTCACAATCCATATATGGTCTCCAAATAACCATACCAATGTTGTTCAGCACCCTCCTCTAATGCTCTAGCTTGCCCAGCTTACGATGGACAACTATACCTGTATAACCATATGCGTAGGCTCAACCTATCAGCCTATCCCGATCTGCAAGTGGTCTCACTAAGGGAATGTGCTCCCAAGCCCACACTTGTAAAAGTGTTACCCCCGCTGACAAACTACCATGTCCCAGATAAACCACCTGGTGCAACTCTCTATACAAGTGTGCTAGCATGCATGATCCCTAGGAAAACCTGCATCCCCGTGTCACCATGTCCTCTAACACTACTTCCCATCCCACTTCTAGTCCCTTCGACCTAAGGTCGGAACACATAAATCCACCTACAAATCCTGTCAGTACAGAAGGTAGTGGGGCATAATCAAAATCTATGAACTGCTGCTAGGGGATCCCATATCCACTGATATGATCATCCTAAAAAATCCTACGTAGAGCATCTATCCCATCATCCTCTACCTGCTCATAAGGCAATAGTGCCCCAATCATTGGAATCCGCAGAATCTGATAGCAATCCTCAGGGGTGACTGTCATCTCACCAGTAGCCAAGTGAAAGGTGTTTGTATCGCTATGCCACCTCTCTGCCAATGCTGTCAGTAAACCTCGGCTAATGATATACCGAGGCATGTCTAGCAAAGAGGACAATTTGCACCTCTAAATAATATCCCTATCTGTCTATGTCAACCAAGCAATTAGAGACCATGGCTTGGGAAATCACTCTCGTGACTGCAATATGCCAAGATGCTCCTACAACAACACAACAAGAATGTCCAAACATTAGTTCCAACATCTATCTGATATATCAATATCAAAAATCAAATCAACTTGAAACAACGACATATCAAATTAGGTTCCATATTGCAATCCATAATGTGAGACCCATATCAAAAGCAAGATCAATAATTCCATATTGAAATCCATAACACAAATTCGATATCAATATCAATATCAAATCAACTTGAAACAACAAAATATCAAATCAAGTTTTCAAATCCCATATCGAACTCAAATCAACTTGAAACAACGAAATATCAAATCAAGTTTCATATCAAAAATCAAAATTCATATCAATATCAATATCAAATCAACTTGAAACAAAGAAATATCAAAACAAGTTTCACATCAACAATCAAATCCCATATCAAAATCCATATCAAGAATCATATCGAGAAACCAAACTCAAAGACCCATAGTGCAAGCACCTCAAAAATCCATATCGCAAGACTCATATCAGGAACCATATCAGATATCATAAAAATGGAACTCATATCGGACATCACATTTAATCGCAAGGTAAAATTCAAAGATCTAAATCAAACGAAAATTAGGATCATCATTCAAATCAATCAGCTTGGTACTTCAAACATCAAAAATAATTTCACAATCTATCAAAGACTCGGACAACATCACAGCAGGCACAATTGGCTAAAAATCAATCCCAAGGCACTTGGCAGGCACTTATTCATCCCTAAACCATCTCCTTCCTATATTTTCCCCCGCAATGCAAACTTCCCCATCCTTTCTAGCTATTTTTTCCTTCTCACGCGCTAAGAAAACCTTCCTATGCACTAAGTTGTTGGCATTACAGTAAGAAAGATTGTTGATATTCAATAAGGATATTGAGAAGGTTGTTGAAGATTATTGATATAACTAAAGAAGGATGATAACTATCTTTATAACATTATTTTGTCATTTATGTCAAGAAATTGATTATCTGATTTAGTATGATGTTGCCATATCTTGAGAAGATTGATTAGAAGAGAATTAAAATGTCAGTTAAAGACACATAAAGAATGTGATGAATAAAGGGAGGAATAAGTTATTCAATGGGAAACTATTATCGAGTTAGACAATGATGAGATCATGATGTTTAGATTGTTTTGATATCCTACATATGTTGTTGATTGTAAGGTTAATACTATACTATGCAATCGAGCAAGGAACCTAGTCGGTAAACCCTAAGGAACCTAGTCGGTAAACCCTAAGGTTATCAATGTTGGTTAATGAAGGCGAAATGTCTACTGAGTAAAGTTTAGAAGTTACCGAGTTGAAATTGAGTTATGATAGTGTGCATGGGATGGATAAAAACATTATTTAATGAAGGACAATGATTAGCTATAAATGTATAAATGATTGGTATGCCGTGTATGAAGTTTGTTAAGGATCTATGGCAAAGGAAAATCGACAGAAAGATCTAGAGCACAGATTGAACCGTAATAACCTTATGCAAGTTCCAAGAAGGGAATGCAAGTCCCGAGGTAAGGTAAAACATTTTCAGATCGAAAGGATACATTGAACCTAGTCAAGTTTAAAGATCTGATGGCTAAGATTGATCATGGGAAATGTGATCAAGGAGATTTAGCAGTTAGCAATTGTTTATAAATAAGGAATTGTTGATAAACAATGCATGTGGGAAAGTGTATGCACAGGGATGCTACATAGTGATTACAGAGCACAGAAGCTTGAAGACCTGTTTGAATAACAGAGTAGAGAGCCCAGCAGAGGACAAGATAAGTCCTATGACTAGATTGTTTTGAGCAAATAAGAATCTGCTTTAGCATTTTAGATGTGAAGTTGCAGATAGATTTTATTACTCTTATTTTGTAAGTGACAGAAAATCTCTTAACCGAGTGGACTTTATAGTCTTATATGTAAACCCTCTAGCAAGGTAACATTATGAGTGAGTGTGTGAAATCCTTTAACAAGGTCACTTCTAACAAAGTGAAGATCCTAACAAATCTGAGGTAAATCCCTTAACCGGGTCACATCTAGCAATGTGTTTGTAATCTTTAATAGGATTTGCTTTTAACTGAGCATACTCTAGAAGAGCATATTTCTTAATGGGTCCGAAATCCCACAGTGGTTTTTCCCTATTTGGGTTTCCATGTTAAATCTGGTGTTATGAGTGTTGTTATGATTATGTGTTCTTAAGTTTGCATGTTTAACAATTTTTGGTTAAGTTGCTGAAGTATAAGTTACCGAGGATGAATCTGTTGATTTTATGGAAGTTTAAGTTTGTATGATTCACCCCCTCCCCTCTCATCTTGTTAGCTATTGGCATCTATACTTTACATCAAGTATTAAAACTAACATAAGCCGCCACCCATGCGCTAGCTAAACTTGGCTATGTGCTACAACCTTAACCCTATGCACTAGAAAATCCCTATGCGCTATCTTGCACCCCCAATGCGCTACCCTATTAGCCCTATGTACTATTCTATCCTATGTGCTACCCTATTCCCCGCATGCGCTACCCCGTTAACCATATGCGCTACCAAAAACCTACGATGTGCTAACTAAAACCTCATAGATGCTACCCTAGCTAAAAAACCCTATGCACTAACTGTCTTATCGTATGTGCTAGGCGACATACCGGATGCACTAACACGTGAATTTTGCAAGTAAAAAAATAAAAACGTGACCAAAATCGACAAAACAAAAAGAAAAAAAGGCAAAATTTAGGTGACTTATAGGTGGACCATACACGACGAGCGTCTGGTGTCAATGAACGTGCTCAAATCAGTGCGAAGCATAGGGAATCGACATTTTGTCACTCTCTAAATGTCACTCTCACAAAAATTCAAAAGGTGCAAATGATACAAATGAAATCACTTTTTAACTTTTTATAGGGTAAAAGTAAATTAGGGTTAGTAGGTGGGGCATGTATTTTGCTCACGTTCTCATTTTAAACCCTAGCAAACATCATTTTTCATGAGATAAATTAATTCACACGCATTAAACACAGACAAAATTTCAATATATGATTAAATTAAAAACGATTGTCAACTCAACAATATTTTAAAATTTTTTGATTCATTCCCTGAGGGGGCATCATCAATATCATTTATCAAATCTAGGGCACGACATCGACATCTCGAGACACAAAATTTTTGACCACATATTTGACAATTTTCTTTGAGTCAACATGTGCACACACGTCACTTCAAAGAGGGGCAAAATGTAGACGTATAAAAATGACCACTTTCCTAAGTTAATATTTAATATTTATTTTAACCTCATTCACTAGTTTAATTAAATTTACATTTAATTAAATCATTCACATTCATCTATTTGATTAAATAAGTTATTCAAATTATTTAATTAAATTCACCTGAGCATTTCATATTCTTTAATTAAATAAATCACTTTATTTAATTAAATTATCGTTCTTCCCTTTTAATTAAATTTACATTTAATTATATTGTCCATGGCAAATAAATAAATCTAATTTATTTAAATCCTCCACTTGCATCTATTTTGTTGAAATAAAGCAATTTATTTTAATTAAAATTACCTCTCCATCCACTTGCATTCTCGTACATATCCCACTTGCCTTTCTAACCCTCCTTCTAGATTCTTCTAATCCTTCTAAATTAATCTAACTCATTCCCTAAATATTGTCACATCCCTAAACAAAGGGAAGTCACTTCTAAAAGTCTTTGAAAACTATTAAAGGCTTTATGTCTTCAACAAGTTAACCTTAAAGGTCTTACAAGCCATTAATGGTTAACTCAACCCTCTTGTATGATTAGAGACTTCCTCTCTAACTCAACCTTCATCTAACCCAAGGGACTCATCAAGAATTCATTGCTTTGACCATGGTTATCCCTTTAACCCTTACACAAGAGTTTATCCTTGGGATAAAAGATTTGTCCAATGGATAACCCTAACCTAGCCTTAACTGTTAACTCCTAAAGGTAACCATAAGGTCTTCTCAAGCATTTAATGCTTCTTACATCTCTCAAGCAACCTATTGTTGAAAATTGTCACCATTTCATTGGTGAAAATTGTAAACATGGATTGATAACTTTCAATCCTGGCCCTTGTTAAGATCATTCAATCTTGACCATCCATTGCCCTGTTTATCCTATAATAGAGCTCTCCTTCTCTCATTTTCAACATCCAAGTCTTTAGCATCAAACTTATAGACATTTTAAGCATCATCTTTCATCAAGCATTTAGCCTCTCTTTGATAGAATAATCTAATAAACATTTAGAAGTAATTTTATCATCATAATAATCATAGTAGACTAGTATATCATGTTAGGATAGTTCTTTTACTAATCCTTTCTATTAGGACCCGTAGGCAACTGAGAGGTTGGGGGGGTGAATCAGTTGTCTACTAATTTCAACCCAAATAAAACTTGATGTATAATACTAGTAAACCAAACTTTAATGTTAGTTGACAGTTTGACAGTTAATTATAATACCGGTAAAGTTTAATGCATGAAACATAAAGACAAATAACATCCACAACACATAGCACAGATATTTGTACGTGGAAACCCTATAAGGGAAAAAATCATGGTGGGAAACCTTACCCACAATCAGATGATACTACTGCAAATAGTATGTGTGTACAAATGGGGTCTGCACATGCAAAAAGGCCAACTACCTAGATCTCACTACTCAATCACAAAATGGGAGTCACACTAACTATAACTGGATGGTTAAATCCAATGATCATGTATTGCTCAAGATATCATCTTCATATGTTGGATTTAGTATCGGTTAAACTCTGATGGTCTTCTTCAAAACCTTCCTTTGATCTTCAAATAATTTCTGCATGTATAGCTCTGCTCATATTCACATATACCTTATTACAATCTCTTTTCCTTACATCATACCATACCTAATCTCACAAATGAGATCTTACATATATACCAAAACCTAAGACCAATTGTGTAGGTCGGCTCACTAAATATATTACAATTAAATCAATTACAAATGAATCAATATGCAATGCATAATGTTTTTGATTAAGTAAAAACAGGTTTTAGGGGACCCGAAACCCTATTAGAATTCGAAAGATAAGCATTAAAGAGACAAAACAAAACAGCTGCAAAACACAAGCACAAAAACCAGTAGCTAAGAAAAAGACAGCAAGAAGCCAACAAGAAGTTGGCTCCAAACCCAACATTAAAAATTAATTGAAAAATTTAATAGATTCCTCAACATTTTGAACCAAGAGCATCATCGCCTTGGCCGCTTCCCTCAGGTCATTGTTTTCCTCTCTCAGCTGGCTATGTTTTGTATTGATCTCCATCCCAGTAGTGTTTTGCCTTGTTTTGCACCTGGGAGTTTGGTGGGTGGTGCTGGAAGTTGGAATATCATCAATGACAACCAGATTCTTTTCCTGATTTTTCCTTTCCAGATGATCCACCAAAGCATTCATGTTCTGTGATGAGACTTTGAGGACCTGGAGACTATGGTTCATGAATTTTTTTAGGGCCTTCTCAGTACGGGCGACTCGGGAGTTGATGTTGTCTTTATCCTTTTTAGCGTGTTCTTTCAAGGTTCTTATAACATCCTCCAGGTGTTTCACAACCCTTTGATCAAATCTTTTTCCAGCCAATCCTCCATCTCAATTTCCTCTTCAGCTTAACTGGTTTCCGTCTCATCATTCTTTTTCCCAGAGTCCTTAATCAACTTATTAATCTTATTTTCCAACTCCCTCTATTTACTTTACATGCTAGTAATGTTGTCGACAACCCATTTCTGGAAGTTGAAGGACTCTAGAGTATAGTTACAAGTACTATTCAAGATGGTGTTTGCAGAATCCCTACCCTATTCAGTGCCCATAGAGTTAGGATTGTCATCCTCCTTAGAATTTAGAGAAACATTCCTGTTGTCCGAGCCCATAGGGTTAGAGTGACGGTTTTTCAGAGTTACCCCCTTCATCCTCTTCACCAATATTCTCATCCTTTTCATAATCCATATCAGTTTCAAAATCCTTACCCTTTTCCTCCTCCATATCATAGTGCACCTCTGTATCCACATTATCTGTGTCAGCTCTCCTTTTTTTTCTGGGTAGATGCATTAGGTTGTTCCTCATTCGAATCTGAATCTTTGCTGCTCTTAGAGATATGTACATTCATGATCAAAGGGTCATCTTTGGTCATCCTAGCCTTGTCCTTCAGATGTTCATAAATGAGCAATATAAGCCCCTGATGGGCTATAGGGTAGGAGTTAGGCTTTTTAGCGTGTTCAGCAAGACTCTCATTCAGAGAGGACACTAAATAAAAAGGCAGGGATATTTTGGCCCCATGACAGAAGTGGTTCAAAATAGCAAAGTGATAGTTATAGATTTTTGTAAATCTACCATCAACAGTTAAATACTCCATTAAAATCCTTAAAACTTTTTGCCAAAATGGCTTTACCTGCTGGGGAATGTAATAGGAAATGTTGTCTTTCTTCACAAGTTTTCCCTTCTCATCCTCCGATTTCGGGAAGATTTTGAGTGCTTCAGCTGCATACTTCTAATCTCTGTAAAATTTGGCACCCTTCGTCTATAGACCCATGACTTTTGCGACCAGGTTCTCATCAATTTGCCATATCTCCCCGAACAGGGTAACTCTATTGTTACTCCAGCCTCTGGCAAAACCATGAGAAACAGAATTTCTACTTCCATGAAGCTTTTCCATATAGTCATTAAAGCCATATCTGTGAAGTCTTCTCGAGACTTTTTGTTCACTTTTCCAATTTTTGCATCTTGGGGGCTCATTCCTATTTAAATTACCACCCATTTTGAGCTCCAGGTAGAAGTACCAGCAGCTATAATTCACAGTCTGCAAATGAAACCCCAAATGCTTGTAAATTCTGGAGTTACTAAACAAAGATTCTTTTGTTGTTTTGAAACTTATGTTTATGGCCGCACAAACCCAGCAATTATGATTATAATCTTCCTCATGCATATGATCATGGAAATGATGCCAAAAAGCACTCATTAACTGGCAGTTAATCCACCCCCAAAATTTGTCTTTGGAATTCATTCCCTAAAATATAATCATGATATTAACTTGACCCATTGATACGATCAAAATATAATTGCTCTTTAACCTCCCTTTTACAATGAGTTTCTCCAATATATTTAACATCATTCTCTAAATTGACCCCTTCATTAGCTAAGAGATCTACAACTTTATTGCCTTCTCTTAGAGTATGAGTTATGCTAACACTAACATAGTTATTTAACAAATATTTAGCACTTTTAACTAAGTTAGTAATATTCCAAGAAATAGAGCTTGTACCTTTGAGGGCTTGGATGATGTTTAAGGAGTCCCCTTCGAGCCATATTTTTTTGAATTTGAATCCCTGAGCAAGCAAGAGGCTTTTTAGCATGGCCAGAGCTTCGGCCACATGATTATTTTAGACCCCAAAAGGAGAAGCAAAAGCTGCCATGTAGACTTCTTGAGCATTTCTAATAACTCCTCCACCACTAGATTTCCTAGGGTTGCCCTTAGCCGCCCCATCGAAATTCACCTTTATCCAATCATGATCAGGAAAGCACCAAACAATATTATCTCTCCTATTCTTATTGTCAGATCTGCAGACTTTATGTATTAGGTTCCATTTAGTGAGGATATCTTTCTCCATATCATTCATATCAGTAACATTGTTCTTGTGAGGAATATTGATGTTCTCTTTTATGGCCCTACAGATTTTTTCAAAAACCACATGAGAGTTACACTTAGCTTCCCTAAATATTCTGTTATTTCTTTCTTTCCAAATGCCCCAACAAATCATGGGGAGGGTCAGGAACCAAAGGTTCTTGATAAGCTGGCATTTAGTGGGGAAATTTCATTGCCAGATAATATCCTTGATACTCTTGTTCATAACCCAACTAACTTTCCATTTCTCCCACATTTTACACCAAATTTCCCAGGTAAAGGAGCAGTGAAAAAAGAGATGATCAACTAATTCTTCCTCTTTCTAGCATAGCTTGCATCTATTAGGGAATTTGAAACCTCTTCGGACCAAATTGTCAAGAGTAAGGATACTATTGTGAGAAGCAATCCAAAAGAAAATATTGACTTTAGGGATCAGAATGTTGTTCCTAACTTTACTCCAAATGGGATTACTGGTGTGAGAAAAAGTGTTTTTGTAGGCTAAAGCAACCATAAATTCACCTCTAGGATTACTTTTCCAGAGAAAAACATCATCATAGTCTTTGTTAAGGGAAAAGGACAGCAGCTCCTTCTGGAGTAAGGAAAATCTAGAATGTATAACATCAAACCTCACCATTTTTCCTCCTTCCAGTAGTCACACACCATAAGCCCAAACCTCCTTTTACATTCCTCAATAATTTGGTTGTTGTCTTGATCAAAAAGAGCTTCATTCTTCATCCAAGGGTCCTCCCAAAACCTTATTTTGTCACCTTTTCCAAGGACCCATCCAACTCCAACTTTGGCCACTTTTATGGATTTGATAATACTATTCCAAATGAAGGATCCAACAGGAATGTCTTCAGAGTCAAGGACCCCTTGGATAGGCTGATTTTGAATATATTTATCAAACCATATTTGATTCCAATCTTTCTTGGTATCATAAGCTCTCCATAATTGTTTTTCTAGAAGAGTTTTGTTAAAGGTTTTTAGAGCTTTAATCCCCAACCCTCCTTTGTTCTTTGGTCTACAAACTTTGTCCCAAGCAACCAAGGATATCCTCTTTTTTTCTTCAACTCTTGACCATAAAAATCTCTTTTGGATTCTTTCCAATGCTTCAGCAAATTTAGCTGGGATACCAAATAAACTAAGGGCATAAACAGGGAGGTTTTGGAGAGTAGCTTGAAGGAGCTGCAATTTCCCAGCCTGAGATAAAATAGAACCTTTCCACCCAGCAAGTTTTTTGTTGAATTTATCAATAATCATATTCCAAAAGGAGTTTGGGGGAGTTAAACCCAAGGGAAGACCCAGATAGGTGGAAGGGAGCATGTCCACCTTGCAACCAATAATCTTAGCAATTTTCTGTTGTCTTATGACTAGAGTATTCATGAAATATATAGCTGATTTGTCCCAATTGACTTGCTAACCAGTAGCCAAAGCATAGAAATTAAGGGCAGTTTTGAAGGCCTCAGCCTCCCTAATAGAAGAATATCCCATTAGGATAGTATCATCAACAAACTATTGATGAGAGAAAAAAACATTAGCAGAGGAAGGTTGAAGACCTTTGATGGTTTTGCTCAATTTCAAATTGTGAATCAATCTTCTCATGCTCTCAGTCAAAATGGTGAAGAGAAGAGGAGATATGGGATCTCCTTGTCTGAGGCCCCTTGACGTTTTAAAGAATTTTGTAGGAGATCCATTAATCAGAATAGAGAACATAGGAGTGGTGATCAACTCTCTGATAATTTTGGTTATCTTTTCATCAAATCCAAAAGCCTCCATGATTCTGAAAAGAACACGCCACTCCACTCTATCATAAGCCTTCACCAGATCCAACTTTATCAAGAAGCCTTCTTTTTTAGCATAATTGAGGGAATGAATGTTCTCATGCACAAGAATGATAGAGTCCAGAATCTGCCTACCAGGAACAAAACCTTTCTGCCCCTTAGAGATGATGAAGGGGAGAACAACCAAAATTCTAGTGGTCAAAACTTTGGATATGATCTTATAGAAAGAGTTATAGAGACTTATTGGCCTAAATTTTCCCATAGAATCCACCCCAACAACTTTAGGGATTAGGGAAATAAACGTGGAGTTGAGTTCCTTAAGGATTCTTCTAGCTCAAATTTTTTTTTTGATCGCATTAACCGTGTCTTCTCCCACAATATGCCAGAATTCCTGGAAGAAAAACATAGGGAAACCATCAGGACCCAGAGCTTTATCCCCTTGAAACAAAAAGATAGATTTTTTAATTTCTCCAGTAGATGAGATAGCAGAAAGGGCCTTATTCTGAATAGGATTAATGATCTTAGGAATGATATTAACCAAATTGTTTGGTGGGTATGATCAATGTCCTTGTTACTAGTGAGGAGCTGATTGAAGAACCTGATAGCTTCATCCCTGATTTCCTCCTTATTAAGAAGAGTTTAGCGATGCATAATGTTGGCTAAATGCATTTACAATAATAACTAATCGTCTCCATAACGTTCTGTGTTGATCTGGAATAGATAACGTATGTCGGTCCATAACCTAGACCAATTTGCTGATAACAACAAATATGCAAACTCGATTAGACCAATAACCAAATCACCAAAACCAAGTGTCCAAACAATGTCTTTGACATAACCAAGTGATCTCCAGATGATAACAAGTCTTCTTCTGTTCCGGTGAACAATATAACCTGTCAGTGAACCAAATACCGGTGATTGTGCATAAGTCACTGAACATGCCGATGAACAATATAACCTGCCAGTGACTGTGCATAAGTCACTGAACATGTCGGTGAACAATATAACTTGCCAGTGAATATAACCAAAGATCTCCAGTGCTGATAAGTGTTGACATCAATGATAAAACCAGTGCAACACATCCATGATACCAACAATCTCCCCCTTTGGCATTGATGGCAACACAAGATGGAAAAACCATCTAAGTGCCAAAGCAGAACTGCCAAAAACCAAAAACTAACAATCTCTAGAATAGATCAATGCCAGAAATCAAAATAGAGAGTGAAAAATCTCTCCTTCAATGAATAATATCTCCCCAAAGGATTATTTTTTTTCATAGATATCTCTCCCCCTTTGACATCAAATGCCAAAGCAATACAAAAAACCAGATCTATCTAGTTCATAGAACATATTACAAATACCAATTGTTATAACCAATTACTCAGCTACTCAACTTCTCCCCTTGAGAAGTAGCTCAATCTTTCATCAAGGCCGGAAAAAGATTTCTCAGTTAATTCCTATCGGTCTGATGCCATTCTCCAATTGTCTAAGTCTCTGCTAGTGAGGGTATAAATCCAAGTTGTTCTATGAGATATTCAAAGGTTTCCTTAGGTAAAGGCTTAGTAAAAATATTTGCAATCTGCTCTTTAGTATTCACATTGTAGACACCTAAAATTGTCATGTCTAAATTAAATAAATATTCTATTTATTTAATTATTTTAGCCTAATTCTTCTATTAATTAAATAAATCTTTATTTATTTAATTAATTCATTTATCCTCTTCTAGCCTTATTTCTCATTTAAATAAATACATTTATTTATTTAAATTATCCTTTTTCTTAAATTAAATAAATATCTTATTTATTTAATTGATCCCACTTCTTCTATTAATTAAATAAATCTTTATTTATTTAATTAATTCATTAACCTTTTCTACCTATGACACATGTCATTCATCTCTTAATTCATACACTACCTACCCTTTCATTATTTTCTTATTTTCTCTACCTACCCTCTAATCATAGCCGACCTCTTCTTACACCTCTCAATCTTATCCCTCCATTCCTTATAGTGTCTTCTATATAAGGAGATCCTTCATTATCAAACTCTGACTAACTTAATTATGCACTTGACTACACTACGCTTTTCATATACGATCCTACTTGCAACCACATTTTGTTCTTTGTTGAGCTCTTGTGCACATAAATCTGAGAGCAAATATATCAAGCAAGATCAATGGAGATAGGAAGAATGGAGATCCAAACCCTATTGGACATGTGATGGTATAATGTTTATGATTTCATTTGATTTGCATTGTCTTAGGTAATCTTCATATGTTATTATGGATCTTTGTTGTTGTTAGGCTAGGGTTTTGTGGTTGGATTCATTTAGTCTTTCATCATTGTTGTTATCCATTTTCACCGTATACGTTTTGGCACGCCCGGTGCGACACTTGTCCCTTTTGCATTTAACATCCTTATTGCAGATTTTGTGTTTTGAAGTTGCAGATCTAACATTTTCGACAGCATTTTGATATTTTCGCATCTGCATACTTTCGGATCGCGTTTTTGGTTTTCTGTCGCATCTGAGACATCTTGGATCGCGTCTGCATCCTCGACAATATTTTTTTTTATAGATTTTGGAAGTCGCATCTATGTTCCCTAGCCGTGTCTGTAGGGTTTTTAGGCGCATCTGTGTCCAGAAGCCGCGTTTGCATTCTGGAGCTACATCTATGTCTCATCTAAGCACTTCTGCGTCCAGAAGTGCGTTTGTGTTTCTGATAACCACGTCTGTGTGCACTTGTTTCATTTTGGGTTTCACTGATTCAGTTTTTAGTCATTTGGGTTTTTAGATCTGGTTTATTTTGAGCTAACATTTTTAGATCTAGCTAACAGAATAGGTGCAGCTTGTCTTGAAAGAAAAATTGTTTTGTTGAAGGCCCCTATTTTCACAAAGTCTTTTGGGTTTAAAATTTACCTAACTTGTGTGCTTGCAGGAAGGGGTGATCATTTGAAACAATCCAAACTACTAATAGATCTGTATTGCAGGTCCTTGGCAAGGGTTTTTTATTTTTATTGTGTGCCTTGTTTTCATAAACTAGCAAACACTTCAATTGGTGCACTAAAATTAAATCATTGTCTTTTGTGTTTTGAGCAATAGGCTTTTTTTGTTTAATCTTTAGAGGGCCTATCTCCCCGTGTGGTCATTAGGACTACTAGTGAGGAGAGAATGACCTAAGTGGTAGCAAAAGAAAAGCCATCTTCTTCCAAACCACTATAAATAACTATATTCATGGTGAAAACTATGAATAACGTGTGCTAATTAGTTCATACCGACACTATGTCTCCCCATAAACCTGTTTGATCAAATTTATTTGATCAGTTGTAGGGCGTAACCCCTACCGGTTGGGAACCTTCTGTATTTACAGAGCTGAAAGTGCCACATGTATGGCCACACAAGAGGATGCCCTTACTAGCACCTTTTTGTTTTAGAAGCCAAAATCCTTCTAGTTGTTGAGGCAAGAGGTCGAACCTTTGGTAGCGGCCCACACACATATGGTTCTTAGTAGAGGTACAAAGTTTGCCACGAGGAGTTTTCATGGGGACTGATACTTGGTTGCCCCAAGAAGTGAGTGCCGAGGGTGGAGCCAGTGGGGTCAAGCATCTAAGTATTTGCTCTGAATAGCATAACCTAAGGGGAAAATCCATGTGGGATCAACAACTATTGTCTTGGCCAGCCATAAGAATTGTGCTTGACTTATTTTGAACAATCAAACATTCAAGACCAAACAGCAAACATTGTGTCTTTTGTGTCTTCAAGTGTATGTAAAACATTTTTACATCAAACAACACACTTGTCTTTGAGTCATTTTGGAGTCAAAACACTTGCAAACGTTGAGTCTTCAACAACATTGTGTCCTCTTGTCACGAAAAAATAGTCAAACATTCAGATTTGGTCACAAGCAACTTCACAGATTGGAAAAATTGCACAAATTTTGCAGAAATGCGTCTGTGTCTGACAGAACCACATTTGTGTCATATAACCGCGTCTGTGAAGGGCAGAAACATGTATTTGTTTTTGAGCAACTTTGCATTTACAACATCTCAGAAATGCATCTGTGTCCTTTAAGTGCATTTGTGAAGTATACAGACATGTCTGTGTTTAGGATTGAAAACTTTCATAATTCAGCAAACAAGAACAGTCAGTTTTAGACTTATTGAGCTTCATAGGTTATCTCTTTAGGTTTTCATCTAGCATTCAACCTATCTTTGGGTCTCACAAAGTCCTTTATTGCTTTACACCTCACATTACATTCACATTTGTCTAAACTTGAGTCAAAAGGTCACTTGCTTGTCCTCATCATACTTTGTCAACACACTACATACAACAACACTTTGCTAAGTGGTCCCTCATCAAGGTCTATCACCTTTGGGTCTCATTTGGTCTTACTTAGAGTCAAGGTCAACTTACCTCATCAAGAGAAACTATCATCTCTTTGGAAGCCACACCTACTCTACTACATACATACTTGGTCTTACACTTTGGACGTTGCAAGTAAACCTCAGATTCATTTACATTTCATCCAACTCTTAGTCTTCCATACTCTTTCCATTTTCATCTAGTCGCACACATCTTGGTCAATACCTAGTTCATGGTTGAAACCTGTTTACAAAAATATAGGAGAGAAACTAAAGAGGCTCAAGAGTCCGCAAACATGAGTTCTTATGAGTATGACAATGATATCTTTTTCAATTCTGATCATACTACATTACCTGACATGGATGCCTATAGAAACATTCCAAATGTTGAGAACATGGACACTACAAACAACAATGATACACATAATGACAATATGGACAACTTTTCCGTACATTCAGTAGAAGTGGAAGACACCATTATGAATCCTCATTTCAATCGATTGGTTGAGGAAATAATGAGGAGAGATAGATAATACTTTCTACAAGTGATGGCACAAAGTGGAGCCAAGATCCCTCATGATTTTGACATGTCTCAAATAATGGAAAATCGACCGTTGCAACAATCTCACTCCAACATGGATCAAAGGAGACCTAATAGTGGAGGCAATAGAGGACCACATATGGTGCTCGAATCACCATCATATTTGTTTCAAAAACCAGAGGTCCCACATACACATGGTCAAGCATATGATACTCACCTTCGCAGACCATTATGGATGTCTTATGCAGAAAAATATGCCCAACCACATACCAATGCTAAGGATCAACCACCAAAGCAATTGGATATTCAAAGGCATGCTCAAAATTTGGACACAAGGAAACCTCACATCAAATTTGGGGGCAACACACTAGAACAAACTCATGACATGCCTAGAGAGTATGGTATACATGGACAAAGCAGATATTCCATTCCTCATCATGACTCTATACCAAGTGGTCCTTATACGCAACATCATTATACCTCCTCCATATGAACATGTGTATGATCAATATCATCCATATATGCAACATGCTCCTCCTCCAATTGGTGCCTCAAGCATGGGGTATGGTCCAAGAAGTCGGTCTCCACCTAAGAATAATTTGGAACAACAAATCAAGGAATTACAAAAGAAAATGGAGGACATAAATACACCGAAGCCAACATACACAATGAGAGACATATGTCCTTATCCATTTGACAAAAGCATTCCAATGCCTCCATTTCCTACACACTTTGTGACACCTAAGTTTGATAAGTACAGAGGAAAAGGGGATCCTAAGGCACACATAAGATGGTTTTTTACAGCTTACATTGAGGTAGTAGCAAAAGAGACATATTTGATGAGGTTATTCCCACAAAGCTTAGGTGATCAAGCTATGGAATGGTTCTCCCAACTCCCACCTGGAATTAAGTCATGGGGTGACTTAGCAGAGGCATTTATTCAACATTTATCCTACAACATAGAGATAGACATATCAGTCACTACTTTGTGCAACACCAAGCAAAAAGATGGAGAGTCTTTTTCATCATTTTTACAAAGATGGAGGAATCTAGCTAGCAGGTGCTCTTGTGAAATTCCACAAAAACAAATGGTAGAGATGTTCACCCAAAATGTTAACAAAGACATTGGCTATGATCTAAGGAAAGCTTGTTTTTCCACCTTCAAGGATGTCATTGAAAAAGGCTTAGCAATAGAGAAGGTCCTAATTGAACAAGGAGTCATTAAGATATTCAAGGAAAACAAAGATGACTTTAAAGGAAAAGATAAGCCAAGATTTTGGAACAAAACAAGAACACAGTCAATGATGGTATTGTGGATGCCAATACAGTGCGACCCAAAATCATTTTTTTGGGATCAAGATCTACAAACAATCAAGTGAATACTCAAACAACTTCTAGATCATGAAGGAAGTACACCCCATTGGGAGAACCACTTGAGTCAGTTTTCAAGAAGCTAGTGGCAAACAAAGTAATCACAATTCCAGATTTTCCTCCATACGAACCAAAGGTTAAACCAAATTGGTGGAATGATGATGAATATTGTGAATTTCATAAGAGTAAGGGTCATAAAAGAGGAAATTGTCATCGACTGATGAACGTCATACAAGATCTTATTGATAGAGGTGACATTGAGATTGAAGGACACTCATCCAATCAAGAACATGAGATGTTTAAGGAACCATTCCCAAAACATGACAAGGAAAAAGCTAAAGTGACAAATGATCAAACCAACTATACCAGAGCATCCTATAACTATGATTCAACTATCAATCACATTTCAATGGATAATTATGTCTCTACCATTATCATCAAGGACAAAACACCTGAAAATTCTACCTAAAGACCCAAAATTGTCCTAAAAGGCATTGGATCTTCTTCAGAACATACGTCTGAATGTCATGTTACAACTCGTCAAGGTAAATTCACTTTGCAAGGTCCTCCAGCTAAAAACACTGCTTCCTCATCGACCATGCCTGAGTATGACCTTGTATAACAGTTAGGGAAGACACCATCACTCATCTCCATCCTTGAGCTTTTACGCATATCCCCCGTACATAAAGCCATTCTTGACAAAATCTTGAGAGACACTTCTGTCCCTACTGATCTGAACATGGACCAGTTTCAAGCCATGGTGGGATACCTTTCCATTCCACACTCCCTTACATTCATAGAAGCCGATGATGCCTTTGTAAGTCAGCCACATAATGCACCTTTACACATTGAAGCCTTCATACACAAACATCGAATAAAATGAGTCCTGATAGATGGAAGAGCAAGTCTAAACATTTGTACATTGAGCACTATTAAACAATTGGGATATTCAGATAAAGTTGTGAATTCTACAAACAAAATTACCATCAAGGCATATGATGATGAAGAGCGTTCATCCAAAGGCACAGTCAACTTACCTCTTAGAGTTGGGCCAGTTACAAAGGATGTGGTTTGTCAAGTCCTAGACCTAGATCTCACATATAACATATTACTAGGATGTCCTTGGATTCATGAAATGAGGGCAGTCCCATCTACATATCACCAATGCATCAAGTTTCCTCATAATGGAGTTGAAATAATAGTTAATGGAGATCCTAATCCATTCATATACTGCAATAACTTGAGACCGAAAACTGAGACAATCACTCCAAGTAATCGGGAAGTTGTTCCTTCTTCTGCATACATTGATCCTTAGTCATCAAAACCTTCGACATCAAAACAAGGTGAAATTAAAGGGAAATTCCAGGACAAGGGCATGGGTGAATACACTTTGAATCAAACCATGTACTTAAAACAAGTCACGAGTTCACCAAAAGAATATGGAAGACCACATCCTAATAAGCAAGTATCTATCATTATACTCAAATGGGACCCTACTATCTTTCAAAGATGGGGTGAACTGGAAGAGGAAGACTTATACAAAATTCTTTACAAAGACTTTGAAAATGATACACAAGATCACATCAGCATACCATGTGAGAAGTATGGCAAAGGGTTCAAGATTCTACAGAAATTTGGGTATGATGGAAAAAGCCCTCTTGGCTTAAGAAAGGAAGGCATCATTGAGCTTTTACAACCTGAATTGACATTCAAAAAGGAATGCTCGAAAGGACTTGGTTTCATGACTTACAAGGTAAACACTCAAAGAAAAAAGGAAGCATTACAAATCAAAGCTGCCAAAATTCAACAAGAGAATTGCTATTCCACAGACTCCAATGAATGGGAATGGTGTTCAGAAAAATCCTCTAGTGACTACAAGCTCACTGAGACATTTAGGGAGCCAGAGGAACCCACAAAAGAAGGGGAATTTTATGAAAAATTCAAAGTTGGGCAAGAAACAACCCCAAAGGATCTCATACAGTCCTTGCCTCTAAGTCCTAGGTTGAAATCACATAGAATGAGAACACCTGTCCTAGAATGCACTACTAGTGATGATAATTTGGATTCGTTCACGATCAAGATTGATGAGGAGAGTGCTAATGATGACCTTGATAATTACCTCGACATACCTGAATATAATTGAATCTTCACTCTTAGCCCCGCTAACTTCGAAGACATAAAAGGCCTCCCCCTTGTTCACCACCAACTTATTGACTGGGACCATGAAGGACCTACACCGTTTGACACATTCCAAAATGATGAAGCCTTTATTGACTATCTTGGCATACGAGATGATCTTCCCCCTAGGGACCATAAAGAAAGATACACTATAGAACTCAATAGCATGGCATATTTTGGTGAGGGTGTCGGACCTTCTAGTCGCAAAAATATAAAAATAAAAACAAAACAAGGGTCTTATGGCAAAAACCACACTGTGGCGCTGTCTAACCCCAAAAAAGTAAAAAGAAAGGATGTATCTGAGGGTGAAAACCTCTCTGAGGCACCCGAAGATGGAAGGCTCAACATTCTCCCAGCATCATATGAGGAAAAGTCATCCATGTTGGTAGAGGAGACTATCAAAACAAAAATTGGTACAAAAGAAGTTCCACACGACATATTCCTGGCTCAATCTTTGACAGAGTCAGAAAGGTCAAGATTCATAAGTTTCTTCACGGAATGACAAATCAACTTTGCATGGTCATACGTTGATATGCCTGGGTTGGATCCAGATTTGGTAATGCACCATTTGACAGTTAAACTAGGGGCAAAACCAGTGAAACATAAATTAAGAAAGATGCACCCACAAGTCGCATTATTAGTCAAAGTAAAGCTTGAGAAATTATTGGATGTCGGATTCATACGCCCAATTGATTATCCTGAATGGATCTCCAACTTAGTTCCTATCAGTAAACCAGATTGTAGTATCAGAATATCAAAAGATTTTAGAGACATCAACAAAGCTTGTCCTAAGGATTATTTTCCGTTACCAAATATTGACTTGATTATCGATCTCACAGCAGGCCATGCGATGTTATCTTTGATGGATGGATTCTTTGGTTACAATCAAATAAAAATCATGTCCGAGGATCAACACAAAATAGCATTCACTTGTCCTTGGGGAACTTTCTATTGGAATGTCATGCCCTTTGGGCTAAAAAATGTAGGCGCTACATATCAAAGAGCCATGACTACTATCTTTCATGATCTCATGCATGTTATGGTGGAAGATTATGTTGAGGACCTCTTGGGAAAATCAATAGATAGAGATACATGTTTTGACATACTTTTAGTCATCTTTGATCGGTTGGAAAAATATAAAGTAAGATTAAACCCCAAGAAATGTGTCTTTGGAGTGACCTCCGAGAAGCTCCTGGGATTCATTGTATCAAAAAGAGGAATTGAAGCTGATCCAGCAAAAGTCAAGGCTATCCTAGAGATGTAACCACCAAGAAATATCAGTCAACTTTGATCTTTGCAAGGGAGACTCCAATCCATACGAAGATTCATAGCACAACTTGCAGATAAATGTAATCCCTTTCAGCACTTGCTACATAAAAACATCAAATTCAAATGGGATGATAACTGTCAACAGGCTTTCCAGACACTCAAAGATTATCTTCTGAATCTACCAATTTTGATGCCACCAGTTCCAGATCAACCTTTATTACTATACATATCAGCTACTTCAACAGCACTGGGGGCACTCTTAGCACAACAAATTGCTGAGGGCAAAGAAAAGGCAGTATACTGTATCAGTCGCACATTGGTGGGATATGAGCTAAATTACACACCAATTGAGCATACATGTCTCACTGTGGTCTTTGCTTCACATAAATTACAACATTACATGCTAACTCATAAGACTAAGTTGGTTGCAAGGATCGATCCATTGAAATACCTTCTCAATAAAGCAACACTTACTACGTGACTAGCCAAATGGGTAATGATCCTGAGTGAATTTGACATCGAGTATGTGGATAGAAAAGAAATAAAAGGACAAGCTATTGCAGATCAGTTAGCAGATGCTCCCATGATAGATGATGTTCCTCTAATTTTAGAATTTTCAGATGAATCCATTTTAATAGTGTCACATGCAAGGCCATGGCAACTATACTTTGACGGCTCATACAAACAACATGGGGTAGGAGCTGGCATCCTCTTCATAACTCCTCAAGGGGATTCTATACCAAAATCATATCGATTATCATTTCCCTACACTAATAACATAGCGGAATATGAGGCATTAACAACTGGATTACAGATTACAGTTCAGTGGAAGATCCAGGAACTTCGTGTTTTTGGGGATTCTCAGCTTGTAATTCATCAAGCAAATGATGACTACCAAACAAAGGATGAGAAATTAATGCCTTACAAAAGAATGGTCGATGACTTGAAACAACATTTCACGAAATCAGACTTTGGGCAGATACCAAGAGAGCAGAATCGAGCCCCAGATGCCATGGCTACAATTGCTTCACTAATTGATCTACCACTGAATGAGACCTACTATGAGTTCTTGGTGGATAACCTTTTGGTTCCCTCATATGAAATCACTCCTACTAAGATGATAGGTGTTGTTGGTCCTGAGTCCTAGTTATACGGTCCCATTTTTGCATACCTTCATGACAATATCCTACCTCTTGACCTATCTAATAACCAACATTGCACTTTCATTCGCCAATCTTCTCAATACGTCATTTTAGCTGATATCCTATATCATCGAGGTCTAGATGGCACTCTTCTTAGATGTTTAGAAAGCGACAAAGCTCAGATTGCATTACGTGAAGTACATGAAGGGATATGTGGTCCACATTCTAGTGGTCCTACCTTAGCCAAGAAACTCATCAGGACTGGATATTACTGGCCCACTATGGAAAAAGATTCATATCAGTTTGTCAAGAAATGTAAGCAGTGTCAACTTCATGGAGACCTCATTCATGTGCCAACACAAGAACTTCAACCAATTGTGACTCCTTGGCCCTTTTGTCAGTGGGGACTCGATCTCATAGGCAAGATTCACCCTCCATCTTCCAATGGTCATAAATTTATAATCACTGCCATAGAGTATTTCACAACATGGATCGAAGCCATGCCTCTCACACAAGTCACTGGAAAACAAATTGCTACATTCATTCTTAACTATATCATTTGTCGATATGGTATTCCTATTTCCATATCACGGATAAGGGGTGTCCCTTCAAAAATTAGGATGTTCATGAACTCTGTGACTGCTTCCATATTACCCATCATTTCTCCACTCCATATTACCCTCAAGGTAACAGTCAAGCTGAGGCATCTAATAAAACAATCCTTAAAATCTTAAAAAAGATAGTCGACGACGTTGGCCGTAATTGGTATATCCAACTTAATCCCACGCTTTGGGCCTATCGCACAAGCATCTGCACACATATAGGAGCTACACCCTATTCACTTGTCTATGGCACTGAAGCTATCTTGTCTATTAAGGTTGAGTTACCCTCTTTACGAGTCTCTTTGCAAAACATTGTCAGTGATGAAGACTACAGGGTCTCTCGCTTACAATAACTTGAACTATTGGATGAACGAAGACAAACTGCTTTTAATCATCTCAAGGCTTATCAACAATGAATGAGTCATAGTTACAATCATAAAGTGAAGCCTCACACATTTGAGGTAGGTGACTTGGTTCTCAGAGAAAATCCTAAAAATCAACAAGACAGAGAGAAGAAGGGTAAGTTCGAACCAAATTGGCTTGGTCCTTACATCATCACAACAACCTATGGATCCAGTGCATATTAGCTCTCAACCATAGAGGGTGAACCTTTGGAGGATCCTATCAACAGCATGCACCTTCGCAGGTTTTACACATAACTCTTTAGAGTATCCTAATTTCAAAATACAAAAATTTCAAAAAATTCAAAAAATACAAAAAAATCATAAAAATAAAAAATTTGTTACTTGGTGAAAACCTGGCAAACAAGTGCCTTGTGACACAAAAAAATTGGAAAATAGAAAAACATTTTGTCCAATGGTGAAAACCACTTCGGTGGCACCCTGGGCAACTACCATGGTGAAAACTGGGTCACCAGCGCCATGTGTAGAGACATTGCTCCTCCCTCCTTTAGGATTCACTTTCATCCTTTCACCTTGCACACACTCACAACCTATTCATCCATAATAAACTTACCCACTCCCATCATGGCTTGTTATTGATCTAGCCAAGATTGGTTCGCCATTCATAATAAACATTCCTTTTCATCCCTTTCCATCCATAATAAATTAGCTCATATTTGTGGCTAAGGCAGATCCTACGTCTAGTAATTGGTGTGGAACTAAGAACATCACATGTTTTGAGGAGTACAGTTTCTTCCACTTTTCTTCAGTCTATTCATGCACAATCCGCAATAAAGTAGCATTTGCATCGCCAATCCACAATAAAGTTTCATCTTCTCTGCAATAAAGTATCAGTTGCATGGATTCAGTTAGTTTCAGAGGAGACACAGCAACAACAATGGGATTCAACAAATCAAATCTTTCAATAGACTCAGACAACATTATGGTTCAGTGTGATCTATCCTTTTTGTGAAAGTAAACATTGTGACCACAATCAAATAAGACTTATACAAGTGAGAAGAGACACTAAGCTTGAGGACTACAGTAGATGTTGGTGTCGAGTCTTGGTTTTCTTTTGATTTTATCTTTTGGTGACATGTCTTTTAGCTTTTCCAAGATGTCTCTGACTAGAGATTCTATCTCCGGGATGTCTTTGACTAGAAAGGTGAGGATGGGGTATCGTCACCTATTTTTCTTTTGTTGTTTGTGGATTGTCTTTTAGTAATGCTATGACATCCAAGGATAAGAGGACACTATGAGTCTAGCATGAATTGGGGCATTCCTTGTTTGTGACTGTCTTATCTCCATGAAAATGGGTACAATGACTTTCTAGGTCAAACATATGCCTCGATTGTCATAACCTACTTGCCATAATAAAGCTCAATGATGATAACATACAAGAAGCTCTTTCACTTTCATATCTTCTGTCTTCCATCCCCCTTTCTTGATTGACTTCCATCATCCTTTTGAGTCCGTGTAGCCTGCTATCACATGACTAAGTATAATGACACGCTAAAAACATTTGCATTTCATGTAGTTGCACTTGCATTACCACATATTAAGCATTTCATACATACATATAGATATTACAATTGCATCACACCCTACACACAACACATGTTAGCACATTTTACATTTTCATCATGTAAATAATTATTTGCATTATCGTATTCATCTGCATTTCATACATTCACATTTTCATTTGCATAACATATTAAAAACATAAAAGAACACAAATATTGCATTTCATTATGTACATATTTACATCCATATCATAAGCATCACATATCACATACATTATAAAACATCTCATCACATAGGTACACATGCATATAGCTACCGCAAAGATGAATCATCTCATATATATAATCATAAGTGTCATGATACAATGATGTCAAAATACATATGGCTACAAAATCACCCGAAGGTGTCTACATCATCATACAAAATGGTACAAAATTGATACATAGGGATCCCTCTATGGCTATGATGAACTCCCTCCCTCGGAACCGCCTGGCCTTGATGAAGTTTGAGCCCTAGAAGGACCTACTCTAGGATCATCTCTCTTGCCCCCTCTATCTAGTGGTGGTGGAGGACCCATAACCCCACCGCTGGATGCCTGTCTCCTCTGGCTCTCTCCTGTGGCCATCGCTATCCGTGATGGTCTATGGAAGCTCCTCGCTTGCTACTCTGGTGGCATTGCCCCGTAATATAGGTCTCGCTAGTAACCTATCTCCTCCCCTGCCCATAGAACATAAGCATATCCAGCCCCTGTGTCCTCTATCGCCTGCCTCCCAACTCTCAGTGCTATCTCAGCCTTAGTATAGTGCTGGATAGCTTGATCCTGCTCATGCTTTGTCTCCCTCAGTCATCTCCTAAGCCTCGCTGTCTCCCTCTCCAAGTCCTGGATCTCATCTGCCTATCCCTGGCAGATCTCCCTCAGCTCAAGCAACTCATCCTCCTCCTCCTCAGCCCCCTGTGCCTCTACCTGTGGCTCCCCCTGTACTGGTACCTGTGCCTTTGTCTGTACTTACCTCTGTCCCTATCCCTACACTTGTTTAGGACCTTGTGCTGCTGGCACCTATAGTGGCAATCCACCGTGACCCCTCACTACTTGAGCCTGTCTCTCCTCCCCACCCTCTCTTTGTGGAACCGCCCTCCTCTCTCCAACAATACCCCATCTCCTTCATCGGCCTCTCCCCCCACCATCTCCATCATCATCTCCATCCCCACCACCATCTCCATCTAGAGGCTCCCCTGGGTCTGTCAGTCGAGGAAAGGGATGCTCAGCCCAATACGTCGTGTACTCTGCATCCATGCCTACATCCTCAATCTCTGGCCACATATCCCATGGCATCGACACCATCTCTACCAGTTGCATCACTGCCTGATCATATGATAGCAATGGCCCAAAGTGTGTCTGATCCTTGACTGTCCGAGCATACATCCCGGAACCCTGTGGCATCCGCTAAATACGGCCAAATTGCCTACACACCCTGCTAATTAGCTGTCTCTCCAATACATAGGGTGTCCTCCCAATCAGATATCTTCTTCGGAAAGTATACAGTAGATCCACTATGTCCTCCTCCCACTGCTCGCACTCATGGTATGGCCTCCATATCACAGTGTCAATCTCATCTAGGACTCGACGCTAATGCTCCAACCTGCCAATCTGTGGCTGTGAGGTAATCATATCATACAAATGAACAAAGTTGCGTCCATGACCCCTGCCCCTAAAATGTATCAGTCGGGTAACCAGCAAATGCTCATATGCCCACACCTGCAGCAATGTAACTCCGCAACCTAATCCTACAGATCCATGATACACAAACTGATGTAGCTCATAGTACAAGTGTGCCAGCACACATGGTCCCTAGGCAAATCTGGTGTGCTGTGTAACCAGTGTCTCCAAGGTGCTCCCCCAGCCCACAACCAACCCTCGTGTCACCCTGTCTGGACACAAAAACCCACTAATCACTCCTCCTAGCACTGCTGGTAGTGCCAATCTTGTCACTATCATGGTATCCCATGCCACGTATCCAGCCCTCATCTCTAGTCCCAGATCCTGAAACACTCGTCTCAGTGCATCCCTGTCTCCATCTCGATCATAGGGAATCAGCGCCCCATCGATCGATATCCGCAGAATCCTATATACATCCTCTAAGGTGACTGTCATCTCACCCATCGGCAAATGAAAACTACAAGTCTCTGTGTGCCATCTCTCAGTAAGCGCAGTCAGTAGCCCCATGTTTGCTTGAAACTCAAGCACATACAAGATGTATCTTAGACCCATAGCCTCAATAGCAACTCAATCCTCGAATGTCAGCTCTAGTCATAATCTTTGTGTCGACAGGAATCTCTTTCGTGACTCTAGCATAGACAAATAATCTTGCAGTCAAGCAAAGCCATCATGTCAGTCAAAGTGACACTCATTGTTCATCACAAAGTGTTTCTTCTATCCTAGTGACACTCACTATTCATCACAAAGTGTTGCTATCTATCCTAGTGGTACTCCCTGTTCATCACAAAGTACTATGAGTTTTGCACTCCCTATTCATCACAAAGTGTTGCTTATATTTGCACTCCCTGTTCATCACAAAGTGCTGCTCCTATTGGTACTCCTTGTTCATCACAAAGTACTATGTTTTGCACTCCCTGTTCATCACAAAGTGCTGCTTATATTTGCACTCCCTGTTCATCACAAAGTGCTGCTCCTATTGGTACTCCCTATTCATCACAAAGTACTATGTCTTGGTACTCACTGTTCATCACAAAATTCCTTGATCTATCCTATCCTAGGGCCTCTGCTTGATTGAATCCTCTTGAGTAGTTTCCTAATTGGCAACGTATGTTCTATCATAGAATTGTCAAACCTAGCCATATCTGCTATCCTAGTCTTCCCTAGAGGACTTGCTTGAGTGTATCCTCTCAGCAACTTATCCAATCGACAGCATATGTTCATCATAGAACTACCTATTTGACCTTGAAGACACAAATGCACCCTCATGACACAAACGCGCTTACATACTGCACAAACGCGCCTGCTCTACACAAACATGCTTTAAATACATAGACGTGCCTATGCTCTGCATAGATGCGCCTGTCCTGCATAGACGTACCTACACTGCACAAACGTGTCTGCACAACATAGATGCATTCACATCTGACATAGATGCTGCTGAATTCATAGACGCACCTGGCACAAACACAAACGTGCCTAACCAACATAGATGCGCCTGGCACCAACGCAGATGCGCCTACACATTTTTGACATTTTTGACATTGTCCTAAAGTGCATTTATTGCGCTACCTAACATGCATTTACGACAACATTTATTGCAACAAAGTACAAGGAGGTTTTATGATACTTAACGGCTCTCCTGCATCGGCTGGCCTTTGAAATTGGAGAACACGATCGAATCTGTGAAGCAATGCCATCGCTGCTAACTGCTGCTACTCTATTCTCTCTCTGCACTCTGATCTCTTGGATGTGTGGATGACAATGAGGATGTTTTCCCCTCGTGGTGTATCTTATAGACTACCCTAGCCCTAGCCCTCGTCTCCTGAGTCAGTCTTCATTATCTCGTGACTCTGTCACTCTATCCTATTCGGTCAGTCCATTCTAGCCATTCTTTCTTATCGAGAGATTGTCTATGATTTTTTTAGACATTTTCATCCAATCTCTCGAGAGGGCATATCATTCCCATCTTGGGGCAACTTTGTATTAGTTCATCTTATCTTCTTTGAAACAACGCGACAAGCTGCATTGTCTTAAAGAGGGGCAAAATGTAGACACCTAAAATTTTCATATCTAAATTAAATAAATATTCTATTTATTTAATTATTTTAGCCTAATTCTTCTATTAATTAAATAAATCTTTATTTATTTAATTAATTCATTTATCCTCTTCTAGCCTTATTTCTCATTTAAATAAATACATTTATTTATTTAAATTATCCTTTTTCTTAAATTAAATAAATATCTTATTTATTTAATTGATCCCACTTCTTCTATTAATTAAATAAATCTTTATTTATTTAATTAATTCATTAACCTTTTCTACCTATGACACATGTCATTCATCTCTTAATTCATACACTACCTACCCTTTCATTATTTTCTTATTTTCTCTACCTACCCTCTAATCATAGTCGACCTCTTCTTACACCTCTCAATCTTATCCCTCCATTTCTTATAGTGTCTTCTATATAAGGAGATGCTTCCTTCATTATCAAACCCTGGCTAACTTAATTATGCACTTGACTACACTACGCTTTTCATATACGATCCTACTTGCAACCACATTCCGTTCTTTGTTGAGCTCTTGTGCACATAAATCTGAGAGCAAATATATCAAGCAAGATCAATGGAGATATGAAGAATGGAGATCCAAACCCTATTGGACATGTGATGGTATAATCTTTGTGATTTCATTTGATTTGCATTGTCTTAGGTAATCTTCATATGTTATGGTGGATCTTTGTTGTTGTTAGGCTAGGGTTTTGTGGTTGGATTCATTTAGTCTGTCATCATTGTTGTTATCCATTTTCACCATATACACACATAAACCAATTTCACTTCTTTTGCTTCAACATTCTATTTCAGAAAATTGAATTTGATAGAAACATGTTTAGTTTTGAAGTGAAATATTGGATTCTTGGATATATCAATTGCTGCCATATTATCACAGTAAATGATTATAGGTTCTAGGCATTTCACCTTTATGTCCTTCAACATTTGCTTAATCCATAATACCTGAGTACAATTAGTTGCTACTGCAACATATTCTGATTCTACTGTTGATAATGATGTACAACTCTGTTTCTTGCTTAACCATGAAATCAATCTGCGACCAAGAAAGAATGCTCCATCGGTGGTGCTCTTTCTATCATCTACATCTCTTGCCCAATTTGCAACTATTTATGCACATAAATCAAAATTTTCATCTTTAGGATACCATAAACCAAGATTTGTTGTGCCTTATAGATACCGAAAAATCCTTTTTACTGCTGATTCATGATTTTCTTTAGGATTACTCTGAAATATTGAAACAATACATACTGCATTCACAATATCAAGTCTTGTTTGTGTCAAATATAGTAAACCTCCAATCATAGATTTATATCTTGTCGGATTAACAGGTGTTGATTCATCCTTCAATGATAGTTTATCAGTTGTAGTCATAGGAGTACTTACCGGTTTAGAGTTTTTCATATCAAATTTCTTTAGTAATTCCTTCAAGTACTTAGATTGACATAAAAATATACCTTTTAACAGTCTGTGAAATCTGCAATCCTAAAAAGAATTTTATCTCCCCAATCATAGACATTTCAAATTCTTCTCACATCTTATTAGAAAAGTCTTTACACAATCCATCTTCTCCTCCAAAAATTATATCATCAACAAAAACTTCAATAACCAAGATGTCATCATTAGTCACTTTGAAATATAAGTTGTTGTCAGCATTACCTTTAGTGTAACCAAGCTTCAAAAGATATTTGTCCAATCTTGCACACCAAGCTCCAGGAGCTTGCTTTAATCAATATAAAGCTTTCCTTAACTTGCAAACTATATGTTTGCCATTTATCAAAGAAAATCCATCAAGTTGTTCAATATAAACTTCCTCTTCAAGATCACCATTTAAAAATGCACATTTGACATCCATTCGATATACTTTATAATTCTTGTGTGCAGCAAAGGCTAAGAGTAATCTGTCTGCCTCAATTCTAGCTACCGGTGCAAAGGTTTCATTGTAATGAATCCCCTCTTTCTATGAATATCCCTTACACACTAATCTTGTTTTGTTTCTGACTACCTTACTATCTTCATTAAGTTTATTTCTGAATACACATTTAGTTCCAATTACATTTTTGTTTTTAGGCCGAGGAACCAATGTCCATGTGTTATTCTTTTCAATTTGTTCCAATTCTTCTTCCATATCTTTAATCCAATGTTTATCTTCACATGCCTCAGTAATTGAAGTTGGTTCAATTTGAGAAATTAGACATACTTCTTCATTTGCCAATCTTCCTCTATTCATTACACCTTGATACTTATTCCCAATTATCTGACTTTCAGAGTGATTCAATCTTACATACTTGGGTGTATTTACTTGCTGTTGTTCTTTAGTCACTGTGGAATTCTCAGATGACATCGCTGTGACTGTATCAATGTTCTATACTAGTGTAATCAATGTAGGTTCATTTGTGATTATCTCAACTACCGGTTTAGAGTCCATGTACATTGAATTACCTTTAAACTGTTCAACAATCTTCACATTTGCACTCTCAACGATTTTCTGCAATCTTTTATTAAAACATCTATATGCCTTTCTCTTAGATGGATAACCAAGAAATATTCCTTCATCACTTCTAGGATCAAATTTACCAATATAATCATCTCTCCTAATATAACATTTGCTTCCAAATATTCTGAAATATTTAAGAGTAGGAGTATTACCAAACCATAGTTCATGAGGGATCTTACCGATTTCCCCTTTGATGTGAACTCTGTTAAATGTGTAAACTCTTGTATTGATTGCTTCTCTCCAATACACATGAGGTAGGTTTTCTTTTGACATCATGCTTCTGGCTGCATCCAGAATAGTTTTGTTTTTCCTTTCCACAACTCCATTTTGCTGAGGAGTCTGAGGTACTGATAACTGTCTTCTGATTCCATTCACTTCATAGAATGTATTAAATTCCTTAGATGTGAATTCACCTCCTTGATCTGATCTTAAATAGTTGATTTTCTTACCGGTTTCATTCTCTACCATTACCTTGAATAGTTTTAATTTCCCAAAAGCTTCTGATTTTTCCTTGAGAAAAGTAACCCAACACATTCTAGAATAATCATCAATGATTAGCATAAAATATCTATCTCCCTGTAAACTTCTAGTTCTTGCTGGACCACATAAATTAGTATGAATTAAATCAAGAGCATTATTGGATTTTTCTCGACTACTTTTAAAAGTTGTTCTAACTTTCTTTCCTAATTGACATTCCTTACATACCGAATTGTGAGGTTTTATAGTCTTAGGTAAATCTCTTAGTGCCTTAGTTGTACTGATTTTTACAATCCAATCAAAGTTTATATGACAAAGTTTTTTATGCCATAACCAACTTTAATCTATATGTACAATCAAGCATGTATTCTCATTGTTATTCAAGTGAAAGATATTACCTCTAGTCTGATTGCCGGTTGCAATTTCCAAACCAGTTTTGTTCATGATTTTCCATTTACCATTCTTGAATTGTAACTGAAATCCTTTTTTAACTAATTGACCAACACTTAAAAGATTATGCTTCAAACCTTCAACATAATAAACATTGTCAATATTGTGCTTACCATCAAATGATATAGTGCCTTTTCCTTTGATTAGACAAGCCTTATCATCCCCAAATCTCACTAGACCTCCATTGTATTCCTAAAAAGTTGAGAATTTACTTTTATCACCAGCCATATGATGTGAACATCCAGAATCAATGATCCATTCACCTTTTCTTCAATTTTAGATATCAAGGCCTTCTCTACTGGTGTCGATGAATCTTCCTTAATAGCAACAAAAGCCCATCTGTTATCTGCCGGTTCCTCTTCATAATCATCTATAACTCCTTCATTAGCATAATAATATGATTTATCTCTATTCTTAAATATGTATCTATGATATTCAAGGTTAGGCTTGTAAGATCTTTTGGCTTCTTCTTTTAATCTTGCATGTCTATCAGGACACCTAGATGCCATATGACCAATTTTATTGTAGTTAAAACATTTAAATGGTGCTTTGCCTTCATACTTACTTCCAACTAGACCTTTAGGCATTTTCCTTGGAAATAGTGCTTCAAGCTCTTCCAATTCTTCATTCTCTCTTCTGATTTCTTCAAGTTCTCTTGCATAAAGTACTTTCCAATCAGGTTTCTCAGATGATGATGATGATGATGTTGTAGATGATGATTCTTTGAAGGCTAAATAAATTTTAATTGTAGTAACAGGACCAAATTCCTCAAGTTCAAAAGTTGAAAGTTTTCCGACCAAGGTATCTCTAGATACTGATGTATTAGGCATAGTTCTTAATTCATTAATAGTAGTTACTTTCATTTTGTATGCCGATGGAAATGCTCTTAAAACTTTAGAAACAATTTCATCTTCACTTAAGGATCCTCCACAACATTGTATACCCAAAACAATTTCATTGACTCTTTCCATAAAAGCAGAAATCCTTTCATCTTCTTCCATTTTCAGATTTTCATACTTGACCTGAAAGCATTCCATTTTTGCAAATTTTGACAGTGGTATCACCTTCATTTAATGTCTCCAATTTATCCCAAATAGCTTTAGCAGTAGATTGGTCTGATAATCCCATGATTTGCTGATCTCACAATGCGCTCAAAAGTGCTTCTCTTGCTTTGCAATCATTCTCCTAATCCTTTGCCAATGTAGGTGGATGAGGTTGACCTTGAGTAGTAGCAACATATCCATTCTTAGTCACTTCCCAAATGTCTCTTCCAATGCAATTCAGATGTGTCTCCATTCTGATCTTCCATATACCATAGTTAGTTCCATCAAGCTTCAGACTGTCCTTCTTGAAATAGTTAGTTGCCATAGAGTCTCCTCAAGCTGTTAACTTCTATAAAAAGAGGACTTGGCATTGATACTAATTGTTAGGACCCAGAGGCAACTGAGAGGGGGGGGGGGAATCAGTTGTCTATTAATTTCAACCCAAATATAACTTGATGTATAATATTGATAAACCAAATCTTAATGCCGGTTGATAGTTTGATAGTTAATTATAATACCAGCAAAGTTTAATGCATGAAACAGAAAGACAAATAACATCCACAACACAAAATATAGATATTTGTACATGGAAACCCTATAAGGGGAAAAACCACGGTGGGAAACCTTACCCACAATTAGATGATAATACTATAGATAGTATGTGTGTACAGATGGGGTCTACACATGCAGAAAGGCCAACTGCCTAGAGCTCAATACTCAATCACAAAATGGGAGTCACACTGACTACAATTGGATGGGTAAATCCAATGATCATGTACTGCTCAAGATAGCATCTTCATATGCTAGATTCAGTACTGGTTAAGCTCTGATGTCTTCTTCAAAACCTTCCTTTGATCTTCAAATGATGTCTACGTGTATAGCTCTGCTCATATTTTCATATACCTTATTACAATCTCTTTTCCTTACATCATATCATACCTAATCTCACAAATGAGATCTTACATATATACCAAAACCTAAGACCAATTGTGTAGGTTGGATCACTATAGATATTACAATTAAATCAATTACAAATGAATCAATATGCGATGCATTATGTCGATTAAATGCATTTACAATAATAACCAATCGTCTCCATAACGTGTCATGCTGATTTGGAGTAGATAACATATGTCGGTCCATAATCTAGACCAATTTGCCAGTAACAACAAATATGCAAACTCGATTAGACCAATAACCAAATCACCAAAACCAAGTGTCCAAACAATGTCTTCGATATAACCAAGTGATCTCCAGATGATAACAAGTCTTCTTGTGTGCCAGTGAACAATATAACCTGTCGGTGAACCAAATACCGATGATTGTCCATAAGTCAATGAACATGTCAGTGAACAATATAACCTACTGGTGAATATAACCAAAGATCTCTAGTGTTGATAAGTGTTGACATCAATGACAAAACCAGTGCAACACATCCATAATACCAATACTTTCATCTTAAGCATCATATTCCATGCTAGTTTAAATCATGCTATGATTAATATCATTCACATCTAAATTGTATTCATGTTAGATTGATCAAGTATCCCTCGTTCTCATGATTGTCATCCCTAAGTCACTTTGCTCAGTGATCTGAGAGAAAAGGCATTGGCTTGAGAGGTCTTGTGAGATAGAGAATAATGGAACATCCCTTGGGAAGCTAAGTTATTTCCTATAACTCCATAGCTTGCATCAAGAGTCCCATTGGTGTGTGGAAGAGTCTTAAAAACTGGTTTTCCTATTTTGTCTCCCCCACTTTTCTTGCACACACTTACAATCAAGAAATGATGGAGAAATTAATCTGACATAATCCTAGTGGTATTCTAAAGACTCTTACTAAAAATGAATCTTCCCCCTGATTTCAATAGATCCATTCTTGATCAACAAACATAAGGAGAATTTTCTCCTACTCACATCATTACTCCTATCATTCAACCCCAATCAATTGCGCCTCCACCTATCATTCAACCCCAATAAATAGTGCCCACGGTATCTATCCTCATGGTTTCCATCCAACCTTCTCCCTTCTTGACATCCATACCATTATCAAATCCGATTGTGTCTATTCTCCAACATGGTTCTATGCCATATTCTTCTACCCGACCACATGTATCTATTCCACAATCCTCCATTCCTCTTAACAATGCTGCTAATTTCATCCATGCTTCGCTTCCTCCCGTCACAAAATTTCACGTGTCACAACCAATCGTCACTCAAGTCCCCGTAACATCCATCATCACATCTCACATTCCCACTTCTTCATCATATCAATATATTAGTGGTGGTGGTATACCTCCCACAACTCACCAGATACTTGGGGTAAACACGGTCCATCATGTCCAAGACCCACAACACGATATAATTAAAGAAATCTAGGACATGAAAAACATCATCAAAAACATGAAGGAGGTGACAAACAAGAGAAAACCTCATTCATTTGAGGAATTTTTTCCTTGTCCTTATGATTCCTTGATATCAGTTGCACCTTAACAGGGTTTGAGATGCCTATGTTCACAAAGTATGAGGGTCAAGGGGACCCCCGAGACCATGTCCTAGAGTTTCACATCTTATGCCAAGAAGTTTCCTATATTGACTTATATCTTCGTAGGCTCTTCCCTAAAAGTCTCATAGGAGACGCTCTTACATGGTTCTCGTCCTTGCCCTGAGGCTCTATCACCTCCTTCCCAGACTTAGCAGAAAATTTTGTGGCCCACTTTACTTACAACATAGTCAATGATGTTTCCATGATGGACCTTTGTAACATGAAACATAGGGCTGAGGAAACTTTCACTAACTTCTTGCAGAGGTGGCAACACCTTATCAAGAAATTCTAGTGGGATATGCCAAAACAACACCAAATTGAATTATTTCAGAAAAATATGGTACCCAAACTATCAAAACCCTTGACATCTCAGTGTATAAAGTCTTTCCATAAGTTGACTAACAAGGGCCTAGCCCTTGAATGTGCCTTGTTAGAGGAAGGTACCCTAAAGCATTATCAAAAATCAAGTCAGAATACTTCCTCCTATCATAATGACAAACCAAAATTTTGGTCTAAGAACAAGAACGTAGTCAACAATCGTGTCACCGATGCAAACCGGGTTCAAACCATGGTTTCTCCTCCAAATCCTACCACCACTAATCACCAATTCAATACTCATCAAAACAATCAAAATCAATCTCAGAGGCCTCCCAACAATGTCTTAGTTCAGGGGCGACAACCCCGGTCTAACAATCAGGCTCCAAGAGAGTATATTCCCCTTGCTAAGCCCATTAAGGTTGTGTTGCAAAAGCTTGTCCAGGCAGGTGTGGTCATCTTTCCAATAAATTGCTCATTTGATCCTAATCAACCCAAACCTAGGTGGTATAATGAGACTAAATATTGTGATTATCATTGTATCAATGGGCATGATACACGAAAATGTATGAAACTAAAGAACTACATACAATATCTCATTGATAAGGGTGATATTGAGGTAGCAATAACAAAACATGGTAACAATAATGACAAACTCAAGATGTACCAGGGATATTTTCCCAAGCATGACAAAGGCAAGGGCTCATCATCTAATGTCGTGAACTATGATTACACCAATCATATAACTGATTTTGACTTTTTGGTGGGTTGCATTGAGCCTATAGATAACCATGTCAACGTCATCATTGTCCAGGGTACTAACCCTCCCCCTTCCCAAATAAGACCTAGGATCACTGTTCAAGGTGATCCCACACCTGCTCAACTGGAGAGAAGACCTAACCCTGATAAGATAGTCATTCAAGGTGTCACACCTTCCGATTCCCACTCTTAGAATGACTACAATGTAACTACCCGACGTGTGAGGGTAACAGTCCAAGGAGCCCCTCCTCCACCTAACCCTCCCCCCATGTCATCCACCCATTGATATGATCTCCTTGACCATATTGGGAAGACCCCCACACATATCTCCATCCTAGAGCTCCTCAAGACATCCCCTGTCCATAAAGAGATTTTGGAACAAGCCCTCCTTGAGTCACGTGTCCCTAACAACATCAATGTTGCCCAATTCCAAGCCCTCATTGGAAACCTTGCTAACTAGCAACACCTTGTTTTCACCTCCAATGATGCTCTTGTAGATGATTATCATAATATACCCTTGCATATTGAAGCCCTTATCCAAAAACACAAGGTTAAACACATCTTGATAGATGGTGGATCTGGACTCAATCTTTGTAAGTATAAAATAAAGAAATTAGGGCTTTCTGAGGACTTGGTTGATATGTCAGGATGAATCACAATAAAATCCTATGATGATGCAAAAAGGGTTTCCAAAGGAATGATCACTCTGCCTCTTCAAGTGGGCCCTATTATAATTGAGACCCCTTTCCAAGTTCTAGATCTTGATCTCCCCTATAACATTCTCCTCGGTCACCCGTGGATTCATTCCCTTCAAGAATTTCCTTCCACCTATCACCGATGCCTTAAATTTCTCTTCAATGGTAGAGAAGTCACTATCAGAGGTGATTGACAAACCTTTTAGTATTGCAAGCTCTTAGAGGGAAAACATCCATATCATTGCCCATTAAATAGACCCGTTTCATCCCCTCCATCTGACACATCTAAAGTTGCCTCCACCTCATCTCAAACGGAGCCCAAAGTCAAGATCCTAGACAATGGTTGTAGAGAATACAAACTTGAGGATGTCTTATTAATAGGAAATCTCCCCTTGTCTCCTAAGTCATTTGGTAAGCCCAAAGAAATAAAAAAATATCAGAAAATTATTATATAATGTAAGGATACTACCTTCAAGCAATGGGGCCCACTTGATGAGGATAGTCTTGAGACATATGTTTCTTCATGGTTGTATCATGAAGAAGATGAAGATCCAACAAAAATACCCAAGAAGATGTATCCAAAAGCATCAGCCATAGTGGAGAAGATGGGTTATAAAGGACATGTCCTGGGGCCAGAAGAGAAAGGAATCAAAGAACCGATAAATCCCATCTCATACAAGTATAATGGAGGCTTGGGTTATACTCCAGTACCTAAGATCACTATCACTAGCACCCCTTCAAGTCCTTCCTCGGATGTTGAAGACTCTGATGAAGAGGAATTCCATGAAATTCCTTTTGAGTACGAAGATGACATCTTCTTTGACACCCATATCAACACCATCACCCCCATGACCCCTTCCATCCTACATGAGCTGCAACTTGTTCACCCTGAGCTTATAGACTGGAACCAATAAGACAAGCCCGCTTTAGACATCTGTGTCAATGACAATGCTCTCATGACTCTCTTGACTATGCACAATTTTGAAGACTGCACTAGAGTTCATGGGATTCAATTACATGAAAAAGGATACTTTGGTAGTCAGGTCAATGCCCTAGTAATAAAAAGAAAAATCATGATTCCCTAGGTGAAAACCTCTCTAAGGCACCTTTGTATGAAGAAAAAGTTAAAACAACGGGCGTATCTGAAAGAGAAAACCTGGATAGACACTTGAGGATGAGGGACTTGACCTCCCTACCATTGTTCCTCCTCAAAAGGACAGGTCAACTTTACTAATAGAGGAAACATACACTATCAATGTGGGCACTAAAGACACCCCCAAAAATGTGCTCATTGCAAAGTCTATGTCGAATCAAGAGAGACAAAATTTATCAATTTTCTCATAGAAAAAAAGATCAATTTCACCTGGTCATATGCTAACATGTCGGGCCTTGATCCCGACTTGGTAGTTCACAATCTTGTTATTTGTCTAGATGCAAAACTAGTGAAGTGGAAATTGCGCAAGATGAATCTGCACATTGCACTCCTTGTCAAAGCAGAACTTTAGAAAATGTTGGATGCTTGATTCATAAAACCAATAGATTATCATGAATAAGTATCCAATGTTGTACCTGTCGACGAACCTACTAGGAGCATCTGGATTTGTATGGATTTCCATGATTTGAATAAAGCCTGCCCTAAGGATGATTTCTCGCTCCCTAACATAGACATGATTGTAGAGCTCACAGCGGGACATGAAATGTTATCACTTATGGATGAATTTTCTGGATAAAATTAGATTAGGATCGCAGAGGAAGACCAACACAAAACAACATTCACAACACCATGGGGCATCTTTTGTTATCAAGTCATGCCTTTTGGTCTCAAGAACATCAGAGCTACATATCAACAAGCAATGACAAAAACTTTCCATGACCTTTTGCAAAAAATCATGAAGAACTACATGGATGATCTCCTAGGAAAATCCAAGATGAGACATGAGCATTACCCTATCCTAAGGCAAATTTTTGAGAGATTGGAAAAATATAAACTGCACCTAAATCCCAAGAAATGTGTCTTTGGCGTCACATCTGGGAAACTGTTAGGTTTTATTGTTTCTCGCAAAGTCATAAAGGTTGATCCCTCAAAGGTGAAATCTATCATGTAAATGCCTCCTCCAAAGACTCTCAAATAGCTATACAGCCTCCAAGGAAATCTCCAATCCATCAGGTGCTTCATCTCGTAGCTTGTGAACAAATGTCACCCATTTGCACACCTACTATGCAAGGATACAAAATTCAAATGGGACTGCCTATGTCAAAAGGATTTTGAGAAACTCAAGGAATATCTTGCATCGCCTCCAATTCTTATGCCTCCTATTCCAAGACAACCACTTCTTTTATACATATCAGCTACTGCAGTTGCATTGGGGGCATTATTGGTACAGATAGATGATCACAAGAAATAGAATGCTATATACTATATCAGTCGCACATTAGTAGGGTATGAGATCAATTATACCCCCATTGAAAAAGAATTCTTAGCACTTGTTTTCAACACACAAAAGCTCCAGCACTACATGCTTAACAATAAAACAAAATTGATTGCTAAGATTGACCCTCTCAAGTACCTCTTATCAAAGGTTGATCTCACTTGCAGAGCTGCTAAATGGGTCATGTTACTCAATGAATTCGACATTGAATATGTAGATATAAAAGCAATCAAAGAACAAGTAATAGCAGACCAGCTAGTTGATTCTCTGCTTCCAGGTGATCACCTGATCCTCACAAAATTTCAAAATGAATTCATAATGACTGTCACTACATCCTCCACGCGTCAGTTATTCTTTGACGGTTCTTGTACCCAAAATGGATCGAAGGCAGGCATACTATTGATCACACCCCAATGAGATTGAATCCCTAAATCATACAAGATAGACTTTGCATGCACTAACAACACTACAGGATATGGAGCACTAATCACTGGATTTCGTCTGGCTATCCAATGAAAGATATTGGAATTACATGTTTATGGTGATTCCCAACTTGTCATTAAACAAGTCAATGATGAGTATCAAACAAAAGATGACAAGATTCTTCCTTATCACAGTATGGTTGAGGACCTCAAGCAACATTTTACATCAATCAAGTTTGATAAGATTCCATGTACCAACAATATAGTTGTAGATGCAATGGCCACTATCAGTTCCCCCCTTTAGATGTTGGCACATAGTCAAAAGTGTGATTTTTTGGTCGATCAACTCTTCATATCTGCATATGACCTACTAGAGTCTAAAATGGTGTGCGTACTTGTTGGTCCCAAATTTCATTGGTATCATGATACCTTCACTTACCTAAGAGATAATACCATTCCCCCACACCTCATAAAACCCAACAACAAACCTTTTTTCATTGATGTTCCCATTATACTATCCTTGGAGACACCCTATTTAGAAGGCATTTTGATGGTTCCCTCCTAATGTGTCTAGACAAACAAGATGCTGGATGGGCACTATGTGAAGTGCACGAAGGCATCTATGGGGAACACTCAAGTTGTCTCACTTTGGCTAAAAAAAATTGCGAAGGGGATGCTACTGGCCTATAATGGAAGTAGATGCATATAATTATGTAATGAAATGTATCCCTTGTCAGAAGCATGGCGACAAGATCCATGCTCCATCACAAGATCTGCAACATTTTATCACACCCTAACCCATCTCATAGTGGGGACTCGATCTCATTGGGAAAATCCACCCTGCATCCTCCAATGGTCATAAATTTATCATTACTACCACTAAATACTTCACCAAGTGGGTGGAGGTCGTCCCTCTTACCTTCACCACTGGAAAACAGATCTATAAATTCATTATGAACTATTTAATCTCTCGATATGGAATCCCCAAGGCTATTATCATAGATAATGGTAGACCTTTCAAAAATTAGGATGTTAAAGAGCTCTGTCACAAGTTTGATATCTAGCACCGCTTCTCCACTCCCTATTACCCGTAGGGTAATGGTCAAGTTGAGGCCTCTAATAAAACCTTAATGAAAACTCTTAAAAAGATAGTCAATAAAGTCGATCGTGATTGGCACCTCCAACTCCATCCTACTCTATGGGCCTACCGTACCTCCATCCGCACACCCACAGGCACCACTCCATATTCCCTCATCTTTGGCTCTGAATTTGTCTTCCCTCTTGAGATTTAAATCCCCTCCCTAAGGTTGTCACTAAAAAAATCCTCTTTGATGAGAAATATAGAGTTTCCAGACTCGAAGAGATAGAATTGTTGGATGAAAGGTGCCTCAAGGCCTTAAACTATCTTCGGGTATATTAGAATCGGTTACGCTTGAGTTACAACAAGAAAGTTAGAACCCAAGAATTTGAATTTGGTGAACATGTCCTTATGGAAAATCAAAGAAACCTCCAAGAAAGAGATAAGAAATGCAAGTTCAAGCCAATTAGCTCAGACTCTATGTGATCACAACAAAGTATGGATCAGGGGCATATCAGTTGGATACTCCTGAAGGAGATCCCTTGGATGAGCCTATGAACATTATGCACCTGAAGAGATTCTATGCCTATTCCTCAGAAGGTCACCAATTGCCTTAAAATCTCAAAAATTCAAAAAAATCAAAAAGTCAAGAAAACATACAACAAAAAAAAGAAGAAAAAAAAGACAAAAGAAAGAAAAGAAATTGATTCGTCCATTAGTAAAAACCACTTTGTGGTTCTATGGGAAATTACCTTGGTGAAAAAATCCATGCAGGCATCAAGGTAAATAATTTGTTGGATCCATTGTCTATCAGGTCAGACTTGGTCTCCATCACTCACCCATCATATATCCATATTCGCTACAACACAACCCTTCTACCATGACATCCATCATCTCGTCTGTTGCCAGTTCTCCCTTCCATCCCAACATAAATATTCTCCCATTTACTTAGCCACACCCAACAGAATGATCACCTACATGATGATGAGTCTTTGCCTGAAACATGAATAAGGATCATCCCATTAAACTAATATTTTAGCCCATCAAACTAAGCTCTATCCCCTCACAATGAGTTTTTCCCCGCATCTTAAGCTTGTACCTCCATAGTACCTTCATCAAGTCTTAGTGTTAGTCCTACGTCTACAGGCCAGTCCTCATGGTCATTTGGTCAATTTCCTAATCAATCTTATCCATCTTATCCTCTGCCCTTGGAATGAATCCTTCCCTCTCCTGGTAGTTTAATATTTTATCCTCATCCTACTCTTGGAAAGAGGCGTCAGTTGGTCATGTGTGAGTGACTTGTCTGATTTTTCAGACTTTCATTTTAACTTGCATCTTTTTCCTTATAACTGCTCCTATCTACGATTGCCAGAATCCCCTATATTCTGGTATGTTTGCGATGGGTGTTTACTGGGGCATGTTTTCATGGTATGGAGTGTTTGGGATCTCTCTTGTACAAACCTGCGACCTAGTACCAGTGTTTGTCAACACTTACCTTGTCGTGTACAAGGGATATATGTGTCTTTGAGGGTTTCCTTGCATGTACCCACAACTTTATATCAATGTTTCTCAGCACTTGCATAGTTGTGTGCAAGGAATTCTCGCTTGTTTGCGAATCTATCCATGTCTTGGGTTTCCCAAGGCATCTTGGTTCCTATAATCAATGGTGTGGGTTACCTAGGGAAATATTAAACTAGGTTGGCTCTCCACATCTCTCCACATCTTTCATGCACAACCCCCCCCATCATTCTCATCTTGTATATCCATCGAGTCCTCAATTCTCCCCATCTAGCATTCCGTGGAGTCCTCAATCCCCCCCTGTTCTTATATCCTACCTAAGGTCATTGTATTATGATTGGTATATTCTCAAATAAATCTTGCATTATTCATATAGGTGCATTACTCATTTTTATCTATTGCATTAATCTTTCATTTTCCATCATTTAGGTTGCATCTTAAATTTTGTTACATTAATCCATCATTTAGGTTGCATCTCAAATTTTGTTACATTAATCCATCATTTAGGTTGCATCTCAATTTTTTTTATATTAGTCCATTATTTATGTTACATTTTAAATTTTATTGTATTATTCATTTTTATTTCATACGGTGTGCCTATCACCTAGTTTGCATTTCAAATTTTGTTGCACTTCTCATTTTATAGGTTATCCATTATAGTGTACATGTTCATTTCATCATAGATTTGGTTGCATATCCATTATAGATTAATCCATTAAATCATATTATGTATTCTCAAAATCATCTAAAAATCCAAAATAATACACCATCAAAAAAAATATTCCAAAAAATATGCATCCACATAGATAACCATCCTGCATTCATCAAAGTGTCAATAATATATCATAAACACATGAAAATGTCAATAACCATCCTGCATCCACCAAAAATGTCAGTAACATATAATATGTATAGGCATATGTAAGCATCAATTGTGCATCACAAATAGGTCAACACAATACATCCATAATCATCATAAATGCATCACATCATAAAATAATAAATAATGTCCATAATAAAATACATGCATGCATAAGCACCACCAAAATCATATATATATTCCTCTCAAAAAATGAATATAATAGTCATAGTACAATGGCCGCCCCAAAGGGTTAAAAATAATACATAAGGTCATATGGAGCTAACTCTCCCCTCATGTCTCTCCATCCCCCTCATTGTCTCCTCCTTCTCCTCTGAATCCCTCTGCTACCCCTATCCTAGGTGGTCTCATACCCACCGATCCACCTATCTGTTGGCTTTGTGTTGGACACTAGTTGTGGGTCATGTGAGAACATGCACTCTCTATGTACAATGTTGCTCTCTGCTCTATTGGGATCACCCCATGATATAATCCTCTATAATATGTAGCCTCTCATCCTGGCCTCTTTGCCCTCTCCCATTGTTGCATCATATCAAAGTACATCTATCCTAGCCCTGCGAGGACTAACATCTGTCATGTTGAGTCCCTCTCCCCCCGCAGGCGAGTAACATCTACCTCTTCTTTCTATACCCTCACCCGCAAACTCTCCAGCTCCTCATCCTGCTACTATAATGTTCTCTACAACTCCCCAATGGTGGTACCTATCCTTGCCTCCTCCAACATCCTCTCTACCTCCTTTCCCTCTCTTCGTAGATCATCCACCTTCTTCCTACCATCTGTAGGCTCTCTATCAAATTGTCAACCTCTTGTTGTAACCTCCCCACCTCTGCCTGCAGAATCTCCCCTCTCGCCCTCTCCACTTGCAACTCATCCTCCAGCAAGTGTACTCTCACTTTAGAAGCATCCCTCTTTGCAAGAGCCTATCAAAATCTGCTTGAGAAACTATCCCACCAACCTCAACTCTAGCATCTTGTGCCTGTATATTAAGAATATCCATCGACACTACCTCATCTCCTCCACCCTCCCCCTCCCCTGTTGCCTACCCTATCATTGTTGTAGCCACCTGTACCTATGCTAGAATGGCTTCTTGTGGCTCTCTCCCTTGTACCACCCCCCTCCTCTGCCTCACGACACCCCTACCTCCTCCTACCAAATCCCTGTCCCCAGGTGCATCCTCCTCCCCTTTGACTATCTCATCCATAACCAACTATACTTCATCATCCTCCAACACCCCTGGAATGGTGAACTGCACTAGTTGGTGCGCCCCCTCCAGCTCTTGTATCCCCCTGTGGTGCCTGGATCCTCCCCTGCACCCCTCCACTCATCCCATACCAAGTAAGTTGTAGTCTGAAAAACTGGTCCTCCCCTTTGGTGGACTCATTGTCTGCCCCCACAAGCCCACCTACCGTGTAATTCATAGATATAATGGTATATCTCCCACTATATCCTGCACCTCACTGAATTGTCAAGCCACTCTATATGTTGCGTAATACTCCATAACATATATTGACTTCCAAAGAAGCCACATCTCCACACCCACCCAATGGAGCTGCTAGTCTCCCCTCCACCACTCGCTGTCCAAAAATGGTCGCCATGTAAACTCCATGAGCTCATAAAAAATGTGGTGCCAAAACCATATAACTCCTATCTATGTGTAGTGAAGCAGGCCCCTGTATCGATCTATGTAAGGTCGTCGAGGCCATCTGTCCTATACCCCAAGTGACCAAGTCATTGCAATGTACTCCCACACCCATACATGTAGTAAGGTAACAACCCCTGTTGATAAACTCACATAATCTTTATAGACAACAATATGCATATCATGATATAACTAAGCAAGCATTGTTTCTCCCCAGACATACTTCACGCAATCATGTATCATATAATATACACACTTGCTCCATCCAATAGGAAATACATGCCCTCCCAGGTCAGCCATCACTCGTCCGCTAAAAAATCCACATATCACAAGAACCAGGCAAGGAATGTGTTTGATCTCCATCACCCTCCCTAAATGCATCCAGCTCCTATCCATCATAGGCAGCGTGTCCCACTCGCAAACCTCTCAGAAATAGAAGTCTGTCGCATCCAACCAGTACTCGGGAATCACATCGCGAATGAGGATCTTCAAAATCCTCCATACATCTAATAGTGTCACAGTGGCCTCTCCTGTAGGCAGATGGAAATTATAGGTCCTACTATCCCACACCTCTACCAACACAGTCATCATGGTGGTATGCGCTCTGATCTCAGCCATTGACCCACAAAATCCAATCCTACGATGCTCAATATTTCCAGTTCGCCTACCCCCAACTGCCTATAGAGCCTCATAGTCGCCAGCCAGTTCTCTCTCGATGCTAACGGTCCTAAATCCACCTGCATTCATGCAAACCACTTTATTTTCCATATTCATTTTTCCTAATCCTCCCCTTATTCTATTCTGGAGGCATTCATGATACCCCCTATACCACTTCTTACACCTTTTCTTATCAAATTCTTCATCTTTCAAACCTCCCTAAAGATCACACTATTTCATCCAGTGCTCGTGCCAAAGTTGTGGCGCTTGCGCTATTCCATAGTCGGATGCGTCAAAAAAACCCTAACTTGAGACCTACCCCCGATCGGCGTGGGCGCTCGCGCCAATGCCCCTTTCTCCACAAAATCTAAAACCCTAACCTAGACTAGTTCGAGTGCTCCTGCCATGCGTGGATGCTTGTCCTAATACCCTCTCAGACTCTTATTCCCTTGTGTGCGCTGGCGCTATTCACCAATGTTTGTGCTAACCTAGGGGCGCATGCGCTGAAATAATGATCCACATGTCTGCCCCACTAAACCTTAAGCCTAATTCTAGCCCTAAATTATACCCTAAATCTATCAAATCACAAAGAGGGCTCAGGGTACATACCGATGGACCATAATGGGTCGACCTCTCATGACGGTGAACCCTCTCTGTGTGGTGCTTGTGTGTCAAAATGCGGTCCATCTCTCCTTCTGGTTTTTAAGCTTTGATTTGCTCCAATGCTTTTCATTGGGCCCCCTCATGGGCCCACCCCTCCTCCTCCCTTCCTCTCTTCTCGTATTTCCTCAGTCATTCTTTCTCATTCATTCATTATTTTCCTTCCTTCCTTCTTCTTTTCGAGAATTTTTTGCTTTTTTGTTCAAAAAATTCTCAAGGGGGCATACACCACCCACGCTTTACATAGGGGCATCCTCTTTCTTCTATCTTTTACCCATTGCCAAATTTTGCCGCTGTGTAAAAGACGGGCAAAATGTAGACAGTTAAATTAATTATTTTAATTAATTTAACTCTCCCACATAATTAATTAATTTAATTATGCTAATCCTTATTCTTCTCAATATTAATTAAATTTAATCTAATTAATGTTGTCACTATAGTCCAATGATTGATTTATTTAATAAATCAATTTTCCTTTCTTCTTCTAAGGAAATCAAAATTAATTCTTCTTAGTCCTCCCTCTTAATTAATTAATCTCAAGTAATTAATTAATCTTTGTGATTCCTACAAATCACCTTTTTCTAATCCATCATTAGTCTAATTAATTCTTCTAGAAACTCTCTTAATCCTGCTTAGCACTATTCCTTATTTTTTATTACCTCTACTCATTCTCTCTCCTAGTCAAATCCTCCTACAAATCTCACTTTCTCTGATCCCACTTAATCGCTCTTCTAATGGATTGGTAGTGGCTAATCCCCATGAATAGCCATAAAGTCAACCCCTAGCCCTTCTAGGCTAGATCTTCTTGTCCTCTCATCCAACCACTTTCCTTAAATGCCCTTCTCTCATTTCTCTATGCATCCACCCATCCAACTACCTTCCTTAAATGCTCTTTTCCTACGTGAATCCAAGATTTTCAAAAATCTCACATTCCTCTATTATCTTTTCACCTAAGGAATTTTTATTCCTTTTTATTCCTCAAATCCCCATGCTCCCTTTTTGGAGAATTTTTTAAATTCTCCTTCCCATCATCCAAGGAATATTTTTTATTTCATTTGTCTTTCGTAGGTGCATTGGGAAGTCTTCCCAATGAACTTTGAGGAGTGTGGAGACAAGAAATGCCTTTATGGCATATCTCTTGGATCCCACACTTGTCATATCAGCCTTTCTTGATCCATGTGTGGACTCACATGCAATCTTGGCCCTCCATCTTGGATCAATCCTACACCTCCATTGTTAGTTCTGATACTTAATGTAAAGTACATATGCCAATAGCTAACAAGATGAGAGGGGGGGGTGAATCATACAAACTTAAACTTCCATAAAATCAACAGATTCAACCTCGGTAACTTATACTTCAACAACTTAACCAAAAAACTGCTAAACATGCAAACTTATGAAAACATAATCATAATAACACTCATAACACCAGATTTAACGTGGAAACCCAAATACGGAAAAACCATTGTGGGATTTCGGACCCACTAAGAAATATACTTTTCTAGAGTATGCTTGGTTAAAAGAAAATCCTGTTAAAGATTACAAACACATTGCTAGATGTGACCCAGTTAAGGGATTTCCCTCAGATCTATTAGGATCTTCACTTTGTTAAAAGTGACCTTGTCAAAGGATTTCAAACACTCATTTAGAATTTTACCTTGCTAGAGGGTTTACATATAAGACTGTTAAGTCCACTCGGTTAAGAGATTTTCTGTCACTTACAAAATAACAGTAATAAAAATCTATCTGCAACTTCACATCTAAAATGCTAAACCAGATTCTTATTTTCTCAAAACAATCTAGTCATAGGACTTATCTTGTCCCTCTATTGGGCTCTCTACTCTGTTATTCAAACAATTCTTCAAGCTTCTATGCTCGATAATCACTATGTAGCATCTATGTGCATACACTTGCCCGCATACATTGTTTATCAATAATTCCTTATTTATAAACAATTGCTAACCACTGAATCTCCTTGATCACATTTCCCATGATCAATCTTAGCCATCAGATCTTCAAACATGACTAGGTTCAATGTATCCTTCCAATCTAAAAACATTTTACCTTACCTCGGGACTTGCATTCCCATCTTGGAACTTGCATAAGGTTATTGCGGTTCAAACTGCGTTGTAGATCTTCCTGCCGATTTTCCTTTGCCATAGATCCTTAACAAACTTCATGTACGACATACCAATTATTTATACATCTCCAGCTAATCATTGTCTTTTATTAAATAATGCTTTTATCCATCCCATGCGCACTATCATAACTCGGTTGCAACTTGGTAAATACTAAACTTTACTCTGTAGACATTTCGCCTTCATTAACCGATATCGATAACCTTAGGGTTTAACGACTAGGTTCCTTAGGGTTTACTGACTAGGTTCTTTGCTCGGTTGCATAGTATAGTATTAACCTTACAATCAACAACATATGTAGGATATCAAAACAATATAAACATCATGATCTCATCATTGTCTAACTCGGTAATAGTTGCCCATTGAATAACTTATTCCTCCCTTTATTCATCACATTTTTTTTGTGTCTTTTACCGACATCTTAATTCTCTTCTAATCAATCTTCTCAAGATATGGCAACATCATATTGAATCAGATAATCAATTTCTTGACATCAATGACAAAATAATGTTATAAAGATAGTTATCATCCTTCTTCGGTTATATCAATAATCTTCAACAACCTTCTCAATATCCTTATTGAATATCAACAATCTTTCTTACTGTAATGCCAACAATCTTCCCCTTTGGCATTGATGGCAAAACCAACAATTAAATGGTATTACCAACAAGATATTCAAATTGATTTGGATTCAGATTGTTGTTAGACTTCTCCTGTTATCCTTGATCTATTGGCTTCTGAAGTCTTCTCCATTTTTCATTAGGCTTCTGAGTTGTTGACTTGCATTTAGTCTTCTCCATTTTTGCAATCTACTCCCCTATCATTAGTCTTCTATTATTTCCATCATTCAGGGCTTTACCATGCAGTCAACCATTTAGTCTTTCAACCATTTAGTCTTCTCCCCCTTTGACAACAATGCCAAAAAGTAAAATAGCTAAATCATGATTTCTTCCTCTGTGAAGTGATTTGCCTTGCTGTGTAACATCTCAGTCTCAGTCAGATCAACCTGTCGCTATTCACTTTTTCTTGCACAACTTTAGGTGACCTCCTAAAGTGCATAAATCAACATCAATCCACACATAATATTCTATAGATTCATCGAATTGATGCTTTCACTGAACTCGGTCAATGAGTAGAAGATAGGGGTAGGACCCCTAACTTGCTTCTGAGATACTCAAAAGTGTCCCTTGGCAGTGGCTTTGTGAAGATATCTGTTAATTTCTCCTTTGAACTGATATATTTCAGCACAACTTTCTTCTCTTGAACTTCTTCTCTGAGATAGTGATACTTCATAGATATATGCTTTGTCTTAGAGTGCATTACTGGATTCTTTGAAATGTTAATGGCACTAGTATTATCACAGAATATAGTTACTGGCTTGGTAACTTTCTCAGGTATACCTTCCAATAGTTGTTTGATCCATGCTATATTGGTACAATTCAATGTTTCAGCAACATATTCAGCTTCTGCTATACACTAAGAAATACATCCTTGTTTCTTGCTAAGCCAACTTACTAGTCTTTCCCCCAAAAAGAAAGCTCCACCACTTGTGCTTTTCCTGTCATCTATGTTGCCTACCCAATCAGCATCAGTAGAAACTTTTAAATCAAAATTATTCCTCTTTTCATATACTAAGCCATAATCTTTAGTGCCTCTCAGGTATCTAAAAATTCTCTTGATTGTTGTCATATGGGTTTCCTTGGGATTTGCAGAGAATCTTATTACAATACCTTCTGCATGTGCTATATCCGGTCTACTATGCACAACATATTGCAATTTTCTAATCATAGATCGGTAAAGTGTCTCATCAATAGATGCAGATTCATCATTCTTTGATAATTTACAGTTAGTAGTCATAGGAGTACTTATTGGTTTAGAATCCTCCATTCCAAATTTCTTCAAGATTTCCTTTATGTACTTGGATTGAGTAATGAAAATCTCATCTTTCATTTGCAATATCTATAAACCTATAAAATACTTTATCTCACTGATTAGTGACATCTCAAATTCTTTACACATTTCATTTCCAAAGTTCTTACATAAGGAGTCATTACCACAAAATATAATGTCATCAACAAATATGGTTGAGATCAGTATTCCATTGTCACCATCTTTCTTCATGCACATATTGTTGTTTTCACTTGTCCTTATAAAACCAATCTTGATTAAATAAGAGTGCAATCTTTCATACCATGCTCTAGGTGCTTGTTTCAGACCATATAAGGCTTTGTTTAGTTTGCATACCTGATCTTTACTCCTGTCTTCAACAAATCCTTCAGGTTGTTCAATGAAAACTTCTTCTTCTAGTATACCATTCAAAAATGTCGATTTAACATCCATTTGATATACCTTGAATTTTTTGAAAGCAGCATATGCCAACAATGTTCTTACTCCCTCAAGTCTAGCCATAGGTGCAAAAGTCTCACCATAATCTATTCCTTCTTCTTGAGCATAACCTTTGCAAACTAGTCTTACTTTGTTGCGAGTGACCTCACCTTTTTCATTTAGCTTGTTTCTGAGAATCCACCTAGTACCGATTACATTTTTGTCCTTTGGTCTTGGGATTAGTGTCCATGTGTCATTCTTCTTGATTTGATCAATTTCTTATGTCATAGCATTTACCCAATATTCACTATTAAATGCCTCTTTCACTATTCTCGGTTCAAATTCAGAAATCAGACATGTGTTATGTCTTAGTTTGTTTCTTGTCATCACTGGATCATCTTTATCTCCTATAATCTGACTTGATGCATGATGTCTTCTAACATATTTGGCTAATATAGGCTCGGTAGGTTCTGTATGATATTCTTCATCACTCGGTAACTGGACATTATCTTCATTTTCTTCAGGAGCTTTCTCAGTAGGACTTCTTGGTTGAACATAAACAAATTCTTCATAATCTTTTGGTTCTTTGGAATTTCCTTCATCATTTCTTTTTGCAAATTCATCAATTTTCACATTTGCACTTTCCACTATTTTTTTAGATGATTTGATCAAACATTTAAATGCTTTACTTCTAGAAGAATAACCAAGAAATGTTCCTCCTTCACTTTTCTGATCAAACTTTCCATTTCTACCATCTTTGTGAACATAGCATCTACTTCCAAATATTTTAAAGTAACTTACATTAGGTTTCTTGTCATACCAGATCTCATATGGTGTCTTCATAGTTCCTTTCTTCAGTTAAACTCGGTTCAGGGTGTAAATTGCAGTGTTGATTGCTTCTCTCCAAAATGTTTGAGGTACCCTCTTTTCTATCATCAGGGTTCTTGCACAATCCACAATTGATCTGTTTCTTCTCTCGGCTATCCCATTTTGCTGAGGTGTTCTCAGTGCATATACTTACCTCTTTATACCATGATCATTGCAGTATAAGTAAAATTCATTAGAAGTGAATTCTCCTCCTCTATCAGATCTAAGATATTTCAGTTGTCTTCCTGATTCATTTTCAACTCTTGCCTTGTACCATTTGAACATTTGAAAAGCTTCTGATTTTTCTTTTAAAAAGACAACTGACATCATCCTTGAGTAATCATCCACAAATAATATGAAATATTTATCACCATAATAACTTTGAACTTTCATAGGACCACAAAGGTCAGTGTGTACTAGATCTAAAATTCCTTTAGAAGTGTAGAACTTACTTGTAAAGCTTGATCTTGTCATCTTACCCATCTGGCATTCTTGGCACATAGCATTCTCAGGTTTTTCAAGACTTGGTAGACCTCTTACTCGGTGCTTCTTACTTATTTTGATCAAATTATCAAAATTTACATGATAAAACCTTTTATGCCATAACTAGGTATCTTCTATCTTTGCATAAAGACACTTATTCTGAGTTGAGTCAAGATGAAATGTATTACCTTTTGTTTGTGTCCTGGTAGCAGCTAACTTTCCATGCTTGTCATGAACTTTGACAATTCCTTTCTGAAATTCTATTCGGTATCCTATATTGTTTAGTTGTGCTACACTCAACAAATTGTATTTCAAACCTTCAACCCAGTAGACATCATCACATTTAGCATTGTCAAGAAGTGTTATAGATCCTTTACCTTTTACCGGACATGGTGCATCATTACCAAGTCTTACATAGCCTCCATCATAGTCTTTTAATTTAACAAACTTGTGTTTATCATCTGTCATATGATGTGAGCATCCATTGTCTATGATCCAATAATCATTATTATTTATGTGAGATATTAGGGCTTTTTCTTCATACCTTTCTTCATCAGATCCATCTTTAATAGCCACATAAACAACTTCCTCTGTATTAGTTTCATCAAATTTGTCATCGTTGGATTCCTCATCTGCTACTAGACATGTCTTTCTATCTCTCCTTCTGAAGGCTCGGTGTCCTCTATATTGGTTATCTTTCTGCCTGTTATCTCGGTATTCTCTCTTTTCACTAGATTCTTTGTCAGGGCAGTTAGAAGCCATATGTCCTATTTTATCACAATTAAAACATTTTAAAGGTAGCTTTCCTTTATACTTACCTTTTCCTCTCGGTAACCTTCTGGCTAATAATGCTTCAAATTCTTCTTGCTTCTTGATTTTCTCATACAGTTTGTGCACATTTTCCATGTTCATGCGAAATCTTTCACTTGCTCCATTGTGATCCCCTTCAGAGTACTTACTCATTCTATCATTGTAATCATTAGATTCACCAATATGAAAAGAACTGAATGCAGATTCTACTTTATTTACCAAAGACCCACTGTTATCAAAATTACTTAACTCAAATGCATGTAGCTTACCAATAGTAGCATCCAAACAAACTGACATGTTAGGTACAGACCTCAATCATTGATTGCAGAGACTCAAATAGCATAAGCTGGTAGAAGGGTTCTCAATAGCTTACTTGTTATATCCTTTTCTTCAATAGTTCCACCTACTCCTTTAATTTGATTGACAATCTCCTTTAGTCTTGTATTGTATTGGGTTATGTTCTCACCTTCATTCATCCTCATGGATTCAAGTTGTCCTCTTAGACTATCTACTTTTGCTCTTTGAACATGTTCATCACCTCCATACACAGATATAAGTTTAGTCCACATTGCTTTTGCATCATTACAGCCTTCTAGATCATTAAACTTTGAGTCGGTCAATGCTGATGTTATTTCAATCATAGCTTGAATATGTTCTTGCTTTGCCTTAATCTCTTCCAAGGTCATAGGGTTGGTTCTCGGTGCAATGTAATCATTCTCTAGATAATATGTTGCATATTCTCCAATTCCTGATAAATGCAGCTTCATCCTTTTCTGCCATGTGGAGAAACTTGACTTGTTCAGCTTCGGTGCATCCCTTTTATACATCTTTGGATCTTTGCCTCAAGTACCTTTAAACTTTTTCTTCCAGAGTCCAAAGCTCTGATACCAATTGTTAGTTCTAATACTTAATGTAAAGTACATATGCCAATAGCTAACAAGATGAGAGGGGGGGTGAATCATACAAACTTAAACTTCCATAAAATCAACAGATTCAACCTCGGTAACTTATACTTCAGCAACTTAACCAAAAAACTGCTAAACATGCAAACTTATGAACACATAATCATAATAACACTCATAACACTAGATTTAACGTGAAAACCCCAATAGGGAAAAACCACTGGGGGATTTCGGACCCACTAAGAAATATACTCTTCTAGAGTATGCTCGGTTAAAAGCAAATCCTATTAAAGATTACAAACACATTGCTAGATGTGACCCGGTTAAGGGATTTCCCTTAGATCTATTAGGATCTTCACTTTGTTAGAAGTGACCTTGTCAAAGGATTTCAAACACTCATTTAGAATGTTACCTTGCTAGAGGGTTTATATATAAGACTATTAAGTCCACTCGGTTAAGAGATTTTCTGTCACTTACAAAATAACAGTAATAAAAATCTATCTGCAACTTCACATCTAAAATGCTAAAGCAGATTCTTATTTGCTCAAAACAATCTAGTCATAGGACTTATCTTGTCCCTCTGTTGGGCTCTCTACTCTGTTATTCAAACAAGTCTTCAAGCTTCTGTGCTTGGTAATCACTATGTAGTATCCATGTGCATACACTTGCCCACATACATTGTTTATCAACAATTCCTTATTTATAAACAATTGCTAACCACTGAATCTCCTTGATCACATTTCCCATGATCAATCTTAGCCATCAGATCTTCAAACTTGACTAGGTTCAATGTATCCTTTCGATCTGAAAATGTTTTACCTTACCTCAGGACTTGCATTCCCATCTTGGAACTTGCATAATGTTATTGCGGTTCAATCTGTGCTATAGATCTTCCTGCTGATTTTCCTTTGCCATAGATCCTTAACAAACTTCGTGTACGGCATACCAATCATTTATACATCTCCAGCTAATCATTGTCCTTTATTAAATAATGCTTTTATCCATCCCATGCGCACTGTCATAACTCGGTTGCAACTCGGTAAATACTAAACTTTTCTCGGTAGACATTTCGCCTTCATTAACCGATATTGATAACCTTAGGGTTTACTGACTAGGTTCCTTATGGTTTACCGACTAGGTTCTTTGCTCGGTTGCATAGTATAGTATTAACCTTACTATCAACAACATATGTAGGATATCAAAACAATCTAAACATCATGATCTCATCATTGTCTAACTCGGTAATAGTTGCCCATTGAATAACTTATTCCTCCCTTTATCCATCACATTCTTTCTGTGTCTTTTACTGACATCTTAATTCTCTTCTAATCAATCTTCTCAAGATATGGCAACATCATACTGAATCAGATAATCAATTTCTTGACATCAATGACAAAATAATGTTATAAAGATAGTTATCATCCTTCTTCAATTATATCAATAATCTTCAACAACCTTCTCAATATCCTTATTGAATATCAACAATCTTTCTTACTATAATGCCAACATCCATTTCTTGTCCTTTCTTTCTATAAATTGGGGACTCCACCCCTTCATTAGATTTCTCTAAGTTTAGTAAGTTTATGCTGCCATTTTGAGTCCAAAGAATCCATCCTAGCAACTAGACTATAGAAAAATTTCCACCCATCCATCACTTAGTCATTTTAATATCCACCTTGCATATCCATTCCATCTTCAACCCATTCATCCCATCATCCTTTTAATCATATTTGTGCACAATTGGAGAGCCACCACATTCAATAAAGGAGCACATCAAATACATCAAATTAGGTTGGAAAAGGGGCGCTACTTCAACCTCATCCCACTCAATCCGAATACGAAGGTAAAAATGAAGGTATAACTTGGTTATTTGATTGATTGGGTGGTTTTGTTGTTCTTTAACTATTTTAATATTTCCTTACATCATTTTACCTTGTTTTAGGTTGATTTGTTCTCTAGGATTCATAATCCTTTAGGTAACAAATTTCTTACGTTACATGAAATAAAATTGCATTTTATTATGTAATTCAATTGTACTAGGAATGAGTAAGAGATTTCCAAATTAATTGATTTTAGTTTACTAAGAAAACCTAATTAATAAATGAGTGAAAATTAAAGTAGTTGACATCCAACAAGACTAAGACACAAACACAAACCCTGACTTTAGTTGAAGTTTGAATGAAAAACTAGTGACTACCTTAAACTAACATGCGTATCCTAGTTCCATAAATAGCGACAACTTTGTAGTCATATTAGTTAACAATGAAATTTTAAAAAGGCATCTTGAATTTTTAGGATGTGACACCTTTTAATTTTACATGAAGGAACACATTCTCTCATAAACTTGTCTTTTATGGATTATAAAACTATGTCTAAACAATGCTTAGCAAATTGATTATCTAAAATAATTCAAAGGAGATAATTGACATGACATCTCATAGTCTTTTATGAGGTCGCATATATGATAGTGATAGTTTCATAAGGAAAATGGCCAAACACCTTTTATCTACATGTTAAAGGAATGACAATCATATAGCCCCTAATCCCTATATAAATAGGGATATCTTCCATAAATATCTCAATATATGAGACATTTGAGTATGAATTGCTCCTCAATCTTAACCTTTGTCATGAATGAAACAAGAGATGCAAAGCATCATGTTCCTGCCTTTAGTTTAGAGTAGATAAAACTTGAGATGAAGATAGAGGGGGAGAGGAAGAGAAAGAAATAGATAGAGAGATAGATAGAAGTAGAGGGAGAGTTAAAGATAAAAATAGCTAGTTACATATAATAAGATTGATAGATGAAGAGAAAGAGGTAGAGGGAGAGATAAAGATAGAGAGAGATAGAGAGAAAAAGATAAAGAGATATAATTATATATTAGTGTTAGGATGGTGCTTTGCATCTCTTGTTTAAACTATATTTTTCATGAACGCGTTGACTTAAAAAAAATTAAGAGCAATAAATACAATTAATGTATTTAATTTAATTAATTATCAATTTGGTCAATTGTGCATCCATTATAGTCGATAAACATGAGCTGCTATTTATATCATGCTATACATTTGAAATAATAAAGTCATTCCACATGGACGCATTAACAACTTTGGATTTGCAATCATGTGTTAAGACAATGACATTATTTTAATCTTCTCACAGATTTTAGAAAAGAAGGTTTATCTTCTCTTTACCGTCACGTGTAAACTACAAGTTCTAAAACAAACAACTAAAAATGCTTATAGAGGTTATCTCAACCTAATGATAATATGGAGACCTATTGTTAGTATATTCTTTTCCTTTTTGTTTGAATTGAACAACTCAAATATGCCAAATGCAATGAATGCTTTATCGCTTAGTCAAAGAGATGCAAAGCATCAAGTTCTTGCCAATAGTATGACTAGTTTAGTTGGGAGAGATAGAAAGAGGGAGGGAGAGAAATAGGGAGAGATAAATAGAGGACGAAGAGAGGGAAGAGGAGGGAGAGGATAAAAAGGGAAAGAGATAACTAGAAAGTGAGAGGAGAGATAGAGAAATAGATAACGAGAGGGTGGTATAAGAGAGAGAGAGAGAGAGAGAGAGAGAGAGAGAGAGAGAGAGAGAGAGAGAGAGAGAGAGAGAGAGAGAGAGAGAGAGAGAGAGAGAGAGAGAGAGAGAGAGAGAGAGAGAGGCACATGGACAAAAAGAGATAAAGAAATGAGCAAGAGGCAGTTAGAAAGAGAGAGAAATTGTGAGATAGAGATAAGAGGAGAGATGGAGTGAAAAAAGAGGGAGGTAGAGATAATGAAACAAGTGATCATAAATTAAATTAGTTCAAATTACTTTTGATTATTATTTGTAATTTCATTAAAAGACATAAATAATAAAAGCAAATTTCAAACTTAAATTAAAATTTAAATGAAAACTACTAAAAAGAAGAAAAATCAATTCATAATTTTATGATTTATTTAATTCAACTTGTATATACCTAATAAAAATTATTAATACTATTCAAATTTATATAATATTTTTATTTATTTTAATTATTATTTATAATTTTATACAAATATATAAATAATTATAATAAATTTCAATATTAATAAGATTAAAAAAATCAATTCTTAGTTTGACAATTTATTTAATTCAATTTATACATGATAATAAGTATTAATATTATTAAAATTTTCATATAATGCATATTACAATTAATTAATTATATATTCTATATTAAAATATCAAAAAAAAAAAAATTTCAAACTTGATTTTTTTGACATTATATATTATATTAATGGTAAGAGAAAATCCAAAATCTCATTATACTCTATCAACTAAATTTGCAATGCTCTGGGTTTGCTCGCTAGCTCAAACGGTTGGCATGGTTGTGCTAAGTCTTTGGGTTTGTCCCATGTAGGTCCAAGGTTCGATTCACTTCGACCGGGTTTTCCCTGCTGCACGTCGTGTTTGAGCCTCGACTTGCAGCTCCAGTGGACTAGTCTTGCCTCCGCTCGTCCCCTCCGTCCCCCAAAACCTGACACAAAAAATAAGCCCTGGTTTATGCATTCTGGTATTGGTTTTATGTGTTCCGGTAATAAGGATTTGAATTCTTAAATTTTTGTAATCCATTGACAACTGATTCACCCCCCCGCCCTCTTATTTGTCCTCTAGTTAATTGAGTTGTCTAACAAAATATTCCTTGTAGGGTTAGAATATTCTTCCAAAACACTTCTGCTAAAAATAGTAAAGGTCCTATAATTTTGGTTGGCTTCCAAATTTAGGTGCAAAGGAAAAAATGTTGATGTAAGGCTTGCAAGGTATGCATGTACCTTTCTTTGACCAATATACCTTTTGAGTAAAAGTTTGACCTTCATTGTGTATGAAGTTTTTTAAAGCATTGTAAATTGTACCACATACAATTTTGTCCTCGCTTAGACCTCACCTTAGCGCTTCGGCAATTGATGCCCAATGCTTGTTTTGATTCTGGTCACATCACCTAGAATCTCACATTTCCACCTTCTTCCTTGCCTTCCCTCCAAGTTTGAAACTTGATTGTCAGGACCAAGGTGATGGGTGCCTTGGTCCTAGATCAAGACTAGGGTGCCTAGTGTCCTGGTCCTCTCAATTAGGACCCATTTTTGGTCCTCATAATGGTTACCTCATGTGATCAAGAAATTTTACTTTGTGTCGGCGTACTTTGAAAATTTAATTAATTTTTGAACAGTCAAGTATAAAAGGAGGTATAATCCTCTCATTTGAAACCTTATTCCTAACAAGCAATCTCCTAAGTGAAATCAAGATCCTATTTCAATTCAAGTGAGCAAGCAATCAAGCATTGAAGAAGAAGTAAATTCAAGTTCAAGCATTCAAGATGGAATCCATGATCAACCTTTTATGAAGACATTCTACAAGACATCCTAAAACCATTGCACAAGGATCCAAACAAAACTTCATCAAGGTATACATTTCAATTATAAGCATTTTACTCCAAATCTAGCCTTTCTCTCAAAAGGAAAGCATCTTGTAGTTATTTCAATTTCAATTACTATCTCAATTTCAAGGTTAATTCCTAAATTGGGGTTTGACCTAAGGCAAACCCTTATCCACAATATTTTCTCTCTATTTTTGTGCAATAAATCGGCTCAGGAGTTGTACTCTGGGATTTCAACAAAGGTGATGACGATGAATAGGTTCAACATTTGATAGAGCGAAATTTAGAGAACCATAGCGAATTTGTACTACTTGGTCCCAAAAAATTAGCCTGAACTTCTGGGAATAATTTTTGACTCTATTCTTTTTCCAGATCTCTGACTATGACTTTGTTTAATATTTGTAGCTATCTATTTTCATTAATTTGCTTCAAATTATCTAGTATCTGCCCTAAATTCAAACTATACAATTCCAATTGCATTTTCAACTCAAACAAAAGGGGCATAAGGACTACAATCAACATTCAACCCTCTTCCTAATAGAATTGCGGTTGGATATTTTGTATTTATCCTCCTTTTAATGTTTTGGCATGTGAAAATTGGGTAGTTTCCTAGTTTACAAAGTATAACTTGTGAAACCCTAATCCAATTTTCCTTCCATTGCAATATGAAAGATTAAAAAGTGCTTGGAGAATTTTTTTTGACTTAGTGTTGAATCGAATGCCAATTGAGGTATGGAATCTATACGGTCGTACAAATCCATATGGTGCAGTACAAAATTTTGTGTCCTAGAAAAAATTCGCAAAAAATTCGATGACCTCCGTTTTTGACAATTTGACAATGTTTATAGGGTTCTTGGCCTCTTTGATCATGATGGTGACCTTCGTTTTGCACCAAAGTGCCTATATTTTTCAGCTACCCTATATTTTTCCTCAATTTTTTGTTCCCTCAACCAAATTGACCCCAAAATTCAATTGCTCAAATTTTGATGAAATGACACTCGATCTTAGGGTTTTGGGATGTTGCAAATTCGATGGCAACCTTTGTTGAGCCCCAATGTGAAAAAAAGTCACCCAAGGTTGGATGCCTCAAGTGTGTAGACAATAACTAGATAGATCTAAAGCTTTGATACCATGTAGAAGTTGATGATACAACCATAGGAGCCAAAATCATCTACAAGCAAAACACTCGGCACACAAAAGAGATTAATTAGAGATAATATGATTTATAACAACTTGAGAATTTTGTATTATTGCACACATAAATTTGAGATTATAATGAATGAATGAATCCTTGTAAAAAGGATGAATGAAACCCTATATTGAAAACCTTAAGGTTAGATTAAATTAGCATGGGCTAAGTGTCACAATCATAATGAATGAGACAACTTAAGTTTTTAGTAGCCTAATTTATTAAATGGAAAAGCACCTAAGTTTAGCTTTAGTGAAAAAAATAATTAAAAGACCTAATTAATTAATAATTAGATAAAGTGTCCTAATTACTTCAACACAAACAATCAATTGAGAAAAAATATAAAGTTTGGAAAGAGTATAGATATTCTAGATCAAATTATTTGCACTCAAATGGCACTACAAGTCAAGGCTAGAATTTGATTTAAAGAAAAAAATATCAACAAGGCTATTAAGGATGTCATGAAGAAAAATGTAGAAAATTTGGATGAGCATGATTTCACAAATTCAAGATTTAATCAAGTCAAGATGATTGATGACAACAAGGAAGAAGATTAAGGGTTCATTCATGTTCACAGAAAAAGGAGAAGATACAAAAGACAAAATATAGGAATTCAAGCATACATATCAAGTTTAATCATTCTTTTTTGGTTACTATTTTAATTGCAATCATTATGAACATAAGGTAGTGGATTGTAGAAGGGTTTCTACAGTGAAAAATAAATTTGTGAGGAAAAATACATTTACCCCTTTGGTTGATTTCAATATTATGTGTTACAATTGTAATAATTTTGCACACATTGCAAGACATCGTAGAAGTAATCTCATGAAGAATTTTAAAGTAGATATAAAAGAAAACACCTTTGTTGATTATAAGAATAAATCCGAGGTGTGAAACATAAAGGAGGAATTTTTTTGGAAAGTAAATTAATTCCTCATGTTGTAGTTCATGATCAATTTTATAGATGGGTTGAATTTGCAAATAAGGGCTATATTGTTGCATCTGATATGGAAGAATGTGAAACCATAGAAGGAAGTTTCAGTGAGCCTATTGTGAAGAGTTGTAAAACACAAAGTTATGACCTCAATGAGACTAGAGAGATAGAATGTGTGTAGAGTAAAAGGGGATGAAAATTGGCCTTAGTATGAAAAGGAAGAGTACAGTAATCCATTTGAATTATTTAGACAAAAGATGAGAGAGAGTGATCTCTCCAATTTGAGGTTATAAAGGTAGCACAAATTTAGGGGAAGTATTGATTTCCTTCCACAAGAAGGCTTGGTGGTCTTGCATTGTAGTACAAAGTTTTTCAATGCATGGAGTACCTTAGATGGGGGAAGAGAAAATCCTCGAGGAAGAATCAAAGTGGCCATTTTCCATTGATGTCAAAGGGGAGAAAGCCAAAATGATTGGATGATAGAACTTGTTCAAAGGGAGTGTTATTCTCAGGGGGTGCATTTTGGTTGGTTTTCTATCAATGAAAAATCTAGGATTGTTGGGCAAAAGTTGTCATTGATGTCAAATGTGTTGGTCAGTTATGTCTTTGATGTCAAGGTATCTAGAAGACTTTTAGGTAGTGTTAGGTATACAAAAGAGTGTAATTGTTGTCATTGATGTCAAAGGAGTTCAATTGGTGTCAAAGGAGCTCATTGTGGAATCAAATTACCATCATGTCTATGTCTGAGCATTTGAGTTCAAGAAGGATAGTGACAATCCAGAAGAACAGTGACAAGTTAAGTAGTTGAGATATGTTGTATACTTGTAATCTCATCTTGCATTTATTACAATTGTTTAAGGTGATCTAGAAGTATTTACAGTAAGTTACTGAGGTTTGTTCCTTAGACAAGGTGTTTACACTAGCAAGTTGTATTATTATGCATTCTGTCACAGTTGAGAGTTATGACCTATGGATTAGAAATAAAGTAAATCTACATATGGAGATTCATATTTTGGAGTTTCAGTGGCCAAGCATCAACAAACAAAAAGTTAGTAATGATAGAATTCAATGTGCTATGTTGACAAATTGCATACATATTTTGATTTGATGTGCCAAAGGTTTGTAATGTGTATTCAACAGAGATATCATGTGGATTATTGTTGGGACCAAATAAGTTTACATTGGATAACACATATCATGTATCTTATTTTAGCATAATGTGTGGCCTTTTAGATTAGTCTTATTACATGTTTGGTTTAGATTTATGCTCGTGGTCAACTTGTAGATGCATTAATATTGTTCTAGGTTGACATGTGAAAGTAACAATCAATGTAATTCATATATATGTGATATAGATTCATTCTAGAGTGATATTAAAGGTAATATCCAAAAAGTGTAATTGATGTGTGAGTATTGCAGTGATGCAGTGTCAATTGCATCTCATCATTGTGGGGTTTCAATTGAAGTTTGGTCTAATTAGAAAGAAGATTTGTAATTATCACTAAAGGTTCATATTTCATATCTCTTTGCTCTCTTGAGATTGGTGTCTCTTATGTTTAGTTGGTGCTCAAATCCTAGAATGGGATATTGGTGTCTTTTGTTGGTTGGTGCCTACAAATTTAGTTAGGGATTGGTTGCTTCAGTAGGTTGGTCCCTACTTCATGTTGTAAGTTCTTGATTAAATTTCTTGAGGTTGGATTTGGATAGTAGGTCCAAGCATCTATTCTCACCAAGGTTTTTCGCTTTTGGGTTCCCACATATATTCGAAGTTCTCTTGTGTGGGTTTGTGTTTATGTTTATCATTTGAATAGTTGATTTATCGATAAAGATCCATAAATTCTTCTAATGACAAGTAGAATATGAAGTTGATATTTTGCATATACTGATTCACCCCCCTCTCAATATATTTGTGTGTCTAACACTTGCATTATATAACTTGATGCATGTTAGTATGGAACATGGATATGGTTTAATTTATAGGTTCTCTCTTTGGTATTATTCTTCTTCCTGGAAGTTTGTATTCACATGGTTGAGAGTGAAGAACTTGTGAGCTCTATGGAGATTTTTGGTGATAGAGGCACTGCAATATATTTTGATGTAGGATTTGCATATCATTGATTGTTTCTTTAACACTATGTAATAGAAGAATCACCATATCCTCTATGAGAAGTACAATAGATAGACTTGGTTTGCTTTGATCTATTTTTAGATTTGACATTTCTTATGCATTGAGAGTTTTTGAATATATGTTTGGTTATCCTCCTTGATAACTTGGTTTGATGATTATTGATGTGATGATGAGTTTGCATGTTCAGTGTTTGGATCTATGAGTTATGTATTTGTGTGGGCTGATCACCTATTCAGTTGCAAAGGGATGACATAGATTTGGACTATCTATATCTACAAGATTTTTTCAATGTTGATGCAAAAATTGTGCCTTGTCTATGGTCATTTGTGCATTGGTATGTTTTATTGAGATAGGAGAATCTATAAATAGAGACTTGATTGAAAATTTAGAGTTGATATGTTGATGGCATGAAGTCTTATCCATGATAGTATATCCTAGTTTGAGGTATGATTAGCTTGGATGTATAACAATTTGTTGTGGTTTCTGTTGACCATTTTTTGTCAACCTTAGCCATGTAGACAACCGATCTGATAAATCATCTACTGGCTAAAATCCCTATGAATCTCCACGCTTAAACCCTAAACCCTTAAGGCATTTTTGCCTTAGTCATTTTTTAAACCTTGTTTTTTTCTCGACGTTGACCGGTCTAGGCGGTCATTTCACTTAAAATCTATCAGAAGAAGGGTCCCCTCTCCATCCAGGAGCTAACCCCTTCTTACCCTCTACTAGCTAGCGGGGTTTATGTTGTTATCACTATTTCGTTGTGGTTGGGACTTACCTTTTGGTCCCCCCTATGATATTGCGATAATCGCTTATTGTTTCATGGTTTCACGATGATCTAGGCTCATGGTGTGGTTAGGCTTGTGAAATGGTGATATGGGCCACGACAATGATATTAAGTAGTCTTTATCATTATTTCATAGTGGTTTTCAAAGAAAGTGGGGCCCTCTTCACGATATGGTGATATGGGCTATGGCAAGGTTACAAAAAATGCTTTTTCCATTTTGTGATGAAGTAAGCTATCAGTAGGGTCCATCTTGTGAAATGGTGAAGCAGTATAAAGGAAGGTGTTTTTCGCGGTTTCACGATGGTCAAGGCTAATCACCTGGTCAAGGTTGCAAAACATCGATGGCCAACAGTATAAAGAAAAAATAAGGATATCGTGGGGTCACAACGGTTATGGATAACCACCACTTGACCTTCTCGATATAGCAATAAATATTGGCTGAGTAAAGGGTTTTTGTTGTTTCATGACGATTAATGTAAAGAGGTTATCTCCAATTGCGAAACAATGATGCGACTGGATTAAGGAGAAGATTTTTCATTGTTTCACAGCGGCCATAAGTAATGAATTATCTCTGGTTGCAAAAAAATGATAAGGCTCGTGGGGCCAGTTTGTTTAACTATTAATCTCGACTATCCAATTTCACTTAAGGGGGAGATCAATGACCCTATTTTGAACTCTTTTATGGGCCCTTTTGGAGACCTCGTGACACGATCTCAGTTGTCCATTAGTGCGCAATTAAGAGGATCGAGTGGCTTGAATTCAAACTGGAGGTGGACGTTAAAATTCAAACAGTTGTGCACGATGGTTGTTGACTTCATGGGTTGAAAATCAGTTTCTGACCTGTTGGCGAACCAAATCAGATCTGATTCCAACCACTTTCAGGCAATCGCCATTACTCTATTTGGCTCCTGCAGATGTTTCTCTTAGCCACCCATGCTCATTTATGGCAAACAAAAGACTTATGGGTCTGATAGAGGCCGCTCAGATGCCATCCCAATGTAGGAGCTTCTTTATTTTTAGGGATTGCTACTCTTTCTTAGTTCGGCAAAGATCTTTAGGCACACAAACATCAAATCATCTATCTGAACTGATTCTCCTCTCTTTTGTAACCTAACCCTAGTTGGTTAGGGTTTCTAAACTAGTGTTCTATTTGAGTTATGTCTGATCTATAAAGGCAATTTTGTAACCTTCTTTGAAGGATCTTCTCCCTTTTTTCTCTTACAGAATTATATGATTCTGCAACTGTAAATTTACATTGCCTTTGCATCAATCAAGTTAGTCTTGTTTCACCTCTTTCCAAGTTCATTTACCTTGTGCAAAATTGTCTTTGTTATGAATTTGTTGTCTTATTAGGTTTGTTTGATTTATATGTTGTATCAACTCTGCTTATAGGAGTTGTCTGTGGATATTTCAATCCCTCTCAATTCTTCATTAAGCTTCAATCTCATGTATGTCTTAGGAACTAATTAAAGATAGGAATTTGTGTATTCTTTGGTTTGGTTCATTGATGTTTTGTGCAGTCATAGATAGGGAAAATGATGATTTCAATCTAGGTGCATCACCTCACATTTACCTTTCAACATTTTTCTCCCCTTTTCTCTTTTGAATCATTAAAATATATTTTACAAATGTTGGGTTAGTCCAACACTGCACTCTGAGTGATAAGGAAGCCAACCTTCTCTAGAGATTGAACCTCACATTGCACAAGGTCCCACACTTGGAGGTTGCTTCCACGTTTCACAAGGTGTTGAGCACAAGTGTTCAACAAGGGTGCAAACTTTTGTGACAACAGTTTCTACATTAGGTGGTATATGTATTGCAGTTACTTAGGGCCTTTGTTATCATTTGAGTTTGTTGCTTATTTTCATGTAAATATTGTCACAGGTTTTAGTGATAGTTGATACGATTCACCTTGACATGTTCCATTTTCTTCCATATGTGGCATGCTGGAGGATTTGAGGAGTTTTTTGCTTGATGGTGGTTATCATTGTTGCTTTTGTAGGTATCTTGTTAGAGCATGAGAACATTCTAAAGATTCAAATGGTACATCGATTATTTAGTGATGTTTTTCTCTTGTTTTTTATTCCTATAGGTGTATTTATAATGTATGATGTCAAGTGGGAGAATGTTAGGATTGAGGTGCCATCTACGTTATAAATCATAAGGCATGGTTCCAAAATCCTTGGAAAGTGTACTAAGGTACTAAGGGTGTATTGGGAAAATATTTTGTAATATTTATTCTCACTATTGTTTATATTGCATTCATAAGGGGTGATGGGCTCCACTACCAAGGGTAAAGGTGGGTTGTGAACGTAATTATTTAATATTATTTTCCCTGCATGTGGATACCTAGAATGTGATAATTAATGACTTAGGGAGTCGACAAATGAGTGACATTTGGGCTTCTCCAAGTAGGGGGATTGGAAGAGGCAACATGTGTCTCTTGATATTTTGTCATTTATTACTTAATGTAATGTTTATCTTGTGCAAGATTGGGCGCTCAAGTTGGAGGGAACATATTATAGCCAAAACTAATGTCCTTTTAGCTTCCATGGAGGTAATAAAAGGGTTGTAGTTGTTGTAAATGAGGAGCTTTCTTTGTACACCTTTATTAGCAATTTTGGAGCTCTTGTCATTCTTTAAGTTCAGGTCCATGGATGTAGAATGGATGAAATGGAGGATACATTTCTTATAATATTGTTCCAAGTTTGGTAAAAAAGACATAATATTATATGAATCAAGTTATTAAGAAAGGATTAGTTTATAGAAGGATGAAAAATAGCAAGATTTTTCTTAATGCTATCATTGGGAATATGATCAAATGGATATCCCATAGGCAACTTGACCACCATCTTAGCTATATGATACCTAGTTGCCTTAAATGCGAAATTAGATGACGTTGACATTAGTGTGTTCATCTCTATCACCACGACTTCACCATCCTCTATATTCATTCCAAACTAAACATTAAAACCCCCCATTTCTTTTAGGTATTATGGCTAACAATTCATTCACCATGTGAATGTTTATATATGTTGCAAACATGCCTACCATGAAATTTTCAATTATACAATCCAACATAAACCCCATTGTGTCATGCTCTGTTGGATGTCAATGTCATATTGCAAAACTCCTATTTTCACACAAGCAAAGCTTGTGGAGTGCATTTTAAGACCTATCAATTGTATTCATTTAAAAAAAATTGAAGTCATTTTATCAAATCCATTTTATACAAATTTTGCAAACATTATATTTCATGAAATGACATCTCATTGAGGCTTTTTATAAAGTAGTTCAAGTACCTTGTTAATGCCTCCTCATTTTGTATACAAATTTGCCACAAAATTTGTTATTATAATATCTAGCAAAAACCACCATTTTAGTTAGCTTTTGATGGATGTTTATCTTTGTTTCAAAGCTCTTATTTTTATGTAGGTCATGGGAGGTGGCTTTATACCTACTGCAGTGTTGTAAATTGTATCCCTTTACAATTTCACACTCACTTTGGACCCACTTTGTTGGTTATGCTTAATGTACCTAGTTCGTGTCTACTTGTGCTCAATTTCAAGATTGTTTTTAGAAACTTGGTGCAATCTCCTACTCGTGTCCTTTTTTTTGGCTCAAAATGCTAGGACTAGGGTGTCTGGCACTCTTGTTTGAGTAGTTTGGCCCCAAATTTTGAATTATAATATTAAGCTTTGCTAGTAATGAGAAATTGCTTCCCAATGTTAGCCTTTCCCAAAAAATAAATCTAAAAAGGTGTAAGATGCATAAAATACAACTCCCTCCCTCATTTGAACTCTAACCTACATGATTCAATTCTTATGAGCATTCAATCAAGCACATTCAAGGCTGTAGACACCTCAAAATGGTCAACGCTTGCGGAGTCATGCTTTAACATTTGCGCATTGCCTCATTTTAGGTTTTTGCGTCGCATTAACATTTCTCCTATGATTCGTACTTGGTTTTTATCATTTGTGAACATCGAGTCTTTCTTCTACATTCTTCATTTATCTCGCTCTCAAATTTGGTCTTGTCGACAACAAATCTCCAATCATGATTTTGATCAATTTTATCCTATTGCATCAATGTGCGTGCTTATTTGTCATCATTTTGGACATCGTCAATCCTCATTAGGGTTTTGTCCTCCTCTCAATCTTGCGATCGATTTGTCATCGATCGTTGTCCTCTTATCAATCTTGTCATCTGGTGATCGATTTATCATCAATCCTTCAATCTTGTCCTCTTAATGATCGATTTGTCATCAATCGTTGTCATGTTTGATCTTGTCATTTCACGATCAATTTGTCATTGATTGTGGTCATTTTCAATATTGTCATTTTGCAATCTATTTTGTCATCGATTCTTGTCCTCTTGTCAATCTTGTCATTTGGCGATCGATTTGTCATCGATTGTTGTCTGTCTAAATTATGTCAATTTGGATCAATTTGTCATTGTTCCTCGTCAATTGGCGTATTTATTAATCAAATCATTTATCACATTGGTCATTTATCAATCCAAAATCAAATCGAATCGGGTCAATTATCCTTTGTCAAGACCTAATTGTCATTCTCGCATTGCTAATTTGTCTTCTAGGGTTTCGTGATTTAATCGTTTAACCTTGTGTGTCAATTCTTCCTTTAGGATTAATAAATTGTTTATTTATCCTAAGTCTTCTCATTGCAATTAAATGTTCATTTAATTGGCTAATTATCCCTCTTTGTGAATTAATTAATAAATGATAAATTATTAATTAATTTACCTAATTTCTAATTTTCATCAAATTTCCTAATTTCTAATTTCCATCAATTTCCTAATTTCCTAATTTTCTAATTCCTAATTTCAATTTCCTCCTATTTCTCTCCTAAATTCATGGAAATGACATAGAAATTTGTCATAATTTGTCATAATTGACAATCAATCAATCCTTGCATAGAAATTTGTCATAAATTGTCATAAATTCTTGACATAGAATTTGTCATAAATTGTCATAAACCCTTGCATAGCAATTTGTCATAGACATGTCATAATTTTGCTATTCTTGATTTGAATTTCCATTCGAATCACTATCATGCTAATCTTGTCATCTCTCCAATTCTTCTATAAATTGGATGAATTTCTTCAATCTTGGCTAATAATGAGAATAATTTAGTATTCAGACTATCGAATTTATGCTTCTAGTACTCTTGATCAAAAATCCCGTCAACTTGCTTTCAATTATATGTGCACTTGTAGGTGAGATCCACAACCAAACCATTTGAAGAGGAAAGAAGAACAATGGAGCCGCATGGAAGGAGCATTCAAATCGTCATCTGGTTTGCATAATTTCTAGTTTTGTATGCTTTGTTTTCATGTCTCTATTGAATGTGTCTTAGGATAGATTCATTGCAATGAATGCATTTGTGATTGATTATTAGTTTTTATATTGTTTGTGATGATTTCCTATTTCCTAACGTACAAAGGCAATTAAACACATATCGACAATCAAGGAGTTATGAATCCAAGTTTCAACAATCATGATCAAGTTTCTTGTGTTCCTCTATGATGAAGGCATGCATTAACACAATTCAAGCAACATCAAGCCTTATTTGAAATTTCAAGCCAAGAGTTTCATATCTAAGGTAATATTTGTCAATTTAAGTATTTACATTAAGATTTTAGCCTCTTTCATTTTTTAGGACAAGTTCTCTTTTTCACCAATCATTGTTGTAGTGGAGGTGGGAACACCAACACGGGGTTTGACTTAGGCAAGCCCCTATACAATACAGCTATTTATCTCCATTTTTTTTGTGTGCACACGTTTAGTTTTGACAACAAAGAATACTATAGGCATGTAGAGAAGACAACGATAGATGATCTCAAACGTCAAATAGGTGGAAACAATTAGACTCGGGCACCTTCCAAACCATGTCTAACACTTTTCAGCTGATTTTTTGAGAGACAAAGGTACATGACCTCTTGACCTAGAATCTAGATTTTATTATTGATTTAAACATCCTCAAATTGGGGCACCCAAGACACCAATCCTATCTTTTCAAGCCCTGATTAGCACTATAGGTCCTCTCTTGTCTCCTCTTTCTAGATCTGAGCTATTGTGTTGATTTCTAGTTTTGTATTTCACTTTTATTGCTAAAAGTTATCAATTTCATATCATTTAACCTAGTCCATTTGTACACATTCCCCAATCTTAGATCCATTGCAACAAAATGAATCATAAACCATAAGTGCTCAACTCCCCTATTAGGACTTTAGTTGAACCTATTTGTGATTATAATGATATGTAATGGAAATTTTAGATCTTAGTTTTATTACTAGATTAGTGTTTGATTTTTACAAGTATAACCTGCCAATCTTATTTTCTTCAAATTTTCCACTATTTTCTTAACAAAATCATTTGTTGTATTCTCTATGATCATGACTACTTACTTGATAGTGTGTGTGCCTTGAATATGTCTCTACGTCCATTGTGACCTTTGTTTCAATGCTCTCATTTGGTGGATGTCGATAAGGCATTGGTGTAGGTTGTGGAGCTTGGCATTATGCCTAACAAATGTATTTTCCTAGAAGTTCCAAAGAATTATTAAAAGAAAAATCGATTTTATGTAGGTGATGTAATAATGGTGCCTCAAAAACCATATTTGCTTGAACCATTTTGCCAAAAAGTTCTTGTCTCATGACTATGTTGCCTCGTTTTGCACACATTTACCAAAGCATTTAGAACTACATCATCTAACAAAAATACCCATTTTGTTATGCTTTGATAGACATTCATACCATGTTCAAGTAACAATGTTAGCCTTGCTTGGGATAAGCATATGAAAAGATATTTGAATAGAGGCTTTGGGGGTTTGAACATATTTATGAATGAATTAGAGTGAGAATCGGAGGAAAAGGAGATTCTCAATACCTTGAGAACCTTCGACGTGTTCCCACTTCCATCAAACACTTTGATTTTTGTTTTAAAATGCTCTTTTTAATGTGTTGTCAAGGGTTAAGGCACTTTTGAGAATTGTCAAAACTTAGAGGGTCATAAGGAGCTTTAGAGGGTTCCTTGTAGATTAGGAACTTAAAATTTTAAGGGTTTGAGGTACTTTAAGAACTAAAAATAATTATGAATATTTTTAGTACAATTTTTGCATTTTAAAAAATCAATAAGGGGAAATGGCATATGTAGACACCTAAAATTGTCCTTAATTAAATTAATATTTATTATTTATTTAGTAATTTACTAATATTTCCTCTATTAATTAAATAGATATATTTATTTATTTAATTAATTCATTAGCCTTTCTTTCCTATAAATTAAATAAATATTTATTATTTATTTAAATTGTTTTCACCTTTTTCCTCTATTAATTAAATAAATGCTTCATTGTCCTCTCTTTTTTAATCCTAGCCCTTCAACTTGTTCACATGGACCATATTTAAAAGCGTAGTCATGTGACAAGTCGTATTCCTCTTCGTTCACTTTATCCTTTCTCCAATGTCCACATCAATTGAATCAAAAGTCAACCCACCTCTTAATCTCAACCCTTCATTCAAATTAACCTCAACTTCATTCATTCTCTTCCACCTCTTAATCTCGTCCCTCAATTTCATTTGCACCTTTTAATCTAAGCCCTTGATTCTCTTGGAGATTTTTAAAAAAGAGGCTTATTATTCTCATTTCATCACCCACAACTTGAGTCTACATCTATTATGTCAAAATCTCTATAGAGTTTTCATCATCATGACATCATCTTGCTTGCATCATCAATCAACCACACCCCATTTTTTTTTGTCATCTTGTGTTAGTGTTTAATGCTGAAAGAAAATACATTCCTTTCACAAGATCTTTAAGGATAAGAGGACAATGGGGTTCATGTGTGTGAAGGTATAATTTTGCTTTATTTTGTTTTCATGCATTTGATTTAGAGCTTCATTGGTGATATTGAATGATTTTGTAGATTCTAGGCTTGTGGTTGAGCTAATTAAGACTTTAGAATAGATTGAAAATTCAATGTACACAACATAAAATAACCCAGTAATCTGAGATATTAAATTATAACAATAATTATTTCTTTAGTTGTTGGTAAAAAAATATCTTTTATTATTGTTTTACTGTCATATTTTATTTTATATTACCGTAATAATGAGTTTCTCAAAATGATTATTTCAAAACTATTTTATTTTCTTTAAAATTATTTTATTATATTTTAGAGCTAATTGTGAATTAATTTATTTTAATTTATGTGGTTGCTGAACTCAAAATCAAACAATCAAAACATTGATGTTCTTTATAAACAAATCATTTTCTCATCGATATATAACAAATATTTATTCTAATGAACAAACTCAACTTCAACTAGTTGTGTCTAGTATGAATTGGTCAAGGTCAACTCTAGCAACTATATTGTCCATCAACCTTAAAAAATCATGACACATTCACTTCGCAAGAATATGTTAATCTTAAAATGTTATCTAGTCTAGCTTCAAATCACTCCCATGATATGATTCATCTATCAATTAGACAAAAAATATTTTTATCACAATGCTACTACGAAAAAATATTTATATATTTTAATATCAAACAAACTTTACTTCAACTATATTATGATGGTCTTACTATCAAACTCTAAATCAACTAATCAATCTAAGAAGACCCTTTAGTGACTAATCATTTACTCATTAATATTTAACACATATTTTGTTCTAAAGAACAAACTCAACTTCAACAATAATAATTATATAGTGTCTAGTGCAAATCAATCTAAAGTCAATGTCAACCCTAACAATAACAATGCATACACTCAAAACTAGAAATGACAATGCACAATTATAATCTTTATAAATTGAATAAAAATGATATATTCCACTTGCACAATCTTTTGATCTCAAACCATTAGTTGGTTTGTTCCTAAATTAATATGGCAACAATTATTATTATTATTATAATACTATGAATACAAATACTAATAAATAATATATATTATATATTGCTTATGATATATTATTACATATTATATTATTTATTATAATTATATTTATATATTAAATTATCAATATTACTATATATTTTAACAAATAATTTATAGAGCTATTTTATAATCGAGTACTCTTGCAGGTCAATCATTAATATGTTTTAAGTTTGTTTTAGAAATATAATTGCACTGGAAGAAGAGAGCAGAGATGCCATAATATTTTTAATGTATGCTGTAGATTGTCAAATGTGGTGGACATGCGGTTTTTCACCGTAAGAAATTTATTTCATTGGATTTTTCTGTATAATTTCAACTTTTGTTTAATAAGACCAAGTTCTGTGAATTACCAGATAGATTCGGGAAATATGGAGTTTTAAAAAAGATTTGAATAGTATTTAGGTGTTCATCGGGCTTTTAGTCTGGCAGGATAGAATTATTATAGTTAGGTATGATTTGATGCATAGTTTGATACTCTAAGAAAACAACACTGGTTATTTGCCCTGAAATTGATACAGTGAAAAAAAAACAGAGGTACTTGGCCTGGAATATCAACAATTTTTCTATTTTTCGATTTACAGTTATCATTTTGTCCTTATTTTTAATGTTTATTCTATAGTTCTTATCTAGGTTATTAACAAATGGGCTAACCAGCCGTCCTGTGCAGAATTGTAGGGGGCTTATGGCATTGGCATTTCAATGACGGTTTAATAATTTAATATATTTTAATTTATGTAATAATGTCTACTAATAGCCAAAATCGCCAATATGACCATAAAACGCACAATATGTAAGTGCACTGCTGTATAAAAGCATCTCTGTGGAAAATGAAAGAATCAGTTCCAACTGCTAAGTAGGGCAGAGAGAATATGTGCTAAATTTGTTCAAAGGATTGTGCCTTTATTTCGAAAGGAACTTTTGGACTGCTTTATGAGATACGCTATCAGGTTTAATCTCTGAAAACTCTGAGAACTGATGCACAGACAAAATTTTTGGCATGCCTTGCTCATGAGGAAATTGGACGAGACGGGAACCCTCAAGAGTGGAAATTTAAAGTAGAATTTTCAGTTCTATCTATTACCTGTGTCACCTAAATTGAATCTTGAGACTCAAATTGTACAATAAGTTCCTAAGGAAATGGGGATCCTAGCCATACCCATTTCTTGTAACCCATGTTCTGCCATTTCTTATGTCCTAGTTTCTGCTGTTGGGGTGCCACAGAGATAAAATTCTGTAACTTGTGTATTGATTTGTTTATTTCGAACATTAACACACCATAACAACTACCGATCATATAAATATTAGGGTTTGATGGTGAAGGCTGTCAACAACTTGCTCCGCAGATTATTGGTGACCTAGGTAGTTATAATAGCTCCTGGTTTTTTGTAGGTTTTCACTCAATTTTATATATTAAAGTATCATGGGTGTTGACTTCGTTTCAACAGCAGTTCCTATTTCCTCAATCAGTCTTAAGCATTTGCTCAGTTCGGAGTTCCACAAGCTGTTCTTAAAATCACTGTTATGTATAGCAACTGTACAACCTGCACAAGCTTATAAGTTGTTGCCATAGATCAAAAAATTATTGCACACTGTGTCCATGCTTCAAAATCAATGCGCTAGAGTGAAAAAAAGTCTCATGGTCACCATTTGGTAAACAAGATTATCTAGTTGGTTAAGTTTTGTGTTTATAAAACTTCATATTATGGTGAAGTAAAAACGTTTTGTTTGTAAGTCACTTTCCGTTTATGTTCATTGTACCCAACAGCTTAAGTGGGCCTGAGTGACTCAACTGGAACTGGACTTATAATTCTTAATGTAGTAGATTTTATCAGAAAAATCCGAATTGAGATCAACAATCAAGATCTCTCTTCATGTAAACAAAACATCAGACTTATCAGGGCAAACCCATCTACAAAAATAGGCTTGGTTAAAAATATTGTCAGCATCTAAAAGAGGCATTTGATGCTAACTTTTCACGGTTCAAAATTTCAAACCAACAAGTGATGAGAAAAATGGTGAGAATGCTGATTGGATGTGCCCAGTTTCTGCTACCTATAAGTTCCCTATGATAAATAAATCCTTTAAGAAACTTAAAAGAAACGATGAAATGTGATACATAACTAGCAATGCAGATGATAATGCAAAATCAAATTACATGAAATAGGTATCTTACATATATTAGTCTGCACTTCCACTCTCAACTTTTGTTTAAGGGTACTTACAGTTACTTGGTCTGCAATTACCTTTGCCTGTTACACTCGAGTACTTTTCTACATTTTTCTTATAAATGTTTGTGACTTGCTGTGAGATTCTGCTAATTACAAAGTTTACGATATATGCACCTTACTTGGAATACACGGATGTGTATCTTTCAAGATCTAAATGCAGATTTCTGGGGTATGACAGAACAGAAAACATTATGTTCAGACCTTTGCTGGGTAGCTAATTGTGAATTCAAACCTTGTAACTGGAAATAAATGAATTTTGTACACATGCGAGCAACCAGATATTCATGAAAAGAGTAATTATGTACAAGGCCAAACTTCTCCAGACCTCGTGAAGATTAAAGAGAACAAACTCCTCAATTAAGCGTACACAATGCCTGCAGGTGTTATGGATGTCAATCATTAATTTGATTGGCGTCAGCTTGTTCTTTCATAATTAAAGCAGCTTGAAATTGATGTCATTCTTAAATTTTTTTCCTGCTTTTGCAGCATACATAATATCAAAATATTGACAAAGATACAAGCTGATTGATGTTTGTCTGTGGGGAATATTAAAACATTCCTGAGTTGCTTTGCACCTCAGCTTGTTTCCCAGACTCAAATGCCTTGGGTGAAAATGGCACAAAGCCTGCATTCCCAGGCCGTAAACCTCTTGAAAGCATTGACATGAGACTTCCACCATGTACTCTTCCCTCTGGAAGTGAAAAATGGCCAACTTCAGTTTGCAATGTTTTTAGGCCCTCCTTTATGGGAAATGGAGCCAATACTTTATGAGGATTAAGAGGTTGAAGTGTTGTCGATCCTAGTAATTGATAAAAGGTCTTCTCCTGATCAGAAGGCAAGCCAATACAAGTATCCTGCTTTCCAATGGTAGATCCAACAACTTCAGTGCATCCAGATGTAAAATTGGGGTCAAAACCTGTAGCATTATTGAGATGAGCAAAGGTTGACTGGTATCTACATGTTCCCTCATTTTCAACAACATAATCTGTATCAATGTTCATGCTATCAACAGAACTGGGTACCTCAACCGTTTTCCTTTCAACCATGTGCATATTCCATTTTGCCAAATGTTTTGTTTTCAGCTGAAATTGAGACTTGACAGTTAGTGTGAGTTCATCCTCCTGGCCATCTTTTTTCTTAGCCCCAGGCTCCAAGTCACCATTGTCAACTTTGTTAATGCTCTGCTCCACAACACAATTAGAGGCCCCTGATGCCTTATTATGCGAAGATTCCCATTCAATGCCAGTGACAAGTGGTAAACTCTCACTTAAAACTGAACCAGCTTCAATTATATTAATAGTTGCATTTACCATTGATGGTCTGGCTAGTCCATGAAACAGGCCAGGGCCTGTCCCAGGACCAAGTGCCTTGCCACCATGGGATCTACGATCTTGGACCAGAGCACTGTGTGCAGCACATAGACCTATTTTTCCTCTAGCATACCTGTCACAAGGACCTTGTCCATTCATTCCATGCACTTCGTGAGAGTAAACTGAACCTTCTTGGTCCCATAAGCACCTCTTGCCTCCTCCATGGGCTTTGCAAAAGTCTGTACTACCTTGAGCACTTTTTCCACACCCTTCAAACTTACACCGTTTCCCTCCTCCATGTCTAACACAGTAGTCTGTCCTGCCTCGCGCACTCTTTGTGCACCCCTCAACAGAACATCGCTTGCCACCTCCATGGGCCACACAAAATTGGGTGCCTCCATGCACACTTTTTGGGCAGATGCCACCTCCATCAAACATACAGCGTTTGCCACCACCATGGCCTTTGCACAATGAAGTGCTACCTTCAGCACCTTTATTGCATCCAGTATATGTGCACCGCTTGCCACCTCCATGTGCTTTACAGTACAAAGTGCTTCCTTGTGCTCCTTTTGTGCACTCTGGATATTGGCATCTTCGTCCACCCCCATGAGATATACAGAGACTAGAGTAGCACTCAGCACTCTTTAGGCAACCTTCTTTTTGACACCTTTTACCCCCACCATGCCGAATGCACAAGCCTGATCTGCCCCTGGCAGCCTTACTACAACCTTGGTGGCTACATCTTCGTCCTCCTCCATGCCCAATACAAAAATCTGTTTTTCCTTCAGCACTCTTTGTACATCCTAGCTGTTGGCACCTACGACCTCCACCATGAGCTTTACAATATACAGTTCGACTTTCAGCACCTTTAGTGCACCCAGATTTCTGACACCTATTTCCACCTCCATGGGATATGCATAATCCTGAGGATCCTCTAGCTCCCTTGTAACAACCTGTAAATTTGCATGTCTTGAAGGTACTGTGCTTTTCTTCATTACCCAGAGAACCATTTGAAGTGATCATTCTACAAGATGTTCTTGTAGTCTCTGGACTATTTTGTAGAGGATGGTTAGTAATGACACTACTAATCCCTAATTGAGGAAACGAATCTGCACCTGAATTCTCCATTCTGGGTGCCATAAACAAAGATTGTATATAACACCTGGATTCAGTCTGTGCAGAAGTGGAACCCTCATTCACAGGAATCTGTGTGCTCCTGTGAGTCTCTATTCCATTGGAATGAGCTTCCTGCCTCAGGCCATGAACAAGGGCACCATCAGATTGAGAAACCACCACAACTGGATTTATTACTGTTTGTCGTCCCAACTCTGGAGATGCTGTGGAAAGCCCCAACTGAAGAATGTCAGGATCAATGTCTAATGATTTTGTAACCGTAGCCCTAGAACAATCTTTTGATTCCATCTCTGATTTAATTTGTGAAACACCAGTGTGTGTACAGATACTCGATACTTTGCTAGAAGCAACATTCTGATGGCCTTCAATGGTGTTATGAAGAGTGGTTCCATTAGGCAACTCCTGACCATGTCTGACTTTTCCTGTTAGACTACTGCCGAGTTGCATTGTTCCAAAACTTCCACCAAGAGGAGTATCAAAAGATACCAAGGCACTCGAAGTTGTCTTGGGAAGTGAGCTGCACCTATTGCAACCCAATCCTAGAGCCAAGCCAAAATCATCATCAAAGCATGGAGATATTGATTGAGCCTCATGAAAGGTTAAACATTGCCTTTGTATCTCCTTGGGCAGAGATGCATTGCAAGGTACAGAACCAGACCTGTCTATTGAACAAAACAAGTGATCATGTATCTTCTGAGTACGTGAATGTACTTGACGGCCATGCTTCAGGGAAGTATCATCTTTATTGCATAAATTGTTGGATGCCATAATACTTGTAATGACAGGAGATGTGAAATTCTCTAAGTTGAGATCCATTTCTATTTTTCCAAATTACACTTCAGCATAAATAATTGCTATAAATTTGAAATGTACTAAAAGACTATGAGCAGGATATAAAAACAAATTGTGCAATCCACCGCTCAAAAAACCTGATGTATCCGATCTATCCATAGCTGTGATTGTGAATAGACCTCTTTGTTTCATTAAAATCCAAAAACTTTCCAAAACTTTGTAAGTGGTAGCATTTTGAGGAAAGCACAATTTAACCAAAATTGACAAAATGTACACCTCCCAGTAAGCCCGAAAACATCTTCCATTCTCATATACCGATGTGTACCACTTCATCAATCCTGCCAATATAACAAATCAAAGCATGCGTAAGCCTGGTTCGAGGATGCCATAGTTCATTTGCCTGCACCTCAAGAAGGTATATTCCTTCAGAGCCAAAGAGATAAAACATATCCAGCCAAAAACACCTTGGAAATATACTATTTATATATTCTAAAATTTAATGAAGTAAAGAATGAATCACTCTTCCTTTCCACTTACCCATATTAGTTGCAACAATAAAATCTTAAATGAAGACAATCTAACATCGCTTAGAGAATTCTGTTTAAGACTCAACATCCATAGGATCTAGCAATAGTCTGATCAAGTAGATACACGTTGATAGACCCTACAAATGGATTTGGCCTCACAGAAGTTAAAATTCATCTCGATTCATTTCATATTCAACCAGCTAACTATTGGCAAGCCCACACATCTACCAAAAAGAACACGGAGACGGAAATAATCTCTACCACAAAATCCCTAAATATATAAATAGACAATGGCCAACCAAGATAACCTAAGAAAACCATACCAGAAGAATTTCCCATAGTCCAGCACTGCTATTGACATACCTATGGAGAGTCGAATCTCGGTGAAGCATTTCTAACCAAACAAAACGCCAGACCCACTTCATATATATCCAACAATTATCCTGGTAAGTTGAAAAACTAAAAACAAGTTGCCATATCCCATATTAAAACAGAAAGCTCATATTACTCCGAAAACACAGGGCAAACATCTAAACGAACGCTAAACAACAGATAAATCCATAGCAAATTGCCATTTCCCATATTAAAACAGAAAGTTCATATTACTCCGAAAACACGGGGCAAACATCTAAACAACGCTAAACAACAGATAAATCCATAGCAAGTTTGGATCCAGTAAATTCCCCATTTTGCTCAGAACCTAAAGTGCTTTCACAAATCTCCAGAAAAAACCCTGATTAAGCTTAAGGCAGTGCAATCCTAAACCATACAACCAGATATTTGGGTACCCATCCCATCAGAGGCTTTTGAATAAACTGAGCTGAAAAACACATCAAGAGTATGAAACGAACAAATGGGTACCTGAACAAACTGTTTAACACCCCTGTAGAGATCTCTAGCTCCAGACCACCCAAAATCTGACCTTCAATGTCCCCCAAAATTACACAACCTTGCAAATTACAAGGCCAACAAAAATCTGGGAATCTTTCATAAGTACACACACAAGCATTGAATAAAGTTGGAAAAGCTTGCCCACAATGTCTACTAAAGAGAGAAGATAAGATTTAGGTCTGCAGCCACAAAATTCCATTCACAAGCCATGGCCTGCCCGATTTTGCAAACAGTAGCACTTTCTGTCAACTGATGATAACGTTGAAACAACGGCACTGGCAGTTGAATATTCCGTTAAATCTTCGGAGACAACGGGGCTTATGCCAAGTGCCGTCTATATTATCCACGTCACATAAACGCTACTTGCTGAGACACGTCGCCGTTAATGCTTGCGTCATATGTGACGTCATCGGTGGACTCGGCAATCGAGCAGGGGTCCCATGGCGGCTAGCATTTACAACACATAATTGATTTCTCTTTTTTAAAAGGAATAACTTGATTTTGATTCTTCAATGGCGTCATAGTCACACAGACAACTATTTACACAAGAAACTTCCCCAGGCCGCCACGTTAACCAATATGACAGCTATCAGTACTTGGTAAAGTTGTAGAGTTTCTGTTAAGGTCTATAGTGTTATCATGCAGAGAACTTAAAACTGCAAATAATGATGAGATTGGGTGACTCTGGACTAACTGTTTTTTTTTTTTTTCCTCCAATACAATCTCTATCAGTCCTTGCCATGGCAGGGATAAAGCCAATCTGCTAATCAAAGGAATGTATTTTTTTGGATGACAGTTCTAATAATTGGGAAAATATTAGTATGAATTATTTTATTAGTATCTTTCTGGTCTACATTGAATAGCATGATAATTTAAGGTTTCTTGCGGGATTTATTTTTCATTATTGGTCCTATCATCTTCGATGTGAAACGGGTAGATGGATAATTTCGAAGAGTGGGAAGAAAGAACCTGCATCTTTTGTGGTAAAGGGATGGTTGAAACCGAATGGCACTTCATCATAGATCGTGTGGCTTATGAGGATATTCGCAAGCAGTTTGAAAATGATTTGAAGGTGGACAATCTAGGCACGTTGTTGGAGGAAGCAAAGCTTCACAAAATTGTGACTTTTTTAGTCAGGTTTCATAAAAAAAGGAGTTGGACATAGAGAGAAATTTGATTTAGTGTTGTTTCTGGAGCTTTTGGTCCCCTTAGACCACTTGGTCTCGTGGACATTATTAAAATCTCTTCATTCATTCAATTTTGATTTTTTTATTGCAAAGATCTACGTAATCCAAGTTTTTTTTCATTGCTCTCGTTTTACTAAAGTTTAAATTTGTATAATAGATGTCGTATCTTCAAATGTAAACACTTTCAATAATCTTGATGTCATTGAAATGATATTATTTTGGTGAGGTGGGGACATTCAACAAGCGTGTAAGATATAGATTCATTGGAAACTTGACATATAAATAAAACAAATTTGTATGACCAAATACCCATCTAGACTTGAATAATAAAGTGTATGGCATTTAGTACAAGACATTTTATATTATTTCACAAAAATTTTATGAAGATCTCCTAGAGTACAATATCTACACAAATTGTTACCTATCGTTTTCATTCATCTTACCTTCTTTTCTTTTTTAAGTCACTACACTACAATATTTCTTTAAAGCACATAAAATGAAAGTGAAAGTTTTATGCCAGGTGGATAAATATAAAGCTCCTTTTAGCTCATCTAATATTCTATCTTAACCAATCTAGTTGGTTCCCAAGAAAACAAATTAATAAGTATTAAAAGGTATGAAAATTTTCAAATCAAACTTTCATATTTGATATATTTTGTTTATTTGAAATATGTAATTAGGGTTGGATTTTTTAATAGGTCATTTTGAGACCTATGTTCCCTCATAGGTGTTTCATACACAACTCTAGATTCAATGATGTTCATACACACAATCTTTTTTCTAGGTAATAATTATGCATAATAGATAGTAGTTATATCTTCTATTTGTCTATTATATCTTCTATTTTCTTGTTTACAAAAGTGAAGTATGGAGCAACACATTTTTAATCACACATAGATGTATTATTAAGTGTTTTTCAATGTCCAAGCATGTATAGAAAAGTAATTTTTGAAATGTTAACACTTTCAATAATCTTGATGTCATTGAAATGATATTATTTTGGTAAGGTGGGGACATTCAACAATGTGTAAGATATAGATTCATTGGAAGTTTGAAATATAAATAAAACAAATTTGTATGAGCAAATACCCATCTAGACTCAAATAAAAAAGTGTACTAGAATTTAGTACAAGACATTTATATTATTACACAAAATAATCATGAAGATCTCCTATAGTACAATATCTACACAAAATGTTAACTATGATTTCATTCATCTTACCTTCTTTTCTTTTTAAGACACTACACTACAACATTTCTTTAAAGGACATAAAATGAAAGTGGAAGTTTATTATATTTAATTTTATGCAACATGTATAAATATAAAGCTCCTTTTAGCTCATTTAATATTTTATCCTAACCACTCTAATTGGTTCCCAGAATACAAATTAATAAGTATTACAAGGTATGAAATTTTAAACCAAACTTTCATATTTGATATATTTTATTTATTTGAACTATGTAATTGGGGTTGGATTTTTTAATAGATCATTTTGAAACCTATGTTTCTTCATAGGTGTTTCATACCCAACTCTGGATTCAATGATGTTCATATACACAATCTTTATCTAGGTAATAATCATGCATAATAGATAGTAGTTATATATCCTATTTGTTTATCATATCTTCTATTTTCTTGTTTACAAAAGTGAAGTATGAGCCAACACATTTCTAATCACACATGGTTGTATCATTAAGTGTTTTTCAATGTCCAAGCATGCATAGAAAGGTAAATTTTGAAAATCGAAAGAGAAGAGATGATTCTTTTCTCAATTTTACAATTTAAAGTGAGTTTAAGCATGCAAAAAATAAGTCAAAACAATAGAAGGTTTACATCGCAATAATATTCACATTATTCAATAATGTTGATAATTGTGTCATCTTTTTTTTTCTTCATTTATTCTTGTCTAAAGTGTAATCATTCGTTTATTTATGAGCAAGAGCTAGAGGTATTGATCCATTTAGGATTATAATTTTTGAGGTTTTAAAGGAACCCACATTATCTTCTATTCAAAAGAGATCATAGATTTTATTTTATTTTTTTAAAATTTTTAACATGTTTATTTATTGTATATCTATTTTCATAGTTGTTTGTATTTATAGAATATGTGGTCTTAATGTATATCTATCCAAGTGAAGTTGATAACAAATTGATTTCCTTGGATTTATTTTATATATTTGACAAATTTCTTGGAGTTCTACAATCTTTTTTACTTGTCCATGAGAAATGGTTCAATACTTTTAACCTATGCTTTTATTGCAAATTCAATAATATTTTGGGTTTTAATCTCGGTACTCTCTAATGCATATGTAGTTATAACCCCGTGGAATATGAATGATATATGTATCCTTCTTGGTATTAGGAATTTTCTTGCATTAAATTTGGAAGCTTCTAAAGAAAATGATACAATTAATGTGCCAATCAAAAGTTGAATCATCTTTTATGACATTTATTATGGAGAACAATTACCATTGTCAACCTAGTATAATAGAGACCAAGGATATGATGGATTTAGTGATGATAAATCTAATGTTGTAGAAACTCTTAAAACCACATGCTAAAAAATATAATTTGTTTTTGTTGTATTTGGATAATATTTGGTCTACTTGAATCATTATATTTTACTATGTTATATTCTGTATATGTACAAAATCTTAATACTTTTTTATGAATATTGCATTTTCAAAATTGATTATATGTGTAAACTATCAATTTTGTGCTATACATAACATAAAGGAAAAAAATATTATTAAAACAACATATTATAAAGTAGGATCTCCAATCTTAAGACGACTCATGGCACACTAATTTTGGAAAATCAAGATAATCTAGACGGGCTATTAAGAGACAATCAAACATTGTCTTCAACTAAATTCTTGTTCCACTAAATAGTGTACATACTTTGAGTATTGGAGGATATTTGTCTTTATGTCAAAAAAATTGTAGTAGGAAAACCCCTTAAAATAAATAGAAATATTAATGCCAAACATAAGGGAATATAGAAGAACACCACATTAACCTGCACACCATCAAGAATCAAGAATATAGGGAGGCATTGTAATCAACATTTGCAAGAACTCTATAGTCTCTACACAAGTCCCAAGTAAGAAAATCTTGACTAGTTCTAGTTTCAAACTTGATGTCATTCTAGTTGGAAGTTGATTTAGCCAAGAAATCAACAAATTGCACTTTCCTTCTCTTCTAATATGCTTCCACTTAACAAAATTGAAACCGCAAATGAGGATATTGATCTCTTTCTTACATTCATTCAACTATCATTGCTAGAAGTGATAGGAAGACAATGTTTTTGAAGTGATCAATCAATATTTTAGACTTAGATTCAAAAACAATATCAATAAAATATTTTTGCTTTGCTTTTAAAAGAGATTGGTGAATGGTTATAGCCTCAAGAAAATTATTAGAATCAACACCAATACTACCAACAAATTAGAATTTAATCCCACCATTAGGGCCATGAAAAATACCTCTCATGCCAATATTTGCGAGGTTGCCTTTTAAAGCTCTATCAATCAACATTAATTTTAACCAAGTCTAGAGGAGGGTATTTCCATTTAGTAAATTGATCTTAATAAGGGTCATTATAGGTAGATAAAAAGAAGGGAGAAACCCTATAAATGACAAGTCTCAATAGAACTCTAAGTTCCCACTAAGAACTTCTTGATAATTGTAAATCCAAACTTGAAAAATCTCTTTCAAATTGCACATAATTATGCCCCAAATTCAATTGATATGCTTAGTAGTACCACTAAAAACTCTAATTACATACCTACAAGATATTCCAATAGATCAAAATAGTACCAAGGGTCATAACTAATTCACAAGAGTCTTAGATAGAATCATAACTATTCCGTAAAATTTCTATTAGTTCACATGTCCTAAATGATGAAGGAACATGGCAATGGGAAAGGTTAAAAGGATACATATTGAATTCTATTCATCTTGAAAGAAAAGGATACATATATTTGGACTAGAAATCCCACATTTCCAAAGAATCATGATAGAGAAATTTATCAAAAGTTGTTAGCCACATGAAAGCATTAACATTTGGTAAACATTTAGGGAGCCCAACCCTTTTCTCAAATTTAGAGTTCTTAATTTTGTTGTTTGAATTAGGTGTTGTACACCTTGCATAATGCTTATAATATTTAATTAATTATTATGTGTGCTACACCTAGGGGGACCTAGGGATACATGTATCACTAGGAGTTAAATATTCTTGGGGCCATTTTATGTGTTGTATGTAACATTGAGAAAATATTTAATGTGGGGTCTCACATGGGAAATGCATTTTATTTAATATTAGGGAAATATTAATAAAGTGAAATTACTTAACTTACTTGTTATCAACAAGGTTTTCACCCTAGCTAAGCTATCAACTTGGCCACATATTGACACATGGGAACACCTCCAAGTTGTGGGTAACCTGTAATGGAGATGGACCTCTAGATAAATAACTCTATTTGGGTACTTCACCTAAACTAACGTACTCTATTGCCTTGTTGAGAAAAAGGGAGAGAAAAAGCTTAATTGAAACCTATACTGCTGAGGTGTTGCACCTAATTGGTGATTTAAAATTAGATCAAATTGCTACCCTAGACTCACAATAACTGAGAAAATATCTTTGTTTTGTACAACTTCAGGTTTTATACAGTCTATGAATCATTGATTTGTAGAAAGGACACACATTTTTTATTTTAAAATAAAAGATAAGGTTTTTCACAACTAAACAACTCTATACTCGTTATTCATAGTTTGCAACCTACATATGAATGTATATTTTTTTGTCATAGGTGTTTAATTGAGACATACTTTGAAGGTTTCATAATAAAACACAACAAAACACATACATCATAACATCAAGACACAATGAAATAATTCATATTGAAGTAAAAAATGCTCTTTCATAGATATTAAGGAGCTCTTACAATAATATGAATTAGAAAAATACTTGAAGTATATCTAAAAATCAGTTTTTATATTGAGTTTTCAGTCATAAGATGACTTGAGCTACAATAATGAGTTTTGCTTCAAAGATCTCGAGAATGGCCATAATAACCAACAAAAGAAAGCAAGGACTAACTCTAAACATAGTCCAAAGTGTCCTATATATCATCCTAGACATAAGAGGACATCAAGGAGCTATTTTTGAGCAAAAATCAAAGCTCTAAAATTGGTCAACATAATTTGCACATCCAAGAAGTCCTATCTTGAGATGCTTTCTTCAAAGTGAGTTGATTGACCCCTTCAATCCCTTATAAATCTTCTCTATCTAGTCCATGAGCTTCTAGATCCCTGGGAGGAGTTGAAATTCTTACTAGATATTTGGAAAAGACTCCAAATCTACCTTCAATGCCTTCCAACTAATCAAAACTTCCTCATAACTTATCCTTTGTTTTCTCCACCTCTCTCTATATGCCTAGAAAATATCTTCATGTTGCTTTGCTTGCCCATTTGCCTCTCCAACCTTATAGCATGTGTGATATTATCTCCACATTTTGTGTTGCAAGTGCCTTGGGTCAAATAAAAACAAAAGTCCCTTTAATGCATCCAAAACTGCTCTTAAATGTATCATAATGGTGTGAAACTACTCCTTAGATGCATGCATATCTTCGAGGAAACCTTATGCATGTCAAAATGATCATTATGAGTCACAAAATTACCCCTTTCACTACTCTTATATACCTCCAATTATGTCATATTGTCATGTTGTTGTTTAGTGCTTACGACTATCATGCTTAGTGTATTGCAATCCTTTGATCATTCATTCATTCATTATTGTTCATGAGAGCCAAAAAGACGTCAACTCAATTTGCATTCTCTTCCTTACTGTCACCTTGACATTAGTGTCTTGTTGAAGAATACAAGATTTCACTGCTCATGATTGTCATGGCACTCAAGTGCTAATTTGTTGTCTATTCATTGTCTACCATTTGTTCCCTGTCATTGTTTGTTGTTCTCATGAGGTCTTTTAGGGTGTATGACTATCTTTTATGCATAGTCTCTCTAAGTTCACTATTGTTTCTCTTCATCATTGTGTTAAGTCTGTCACATAGTTTGAGATCTGGATTGAAACCCATTATGACTGGCATAAACTATCACACTTAGTACTACCAACTATTCATGGCCATGTACCTCTACTCTTTAGCACTGTCACTATCATCCTCCATTGCATATCTTCACTCATGTTCCTCATGGTTGTCTGAGATTTCTCTCCAATGGCTTATATGTCATCAAGTGACTATTCTTTTAGATGATGACACTATGGGTAAGTGCAAGAAGTTGTGTCCACTTAATGTGGAAGTTTTGGACTTAGTAAAAAAGTCAAAATCGGGCGGAAAGAATAGAAGACAAATCGAGATCTCGTTGGCTCTTGGCATCCTGAGCCTAAAATCAAACGGGATCTCGTGGGCCCTGGGATCCTGAGCTTAGAGCTCCAAACGGGATCTTGTTTTGAAAACGAAACGGGATCCCGTGTTGAATATATAATTTTTTTTTTTTTAACGTAATGCGGTTCATTTTTATCATACGGGATCCCGATTCAAGGTGTGGAGCCCTCACAGGAATCGCCAGCAACTCGCTTTCTTGTCTTCCAGGTATGCACAATACCCATTTTTATTCAATAATTCATGTTTAGATTATTTTTTTAGTTGAAAGATTAGATTTTTAGTTTAAAAATTATTTTTTTTGTTAATAATTTTTAGTTTTAAATTTATTTATTTTGTTAGAAAAAAATGTGTTTTAGTTCAATAATTTTATTTTAATTAAAAAAGCATGTTTTTATTTTAAAAAATAGTTAAATTTAGTTTGAATTTTTTTTATGAATTGATTAGATTAGGATTTTTTTTAAACGAAACGAAAACCCTCAAAAAAATCAAAACCAAAACATTTAGTTTACACGATCAAAACAAAAACAAAAATGAAAACCAAAACCAAAAAATTACAACAAAAATGAAACCATTTAAAACATCTTTAAATTGTATATAACATACCCCCTATGACCACATAGGACCACATCATGTCCAACCCCTTACGACCACATATGACCCCATAGGATCAGCCATAGTGTCCAAAGGGGTCATGTATGTGGTCTTAAGGGGTCATGCATGCACATTCTAATGTACATGTGTGACCCCTTAGGACCACATACATGACCCCTTAGGACACTATGCACGATCCCGTGGGGTCACACATGTACATTGTAGAACACATGCATGTATCCCCTTAAGCCATCTCCTATTTTCAAATTCATTCCCCTTTTAAGCCACATTTGTCCTATAATTTAGTTTGAGCCATGTCTATATTATAACTTGAGTTAGAATGCGTGTATGTGTGTGACGAGCCTTTACTAGGACCACATTTTGTTCTAATGGGTCATAATATGGTCCTAAGGGGTCACACATGTGTTACAACACATGTGTGACCCCTTAGGACCACATATGACCCCTTTTACCATCCTAGTAGTTGGGGTATATTACATACACTAAGTATAGGATGTTAAAAGGGCTCATATGTGGTCCTAAGGGGTCACGCATGTGTTAGAACACATGCGTGACCCCTTACAACACAATGTGGTCCTAAAGGCCCATCACACACATGCCAATTTTTTAACATTTATGTACACAACACGTACCCCTTATGACTCAATTTGACCACATAAGATCTCCTATATTGTGTACATACGTCCATCCCCTTAAGTCGAGTGTCTTAAGTACATGAAATTAACTAATTAACTAATTATGACTATACCCCTCTTAAAACATACTATTACAATCATACCTGTTTTAATGTATACTAGGACCTATTAACTATATTTAAAGTAAATCTTCTTATAAAATGATCCCCTTAACTATATGTATACTAGAACCTATAAACTATATGTATACTAGGACATTTTAAAATGTATACTAGGACCTATTAACTATATGTATATACTAGGACATTATAAAATGAACCCCTTAAGCCACATGTGTGTCCTATATTTAAAGTAAATCTTCTTTCCTTTACTTGCCATATACATCCTATAATCTAGGCAAATGGTACTAAGTCATATACATCCTAATTAGGCCTATCATCTTAAGCCACATACATCCTAATTAGCCCAATCCATTTAAGTCATGTGTCTTAAATGATTAATTACAAAAGTTGTAGATGCTAAATTTGAAATTCTTATTCTAAACTTACATGAAATTAACTAATTAAAACCATACAGGCCTCTTAAATAGCATGTAATAGGTCCTATTAACTATATATTCAATTTATTAAACTTAATTATGATAAAATGTAATATAATTTTGACCATGTCCCCTTAAGACACATGTAATTGGGAAATGTTGCACGTACATCCTATAATTTCTAGGCATGTCCCCTTAAGCCAGATACATCCTAGAATTTATGCCTCTACCCTTAAGCCACATACATCCTATAATTTGTAGATGCTAAAATTGAAATTCCTATTCTAAGTACATTAAATCAACTATTTACAACCATACGAGCCTCTTAACATACTATTACGACAATTCCCCTTTTAACATACTAGGACCTATTAACTATATATATTAAATAGCATGAAATAGGTCCTATTAACTATATATTCAATTTATTAAACTTAATTATGATCAAATGTAATTTAATTTCGACCATGTCCCCTTAAGACACATGTAATTAGGAAATGCACGTACATCCTAGAATTTATGCTCGTCCCCTTAAGCCACATACATCCTATAATTTGTAGTTGCTAAATTTGAAATTCCTATTCTAAGTACATTAAATTAACTATATTTACAACCATACGGGCATCTTAACATACTATTACGACAATTCCACTTTTGACATACTAGGACCTATTAACTATATATATTATTAAATGCCATATATATTAAATAGCATGAAATAGGTCCTATCAACTATATATTCAATTTGTTAAACTTAATTATGATCAAATGTAATTTAATTTCGACCATGTCCCCTTAAGACACATGTAATTAGGAAATTCACGTACATCCTATAATTTAGGCTCCTCCCCTTAAGCCACATACATCCTATAATTTGTAGTTGCTAAATTTGAAATCCTTATTCTAAGTACATTAAATCAACTATATTTACATTAAATTACTATTCTTAACATACTATTACGACATTTCCCCTATTAACATACATTCAATCTATCCCCTTAAGCCAATCCCCTTAAGCCAATCTATTAATATACATCCTAATTAGGCCTACCCCCTTAAGCCAATTGTCCTAGTTAGGACAATCCATTTAAGTCGTGTGTCTTAAATGATTAATTACAAAATTTAATTATGACCTATTTAGGCCTATCCCCTTAAGCCAAAATTAACCTATTTCTAGTTTGATCCCCTTAAGCCACGTGTCCTAACTGTAGGCCAATCCCCTTAAGTCATGTGTATCACTTGATGATTAATTATAAACATTTTCATGTAGATGTTAAATTTTAAATTCTTATGTAAATGATCATATCTATTATATGTAAAATCGTGCATGTTCTTGATTTCATATGTACACATGTAATTTTTTATCATTTATCTGTTTGTAAAGTTTGTATATGTATATATATGTTTACAATGTATATATATGTAGATTGTACATGTTTTAAAATTATTTGTAATTTTAGTTTCAAAAGTTAGAATTTAAATTCTTATTTTATTTTTAATTAAATGTATTGAATGTGTACATGTGTATATATATATATATATATATATATATATATATATATATATATATATATATATATATATATATATATATATATATATATATATATATATATATATGCAGAGCTCAGATTACATACACATCATCACATGGATTTGTTTGATATAGAAGATTTGCTTAATGAAACAGGGTTTGAGCAACACTAACCTTCTCTGTGATTAAATTGACACGCTTTCCTATTTTTCCGTCCTTTAAGGGATACTCAACATTCTTAAATCTTCTAACATCCACTAGTTGTTGTCCAAAATCAATTTCACTACTCTCATGCATACATTCTACTAGTGATGAAAAATTGCCACAACTAGAACATTGTCTAGAAATACATGAATGTAAATAAAATAATTGTCCATCGATTCTTTGACAAAATAAACTTGCTACAAATTCTTTGATTGATTTAGGTGGTATATCAATACCACATTCCTAGATAAGCATGTTACCATGCAAAACACAACGTATGTATCGAAAAACATCATAATAGTAATGAAATTGCACGTGCGTTTTACAACAACAAGAGACTCTTTTCTTGTTAATTTTCACATACCAAGGCTTGCATTTTTCAAATGATCTTTGACTTATAGTGATATTTCCAGGTAACAAAACTTCATCCAAAAATTTTCTATAAAATTCAGTTTGAGCTGTGTCTAATAGGTGTTTTGGATGAGGGTCACAAATTTTACACCCCACTCTCAACTTTAGAACATCTCTAGCATTAGATGATACCCTTGTATTATCATGCCAAAACTTTTCAACCAAAGATTTCACTTCAATATTCAATTTCATATCTGACCTGCAAAGTCTACCACTAAAACTCCAACTTTGGTTGATTGGATCACTTTCAATACTTTCTCTTCTTTTAGCTGCTCTAACCAATGTTTTAGGATGCATCTTTAAAATTCCACTAATGTTGCTTACTGTCCTTTTATTCAAGGTTGCTTTATTCACTATGGTAGTTGTTATAGCTCGTCGTGCCACATTCTTATCTTTAGATCGACTCGTTGTACCAATAGATTCAATGGCACTTGCAACAGTAGACATAACATGCTTAACAGATTCATTTTTTTTTGATGCTTTCACATAGATGCCTATTTTTTTCATCACTTTTCTCATTTTCCACATTCTCATCAATTGCATCATAAGTTGACATTGAATTGCAAGTTTTTTTCGATAAAAAAATTCTTTGTATATTCTATTGGCATATGTTCTTATCTGTCTCCAAGAAATCTTCCCAGGAAGATTATCCAAAACATTTTTTTCAATTTTTATAAAAAAAGTTTCCCTGATCTTCAACAATTGGAGGATTTTCATTTTCACCATGTTCAAAAGGATTTTCAATTTCAACATTCAAAAGAATTTCATCTCTACCAACATGAAGGTTTTCATTTTCATGGACAATTCTATCAATCTCAACATTGGTATATCTAGCTTCTACTAAATCAGCAATATGAAGATCACCTATAATCACATTATCCATGTCTTGCAGAGAAGGATTTGAAGATGTACCTGGATTTGAGGATGTTGTACTTGGAATATTCTTCATAATTATTTCATTTGTATCATCATCATCCATAATTGCATCATCTACGTCCATCTGATCCCCCAAGGCATCATCTTGAATCCCTTTGACGTTTGGCCTCCTTCTCTCATTCTTCTTGAATTTCCTCGACGGTCAATTTCCTCCTTTGTTTCTTCTTCTGACGTTGTTTAGACCCCATGACTAAAAACTTATGCAATAAGTGCCACCTTCAAAAAATGGATATAAAAGTGCAACCAAAAAGCATCCAAAGGACAACTAGATCATCATATATCATTTAAAAACTCACACATTTGAATCGACATGTTTTATTATGTTAAATGATCATATATTTATATAATTCAAAAATAAAAATTAATGGTAAGAGCAAACAGGATCCCATTTTAATTCAAAATGGGATCCCGTTTGCTTTTTTTTTTAAAAATAATTTGCAATAAAGAACGAGATCTCATTTTCAACACGGGATCCCGTTCTCAACACGGGATCCCGTTCTCAACACGGGATCCCGTTTGTAAAAAGATTTTTTTGGGGCCCACTTTTAGGTTCGGAAATAGGCTTGGTAAATAGTTCAAAAAGCTGAACCTGAGGCTCGGAACTGGTTTGACCTGCAACTTCAAGCCTAAATCAAGCTTCATACAAAAAAATGACTTCAAAAATATATCTGAACACCTAATTTTTAGAATTTTTTTAAACAACAAAAACCCATTATAGTACACACTGTCTAGATTCCAAATATATAATTTTTTTAGGAGAATGGATCAATATTTTTAATTTTAAAATAATTTCTAATGAAAGAGATCCATAAACTTGAAATAACATGGTTTTTTAAAATTTTAATAACTTTTTTGTCTTTAAGTTTTTTGAAAAAAAAATTATATGGCATCAAACAACAGACAAATCTATACAGTTTAAAAAAAAAAATTAAAAAATGTTAAGTTTAGGTCAAATTATGCTTGCCATACATGCGGATTTTTCAAAACAGTGATTATGCCCAATTAAAAAATAACAAAAAAAAAATATATATGGAAAAAAATTACAAAAAAATATCCTCATCAAAGATGAGTGAGTTATAGATCTTTTCGCAAAAGGACAAAGAAAAATAGTTTCATTTAGGTCAAATTATGCATGCTGTACACGAGCATGGTATGGTCCTAAAAAGTGACTTTTAAACTATAGGTTTTAGTAATGCCTATTCAAACTTCCTTTTAAGATCTGGGTATTAAAATAAATTACATATTTGGAAAGTAGACTTCTAGCACTACATTTTCTATTACTGAATTTTTTTAAGATTCATTCTTTAAGTACCTCAAATATTTAGGTCAAACGGGACGAAATCAAAAAAAAAGGGAAAAAACTTCCACTTTTTGGCCAAAAAGTGGACACAACTTCTTGCACTTACCCCTATATGATTCTCCCTTCTACGACCTTGCTAAATGGTAAGTTTCATTCCCACTCTTATTATCCATAAGGTCTATCAACATTGAGTGGCTACTTCTACCATGCTCATTTTCTTCAGACCAAACTAATATCATAGTGAGCTCATTCCTAACTCTTTATCTTCTCTTACTCAAAGCCCACACAAATCCTTCTAGTCATAAGGTCTCAATATCATATACCTTCTAGCTATATGTATCTAGTCCCCTTCAATTCTACATTGGAACATATTTGATTTAGGATTGTGCCTCTCTTTTGTTCATATCTCGTGTTGACTATTCACTACCATTTATCATCACAATCACCATTTCAAAGGGACTATTTTATTCATATATCTTTGACCACTACTCAATTCCATGTCAATAGTTTCTATTATCTCTAGGGTTGTCCTTCATACCTTGTTCTTCCCAAGTAGGTGTTGTCCTTTTTACTTACTATTATAGTAGGCCTATGTTTTTACGTTGTCATCAACGTTGCCTTCTGTAAAGTGGAAAATTTGAGCTTATTAAATTCACCATATTAAAGGGGGAAATCACTAATTCAATTTTCACTTGGAGGAATTTACATTCAAGAGAGGAGATGAATCCACTAGATCTAATCCTAAATGAGACATGGACTGAATACTGAGTAGATTGGGTTAATTTGGGTTTTCCTCTTTTGTAAGTTGAATTGTTAAGATAGATAGAATGTTGGACATGAAGACAAATTTGAGAAAACAATGAGCTATAGATTTAGGATTTCTTTATGCACCTAGATCTGAGAAGTTTGAGATGATTCAGAGCTACTCTGCAAAATCTGCCAAAAGTTGCAGGGACCGTGTGTCCGGACCAAGTCACCCTCCTATCAGTCCTTCGAACTTTCTACGTGTCGAAAAGGGTTTTTCCATCTATACAAATAAATCTTAATTCTAGAGGTACAACTACGCACCTACTTCTTGCACACAAAAGTAAAGGAGAATGTGTTGGGAATAGGGGTTTTCCTTTGGTCAAATCCCGATTTGGAATCAACCTTGAATGAAATATTGTAAATACTGAAGTAAATAATGGAAAGGTATACCTTAGATCTGCACTGACTAATAATGATGCTTTGCTTCTTGAATGTAATCACATATCATTTCAAATGAATGATGTAATGTTTCTCCAATGAATAGATGAATAATATGCATCCTTGAATAATGCTTGATGATAAGTGCTTGAATGCTTGAATGCTTGAATGTAGTCTCCTTGCCTTATGATCATCTCTACCTTATTTCCTTATTCCCAAATGAGAGGGGAAGACCTCCTTATATACTTGCTTGTCATCAAACATATTAATTTTTTGGTATAGGCTAATGTGGGGAAAAGTGTCCCACTCAAATTTGAGATAGGGCCAAGGGTTCAAATTAGGGCCCAATTGAGGATGACCATGACATGGCACCATGGTCCTGGTGAGGACCAGGGTGTCATGTCCTGGTCCTACCCTAGTTTAGGGCAAGAACAAGGGGTCTTAGCAAGGTAAAGTATGAAAATATCAAGTTTGGTGCATTGGGGAGGCATAAATAGGTCCCGATCAAGCATGAAGATGAAAACACTAAGGCGAGGACCCCAAATGTAGTCAAAATTACAAGGGATGTAATTTTAGGATGCTACATTTAGCCTCCACTTTAGCTGGAGTATGATTTTATGCAAATACTCATGGTAAAGTATAAGAAAGAGAGATGAAGAAGATGATGAATGTGGAGAAAAATCATAAAGAGTATAAGATATCGCTAGTTTCGAGGAACCAAGCCCCCAATCTTAGGATCTTAAATTACTCAAACATATGCAAGGGCACACAAAACAAGACAAGAACAAAAAGGAAAACAAAGACAATGGGACAAACAAAGGAAAAAGACACACGACAAAAGCTAAAAACCAAAAACAAGACCTCAAGTCAACTAGCCAAAGAGACCTTGATATCAAAAATGTCTCAACAACCAATATCATTCTTGAAAAATGTCATCTCACGAACACAAGCAATCACATAAAAGAGAAAAGAAAGCATCATCCATGAACTATCAATAGCAAAACTATGAGTTCATGAGAGGAAGAAGTGAGAGCATGAATACATGGTATATGTGTTTATCCAGGTGATCCATGAGAAGAATAATGAGAAAAGGCAAGAACTAATCACCCCTAGATGCTTTTATCGAGGTAATCTATGGTGGTAATGGCTATGGAATACTCACCCCCAGATGCTTTTATCTAGGTGATCCATGTTGGGAGGAGAGTAAGAATCGTCTAGTTATTTTTAGCTAGTTCCACTCATCCTCGTGCATGTGTGCAAGTGATGTCTGGTTTCAAGTGTATAACACCCCATGTAAGAGTCATTGCTCTATTTTTTAGTGTGCTTCAACCTATTTAAGACATGTAATGATGCATAAAATGAGGGTGAAGAATGAGGATGCAACAATCCCATGTTGATAAATGAAATGAGGATTATGCATGAGGATGCAATGATCCCATATAGATGAAATGAGGATTATGCATGAGGATGCAATAACCCCATGAATGATGGACAAAATAGGGATGCAACGTGAGTATGCAATAATCTCATATTGATAATTGATAGTCAGAAATGCAACAAGAAGGCCTCATATATGCACCCCTCCTTAAGATGCCAATATAGTCCTGTGTTGATGTCTTAAGGAAGATAGAAACAAGGATATCCACCTTCAACACCAAGGAGATATCCGCTAATCAATAATTCATGCATTCCAAGCTAGAAAGAAAGACTCCTGAGTAGGTTTTGTTTCTTTAAGCAAGGAATAGATAATCGTAAAAGAGATATCTTGCAACAAGTGTAAAGTGATCCTTTTGAGGGATGTATGATTAATAAAGGATGAAGAGATCTTTGCATAAATATATCTACCTCCAAGAGTAGAGGATATCCTTAATAAAGATGACATCTTGGAAGGATAAGAAGACTTCTGAATACACACGTTCTCCAAAGTGGATTCTTAGGATTGCACACTTTCTCTAAGGAGATATTGTTCATAAAAGATGCACCATTTCAAACAAGGAATGCACACACTCATAAGAAATGACATAAAACTATGAAAGATGCAACTAAACAAAGCAAGAAGGCAAGAGAGAGAGATAGAGTTGAAGCATTATTCTTGCCCCCCAAGCATGGAGACAAAGACACCAAAGAGAGATCATCTATAAAAGAAACACTCTTCTAAAATAAGCAAAATATCCTCACAAGGGATGCATATCACAATATAGAAGGGTTTATTATAAAAGATACTACTAAATAAAGAGAAGAATTTGATTAATTATTATAGACTTTCAACACTAAGGAAGATGTCCAATTAAGGATATGCACTTATAAGAAAAGGATAAGATCTGTATTAGGGATACTTGTTCCAATAAGAGTAAGGCAATCCTCAATAGGGATATGCACCTGTACAATTGATAAGTGATCCTTATTAAAGGACCTACTTCACAAAGGGAAAGTGAGAGAGAATGATTAAAAGGCTATTGTTGCTCCCCAAGCATGGAGACAAGAATAAAAACTACTATTATGTTGCTACCAAAGTATGCTTGCACTTGAAATTGTACCACCATGAATGACAATGAGCTCCCAATAGGTAAGCTACTAGTGTCACATAATGAGGAGCAACATAACAGGAACTTAAATTTCAAGTAAAGGGAAAAATATGAGAGTCCAACTCATTTCCATCTAGTATTTGAATGGTACCATTTACAATAAGTTGTTGAATTTTATCGGCTAAATCATGACATTCATTAGTGTCAACACTAGGGATTTGATGATAGTTGCAAAAAGAAGAATCATGTTGATTTTCCGCACTATTCTTTCTTTGATTCTTGAAAGGGAGAGTAATCAAGTTGGCTTTAAGAATCTCATACAAGATACTTTCTTTTTGTGATGAGAAATTGTAAGAAGACATAGATGTATTAGACAATGGAGGGGATGGCAACAAAGGAGGATTTTGGAAACATAAATCTTCCTGGGAAAAGTGTGGTGTAGATTTATCATGACCACCAAAACTTTGCTACACACATCCTAAACCATATCCATTATGTCCAAAATTAAGAAACTATGAGAAAAGATATTAAACTCATTTACACATGAACACAGAGGGTAAACATATAACACCATATATATGAGGAAAAGTTATTGCGGGGAAAAACCTCGGTGATAAATGCTGCTAGAGACTACTGCTCTAATCTAGCCTCTTAATGGAAATAGTTTGATCACATATTTATGGGCACCAACACAAAGGAGAACCAACCCCCTATTTGAGCACCCACTCAGACGATTATAATATTTATGGGCATCAACCCAAAGGAGCACCGACCCCCTATTTGAGCACCCACTTAGACGATTACAATGGATGAAGAATTACATATACAAGTTAAGTACCTAGTTACAGATGATGTTTTTCAACACACCGTGTTTTCTACACCTGAGAATGATTTTTCTCTATTCTGCTCATAGGCTTCATTCTTTATTCTTTGGTTTCTATTATCAATCCTTGCCCTCTGCCTTCTTCTCTCTACTTGTCTCTGGATCAAGCTCTTTGAAATATGCTCTTTGTTAAATCCTCCTTCTCTACCCCACTTAGTGTGGATAACCTTATGGGTTCTCTGCACCCTAATCTTCTTCTCTTTGTCTCTCTCCTCTATCCTCTCTCTTGATTTTTCTTAGAGTAGATTACTTTATGTGTTTTCCACCTCCTTTGTGTTGTCTTATGTTCTTTTTTTTTTTCTTTTTTTTACACGTTGTCATTTAACTCTTCTCTTCTCCACGCTTCAACAACGCACAACCTACTCAACGCAATAGCTTCTTTGAAAGACTACACTTGGTGATCATTAATGTACATCTTGGGTTTTCCCTCCAAAATTGATAAACAAAGAAATATTCTCGATCTCACAAAAATCTCCTCGTCAAGTTAATTTGATGTACTATCTCTACTCTATAGACTGATTGGCCATCAACATTAATTACATCTACTTTGCCTTCATATTTGTTCTTTGTGTTCAAATCACTATATTTAGTAATCTTTACTTGCCCGTAGCTATGATGTCTAGTCATCTGAAGATCTTCTAAAGAGTTTCAAATCTTCTCAAGCCGCCCAACTGGTCTTCTACCTATTTCATTAAAAACATCCACCACTATCTTAAGTTTTTATTCTTCAGTGGTTAGATTTGATCAAACAAGCAACAACCATATCTTGACAAAAATATTTGATTTGTCTCGTACATGTCACGTTTTCCACATCTCCTTTTATGTCATTGGGTCAAACTTGGTGAAACATCCACACGGGTCACTTTAACATCAACACTCACTGGTGTGGTGAAAAACATGACATGTTATCAACATCTTTCTTTTACCGCTTTAGCATAGAATAGATGGCAGTCTGTTGACTGTTGACTATGAGATTGCGGTAGCCTGCCCACTTACCACTATACCATAGGTGGTCAGGTTGTCAATAAAATGTCGCTTGTGGTGTTGCGGTAACTTTTTACCACCATATCATAGGTGATGAGGCTATGGTGGGTTCCATGATGGTGGGACTATGGTGACATTGTGGCGATAACACAATGTGTTCTACAATCACTTTTACACTTTTTTGAGTCAAGCTAGTTCTCCCAGTGCACACTCCATACTTATCCAACTTGCTTACATTATTATCACCATTCTTTTCTCAACTTGTGCCAACCAAAGACAACACCAATTATATCATTTTGACCTTCATTTGGAGAATTCATCATCACACATCTTTGTCCAATGCTCACATTAATTGTTGATAATATGATGTAGTTATTGTACAATAACATACAACACCTTCCCTTTGTCCTCTACTTCATCCGAGACACTCATCATCCCGCATCTCTATCCCATGTATTATTTCAATTGTTGACATCAATGAAAATCTAATGCCAACATGAATAATGCCATATCAGGAGAGGATCACCATAGGGGTTTTATATCATTGATGACTTTGAAATTGAAGTCAAGGATGTCATGAAATTGTTCATGTAATCACTAACAAATGATGCTTGGGATTCATTTAGAAGTTTTCCTGATGCTAATATTGATTGTTGGCCATAATTTAGAAGATTATATAAAGAATAATATAGAGTTAATAATGACCCAACATCTGTTGTAGATGAATTTACTAGCATAGAAAAGGGCTATAATGAGTTAGTTACAAATTTAATATGAGGTTCAAGAAGTATTGTAAGAAAATTCCTCCACATATGAGACCCCATGAACCTATGTGTCAAGCGTTGTATATCAATTCTTATGATTCTATAATGGGTTATGAGTTTAATTATACAAACCCCAAATTATTTAGAATTCTTTCAAAGATACATTACACATTGGAAACAATAGTAAAGTAGTTGGTAAGGTTGGAAAAAGATATGAGGTCAAAATACTTTAGAATCCTAATGAACATCATGGCAAACAACCTAAGGAAGAAGATAAGTTTGACAAGACTATGAGTGGCTTATAGGACCTCAAATATAAAGTTGTGAAGAATGAAAAGGGTTTGCCTCATGACATACCAAATCATCAAAGACAAGAAAGACCTATGAGGTTGTAGGATATGCCATATAATACCACCTAGCATGATGGGAAACCAATATAAAATCAAAACCAAAGAGGTTTTTCTAGTAAGGATATCCCTAATCCAATAAAAAAACAAAGAGTTCATATGGTTAAAGATAATTTTTGGTGTGTACTATGTGAATTGGTTCATTCATCCACCCAATCTGTAGTATCCCAGTCATTTGAACAAGGATATATATCATAAGAAGATTGTGATGAAACTCATATATCTATAGCCAATAAAATTAATATGATGTCTCTAAACCTTATTTTCTAGAAGGGTAATATTCATCCTTAGATGAAGGCTTTGTGGAAATTGATTTTAACAATCAAAGACAACCATAGGAGATATATCACCAGCAAATTTTGTATGATGATGAAGTTTCATTCTAGAAACTAGTGTAAATATTGTGATCTCAAAAGCAAAGAATATCTTTATTAGAAGACCATTAGAAGAAGAGATTAGATTTATCACAATTGCTGCCATATCTCAGTCAAGGAATAGTTATAACTTGAGGAATAAGATAGTTGATGTTGATCAAGGAAAACTGAGTAGTGTGTTTATAAAAGAGACACAAGGTGTTAGTAAGGACTCTAGCGATGCAAGAAAGCCCAAAGAGAAATAAGCCTATCAAGAGTTTAAAAGTGCACTTTGGGGAGAACACAATTAAAAAATAGGATACCCCTAGAGAGAAAAGTGCTACTACCAACAATACAACTAAAACCATTGAAAAGAAGAAAGTTATTGAATAGGACATTAATAATGTACATAATCCCACTTCTTCTAATGTTCTTGCATTTGATATTGTTCAGACTTTATCTCAGATGAAGGTTTCAATCCCTTTGTTATAAATGATGAGAGTAAAGGAACATAGGGAGAATGCATTGCCCCTAATTTCAGGTGTCTCAAGCACGTCAAAAGAGAATCAAGTGAAACAATGTGTAACAAATGATTACGTAAATAAATTAGATGATGAAGAGAATAATGAATTTCTCGAGGTTTATGTAAGGAATAAATTTACCAAATTTACTTCACAAGTAGATCCTTTCCATGTTACACTACTTATCAATACAAAATTACGATGAAATGCATGATAAAATATGTTGCATCTACTAATATTATGCTAGTAGAAATAATGAAGGAATTAGGTTAGGAAGTAAATAGGTCTTATGATAGATATTTTCCCATGGAATCAAGGGTCATCCCTATCATTTGAATTATAAGGAATGTTGAAATTAGACATGCAACCTTTCTAAAAAGGAAGTATTGCACAAGTATTATTGTAGTTGGCATTCTTGCTCAATATGGTATGTTATTGTCAAGAAGGTGGACTATTGTGGTTGGGTGAAGTACGGAACTAGATTTTATATACCATTATTCTCATTGATGCAAAATAGGTGAGGTTAGATAGAGAAGAATGATCTCCTACCTTGATTGAAGACATTGAACCAGATGAACACATCCACTTCTTGTATATTGAGGTTGATAACTGCAGAGTTGAAATAGATAAGTTATTCCTAGAACAAGTTGGCCCTTAGGCAATGAAGTAAAAGTCACTTTTGATCAGGGAGTTCTTTGGTTGATACATTTTGATGGTGCATGTTCCAAAGAAGGTTCTAGAGTTGCTATTATTTTTTCCCCCCAACTAGTAATAATTTCAAGTATTCTTTCCTTTAAAGTTTGAGTGTACAAATAATGTTACAAAATATGAAGCACTCTTATTAAGATTGAACATAGTATTAAAACATGGCATTAATATGATAAGAGTCTTTGGTGATTTAGAGCTAGTTGTTTCACAAGTTAAAAAATTGTATTCATCAAAACATAAACGATTGAAACATTACAAATTTGCAATATGGGACATGTTAGATTTTTTTTGAAGAATTTTCAATCAATTGGATTGAAATATTAAAAAATGTTATGCTAGGTTTTTTTTGCTAATTTTTATCTAAAAAGTGATGATAAGACCTGTTGGACATTGTTGCTTCTAGGATATGTTGTTGTCATTTTGGTCAAGACTTTAGTCCATGGTTGAAACTCGTTCACAAAGGTCTAGAAGGGAAGCCGAAGAAGCTTTAAGGTATTTAAACATGAGTACTTATGAGTTTGATGGAGATGAATTTTACAATCCATTTGACAATCACAGTAATATACTAGACCATGACAATGACAACAATGAGAACAACAATGGAAATGATAATGACAATGACAATGCATCTGTGGATTTTGCAGAAGTTGAGGAAACTATAATGGATCCCCATTTTAATAAATTGGTTCATGAAATCATGAAGAGGGATAGAGAATATTTCCTACAAGTTATGGCACAAAGTGGAACAAGATTACCCCATGATTTTGATATGTCACAAATTTTGGAGGATGATCCAAATCAAGCAAATCTATCTAATACAAGGCTTAAGAGGCCCAATAATGGTGGTAATAGGAGATAGCATCTCATGCTTGAGTCACCTTCCTTCCTATTTCAAAAACCTGAAATTCCAAACACATACACTCACTCACATGCCAGTTATGATAGAACCTCCCATGAACAACCCTGTAGTCATCCTTTCCCATAGAGAAGAAGTACCACCACAAATTCTCATGATGATACCCAAGATCATATCAATGTATACAATTACACTCAAGCGAATATTTAAAATCATGACAAGAGGAGACCCTATGTCAAATTTGGGGGCAATACTCAAAGATCACTCTTATGATGATGAATACTAAGAGGGGGGGTGAATTAGTATACCAAAAAACACTGAACTCAAACTTCTAAACAATTTAGTAGATAACCAGTATAATAGATTCACAAATAAACTGGTTAAGATAAATGCAAACCAAATAGAAAACAAAGAATTCACCCACAAGAGCACAATCACCATAACACATGATGTTTGACTTGAAAACCCAAATGGGAAAAAACCACAATGAGCAGAAACTCACAAGTAACTATTTGCAGAATAGAAACCAGACTGGTTAAGGTTAGACCGATTAAGGTCATACAATGTTCTTCACCAGAATAGATCCTGTTAGGAATCTAGATCTTTGTTAGGAGATAAGTCATGTTAAAGACTACCTTGTGAGAGGATTTCAGATCCACAGTTGTGAACCACCTTGTTAGAGGATTTACAAAGGCTTTGCTAGGCCTACCCAGTTAAGGGTTTCAGACTTGTCAAAGATATGAGTAATCAACAAGTAGGTGATCTAGATACTAGCACAATATGCTTGGTTAGATCCTTGATAGCTCATTGTTAATGCACTTTAGCATTACTTCAGTCTTCGGTATCTCAACACACTACACAAACCTAATCTTCTCTACACAAATCACACATAACCTTCTCATACATCATACATCTCTTACACATACAAACCCTAGACATGATGTCCTTAAAAAGGAAACTGATTTCATGTCGGTCCAATAGGATTAAACTACAAGTTCCTAGGTTCAGTGCATCTAGACACATTTGGTAACATGACACAAAATCACTGCCAAAGTATCGATGGATGATAACTCATCACAGAAATATCGGTTGGTAACTCATCACAGAGTAATACCGGTTCATAAAATTTGCCGATTACCGGTTGTCCAAAATGAAGACTGGAAAAATATTAACTACCGCTTTGTTCCTTTATACCGCTTGAGTTCCTCGAACCGCTTGAGGTCTTCATACCGCTTGAGGTCTTCAGTCAGTTTGTGACCGGTAAACATCTTCTGCAAAACACCGATAGTCTAAAGATTATAATACATAATACCGGTTGGAACAATTAAAGGTTGAGCATAACTCATACATTAAGAAAGTATTCACAAAGCAAGTGTGTGTCCATCAATGACAATCGCAACATCATCAAAATGCCAACAATCTCCCCCTTTGGCATTGATGGCAACACTTAGGAAAATTTTGACATCTAAGTGTTTTTACAACAAAAATATGCCATAATCAAAATTACTCCCCCTAAGCATATAAACTATCCCTTTTGCAGAAAATACAATGTATACTACTCCCTTAAAGTGGTAACATGAAAGTATACATAACATTCACCAAAATTTTAAATACTACTCCCCCTTTGCGAACAATGACAAAGTACTGCAGAATAACCCCTGTTTCTCATTATCATTAAAAATTGAGAAAATTTTCATGATAATAAAGAATGATACTTATCAAAAATAGATTTAAAATCCTGCATAAAAGTTTTCATGGCTAATGACCATGACTCAAGTAATGAGGTAGCAACCTTACTTTCTGTTTGCATCTGGAATACCAGGTCTTCCATAGCATCAATGGTACTCATCTCTTGAGTGACCATGATGGCTTCCAAATTAAGAAAACATTTCTGAAGAATTTGCAGTTTGGGTAGTAAGACCAGTTGAAGCTCCTACAAATCTCTTGACCGGTTGCTGATCTCCAATTCTATCCTAGAAGTCTGAAGTTGAAAATGATGAACTGTTTTCCCATATGTAGTGAATGAGTCATAGGGCATCTTGAAGTTGTTGATGTATGCTTAGAACTTCGATTGGAGTTTATCTTTCTGTTTGAGCACATCATCACATAATAGATGGGGTTGGCTGATTTTTCTCAACAGTAGTTTTCCCTCATCCATAGCAACACTTATATCCTTTTGTTGTTTCAGAAGTTGAGACCGAAGCTCATTCAGTTTCTTGACTAAGGAAGTGTTGAGTGCCTTTTCACGCTTCTTCTTTGCATTTGATTCAGCAAATTCTTCTAGGAATTGTACCTAGTCCTCTACAACAGTACACAAAAGTTTAAGCTTTGACAGAGAGGAATCGGTACTGGGAAGGTTAGTACCGGGAATCAAACTGGTAAGGGTGTCAACTGCAGTTTGAATGATATCCTGTTACTTTTTCCTCCTCAATGCTTCCAATCTTTCCTGTGCAAGCTTTATGCTTTGAAGCAGCTCCGATTCATCTGCAAATTGGAGATCAATAGGATTGGCGATGTCAACCAGTTTGGCTTGACCACCGGTTGCCTTGGGAATCTCCGCTTGTTTGGCTTTCTCTGTTTTCTTCTCCTCTGCTACTCTTTTCTTTTCTTCTTCTTTCTTCTTTTGTTACTCTTCTTGTTTCTTCTTCAGTTCTTCCTTCTTCTTATCTTCTTCCTTCTTTTTCTTTTCTTCCTCCTTCTTTTTCTCCTCTTCTTTCTTTTTCTCCTCTTCTTTCCTCTTCTCCTCTTCTTTTCTCTTCTCCTCTTCTTTTATCTTCTCTTCTTCTTTTTTCCTCTTGTCTTGCGCTTTCTTTTTCTCTTCCTCTTTCTCCGCTTTCTCCTTATCAGCCTTTTCATTGTCCTGTTTCTCCTTCTCTGATTTTTCCTTGTTTGTGTCTAGAGTGACATCCAGTGCATCCACATAAATAGTGTTGACTTGTTTTGTAACTCTTTCTCCTTTGCCATCAAATGCCTCATCCGGTTTGGCTAAGGATAGGTCAGGTGCTTGTTCAGCCTTCATATTGGCCTCAAACACTTGATGTAATCTAACAACAGATTTTGCATGTAGATGTGTGTCCTTCTCTACTTTAGAAGTTCTACCTTCAAGCAACCCAAGTCTTCTCCTTCTCATGAAGAAGAGACCTTTATGCTTATCAATTATCTCAAACAATTCAGAATTAGAGGCTTTAGGAAAGTACTTAGCAAAGACTTTCTCCCTTATTTCCCATTCTTTCTCAATGGCAATGCACCATTTATTGTCCAAAGAATCGTACAAAGAATCAGGTGTCACCGATCTAATTTTAGATGGAGACCGGTCATTAACACACAAATATTTTATCATTTCTTGTTCTACTTCTTCCTTGTCATTATCAGAAAAATCATCAAAATATTCTTTTAAGTCATCAAGCACCTTTCTCTTAATATTCTTTAAAGTCCTCAGACAATGTGTCATCGGCTTATAAGAAGAGATATCAATATTTACTGGTGCTAACGATCCAGATACATTACCGGTAGATTTAGCCTTCTTGCTTGATTGCCTAGTTTTCTTAGGCTGTACTTCCGATTCAGTATCCTCTGACTTCAGTGAGTTGTTTTTGGTTTTCCGCTTCCTCTCAAATACTTTAGCGGGTGCAACTTCCGGTTTCTTCTTGGTAGGTGACTGCTTGGTCACTTTTGGACTTGTTGAGGTAACTGGTGCCAATACTGATGGCATTGCCTTGCCCTTTTTCACTGTAGGATCTTCAACCGATGTTACCCTCTCTAAGTAGGTGTTGGTTCTCTTTTCTTGGCATCTAGAGGTGAGGCAAGTAGGGTAGAGGCATACCCATCTAACATGTCACACATCACTTCATACCCCATAGGCTCTACTGCCTCCTTTCTTGGTTCTACCGCTTCCATTATGCATTCATCTACCTTAATGGTAAAGCAGATGTCATCTTCATATTTATTTACAATATCTCCAGATATCCTTGTATGCGGGAGAAGTGGGTCGATAGAACTCAATATGTGAAAAATGGAGCTCTATGGAACCTTGCTTACACACCCACAGGACTTCTTGGTGCAAGCTATGGAGTTATGAAGCATAACTCAACTTCCCAAGGTTGGTCCCATGGTTCTCTATCTTACACGGTCCCTCAAACCAATGTTTTTGCTCTCAGATCACTGAGCAAAATGGTTTAGGGATGACAAATGCAAGAACGAGGGATGCTTTGATAGATTTTAGAATGAAATGCATCCTAAGCTATGCATTATCTTAAAATGCAATAAACTAGATTATAAGATGACAAGGTTAGTATAAATATTATCATAACATGATATATTAGTCTATGATTGAGCTAAATGATAATAGAAAGTATTCTAAACATGCATATTTAGACTAATTCCTAGTTAAAAGAGAGGCTAAAATGATGAGCATATATGAAATGAAAGCTTGAATGTATTTGAGCATAAGTATGATACTACAAACTTGGATGATCTATCTCAAAAATGGAGGAATGAGAGCTCTATTTATAGCAAAAATAGGGTAATGGATGGTCAGGATTGAAAGAGTTGATCAAGGGTTGAGTTTGAAAGTTGGGAATCCATGTTTGCAATTTGCACCAATGAAATGATGACAAATGTCAACATGGGGTTGGGTTGAGAGAAGGGGTTGGAGATATTAAATGCCTGAGAAGACCTCATGGTTATCTAGAGGGTAAGGGTCAAGCCTAAGTTAGGCGTACCTACTGGATTAAGAGTTAATCCAGGGATAAACTCTTGTGCAAATGATTAAGAAATAATCATGGTCAAAGCATTAAAGGCTTGATGAGACCCTTGGGTTGGATGAAGGTTAAGTTAGACAAAAAGTCTCTAACCATGTAAGAGGGTTGAATTAACCATTAATGGTTTGGGAGACTTTGGAAAATTAAGTGGTTGAAGACTTGAAGCCTTTAATGGTTATCAAAGACTTTAAGGTTTTGAGAATTGATTTCCCTTTGCTTAGGGATGTGACAAAGTTTAGAAGATGGGTTAGGCTAATTAGAAGTGATTAGAAGAGTCTAGAAGAATTTAGGAAGGGGTTCTAGAATGCAAGTGGGAGATGTAGGAAAATGCAAGTGGATGGAAGGATAATAGGATTTAATTGAAATAAAGTTAATTTAATTCAATTTGGTTGTAATTTGGAGAAATTAAATAAATTAGATTTATTTAATTTAGGATAACTATTTAATTAAATTTGAATTTAATTAAAAGTGGATAGGGGGGATTTAATTGAGTAAAATGATTTATTAATTAAATGGGTATAGTGAATTTAATTGAGTAATTTACTTAAGTAAATAGAGGAATGTGGGTAATTTAATTAAATTGGATTTAATTAAATAGAGAAATGATAATAAAATATTCATTTAGGAATATGGTCATTTTTATACGTCTACATTTTGCCCCTCTTTGAAGTGACGTGTGTGCACATGTTATTTCAAAGAAAATGATGTTTTATCGTGATTTATGATCAAATGAAATTTTTGTGTTGCTCTTATTTTTCATGTCATGCCCCAGATTTGATTTGATGCGTGATGCCCCCTTGGGAGATGAATCAATATTTTAAAAATTTTGATTGGATTTGATGATTTGTGTGTGGTATGTATGATTTTGTCTATGTGAAATGTTGAAATTGATTCATCTCTCGATAATGTACATTGTGTAGGGTATAAGGGAGACCGCGAGCAAATTACATGCCCGGTTTCCTAACCCTAATTTCATTTTCCTTCTATAAAAGGGGAAAAGGGCTTTGATTTGATTCATTTGTGCATTGTTGACTTTGGAGAAAGAGAATTTGGAGAGAAGTCAAAATGCCTATTCCATATTCCAGGCATCGTTTTGAGCGCGTTCGGAGGTACCGGAGACCTGCCGCATATGGACCACCAGTAAGTCAACACTTTTGACCCTTTTTGGATTCTTTATTTTGTTGTTTTTGGTCATTTTTTTATTTTTGAAATTTAGTTTTAGCGTTTTAGCGCATCAAAGTCATAAATTAGCACATACAAAAATTTAGGTAGCACATGAAGCTTAATTTTAGGGCTGCATCCGAAACAAAATATCGCAGCGCATAGAAAGTCTAGGTTAGCGCAGCGAGTGAAAATAGTGCATGCCGAACGTAGGGTAGTGCATGAGGTCAACAGGGTAGCACGTAGGGTAGACCTAGCGCATAGGGGTCACAGGGGTTCGCATGGGTAAGGGGTTTTAGCACGTAGGGTGTACCTAGGGCATAGGGTCAAATAGGTAGCACCAATGAGGTATAGGTTAGCGCATGAATAGGTTTTAGCACATAGGGTAGGTTAGGTGGCACATGGGGGGAAAAGATTAGCGCGTAGAGTCAGTCTAGTGCATAGGGTAAATAGATTAGCGCATAGGAAAAAAAACTTAGCGCATGGGTAGATTTTAGCACGTAGACAACCTGTTTTAGTGCATCTGAAAAAAATTTGTGAGATGAGGTGATTTGTGAAATTGTTGTGTTTTGCTATCATGGGTTTTATTGATTTGTCCAATATGAGTGTCGATATAACTTGGTTTGATTTGCGATATTTCAAATTATGCATAGATATCAATGTGTTGTGTTAATCAAAATATGATTTGTTTTTGCACTTTATTTCAAGTTCAATGTGTGAAGCCTGATTTGTGTTACAAGCTGATATGGGTTGGAAACTTGAGTTGTGTTACAAGCTGATATGGGTGAGAAACTTGAGTTGTTTTACAAGTTTATGTGATTTGGAGACTTGAGTTGTGTTACAAGTTTTGATATGATTTTTGATAACTTGAGTTGTTTTACAAGTTGATATGAAATGATAGGATTTTGAACTTGATGTAGATGAGAAAATTGTTTCATGTTGTTGATGTGAGTTTGATTTTGATATCTTTGTTTTGATGTGGAAACTGATATTGGACTTGTTTTGCTGGTTGATAGGAGCGATTGTGCGTGGTGCAGTCGCGTGAACGATTTCCTAGGCCTTGGACTCTGATACCTCGGTTGACACAGGACGACCTGGATATCATTGAGAGATGCGGGTTGACATCCCTATTGGATATGTCTTGGTTCACTGTGAACCGGGGGCTACTTACAGCGCTCGCAGAGAGGTGGCACAGCGACACGAACACCTTCCATTTTGCCATAGGTGAGATGATAGTCACACCAAAGGACTGTTATAGGATTCTGCGCATACCAGTAGTAGGTGTACTACTACCATATGAGTAGTCAGAGGAGGGTGGCATAGAAGCACTTCACCGCATTTTTCACGATGAGACAGTCTGCGGATATGAGATCCCATGGCAGGAGTTCCTAGACTTGGATATGCACCACTTCCATCAGTACTGGCAAGGTTTATTGGTGGATTCCTTTGTCCTGATCGTAGGTCAAAGGGATTCTCTATGGGATGGGGGCTGGTGTTAGAGGACATGGTTACACAGGGCCGCAGGTTCGCGTGGGGATCAACTATGCTAGCCCATCTATATAGGGATCTGCACAAGGTGGTATACCTAGGTTACGACAGTTTGTCAGCTAGCGTGATGCTCTTACAGGTATGGTGCTAGGAGCACATTCCGGCCGTGAGGCCATTAGCAGACAGAGATAGGCCCGTTGGATGTGCCTATGCTTATGGATACAAGGGTCTAGTTGTCCAGCGGAAGCTGGGCAAACTAGAGCATTGGAGGAGAGTTTTGGATGACATCGATATGGTCACATGGTGACCGTATACAGGGTGTGAGGTGTGGGTGGAGGACGGGCTGAAGATGCCCTACATGTTTATGATGAGATATCTGATTGGGAGGACCCCATTTGTTATTGAGAGGTTTGTGGTGACAAGAGTTTTGCGACAGTTTGGTCGATAGCAAGGTATACCTCAGGGGGCTTGTTTATATGCACGACAGAGGCAAGATATATCCGATTGGGGCCTGACCATTGATAGTGCGGTGGCGGTGGAGGAGTTTGTTGGTTTGGCGAGCTAGATATGGGATTATGCTCTAGAGATTTTGGATGCGGGCATGACCAATGAGTTTGCGAGATTGTTTGCCGTGTGGGCAATGGCCAGGATATCGGATCCTAAGGAGATGCGGCCGACATTGGATGATAATGATGAGGAGGGAGAGGGAGATGATGAGGATGATGGGGATGGTGGAGGAGGATGACGAGGGAGGGGAGTTAGAGGGAGGAGGGGAGATAGAGGGAGGAGAGGAGATAGAGGTGTGGAGAGAGCGGTCAGACAAGCAGTGATAGACAGGGGGAGAGGTGGATTGGCTATTGGAGCCGGTGGAGAGGGGAGGGTGGGGGAGGTTCTAGCTACAGTGGGGGGTACTGATGAGGCGATACGGCCAACACAGAGGAGGAGGATGGATGTGCTCCCACCTCCAGCACTAAGGACAAGCAGAGTTAGAGGGGATGCCCCTGCACAGGTACCGCTACGGGTTCGGATCCCTACTTATGTTGAGGATGCATAGATTCAGACCCTGCAGGTGACTGTACAACAGCTGCAGGCATAGGTTTTGACATATCAGTGGTAGATTGCGCAGTTGACCATTGAGCGGGACACAAAGATAGAGCGGAGGGGGCGAGCGAAGGAGCTTGCAGCCAGTGTGCAGAGAGCAGCGGCGGGTGGTCCGATGAGAGACACTCTGAGAGAGCTATCATTGAGAGCTCAGGAGGTGGAGTACTATTGTCGGCATTATGAGGCTGCAGTACCCAGGGATCGCTAAGTACAGAGTTTCCCATAGTCGAGATCCAGTCGATCTCAAGATACTGGGTCGCGGTTTGAGAGCCGAAGTGTGACAGGGCCATCGAGACAGGATCCCCCTGGAGATCCAGGGGTGGGGACATCTGGAGCCAGACCATCTCCGTCAGGGGATAGTCATACTTGAGAGATGTGGTCTTTGTTGTATTTTTGATCATTGTATTCTTTGTACTGGACACAGAGATGATAGATTTTGTACATTTTTATCATTTTTGGAGATATATATATATATATATATACGGCATCATTATCTTTGATCATGTGGTGCGTTTATATGGATGGATGTGCTTATGTTTTCTTTTCGTTATGTGATGACGATGCAATGCTTAAATATATGATATAATGTATGATGTAGGATGTATGCTTTTAATATGTTTGTGAGATGTATCTTGAAAATGAGATGTATGATTTTATATGCTGTGAAATGTATCTTTGAGATGTATGATAATAATATGTAACTAAGTGAAAAATGATATGCAACTAATTGTAAAATGATATGCAACTATGTTTTTGGAGCATCCTCATTCTGCATTTGTCATCCCAATATAGCCATATGTTATTTTCTTTCTTTGTAGATATCATCATTGAGCATTGATTTGTTGAGGATATGTTGAAAATTTATACAAGCACAATGGTATAATTGAACCATAATGACCTGAGAAAAATTTACATGATGTTTGATTTTGCAAGATAGCACAAGCGTCAAGGTATAATTGAACCAAGATGACCTGAGTGCGGATTACGTAAACAGACAAGATTAAATCATTTGTATGCATGAAGTGGAATCAGACCTTCAGTGATATTCGATGTATCACGTCTCGAGGTAAGTATTCACACAGTACAAGTGATCGCCTCCCAGATAGAAGACTAAGAAAATATTGGAAGTTCCCCATGATCTCTAGCTTTGAAGCATTTAGTGAGAAAAGGAAGAGAATCCAATAATTTAAAAAGTTCAAAATGCAAAACTAGTCAAGATTTTTATGCTATAATGCAACATTCAGTACTTCAAAAAATCATCCATCCTTAGTATTTTTGGGAAATTTTTTTGTTTGTTTGTTTGTGATGAAGCGTAGTTTTGGCTGTTAGATGCCATGCTACGGAGTTTTGCTTCTAGTTTTGACATCTTGAATGTTCACAAGTTTTGACGATTTTAATGCCCCTAGTTGAGTGTGCCTCTTGATGTGAATATGTACAGTGATTTCCAAGCCATGGTGGAATGTGTTAAGAGGATATATATGGATAAACCAGGATAGTGACTACGCTAAGTATGTCCTGAATGGATATGTGCTAGGTGTCGGGTGATGGTCGATAGTGTTTGTACAGATAAAATGGTATGGAGATAGATAGAGGAGCCATTCTTTCACAAGAGCACCTGTTTACTAGGTTTTCACCATTCGTTTTTATTGTACTTCTTTTTTTTTTTCTAGATTTTTTGATTTTTTTGCTTGTTTTGTCTTTTTCCATGCACTAGGCTACTTAAGTGTAGTACTTCTTCAGATGGATGCTGTTAGTTGGTTCATCGAGCACATCTCCTTCTAAAGTTGTTAGCTGGTAGGCACCTGATCCATAGACTGATATGATGACATAGGGACCCAACCAGTTAGGTTCAAATTTCCCTTTCTTTTCTCGATCTTGCTGATTTCTTGGATTTTCTTTGAGGACTAGGTCACCAACTTTGAAGTTGCGAGGGATGACCTTGTGATTGTAGCTCCTACACATGCATTGTTGATATGCTTTGAGATGAGTTTAAGCATGCTGACGTCTTTCATCTAATAGTTCAAGTTCTTGCAGTCGATTAACTCGATACTCTTCATCTGGGATTAAACCTTTCAAAGAGACTCTAAGAGATGGGATTTCTACTTCCAAGGGTAAAATGGCTTGTGATCCATATACCAATAGGTATGGTGTTGCTCCTATAGATGTGCGGATGTTGGTTCTGTATGCCCAAAGTGCTGGATTAAGTTGTACGTGTCAATCTTTGTCTGCATCATTCACTGTTTTCTTTAGGATTTTTAGTATTGTCTTGTTGGATGCTTTTGCTTGACCATTTCCCTGTGGGTAGTATGGTGTAGAGAACCGATGTTGGATTTTGAATTTTTCACATAGTTCTTGTACATCTTGGTTTTTGAAAGGTCATCCATTATCTGTGATGATTGAACTTAGAATATCATATCTAAAGATCAGATAATTTAGGATAAAAGAGGCAATTTGTTTTCCAGTCACTATGGTCATGGGAACTGCTTCTATCCATTTGGTAAAGTGTTCTGTTGCAGTTATAATGAACTTGTGTCCATTTGAAGATGAAGGATGAATTTTTCCAACTAAGTCTAGTCCCCATTGACAAAAGGGCCAGGATGTCATGAATGGCTGTAGTTCCTGTGCTGGTGCATGTATTAGATTACCATGGATCTGGCATTTAGGACATTTCTTGGCTAAGTGATATGAGTCTTTCTCCATTGTAGGCTAGTAGTATCCCATCCTTAGAAGTTTTTTAGCAAGAGTAGTACCACTCGAATGTGTGCCACAAATACCTTCGTGGAGCTCGTGTAAAGCGGAATCAGAATCATTACGATCAAGGCAACGAAGAAGAGTACCATCTAGACCTCGACGATACAAAGTATCAGTGGTAAGGGTATAACGAGCAGCTTGCTGGATAAAGTTACGTTTTTGGTTATGGGATTGGTCAATTGGTAAGATATTGTTCTTGAGGTAGTCGTATATTGGTCCATATAACGGAGAATCTGAACTAGTCAAGGCATAGATAACATGGGATTCAGAGTGGTCATAGGCTGGGGAGAACAGTTGCTCTACTAGGAACTCGTAACAACTCTATTGCTCTGGAATTTGTAGTAATGAAGCGATAGTAGCCATGGCATCGACTGCTTTGTTGTTCAACCTTGGTATTTTCTCGAAGGTGATGTGCACAAAATACTGTTTGAAGTCATCCACCATTCGCTTGTAGGGTAGTAGCTTGTCATGCTTTGTCTGATAGTTGTTGTTGATTTGATTGACGACTAGTTGTGAGTCTCCGTAGACCTTTAACTTTGTGATTTTCCATTCTACGACCATTTTGATGCCTATAACCAATGCCTCATATTCAGCCACATTATTTGTGCATGGGAACAGAAGCCTATATGATCTTGGTATAGTGTGTCCTTCAGGAGTGATGAATAGAATGCCAGCACCTGAACCATGTTGTGTGTAGGATCCATCAAAGTATAGGGTCCATTGTTTAGTAGAAAGAGAAAGAACGTCCCTGTCTGGAAATTCAATCTCCATGGTTTGTTTTCCTGGTAGTGGTGCTTCAGCCAGCTGATCTGCAATTGCTTATCCTTCGATGGCTCGTCTTTCTGTGTATTGGATGTTGAATTCACTGAGAATCATGACCCATTTAGCCAATCGGCCTGTAATAGCTGCCTTGCTGAGTAGATATTTGAGAGGATCAATTTTTGCTACTAGCTTAATGGTGTGTGCTAGCATATAATGTCGGAACTTCTGAGATGCGAAGACCACTGTTAGGCAAGCCTTTTCAATGAAGGTATAGTTGAGTTCATAGCCATTCAATGTCTTACTGATATAATATATGGCTCGTTCTTTTCCTTGTTGATCTTCTTGTGCCAATAGTGCCCCCAGCGATATATCTGTTGTTGAGATATATAGGATAAGAGGCTTTCCTGCGACTGGTGGTACTAGAACTGGTGGATTCATCAGGTACTGTTTGATTTGGTAAAAAGATTCTGCACACTTGGTCTCCCATCTGAATGGTACATTTTTGTGTAGTAAATGGTTAAATGGTAGACTTTTATTTGCTAGCTGAGTGATGAATCGCCTGATTTATTGAAGTCGTCCTTGTAGAGATCTGAGTTGACTGATATTCTTTGGTGGTGGCATTTCTATAATGGCTTGTACCTTTGCTGGATCTACTTCGATACCTTTAGCTGAGACTATGTAGCCTAGTAACTTGCCTGATGTAACCCCAAAGACACACTTCTTAGGGTTGAGTCTGACTTGGAATTTCTCCAATCGATCAAAGATCTTTGTCAAGATGCTGAGATGTTCCACTCTAGTGAAGGATTTAGCTAGTAAATCATCCACGTAATCCTCCATAAATGTGTGCATCATGTCATGAAAGATTGTTGTCATTGCTCTTTGATAAGTGGCCCTTGCATTCTTTAAGCCAAAAGGCAAAACATTCCAACAGTACGTTCCCCAAGGATAGGTGAACGCGGTTTTATCTTGATCTTCTAGGGCTATTTTGATTTGATTATAGCCCAAGAAACCGTCCATTAGTGAGAGCATTGCATGCCCTGCTGTGAGATCTACAATTGTGTCGATACTGGGCAGAGGAAAGTCATCTTTTGGACAAGATTTGTTGACGTCTCTGAAGTCAGTGCATATTCTAATACTACCATCTAGTTTTGATACTGGAACGATGTTGGAAATCCATTCTGCATAATCAATGGGTTGGATGAATTCGACATCTAATAGTTTCTTTAGTTTAGTTTTGACCATGAGTGCTACCTGTGGATTCATCTTTCATAGCTTTTGCTTGACTGGTTTAACTCCTGAAGAGATGGATAAGTGATGCATGATTAAGTGTGGATCCACTCCAGGCATATCAACATATGACCAAGCAAAGTTAATTTGTTGTTCTTTAAAGAAAATGAGGAATGCTGATCTTTCTTCCTCTGTCAGAGATTCTGCAAGGTGTATGTTTTTGACTGCTTCTGTGGTACCAATGTTGATTGATTGAGTGGGTTCAATCAATATGGGTGATCACTCATGAAAGTGCTTAAGAAGAGTGTCAAGTCTCCCATTTTTAGGTGCCTTAAAAAGGTTTTCACCTTCAAATGCGTCCTTTATTTTTACTTTTTTGTGATCTAGAGCTGCCATTGACTGGTTTTCAGCATTAGATCTTTCATTTGGTTTATTTTTGCGATTGAGAGACTTGGCACTCCCCGATTGGCAGACATCGTTACTTTGTTCACTGGTAGAGCCTATTTTCGGATTTACGGTACATAGGTAATGGATAATAGATTCATCATATGGGAAAATTGGTATATCATGGATTTCAGGTTCATCCCAGTCGATGAGGTCAGGAAAGACAAGCGGTAAGGAATCGTTAGGTGGATCAAGTTCTGCTATAGTAAGTGTCAAGACAGAGGTTTCATCGTGATGGTTCTTGGTTTTAAAGAAGTCCAGTATTTCATCGAGGTCTTCGATGGTATTATCTTCCATGTAGACTTGTTCATAATGTTTCTGTTTGCTTTCCTTGGCGTCATAGATGTTCCGTGGTCCAAATTCAAGAGGTCTATCTTCTGCGTTATGTTCTTCCTGAGAAAGGGATATGGTGTTAGTATCATTAAGCATATCTATAGTAGCATTGGAGCAGGTACCCCATTCATATTCATTGGAATTAGTCTCTAAGGTATCATCCTAGATTCTACCAGTGCTGTAAATAGGTATGTTGTATGGTGAAAACAAATCTTTGATGGTGGATACCATTTTAATAGTTTTTGTTGATTCTATGTCAGATCCTGCTTCTACTTTCTGTATTTGTTCATAGACTGTGCTTCTTCAGGGAGGAATAATGGTATCCGGAGATGATATTATTTGTTCTTGAGATATTGGTGTTTGAATATGAGCTACTGCTGCAGATATGGCCTTCTTGTGGCTTAGAAGATTTCCCTGATGTAACTTCTGATCTTGACATTCCCGTGCCTTGCAGATTATTTCTGCTAATTCAAAGAGTGTTTCTTGCCAGGATTCTTCTTTGTACTTCTTCTTTACTTTCCATTGAGGTTTTGCAGTTATGCGGGGTGGCTTTTTTAATAGGAAAGTGAGCTTACAACCCAATCCTACTTTGTTTCTACTAGGCTATGAAGGAAGATCTATGGGTTCAGTGACTCCTTCTTTGCATTTCCCAATAGGTCCTTTACCGTCATATCCCATTTGCTGCATGATTAAGTATCCTTTTCCATACAGGTGTGTAGGTAGAACAATGTCTAGAGCAGCTACTCTGTTACCTTCTTCCTCATCTTTGTATAACTAGCTAAGAACATCCTTGTCTTTTGATTCATGCGCTAGAGTGCCCAATTGGATGAAGGTACCATCAAATTTGGTGATGGGCTGAGTGGCCAGATGTGTTGATGTAGTAGGCAATCCATGAGATCTAGGTGATGTTGGCAATTTGGCCAAACATAAAGGCTCCAAAGAGTATTCTCCCATACCTTGGTCTTTGATTTGCATTTGCTGCTTGAAATCTCCAAATAAGGAGTTGGGCTTTGTTGTTTGTAGATTTGATGTTGAAGATCGTTGCTTTTCTCTATTATGAGGAACCAAACTATCTTGGGCTGCCCCCATTGCGTTGTAATGTTGAAATAGATTGTGATCAGTAGATATGGAGATTTCTTGTCCATCATAAGGAAATTTGACACACTAGTGATATGTAGAAGGTACTACTTGCATTTCATGTATCCAGGGTTGCCCTAACAAAATATTGTAGGTGAGATCTATGTCTAAGACCTGACACATAGTATCCTTTTGCACTGGTCCCACTTGAATGGGTAATATCACAGTTCCTTTAGAGGACCTTTCCTCATCATCATATGCCTTTATGGTAATCTTCTTGCAGGGATCAATAGACTCTTCTGAGAAGCCTAATGCACGGATAAGCTTTAAAGTACATATATTAAGTCCGACTCCTCCATCTATTAAGACTCTTTTTACTCGGTGTTTGCAAACAATGACTTCAATAAGGAGAGGAGTGTTATGCGGATGGCTTAAGGAAGCATTGTCATGCTCTGAGAAGGTGAGGTTATGAGGTCTTGTCATATGGGCAACCATGGCTTGAAATCTGTCTGTATCCAAATTTTGAGGTACATTGGTTTCCAATAGTGCTTGTTCCAATATGTCTTTGTGCTTCAGTGATAGTTTCAGCAATTCTAGTATAGATATCTGAGCTGGAGTTTTGCGTAGTTGGCTAACTAAGTCATATTGGATTTTTGGTGTGGTAGTTGTAGGTGACGTATGTCCTTTTAAGACATATTTCTGAGTTCAGGTTGTTACATTGATAGATTCATGATCACGCCGATCTCGGATGGTGATGACATTTACTTGATGATCTTCAGCTGATATGTGATTTCTGGTGTTGTTGTAGATATGGTTGATACGAGCTCCGCGTGTATCATCCAAGGTTGAAGCTCCTTCTTTGTTATAATTTGGAAGAGGATTTTTAAAGGCTCCATGATCACCGCTTTTTTTGAGACCATCTACCGTTAAGTCACCTCGATCAATCATGTCTTGCACCATGTGTTTCAATCTCATGCAATCGTTCGTCTGATGACCCTTGTTACGATGGTAATCACAATAGTGTGAATCATTCCACCAAGGTGGTTTGATTTGGGGTTCATAGTTGTTGATTGGAGGCAAAGAAAGAATCTTGTTTGCGAAAAGTTCTCTGAATGCTAATTCTAGTGATTGCCCCAGTGGTGTGAAGATACGCTTTTGGAAATTGTTCGTGTTGTTGCGTGAATTGTTGTTAGGTCCTGGATTCATGTTTTTGCTTTGAGTATCATTGGTGTTGTTTGTGTTGAGTTGTCCTTGATCGGTGTTTGGTGCATATGTGTTAGCATTTGGATTAGCATTTTTAGGATTTTTCGTATTTTGAGGATTTCCGGATAATGCAAGCACTGGTTGCTTAGATTTGGGATCATGTGATTCATTGTTGCCTTTGTTTTTGTTTGGAGTCCAAAATCGAGATTTGTCTAGGTTGGTGTTGTTCTGGTTATTGTAGTTTGATGAGTTTGTTTCTTCCTTGTAGAATTTGAGTGTTCCCTTTTTGACACACGCTTCCTCTACTTGAATGCCATTTTCAATTAATTTAGCGAAAGACGGTATGCATTGAAGTTTTACCCTGTAACTCATTTCACCATTCAAATTGTCAATGAAGATTTCCATTTTCTCCTTTTCAAGAATATCTCGAGGATATCTGGAGACCATACGTCACCAGCATTGAAGGAATATCATGAATGTTTCATTGTTCTTTTGTTTGGTGTTGCAAACATCTAGCATGGTTATGGCATGTTGGATGTTATAGGAGTATTGAGTTATGAATTTGTTAACCAATTCATCAAATGATCTGATAGGTGGTGTAATTTTGGATAACCATTCCATTGTTTGCCCTCCCAGGCTTCTTGAGAATAACGTCATTAGCTAGGTGTCATCATGAGCAAATTCAAGACTCATTGTGCAAAATTCTCAAACATGATCTTGGGGATCACTTTTTCCATCGTATTTATCAAATTTGGGAACATCTGAGTTTGGAATAAAAGGCACCATGTTCAATCTTCTGTCAAATGGATAAGGACAAATTTCGTTTAAAGAGTACCGCACTGTTGTCCCTTGTTGCATGTCATGTATTTGTCTTTGTAACATTTGCATTTGTTGAGTAAGAGAAACCAAAGGCGCATTATTTTGCTGAGGAAGAAACTCTTCCCTTGTATTGGTTCTCAACTGAAAAGGTGTGTTAAATGGTATATTTTTCTCTGGAGTTTCTAGCTCGGGCATACGCATTTCTGGTATACGTTGTTCTGGAATTTGTTGCTCAGGTATGTGTTGTTCAAGGTTACGAGTTTCTTCTTCTCTTTGTTGTTCTTGATATGCATATTGTCGAGATCTAGTTCTAAAGATGTTTGTGTCTAAATCTTCGAGAAGTTTAACGCCTTTACTTGTGAGCATGAGCAGATACTTTTCTTTGTCATTTTCCATAAGCCTTTTTACAAGCTTTTGGAATGAAGGGTTTTCCTGACATTCCTGAAGAAGCGCTTCAGAAATTTCAGTCTTTTCTAAGTGTGGAACTTCAAAAAGATTTGACAACCTTCGATTCATACTAGACTTTGCATGTGTCTCGCTTTGTTGGTTTCTTTGAGAGCGAGTAATAGGCATTTTAGTAGAAACTTTCAGTGATGAAGGGGACAAAATCCTTGTTGATATGTTGCTCGGGGGTGGGTGGTTCTGGTCGAGATGTGTTATAAGTGATACACTCATCGGGCAAGAATGCCGGATTGATTTTTCCTCCGCGGTTTATGATTTGATTAAAAGCAGACTTTTGACAGTAGGCTCTGGTTTTTAAGGGCTCTTTGTCAAATTCGTTGGATTTGTTTTGGATATAACGTTTGACGTAATGAAGGAATACCCGATGAGATTTGAAGAGTTGACGATTGATGTATAAAAACTTATTTCTCTTGATGAACTTGGAAAAATTAGGTTGTTGTTTCTTCAACATGATGTTATGATAAAGGTTCTTTCTTCTCAGAATATGGGGATTAGTCATGCATGAGTGATCAATGGTTTCCTTTAATTTGTTTGGATTCAGTTGATCTTGTTTAGAAAATTTCAAGTCTTACTCTATCAAAATGAAGGTTTAGATGCCTCTTCATGACAAAGCATGTCAAATGATATGGATAAAAGCCTCCCGATATGGAGACTTGATTTGACAACTTGAAATTTTTAAACAAGTGTTTTTGAGATGAAATCGATAAGATGGTAAAGGATTTTGTTGATACTGATGATGAGGTTTCCGGATTATGATAAGATAGACATGTTTTATCGTGCGATCAGTTTAGGATTTTTACAACGTTTGTTTTGACACAAATTTAGCTCAAGAAATAGTTTTAACAGTTTGTTTTCGCTACTTCGTTTTGGTGAAAAATGTTGTTTGATAATGAGAGGCCTTTGAAAATGTTTTCAAAATTTTTAAAATTCCTCACTGTTTTTCCCTCTATCTATATGTTTTTGATTACGTGCTAAAACAGGGATGAAATACGCTACCAAAATTACTCTAAGCGCTAAAATTATGACCACACGTGCTAAGCTTCCCTCAGACATGCGCTAAAGTTTTGACTGTTCAAAATATTGTTTTCTACCTGTTTAATAAGTCATGCGCTACCCTGGGCCTGCGACGCGCTAACTTGTGAACCTGACGTGCTAATGTTTAGCTTCCACGCACTAAGCTGATGCTTTCACGCGCTAGACTATTTTTCTGATGCGCTAAATGTTTTGACACTGGTTTGATTTTGGGATAAAATGCTACTGTTTGGAACCGACACGCTAACTTGATGGTTGGATGCGCTAACAAAAGTACCTCACGCATTAAGAAGTTTCTCTTATGCGCTAAACTGCCCTAATTTTTCCTTTGGTTGGTTTTTTTATAAATTTTGGATTTTTGTTGTGAATTTTTCAAGTTTGATGGATGATTTTCTGAAGTAGTAAATGCAAGCACGACACAAAAAGTACAACCATTTACCTAATCTAACAAAAAGTGTATGTTCTGCGAGGATGTGTTCAAATCCCCAATGTTTTAACAGGTTTGGATACAAATAATACACTTCAGAAAGACTCTTTATTCAAAGGTCATAAATAACATCATAGCCCACTAGTCTTGATACTCCGTCAGCTCAAACAACCGTGTCACCCCCTAGAGGGCGCCCATTTTTTTGCCTTTTGCCAGAAATTAACTCAAAGTGAATCGCTTCACAGTTGAGTAGTTATCTTGGGAGATATACGGTGAGTAATCTTGGGGGCGGATTCTTCCCCAACCTTGCACTATGATGTTATAAATGTCTGGTTATTGACTCGGTTCAAGGTTTCTATTTCTATGGTTCGTAATCAGGCTTCTTGTTCGACCGTCAGTGATAAACTCCCTTAGGAGGCTTTCCAACCTTTAGAATAAAGGCTTTACGTATCTCGAGGATACTGGGGGAAGGCTAATTGCTGCGTGCAACTGTTGAAAAGGACTTTCGTCACATTCCATGTTTGATTATAGTGGGTTGGAATTCTTGGCATCAAAGTCGTTCTCCACTTAGGTCGTTCCCTTCACATGGGCCATAAACGACTTTAAGAGTTGATTTCAACTCCTCGGGAAGGCAGGCCTGCTAAAGGATGTAAAATGCTTTGAAGGAAAGAAGCTTTTTAAGAGAGGTCTGGTTTTTTGAATCACCCAGTTAAGGGGAGAGCATATACCTTCCTCTTTTGATTCAAGGCAATCACAAATTCTTGTTAAACCTTCAATTCAGTGATTTTCTAACCTCTACTAGGAGATGTTGCTCTAAGAAAAAACATGGTATTAATTTTACTTCTTCAAAGCAATGATTATTTAATCTAAGGAAATAACCGTGTCAACAAAGCAAAAGATTCGATTTGGTCAACAAATAAAAATCGGTAAACAAAAGGGGAATCACTTCCCTTTTTAATTGTAACAAAACTTTTGAGGTGAGGTTCTTTCCTTTGCAAAAATGAAAGTGGATCCTTTTATGCGCCAAAAGATAGTGAGGTTCTTTATAAGCTCTATTTTTGCGAAAAAGAAAATTTTGTGTTGTTCTTTTTAGAGCCCAAATTGAGAAATTTTCTCCTAGGAAAGCAAGAAAAGATTTTGATTTGTTGTTCATTTTACTTGCCCAAAATAAAAGTGAGTTCAATTTTATTTAAGCAAGAAAAGAAAGAAATTTGAACTTTTGCCTAACTTAGAAAAGTTAGTAAAAATTTAAACTACTTTAACTCTAGCCTAAATAAGAATGGATTCGAAACCTGCAGTCAACTGTCAGTAACCTGCAAAAAAAACCAGTTAATTTGTTAGCAAAAAGGTGAATTCCATGGACTTCCACAAGTCTAAATTTTAGTTTCTGTTACAAATTAATTTTCTCTATTCTTTCTGTGATGCGCTATAGAACAAACTGTATGCGCTACAATATAATAGAGATGCGCTAAAAGATGGATATGATGCGCTACACTATATTCGGGATGCGCTACTCTGCGTGCCTAAAGCGCTGCTCTATTTTTCTTCCGCGCCGAGACCTACAGGAAAATTAGTAATCTTATGCGTTGATAAATGGCCTTTACACGCTAGTTGTTACACGCTAGTTGATTGACTCCACGTTCTGAACAGTAAATCGAATGCGCTAGGCTATTAACCAGATGCGCTAAAAAGTTAACTTAACGTGCTAAATCATTTTTCCCGCGTGCTTGCAAAAGTGGTTAAATTCAAAAACCGATTTGATATATGGGGTCTAGCCCCATGGTGGGTGCCAGAAATGTATGCGGGAAAAGCAGGTCGATAGAACTCAATATGTGAAAAATGGAGCTCTATGGAGCCTTGCTCACACACCCACAGGACTTCTTGGTGCAAGCTATGGAGTTATGAAGCATAACTTAGCTTCCCAAGGTTGGTCCCATGGTTCTCTATCTTACACGGTCCCTCAAACCAATGTTTTTGCTCTCAGATCACTGAGCAAAATGGTTTAGGGATGATAAATGCAAGAACGAGGGATGTTTTGATAGATTTTAAAATGAAATGCATCCTAAACTATGCATGATCTTAAAATGCAATAAACTAGATTATAAGATGACAAGGTTAGTATGAATATTATCCTAACATGATATATTAGTCTATGATTGAGCTAAATGATAATAGAAAGTATTTTAAACATGCATATTTAGACTAATTCCTAGTTAAAAAAGAGGCTAAAATGATGAGCATATATGAAATGAAAGCTTGAATGTATTTGAGCATAAGTATGATACTACAAACTTGGATGATCTATCTCAAAAATGGAGGAATGAGAGCTCTATTTATAGCAAAAATAGGGCAATGGATGGTCAGGATTGAAAGAGTTGATCAAGGGTTGAGTTTGAAAGTTGGGAATCTATGTTTGCAATTTGCACCAATGAAATGATGACAAATGTCAACATAGGGTTGGGTTGAGAGAAGGGGTTGGAGATATTAAATGCCTGAGAAGACCTCATGGTTATCTAGAGGGTAAGGGTCAAGCCTAAGTTAGGCTTACCTACTGGATTAAGAGTTAATCCAGGGATAAACTCTTGTGCAAATGATTAAGAAATAATCATGGTCAAAGCATTAAAGACTTGATGAGACCCTTGGGTTGGATGAAGGTTAAGTTAGGCAAAAAGTATCTAACCATGTAAGAGGGTTGAATTAACCATTAATGGTTTGGGAGACTTTGGAAAATTAAGTGGTTGAAGACTTGAAGCCTTTAATGGTTATCAAAGACTTTAAGGTTTTGAGAAGTGACTTCCCTTTGCTTAGGGATGTGACAAAGTTTAGAAGATGGGTTAGGCTAAGTAGAAGTGATTTGAAGAGTCTAGAAGAATTTAGGAAGGGGTTCTAGAATGCAAGTGGGAGATGTAGGAAAATGCAAGTGGATGGAAGGATAATAGGATTTAATTGAAATAAAGTTAATTTAATTCAATTTGGTTGTAATTTGGAGAAATTAAATAAATTAGATTTATTTAATTTAGGATAACTATTTAATTAAATTTGAATTTAATTAAAAGTGGATAGGGGGGATTTAATTGAATAAAATGATTTATTCATTAAATGGGTATAGTGAATTTAATTGAGTAATTTACTTAATTAAATAGAGGAATGTGGGTAATTTAATTAAATTGGATTTAATTAAATAGAGAAATGATAATAAAATATTCATTTAGGAATGTGGTCATTTTTATACGTCTACAATCCTCATCCTCTGGCTCATTTTTCGCTTGAATTCATCAAAGTATTTGTTAAGAACCTCAGGATATCCAGTTCCTAGCGCTTGAAGACTTTCCCTAATTTTCTTGGAGACCAGTTGGTCAGCAGACCATTAAATATCACCTACTCTAGGAAAGTAGCCTTGAAAGTAGAAAAATAGGCCGATCAAAAGTTATCCAAACCTGAACCTTAGAACATTGTCCTATTTGATGGACTTTAGGTTCAATAACAGTTGTTTCTGCAAACAAGTACATAAATCAAAAGAGGCATCTTCCTTAATCATTCTATAGGCGGCTTTCAATGCAGAAGCAAGGACAAAGTTTATTCTGTTGGCATAAAACACCCAGTAGCCAATCACCATGCAAGCATACTTAACCAAATCATCTATGATAGGGTTGACAGTCATCCCCCATTGGTCGCTCAGAGAACTGGTGAGCTTAGTCATTCCAGTCTTGATGACCTTCCTTAAAGCTGACACCTCACCAATGTTATAGAAACTGATGATGGAATGAATTGCTTCCGGTGTGATGTCATGCGTTTGCTCAAGATACATTTTATCAGCATGTACTCTGCTCAAGATGATGCGGATGTGATCTTCAGTGAACTCTTCCAAAAAATAAACCGTATTGTGCAGTTTCTTCCTCTCTAGGATGCTATATTCTGGTTTGATTTTCTTGTCATCCCCACATAACAGACCTAGCTGGGAATGGATTACTAGGGATCCTAGGTCTTCCAATTTATAATCAATATAAGATGAAATATCTTCCTCAACTATGACTCCAGCAAGTATCTGGGACAGGGCATTGTATTTCATCTTCTTTTGAATAAAATTCGCTAAGTCTACAGGTGCACTAGAACTGCAGTGCGATGCAGAAGCCATGATTAAATGATAGACAAATTTTTTGAAAAATACCTTCACACTTTGAAATTTAGGGTTTTGCAATGTCGCTCACAACACACCACTTCGGTTGCTAGATTATCACTTGGTGTTCTTCACTTGATTGATTGAAAATGATCTCTGGATTCTTTTGCAAGATTTTGAATTCACTTTGAATCGCTAGACGAATCGCTCTTGTCACTCTACACTTGAAAATTCTTCGCTCGAAAATAGATAAGTGAAAATGGCATCAAAAATCTTTTTTAAACAATCTTTCACCTACCATAATAAATGCTCCACCGCTAGGGTACAAACCCTAATTTTGCCTTTTACCGCTTCAAAATATTCTACCAATTGATAGGTAATGTATACCGGTTTAGGTCTTTATCGATATAAACCGGGGGTTCAAATATTTCACCAATATTCTCCCCCTAAGCTTTTCTGTAGCTCAGTTTGAGTGTTGAGAGACTTCCACACTAGATGCAGAAACCGGTTCTTCTTGTGACACTTCTTCAGATTTCTTTTTCCAAGTTTTATTCATTCCCGCTTGAATGGTTTCAACATCAATCTTCCCTTCTGGAGTGACCAGTATATCATCCGATAGGTTCTTTCTCATTTTGCAGGTTCTGGCAGTGTGTCCCGATTTGTTGCAATGATAGCATACCATTCCAGGTGTTCTCCATGGTTCATTATTCATACTACCATTCTTCCTTCTGCATGTTGCAGCAGTGTGACCGCTACCATGACAGATTAAATAGGTTGCTCTCCAACCATTTGCCGCTTGATAGCCACCTGACCGATGGTCATAGGTATTATACCGGTTGGGATTCCGGTTCACAGAGGGTTCCAGAACAACACCTTGAGTCCTTGGAGGGTATCTCCCAGTGTTGTGCAAAACAAACTTGCATTCAAATGCTCTATGCCCAAACTTGTTGCATGCATAGCAGTTTCCATTGAATTTATTGGATCTAGGCTTATTGTTTAGAAAATAAGGAAAATTATTGTAGGCCTTGCTTCTACATACATTAGCAGTATGTCCTTCTTTGAGACAATTAAAGTAGACATGTTTAAACTTTTGCTTACCTTTATCCTTTGATGTTGGTTTCTTCTTTGATGCTACAACTTTTCTTCCAGAGGTCTCACCTTCCTCATACCCTGAGAAACCGAGTCCAGTGGTATTCTTTACCAGTTTTGTTGATTCAAGCTTTTTCTCTAGCTTAGCAGTACTCTGATTAAATTTGGCAAGTATCTCCTTTGTCTCAGTAAGTACTTTGGAAATAGAAGCATTGGATTCCTTCAAGGTTGCATTCTCAGAAACAACCATGTTTAGTTCAACTTGCATTTCTTCTTTTTCCACTTTACTCTCTTGGAGATGAGTGGTAAGGGTACTGATTTCTTGCTCCATCTTGGAGATCTCATGATCTTTGTCTTTTACCAGATCTTCAGCTTTCCTTTGGTTCTCAAGCTCTTGACACATTTTGATAGTCAGTCCTTCCAGTTTCCTTCTCAGGTTGGCCTTAGATTCATTCAGTTTTTCAACTTCTTCAACTAGGGCATCCATGTCTGCTTCATCAGAAGAACTATTTTCAGTAAGCTCCATTAGTTTTCTCAGCATGCTCTCTTCTCTTGGCCAAAGAGGCTTTATACTTGACTTTGAGTTCATCATAGGCTCTCTCAGTCTGAGTGAGACGATGAGTAGGTTCCCTCATAGTGTATTCCCCCATATCTCTTTCCAAGTGGTTAGACTTGTAGAAAGGTTGTCTCTGATACCAATTGATGAATAATAAGAGGGGGAGTGAATTAGTATATCAAAAAACACTGAACTCAAACTTCTAAACAGTTTAGCAGATAACCAATATAACAGATTCACAAATAAACTGGTTAAGATAAATCCAAACCAAATAGAAAACAAAGAATTCATCCACAAGAGCACAATCACCATAACACATGATGTTTGACGTGGAAACCCAAATGGGAAAAAACTACGCTGAGCAGAAACTCACAAGTAACTATTTGCAAAATAGAAACCAGACTAGTTAAGGTCATACAATGTTCTTCACCAGAACAGATCCTGTTAGGAATCTAGATCTCTGTTAGGAGACAAGTCCTGTTAAAGACTACCTTGTGAGAGGATTTCAGATCCACAGTTGTGAACCACCTTGTTAGAGGATTTACAAAGGCTTTTCTAGGCCTACCCGGTTAAGGGTTTCAGACTTGTCGAAGATATGAGTAATCAACAAGTAGGTGATCTAGATACTAGCATAGTATGCTTGGTTAGATCCTTGATAGTTCATCGTTAATGCACTTTAGCATTACTTTAGTCTTCAGTATCTCGACACACTACACAGACCTAATCTTCTTTGCATAGATCGCACATAAACTTCTCATACATCATACATCTCTTACACATACAAACCCTAGACATGATGTCCTTAAAAAGGAAACTGAGATCATTTCGGTCCAATAGGATTAAACTACAAGTTCCTAGGTTCAGTGCATCTAGACACATTTGGTAACACGACACAAAATCACCACCAAAGTATCAATGGATGATAACTCATCACATAAATACCGGTTGGTAACTCATCATAGAGTAATACCGGTTCATACAATTTGCCGATTACTAGTTGTCCAAAATGAAGACTGGAAAAATATTAACTACCGCTTTGTTCCTTCATACCTCTTGATTTCCTCGAACCGCTTGAGGTCTTCATACCGCTTGAGGTCTTCAATCAGTTTGTGATTGGTAAACATCTTCTGCAAAACACCGATAGTCTAAAGGCTATAATACATAATACCAGTTGGAACAATTACCAGTTGAGCATAACTCATACATTAAGAAAGTATTCACAAAGAAAGTGTGTGTCCATCAATGACAATCACAACATCATCAAAATGCCAACATATGATACCTCCCATCTTCATGGTAATGACATGTATCGACCTAGACCTAGTGCTTCTCATTAAAATACCATACCAAGTGGTCCATATGCAAGCTATAACTATGTACCTCCTCCATATGAACACATATATGATCAATACCATCCATATATGCATTATATTCCTCCTCCTTCGCCTAGTAGCTCAGGCATGGGACTAGCTCAAAGAGAAAAGACACCACCCAAGAATGACTTACAATAACAAATCAAGGATTTGCAAAAGCAAATGGAAAACATGAATACACCAAAGAAATAGTACACAATGAAATATATATGCCCTTACCCATTTGATAGAAGTATTCCAATGCCTCCATTCCCTCAACATTTTATGACACCAAAATTTGACAAGTACAAAGGAAAAGGGGATCCTAAGGCACACATAATATAGTTTTTCATAGCTTGCATTGAGGTAGCAAGAGAAGAAACATATTTGATGAGATTGTTTCTGCAAAGCTTAGGTGAACAGGCTATGGAATGGTTCTCCCAACTTCCACCTAGAATTAAGTCATGGAGTGATCTAGAAGAGGCTTTTATACAACACTTCTCATACAACATTGAAATAGATGTGTTAGTAGCTATCTTATGAAAAACTAAGAAGAAAAATGGGGAATCCTTCTCTTTATTCTTCCAATGATGGAGAGGTCTTTCTAATTGATGCTATTGTGATATCCCACAAAAACAAATGTGTTGGCATTTGGCATTATAACAAACAATGAAGGATTGTTGACATTTCAATAAAGGATATTGAGAAGGTTGTTGATGATTATGAATATAACTGATTAAGGATGTTTACTATCTTAATATTATTATTTTGTCATTGATGTCAAGAAATTGATTTTCTAAATCAGTATGATGTTGCCATATCTTGAGAAGTATGATTTGAAGAATATAAAGATGTCGGTAAAAGACACAGGAAAGATTATGATGAATAAGGAGATGAATAAGGTATTCAATTGGCAACTATTACCGAGTCAGACAATGATGAGATCATGATGTTTAGATTGTTTTAACATCATACATATGTTGTAAATTCTAAGGTTAATACTATACTATGTTATCAAGAAAAGAACCTAGTCGGTAAACACTAAGGAACCTAGTCGGTAAACCCTAAGGTTATCTCTATCAGTTAATGAAGGCGAAATGTCTACCGAGTAAAGTTTAGTATTTACCGAGCTGTAAATAAAGTTGAATCTGCATTTAGTTCTTTTCATCTTGATGAATCTAATGATTACAATGAAAGAAAGTATAAGTACTCTGAAGGAGATCACAGTGGAGCAAGTGAAAGATTTCGTAATAACATGGAAGAAGTACAAAAACTGTATGAGGAAATCAGAAAGCAAGAAGAGTTTGAAGCACTATTAGCCAAAAGGTTATCGAGAGGCAAAGGTAAGTATAAAGGAAAACTACCTTTGAAATGTTTCAATTGTGATAAGATAGGACATATGGCTTCTAACTATCTCGACAAAGACTCTACTGAAAAGAGAGATTACTGAGATGACAGACAAAAGGATAATCATTACAGAGGACACCGAGACTTCAGAAGAAGAGATAGAAAGAAATGCTTAATAGCCGATAAGGAATCCAATGATGATAAATCAGATGACATTGATACAGAGGAAGTAGTTTATGTGGCTATCAAAGATGGATCAGATGAAGAAAGGTATGAATAAAAAGCCCTAATATCTCACATAAACACTAATGATTCTTGGATCATAGATAGTGGATACTCACATCAAACAACAGGAGATAAACAAAAGTTTGTTATATTAGAAGATTATGATGGAGGCTATGTTAGATTTGGTAATGATGCACCATGTCTGGTAAGAGGTAAAGGATCCATAACACTTCTTGACAATGCTAAATGTAATGATCTTTATTGGGTTGAAGGTTTGGAATACAATTTGTTGAGTGTAGCACAACTAAACAACACAGGTTACCGAATAGAATTTCAGAAAGGAATTGTCAAAGTTCATGACAAGAATGGAAAGTTAGCTGCTACTAGGACACAAACAAAAGGTAATACATTTCACCTTGACTCAACTCTTAACAAGTGTTTGTATGCAAAGAAAGATGATACCTGGTTATGGCATAAAAGGTTTTGTCATGTAAATTTTGATAATCTGATCAAAATAGGTAAGAAGCACCGAGTAAGAGGTCTACCAAGTCCTGAAAAAACTGAGAATGCTATGTGCTGAGGATGCCAGATGGGTAAGATGACAAGATAAAGCTTTACAAGTAAGTCTTACACTTCTAAGGGAATTTTAGATCTTGTGTACACTGATCTTTGTGGTCCTATGAAAGTTCATAGTTATTATGGTGATAAATATTTCATATTATTTGTGGATGACTATTCAAGGATGATGTCAGTAATGTTTTTAAAAGATATATCAGAAGCTTTTCAAATGTTTAAATGGTACAAGGAAAGAGTTGAAAATGAAATAGGAAGACAACTGAAATGTCTTAGATCAGATAGAGGTGGAGAGTTCACATTTGATGAATTCAACTTATTCTGCAATGATCATGGTATTAAAAGACAAGTCTCTGCACTAAGAACTCCACATCAAAATGGAATAGCTTAGAGAAGAAACAGATCTATTGTAGATTGTGCTAGAACACCGATGATTGAAAAGAGAGTGCCACAAACATTTTGGAGAGAAGCAATAAGTAGAGTAGCTTACACCTTGAACCGAGTACAATTGAAGAAAGGTACTTTGAAGACACCATATGAAATCTGGTATGATAAGAAACCTAATGTAAGTTATTTTAAAATCTTTGGAAGTAGATGCTATGTTCACAAAGATGATAGAAATGGCAAGTTTGATCAGAAAAGTGAAGAAGGAACATTTCTAGGTTATTTTTCTAGAAGCAAAGCATTTAAATGTTTGATCAAATCATCTAACAAAATAGTAGAAAGTGCAAATGTGAAAATTGATGAATTTGCAGAAAGAAATGATGAAGGAAATTCCAAGGAACCAGAAGACTATGATGAATTTGTCTATGTTCAACCGACAAGTCTTACCGAGTAGACTGTTGAAGAAAATGAAGAGAATATCGAGTTACCGAGTGATGAAGAAGATCATATAGAGCCTACCAAGCCTGTATTAGCCAAGTATGTAAGAAGACATCATGCACCAAGTCAGATTATAGGAGATAAGGATGATCTAGTGATGACAAGGAACAAATTGAGACAGAACACATGTTTGATATCTGAATTTGAACCGAGAATAGTGAAAGAGGCATTTAACAGTGAAGATTGGATAAATGCTATGACAGAAGAGATTGATCAAATCAAGAAGCATGACACATGGACACTAATCCCAAGACCGAAGGAAAAAAATGTAATCAGTACAAAGTGGATTTTCAAAAACAAGCTAAATGAAAAAGGAGAGGTCATTCAAAACAAAGCAAGACTAGTTTGCAAACGTTATGCTCAAGAAGAAGGAATTGATTATGGTGAAACTTTTGCACCCGTTGCTAGACTTGAAGGAGTAAGAACATTGTTGGCATATGCTTCTTTCAAGAACTTCAAGGTATATCAAATGGATGTGAAATCTACATTTTTGAATGGAATATTAGAAGAAGAAGTTTTTATTGAACAACCTGAAGGATTTGTTGAAGACAAGAATAAAGATCAGGTATGCAAATTGAACAAAGCTTTATATGGTTTGAAACAAGCACCTAGAGCATGGTATGAAAGATTGCACTCTTATTTGATTAAGATTGGTTTTATAAGGACAAGTGAGAACAACAATATGTACATGAAGAATGATGAAAATGGAATACTGATCTAAGCCATATTTGTTGATGATATTATATTTTGTGGAAATGAATCTTTATGCAAGAACTTTGGAAATGAAATGAGCAAGGAATTTGAGATGTGATTAATCGGTGAGATAAAGTACATAAAGAAAATCTTGAAGAAATTTGGAATGGAGGATTCAAAACCAGTAAGTACTCCTATGACTACCAACTGTAAATTATCAAAGAATGATGAATCTGCATCTGTTGATGAGACACTTTACTGATCCATGATTGGAAAACTACAATATGTTGTTCACAGTGGACCAAACATAGTACATGTAGTAGGTATAGTTGCAAGATTCTCTGCACATCCTAAGGAAACACACATGACAACAATCAAAAGAATTTTTAGATACTTGAAAGGCACTGGGGATTATGGCTTAGTATATCAGAAAGGAAATGATTTTGATTTAAAAGTTTATATTGATGCTGATTGGGCAGGCAACATTGATGACATAAAAAGCACAAGTGGAGGAGCTTTCTTTTTAGGAGAAAGACTAGTGAGTTGGCTTAGCAAGAAACAAGGATGTGTTTCACAGTCAACAACAGAAGCTGAATACATTGCTGCAACATTGAATTGTACTAACATTGCATGGATCAAACAACTGTTGGAAGGTACTGAGCCAGTAACTATATTCTATGACAATACTGGTGCCATTAACATTTCAAAAAATCCTATTATGCACTCGAAGAGAAAGCACATCTCTATCAAATATCATTATCTTAGAGAAGAAGCTCAAGAGAAGAAAGTGGTGTTGGAGTATGTTAGCACAAAGGAACAAAAAGCAGATATCTTCACCAAGCCACTATCAAGGGACACTTTTGAATATCTCAGAAGTAAGTTAGGGGTCCTACCCCTATCTTCTACTCACTGACCGTGTTCAGTGAAAGCATCAATCTGATGACTCTATCGAATATCTTTTAGGTGTTGATGCTGATTTACACACTTTAGGATGTTTTCTAAAGGTGTACAAGAAATATTACAGGAAACAATACAGGGAACAAGAATTGAAGACAAAATGCTCTGACCAAGATTGAATTGACACATTACAGCAAGAATTTACTTCATACAAAAAAATTATGTTTTAGTTCTTTACTTTTTGGCATTGTTGTCAAAGGGGGAGAAAATTGAGAAATTGGAGAAGACTGAAGATTGGAAAGAAGACTGAAAAAAGAGGAGAAGTCTAAAGTATGGGGGAGAAGTCTGATGACAGCAAGAGAGAGCATTTCAGCATTTCAAAATCACAGCAATCCGAATCTTGTAAGGTCAAATCAATTGGTTTTGCCATCAATGCCAAAGGGGGAGATTGTTGGCATTTGGCATTATAACAGACAATGAAAGATTGTTGACATTTCAATAAAGGATATTGAGAAGGTTGTTGATGATTATGGATATAACTGATTAAGGATGTTTACTGTCTTAATATTATTATTTTGTCATTGATGTCAAGAAATTGATTTTCTAATTCAATATGATGTTGCCATATCTTGAGAAGTATGATTTGAAGAATATAAAGATGTCGGTAAAAGACACAGGAAATATTATGATGAATAAGGGGATGAATAAGGTATTCAATGGGCAACTATTACTGAGTTAGACAATGATGAGATCATGATGTTTAGATTGTTTTAACATCATCCATATGTTGTAAATTGTAAGGTTAATACTATACTATGTTATCAAGCAAAGAACCTAGTCGGTAAACCCTAAGGTTATCACTATTGGTTAATGAAGGCGGAATGTCTACCGAGTAAAGTTTAGTATTTACCGAGTTGTAACCGAGCTGTAACAAAATGCATTAAATATTTACATGTGTTATTTAATGAAGGAAGTTGATGAGCTGGAATTGATTAAATGATTGGTATGCCATAAATATAGTTTGTTAATGAATCTATGGCAAAGGAAAGTCGGCATGAAGATCTACAGTTCAGATTGAACCGCAATACCCTAGCACAAGTTCCAAGAAAGGTATGGAAGTTCCAAGGTAGGGTAAAACATTTTCAGATTGAAAGATGCATTGAACCTAGTCAAGTATGAAGATCTGATGGCTATGATTGATCATGGGAAATGTGATCAAGGAGATTAAGCAGTTATCTAATTGTTTATAAATAGGGAACCATTGATAAACAATGCATGCAGGCAAGTGTATGCACAGGGATGCTACATATTGATTACCGAGCACTGAAGCTTGAAGACCTGTTTGAATAACAAAGTATAGAAGCCCAACAGATGGACAAGATTAGTTCTATGTCTAGATTGTATTGAACAAATAAGAATCTGATTTAGCATTTTAGATGTGAAGTTGCAGATAGATTTTATTACTGTTATTTTGTGAAAGTGATAGAAAATCTCTTAACCAAGTGGACTTAATAGTCTTATTTGTAAAACCATCTAGCAAGGTGACATTCTGATTGAGTGTTTGAAATCCTTTAACAAGGTCACTTCTAACAAGGTGAAGATCCTAACAGATCTGAGGGAAATCCCTTAACCGGGTCACATCTAGCAATGTGTTTGTAATCTTTAACAGGTTTTTCTTTTAACCGAGCATACTCTAGAAGAGTATATTTCTTAGTGGGTCCGAAATCCCACAATGGTTTTTCCCTATTTGGGTTTCCACGTTAAATCTGGTGTTATGAGGTTTATGATGTTTATATGCTTTTGAGTTTGCATGTTTAACAATTTTGGTTATATTACTAAAGTATATGTTACCGAGGTTGAATCTGATTTTTTTATGGAAGATTAAGTTTGTATGATTCACCCGCCCCTCTCATCTCCATGGCTATTGGATCTGTACATACATTTAGTATCAGAACTATCAAAATGGTAGAAACTTTCACTCAAAACGTCAACAAGGATATCAGATATAAGCTAAGAAAAGCTTGTTTGTCTACTTTCAAGGAGATCATTAAGAAAGGAATAACAACCTAAAAAAGTCCTTATTGAACAAGGTGTCATAAAAATATTCAAAGAGAACAAAGAGGAATCAAACGGGAAAGACAAACCCCATTTTTGGAACAAGAATAAAAACACAGTTAATGATGGGGTAGTAGATGCAAATGTTGTAAAACAAAAAATAACTTTCCTTGGTGCAAGTTCATCCAATATAAGAAATCAAGTGAACACTAAAGGCTATCAAAGCCTTGAAGGAAATACACTCCATTAGGAGAGCCACTTAAGACAACATTCAAGAAATTGGTTGCAAACAAGCTCATAACACTACCAGATAATCCACCTTATGAACCAAAAGTAAAACCTGCGTGGTGGAATGATGATGATGAGTCTTGTGAGTATCACAAGAGAAAAGGACACACAACTAACAATTTTCATAGATTGAAGGATGTTATACAAGATCTTATTAACAAGGGTGACATAGAAGTTGATGGTCATACCTCCAATGAGGAATATGTCATGTTTAAGAAGCCATTCCCTAAACATGATAAAGGAAAAGCCAAAATAGATAATCAAGCCAACTATGCTACGATGTCCAATGTTTATGATTCTATTAACCATATTTTAGTGGACAATTATGTTTCTACCATTATTATAAAGGACAAAACTCTCGAAGGTTCTACCCAAAGGAGTAAGGTTGTTTTAAAAGGAATTGGACCATCTTCTTCATCCTCCAAAAATGAAACCTTCGAATGTAATGTCACAACCCGTCGAGATAAAGTCACCTTGAAAGGTGTTCCACCCAAGACCACAACCTCATCATCCACCAAAAATGAGTAGGACCTTGTAGATCAGTTAGGGAAGACACCCGCCCTCATTTCCATCCTTGATATTTTACGCATATCCCCTTCACCTAAGGGTATCCTTGATAAAGTATTGAGAGAAACTTTCATACCCACTAATCTGAATGTGGACCAGTTTCAATCCATTGTGGGATACCTTTCTATTCTGAATAGCCTTACATTCCCAGAAGTCAATGATGCATCCGTAACCCAACCTCATAATGCACCTCTACATATTGAAGCCTTTGTCTATTAAAAACAAATAAAATGAGTCTTGATAGATGGAGGAGCAGGTCTGAACATTTTATACATTAAATACTTTGGGATATTTTGAAAAGGTCATGAATTCTACACATGCAATCACCATTAAAGCATATGATAACAAAGAGCGCTCATCCAAGGCCACAGTCACCTACCTTACCTCTTAGAGTTGGGGCAGTTACGAAGGATGTGGTATGTCAAGTCCTATAGCCTTACCATTTCATCCTCTCATTCTATTTCCACTCCTCTTCTAGACTTCAATCAACAAGAATTACAAAATCCCTAACTTATTGGGGATAAAAAATCAAGCCTTGAAAAGAAAAATCTAAAAGTCAAAAAATAAAGAAAAATCCTTTAGTCCAAATCAAAACCAAAAGCTATTGGACTCTGCAAAAATAAAGTCGAGGATAAAAATCCTATGAAGAAAAATGAACAAGAATTGTTCTCCCCTAATACCAAAATAACTGTGGGCAAAAGTTCTAAAATTTCAAGTAAAAATGAATACTTGTTGATCCTGAGTCTCCATCATGCCATGCTACTTTCACTTCTTTTCGCAATCATAAGCCTTCATAACTCATCCACTTGTTCCACATATCCATTCCCTTTTGGTGATACATCACATCAACGGAGCTTTATTGGAACTTCCTTGAAGGACTTTGTTGTCAGGGATGCCCAAACTTCTTTAGGTGACACGCATATGGGCCTACATAGTCCACACATTAGTAATTCTACCTTAGTTCCTTCATCAAGGAAGACAATCAAGGGAGAAACATATCATTTGATCAAGGAATGACACAACTACAATCATAAGGTAAAGCCTCATACATTTGAGGTAGGTGACTTAGTATTGAGGAAGAATCCTAAAAATTAGCAGGATCGAGAAAAGAAAGGAAAATTTTAGCCCAATTGGCTTGGTCCTTACATCATCATAGTAGTCTATGGATTGGGTGCATATCAACTCCCAACACTAGATGGAGAACCTTTAGAGGATCCTATCAACAACATGAACCTTCACAGGTTTTACACATAGTTTTTCATAATATCTCATTATCAAAAATACAAAAAAAAAGTAAAAAAATATCAAAAATACAAAAAAATCATAAAAATAGAAAAATCGTTACTTGGTGAAAACCTGGCAAACAGGCACCTTGTTACACAAAAAAATTGAAAAAAAAAATTAAAAATTGAAAAGAAATAAATCGGTCCAATGGTGAAAACCACTTCAGCGGCGCCCTGGGCAAGTACCATGGTGAAAACCGAGTTACTGACGCCATGTATAGAGAAATTTCTCCTCCTTCCTTCAAGATTAAATTTCATCCTTTCACTTTGCACACACTCATAGCCTATCCATCCATAATAAATTTACCCATTCCCATCATGGCTTGTTATTGATCTACCTAAGATTGGTTAGCCATTCATAATAAACCTCATTTTTCACCCTTTCCTTCCATAATAAATCAGGTCCAATCTATAACTGGGGCAAAAATCCTAAATCTAGTGATGGAAGTGGTACCTTGAGCCTCACATATTTTGAGGAGCATCGTCTTTCGTTCCTCCTTCTTTGCATTGCCAATCTGCAATAAAAAGTCCTTTGCATCACCAATCCGCAATAAAGTTTTGATCTTCTTTGCAATAAAGTATTAGTTTCATGGATTTAGTCAGTTTCGGCTGAGACATATGTTGGCATTGCATGAAGATTGCATTGATGAAGTATAGTGTTGTCATTGATGTCAATAGAAACCTATAATGAACATGTATTGTAACCGACAGTGATGCGGTAAAGCAACTGATAGTGAAGTAGTGATGGAAACTGGTAACCCTAACCCGTTGATAAGTAGAACCCTAATCGATGCAACTTGGAGAATCGGTAGTGTTGATCTATGATCAAATGATGATCGAAGATGAAGATGACACGTATGCATGATGCATGTGATGAGTTTCAAAATGGATTTGGTGCATAGAGATAACTGTTTATCTTGGGAATGAACAAATGCATAGCATGAAGTGAATAATGCGTGATGAGTTACATGATCCAATGTGAGTTATCCAGGAGTGGTCAAAGTTGTCTTGAACAATGTGCAGATGATTGCTATGTAATCTAAAGGTCTAGATTGAACCGATATGTTTGTAATCCCTATGAGATCTTAGGTTTTGTGTTGTGTTACTGACCTATTGTATTTGTATTTAAGGTCGATGAGTTGTTTGTAAATTGTGTTGGAAAATTTGTTAAGTATGAGTTGTTGTTGCCGAACCAGAAGGAGTATTTGCATAATGTTGTGAAGGAAGATAAAAGCATAAAAGGATTTGATTAAGCAGAGCAGTGCTATTACCAGATCAACAAAGACCCTATTGTTTTCTAACTGTAGTCACATAAATCTGTCCATTTTAATTAAATGAATATTTCGTATTTATTTGATAAAAAACCCACTAGCCATTAGTTAATTAAATTAATATTTAATTAATTCATCTTCCAAACATTCTCCTATTAATTAAATAAATTATTTAATTTATTTTAATTAATTCATTAAACCAAATTCACAATCAATTAAATGAATAAATTAAATAAAACATTTATTTAAATCATTATTCCCCCCACTTGCATTTTCCTACAAATGCAAGTTGCAACCACAAGTTGAAATAAATTAATTTTATTTTAATTAAAATCCTATTTTTCCTCTCTAAACCCTTCCTAATTAACCTAATCCATCCCTTAATTATTGTCACATTCATAAGCAACTTGAAGTCACTTTTCAAAGACTTCAAAGTCTTTGAAAAGCATTTAATGCTTTGTGTGTTCAACAATTTAACCTCTAAAGTCCTTTAAACCACTTATGGCTCTTACATGACCATTTATGGTTAACCCCTAACTCAATCCTGATGTGACTCATGTGTCTCCTCAAGCATTTATTGCTTTGACCATGGTTATCCCTTTTACCTTTGCACAAGAGTTTATCCATTGGATAAAAGCTTTATTCTTTGAATAAAGAATTTATTCACTCAACCCCTCTCATGTTGAGACTTGCCATCCTGGGATTGGTTTGAAAGTCCTCACATGGATTGAAGATCATTCAATCCTGACCCTTGTTGAGATTACTCAATCTTAGCCATCCATTGCTCCATTTTTCTTATAAATAGAGCCCACATTCCTCATTTTCAAATCCTCAAGCATTTAGCATTCATAGTCATAATCATGAAAACTTGTATTCATTTAATCTATAGTGAATTTTAGAGAGCATTTAGCATAAATCACATATATTGTCATTTTGGACTAAAAGAAATCTTAGTCCATTTCATAATATATCTAATTAGTTTGTTTTACACTTGCATAGCATAGTTAATCATCTACAATCTTGAACCTCCATAAGCATCCATAGTGCAAAAAGCTGCTGAGAGCTACACTAATTTGGAACTTGGAGAGGAGAGGGACAAAGGAGAAGGAGCTAAGAGCATGTTAAAAGGCATTTGGAGATGTCTTGTGGTATTTACTTCCATAGTTAAATATTTTAGCATGTTTTTAGTGTCTCTTTTGATATGCCTGCTTAGATTAGTTTTTGGTTGAATAACACTAACTTTGATCCTTGCTTCTTGTGTTTTTGTCTGTTATATGACCATATGTTCTAGTCTACCACTTGTCCATTTTGCAGAGCATCACTAACCATTACAATAATTTTAAATCCCCTAACTAGGTAAGCTTTAATAGGATTCTTATTCAAATCCTCTAACCAAGTGATCCATTAGCTTGGATTTTAAATCCTCCACCGAGGTTACCTCTTATAGGGTATTGTAGTCAATCCCTTAAGCGGGTGGTCCTTAACTAGATCTATTCTTAACATGACATTTTTGTAAAGCTTCTAACAAGGCTTGAATCCTAACATGACAAACTTCAGAAGAGTTCAGAATACTTGTGGGTATTCATCCCCACCGTGGTTTTTCCCATTTGGGTTTCCACATGAAAAATCATTGTGTCAAGTGGTGAATGATTTTGTGAGTATGTTTTTGATATGGTTAAATGTGAATAACTGGTAAATCCATTAAGACATGTTTAGATGACCAGAAGAGATCTGAAATGAGCTATTACTAATGTTAGTAAAGTGGTTTGAAATTTTTGGTTAAATGGTATTTGAGTTTCAGATCTGTTACAATATATCATTGATATTCTGATCAACCGGTAAAGCTTGACAGTGCAGTAGTTTAAGATACGAATTCTAAACTGGTTATGTTTTGTAAGTTTTTCTGAGTTTGAGTTAAGTATGGTGAAAGTTTGGTATATTTTCTATGTACTGATTCACCCTCCACTCCCCGTAGTTGACCAGATCATTATTATTTCATCATATTATTAATTGGTATCAGAGTAGTCCAGGTCCTCTTGTGTTTAAGCCTAATAGCTTGAGGAAAAGACCTAGGAGAACATGATGAAGAAAGAAGCTCTGAAGCTACATAGAGAAAACTACAGAATCTAGAGTGATAGGATGAAGATCTATATTAAGAGTTTAGGAAGCCACTACTGGGAACATGTTGTTACTAAATATAACTTGCCTAGTGGGATTTTGATAGTTGATCAAAAGAAGGAGCAACATGAGAATAATCAAGCATTAGAGGCCATCATCAGTTCCTTGTCTGATTCAGAATATGTTGATGTTCATGGATTGGAGACTGCATATGAAGTATGGAAGAAATTGGAAGAGATCTATAGCGGTGATGAGCATGTTAAGATTGCCAAGGAAGGGAGTTTGAGAGGAAAATATGATGATATGTGGATGAGTGAAGGTGAAAATATTCAACAGCATGGCTAGAGAATCAAAGAGATAGTCAGTGAAATCAAGAGTGTTGGAGGTATAGTGGAGGATACCACTATGGTGAGCAAGGTGTTGAGAACCCTTGTATCGGTTTATGCTATCCGAGTTGCAGCCATTCAAGAACTCAAATCTATTGATAAGACAAAGGTAACTCTCTACTCTATCATTGGCAAACTAACTGCTTTTGAATTAAATGCTTATGATGGAAGTGTTTAGAAATCAAAATCTGCATTTAAAGCCTCAGTCTCAACCCCGACGGTAAGGAAAAGCAGAGAAGTGAGCTACAGTCATGAATCTAGATCTAGCAGAGAGATAGATGATGAAGATGGTCTGATTGAGCTTGAAGCTTTGTTGGCCAAGTGGTTACCTAGAGGTACCAGTAAGTACAAAGGTAAATTATCATTGAAGTGTTTTGCATGTAACTGGATTGGACATATTACTACTAACTGTCCAAATGGAAACTATGAGGAGAAACGTGAGAAGTATAGGAAGTATAAAGGCAAAGGTAAAATAAATTGTCTCATTGCAGTAGATGGAGGAATTAAAAATGGAGAATCTGAGGAAGATGCAAATGAGGACATTGTCTTTGTTGCTATTAAGGAAGAGATATCAGATCAGAAGGCTTTAGTCTCTCACATGGATAGTTCTGATGGCTGGATTATAGACAGTGGTCATTCACACCACATGATCGGTGACTGGAGTAAGTTTCTTACTTTGAAGGAATTTGATGGAGGTGTTGTGAGATTTGGGAATAAATCACCTTGCATGGTGAAGGGAAAGGGATCCATCTCTCTTAATGGTAAGAGAGGTGCATATGATGTCTACTGGGTTGAAGTATTGAAACACAATCTTTTGAGTGTTGCTCAACTCAATGACAGAGGTTACCCACTAGAATTCAAGAATGGAATGTGCAATATTTATGGAAGTAAAGGTGAACTCTTCACCCGACAAACAGACAAAAGCTAACTTGTTTCACCTAAATTCTAAAGTCAATAGTTTCTTAATTTCAAAAGTAAATGATAGTTGGCTTTGACATTAGAGATTTTGTTATATAAACTTTGATAACATTGTAATAGTCAGTAAGTCCAAATCAGTAAGAGGTTTGCCACAGTTGGACAAACCGGTGAATGCTTTGTGCAAGGAATGTCAGTTAGGAAAGATGACATCCTCAACCTTCAAGGGAAAATCTTTCTCAACTGAACATTTTCTATATTTGGTTTATACTGACCTTTGTGGACCAATGAGGACTAGGAGTATTCAAGGTGATCGATATTTCATGATCTTTATGGATGACTGCTCAAGGATGATGTGGATCACATTCTTGAAGGACAAAATAAAATCTTTTAGAAAGTTTAAGGAATTTGGAGCCTTAGTTGAAAATAAAAGTGGAAGAAAGCTTAAGTGCTTAAGAATTGATCAAGGTGCTGAATTTACTTAAGAGGAATTCACTAGACATTGTGAAGACAATGGAATTAAGAGGCATCTTTGTGCACCTAGGACACCATAGCAGAATGGTATTGTAGAGAGGAACAATCAGTCAGTAGTTGAAGCTGCAAGGACTATGCTAATTCAAGGAGGCATAGCTAAGAAATTATGGAGAGAAGCTCTTAGCACAACTATTTACATAATGAACCGGATGCTGGTTAAAGGAGGTAACGATAAAACACCATATGAATACTACTATGGTAGATCACCTGATGTCAGTTACTTTAAGATTTTTCATAGAAGATGTTTTATCAAGAGGTGATTATATTGGTAAGTTTGATGCTAAGAGTGATGAAGGCATATTTCCTAGTTACTCCACCAAGAGAAAAGATTACAAGTGTTACAACAACTAGACTAAGAAAATCATTGAAAGTATTAATATCCGAGTAGATGAGTTTCTTGAAGATTCAGGAGAAAATACTAAGGAGAAGGAGGAAGAAGAACTTTACATATTGTTTCTAGAACCAGAACCGGTAAAGCCAAAAGTTGGTGAACTAAATACTACAACCCCAGTTCAATTAGAATGGGTAGGTCCTGTAGAAGATGAAGAAAATGAAGAACAAGAAGAACCTAAAGACCACGATCATGTTATTCCAAGGTATGTTAGACTCAATCATAATCTCGATCAGATTATTGGTGACATGAATATCAGAGTATTACCTAGAAGAGGGATAAGAGAAAATTCTTGTATGATCTCCACTATTGAGCCTAGAATAGAAAAGGAAGCCTTTGGAGATGAACATTGGATCAAGGCTATGGAAGAAGAAATTGACTAGATTGAGAAGAATAATACATGGACATTGGTACCCAGACTAGAGAACAAGAATGTAATAGGTATAAAATGGGTATTCAGAACTAAACTGAATGAAGATGGAGTAGTGGCTAGAAATAAAGCCAAACTAGTATGCAAAGGCTATGCACAAGAATAAGGTAAAGAATATGTCGAGACATCTGCACCAGTTGCAAGATTGGGAGGTGTAAGGACTCTACTTGCATTTGCAACATATAGAGGATTCAAGGTATATCAAATGGATGTGAAGTCAACATTTCTAAATGGAATATTGGAAGTGAAAGTCTACATTGAACAACCAGATGGTTATGCATTGATTGAAGCAAAAGATATGGTGTGCAAATTACACAAGGCACTATATGGTTTGAAGCAAGCACCTAGGGCATGGTATGAAAGACTGCATTCTCACTTAGTGAAGATTGGTTTTCATAGAACCAGTGAAGACAATAACATATATCTCAAGACAGAAGGAGATAAGATACTAGTTAGTGAGGTATTTGTGGATGATATCATTTTTGGAGGTAATGATGACATGTGTGATGACTTTGCTAATGAAATTAAAAGTGAATTTGAGATGTCACTGATAGGTGAGATAAAATTATTTATAGGTTTGCAAATTCAATAGATGAAGGAAGGAATTTTTATCACATAGTCCACGTATGTGAAAGAAGTGTTGAAGACATTTGGAATGGGAGATTGTAAACCAATTGGAACACCAATGGTTATAGGCTATAAATTATCTAAGGAAGATGATTCTGCATCAGTTGATGAAAAAGAGTATAGGTATATGGTAGGGAAACTACATTATGTTTTTCATTCAGACCTGATATTGCTTGTGTAGTTGGATTGGTTTCCAGATTTTAGAAAATTCTGAAGGAGACACATATGGTAGCAACTAAAAGAATTTTTAGATATTTGAAAGGTACAATTGGGTATGGATTTTGGTATCCATATGCAGGGGAATTTTATTTAAAAGCCTATACAGATGCAGATTGGGCAATCAATGTTGATGACAAGAAAAGTACAACTAGAGGAGCATATTTCTTGGAGGCAGACTTATGTCTTGGAGCAACAAGAAACAGAGTTATATCTCTCAATCAACCGCAAAAGATGAATATGTTGCAGCATACATGAATTGTACACAAGCAATCTAGATGAAACACATTTTGGAAGGTTTCAAGTTGAAAATATCAAAACTGATAAGGATTTTATGTGATAACACAAGTGCTATAAACATCTCAAGGAACCCGGTGTTGCATGCTAGAACAAAGCATATTGAGATGAAATATCATTTTCTGAGAGAGAAAGTACGGAGTAAAGATGTGTCACTAGAGCATGTTTCTTCAAAACAACAGCTAGCAAATATCTTTACTAAACCTCTACCTAAGGCTACATTTGAGTATCTTAGAGGCAAGTTAGGGGTTGTACCCCTACATGAAGTTAATTAAGAAAATGTGGTAGACATCAATCTTGAAGCCTATTGAAAATCTTGAAGAAGGATTGGTGTAGATTGGAGCCACTCCACAATGAGAGAAAATAGTTGCAGAATGGTGAAGTATGAAAATGTATCTTTTACCTTCACTTTGGAATTAATGTCAAAGGGGGAGAAGAACTGTATATGATTGATAGCCAGTTACCAACTGGACATGGAGATATAGTTGAAGGAGAGTATATGTGAAAATGTAAACCATGATTCCTATTATATGTATATGCTTTACTCTCAATCATCACAATCAAGTGGTATTGATATTTGTATTATCATCAATGTCAAAGGGGGAGAATGTTGGTACTGCATGAAGATTGCATTGATGAAGTATAATGTTGTCATTGATGTCAATAGCAACTGGTAATGAAGATGTATTGTAACTGGTAGTGATGCAGTAAAGAAACTGGTAGTAAAGCAGTGATGGAAACCGGTAACCTTAACCTATTGTTAAGAAGAACCCTAACCCATGGAGCTTGGAGAATCGGTACTATTAATCTATGATCGAATGATGATCGGAGATGAAGATACCATGTATGCATGATGCATGTGATGAGTTTCAAAATGGATTTGGCACGTAGAGATAATTGTTTATCTTGGGAATGAAAAAATGCATAGCATGAAGTGAATAATGTGTGATGAGTTACAAGATCCAATGTGTTGTGATCAAGGAGTGATCCAGGAGAGGTCGAAGTTGTTTTGAACAATGTGCAACTGATTTCTATGTAATCTAACGGTCTAGATTGAACCAATATTTGTAATCTCTATGAGATCTTAGGTTTTGTGTTGTGTTATCGACCTACTGTATTTGTATTTAAGGTCGATGAGTTGTTTGTAAATTGTGTTGGCAAATCTGTTAAGTGTGAGTTTTGTTGTTGAACTAGAAGGTTTATTTGCAAAATGTTTTTGATTAAGGAAAAATAGGTTTTAAGGAACCCGAAACCCACTTACATTATGAAGGATGAGCAAGAAAGAAACTAGAGAAGACAAGACCTAGACAAAAAAGCTGCAAAAAAACCAACATAAAAACTAGTAGCTAGGACAAAAGGACAACACAGAGCCAACGAGAAACTGGCAACCAAAAACCAGCATTACATATCAAATGAAAACTTTAATAGACTCCTCAACAACATCATGGCCTTAGCGACTTCTCTCAAATCTTTGTTCTCCTGTTTTAGCTGAATGCCTTTGGTCTTTGTCTCCATATCACTGGTTGTCTACCTGGTCCTTTGCCTGGAGATTTGATGAGTAGAGATGGAGGTAGGTTTATCATCAATGATAACCAAATCCTTATTCTGAGTTTTCCTCTCTAAGTGATCCACCAAGGCATTCAAGTTTTGAGACGAGATTCTCAAGACCTCGAGACTATGGTTCATGAAGTTTTTCAATGCCTTTTCAGTTTTAGCAACTTGATTGGTGATGGTCTCGTTATCCACCTCAGTCTTTTATTTTACAATTCTAATCACATCCTCCAGATGTTTCAAATCCCCTTTTATAAGATCTTTTTCCGACCATTCCTTCATTTCAATTTCATCTTTTGCTTCACTGGTTTCCACCTCCACACTCTTTTCCCCTAAATTAGTATCCTTGATCAAATTGTGAATCTTACTCTCCAGATCTCTCTATTTGCTCTGAATGCTAGTAATGTTTTCAATGACCCACTTCTGAAAATTGAAAGCCTCCAGCGTGCAATTTCAAGCGGCATTCAAGATAGTGTTTGTCATATCCCTTCCATGCCCAAAGCTCATAGAATTGGGGTTGGCTTCCTCCATGGAGTTCTGGGCAACATTCCTGCTATTCGAACCCATAGGGTTAGAATCAAGGTTTTCAGTATTGGCATCTTTTTTCCCTTCCTCCTCTTCTCCAGCATAATCTTCCTTCTCACTCTCCACTTCAATCTCAGCCTCCTTCCCTTGTTCCTCCTCCATACCATCATTCACCTCCATGTCCACATTATCAATGTTAGCTCTCCCTTTTTTATGGGTAGGGGCATTAGATAGATTATCTTCAAACTCAGAGTCATTACAACTCTTAGAAATATGAGCATTAGTTACCAAGTTAGCATCCTTGCTAACCCTATCTTTTTTCTTCAGGTGTTCGTAAATGAGAAAAATAAGCCCCTGATGGGCTATGGGGTTAGATTTGGGCTTTTTGGCATGGTCAGCCAAGCTCTCATTCAGGGATGAAGCTAAATAAAAGGGCAAAGAAATCTTAACCCCATGGCGGAAATGATTGAGAATTGCAAAATGATAATTGTAGACTTTAGTAAATCTACCATCAACACTCAGGAATTCCATTAAAACCCTTAGCATTTTCTGCCAAAAAGACTTTACCTGCTGGGGGAGGTAGTAAGAAATGTTATCTTTCTTGGCAAGCTAAGCCTTCTCATCCTTAGTTTTTGGGAAGTTTTTAATCACTTCAACAGCAAACTTTCAGTCTCTATAGAACTTTGTGCCCTCCTTCTGAAGTCCCATGACCTCCGCAACCAAATCCTCATCAATCTTCCAGGTCTCCCCAAACAAAGTGACTCTATTGTTGTTCCAACCCTTAGCAAAGCCTTGAGACACCAATTTTCTGCTACCATGCAACTTTTCCATAGAGTCGGTGAATCCATGTCTATGGAGCCTCCTCCACACTTTCCACTCACTTTTCTAGTTCTCGCAACCAGAGGGCTCATTCCAGTTAAGGTTACCTCCCATGTTGAACAATAGGTCAAAATCTCCAATAGTATATCTCACAAATTGTAGGCTAAGTCTCAAACACAGGCTCTTGAGCAAAATACTGGGATCACAGAACAGAGTACCATTCATGATTTTAAAGAAGTAAATAATAATGGCCATAGAGATCCAACACTTATTATTATAATCCCTGTCACACAAGTGATCATGAAAATGACGTCGAAAAACAATCAACTGACAGTCGCTTGCCCCCAATCTCTATCTTTGGTTTCCGGACCCCAAAAGGTGATCATGATTTTAACTTGAACCATTGAGGCGATAAAATAATAATTTCTCCCTAACATCCCTTTTACATTGGGCCTCTCTGATATATTTAGCCTCCACCTCTAAATTGACTCCTTCATTAGCTAAAATATTCGCAACCTTATTGCCTTCCCTTAGAGTATGTGTTATGAGAATACTAACATAGTCATTTAATAACTTTTTAGCACTTTCAATAGTATTAGTAATATTCCAAGAGGAAGAACTGGTACCTTTAAGAGCCTGAATGATCTTGAGGGAATCCCCTTCCAACCAATTTTTTTAAAATTTGAATCCCTGAGCAAGCTAGAGGCTTTTCAGCATAGCATGAGCTTCAAACACATGATTATTTTGGACTCCAAAAGGAGAAGCAATAGCAGCAATGTAGACACCTTGATAATTTATGATGATTCCTCCCCCACCAGAGTTCCTAGGGTTGCCTTTGGCAGCTCCATCAAAATTCACCTTGACCCAATCATAATCAGGAAATCTCCAAACAATATTTTCTCTCCGAGTCTTATTTTCAGATCTACAGACTTTGTGGATTAAATTCCATTTAGTAAGGATGCCTTTTTCAATATCATTCATATCAGTAAAAAACCATTGTTTGTTTTCTTGTGAGGAATATTTATGTTTTCTTTTATAGCCCTGCAAAAATTTTCAAAGACCACCTGAGAAGTGCACTTAGCTTCCCTAAATATTCTATTATTTCTTTCTTTCCAGATGCCCCAGCAAGTCATGGGAAGGATTAAGGACCAAAGGATCTTGATAAGAAGAAATTTGGTGGGGAAGGTCCATTGCCAAATAATTTCCTTGAGATTGTTGTGCATAACCCAATCAACTTTCTAATTCACCCAAAAGTTACTCCAGATTTCCCAAGTGAAGGAGCAATGGATGAACAAATGATCAACAAATTCTTCCTCTTTTTGACATAGCTCACACCTGTTGGGGAGCATAAAACCTCTTTGGATCAAGTTATCAATAGTAAGAATCCTATTCTGAGTGGCAAGCCAAAAGAACATGTTGAATTTAGGGATAAGAGTTCTATTCCAAACTTTACCCCATATAGGGTTGCTGATCTGGGTAAAAGTGTTTTTATAGGCTAAGGCAGCCGTGAAGTCACCCCTAGGATTACTCTTCGAGAGGAACACATCATCAAAGTATTTGTTAATAGAAAAGGATAGTAGCTCCTGCTGAAGTAGCGAAAACCCAACATAAATAGCATCAAGCCTAACCCATCTATTCTCCTTTGAGTAGTTACACACCATAGACCCAAACCTCCTTTTACATTCAACAATGAATTGATTGCAATCTTGATTAAAGAGAGGTTTATCTTTAATCCAAGGATCCTCCCAAAACCTAATTTTGTCACCTTTTCCAAGGACCCATCCAGCTCCAGCTTTGGAAACTTTTGTAGATTTGATAATACTATTCCAGATGAAAGACCCAACAGGAATGTCTTCAGAGTAGAGGAGAGACTAGATAGGTTGATCATGAATATATTTATCAAGCCAAATCCGGTTCCAATCTTTCTTAATGTCATAAGCCCTCCATATTTTTTTAGCAAGAAGAGCTTTATTAAAATTTTTGAGAGCTTGAATACCAAGCCCTCCTTTGCTCTTTGGCTTACACACTTTGTCCTAGGCAACCAAGGGTATTCTTTTTTTTCCTTCAACCCCTGAACAAAGAAATATTTTCTGAATCCTTTCTAAGGCTTCAAAAAATTTAACCGGAATGCCAAGTAGACTGAGGGCATAGATATGGAGATTCTGAAGAGTAGCTTGAAGGAGCTGCAACTTTCCAGCTTGAGATAACATGGATCCTTTCCAACTAGCTATGTTTTTGTTGAGTTTGTCAATTAACATATTCCAGAAAGAGTTTGGGGGAACTAATCCCAATGGGAGACCCAAATAAGTGGAGGGGAGAATTTCCACCTTGCACCCAATGATATTAGCAATTCTCTGTTGTCCCATAATAGGGGTATTCATGAAGTATATAGAAGACTTGTCCCAATTGACTTGCTGGCATGTCGCCAAGGAATAAGAATTAAGAGCACCTTTAAAGGCAGCAGCCTCCCCAACAAAAGAGTATCCCATTAAGATAGTATCATCAACAAACTGTTGGTGAGAACAAAACACATTAGCAGAGGAAGGTTGAAGACCTTTGATAATTTTATTCACTTTCAATTTTTGGTTCAATCTGCTCATGCTCTCCACCAAGATGGTGAAAAGGATAGGAGATATAGGATCTCCTTGTCTGGGCCCCCTAGATGATTTAAAAAATCTAGAAGGAGACCCATTAATGAGAATAGAAAACATAGGGGTGGAGACCAACTCTCTGATAATTTTGATTATCTTATCATCAAATCTAAAAGCCTCCATAATTCTGAAAAGAACATGCCATTCCACTCTATCATAAGCTTTCGCCAAATCCAACTTTATCAGAAATCCTTCTTTATTGGCAGCATTGAGAGAATGAATATTCTCATGCACAAGAATGATAGAATCCAAAAGTTGCCTACTAGGGACAAATCCTTTTCACTCCTCAGAGATGATAAAGGGGAGGATAACCAAAAGCCTGGAAGTCAAAACTTTAGATATGATCTTATAAAAGGAGTTACATAGACTTATTGGCCTAAATTTTCTCATGGAATCCACCCCAGCCACTTTAGGAATTAAGGAAATAAAAGTGGAGTTGATTTCCTTAAGGAGTCTTCTTGAACCAAAAAATTCTTTGACCGCATTGACCGTGTCTTTTCCCACAATATGCCAAAATTCTTGGAAAAAAAACATAGGGAAACCATCAGGTCCCGGAGCCTTATCCCCCTGAAAGGACAAGACTATTTTTTTAATTTCCTTAGCAAAGGGGATAGCAGAAAGGGCCTTATTCTGATTAGGATAAATAATCTTGGGGATGATGTCAACCAGACCCTATTGCTTAGCAGAATCAATCTCCTTGCTATAGGTGAGGAGCTCAGAAAAGAAACTAACAACTTCATCCCTAATATCATCCTCCTTGAGAAGAATTTTGTCCTCAGCAATTAATCTGGAAATTCTATTCGTAGCTTTAAGTTTCATAGAAGTCACGTGAAAAAAATTAGTATTACTGTCCCCAGCTTCCAACCAAATAGCCTTGGATCTTTGTCTCCACTAGATTTCCTCCCTAGAAATAATGGTGTGAAGTTTGACTAAAATATCATCTTCCTTAGCCTTGGGATACTTTTTATAGCCATCTTTCTGTATAGAGTTTTGGATCTGTTCTAATTCCTCCTTTAGCTTTTTTTTAGATTTAGAAATATCACCAAAGACCTTCTTGTTATCTTTAATGTTTCTAAGTTTTTTGGCAACTTTGAACATGGCAGTTCCATCCACATCAATATTCCACCAGTTGGCAATGGATTTTTCTAGAGAGGGGTGAGAGATCCACATTTTTTTAAACCGTAAAGGGAAGCATTGTTTACTCTTAATGGACTCAGCAACAAAGGAAATGTGATAATGATATAAGCCAATTCTATTGACAACTAACAAGGAGCATCTATGAGAAATAATCCAATCATAAGTCATAAGGGATATATCAAGCCTTACCTGAGTGAGGTCTTCTCCATCCCTGCGATTAGACCAGGTGTAAGAAGCTCCAGTGAGATCAATATCAATAAGAGCAATGACATTGATGAATTCCATCAAATCAGATCTACTATCCAGTTGGGCTTGAGCTCCTCCAAATTTTTTAGTTCCTTGCAAAGGAGTATTACAATCTCCCATCAACAACCAACTGTCCTTAGGGAAAGATGTTCTTTTTTGCTAGATTTTATCCCAAAATTTACTCCTAGCAGCTTTGGAATTAGGGGCGTAGATATTTGTGACCACCCATTCCTTTCCTTCAGAGATAATTTTAACTTTCATAGATATGATGTTACCATCTTCATCAATCATATCCCCTAAAATATTTTTCTTGTTCCAAAAAATAGCCACCCCACTAGAGGCCCCATTTGAGCTACTACCACAGACCCCTCCATTTTTAAAGAAATTTAAACTCTCAACTTTCTCCTTACTCATTTTGGTTTCCTGCACAAGGATAATATCCAGCTTATGGTCTCGAATGAGATTCCATAATATATCTTGTTTATTGAGACCATTTAGGCCTTGAATGTTCCATGAGATTACCTTCATTTGGAAACCTGGGGGCAGGATTCCTATATAGTTCACTGCCTTCCATCAACTATGTTTTTCTTACTCTCCTGATCCCTATGTCATTTCATGGATTTACGTCCCTGCAGAGATTTGGATAGACTAATATCTGCCTTGGATCTGGTCCTAGTTTTCACCCCATTAGGGCCTTCTGCCTTCTTATTTTTCTTTTTTCCATTCCCTGTTATTTCTTCCTCATGCTTGTCTCTGGGATCAACTTGCATGTTATTCCATAGTTCTCCTCTTTTTTGGGATGAAGTGGGCATGTCAATTCCAATATTATGGAATAATGCATTTAGATTAACTTTAGGTGATCCAAACTTGATCTTCCTTCCAGAATTAACTTCATGTCCTTCAAAATCATTTGGGCATTCTTTATCTCTTTTTATTGCTGAAACTTGAAGGGCTTCATGTTGAGCTTTAGTTGCATTCTCAATCTCACCTTCCTCAAGAATCTCTTCAATGATTACATTCTCTTCCTCCTGAGTCTGTAGGATCTCAAAAGTATTGACTGTTTTGATCTCAAATCCACTGATTTCAGTCTTTTTATCTTCCTTCAAAAGGGGAGCCATAAGAGGGTTAGCATTTCTATCACCTTCTGAAAAGTCTTTTATGTTACCAGGAATTCCACTTCCTCCTTCTACTCTACTATCTTCCTTAGTATTATTCTTTTCTTTCCATATCTATTTATGGGAATTGTTAACCTTCATAAATTTTTTGGGGTTGCTAGGGAAAGCCTTAGCCCAGTGTCCAGCTTTCTTACAGGAAAAACACACAAAGGGGAGGGACTCAAACTCTATTGCCTATTCCCATAAACCAAGTTTGGAGTTTATATCAATAGAGCTAGGAAGATCCATCTTCTGTGAAATATTGACACAAATGCGTGTATAAACTAGTCTCTTTCGAGCTGCAGTCATTGGATCTATAGCAACAAGCTCCCCAAAGGAGTTAGCTATTCCTGAGAAAACATCCTCCACCCATAATTCAAGTGGCAAGCCTGGAAACCTTACCCAGACCGGGGCAGATTCAAAGAATGAATCATTGAGTTCCATCTTAGGAGACCATTTTCTCATGGATAGGGAAGATTTACCAAACATCCAAGGTCCACCGCTTTATGTTTCTTCCATATCTTCCCCACAAGAAAAGGAAAAAACAAAAAAACCCCTTAATAGGGCTGAAACATCAACCTATCCTTTTAGCCTCCATTTTCTCTTAACAAATGATCTAACATCCTCAATATTGGGTTGTGGTCCAACGAACGTTCCCACCAGAGAGAAGGCCATTAGAGAAATGCTATGATCAATAACCAAATCTGGAACAACAATAGCTAATTTATCCATTTTTCTATTATAGATATCTTCCACAAAGGGGAAGGATGATTTTCCAGTCGGTTTATTTGCAAAAAGACAACTCTAGGGTTTGAGAACCTTCACCTCTGTAGTCTTTTCAACGCCAGCTTTCACACCCTTGGGACCCGATTTTGGAGAATGTTTCTTTTTGTGGTCAGGAGGAGGGTCCCGATGCCATGGGTCCCCATCCAGTCTCCCATCCTCATCATCCATCGCTTGTCCTTGAGCTGCAAATTTAGTAGAACCAAAGGACCCAGCCTCGCTGTTCCCTCCATTTCCAAATTTCAAATTTCCCTCTGCTTGCGCTATTCCCTCCATTGCTCTTTTCTTGTTCCTTTGTCTACAAAAAAATGTAGTGTTTTCCATATTATTCCAAGTGCCGATGAACAAGATATCCTGCCGATGAACAAGATACTGGGGACTATGCATAAGTCACTTGCTTGCCGATGAACATTGCCAGAGTTAGTATCTACATAATGTTGTGAAGGCAGATAGGAGCATAAAAGGATATGATTAAGTAGAGTAGTGATATTACTAGATCAACAAAGACCATGTTGTTTTCTAACCATTACAATAGTTTTAAATCCCCTGACTAGGTAAGCTTTAACAAGCTTCTTGTTCAAATCCTATAACCAAGTGATCCACTAGTTTGGATTTCAAATCCTCCATCGAGGTTGCCTCTTACAAGGTATTTCCTTTAACAAGGTATTGTAGTCAATCCCTTAATCAGGTGTTCCTTAACCAAATCTGTTCTTAATAGGACATTTTTGTAAAGATTCTAACAAGGCTTGGCTCCTAACAGGGTGAACTTTAGAAGATTTCAGGATACTTGTGGGTATTCATCCCCATAGTGGTTTTTACCATTTGGGTTTCCACGTTAAAAATCATCATGTCAAGTGGTGAATGGTTTTGAGTGTGTTTTTGATATGGTTAAATGTGAATAACTAGTAAATCTACTAAGACATTTTAGATGACTGAAAGTGATCTGAAATGAGCTATTACTGATGTTAGTAAAGTGGTTTGATGTTTTGGTTAAATGGTATTTGAGTTTCAGATCTGTTACACTGTATCATTGATATTCTAATCAATCGGTAAAGATTGACAGTGCAGTTGCAGTTTTAGATACATATTCTAAACCAGTTATGTTTTGTAAGTTGTTTCCGAGTTTGAGTTAACTTAGGTGAAAGTTTTCATATTTTATATCTACTGATTCACCCCTCTCTTTATCATTATTATTTCATCATATTATCAACACAAGCAACAATGGACTTTGAACAAATCAAATCTTTCTGCAGACTTTGGAAACAACATGGTTTTCAACACGATCTGTCCTTTATCAGGATTACAGCATTGTGACCAAATAAAACATGTTAACATATGTGGAAAGAAACACAAATAACTTTAAGATTTCATTGTGTGTTGGTGTCAAGTCTTGGTTTTATTTTTATTTTATCTTTTGATAATATGTCTTTTAGCTATTCTGGGATGTCTCTGACTAGATATAATATCTCCAGGATGTCTTTGATTAGAAAGGCAAGGATGGGATATGTTCACCTATTGTTTTGTTGTTTGTGGATTGTTTGTTTAGTAATGCTATGAATTGTCCAAGGATATGAGAACACTATGGGTCTAGTGTGAACTGGGGCATTCCTTTTTTGTGATTGTCTAATCTCCATGCAAATGGGTGCAATGACTTTCTGGGTCGAGCCTATACCTCGATTGTCATAACCTATTTTCCATAATAAAGCTCAATGATGATAAAGCACAAGAATTTCTTTCACTTCCATATGTTCTATCTTTCATCCTCCTTTCGTGATTGACCTCCATCATCTTTCCCTAAGTTTGTGTAGCTCGCTATTACATGACTGAGTATAATGACACGCCAAAAATATTTGCATTTCCTATAGTTTGCACCATCATCATCACATGTTAGCATATCTCTTTTCATACATACATATAGTTATCACAATAGTGTCACATCTTGCATATATCACTGGTTAGTATCTCCATTCTCATATAAAATATAAAAGAATAAAAAATAATGCATGTCATCCTATAAATAATCATATCATATCATTACCATATACTCATATGCATTTAGTACATATAAACCCAGAAAAAGAACAAAAATATATTGCCTTTCATCATGTACATATTTGCATCCATATCATAAGCATCATAAAATCATCATAAAGCATATAGAACATCACATAGGAACACATGCATATACTTTCTGCAAGGATATATCATCTCATATATATCAAAAATATATCAGTGTCATGATACAATGATGTCAAAATATCATATGGCTACAAAATTACCCAAAGGACTATCCCCTAGATCATCTCGTTTGTCCCCTCCTGCAGACCCCGCGGGACCATCTTTTCACCAAAGAAGTTAACTATCTTGTGTTTGCCCAAATCTTAGGCATATACATAATGTGTCTCAATCCCATTGCCTTGATTGTGGTGTGGTCCTGAGCAGTCAAATCTGTTTGTAACTATTGTGTCATAGGGAATTGCTCTCTAGACTCAATCTAGGGTAAGTACTCCTACATCCAATCAAATTAATCATGTCAATCCTAGTGGTACTCATGTTCATCACATAGTGATTCTTATCTTATCCTATACTATCCTAGTGGTACCTATGTCCATCACATGGTGTTTCTCATTAGGCTCTATCCTAGTGCTTATGTCTATCACATGGCGCTACATCCTAGTGTATATGTTTGTCACATTGCACTATATCCTATCTTGCTAGAGGACTCATTAGATTTTATCAAATTGATGACTTATCCTATACTCAACTTAGAAAACCTACCTATTTAGGGCACCTGTTGAGTGAATCCTCTCAACAACTTATCCAATTGGCAATGTATGTTTATCATAGAATTGTCAATTCTAGCCTTGTTTTCAGTTTGTCTTCCCTAAGACACCCGTTTGAGTGAATCCTCTCAACAAATTATCCAATTGATAGCATACATTCATCATAGAACTCTCAATTTTGGCCTTTTAATACATAGAGACGATTCTATTGATTCCTCTTGAGTTATTCTTTTTCCTACGTGACCTTGTCATCCAATCTTGTCCATCCTTCCTAGTCTTTCTTTCTTGTCGAGAGATTATCTGTGATATTTTAAAAAATTTTCATCCAATCTATCGAGGGGGCATATCATTCCCGTCATGGGGCAACTTTGTATCAGTTTATTTTATCTTCTTTGAGCCAACACAACAAGTTGCATTGTCTCAAAGAGGGGCAAAATGTAGACACCTAAAATTGTCCTGTCTAATTAAATAAATATTTTATTTATTTAATTATTTTATCCCAAGTCTTCTATTTATTAAATAAATTCTTAAATTAAATAAATATTTAATTTATTTAATTATTTTATCCCAAGTCTTCTATTTATTAAATAAATTCCTAAATTAAATAAATATTTAATTTATTGAATTGATCCCACTTCCTCTATTAATTAAATAAATCATTATTTATTTAATTAATTCATTACCCTTTTCTACCCATGACACATGTCATTTATTTCTTAATTATTCTCTTACCTACCCCCTTTATCATTTATTTATTTCTTCTTCACCTTTTAATCATATCCCTCCATTTCCTAAAGTGTTTTTCTATATAAGGGGATACTCTCCTTCATTATAAACCCTAATCGTCTAATCAATGTGCCTAATCAATCCAGCTAGCTAATGATTGCATCAATCAAGCCTTCTTGTGATCAAACTATCAACCACAATCCGTTCTTTGTTGAGATCTTGTGCACACATAAAATCTGAGAGAAAATATATCAAACAAGATCAATGGAGATAGGAGACAATGAATATTGAAACCCTATTTGACATGTGAATGGTAATATTGTTTTATTTTGTTGATTTGTATGATCTTAGGTATCTCTATTGGTATTGGTAAATATTTCATTGTAGGACCTGGATTGTTTGTGGTTGGATCTTTATGGTTTTACAATAGTTTATCATCATCACTTTTCATCATATACATAAACAATATTATCTTAACCAGGTCTTAATTATTGAATCTTCAAAGTAACTCAAAGATTACTTGTAAAAATCTAAAGTTCTTCAATATTTATCACAAATAACTTTCACCAATTTTAATCAATTGAGAGAATATGATACTAAATGAAATAAGAACATTAATATCACACAAAATATTGAACTCAAAGAAAAGTTTGAATGCCAAGCTTCAATCCTTCTTGATTAAAATACAAATTCACAAAAAGAACACAAAGTCTCAATTTTTTCTTCACTTGCGAGTTTTGTTGCATAAAACAAAGATGGAAAAAAGATCCTTATTACAATAATAACCCTCATATATATAGGAGAGGGGTGGAACATGAAATAGGAAAATATAACTAATTCTATGACTAAGTCAAAAGAAGAGTTCGATTTGACTTAGGACTAGTGCACTCAACAAGTGGACAAGAGCAATTACAAAAAGCCACTTGAAGTGTTGTTCGATAAAACAAAAAGCCATTAGAGAATCACTAAAATGAAATAAGTGTCACTTTCCTTAGGTAGAATTCTTTTTTCTGAAATTCCTCAAACTTTAGGAAATCATGCTTCATCTGAACTCCATTAGGTCCTTCGGTATTAATGGTGATGATATTGACCCTAGTAATTGAATCCTCCAAATCAGTACAACCCTTCTTATGCTTCCTTAGAATAGTATCCAGGAAATCCAGGACAAACTAAAGATCAACCAACTTATCTATCAAAGATAAAGAAAAATCATATCTATCAATTTTAGCAGTTACAAGCAAACTAGATTCTTTAACAACCTCATCTACTGGTAGCACTTTCCCATCTTGATCAAGGAGTACACATGCAATTTCTAAACCTTTGCAACAATCTCTTCTTTCTTGTCAACACATTCATTTAAAGTCATCCTCATATCCTTGACTAGATGCTCAAGAATGTTCATTTTTGTGTTCTAAGGATTCTCACAATTCCACATACATGCATCATGAAGGAATAACATTATTATGAATAAGGTCATTAGAATCATAATCATCGAATTTTAACCAAGCCTCAAAATCTCTTTCTTACATTTTGATCTCTTGGGGGAAAATTTCTATGGTGCTACCTATTTCTATCTTAGCTATATAAAGGTTATTGACAATGGTACAAGCTAAAACTATGAGTCATGTGCTTTGACTCAACATACGATCCATCCATTCTACCACAACTCTACTATGAGATGTGACTTTCTCAATGCTTTTAAGAACTTGATCATCCAAGGATGAAGTTATTGGTTCACTAGTCTCAAAAGACTTATTTACCTTGATTAATATTGAAGTGAGTTGTGTGTTCCTTTCTTTGAGCTGATATTTCTTGACCTTATCCTCATCATATCTGGAAAAAAGATCTTCCAAAGTCAATATTGCATCACTCAAAGAAAAATCATGAGTTTGTTTTCCCAACTCAACTCTCTTTATAGTATAATTTGTATCCTTCACTTGATCAATAATTGCATCTTGGAGAGTAATATCAACCTCAACATACTTGTCCTTATTTTTATCAACCTTAAATCTTGACAAAGTCTCAACCTTCTTGGTAGTTTTGGGTTTGATGGGGACAAGTTGACTGAAATCAAAATTTGTAGGAGAAATAGCTTTCTTCTTCCTTTTTGGGGCATTAGAAAACAACTAAGGTGGCAAGATAGAATCATCTTCCCCACCAACCACCACATCCTGAGAGGGATTGATAGAGTCTTGAACAGTTGTAGTCACAAAAGGAGAGGCTATGGTGATCACATTGGTGGGATTTTCTAATGAAGATTCATTTGACCTAGGAACCAACTCATTGATGAACTTATCAAAATCATCTAACATAGATGTAGACACTCCAGACAATGTGGGAAAAGATGAGAAATAATTCTCAATATTATCACGAGGTGCATTTCTAGGGTTGACACACTAGCATTTGTGGAAGATATATGAATAAAACTAGATGAAACAACACTTGCAAATACCAGAGACTCAGGATCAGAAGTAGAGACATGAACTTGCAAAGTAGATTTAGGAGAAGATACTTGGGGTAAAGGTTCATCTATTTGTGGTAACTCTTCTACACTCAACTCATCTTGTCCTTGATCACCCTCTTATTCATGAATTAACTCTTCATTGGAAATTTCACCCTCCTTTTGTTCATTTGGTACATCCAATTCAGATATCTCCTAAACATTAGAGATTGAAGGCTTTTCCTAAGATTTACCTTTCTTGGATCCAACTATGAATTTCAATTTAGGATCCTTTGTCTGAGTAGCAAGATCATGTTTGTTCTTTGTTCTAATGTCTGATCTCTCTCCCATTGGGCCAATAATGTCATTATCAGAAGCAGAGGAGAAAGTTTTTAAAGGAACACCATGCAAAGATAACCAGATATTAGTATTCATAATAATACTTTGAACACATGCTCTAATAGAAGTGCACTCATTTTGCGACCACTGAATGAGAGGAAAAGGAGTATAAGAAACCTTGTTCTTCTCATACATTTGGTCCAAAATATCACCATCTGTTGGCATTTTGATGATGTTTTGATTGTCATTGATGGACACACACTTTCTTGATGTATGAGTTATGCTCAACCGGTAATTGTTCCAACCGGTATTGTGTATTATTGAATGTATAGTCTTTAGACTATTGGTATTTTGTAGAAGATGTTTACCGGTCACAGATTGACTGAAAAGCTCAAGCAGTATGAAGACCCCAAGAGGTTCGAGGATCATAAGTGGTACGAAGGACCCAAGCGGTAGTTAACTTTTGATCGGAACACTATGATCTACCAATCTTCATTTTTGACAACCGGTAATTGGTATATTGTATTAACCGGTATTACTCTATGAGGAGTTACCAACTAGTATTACTATAATGTGTGATGTGTTATCATCCATCGACATTTTGGCGGTGTTTTTGTGTTGTGTTACCAAATGTGTTTAGATGCACTGAACCTAGGAACTTGTAGTCTAATCCTATTGGACTGACATGAAATCAATTTCCTTTATAGGGACATCATGTCTAGGGTTTGCATGAGAGATATGTGAGATATGTAAGATAAAGAGTATGAGACATTGTGCAATCTTTGAAGAGAAGATTAGGTCTATGTGAAGAGATAGAGTGTGGAGATATTGAAGACTGAAGTAATGCTGAAATGCATTAACAATGAGCTGACAAGGATCTAATTAAGCATATTGTGCTGTTGTCTAGATCATTCACTTATTGATTACTAATATCTTCAACAAGTCTGAAACCCTTAACCGGGTAGGCCTAGTAAAGCCTTTGTAAATACTCTAACAAGGTTGTTCACAACTATGGATTTGAAATCCTCTAACAAGGTAGTCTTTAACAGGACTTATCTCCTAATAGAGATCTAGATTCCTAACAGGATCTGTTCCGGTGAAGAACATTGTATGACCTTAACCGGTCTGGTTTCTATTCTGTAGATAGTTACTTGTGAGTTTCTACTCACCGTAGTTTTTCCCATTTGGTTTCAATGTCAAATATCTTGTGTTATGGTGATTTTTCTCTTGTGGGTGAATGCTTTGTTTTCTATTTGGTTTGCACTTATCTTAACCGGTTTATTAGTGAATATGTTGCACCGATTATTTGCTAAACTATTTAAGAGTTTGATTACAGTATTTTTTGGTATACTAATTCACCCCCCCTCTTAGTATTCATCAATTGGTGATTGATGAATAATGATGAATAGTAAATACTCAATAGATATTGAGAGGGGGGGGTGAATCAGTATGGACAGAAACTTCTTTAACAACTTAAACTGCAAAGACTACAAAAACTGGTAAACAATATCACCGATCTAAATCAAGGCACTACCAGTAAAACACGATATGATTGTAATAGACATAAACTGGTAGTCATCTAGATCATCTCAAAACCTAATATCTCATCTCAATCTTCACCCATATGCTTAAGCAAGTAATACATCAGAAATACAATGAGCACTGGATCACCTTACATTACCGCTTAATAGAAAACACTAAAACATCACATGAAAAAGCATCACACATAACACAGTCATTTTTCACGTGAAAACCCAACTAGGAAAAACCATAGTGGGGATGAATACCCACAAGTTGTTCTTGAACTCTTTTGAAGTCCACTCTGTTAGGAGCCTAGTCCAGTTAAAGACTTTTACAACTGGTTATGCTAGGAACCGATCCTGCTAGGATCACCCGGTTAAGGGATGGCTAAATACCTGGTTAGAGGTTAAAACCTTGTTAAAGGTTACCTTGTGAGAGGATTTTAAGAACTCAATAATTTTGAGTCACCCTGTTAAAGGATTTCAAAAAGTCTGTTAAAGCTACTCGGTAAAGGGATTTTCCAACTGTTGAAATGATTAGAAGTCAATAGGTAATACACTAATCTGATAACAACACTCAATGCTAAGGCAGATCCACTTCATTTCCTTTACTTCTGCAATCACAATCTGTAGGTATCTACTCACTTCTCTAGTCTGGCAAGAATCACCTCACATACAATCATTTGCCAACAAATTTACAATAACAAACATCATCGACCTTATAGACAACAATTAGGTCAGTAGAATAAACCCTAAACCCCTAAGCATATAGGTTATCAATACAATCGGTCCAATCCTGAGTGTTTAATCACATTACATAGGATAAAACAATCTTGAACAAATCTCAAGACGTTCTCCATTGTCCGTTCTTCACCGCTTCTGGAAGCCGATAACCCATCACGTGCTCTCCACTGTTTACTATGATTTTGCACATTCCCGAGGTGGATAGAATCAATCTTCTTCATGCAAGATCCTCAAGAATATTCTTCACGCACACAAGGCTGACATGGCAACGTGATCTCATCTTCATTTCAATGTTGACTCATCACAAAATGTCATCGGTCGAATCACACAGACTTGGAATGCATCAACCAGAAACCCTGAAGCTGAGACTACCAACCGGTAGTCATATCAAATGAAACCCCGATACAAACTTTGCGTATACTGGTTCACATCCCAATATACTACTTCACTTTCTACATATACTGGTTCATACTGCTTCACTTTCTGCATATACCGATTCAATTCTCCAAGTCCTATTGTTAAAACACTTGAGATCTTTTCTCTTGGTGGAATACCCTAGGAATATTCCCTCATCACATTTTGCATCAAACTTGCTTTGGTGTTCACTTCTCTTGATATAACACTTGCTACCAAACACTCTAAAGTAGCTAACTATAGGAGTCTTACCTATCCAATACTCATAAGGAGTTTTATCCTTACCTTTCTTGATGAGTACCCAGCTCATAGTGTAAACTGCAGTGCTCACCGCTTCTCTCCAAAAAGTGTGTGCAACCTTCCCTTGAATTAGCATTGTTCTGGCAGCTTCAACTACAGTCCGGTTGTTCCTTTTTGCTAGGCCATTCTATTGTGGAATCCGGGGGGTAGACAATTGCCTCTTGATGCCATTCTCTTCATAGTACTTATTGAATTCTCCAGAAGTGAACTCACCTCCTTGGTCGGTTCTAAGGCATTTAATCCTTTTACTGCTTTCCTTTTCAAATAGTGCTCTAAAGGCTTTAAAATTTCCAAAAGCTTCAGACTTTTCTTTCAAGAATGTGTCCCACATCATTCTTGAGCAATCATCAGTAAGAATCATAAAGTACCTATCTCCCTGAACACTCCTAGTTTTCATAGGACCACACAAATCAGTATGCACAAGATCAAGTAAATTATCTGCTGTGAAAGATTTACCTTTGAAGGTTGAGGAAGACATTTTCCCCAGTTGACATTCTCTGCACAAAGGATTCTTCGGTTTGTTCGGCACAAGCAATCCTCTAACTACCTTGATCTTACTAGCCTTCACAATATTATCAAAATGAAATAGGTTACCTTTGGTCTGCATACCGATGGCCATCAATTCACCACTTTTTCCTTTTGTTTTGCACACTCCATCTTTGAATTCCAGAGTGTCCTTTATCATTCAGCTGGGCAACACTCAAAAGGTTATGCCTGAGACCTTCTACCCAATACACATTATCAACACTGATTTTTCCATTTAGAGAGATGGACCCTTTGCCTTTTACTATACATGGTGCATCATTACCAAATCAGACTACACCTCCATCGTACTCTACCAGAGACAAAAATTTTCTCTGATCACTAGTCATGTGGTGAAAACATCCACTATCAATAATCCACTCATTAGAATTATCAAAGCGGGAGACAAGAGCCTTCTTTTCTGACACATCTTCTTTAATGGCTACAAACACTATGTCTTCACTTTCTTCATCTTCTTATTCATCATCAGTGACACCTTCATCAACTACAACAAGACAGTTTCTCCTATTTCCTCCTTTAAACTTTGTAAACTTCTCTGGTTTGTCCTTATTATCACTGTTGGGATAGTTGACAACAATGTGTCCTATCCTATTGCAAGAAAAATATTTCAAAGGGAGTTTACCTTTGTATTTTCTAGCTTCCTTAGGAAGTCTCTTGGCAAGAAGAGATTCAAATTCCATCAGGATCTCCTCATCATCCATATCTCTGCTTTTTCTAGATTCACAGTTGGTTCAACTTCTTTTCCCTTTCTAGATGGTGCAGCAGATGCTCTAAAAGCTGATCCAGTCTTCTAAACACTGTCATCATAACTATTTAGCTCATATGCGGTCCACTTAGAAATGATGGAGTCAAGGGATACCTTTGTCTTGTCAATAGATCTCAACTCCTGAATAACGACAACCCTTATTGCATAGACCGGTAATAGGGTTCTCAAAACTACTAACAATGGTGGAATCATATATTGTACCTCCTGCACTCTTGATATCTCCAACAAATTTTTTAATTCTTATCCCATATTGTTGAATGTTCTCTCCTTCAACCATCCGCATGTCTTCAAATTTTTCCCTAAGACTCTCTTCCTTAGCTTGCTTCACATGCTCATCACCGCCATAGATAGACTCCAGAGTATCCCATACATCTTTGGGATTGTCTTTATCCTGAACATCTATAAACTCAATATCAGATAGACTGTTGATAAGAGCTTCCATAACTTGCCCATTCTCCTGAATTTCTCTTCTTTGATCATCGGTGAGAATACTAGTAGGGACAACATAAGTATTCTCAACATAGTTCCAATGTTGAGCACCCATGCTTTTAATATAAATCTTCATTATGTCCTTCCATATCTTAAAGTTATCTTTGTTGAACTTAGGACCTTCCCTCTTCATCATTAGAATAGGATCTTTTCCTCAAGAGGTTAAGCTTATAACATAGAGGACTTGGAGGACCACTCTGATACCAATTGATGAATAATGATGAACAATAAATACTCAATAGATACTGAGAGGGGGGGGGGGTAAATTAGTATGGACAAAAACTTCTTCAACAACTTAAACTGCAAAGACTGTACAAACTGGTAAACAATATCACCGATCTAAATCAAGGCACTACCGGTAAAACATAGTAAGACTGTAACAAACATAAAATGGTAGTCATCTAGATCATCTCAAAACCTAATATCTCATCTCAATCTTCACCTATATGCTTAGGCAAGTAATACATCAGAAATACAATGACCACTGGATCAACTTGCATTACCACTTAGCAAAAAACACTAAAACATCACATGAAAAAGCATCACACATAACACAGTCAATTTTCATGTGGAAACCCAATCGGGAAAAACCACGGTGGGGATGAATACCCACAAGTTGTTCTTGAACTCTTCTAAAGTGCTCTCTGTTAGGAGCCTAGTCCGGTTAAAGACTCTTACAACAAGTTCTGCTAGGAACTGATCCTGCTAGGGATCACCCAGTTAAGGGATGGCTAAATACCCGGTTAGAGGTTAAAACCCTATTAAAGGTTACCTTGTGAGAGGATTTTAAGAACTCAATGATTTTGAGTCACATTTTTCTTCTCATATATTGGGTCCAAGATATCACCATCTTCCTCCAAATCTTTAGGAACATCAACAAGACCAAAGTTCTCAATTTGTTTAATTGTTAAGCAGCAAAAATCAAGTTTCCTTATATCATGCTCAAACTTATAGTCGGCCCAAACATATTCGATCCGATGAACATGCTTATATGCCTTCTTCAGTTTGTTTCTCATCCCTCTATAGTTAAAGTCCTTTCTATCTTTGAATAATCTCATAGTGACTCTTCTCATCTCATCCTCCATGACTAGATTTGAAAATAGAATTGATAGAATATCTTCCAATGGAGAGATAATTTTAAACCTATCTTGTGAGAACTTGATTGATACTTGTGTCCTACATTCATATGACGAGAAAGCTCCATTAGCAAAATCTTGTCAGAAGGATATCTAGGGAACATGAAGGGCTCACCATTGAAACATCCAACCTTGATATAGGTGAAGGTTGGAAATTGAAGAAACATGCATCCATATTGATTGACAACTTCCCATGTGTGATCAGATAGGTATTTATCCATCATAACAATATAATAACCAAAGAAAACATCATTGACTCTTTGGAAATGATTATGACTTTCTTTTAAGACCAACTCGGTATAGTATTCATGTACCTCAACTTGCCTTCTGTCACCAGTATTAGTCAAGCCAAGAAAGTATCTCATTAAATTTGCAATGTACACCAAGTAAGAAGTTATATAGAACTTAAGAGTAGTAGGAACCTTGGTGAACTTCTCACAAATGACATTATTGATTTGATTTCATTAAAATATCTTCTCCTTGTTCTTTTAGATCACATGGATATACTGATACATCCACTTATGGAAAGTATTAGAAGTGGGAGTCCCTTAACTCTAATTAAAATAGTTATCAATTCATCGACTTCCTCAATGAAGTCACATCTAGGAAGAGTTTCCAGCCATCTTGCAATAGTCAGCTTTGGAGTTTTAAGCCAATTGTCATTTATATTATGCCTACAATTGACAAAATTCTTGTCAAAGTAGGCTATAGTTGACTGCATAGTGATATCTAAAAATCTATCAATACTTCGACATTTGAATTCTAAATAAAATAACTCCTCATCAATATTGATTAACTTTGTTCCATATTCATCCTTCATGCTTATGCTTTCAAGATCAAAATGCATCGCCACTGCCATCACAAATTCAGGATCCTGTGCTGACATGGGAAAATTTGTAGCTAAGTGTATACCGCTATTGATAATAGCTTTCATATCCCAATATGAAGTTGGTTTCTTGATTCTCTTGAGAAATGCTTCTAGGTCAACATGATCTATCTTCGTGTCTCTATTATGATCAATATTAGAAGTAACTGGAGAAAAAGGAAAAATAGGATGTAGGTCTTTCTTTTTGAATTTCATCCCTCTTTTGTTTGGAGACACCTTTGTCATTATTATATAAAAATACTGAGAGAAAGAGAAATTAATTAGTATCAACATGATACACTTTCTCAATTCATTTTTGTTCATATAATTTGAGCAAATTCTGACAATAGTACATTTGAGATAATTAGGTTTTCCAAAAAACCTATTTTGATAACTTGATACTTCTAAAGTAAATGGAATGAAAAATTACCATTTACGTGTGTGAAAATAAATGAATTTCAAATGAAAAACATTTGAAAAAATTCATTTATAAGTGTAGAACAAAAAACGTAATCAGAACTCATTTAAAAATAATCTAATTACACTTAGAAAAATCCCTCAAAACAAGTGTAATTCAGGCTCATAAACCCGAAATACACTTATCAAAAAAAAGAAAACCAAAGTGTTGATCGGGTCTATAGACCCGCCACACACTTAAAAATTACATGAAAACAATATAATGCAGGGCAGGTTCACAGGCCTACACTGCATCTTAAAGTATACAATGAAATGGTGTCCAACAAGATTGTAAACCTGACGTACACCATTTCATGGTGTATGGTGGGCCTACAGCCCCACCAAACACTACAAATAATGTAAAGAGAATAGGGCATGATGGAGTGTTGGTCGGGTTGCCAACACCACTCTTTTAAAACAACGAGGTAAAATGAAATGTGGTGGGTCACCAACTTTCCACACACCACACTGTAGTGTGTGTTGGGTTGATGACCCCCCACAACATCACAATGTTGAACATGTCAAAAGGGAATAACATAGGTCCGTGGTGAGTGTTGGTTCCCCAAAGGGTTTACACTGCAGAGGGCAGAAACCAAGTTGATTCTTCAGATTATTTATGGAGAATCCAACTCCAACTATCAATATCTTCAAGAACTTGGACCAACTATGACAAGGATTTTACAAATCCTTCTACAGTTTGGGCTCTAAAAGACCTAAGAGGGTGATCCCTTGGTGAATTTATAATCTTTGCTCCATACTCACAAATTACACCAAAACTAAATAGATAATCTCATATAAAGGCTTAACAAAGAGGGACAATGTCCGAGAATGATGAGTTCTTCAGTGATCCTCAACCTATTGGAGCATGAGATGGATAAAACATGAAATAACATACATAATACTGAAATGCATTCTGATAATCAACAACTTGTAACAAATATAGATGAATAGAGCATAAAAATGACTGTAAAGACTTATGACAAGCAAGGATCGGTGCCTTATTCCATTGGGTGCTTGAAATCAAAAGACACAAAATGAATTATAAAATAATTCTATCTAATAGCATTAAGATCTAAGCTAATATTGCCTTACAATATTTCTCATTTGCAACTCTAACCTAGACTACTTATCAGATCCCTGAACAAACCCTATCACTTTGCAATTTTGTTTTACCATTTAATTGATCCCTTAGATCAAAGCATAAACAAAAACTACATACATCATAACAATGCACTGAATGAAAGAAATCCTTGATTATATTTCATTCAAAAGTTGATAGAATTATACAATGGAGAGAAATAGATCAGAATTGTATTTCTATTTGAATAAACTTTTCTATTTCTGTCATAAAGTAATTTACATATAACTCCTTCAAGGACCTAGAAGAAACTTGACACAAGACTCTTATATATTGCTATGCAAAATCTTTATAATTTGCTCATTTCCACCTAAAACTTGGTACAACAACCTATGACTTTGAATTTTAGAAAAAACTAAATACAAAGATCAATTTCGAAACCCTGTCTCTTGGGCTTGAATTTCCTTTAATAGAAAATAAGGGAGCAAAAAAGCTACGAGCCAAAGGAGATACCTGTCGTTAAAAAATGACTGGTTACCCATAATTTTGTTACACAATATCCCCTTTAAGGATGTCACAACCAACACCAAATATCTGCAACTGATTCATCTTGACACTTTATGCACTTTATCCCCTTTTGTGGTTGTCGATGAAGATCTAAGATAGGCCCACCTTGTTGTTGGTCACGTCCAAAAAGTAACTACTGAAAAGAAACAAAGACGCCTGCTAGACTGTTACATCAAATAGTTAACTAATTAATTATTTGTAGTCCTTACTTGTCCTTTAAGTAAGTATTACTCCATTCACCATATTCTTCATCTGATGGCCATTTGAAAATCATAATCTCATCATCTTTTGCTCTGTATTGAGTATAGTTTACTGCCACCGGATTCACCTCTCTTTCAAAAGATTCAAAGAACATTCTTGTAAATATTATCTTATCCATGTTGTCCTCTAGCATGCCAGTATCTAGATCCTCACAAATGAAGTCCACTTGAGTGTTGATGTGGCCTTATAGGCCCCTATTCTAGTGCCCATATTTCCAAGGTTGCATAATCATCTACAAATTCTGATCCTTTCAATGCCAACCTTGCTTCTTCCTCTGAACTAAATTGTTGATCTTTTGGTTTCCTAATTGCATCAAAAGCCATTGCATCAACTATATCCCATAATAGAAAAATTAAGACTCTGGCCTGACTTATGATCATCCTTCCTTCATTTGCACTAATTCCTTTTAATTCTTCCATCATTTTATTATTGACCTCTTCCTGATTTTCTCGATCAAACTTGTCTGGCCTTTGGGCCTTTCTCTGATAACTTCTCCTCTTATATTCCTCTATCTTCATTTTCCATACAAATTGCAGGAATGTCGGGCTTCTTACAAAGGTTTCATCCTCATTAAATCTATCACATGCCTCATTCCTTGCATCTCTAAAATCTCTTCCCTGAATGTCCAAAGGAGTGAGGTCTAATTCTAAAGAAGGTGGCACAGGAGGAATACCAATATGCATCTCTGCATTTGTCACTACAATGGTATCCTCCTCTTGCTGCTCTTCCATGTGCCGCTCCACTCTTTGTTCTTCAACCTGCCTCGGAGGTGAAAGAGGCACATGTGGTGGTGAAGGAATTTTGTCTAATTCTTCAAGATCAATGATCTTGACCCCTTTAAAAGGTTTTACTTTTGTTTCTGGGGGTGGATCTATCTTCATTATTTTATTTCCTTTTCTTCTCACCAATCTTCCACTATCACTGCTACTCTCCTCCTCACTACTTGTTTCTTATCTTAGCCTTTTTATTACAACACCACCCTTTGGAGGAGGCACATAGCTAGGTCTACCTTCTACTATCCCACTTGTTCTATGAGGTGGAGGAGGAGGTGAACTTGGTTTTTTCATTCTCATCTAATGAATCAAGCTTTCTTCTTTCAGTGTGATGGGTGTAGGTTGTTGTACATTTCTTCTCTCAACTTGCGACCGTGGATTTCCTCAAGTCTAGTTCTCTTTTCCTTTAATGCAAGAGTTAGTTCATCAAAATTGTCAATGAAAAAATTAACTTTGGCACAAAATGGAGTGAAATGTTTTACTGGATCATAGCTAGGATCCATTTTCGCACTATAGCCCATAGCTTCCTAAAAGTATCTATTTCTCCTTCCTCCAATCCCAAGTCATGAAATCAAATTCATTTCTTATTATATCCTCAGGAAAATTATGCTCATGGGGCAATGGGCTTCCTTTTATTATTTCCCTGGAAATATTGTAAAACCCCTTTGAGTCACTATGTCTGACTATGCTAACCCCTAAGTGATATGGTGCAAAAATCTTGTCAAAATGCACATATCTCCCTTTTATAATATCAAAGTATGGAATGCCAGTATAATCAGGGAAAATAGTCCCTTTGCCTCTACCCTTCAACTCCTTATCGTGTATACAACCTATTTGCCACAGTACTTCAACAAAACCTAACCTCAAAGGAACAATAAAAGGTAATACATGTGGTTGGCCAGGGAAACCATAAACTCCCATAACTATGCTAACATGATAAGGGATGATGTCCCCCTAGTTGTTCTCAATTTTCAAAAGTGGTAGCCTTTCCTTTAGTCTTACAAAATCATGCAGCTGCATGGGAATCCTTGGTGGATTTACTGTTAATCTCTGCCTCAATCTAGAAGCAAAACTATTATCAAACCTGACAAAACTGGCTTCCTGCCTGTCCCAAGACATGCCCATACTCCCAAGTTGCACTAACACTTCAATATTATCAACTGTTCTCTTGAGATTCATGGTATCTTCAAAATAATCTGCATTTCTATAAAAGAATATGTGCATTAACAATGAATACCAATAGAAATGAGTGTCAATTACACCATTCTTAATATCTTGCAACACATCATGAATCTTCTCTTCAAGGTACAAGGCAAAGTAAAAAAACACTATAAAATTAGGATGTTGAATTTTTATAGCCATATACATAAAATCTAGTGGTATGACTATAATAGGGTTGAACCCCAAAATCTGACATAGGGAAAAGAAAGTGGCGTGCAAATACTTGGAAAAAGAACCAATAGGAAAAGGCTCCTCTAAACTAGGGCTATGATGTTGTATCTCCTATTTTTGCCAAATGAGTTGGAAGGAGGAGTCATATTTCAAGGCACTTGAAAATAGGAATTGCAAATTTCTCTATCCATACCACAACTTAAACATTGCCACTCCAGTCATTTGTACCCTTGCATCCGCAATGTTAAATGCTTTATCAGTTAACCCCTCTCCTAGGGTTTTGCCTTGTACATGTCTCTACCCTTGATATTTATCATTTGTCAAGGGATTCAATTGATAAAGAAAATCATAAAAATATTCCTCTTCAAATACTGTCTGTCCTAAGTAGTTTTGCAGGGGAGCCATCCCACTTAACTAGGGCTTCTTAACAATTAACCACCGAAGGAAAATGGAAACTAGGGCTTAACACAAGACTTATTAATTTCAACATAGAAAAGTGTGAATTCTCACCCCCTTTTACTAAATTTTAAAACTCTAGAGAAATTCACAATCTTTTCACTATTATTTCATACAATTTGCACTTTCAACAACTCTAAAAACAAAGAAGGATTTAGCAACTTAAAACTTTGTACACACCAGATGAAATCTAATTCTGCATTGTGAGGACTCATACCAATCTTCTTCAGCTTAGGAGTCACCTTTTGATCACCTTTGAACCGCATTGTAAGTCAGAAATAGCTCTAAAAATGCTTTTATTATTGTTCTGGAGTGAAGCATCACCGTTTCATCTTCCATTACTACTCACACGAGTAAAGAAATGACTTGAAACTATATTTGAATCAAGTTTTAATCTTCACCGTTGATTGACTCCCTACTGGCAAACCACAAAAACAACATTGGTCAATCTGACATTGACCATTACATGTGGCAAGTGGGCTCGTGAAAGGTATGGCGTGACATCTCCAACTCACCCTCCACCTCACCTCAGTCAGCGCCCCCACCATTCGTCTTACTTAGGCCCGTTTTGGACACGTGGCATCATCTTGCGATGCCACGATCCATAAACTCTAAGCATCTCCCACTATGGGTTTGCAAGAGCTGTTGGATCTATTCAAGCCATATCTCCCAGCCACGGTGTCTGCCAGTCTTAACCACCTAATGATTGAGCATCTTTTGACTGAGATTAAAATATCTTTGTTCATTAAAACACGTGCAAATAATAGGATCTTTTAGTAACCCAACTGTTAAACAAAGACGCCACATAAAAATTAATGTTGAACTTAGGAAAATTAATTAGGCATAGGCTAAAATATTAAAGGCAGCCCGCCCACAAGAAATATTAATATTCAAACTTAGGAAAAAACAATAAGGGCCCGACATAGAAAATTAAAATGCCTAGGACAAGAAACATGACCCCCTCTTGACGATGAATATGACCCTCAACCTTAAGTGAAAAAGGTAATGAAGAATTATAATAGGCTTAAGGGGATTAGTAACTAGACTTAATCAAAATGCATGGAACCCTAAACCCAATGCTTGAAACACATGAGAGAGAGCAAAATTAATCCAAAATGACCAATATTTTTACTAAAGCATTAATTTCTTTTTTCATAGTCATTTTCAGGACTATCAGTGGCTCTAGTTGGGGATGATGATTACTCAATAATGATGCACGAATCTAGAATATCAGGTGGAGTAGACCACTGCAGAGCAAACCAAAAGTGAAGTTACCTAGACAAAGCAACTCGAACAGAAAAGGAAACTACTTTACTTATATACATGACCTGAGCTAATTCTCATGGAAAATAGCTACTTTAAGAAAAGTAGAGCTTCTAGAATTGTCCATGAATAGGCAATTCAAGAGTATCACCATTTATATCTTAGAGAAAATATGAATCTTCTCCCCACTTGCTCTAGATCAGATATGGGCCAGGCCAAATGGCATCAAACTTGCCATATTTTCCTTTATCTTTTATCCTAACATTCCACATTAGAACTAAATCATAAACCTAAAAGTTTCTTGCATCTGTTCTTTTATCATACAAGTTCTTTACTTGCATCTGCAATTTTGCATTTCTGGTATTATCTTCTCTTCTAGTTTCATCTAACTCTATCAGAGCTTCAAGCCTCAAATGCATATCATCATCTATATCATCATTATAAGTTTGGACAAACTTATACATCTACATCAGATTATTTTGGGGAAGCCTTGCATGTATACCGTACACCAAGTCAAAAGGAGCACATCTTATTGCCTTTTTAACTGTTACCCTGTTTGCCCAAACCGCCAACTTTTGCTTTGAATCCCAAGCTTTCTTGTTTTTCTCCAAGATTCTTTTAATGATTGCTTGATTCAGCTTGTCCATTTCCTATGGGTGGTAAGGTGATGAGTATGGGATTTGGATACCATACTTACTGCAAAATATTCATATTCATCTGACCTAAAACTCATGGCATTGTAAAAAACTTTTCTTTTTGGACATCTAAATCTGGTCAATATATTATCTGTGAGAAAATCAATCACCACCTTACTTTTTTCTTTTCTAGTTGGTATAGCTTCAACATATTTAGTAAAATAATCCATATCCACTAAGATCCAAGAGTGACCACCACTGGATTTACATGCTATTTGTCCAATAAAGTCTATTCCCCATCGTTGAAATGGAGCCTTCACATTTACAAGTTTCAATGGAAAATTTACTGAAAACCTCTGGCATGGAGCATATTTTTTGATTAACTGGTATACGTTCTTGAATATTGTTGGCCACCAAAGCCCAACTCTGAATATTTTATGTGTAGTTGCTTTCTCCATATAATGCCCTCCACAGACCCCACTATGCATCTCTATCAGCAATTTCTAATCTTGATCTTGGTTCACACATTTTAACATGATACCAGCATTGCTCCTCCACCAGAGTTTTCCATTTACAATAACATATTATATGGCATGTAACTTCAATGTCCTCTTTTTGTTATCACTCATTCCTTCAGGACATTTGATCTTTTATAAGTAGCATATTATGTCCACATACCATTCATAGTTATCCATATCACAAAGATAAGCTATGTGTTATTCTTCTATAACATTTATCTGATTGGCACAGGTTTCTTTGACACATTAATTTGGCCAATCCTTGTCCTCTCACCAACTTAGTGATCTGGATGTCAATATTAAATTCTTGGATCCTCTTGATCCATCTACATTTCCTCCTAAATACTTCCTACTGTTTGAAGATGTTTGTGACTACATCACTAGGCACATCTGCATCCACTATTGCTCCCATCAAATAACTCCTAAAAGCCTTCACTACCTTTACTAGTGCATAAGCCTGCTTTTCATTAAAGTCATACTTCAACTTTGCGGCTTGCAAAGATTTACTAAAAAATGCTATGGGTTGTTCAAAATCCTCTGAGTTATTTTGTAGCAAGACTACAACAACAGTATGAAAAGATGCAAAAAAAAATATTTGCATAGATTTTCCATAATCAGATGTCTTCAAAACAGGTACATTTTTCATAGCTTGTTTGATTTCTTAGAATACCTTGGCTGGCTCTCCTTCCCAGTCTAACTTTGCACCCTTTTTTAGCAACTTATAAATAGGTCTACCAATTTATGCAAAGTTAGTAACAACCCTTCTGAGGAAATTAATCTGCCCAAAGAAAGACTAGATACCTTTCACTATCTTGGGCTGAGGGACTTTATCAATTATTGCTACCCTTTCTGGGTCAATTCTCACACCATCTTTTGAAGCAATGTGACCCAGTAGTCTACCCTCAATCACCCCAAAAGAATATTTCTTCAGGTTCAAATGTATTCCATAGTCAACAACTCTATTAAATATTTTTTCAAGATGATCACAGTGATCACCTTTCTTCTTAGAATATGTTATTATATCATCCTGATATACAACCAAGAATATATTTATAATGTCAGGAAATGCAACGTCCATAGATCTTTGGAATGTTTATCCTGCATTTGTCAACCTAAATGACATCCTTACATAAACATAAGTCCCCCAAGGTGTAGTAAATGTTGTCTTGAATTGATCATATTCTTTAACCATTACTTGGTTATAACCAGAAAATCCATCAATCTTAGACAAAATTTCACACCCTGTGACCCTCTGCAACATTGCTTCTATATTAGGTAATGTATAATTGTCTTTCAATGAAGATATATTCAGATTTCTAAAATCAACACACAATCTAATATCTCCATTCTTCTTTCTTACATGTACCAAGTTAGACACTCATGATAAATGTCTAATAGGCTTAATGATTCCATCATCCCTTAGCTTGACCAGTTCTTCTTCCATTTTAGGCACCAAGGTTGGCTTAATTGGCCTTTGCTTTTGTTTGAAAGGCTTCACACCTTCCTTCAAAGGGATTTCATGTTGAAACATGTCTTCCCTATAAGATTTTAAGTCATTCAGAGTACTTTGAACATTTTGGGTAGGAGTACTTGCACTGATATTTTGTGTTGTTGTAGGGACTAAACTAGAAACATCTTGAGTATTAGATGGACCAGCAGTGAATAAAGCATTATTTAATGTTTACAATTTAAGGAAATCAAATTTTCTCTTCATTTTTGCTATTGAAGCTTCCATCTCAATTCTTTTTCTCTTTCACAAGAGTTTCACTCTCTATCCTAGCCATTTCTAATTCAATGTTAGCTTGAGACAATCCATGACTTAGATCCGGGATAATTGAGGATTTTTTATCATTTATTTTGACATTGGATACCTTTTTCTTTCCTTTGTGCTGATCTGATTTGGGGATCTTTGCATCTGCACATTGGACTTTAAAATCTGATGTGCAGGTTGATTTAGCATTTTCGTGCATGTCAGACTTTAAAGTCCAACTTGTAAGAGTTTTAGTCCTACATGCCACTGCGCAATTAACAATTAATGAGCGCATTTATTGCTAATTTTTGGGGTTGTTTATTAATTTTTGGGGCTTATTTCCTCATTTCTTTTGGTGATTTCTCCTCTGTGCATGCCCTCCTGCTCCTCTCATTATGTTTTCAACCTTGATCACCTCACCAGTTATTTGATTTTTCTTTGGCCGTGTGGATTGAGGGAGGGTTTTTTTGTTTTTATTTGTTTTTTCCCTTCCATCTTTTCTTCCCCGGCATTTTTGGTTTTCTGTCGATTAGGAGCACATCGAACATTAAAAATCCAATTGCTCCTGAAATCTTCCTCTCAAGGTCTGAGAGCACATCAGAATTTAATGTCTGATGGCCCTCTGACCCTTTTTTTTTTTCTTCCCCCTCTTCCCTCACCTGCATGTTAGGTTATAAATCCCGACATGCAGGCTAATGAGTGGAGATCTCTCCGCATATCAGACTTTAAAGTCCGATATGCAGGAGGGTTAAACCTCACATATTAGACTTTAAAGTTTGATATGTGAGAGGAGATTATCGGATTGACATGTAAGGTTTTAAAACCCGACATGCCAATTGATTTCCCTTCCCCAACACAAGTCCGATGTGCTGGTCTTTTGAATGATTTATCTTTATACATCAGACTTTAAAGTCTAATGTGCTAATGATTTTTCCTAACTTACACATTGGACTTTAAAGTTCGATGTGTCGATGACTTCCCCCAATTCGCACATTGAACTTTAAAGTTCGATATGCAAGTAAAGATGTTTTACCCTTGCACATTGGACTTTAAAGTCCGATGTGCAATTTTTGACTCCTAAGGTGCAGATTAGACTTTTTTCCCCGACCTCCCAGTTTTGACAGTTTTGATCCCAAGCTTGTTTTGAGTCCAATTTTTTGATCCGATTGATAAAATTTAGTTTTATTGATGATGATAATTGTCAAAGAAGCTAATCCTCAGTGTTGAATGCAACAATTTGTAGATGTCAAGACCATCTCACGATAAATCAGAACCTTCTTCGAGTCAGTTGGAATCTTCATTGGGTAAAACATCAACAAAGAAGATGAAGTACAAGTATGATAAATACTTGAATTTGTACCTGGAGAGTTCAGTAGATTCAAACATCAAGGAGATCAAAGATACAAAAATTGGTCATGTTAGTATGTAGGAATTTATTGATCGAGTTGAGAAAGCTCCTTCCTGCCTAACAAACTTGATCAAATATGAGTTGCATAAATATGCTTCCTTCCCAGTTGCAGCTCATGATCCAGATTTTGTGCTTGCAGTGGCAGATCACTTTGATCCAAATACAAGATAGGTTAAGGATGCTGATCAAAATGTGGTTATTACTTTGGACAATGTTTTCTTCAACAGTGATTTCAAAGGTTCTTCAGTCGAGGAAGTGGCTGACACTTCTCAAGAAAGTGCTCAGGAGTACTATGAGAAAAATGATGTCAAATGCAAGAAAGTAATTAATACAGTGTACCTCTCTGCAACTAGGAATTCTACCACCTCACGATGGCCTAAATACTTCCATAAAAGTGACTTCAATGAGGAGTACAATGATATGGTCACCATGTTGGCATGAGTGAAGGATTTAAAAGACTCATTATTTCCAAACCTCGATGTGCTATTACATGACTATAATTAGGAAAGGGGCTGCAAGGATTGATTGGGGTGAACAAATCAATGATGCACTCTATGTGCAATTTAAGGAAGTGACATTGAAATTCTATATGACTTCTTACCTGGTATATGCAGATGCTTCTATGAAACAATATCCAGGTTTATCTACCAAAGGTGACAAGAGGCTAGTACCTATGTGGGAATATTATGATCAACTCACGATCAAGAATCAAGGTAGCCATTTTAGGAGAGTCAATGATGCCTTCTTTGTTGTGTGGAAGTGCATGTTTGATAAAAGCCTACTAGAAAGAAAAGATTATCAGAGGCTGCATATACTAGGGTGTCTCATTTTGGATACATTTTTCTTCAGTTTCCAACATTCACTTACATCCAGATCAAATGTTTCTCAGGGGAACCCTTCATTTTACCAAGGTATCCTTTTGATAAGATCATCCTCATGAAGTTGTGTCGGCAACTAATCTATGTGCATGAAAAGCAATCACAAAAACATAAGACCAGATTGAAGTTCCCATAATCTATTGGCAAGTACTCAATTTTAACTAACCCCAAGGCCAAGAACATGGAGGAAGAGATGCAATGGAACACTATGAGAAGATTCAAAGCATGAACTAACTTTGATTTTTGTGGCATGAAGAATAAGATCAAAAGAAACTACACCCATGTTTTTTAGGTTCGAGGATGTGTGGGTGGATTACCAAGATGAGGAAGACATAAGAATAATGGATTTCACTCGTCTTATCCTAGAACAGATTGAAATTCTAGATTTGGAAAAAATCCCAATGACCATGGAGGACATTAATGACATAATAGACCCAGTCTATTATGAAAAGAAGATTGCTGACTCTCCACTTCCTCCAATGCAATGGTCGAAAAAGGAGAGTAAGTCTATCACTCAAAGAATCTCACCCATTCTGGTGAATACCAATGCATTGCTATTAAAAAATAATCTTAGAATGAAACAACTTCCTGCTAGTTCTGGAGATGATGATAATAGTGATGGCTCGGTTGGTAAGACAACTATGGCTGAAATAAGAACCAAGGGCAAAGCAGATCCACACGTATCATCCTTAGCTTCTATAACGCAATCTAAGGGGAAAGGACCCAAAATAGAGTTCATAATTAAAGGGTTCAAGAAAGGTGAATCATCTTCAACAACACCTGAGATCCTCATCAAGAGGAAGCATAGGATGAAGAGCCAACACATCATGGCAAAATCAATGTCCCTACCACCTCACAGGCACCTACACATCCAAAGGTTATTGTAGACGTATAAAAATGACCACTTTCCTAAGTGAACATTTAATATTCATTTTAACCTCATTCCTCTAAATAATTAAATTTAATTAAATCATTCACATTCATCTATTTGATTAAATGAGTTATTCAATTTATTTAATTAAATTCATCTTGGCCTTTCATATCATTTAATTAAATAAATCACTTTATTTAATTAAATCCCCTTTCTAACCTTTTTAATTAAATTTACATTTAATTAAATTATTCACTACAAATAAATAAATCTAATTTATTTATTTAAATCCCCCACTTGCATTTATGCAAATTGCATCTATTTTTGTTGAAATAAAGCAATTTATTTTAATTAAAATTACCCTCCATCCACTTGCATTCTCCTACATTTCCCACTTGCCTCTCTAAACCCCCCTTCTTGATTCTTCTAATCACTTTTAAATTAGCCTAACCCATCTACTAAATATTGTCACATCCCTAAGCAAAACGAAGTCACTCCTCAAACCCTCAAAGTCTTTGAAAACCATTAAAGGCTTTATGTCTTCAACAAGTTAACCTTGAAAGTCTTCCAAACCATTAATGGTTAACTCAACCCTCATGCATGATCAAAGACTTTCTCTAACTCAACCTAGGGGTCTCATCAAACATTCATTGCTTTGACCATGGTTATCCCTTTAAACCTTGCACAAGAGTTTATCCTTTGGGTAAAAGCTTTGTCCAATGGATAACATTAACCTAACCTTAACCCTTACCCCCTAAGGTAACCATTAGGTCTTCTCAAGAATTTAATGCTTCTTACATCTCCTCTCAAGCAGTCTTATGTTGACAATTGCCACCATTTCATTGGTGAGAATTGTAAACATGGATTGATAACTTTCATTCCTATCCCTTGATAAGATTATCCAATCTTGACCCTTCATTGCCCTATTTTTCCTATAAATAGAGCCCTCATTCCTCCATTTTGATATCCAAGTCTTTAGTATCAAACTTATAGATATTTTACTCATATCCAAGTTTCATGCATTTAATCTATACACATTTTTATAAAGCATTTAGTTTCTCTTTGAATAGAATTAATCTAATAAACATTTTAGAAGCATTTCTATTATCATAATAATCATATTAAGCTAGTGTATCATATTGGGATAGTTATTTTACTAATCCTTTCATATTATCATCATATACATGCTAGTTTAATTCATATCTGTTAATATCATGCACATTTAGAATTGCGTTCATGTTAGATTAATCAAACATCCCTCATTCTCATGATTGTCATCCCTAAGTCACTTTTCTCAGTGATCTGAGAGAAAAGGCATTGGCTTGAGGGGTCTTGCGAGATAGAGAACAATGGAACATCCCTTGGGAAGTTGAATTATTACATATAACTCCATAACTTGCACCAAGAGTCCCATTGGTGTGTGGACTAGTCCTAAATTCGTATTTTTTGTTTCATCACACCACTTTTCCTGCACACATTTTTGGTGCCCACTGTGGGGCTCAACCCCATTTATCAAAACATTTTTAATGTAGGAATAACATGGCAGGTACATGGAAAATATGAATTAGCATGTTGGTACCATCCTTTAGCGCATCCGGTCTGTCTTCCGGTGCATATCACTCACTGTATAGCGCGTTGGACCCAAAACTTAGCACATTCCGCAATAACCTTATCGCATAATACTTTTGCTAATTCCTAATAAACTTCAGCGCTTTGAGGCATCAGTTCAGTGCATCCATACACTAGTGTAGTGCATCTAGGTCTTCTGTTAGCACATTGGTGCAATTCTGTAGCACGTAGGGTCTGTAAATTAGCGCATAACAAATACAGAGGAAAAATACAGTTGTAACTGAGACACAAACTTAGACTTGTAGAAGTCCACCTTGAAAACTCTTTTTGCTAACTAGTGTTTTTATTGCAGGTCACTAACATCTGTTTTGCAGGGTTGGAAGATTTCATTTTACTATTTTAGGCATTTGATTATGTTTTCTTGTTTCTAACTTTGCTAAGTTATTTGAAATTTTTCATTTTTCTTATTGATAAAAATGAACTCATTTTCCTTTTGGGTTATTTAAAAAGAACAACAAAAAAACCTTAATCTTGCTTTCATAGGGAGAGAAACACTTCATTTTGGGATTAAAAAAAGAACAAAGATAAATTTTATTTGTGCAAATTTTTAAAATGAACCTCACCATCCTTTGGTGTTTAAAAGGTTCCACTTCATTTTTTTGCATAAGCTAAAGAACCTCATTTCCAAATTCTAGATAAAGTAAAAGAGGGAAATCCTTCCCCTATCGAATTTATTTTGTTGACCATATCAACAATTTTCTTTGTTGGCTAGGATTTCTTTACTTAGATAAAAAAATCACTAATTTGAGAGTTAAAAAGAACACCGTGCCTTTTTTGGAGCAACATCTCCCAATAGAAGTTACCAAATCACTAAATTGAAGGGTTAAAGAGAACCATTTTGTGCCTTGTCTCGAAAGTGGAAGGTATATGCTCTCCCCTTAATTGGGTGACCAAAAATCCAAACCACTCTTAAGCTTTCTATAATTCAAGCATTTACATCCTTTTGTAGGCCTGCCCTCCCGAGTTTCTCTTAGAGCACCATTTAAATGGTCGGTGAGAGGGGAATGACCTAAGTGGGAAATGAATTTATCGCCAAGTGTTCCACCCCACTATAATCAAAAGTGGAGGATGATGAAAGTCCCTTCAATGGTTTTTCTCAGTGATTAGCCTTCCCCCAGTATCTTTACGATAAGTAAAGCCTTTGTTCTAAAGGTTGGGAAGCCTCCTGAGAGAGTTTATCACTGAAGACTGAATGGAATCCTGATTACAAACTTTAGTAATAGAAACCTTGAGCTGAGTCAGTATCCAAAAATCCTCAATATCATAGTGCAAGGGTGGGGAAGAATCCACCCTGAAGATTACTCACCATATATCTCCCAAGATAACTACCCAATTGTGAATCAATTCACTTTGGGTTAATTTTTGGCAAAAGGCAAAAAAATGGGTGCCCCCTAGGGGGTGACATGACTATTTGAGCTAACGGAGTATCAAGACTAGTGGGCTATGGTATTGTTGATGACCTTTGAATAAAGAGTCTATCTGAATTGTCTTAATTGTATCCAAACCTATGAAAACATTAGGGATTTGAACACATCTTCGTAGAACATGCACTCTTTGTTTAGAATAGGCAAAATTGGTTGTCTTTTTCGTGCAGTGTTTGCAATTTAAAATTCAAAAAGTCATCCATCAAAATTAAAACAAGTGTTGAAAATTTCCAAAAAAACCAAAAACAAAACAAATAGAGCAGTTTAGCATGTAGGAGCAATCTCCTAGTGTATCTAGAGCACACTTTAGCGCATACAAGTTGAAACTTATCACACTCATTTTTAAAAATAGCACATAACAGTCGTAAAATTTGATAAAATTTTCATTAGCACTCTAAGACACCATATCGGTGCTTTGAAGCATCAGCCTAGCGCATTGGCGGCAAACTCTAGCACTTTGAGTCTAAAAATTAGCACATATTAAGGACATAATAGCACGTAATCATCCTGGTCAAAGAAAAATTCAAAACTCTGGTTTAGCGCGTAGCATAGGAAGCTTAGCGCATTGGTGGCTTTTAATAGCACATCTAGATCACACTTTAGTGCATCCAATCTCTATCTTAGAGCATAGGTAAACTTGGAAAAACAGAGAGAAAAACTGAGCATTTTTGAAAATTTTTATCATCAATCTTGAGTACCATTTTGGGCTCTTAGTCAAACTCACCAATCAAAACTTGAACCAGAACATCAGAGAAGTATTCCAAGCAATCAAGCAATTTATTCTCAAAACAACATTTGTCAGAATCCAAAAATAGTTAGAGATAAAACTTATCCTATTGAGATCAAGTAACATCATCACATTGATCAAAAGGTCCACCAATTAAATAGATTCCATCAACAAAACATACTTAGTTTAAACTTAAGTTGTCAAATCGAGTCTTTGTATCGGAAAACTCTTATTCCATATCATTCAACGCACTTTGTCATGGGGGGCATCTAAACCTCCATTTGATAAAATGGGATTAAGTTTTCGAATGGAGTATCTCAATCCAAACAAATCAAAGGAAACCATTGATCACTCGTGTATGACCACTCCTCATATTTTGAGAAGAAAAAGTCTTCATCACAAAACTAAGTTGAAGAAGCAACAACCTAGTTCTCAAAAACTTGCCAAATGAAACAAATTTCTCTATATCAACTCTTCAAATCATATCGCACCTTTCTCCATCATATGCACTTGTATCTTCAAGACAAGTTAAATGAAGTTGACAAAGAACCATTAAGAAGCAGATCCTTTTGCCAAAAATCAACATTCACTCAACACTTGAATTGTGGAGGAAAGATCAACCCAACTTCCTTCTTGGAAGTTTGCATCACTTATAACATAGCTCGATTTGAACCACCAACCCCCAAACAACAAGAAGAAGAGGAGTTTGTCCCCTTTGTCATGGAAAGTTTCTACTAGATGCCCACTCTCACTCGCTCTCAATGAAACAAGAAAAGCAAATCACAACCAAAGTCTAGTATGGGTCAAAGATTATAAAACACGTTCGATTATACTGATCTAGAAGAAACAAAGATCACTGAGGAGCTCCTTCAAGAATTTCAAGAAAGCCCCTCATTTCAAAAACTTATAAAAAGGCTCATAGAAGCTAACAAAGAAAAATACATGCTCATGCTAACAAGAAAAGGAGTTAGACTTCCTAAAGATTTTGATACTAAAATATTTAGGACAAGGTCTCGAAATTACACTTATCAAGAACAACAGAGAGAAGAGGAAACCTATGACCCTTGAACAAAACATACCTAAACAAAACATACCTGAACAATATAACATACCAGAAAACACCCATACCCAAACTAGAGATAATGAGAGGGAAGAACCCTTCCCTCAACAAATAAATGTGCCCCTGGTTGCTCTTACACAAAAAATGCAAATGTTTCAAAGACAAATGTAGGACATGCAACAGGGGACCACAGTATGATATTCCTTAACTGAAATTTGTCCTTTCCCCTTTGACAGGAGATTAAACATGATACCTTTTCCCCCGAATTTAGATATACCCAAATATGATAAGTATGATGGTAAGAGTGATCCCTATGATCATCTTCAGGAGTTTTGTACCATGATCCTTGAATTTGCCTACGATGACACTTATTTGATGAGGCTATTCCCAAGAAGTTTGGGAGGACAAACAATGGAGTGGTTATCTAAAATTACACCTCCTATCAAATCCTTTGATGAGTTGGTCAATAAATTTATCACTCAATACTCCTACAATATTCAACATGTAATCACCATGTTGGATGTATGTAATACCAAGTAGAAAAAACAATGAAACATTCATGGTGTTTCTTCAACATTGGAGATGTATGGTTTCGAGATATCCTCAAGATGTGCCTAAAAAAGAAAATATGGAAATTTTCATCAATAATATGAATAGTGAGAAGAGTTACATACTCAAGCTCCAATGCATACCATCGTTTGCCAAGTTAATCAAAAATGAAATCCAAGTAGAGGAAGCATTTGTCAAGAAGGGAACATTGAAGTTCTTCAAAGAAGGAACTAATTCCTCCAACTCTCACTTTAACAATTAGAACAACAATAACAACTTAGACAAATCTAGATTCTAGACCTGAAACAAAAATGCTGTTAATGAGGGAGGAATTGATGCTAATGATATGAAGTCCAAACAACTAGTATTGGCTTTATTAGGTAATCCTCAAGCTACCAAGAATCAAAAAGGTGTTAACCAAGGCACTAACACTTATCCACCAAATACCAATCAGGGACCTTCAACTACAAACACCACCAACAATACCCAAGGCAATAACACAAATTGAGGACCTAATCCAAATCCGAGGGGTAACACCAACAATTTTCCAAATAGACACATTTACACACCATTGGGGCAATCCTTAGAATCAACATTCCGAGAACTCCCGGGAAACAAGATCATCACATTACCAGCCATAAACAATTTTGAACCTCAGATCAAACCACCTTGGTGGAATGACTCACATTTATGTGATTTTCATCGAAACAAAGGACATCACACAAATGATTGCATGAGGCTTAATTACATTGTTCAAGACATGATCAATCGAGGTGATTTAATAGTTGATGGTCTCAAAATTAATGGTGGTCATGATGCCTTTAAAAATCCTCTTCCAAATTACAACAAACAAGGAGCTTCATCATCAAATGATACACGAGGAGCTCGCATAAATCATATGTACAACAAAACTATCAATCACATATCAATAGAGGATGATCAAATAAACGTCATAAAGATCAAAGACAAACAAGACCATACATCAATCAATGTGACAAATCGAGCTCAAAAATATGTTTTGAAAGGGCATACATCAACATCAACCACTATCCCCAAGACTCAATATGATTTGGTAAGTCAACTGCAGAGAATGCCTACTCAAATATCCATACTCGAGTTACTCAAACTCTTTCCAAAACATAAGGACATCCTGGAACAAGAACTGGTTGAAACAAATGTACCTCAAGATCTGGATATTGACAAATTTCAAGCCATGGTGGCTCACATGATAGGGCCTCATAATCTCACCTTTTCTAAATATGATAATATCTCTTTGAGCCATCCACATAGTACTCCCCTTCATATTGAAGTCTTAGTCTAAAAATATCGAGTTAAAAGAGTATTAATAGATGGAGGAGCTGGTCTCAATATCTGTACCTTAAAACTTATCCGTACATTAGGCTTCTCTGAGCAGTCTATTGATCCACACAAAAAAATCACCATCAAGGCATATGATGATGAAGAGAGATCATCCAAGGGAACAATGATACTGCCTATTCAGGTAGGACCAATACAAAGAGACACCAAGTGCCAAGTCTTAGACATAGACCTCACATACAATATTTTATTAGGTTGTCCTTGGATACATGAAATGCAAGTGGTACCATCAACTTACCACAAGTGTGTCAAATTCCCATATAATGGGTAGGAGATTTCCATATCAGCAGATAATAACCCCTTTCAACATTGAAATGCTATGGGGGCAGCCCAAGACAACTTGGTTCCACATAACAGGGAAGCTCAAACTCCCTCAGCATTAGATCATCATCAAGAAAAGCTCAAATCTTTATCCATGGATTTCAAACAAAAGATGAAAATCAAAGAGCAAGGCATAGGAGAATACTCTTTCAAACACATGGGTTAAGGTTAGGTTAAGGTTATCATATCATTATCACACATCTCATTTTCAAGATACATCTCACAAATCAAATAGGTCATCACAAAAACCTATCATTATATCGTTACATCTTCATCATCAATCATATCAATCAATATCAAATCAAAAGCATTAATCTAAGAATCACATCATTATCATAGAACCATCATATCAATGCATAAATCATCATCCATAAACACATCACATGTGGATCAGAAAATCAGTGTCATATATATATCTCAAAAATGGTCAAAATATACAAAGGATGTCATGTCTATCAAAATACAACACAATGATCAAAATACAAATTGAGACAAGTCTCTCAGGCATGACTATCTCTTGAGGATGATGGTATTGCGGTAGATGTCCCAACTCCTGGATCTCTGAGTAGATCACGTCGAGAAGGCCCTGTAACATCTCTGCTCCTTGTCCTCAACTGACTCCAAGATGATTGACTAGTAGTAAAACTAGGAGCCCTCTGCTCTCTGGTGACTAGATCCTCATACAGCCACCTATAGTACTCAACTACCATGGTAGTGTACCGTATCTCCCTCAATGTGTCTCATACCAGGGCAGCAACTGTCTCTCTTTGTAGTCTCTTTGCAAGCTCCTCTACTTGCCCCTGATGCTCTCTCTCCATATCCCTCTTTGCGGTAATCTGGCGCTACTAACCCAATACCTGTGCCTGAAGCTGTTGCACTATGATCTGTAGGGACCTAATCTGTGAGTCCTGTCAGTGGGTGGGTACCTAGACCTGAATAGGTACTTGTGTCATGGTCCCACCCATGCCTATCCCTATCATAGGCATACATGGAGGTAATACATTTGGTCTCCTCCTCTAGGTCGGCCGCTTGAACTCCTTCGTCCCACCCACAACTGCTATCACCTCGCCAACCTGGCCATCTCCACCAGCTCCAACCACTAAACCTCCCCTTCCTCCCTCACAAAATACCCACCTAACTAGTGCAAGAGCACCCTTCCAAGCTCTCCCTCCTTGTTTTTTTGGTGTTATTCTTCTTTTGAAGCCTTGGTATATAAAATAATGAGCCATGTGCTCATAGGTCCTAGTTAGGGTCTTAATTGAGGTCTTAAGGGTTATAAGTCAAGATTGAGGATTTCTTGAAAATTGAGGGTATGTGTGCCTTGGAGGTGTTTAGGGGTCCTCTATAGCATGGTGGTGTCCTTAGGTTGGCCCAATGTGGGTCTAGGAGTCAAGAAAAGCAACATTGGGAAAGTTGCTCAAAAGTTGAAAAAGTTGCATGACAACTTTTAAAAGTTGTCAAGCAACTTTTCCACCAGGAGGCCAAAATCCTTAGGTTGGCATGGACAACGCTAATATGGCACATAGACCAAGTTATGGGTAGTATAACTATTTTCAAACCCTAAATGAATGGGTTGGATGTTAGATATTGTAGAACCTAAGCAAAGTGACCTGATTGTGACTGTATTTTGGTTACCAGTCAGTTTGAATGAACCAACCGAACTGGTTAAAGGATTGATTTGTGTGTAAAACTATGTGGAGTGTCTTCTATGGTGTAAATAATTTCATTATGAGAAATTATATTAGGTTTTTATTTGTAGGTTGTGTGTGTTTGTAAATATTTTGAAAACTATCTTTTCACTGTCCAGTTTTGGACATGATTGTGTAAATGGCTACATAACTCTATTCCCCATTGTGGAACCACCATGAAGCCATGGGTAATGAGAGTGCAGACCTTGTACCATACTAAAAATCAAGTAGGTCCCTTGAAAATGTAAGGAGGCCATCAAGAGACCCAATTCTAGGCAAGACTGAACAGTGCCCAGCTAGGAAGAGTTAAGTTGTAGAGGTCTTGGAGAGAAAGGTTGGTTAGAGAAGACAGCACTCTTTGGAGGAGTTGGAGAGGGGTGAGTGAAGTACCATTGGTGTGAAGGAGAAGCTTCCACCAATCTAGACAAGGTAGCAATAACAACAAACCTGCACTGTGTCCCTGGCAGGTCCTAAAAACCCTTAAAAACCTTAAAATCTACCTAGGGCACTGTACGACCATTTGGAGGCCTAAAACCTAGAAAATCCTTGAGCCCTTGACAAATGAATGGTAGTCCATTTTTGGAGTCTGGGTTGTTTGTCCATCATTTGTGAGAGGGAGCCCTAAAGGACCGGGTAGGAGGCCTAATTGGTCCTAATCCTTGTAGCCCTATTTTGTAAGCAAAAACACAAAATAGTGAAATCGGTAAGGGGTTGGAGTCTTGAAACTTCTTGGGGGCACATGAATGGGTGGAAAGACCATGAATTAGACCTGATATAACCTTTATAAGACCTTGGAAGGTTTAGAACAATCCTGTCCCTTATTAGCCATAGTAAGGGGTTTTGAGTCTCATGAGTAGGTGAGACCTTAGCAGAAGCATTGCAACTCATTGGTGGGTGGATTGGGCAAGGTCAGGGGACTCCTTAAGAAAAGGAAGTCCTAGAGACCCTAGGGTGTGTGGAGAACACCAGATGATCCAAGGAAAGGATCCAAGAGCATAGACTAGGCTAGTCTATCCCAAACCCCATCTCATCAGATTGGTATCAGAGCGAGTTAAAGATTTGTTGGACTGTGTATGTCTCTATATACTGGTGAATCAGTAGGGGAGAGAAGAATGGTCACTAATGCAGATCTGGCTAGAGAGGTAGGAGAGCAGAAGGAGAAGAACAAACTCCTTGAAGTAGCTATGAGTGAGATAAGGGATAAGCTGCAGGAAGTGGTGGATCAGAGGACACAAGAACCTTGGGGTGAAGACACCAAAGATAGAGGCAAGAAAACCATTGACTTAGATGACATTATTCCTGAACCAGATCCCTTGTTTAATGAAGAACCTTTTGTAAAGGCTATTAAGGCTTTGAACACCAAAGCTTTTGAAGGATTGCCACATTTCAGTGGAAGAATGGACATAGACACTGTTATGGAATGGATTGAGGGCATGGAAAACCACTTTGAGTGTGAAGGAGTGACAGAGGCTCAAAAGGTTAAGGTTGCCAAATCAAGATTAAGGGGAGAAACTTTGACATGGTGAAAGTACCTGCAAGAAGAAAGGGTTAGCATGGGGAAGCTACCTATTGCCAATTGGAAGGCCATGGTGAGTAAGATCAAGGAGAACTACTTTCCAGAGGATTATGAAGTCCAACTTCATAAGAAGAGACAAGGTTTGAAGAAAAAAGACCTTGATGTGACCTCCTACACCGAAGAATTTCAAAAACTTTGTCTTAGATCCAAAGTCCAAGAAGATGAATCTATTAAGGTGGCTAGGTATCTAAGCGGCCTAAAGTGGAACATTCAAGAGGAGATAAGCCTATGGACTCCTACTACTTTTCAAAAATGTCATCATCTTGTTGTCAAGGTGGAAGAGAGGAACAAAAGGAAAGGAGACTTTAATAATAGGGGTAGAGGAAGAGGTAGAGAACAAGTGAATCACCGAGGTTGTTACCAAAGCAAAGCAAATGAGCAGAGAAACCAAGGAGAAGCCAAGTTAACTGAGCAAGGCAGTGAAACCAATCTCAGAGGAGGACATCCTAGAGGAAGAGGTGCACAAGGTGGTCCAAGTAGGGGTAGAGGTATCGGTAGAGGTAACTCCTACTTTGCAACAATGAAGTGTTACAATTGTGGACAATTAGGACACCCGGCATATAGATGCCCTGACAAACCTACCTCATCAAATAGTGGAAAGAGGGTTGCTTATGCACATGAAGACTCATCAAGCAGCAAGACACTTGAGGTCGACCATATTGAATCAGAGAGTGGAGAAAATATGATGTTCAATACGGTCTTGATAAGACAGCCAGTCAAGAGTGAACCTAAGCATATGAGAGCATTGTTTAGGGTGAGATGCAAGATACTTGGTAAAGTGTGCAAGGTGATAGTTGATTCAGGGTCAACTGATAACATAATATCAGAGGAGGCAACCAAGAAGTTGAAACTTACAAGGATACCCCACAATAACCCATACAAGGTGACATGGTTGAATCATGAGCAGAGTGTGCTAGTCAATGAACAGACTTGGGTAGAATTTTCTGTTGGAGGATACAAGGATAAGATCCTTTGTGATGTGTTGCCTATGGATGCATGTCATCTACTACTAGGAAGACCCTGGCAATTTGATAGGAAGGTGATCTATGATGGAGAGGAGAACTCCATATCATTCAAGAAGGATAGCAAGACCTTTAAGATTTAGTCTTTGATAGAGAATGAAGAGGGCACTTCAAGAACACCTAGTGTATTAATGGCTACTGGTAAAGAGTTCTTAAACTTGCTACATGAGGAGGAGACAGTGAAGTGTGCCATCTTTGTGAAACCAAAGGAGGCAGTAGACAAGTTAAGGGTAGAAGTACCCAAGGAGGTGAAGCACATGTTGCAAGAGTATAAGGACATAGTGAGTGATGGAGCACCTACAACACTCCCACCTAGAAGGTCTATAAGCCATCAGATAGAATTTATTCCCAAAGCATCCCTACCTAACAAGGCAACATATAAGCTCACACTTGATCAGAATAAGGAAGTAGCAAGGCAAGTGTAGGAGTTATTGGAACAAGGACTGGTTAAGAATAGCATCAGCCCAAGTGTAGTCCCGGTAGTGCTAGCATCCAAAAAAGGAGGTAAGTGGAGACTTTGCACTGACTCAAGGGAAATCAATAGGATCACCATAAGGTATAGGTTTCCTATTCCTAGAATAGAGGATTTGATGGACTGTCTAGGAGGTGCTATGTATTTTACCAAGCTAGACCTTAAAAGTGGTTATCACCATATAAGAATTAAGGAGGGTGATGAGTGGAAGACTGCTTTCAAGACCACAGAAGGATTGTATGAATGGCTTGTGATGCCATTTGGACTCACCAATTATCTGAGCACCTTCATGAGGTTGATGAATGAGGTGTTGAAAGACTTCATAGGCAGATTTGTGGTGGTGTACCTAGATGACATTCTCATCTATAGCAAAACCAAAGAGGAGCACCTTGAGCATTTGAGGTTAGTCTTAGAGAGGTTGCATGAGGAGAAGTTATCCATCAACCTAGAGAAGTGTGACTTCTTGAAGCAAGAGCTGGTCTACTTAGGATTTGTGGTGTCTAAGGGGACCTTGAAGATGGATCCAAGCAAAGTGGAGGCAATCTTGAATTGGCTTGCACCTAGAACAGGGACTGAGGTAAGGAGTTTCCATGGATTAGCTCAATTCTATAGGAAATTTGTGAGGAACTTCAGTGGCATATGTGCACCAGTCCTTGAAACCATAAAAGGAGGCCTTAAAACTAAGTTTAAATGGACTGAGCAGGCTGACAAAGCATTTCAATTATTAAAGCAAGAAGTAGCCACAAAACCTATCCTTCTCCTACCTACGTTTGATAAGCTGTTCACATTGGAGTGTGATGCAAGTGGAATTGCAGTAGGTGGTGTATTGAGTCAAGAGGGAAGACCTGTGGCATTTTTCAGTGAGAAGCTTAATGAAGCAAAGAAGAAGTACTCAGCCTATGACCTAGAGCTGTATGCATTAGTGCAATCTTTAAAGAAATGGAGGCATTACCTACTTCCAAAAGAATTTGTGGTGTTCACAGACAACCAGACATTGAGTTATATTAACACTCAAGAGAAGCTTAGCAATAGGCAATTGAAATGGATGGAATATCTCCAATCCTTCACCTTCACCATCAAGCATAAGAAGGGGCAACTTAATAAGGTGGCAGATGCATTAAGCAGGAAGTTGTTGACAGTTCAAGAACTATAGTTGCAGAGCATGGGAATAGAAGGATTCAAGGACCTCTATGAAGGAGATGAAGACTTCTCATCAGCTTACAAGGTTTGCATGGAGTTTGAGAACCATTTCCATGGTGAGTATGTAGATTACACTCTCCAAAATGGTCTCTTGTTCAAGGGTAATCAGTTGTGTGTACCCAGAGGATCCATGAGGGAAAACCTCATTCAAGAGAAACACAATGGTAGTTTGAGTGGACACTTTGGAGTCAACAAAACCTTGGATTTAGTACAGAGGTACTATTATTGGCCAAAGTTTCCAAGAGATGTGAAGAGGTATGTGGAGCAATGTGGTGTGTGTCAAAGAGCAAAAGGAGCATCAAGCAATCCTAGTCTCTATCAACCATTGCCGATCCCAAACAGACCTTGGGAATGCATAAGCATGGACTTTGTAGTAGGACTTCCCAAGACAAAGATAGGTATGGACAACATCTATGTGGTAGTAGATAGATTTTCCAAGATGAGCCATTTCATTCCATGTAGGACTACATGTGATGCAAGCTATGTTGCACATCTCTTCTTTAAGGAGATTGTTAGAATTCATGGACTCCCTTTAAGCATTGTTTCAGACAAGGACAACAAGTTCATGGGTCATTTTTGGCAAACATTATGGAGGAGACTAGGAACTAACTTGTCATTTAGCTCAGCTTACCATCCACAAACAGATGGTCAAACTGAAGTCATCAATAGGGTGTTAGGCAACTTGTTGAGGTGTTTAACTAAGGAATATGGTCAGACATGGGACCTAATCATTCCTAAATTAGAATATGCATATAATGACAGTGTGAATAGGACCACTGGTAAAAGTCCTTTTGAGGTTGTGTATGACAGACATCCAAGAGGAGTATGTGAGTTAAGAGACCTTGGTAGTTTGGAGATGAAGAGTGGACAAGCAGAGGACTTCACTCAAACCATCAAGGAAGTCCAAGAGCAAGTTAAGAAGGCCATTCTTGAATCCACTCAAAAGTTGAAAGCAAAAATGGATGAGAAAAGGAGAGAAGTTCAGTTTAAGGTGGGTGACTATGTGATGGTCCATTTGAGCAAAGCTAGGATGCAAAATGGTAAGCCTACCAAACTGCAAATGAGAAGGGTAGGACCTTGTAGAATCCTGTCACAATATGGTAAGAATTCTTACAAGATTGACCTGCCTTTAGATTTGGCTATATCACTAGTCTTTAACATTGCTGATCTAATCATGTACAAGGGTGAGATAGCAGGGCAAACTGAGAATCAAGCCAAGGTACTGCAGGACCTAGATGTTAATGCCTTACCATAGGTGAAGAAGCCAATAGCAGATTAGATCTTGGAATCTAGAGTAAAGAAGTCCACTAGACACTAGGTCTACATGGAACACTTGGTGAAGTGGGCAGGTCAGCCTGAGTCTGAAGCTACCTGGGTTGAAGAGAGAAGGTTCAAGACACTTGGCATAGAACCAACTCTCATCTCTTCTTCTATTTCTTAGTTGTGTGTAGAGGGGGAGTATCATGTAGGAGAACCCTTCCAAGCTCTCCCTCCTTCTTGTTTTGTTGGTTTTATGCTTCTTTTGAAGCCTTTGTATATAAAATAATGAGCCATGTGCTCATAGGTCCTAGTTAGGGTCCTAATTGAGGTCTTAAGGGTTATAAGTCAAGATTGAGGATTTCTTGAAAATTAAGGATATGTGTGCCTTGGAGGTGTTTAAGGATCCTCTATAGCATGGTGGTGTCCTTAGGTTGGCCCAATGTGGGTCTAGGAGTCAAGAAAAGCAAATTTGGGAAAGTTGCTCAAAAGTTGAAAAAGTTGCATGACAAATTTTAAAAGTTGTCAAGCAACTTTTCCACCAGGAGGCCAAAATCCTTAGGTTGGCGTGGACAACCCTAATATGGCACATAGACCAAGGTATGGGTAGTATAAGTATTTGAAAACCCTAAATGAATGGGTTGGATGTCAGATATTGTATGGCCTAAGCAAAGTGACCTGACTGTGACTTTATTTTGGTTACCAGTCAGTTTGAATGAAGCAACCAAACTGGTTAAAGGATTGATTTGCATGTAAAAATATGTGGAGTATCTTATATGGTGTAAATAATTTCATTATGAGCAATTAGATTATGTTTTTATTTGCAGGTTGTGTGTGTTTGTAAATATTTTGAAAACTGTCTTTTCACTGTCCAGTTTTGGATAGGATTGTGTAAATGGCTGCATAACTCCATTCCCCATTGTGGAACCACCATGAAGCCATGGGGAATGAGAGTGTAGACCTGTACCATACTACAAAGCAAGAAAGGCCCTTGAAAATGCAGGGAGGCCATCAAGAGACCCAATCCTAGGCGAGACTGAACAGTGCTCGGCTAGGAAGGGTTAAGTTGCACAGGTCTTGGAGAGTAAGGTTGGTCAGAGAAGAGAGCACCCTTTGGAGGAGTTGGAGAGGGGTGAGTGAAGTACCATTGGTGTGAAGGAGAATCTTCCATCAATCTAGACAAGGTGGCAAGAACAAAAAACCTACACTGTGTCCCTGGCAGGTCCTAAAAACCCTTAAAAACCTTAAAATCTACCTAGGGCACTGTACGGCCACTTGGAGGCCTAAAACCTAGAAAATCCTTGAGCCCTTTCCAAATGAATGGTAGTCCATTTTCAGAGTCTAGGTTGTTTGTGCATCATTTGTGAGAGGGAGCCCTAAAGGACCGGGTAGGAGGCCTAATTGGTCCTAATCCTTGTAGCCCTATTTTGTAAGCAAAAACACAAAATAGTGAAATTAGTAAGGGGTTGGAGTCTTGAAACTTCTTGGGGGCACATGAATGGGTGGAAAGACCATGAATTATACCTGATATAACCTTTCTAAGACCTTGGAAGGTGTAGAACAAGCCTAGCCCTTATTAGCCATAGTAAGGGGTTTTGAGTCTCATGAGTAGGTGAGACCTTAGTAGAAGCATTGCAACTCATTGGTGGGTGGATTGAGCAAGGTCAGGGGACTCCTCAAGAAAAGGAAGTCTTAGAGACCCTAGGGTGTGTGGAGAACACCAGGTGATCCACAGAAAGGATCCAAGAGCATAGACTAGGCTAGTCTATCCCAAACCCCATCCCATCACTAACTAATCTGCGTCCTCCATCCCCTCCTCTATCTCCTCATCTCCCTCTAGCACCTCCCCTCCCATCTCCGCCATCATCTCCTCCATCATCCCCATGTCCCTCCTCCATCTTCTCTCCCTCATCTCTCTGTCTCCCTAGACTCTTTGAGTGGTCATCCTCCTCATCATCAAAAGAGGGAATCATCTCCATTGGATCTGATATCTATGCTACAACATGCGCCACAAAATAAGTGGAGAACTCCTCCATCATCCTAGAATCTACCACTCCAAACTCATAATCCCATATCTCTCCAACCAAATGCATGTACTCCTCCACAACCATTGTACTATCAATAGTTAGACCCCGCTCTGGCACATCCTATCTCCGATGAGCATATAGGCATGGTCCCTATGGTATACCTTGTTGTCAACCATACTGCTATTGAACTTGGCTATGCAAGAACCTCTCAATGATAAAAGGCATCCATCCTATCAAGTATCCTGACATATATACATAGGGCATTGCTAGCCCATCCTCAACCCATACATCATAGTCTATATATGGTCTTTAGATGACCTTATCAATGTCATCCAACACCCTCCTCCAATGCTCTAGTTTTCCCAGCTTATGCTAGACAAATATACTTGTGTACCCATATGCATAAGCCTGACCAACTAGCCTATCCCTGTTTGCAAGTGTCCTCATTGCGGGAATGTTCTCCCAAGCCCACACCTATAATAACGTGACCCAGACTGATAAACTCGAGTATCCTAGATACACCACCTGGTGCAACTCCCTATATAGGTGTACTAACATACATGACCCCCATGCAAACTTGTGACCCTTTGTCACCATATCCTCTAATACCAATCCCACCCCACTGCCAGTCCCTTCAACCTACGGCTAGGACACAAGAAGCCACCTACAAAACCTGCTAGTACAGATGGTAGTGGAGCATAATCAAAATCTATAAACTCATGCCAAGGGATCTCATATCCACAAATCTGATCATCATGGAATGTCTGGCGAAGAGCCTCTATCCCATCCTCCTTTGTCTGCTCATATGGAAATAATGCCCCAATGACTAGAATCCATAGAATCTAATAACAGTCCTCTGGAGTGATGGTCATCTCGCCAGTAGCCAAATGAAAGGTGTTCGTGTCACTATGCCACCTCTCTGCCAAAGCTGTCAGCAAACCTTGGTTAATGATATACCAAGGCATTTCCAACAAAGAGGATTACCCACACCTCTCAATAATATCTCTATTTGCCTCTGTCAACTGAGGAATTAGAGACCATGGTCTAGGAAATCGCTCTCGCGACTGAAGTACGTCAAGCCGTTCCTATAACAACAAATGTCCAGCGTCAGTTCCCACATCTATTCGATATATTCAATCACACAATCAAATTAAAATAATGCAAGTGTCAAATCAAGTTTCATATTGAAAATCAAATCCCATATCGAAATCAAATCAACTTGAAACAACGCAAGTATGAAATCAAGTTTCATATAAAAAATCAAATCCCATATCAAAATTAGAACCAAATCAACTTGAAACAACAAAGCATTAAATCAAGTTCCATAACGAAAATCAAGACCCATAACACAAGCACCATATCAAGAAATAAAAAATCGAAGACTCATAACACAAGCACCATACCGAGAAATCAAATCAAAGACTCATAACGTAAGCACCATATCGAGAAATCACATCAAAGACCCATAACACAAGCAACTCAAAAATCCATATCGCAAGAATCATATCAGGAACCATATCAGAAATCATGAATCAGAACTCATATCAGACATCAAATTTAATGGGACAATAAAAATCAAAGATCAAAATCAAAAGAAAATTAGGATCATCATTCAATCAATTAGCTTGGTACTTCAACATTGAAAGCAATTTCACAATCTATCAAGACTCAGACATCATCACAACAGACATGAAATTGGCTAAAAACCCATCCCAAAGCACTTGGCAGGCACCTATTCACCCCTAAATCATCTCCCTCATCTATTTTTCCCCTGCAACACCATCTTCCCACTCCTTTCTAGCTATTTTTTTTCTCATGTGCTAAGCTAACCCTCCCATGCACTAAGATGCCACCCATGTGCTAGCTAAACTTGGCTACGTGCTAAAAACTTTTCCCTCTGCGCTAGGTTAACCATATGCGCTACCCAAATTACCCCTCGTGCTAACCTAAGAACCCTATGCGCTAGGTTAACCCTACACGCTACCCTATTCCCTGCATGTGCTACCTTGTTATCCCTATGCGCTATTCTATCCTATGCGCTACCCTAAACCTACGACATGCTACAAGATGACTCCCAAATGCTACCCTAGCTAAACAACCCTATGCACTAAAGTTTGTATTGTATGTGCTAGGAAAAGAGTCCTATGCACTAAACCGCAAAAATTCAAAACAAAAAATAAAAAATGTGACCAAAATCAACAAACAAAGCAAATAGTACAAAATTAGGATGACTTACAGGTGGACCATACGTGGCAGGCCTCTGGTATCGACAAACGCGCTCGAATTGGTGCAAAGCATAGGGAACCGACATCTTGTCACTCTCCAAGTGTCACTCTCACAAAAGTCAAAAGGGTGCAAATAAAACAAATAAAATCACTTTTTACTTTTTTATAAGGTAACAGTCAATTAGGGTTAGTAAGTGGGGCATGTATTTTGCTCATTTTTCTCACTTCAAACCCTATTGAACATCATTTTTTGGGAGATGAATCAATTAAACAATGCATTGAGCACAGTCAAAATTTAAAAATGTGATCAATTCAAAAACAATTATCAAATCAACAAAAATTTTAAAATACTTGATTCATCTCCCGAGGGGGCATCATCAATATTGTTCATCAAATCTGGGGCACAACATCATCATATCGACATCTCGACACATGACATCAACATCTTGACAAATGACACCATCATATCGACATCTCGACACAAACATCATATCCGACAAAATTTTCTTTGAATCAACACGTGCACACACGTCACTTCAAAGAGGGGCAAAATGTAGACGTATAAAAATGACCACTTTCCTAAGTGAATATTTAATATTCATTTTAACCTCATTCCTCTATTTAATTAAATCATTCGCATTCATCTATTTGATTAAATGAGTTATTCAATTTATTTAATTAAATTCACCTTGGCCTTTCATATCATTTAATTAAATCCCCTTTCTACCCTTTTTAATTAAATTTACATTTAATTAAATTGTTCACTACAAATAAATAAATCTAATTTATTTATTTAAATCCTCCACTTGCATTTATGCAAATTGCATCTATTTTTGTTGAAATAAAGAAATTTATTTTAATTAAAATTACCCTCCATCCACTTGCATTCTCCTACATTTCCCACTTGACTCTCTAAACCCCCCTTCTAGATTCTTCTAATCACTTTTAAATTAGCCTAACCCATCTACTAAATATTGTCACCATGAGGTGTAGTCCACACACCAATGGGACTCTTGGTGCAAGTTATGGAGTTATATGGAATAACTCGACTTCCCAAGGGATGTTCCATTGTTCTCTATCTCACAAGACCCCTCAAGCTAATGCCTTTTCTCTCAGATCACTGAGCAAAGTGACTTAAGGATGACAATCATGAGAATGAGGGATGTTTGATCAATCTAACATGAATGCAATCCTAAATGTGCATGATAATAACAAATATGAATTAAAATAGCATGCATATGATGATAAGATGAAAGGATTAGTAAAAGAACTATCCTAATATGATACACTAACTTAATATGATTATTATGATAATATAAATGCTTCTAAAATGTTGATTAGATTATTTCTATTCAAAGAGAGACTAAATGCTTTATAAAAATATGTATAGATTAGATGCATGAAACTTGGATATGAGTAAAATGTCTATAAGTTTGATACTAAAGACTTGGATATGAAAATGGAGGAATGAGGGCTCTATTTATAGGAAAAATAGGGCAATGAAGGGTCAAGATTGTATAATCTTATCAAGGGCCATGATTGAAAGTTATCAATCCATGTTTACAATTCTCACCAATGAAATGGTGACAATTATCAACATAAGAATGCTTGAGAGGAGATGTAAGAAGCATTAAATGCTTGATAAGACCTCATGGTTACCTTAGGGGTAAGGGTTAAGGTTAGGTTAAGGTTATCCATTGGACAAAGATTCTACCCAAAGGATAAACTCTTGTGCAAGGGTTAAAGGGATAACCATGGTCAAAGCAATGAATGTTTGATGAGACCCCTGGGTTAGATGTGGGTTGAGTTAGAGAGAAAATCTTTGATCATGCAAGAGGGTTGAGTTAAACATTAATGGTTTGGAAGACTTTCAAGGTTAACTTGTTGAAGACATAAAGCCTTTAATGGTTTTCAAAGACTTTGAGGGTTTGAGAAGTGACTTCCCTTTTCTTAGGGATGTAACAATATTTAGTAGATGGGTTAGGCTAATTTATAAGTGATTAGAAGAATCTAGAAGGGGGGTTTAGAGAGGCAAGTGGGAAATATAGGAGAATGCAAGTGGATGGAGGGTAATTTTAATTAAAATAAATTTCTTTATTTCAACAAAAATAGATGCAATTTGCATAAATGCAAGTGGGGGATTTAAATAAATAAATTAGATTTATTTATTTGTAGTGAACAATTTAATCAAATGTAAATTTAATTAAAAAGGGTAGAAAGGCGATTTAATTAAATAAAGTGATTTATTTAATTAAATGATATGAAAAGCCAAGGTGAATTTAATTAAATAAATTGAATAACTCATTTAATTAAATAGATGAGTGTGAATGATTTAATTAAATAGAGGAATGAGGTTAAAATGAATATTAAATATTCACTTAGGAAAGTGGTCATTTTTATACGTCTACACGAGCAATTAACCAATGTTATTCTTAAAGTTACACAATCTTCCAAGGAGATTGAGCCCATAGGTTCCTCAATGGACACTAAAGCGCTTAAGAAAGTTGAACAGGTGGGAACCAAAGGTCGAGTGGTGGATGAATGGATTGCATGATTGAAATCAGAAGGGTCTCATCTTCTAAGTTCAACAATTGGCTTATTGATTGATTTTGAAGTGATCCAAAGTCACATGCGAAGTATCAAGATCTCATTATGTCAAGAAATTGAAAATATTGAGATGAGTACAACCCTTTGGAGCAAAATTGAGGACTTCATACTAGATGTCGTCATTGAAAATAAAGTGATTCCCACAAGAGAAAAATATATCCAAATATTGTCACTATTGTCTCACAAAAAAGAAACAATAATATTGATGATTGCAAAGATGGATAGGGAAAGAAAGGAAGGTGATGATGAGATTGATCTCATTTCTGCCAGAATTGCTAACCTTTCTTGTTATTTATATGATGACAATTAGAATCTCGTTACCAGTGATGCAATCATGCAGGAGTTTCTTTCCTTAATAGATCATTGCATGGGATATGATTTCTCACTAAGTGCATTCGACAAGTTACTGGAGATCCAAGTCATTTTTGAAGTCCTTGCATCCATGCTGAAAGATGGAAAACTGAAATATGTGAAGGCTGAAGATGCAATTTCCCATGTTTGTGTAATTACAGATTCTACCTCAATGCCGAACCAAGCAGATATGGAGGCCATCCTGACTAAGTTCGAATAATTCCAAAAATCAAACGAGGAGGAGAAAGATGAATAAAGTGTCCCCTTTTGACATTTTATTTTTTATGTAGTTGCATTGTTAGATGCTGCAAGTTTTCTCGTAGCTGTATAATTTCTTTCTATTGTAGTTGTAGTCAAGTGGGACTGTGTAGTTGAATTAGTCAACTATGCCCACATTTTTCTCCACTCTTCTTATATAAAAGGAGGACCCTCATTTGGATATTTTATCTTTGATTATGCTAAGCAAAACTCTACTGAATTTTTGTCTCAACTCAAACTTTGAGCTTTTGTTGTGAAGATTTGATCGAGCAAATAAAGAAAGCAATTTTATTTGATCCCAAACTTTGTGTCATGTCAAATTTTTTTTATATGAGTTAATGTTCTTACGTTCATGACTTATATATGCTCTTGAATTTCTTGATATAGGAGGTATTGTTAAGTGGGTAAAAGAGCTCTTGAATTGTGAAAGTAGACTTTGTGCTCCTTGAATGTTTCAGAAAATTTTTTATTGTTAAGTGATTAGTAGTAGGCTTTGTATTTCTACTATTGCTTGTAGTTTTAAGGATTAAGGAATTATACTTGAAGACTTTGAGCTGCAAGTTGAATTCCTTACCATTGTGATAATTAGTTAAGTTAGTATTATATTCAAGAAAGACTGTGTGCTTCTTGCTTATAAAATCTTGGTATAGTTTGCTGGATTAATTCGTTCATTTCCTTAAGTATCAAAGTGATAGGGAAATTGTAACAAAGTGGAGGGAGAATATATTAACTCTAAAAAAAGAGAGTCATATGCCCGAAACTAACCCACAAATTTTAATTTCTTATTAATTAGAGAAGAAATTTCAAAGGGAACCTCCCCTTGATGAGAGGAGAGATTAATTTCTCAACATAGCTATGTGTGAATAATATAATTTGTCATTGGTATGCTAGTGACAAAATATTCACCCAACATGACCTAATTGATTTTTTTATAAGGTTGATGAGTTATTTAATTTCAGAGTTGGCAAAGTTTTAGTTGAGTGTGTGGTTGTTGAACCAGATGATGTATCTATAGTTTGAGTAAAGGTGGATAGGAGCATGAAAAGGATCTGATCAAGCAAGTGTACTGCTACTCAAATAGATCAACAAACTCCTATTGTTTTCTAAAAATTACAACAAAATTGAAATCCCCTAACCGGGTAAGCTCTAACAAGATTGGTGACTATTCAAATCCTCTAACAAGGTGATCCATTAGCTTGGATTTTCAAATCCTCTACCGAGGTTACTCCTTACAGGGTATTGCTTCTAACAAGACATTTGTATTCAATCCCTTAATAGGTTAATTCCTAACATGATCAGTTCTTAACAGGACTTTTGTAAAGCTTTAACAGGCTAGGATCCTAACAGGGCAAACTTCAAAAGAGCTCAAATAGTTATCTTGTGAGTCTCATCTCACTGTGGTTTTTCCCATTTGGGTTTCCATGCCAAAAATATTTGTGTCAAGTGGTAAATTTTTTTGTGGTTAGGATCTTATGGTTGAATTTATTAACTACTTAGCTACTTTGATAAGTCATGATAATTGGAAGCATTGAGAAATGAAGTCTGTTGACATATGATAAAGCATTTGGATGTTTATGAGTTTGAAGTTGTTTACTGTTAATTTGTTGTAACGGTCAATTGGTTTATCTTATGAGTTTTTATCTTGGCAGTGGTATTACATTGATAGTTTACTTTGAGAGATTGATTTTGAGATTGGTGAAGTTTGTATCATTTTTTCTATTTACTGATTCACCCCCCCTCTCAGTAATCGAGAAGATACTTATTCATTCATCATACCATCATAGCCAACTGCCTCATTAAACTATCCCTCTCAATCACATCATTTATAACCTTAGATTCCTTCTCATTTTCCTTTCTCTTTCTTAGATCCATTTGTTCTTGGAGCTCCTTTCTTAATGTGTCTATGTCTCCAAAAACCTCTTCAGGACCTGGCAAAGTTATTTTAGATCCATATTTATCACCTAAATCTATTAGGTTTGCATCTCCTTGTTCCTGAGTTGACTCAATATTATAAGGAAATTATGTTGTGAGGCCAAGAGGAGGAGGTACACCAATAGTACTACTTTGATGACTTCTACTTCTAATCCGACCTCTTCTCTTCTATGAACATTGAACCTGACTAACTTCCTTATTCGGTTGTTGTACTTCTTCTTGTATAGGTGTGTTAAACAAAGAGTCAAAAAATCCTAAGCTATCTAACTCATAAATCTTAGAAGAAGTTTCATGAATTTCAGGAACAAGATTCAAAAATGACTTACTTGCATTCTTATGGTTTGGTTTCCATGAAAGGAAGCAAGGCTTTTTTTTGCATTTCTTCTTATTCCACTCCTTTGTGGAGCTCCAAGAAGATCTTCCAATTTTTCTTCAGGATGCAACCTCATGTAACCTCAGGTATTCTTAGATTTTCTCATAGTGACAAAATATTTCAAAGATTTATTAGAAATCTTCAACAATATACACATTGGTGCAAAGACTTTAGAGCCGCCACCCAAATTAATTTGGGACACCAAATAAAATAGTATTCAGTAATCTTTTAAAGAGATTCATGAAGCTTGTTCACAAATAGGAATAAATTTCTCACGAAAACGTAGAACACCCTTTACAACAAAGAACATAAACCAAAAACACAAAAAACACAGGTTCAACCCTCAAATCACAGAAACACGATTTAAATTCAATGTAATTTCTCAAATGGAGGACACAACTATCCACAATTATGCATTTACTTCCCCAAAAGAGTCACCATTTTGTTGGTTCCCAAAAGGGTTTACACTGCAGAGGGTAGAAACCAAGTTAATTCTTCAGATTATTTATTGAGAATCCAACTCCAACTATCAATATCTTTAAGAACTTGGACCAACTATGACAAGGATTCTGCAAATCATTCTACACTTTGGGCTCTAAAAGACCCGGGAGGGTGATCCCTTGGTGAATTTATAATATCTGCGCCATACTCACAAATTTCACCAAAACTCAACATATAATCTCATATAAAGGCTCAACAAAGAGGGAGAATGATCAAGAATGGTGAGTTCTTCAGTGATCCTCAACCTATTATTGGAGCATGAGATGGATAAAACATGAAATAACATACATAATACTGAAATGTATTATGATAATCAACAGTTTGTAACAAATATAGATGAACAGAGCATAAAACTACCTGTAAAGACTTATGGCAAGCTAGGATTAGTGCCTTATTCCATTGGGTGCTTGAAATCAAAAGACATAAAATGAATTATAACAAAATTATATCTAATAGCATTTAGATCTAAGCCAATATTTTCTTATACTATTTATCATCTTCAACTCTAACCCAGATTGCTTATCAAATCCCTAAACAAACCCTATCACTTTGTAGTTTTGTTTTAGCATTTAATTGACCCCTTAGATCAAAGCATAAAAGAAAACTACATGCATCATAATAATGTATTGAATGAAAGAAATCCTTGATTATATTTCATTAAAAAGATGATAGAATTATATAATAGAGAGAAATAGATGAAAATTGTATTTCTATTTGAATAAACTTTGCTATTTCTATCATAAAACAATTTGCATATAACTCCTTCAAGAACCTACAATAAACATAACACAAGGATCTTATATATTACTTTGCAATATTTTTAAAGTTTGCTCATTTCCACCTAAAACTTGCTACATGAACCTATGAGTCTGAAATTTAGAAAAAACTAAGTACAAAGTGTTAAATTTTATGATCAAATTAGATAGAACAACAATTCACACAATTTCATAGATATTATCCTGGGAAAACCTTCCTCTTGAAGGTGAAAAACCTTCCTCTTGAAGGTGAAAAACCCAACAATTAAAGATGTTGTTATTGCCTTAATTGTCTCAATGAATTTTAGAATGAATTCACTCTTGAAGCTTAAGGATGATACAATTTCACCCTTGATGGCAAAAGAAATCTGAATCACTTTATATAACGGTCTATACTGATAACTCCACCTTCTATCTTAGATGATCTACCTTGAAGATGAGGATACATTACTGTAATATGAGATTGATCTACAGATAAATATTTACACAAGTTGTAATCAATATGAAGAGCGAGATGAATACAATCTGTCTTAGAATGACTTCGAACTGCAATGAAGAATGGCACGATCTGCTTGCAGTAAACAACACAAACTTGTTGGAGATGGTAATGTGTTTTATCGATGCATTATGGAGGAGGACAAGATCGGTCTTTATACTTGTGAGAAGGTGTCACCAACCAACATGTCTTCTTTACCAAGTAGGCTTATTATTAATCGACATGCCACTTCAAACATTATGACTAACCCGAGTTTTCACCAAGGGTGATGGGGTAAACAATTAGTTATATTTATAAATACAAAATCGGCAAGGATATATATGTATATAAGTTGATCCCATAAAATGTCTAAGGCTTAAAGGCTAATTAGACATTTAGATTTGCATAGTCAATTCATAGTAGAATATTGATCGATGCTATAACATCAACACTCCATCTCAGCTAGGGAGGAATTGTTCTCAATGAATGAGTCACATAGTGACATCCACCATGGCTACTCCCAGAGAGTGGATCCATCATGGCTACTCCCATGTATGAAAATGTAAGTGAACACAAGTGCTCATCACGGATTCACTCAATGTGAAGTCATCATCTCAACATGACGTTCACCATGGCTACTCCCAAAGGGTGAATAAACACAAGTGCCAAGTCATGGAGTCTCTCACATGACATCCACCATACCTACTCGTAGAGGGTGGAACAAGGGCATACACCTCAAAATTATCTTACAGAGAAGAATTCATTAGCAAGGGCTTGCACCTCAAACTTCTCTCACAAAGAAGAATGCATTAACAAGGGCTTGCACCTCAAACTTCTCTCTCACGGAGAATAATGGATTACAATACATATCAAGTAATCACTGATGCTGAGAATCCCTCTCAGCAAGGGCTTCATTCTCCACAACTCCAAACTTGTCTAAAAAATGCACAAGCTTCACTTTGGCTAGAGGCTTGGTGAGAATGTCAGTCGTCTTCTCCTTAGTACAAATGTATCTCAATTGAACAACATTCCTCTATACCATATCTCTAATATAGTGGTACCGAATCTCAACATTCTTTGTTCTGTCATAGAACACTAGATTGACTAAAAGCTTCACACAACTTTGGTTATCACAATGAATGGTAGTAGGCTCCAATGATTGTCCAAACAATCTTGCAAGGAGCTTTTGAAGCCACACTACTTTGCGAGTTTCCACACATGTTGCAATGTATTCTTCCTCTGCGGTGCTCAGTGCCACTGAATACTGCTTCCTGCTATACCAGGAAATCATAGCAGATCCCAAAATGAAGAAACAACTAGAGGTTCTCTTCTGATCAGTCACACTCCTTGCCCAATTAGAATCAGAATAGCCTTCTAAATTTAGGTCCACACTAGAAGATTATTTCAAGCCATATCCAATTGTGTCACACAAGTATCTCAAGACATGCTTGGTTGCAACTAGATGTATATGTCTTGGTTCACACATGATTTGACTCAGTGTAATCATTGCATAAAAAATATCTGGTCTAGTGTTGACAAGATATATCAAGGATCCAATCAACTGTCTGTACATAGTAGGACCCACAAGATCTCAACTAGCTACAACTTCCCTCAATTTCTTCAAGTTAGTTTCCATCGATGTGGACATAGATTTTCAATCTATCATTCCAAATCTCTTCAAGATATCAATGGTGTATTTTCCTTGAATTGGGATAATCTCATCGAGCCTTTTCCAAACTTCCAAACCTAGAAAGAAGTGCATGAGTCCTAAGTCCTTCATCTCAAAATTTGAAGTCAACTCCTTCTTGCATCTATGAATGAGATGATCTTCTCTAATAACATATATGTCATCAACATAAAGTACCAAGATCAACATATCACCATTGAATACCTTGAAGTAAAGGTTCATATTAACATCACTCTTGCAGAAACCCAAACCTACTAAGTATCTATCAATTCTTTCATACCAAGCACTTGGTGTCTATTTAAGGCCATATAGGGCTTTATTCAATTTGCACACATGAGACTCTTTCACATGAATCACAAACCCCTCAGGTTGCTCAATGTAGACCTCTTCGTCAATCACACCATTGAGATAAGTTGTCTTCACATCCATCTGATGTAACTTCCATCCCTTAGTTGCTGCAATGGAAATGATGGTCCCAATGGAAGTGTAGCAAGCAACATGAGAAAATGTTTCTTCATAGTATCTTCCCTCTTTCTGAGAGAAACCATGAGCCACAAATATAGCCTTTTACTTTTCAATTCTTCTATCAACTGCATGCTTAATCTTGTACAATCACTTGGAAGATACAATGAACTTCCCCTCATGTCTAAGGACAATATCCCACACATCATTCTTGATAATGGATTGATATTCTTCATCCATTGCATCTTTCCATGTTTGTTGTTTTGAGGCTTCATAAACACTGGAAGGTTTAGTCTCAATAAGGTTACACATCAATATAACATAGCTAGATAATCTCTGTGGTCTTTTACTTTTTCTGAATGTGCCTCTAGGAGTTGCAAACTATTTTGCCTCCTGCATAGTGTTTCTTTCCTAAAGAGGTCTCTTTCGAGTCATAACAATATCTCTAGGCCCATCAATAGGATCCAAAGGTTCAATTGGATCATCATTTACTTCATTTTCTATAGACTTCCTCTAAATCTCAGGAGCATGATCAACATCCATGCCTTCAGGAGTCTCATGATTTTCATCATCTATCTCCATGCATGAACCCTTTGATTTTCTGAATGCAACATCTTCCTCAAATGTGACATCCTTGCTTACTTCTATTTTCTTCTGACCAATAATGTAAATACGATAGTCTTTGGAGGTTTCATTGTAGCCCACAAATATCCCTCTCTTGTTAGAAGGTTCCAACTTGGTCCTCTTGTCCTTGGGAATGTGAACATACACAAGACAACCAAAGATTCTCAGGTGACTGATATTAGGCTTAATCCCTAAAAATGCTTCTTCAGGAGTCATATCTTGCAATATCTAGTGAGGACATCTATTCTCAACATACAATGTTGTTCTAGAAGCTTCTACCCATAGAAAAGTCTGAAGGTCTTGATCATGAATCATAGGCTTTGCAGCTTCAATAATGGATTTGTTCTTTCTTTCTCCAACCCCATTTTGTTGAGGGTTGTAAGGGACACATCACTCCCTCTTGATCCCTACCTCAATATAGAAATCACAAAAGCTACCCGAGGTGTACTCACCTCCCTTGAAACTTTAATTCTCTTTCTAGATAAATTTTCTACTTGAGATTTAATTCTTTAAACCTACCTAGGACTTCATTAGACTCTTTAGACCTTAAGAAATAAATTTGTCTTCTTAGAGTAGTCATCTATAAAAGTTACATAATACAAACATCCACTTAGGGATGGAATTGACATTGGACCACATAAATCTACAAGATCTAGAATTTCTTTAGACCTACTTTCACTGCTATGAAAAAGACTCTTAATATTTTTGCCCATAACACAACCTTTAAAATTACCATAATGTACATGATTAAGTTTATGAATACCTTTTACCATCTTCTCTAGTGATGGAAGAGCCCTAAATGAAGATGCCCAAGTCTTTTGTGCCCAAGCTCACTGGAACTAGAAGAATAATGAAGAAGAGCTTGGACTAGAAGAGTGGAGAGCTTATACAAATTCTCATGTCGATTTCCAATCACATGAGGAGTTTTTATGCTAGAGTTCTTTGGCCATGCTATAACTCTTCCTTCAGAAAATGCAATTTGATAGCCCTTATCCTCCAAGGCTAAAATAGACATAAGGTTTCTCTTGATCCTCGACACAAATAAAACATCACTTAGGTGTAATGAAACTCTAGATTCTAGGTTTTAAGATGTAGCACCAAATCCTCTTACCTAAAAGCATGCATCATCTCCAATGAAAACTTGAAGGTTAGACTCCACCAAATCTGAAAGGTGCTCTCAATAGTTGGTGATGTTTCTAGAGGCTCCACTATCAATAAACTAGGTATCATTGTCTGTAGGAACATTGCTTGATAATGTTGATATGAAAAGAAAACTATTTGAGTTATCCTCTACCTCCTTTTGAGATGAAACTTCATTGATGTTTTCCCCTTGATGATTAGGTCTTGTCAAACAATCCCTTGCATAGTGACCAAACTTTTCACATATAAAACACTGGATGTGAGAGAGATCTTTCTTCTTCTTCTTTGATTCAAGTGAATAATTTTATCTTTGATCTCTATTCCTTTTGAATTTTCCCTTCTTCCAATTCTTTCCTTTCTTGGTAGATTAAGTGGCAAGAACATGAGTATCTTCATTTTGGGAACTTTTGATAATTCCCCTAGCCGACAATCTTGATTCTTCTTGAATGCAATCTGCATGAAGTCGATCAAACTTAGTTAATTTGGATCTTCCACTCATGCTCTAGATAAATGGCTCCCATGAATGAGGAAGGCTCTTCAAAGCTAACATGACAAGGTATTTATGAATCACTTGATCTCCAATTGTGCTTAGTTGGTCTCTCAATTCTGAAATTTTCATGAAGAATGACATAACTGATTCTCCTTTTTCCATCTTTACTTGGTGGAGTTGTTTCCTCAAGGAAAGAGCCCTATTTGTGTTTTTAATCTCATATAAACATTCCAAGGTCTTGAACATATCTCTCGCAGTTGTCATCTTGGAGATGAGAGGCACCAAGTGATCCCTCATAAAGTTGATTAATATCTTCTTTGCTTTGATGACATTTTTGTTCAATTGAAGCTTCTCCTCATGATCTTCAAGTTCAGATAAGTCCTTTTCCTCCACAAATTGAAGAAGAGCATTTTCTTCAAGTGCAATGAGCACTCTAAACTTCCATCAGGTGAATTTAGATGCGCCTTCAAGCCTATCCTCGAATTTAAGACCGTTCACCATTTTCAAAGTTTAGTAGATACTTCATGAAGGAGAGATAGGAGAGAATACTTTGTAGTTATCAGAAATCTATTCACGATCCTTTTTCATTGTGGCTCTGATACCGTGTTAAATTTAATGATTAGATTAGATAGAGAAACAATTCACACAATTGCATAGATATTATCTTGGGAAAACCTTTCTCTTGAAGGTGAAAAAACCAATAATTAAAGATGTCTTTATTGTCTTAATTGTCTCAATGAATTTTCTTCACTCTTGAAGCTTAAGGATAATACCAATTCACCCTTTATGGCAGAAGAAATTCAAATCACTGTATATTGATCTATACTGATAATTTCGCTTTCTATCTTAGATGATCTACCTTGAAGATGATGATACATGACTGTAATATGAGATTGATCTGTAGATGAAGATTTACACAAGTCGTAATGAATATGAAGAGTGAGATGAATATGATCCATCTCAGAATAACTTTGAACTGCAATGAAGAATGACATGATCTTCTTGCAGTAAACAATAGAAACTTGCTAGACATGGTAATGTGTTCGATCGATGCATTATGGAGGAGGAAAAGATCGGTCTTTATACTTGTGAGAAGGTTTCACAAACCAAAATGTCTCCTTTACCAAGTTGGCTTATCATTAATCAACACGCCACTTCAAACATTATGACTAACCCGACTTTTCACCAAGGGTGACGGGGTTAACAATTAGTTATATCTATAAATACCAAATCGGCAAGGATATATACATATAAGTCAATCCCATAAAATGTCTAAGGCCGAAAGGCCAATTAGACATTTGGATTTGCATAGTCAATTTATAGAAGAATATTGACCGATGCTATAACATCAACACAAAGATCAATTTCAGAACCCTATCTCTTGGCCTTGAATTCCCTTTTATAAAAAATAAGGGAGCAAACAAGCTTCGAGCCAGAGGAGACACCTATCATTAAAAAATGACCAGTTACCCATTATTATGTCACAAAATATTCCCTTTAAGGATGTCACAACCAACACCAAATATCTGCAACTAATTCATCTTGACACTTTATGCACTTTATCCCCTTTTGTCATTGTCATTGAAGATTTGAGATGGGCCCACTTGTTGTTGCTGATGTCAAAAGGTAACTGTTGCAAAGAAACAAAACTGCCTACCAGACTGTTACATCAAACATTCAACTAATTAACTATTTGTAGTCCTTACTCCTCCTTTAATAAGTATTAATCCATTCGACATATTCTTCATCTGATGGCCATTTAAAATTCATAATCTCATCATCTTTTTCTCTGTATGGAGTATACTAAACTGCCACCTGATTCACCTCTCTTTCAAAAGATTCAATGAATGTTCTTGTACATATTATCTTGTCAATGATGTCCTCTAGCATGCCAGTATCTAAATCCTCACAAATCAAGTTCACTTGAGTGTTGATGACTCTTTCTACATCTTCTTTCCAAAATTGTAAAGGTTTAATTTCCCCACTTTCATCGCATTTTGTAAACAAAGGGATTGCCACTTCCTTATCTTTGTTAAAAATTGGAATAGCATTAAACAATAAAGAATATAAACAATCAATGCTATTTAATCTACTATCCACATTCTCATTCAAATGAGTTAGCACTGATCTAACTATCTCTCTCTTCTTATAGGAATACTGATCATCTAACTCCTTTAGCTATTTTCCAACTCATTGACTTTCTCCAAAATTTGGGCTTTTGTCAGGTCAGTTGATCTAGTGGGTTTAGGCTCTTCATCAGCATATGGCACTAGAGGTGTGCTTGGAATATTAGTCTCACTATCAAATTGAACTGTTGCATCTACTTGCAAGACAGGTGGAGATGTAGACATTGACAAGACTGATGCAATTGTAGGAGCTGAAGAATATGCTCCTATCTGTCTTTGATCAAGAATTTGAACTTTCGTTTGTAGCTCTACACACCTCTATTGAACTGTACTATAATAATTGAAAATCTTTTCAAACTTCTTCATTAGTTCCTCTTTTTCTATAGCCTCCCTCTTTGAAGTTTCATGGGCCAATTTGGCCACATCAACATCTAACTTTGAGGCCTCAACATTTAATGTATCAGAGGCTCTTTTTATAGTGAGGCTTTCTCTAAAGTTTGGATTTATATCACTAATATTAGGCCTTTTAGGCCCCTGTTCTAGTGTCCATATTGCCAAGGTTGCATAATCATCTACAAATTTTGATCCCTTCAGTGATAACCTTGCTTCTTCCTCTGAACTAAATTGTTGATCTTTTGATTTCCTAATTGCATCAAAAGCCACTACATCATCTATATCCCATTCTAGAAAAATTAAGACTCCAACTTGACTTATGATCATCCTGCCTTCATTTGCACTAATTTCTTTGAATTCTTCCATCATTTCATTCTTGACCTCTTCCTCATTTTCCTGATCAGACCTTTCTGGCCTTTGGGCCTTTCTCTGATAACTTCTCCTCTTTTATTCCTCTATCTTCATTTTCCATACAAATTGCAAGAAGGTCGGGCTTCTTACAAAGACTTCATCTTCAAGAAATCTATCACATGCCTCCTTCCTTTCATCTCTAAAGGATCTTTCCTAAATGTCCAAAGGAGTGAGGTCTAATTCTAAAAGAGGTGGCATAGGAGGAATACCAATCTACATCTCTGCATTTATCACTACAATGGTATCCTCCTAGTGTTGCTCTTCTATGTGCTACTCTACTCTTTGTTCTTCAACATTCCTTGTAGGTGAAAGAGATACATGTGGTGGTGAAGTACTTTTGTCTGATTCTTCAAGATCAATGATCTTGACCGCTTTAAGAGGTTTTACTTATGTTTTTGGAGGTGGATCTATCTTCAATATTTTTTTTCCTTTTCTTCTCACCAATATTCCACTATCAGTGCTACTCTCCTCCTCACTACTTGTTTCTTCTCTTACCCTTTTTATTACTGTAGATGTATAAAAATGACCATATTCCTAAATGAATATTTTATGTTCATTTCTCTATTTGATTAAATCCAATTTAATTAAATTATCCACATTCTTCTATTTAATTAAGTAAATTACTCAATTTAGTTAAATTAAATTCACTATACCCATTTAATGAATAAATCATTTTATTCAATTAAATCTCCCCTATCCACTTTTAATTAAATTCAAATTTAATTAAATAGTTATTCTAAATTGAATAAATCTAATTTATTTAATTTCTCCAAATGGCAACCAAATTGAATTAAATTATTTCAATTAAATCCTATTATCCCTCCATCCACTTGCAAAATCCCAAACCCCTTCCTAATCCCTTCTAGAATCTTCTAATCACTTCTAATTAACCTAACCCTCCTCTAAACTTTGTCACATCCCTAAGCAAAGGGAAGTCACTTCTCAAATGGCTCAAAGTCTTTGATAACCATTGAAGGCTTTCAACCTTCAACCACTTAATCCCCAAAGTCTCCAATAACCATTAATGGTTAACTCAAACCCTCCTACATGGTTAAAACATTTGTTTTGACTCAACCTCTACCCAACCCAAAGGTCTCATCAGGCCATTAATGCTTTGACCATGATTATCTCTTAAACATTTGCACAAAGGTTTATCCTTGGATTAATTCTTAATCCAATGGGTAATCCTAACTTAGACTTGACCCTTAGCCTTTAGATAACCATGAGGTCTTCTCAGGCCTTTAATTCCTCCAACCCCTTCTCTCAACCCAATCCTATGTTGACTCTTGTCACCATTTTATTGGTGCCAATTGTGCACATGGATCCCCAACTTTCAAACTCAACCCTTGATTAAATCTTTCAATCTTGACCATCCATTGCCCTGTTTATGCTATAAATAGAGCTCTCATTCCTCCATTTTTAACAATCATTTTTCAAATTTGAAGCATTACACTTATGCTCAAATTCTTTCAAGCTTTCTCATTTCATATATGCTCATCATTTAGCCTCTCTTTTAGATCAGGAAGTAGACTAAATATGCATGTTTAGATTACTTTCTTTATCATTTTATTTCAATCATAGACTAAATATAGTATGCTAGGATAGTATTCATACTAATCTTGTCATCTTATCATTTAGTTTATTGCATTTTAGAATCATACCTAGCCTATAACGCATCTCATACTAAAATCTATCAGAGCATCCCTCGTTCTTACATTTGCCATCCCTAAACCATTTTGCTCAGTGATCTGAGAGCAAAACATTGGTTTGAGGGACATTGTGAGATAGAGAACCATGGGACCCTCCTTGGGAAGCTGAGTAATACGTTATTACTCCATAGCTTGCACCAAGAAGTCTTGTGTGTGTGTGTGGACTAGTTTCTAACAATATTTTCACATATTGAATTCTATCAGCCCACTTTTCCCACATACATTTCTGGTGCCCACCATGGAGCCTGACCCCAAATAACAAATTGGTTTTTCAAATTAATGACTTTTGTAGGTCCGCTGGAAACAGGAATCGGCGCGTCAGAAACATTCCATAGCGCATCTGGTTAACAGTCTAGCGCATCCCGCTTACTGTTTAGCGCGTAGGGGCTACACTCTAGCGCGTGAAGTCCTTTCTTCAGCGCATGACCCCTCTAACATTTTCCTGTAGGTCTCGACGCGGGCGAAACATAGAAGAGCGCATTCAATAAACAGAATAGTGCATACGATCCACAGTTCAACGCTTATAGTCCATCATCCAGCGCGTGTAACTCAAAAGTTAGCGCATCGAATTTTTAAATTTCTTGCAGGTTTCAGTGCGGGAAAGAAAAAAAACAGAGTAGCGCTTCCAAACCATAGAGTAGCGCATCCAGGCAACAGTATAGCGCAGAAGAACATCAGTTTAGCACATCTAATTTTTATTGTAGCGTGTGAAGTCTATTCTGTAGCGTATCACCGACAAAAAATAAAAATAAAAAAAATATTGTAATCGAACTGAAATTTTAGACTTGTGGAAGTCCCCCAAATTCTCTAACATTTTCCTTTTCTGGTTTGCTTGCAGGACTGTAACAAATTTCTTGCAGGTGGAGCGGACGCCATTTCTTTTAACCGATTTCTTTTGTTGACCGCAAAATCAAAAATTTGCTTTGTGGACCATTTCCTTTTCATAGATCAAAAAATCATTCTTTTAAGATAAAATGAACATCATGTTTTTGTGGAGCAACATCTCCACATAAATTTTAGCAAATCACTGATTTGAAAGGATAAAATAAACCCAATTGATTGCTTTGTCTCGAAAGTGGAAGGAATATGCTCTCCCCTTAACTGGGTGATCAAAAATCCAGACCACTCTTACAGCTTTCAGTAATTCAAACATTAAAACCTTTAGCAGGTCTGCCTTCCCGAAGAGTTGCAATCAACTCTTAAAGCCATTTATGGCCGGTGTGAAGGGAACGACCTAAGTGGGGAACGACTTTGACGTCAAGAATTCCAACCCACTATAATCAAATGTGGAAAGTGACGAAAGTCCTTTTCAATGGTTGTGCGCAGTGATTAGCCTTCCCCCAGTATCCTTGAGATATGCAAAGCCTTTGTTCTAAAGGTTGGGAAGCCTCCTGAGGGATTTTATCACTGACGACCGAACGGGAAGCCTGATTACGAACCATAGAAATAGAAACTTTGAGCTGAGTCAGTAACCAGACATTTATAAAATCATAGTGCAAGGGTGGGGAAGAATCTGCACCCAAGATTACTCACCATATATCTCCTAAGATAACTACTCAACTATGAAGCAATTCACTTTGAGTTAATTTCTAGCAAAAGGCAAAAAAACAGGCGCCCTCTAGGGGGTGACACGACTGTTTGAGCTGACGGAGTATCGAGACTAGTGGGCTATGATGTTATTTATGACCCTTGACTAAAGAGTCTTTCTAAAGTGTATTACTTGTATCCAAACCTGTTATAACATCGAGGATTTGAACACATCCTCGCATAACATACACTTTTTGTTAGATTAGACAAAATGGTTGTACTTTTTGTGCCGTGCTTGCATTTATTGCTTCAGAAAATCATCCATCACACTTGAAAATTTCTCAATAAAATTCAAAATTCTCAAGAAATCAACCAAAAGGAAAAATCAGGGCAGTCTAGCACATAAGAGCAACATCTTAGCACGTGGAAGACTTTTGTTAGCGCATCCAAACATCAAATTAGTGCATGAAGTTAAAACAGTAGCATTTTTATCATAGGCAAAACAGTGTAAATTCCTTTAGCACATCCGAAAAATAGTCTAGCGCGTGGCAGCAATAGCTTAGCACGTAGGAACCAATAATTAATGCATAAAGTTTAAAAGTTAGCGTGTGACAGGCCCAGTATAGCGCGTAGCTTTTTCAAACAAATTTGATAACAATTTTCAACAGTCCGAACTTTAGCGCGTAGAAGAAACAGCTTAGTGCGTGGCATAGAAACATTAACGCATGCAGTCTAAAAGTTAGCGCGTAGAAGACCCAGGATAGCGCATAAACTTTTACAACTGTTAGACTGCCATTTTTAGAAAGTTCAAACTTTAGCGCGTGTCTAGGGGCAATTTAGCGCGTGTGCTCATTCTTTTAGCGCATCAAGTAAATTCAGTAGTGCATGTAGACTCTATTCTAGCGCGTGATCCAAAACAGGAAAACAAAGAGCAAACCGAGAGAAAAATTTGAAAATTTCAAAAACATTTTTAGAAGCCTTTTCTGTCAAACATCAGTTTTCATCAAAATAGAGTGACAAACAAACCAAAAAAAAACTATTTCTTGAGCAAAATTTGTGTCAAAACAAAAGTTGTCAGAATCCTAAACGAATCGCACAATAGAGGACGTCTCTCCTATCATAATCCAAAAATTTCATCATCAGTAGCAACAAGATCCTTTACCATCTTACAGATTTCTATCTCAACACATTTGTTTAAAATTCTCAAATTGTCAAATCCAGTTTCCAGATCGGGAAGCTTTTTTATCCACATCATTTGACACGCTTTGTCATGAAGGGGCATCTAAACCTTCACTCTAATAGAGTAAGATTTGAAATTTTCAAAAACAAGAATCAATTGAATCCAAACCAATCAAAGGAAACCATTGATCACTCATGCATGACTAATCCCCTTATTCTGAGAAGAAAGAACCTTTATCGTAACATCATGTTGAAGAAACAACAACCTAGTTTTTCCAAATTCATCAAGAGAAATAAGTTTTTATACATCAATCATCAACTCTTAAAATCTCATTGGGTATTCCTTCATCACGTCAAACGTTATATCCAAAACAAATCTAGCGAATTTGACAAAGAACCTTTGAAAACAAGAGCATACTATCAAAAGTCTGCTTTTAATCAAACCATAAACCATGGAGGAAAGATCAATCCAGCATTCTTGCCCGACGAGTGCATCACATATAACACATCTCGGCCAGAACCACCAACACCTGAGCAACACATCGAAGAGGCTTTTGTCCCTTTCATCACTGAAAGTTTTTACTAAAATGCCTGTTACTCGCTCTCAATGAGACAAACAAAGCAAGACACACGCTGAGTCCAGTATGAACCGAAGATTATCAAATCCTTTCGAAGTTCCACCCGTAGAAGAACCGGAAATTACTGAGGCCCTTCTTCAGGAATGTCAAGAAAACCCTTCCTTCCAAAAACTTGTTGAAAAACTCATGGAAAATGACAAAGAAAAATATCTGTTGATGCTTACAAGCAAAGGCGTTAAACTTCTCGAAGATTTCGACCCAAACATTTTTCAAACCGGATCTTGACAATATGCATATCAAGAACAACACAGAGAAGAAGAAACTCGCATACCTGAACAACATATTCCAGAGCAACACATTCCAGAACAACGCATACCAGAAATGCGTATACCTGAGCTAGAAACACCAGAGCAACATATACCATTTACCACACCTTTTCAGCTGAGAACCAATACAAGGTAAGAACTTTTTCCTTGACAAGACAATATACCTTTGGCAGCCCTTACTCAACAAATGCAAATGCTGCAAAGGCAAATACAAGATATGCAACAAGGGACAACAGTGCGGTACTCTTTAAATGAAATTTGTCCTTATCCATTTAACAGAAGCTTGCACATGGTGCCTTTCCCTCCAAACTCAGACGTTCCCAAATTTGATAAATATGATGGGAAAAGTGATCCTCGAGATCATGTTCGAAAATTTTGCACACTGAGCCTTGAATTTGCTCATGATGACACCTATTTGATGAGGTTATTCCCCATAAGCTTGGGAGGGCAAACCATGGAATGGTTATCCAAAATCTCGCCACCTGTCAGATCATTTGATGAGTTGGTTAACAAATTCATAACCCACTATTTCTACAACATCCAACATGCCATAACCATGCTAGATGTTTGCAATACCAAACAAAAGAACAACGAAACATTCATGGTATTCCTTTAACACTAGCGACGCATGGTCTCCAGATATCCTCGAGATATTCCTGAAAAGGAGAAAATGGAAATCTTTATCGATAACCTGAACGGCGAGATGAGTTACAGACTAAAACTTCAATGCATACCATCTTTCGCTAAATTAATTGAAAATGGCATTCAAGTGGAAGAAGCATGTGTCAAAAAGGGCACACTCAAATTCTACAAGAAAGGAACAAACTCATCAAACTACAATAACCAGAACAACACCAACCTTAACAAATCTCGATTTTGGACTTGAAACAAAAATGAAGGTAACAACGAATCATATGATCCCAAATCTAAGCAACTAGTGCTTGCATTATCTGGAAATCCTCAGAACACGAAAAATCTTAAAAATGCTGCACCAAATGCTAACACATATGCACCAAACACTGATCAAGGACAACTCAACACAAACAACACCAATGATACTCAAAGCAAAAACATGAATCTAGGACCTAACACCAATTCATGCAACACAAACAATTTCCAAAAGCATATCTTCACACCACTGGGACAATCATTAGAATCCGCATTCAGAGAACTTTTGGCAAACAAGATTCTGTCTTTACCTCTAATCAACAACTATGAACCCCCAATCAAACCACCTTGGTGGAATGATTCACACTATTGTGATTTCCATCGCAACAAGGGTCATAGAACAAATGAATGCATGAGATTGAAACACATAGTGCAGGACATGATTGATCGAGGTGACTTAACGGTCGATGGTCTCAAAACAAATGGTGATCACGGAGCCTTCAAAAATCCTCTCCCAAATTACAACAAAGATGGAGCATCAACTTCAGATGATACACGTGGAGCTCGTATTAATCACATCTACAACAACACCATCAACCACATATCAGCTGAAGATCATCAAGTCAATGTCATCACCATTCGAGATCGGCATGATCATGAATCTGTCAATGTAACAACCCGAACTTAGAAATATGTCTTGAAAGGACATACTACACCTACAACTACCACACCAAAAATCGAATATGACTTGGTCAACCAATTACACAAAACTCCAGCTCAGATATCTATACTAGAATTGCTGAAACTATTGCCAAGGCACAAAGACATATTAGAGCAAGCACTATTAGAAACAAATGTACCTCAAAATTTGGATACAGACAGATTTCAAGCCATGGTTGCCCATATGACTGGACCTCATAACCTCACCTTCTCAGAACATGATGATGCTTCCTTGATCCATCCACATAATACTCCTCTCCATATTGAAGTCATTGTTTGCAAACACTGAGTGAAAAGAGTCTTAATAGATGGAGGAGCCGGACTTAGTATATGTACTTTAAAGCTTATCCGTGCATTAGGCTTCTCAGAAGAATCTATTGATCCTTGCAAGAAAATTACCATAAAGGCATATGATGATGAGGAAAGGTCCTCTAAAGGAACAGTGATATTACCTATTCAAGTAGGCCCAGTACAAAAGGATACTATCTGTCAAGTCTTAGATATTGATCTAACCTACAATATTTTGTTAGGACGACTCTAGATACATGAAATGCAAGCAGTACCTTCTACGTATCATCAGTGTGTCAAGTTTCCTTATGATGGAAAAGAAATCTCCATCTCAGCTGATCACAATCCATTTCAACATTGCAACGCAATGGGGGCAGCCCAAGACAGTTTGGTTCCTCATAATAGAGAAAAGCAGCAATCTTCAACATCAGATCCACACACAGCAAAATCCAACTCCTTATGGGGAGACTTCAAGCAAAAAATGCAAATCAAAGACCAAGGCATGGGAGAATATTCTCTGGAGCCTTTATGTTTGGCAAAATTACCAACCTCACCTAGATCGCATGGTTTGCCTACAACATCAACACAACTGGCTACTCAGCCCATCACCAAATTTGGTGGTACTTTCATCCAACTGGGTACTCTAGCACATGAATCAGAAGACAAAGATGTTCTTAGCTGGTTATATAAAGATGAAGAAGAAGATCATAGAGCAGCCGCTCTGGACATTGTTCTACCAACACACTTATATGGAAAAGGCTACTTAATCATGAAGCAAATGGGATATGGCGGTAAAGGACCTATTGGGAAATGCAAAGAAGGAGTCACTGAACCTATAGATCTTCCTTCGCAACCTAGCAGAAACAAAGCAGGATTGGGTTCTAAACTCATGTTCCTATTGAAATGGCCGCCACACCTACCTACCAAACCTCAATGGAAAGTAAAAATGAAGTACAAAGAAGAATCCTGGCAGGAAGCACTTTTTGAATCAACAGAAACAATCCGCAAGGCATGGGAACGTCAAGATCAGAAATTACATTAGGAAAAGCTTCTAAGTCATAAGAAGGCCCTATCTACAGCCATAGCTCATATTCAGACACCAATATCTCAAAAACAAATCATGTCATCTCCAGATACCATTATTCCTCCCCAAGGAAGCACAGTCTATGAACAAATTCAGAAAGTAGAGGATGGATCTGACACAGAATCAACAACAACCATCAAAATGGTATCCATCATCAAAGATTTGTTTTCACCATACAACATACCTGTTTACAGCATAGATAGAATCTGGGATGATGCCTATGAGACTGATTCCAATGAATATGAATGGGGTACCTGCTCCAATGCTACTACAGATATCCCTAGTGATACTGATTCTATATCTATTTCCCAAGAAGAACATAACGCAAAAGATAGACCTCTTGAATTTGGACCGCAGAATATCTATGATGCCGAGGAAAGCGAACAAGAACATTATGAGCAAGTATATGTAGAGGATAATACCATCGAAGACCTTGACAAAATCCTGAACTTCTTTAAAACCAAGAACAATCACGATAAAAACTCTGTCCTAACCCTCATAGTAGCCGAACTTGATCCACCTAACGATTCCTTACCACTTGTCTTTCCTGACCTCATCGACTGGGATGAACCTGAAATCCATGATATACCAATTTTCCCAAATAACGAATCTATTATCCATTACCTATGTACCGTAAATCCAGAAACAGGCTCTACCAGTGAACAAAATAATGATGTCTACAAACCAAGGAGTGTCAAGTCTCTCAGTCACAAAAATGAACTAAATAAAGGATCTGATGCTGAAAACCAGTCAATGGCAGCTCTAGATCATAAAAAAGTAAAAATAAAGGACGTATCTGAGGGTGAAAACCTTTTTAAGGCACCTAACGATGGGAGACTTGACACTCTTCCTGAGCACTTTCATGAGCGATCGCCCATATTGATTGAGCCCACTCAATCAATTAACATTGGTACCACAGAAGCAATTAGGAACCTACACCTTGCAGAATCTCTAATAGAGGAAGAAAGATCAGCGTTCATCATTTTCTTCAAAGAACAGCAAATTAACTTTGCTTGGTCATATGTTGATATGCCTGGAGTGGATCCACACTTAATCATGCATCATCTGTCCATTTCTACAGGAGTTAAGCCAGTCAAGCAAAAGCTATGAAAGATGAATCCATAGGTGGCACTCATGGTCGAAACTGAACTAAAGAAACTCTTAGATGTCAGATTCATCCGACCCATTGACTATGCGGAATGGATTTTCAACATCGTTCTAGTATCAAAACCAGATGGTAGTATCAGAATCTGCACTGACTTCAGAGACGTCAACAAAGCTTGTCCAAAAGATGACTTTCCTCTGCCCAGTATTGACATCATTGTAGATATCACAGCAGGCCATGCAATGCTCTCACTAATGGATGGTTTCTCAGGCTATAATCAAATCAAAATAGCCCCAGAAGATCAAGATAAAACCACGTTCACCTGTCCTTGGGGAACGTACTGTTGGAATGTTATGCCTTTCGGCTTAAAGAATGCAAGGGCCACTTATCAAAGAGAAATGACCACAATATTCCATGACATGATGCACACATTTATGGAAGACTATGTGGATGACTTACTAGCTAAATCCTTCACCAGAGCAGAACATCTGGGCATCCTAACAAAAAATTTTGATCGATTGGAGAAATTCCAAGTCAGGCTTAACCCTAAGAAGTGTGTCTTCGGGGTTACATCAGGCAAGTTACTAGGCTACATAGTCTCAGCTAAGGGTATTGAAGTAGATCCAGCAAAGGTACAAGCCATCATGGACATGCCACCACCAAATAATATCAGTCAACTTAGATCTCTACAAGGATGACTTCAGTCAATCAGGTGATTCATCGCTCAGCTAGCAGATAAAAGTCTACCATTTAACCATTTACTACACAAAAATGTACCATTCAAATGGGAGGCCAAGTGTGCAGAATCTTTTTATCAAATCAAACAGTACCTGATGAATCCACTAGTTCTAGTACCACCAGTCGCAGGAAAGCCACTGATTCTATATATCTCAACAACCGATATATCACTGGGGGCACTATTGGCACAAGAAGATCAACAAGGAAAGGAACACGCCATATATTACATCAGTAGAACACTAAATGGCTATGAACTCAACTATACATTCATTGAGAAGGCTTGCTTAACAGTGGTCTTTGCATCTCAGAAGTTCTGACATTATATGCTAGCACACACTATAAAGCTAGTGGTAAAAATTGATCCTCTCAAATATCTACTCAGCAAGGCTGCTCTTACAGGCTGATTGGCTAAATGGGTCATGATTCTTAGTGAATTTGACATCCAATACATAGAAAGATGAGCCATCAAAGGAAAAGCAATTGCAGATCAGTTGGCCAAAGCACCGCTATCAGGCAAACAAACCATGGAGGTTGACTTTCCAGACAGGGATGTTCTTGCTCTTTCTACCAAACATTGGACCCTATACTTTGACGGATCCTATACACAACATGGTTCCGGTGCTGGCATTCTGTTCATCACTCCTGAAGGACACACTATACCAAGATCATACAGGCTTATGTTTCCATGCACCAATAATGTGGCTGAATATGAGGCACTGGTCATAAGCATCAAAATGGCCGTAGAATGGAAAATCACAGAGTTAAAAGTCTATGGGGACTCACAACTGGTCGTCAATCAAATCAACAATGACTATCAGACAAAGGATGACAAGCTATTACCATACAAACGAATGGTGGATGACTTCAAACAGTATTTTGTGCACATCACCTTCGAGCAAATACCAAGGTTGAACAACAAAGCAGCCGATGCAATGGCTACTATCACTTCATTACTACAAATTCCAGAGCAACAGAGTCATTACGAGTTCCTGGTAGAGCAACTGTTCTCTCCCGCATGTGACCACTCTGAATCCCATGTTATCTATGCCTTGACTGGTTCAGATTCTCCGTTATATGGACCAATATACGACTATCTCACGCATAATATCTTACCCATTGACCAATCCCGTAACAAAAAACGTAACTTTATCCGACAAGCTGCCCGTTACACCCTTACCGCTGATACTTTATATCGTTGAGGTTTCAATGGTACTCTTCTTCATTGTCTTGATCATAATGATTCCGATTCTGCTTTACACGAGCTTCACGAAGGTATTTGCGGCACACATTCAAGTGGCACTACTCTTGCTAAAAGGCTTCTAAGGATGGGATACTACTGGCCTACAATGGAGAAAGATTCCTATCATTTCGCCAAGAAATGTCCTAAATGCCAGATCCATGGCAACCTGATACATGCACCAGCACAAGAACTGCAGCCATTTACAGCTTCCTGGCCCTTTTGTCAGTGGGGACTGGACTTAGTAGGCAAAATTCATCCTTCATCTTCAAATGGACACAAGTTCATTATAACAGCAATAGAATACTTTACCAAATGGATAGAAGCAGTTCCCATGACCACAGTGACTGGGAAACAAATTGCCTCTTTTATCCTCAATTATCTGATCTGCAGATATGGTATTCCAAGTTCAATCATCACAGATAATGTACGGCCCTTCAAGAATAAAGATGTCCAAGAACTATGTGAAAAATTCAAAATCCAACATAGGTTCTCTACACCATATTACCCACAGGGAAATGGTCAAGCGGAAGCATCTAACAAAACAATATTGAAAATCCTCAAGAAAATAGTGAATGATGCAAGCAAAGATTGGCATATACAACTCAATCCAACACTTTGGGCATACAGGACCAGCATCCGCACACCTACAGGAGCAACACCATACTCATTGGTATATGGATCAAAGGCTATTTTACCCCTGGAGGTAGAGATCCCATCTCTCAGAGTCTCTTTGAAAGGCTTAATCCTAGATGAAGAGTATCGAGTTAACTGCCTGCAAGAACTTGAGCTATTAGATGAAAGATGTCAACATGCTTACACTCATCTCAAAGCATATCAACAACGCATGTGCAGGAGCTACAATCACAAGGTCATTCCCCGCAACTTCAAGGTTGGTGACTTAGTTCTCAAAGAAAATCCAAGAAATCAACAAGATCGAGAAAAGAAAGGGAAATTTGAACCTAACTGGTTGGGTCCCTATGTCATTATATCAGTTTATGGATCAGGTGCCTATCAGCTAACCAATTCAGAGGGCGATGTGCTTGACGAACCAACTAATAGCATTCATCTGAAGAAGTACTATACTTAAAGTAGCCTAGTGCACGGAAAAAGCAAAAAAATAAAAAATAAAAAATAAAAAAATCCAGATAAAGTAAAAACAAAGTACAATAAAAACAAAGGGTGAAAACCTGGTCAATAGGCACTCTTGTGAAAGAACGGCTCCTCTATCTATTTTCATGCCATTTTATCCATACAAACACTATCGTTCGTCGCCCGACACTTAGCAAATATCCATTTAGGACATACTTAGCGTAGTCACTATCTTGATTTGTCTATATATATCCTGTTACCACTAATCCACCATGGCTTGGAATCACTGTATATATTCACATCATAAGGCACACTCAGCTAGGGACATGTAAATAATATTACAAACACTCATGACATCAAGACTAGATGCAAAACTCAACAGCATGACATCCAACAAACAACTACACTTCATCGCCAAACAAAACCAAACAAATCAAAAATATAAAGGATGGATGATTTTCTGAAGTACTGAATGTTGCACTATAGCATAAAATCTTAACTAGTTTTGCATTTTTTTGAACTTTTTTTGAATTATTGGATTCTCTTCCTTATCTCACTAAATGCTTCACAGCTAGAGGTCAAGGGGAACTTCCAATATTTTCTTAGTCTTCTGTCTGGGAGGCGATCACTTGTACTATGTGAATACATGCCTCGAGACGTGATACATCGAATATCACTAAAGGCCTGATTCCACTTCACACATACAAATGATCAAATCTTGTCTGTTTACACAATACGCACTCAGGTCATCCTAGTTCAATTATACCTTGATGCTTGTGCTATCTTGCAAAATCAAACATCATGTAAATTTTTCTTAGGTCATTATGGTTCAATTATACCATTATTCTTGTATAAATTTTCAACATATCCTAAACAACTCAATGCTCAATGATGATATCTACAAAGAAAGCAAACAAATGGTCATATCGGATGGCAAATACAGAATGAGGGATGCTCCAAAAACAATTAGTTGCATATCATTATTGCATATCATTTTACAAGTAGTTTGCATATCATTTAACATCATTTACATATCACGATACATTTAGCAACATATTAAAACATACATCTCATTTTCAAGATACATCTCACAGCATATAAAAAGCATACATCCTGCATCATGCATTACATCATATATTGCATCATCACATAAAATAACCCACATAACATGCATTCATATAAACACATCACATGATAAAAAATGGTGCCGTATATATATCTCCAAAATGATCAACATCTACAAAATGTGTCCAAACACTGTGTCCAGTACAAAGAATAACAATGATCCAAAAATACAACAGAGACCATGTCTCTCAAGTATGACTATCTCCTGACGGAGATGGTCTCACTCTAGATGCACCCACCCCTGGATCTCTAGGAGGGTCCCATCTTGGTGGACCAGTGACACCTCGGCTCTCCAACCGTGACCCAGTAGCTCGAGATCGGCTGGATCTCGACTGAGCAAAACTCTCCACTCGCCGATCCCTAGGTACTACCGCCTCATAATGCCGCCTATAGTACTCTGCCTCCTGGGCTCTCAGCGCCAGCTCTCTCAGGGTGTCTCTCATGGGACCACCCGCCGCTGCTCTCTACATCCTGGACACCACCTCCTCCACTCATCCTCGCCGCTCTATCTCGGTATCTCTCTCAGTGGTCAACTGAGAAATCTGCAAGGTCTGGATCTGCGCATCCTCCACATGACCTAGCACTCGAACTCGCAGCGGTACCTATGCTGGAGGAACCCCTCCCACTTGGCCTGTCCTCGGTACTGGAAGTGGGAGTACATCCATCCTCCTCCTCTGTGCTGGTCTACTCAGCTTGTCCTCACCCCCCACTGCAGCTAGCACCTCCCCAACTCTCCCCTCTCTCTCGGCTCCGATAGCCAATCCACCTTTCCCCCTGTCTATCCTCCCCTGCCGCACCGCTCTCTCCACACCTCTACCTCCCTGCCTCCCTCAGGCTCCTCTAACACCTCCTCCTCCTCCATCCTCCCCATCATCTTCATCATCTCCCCCATCTCCCTCCTCCTCATCTGAATCCAATGATGGCCTCATCTCCTCCAGATCAGAGATCCTAGCCACCGCCCGCGCACCAAACAATCGAGCGAACTCGTCTGTCATGCCCACATCCTAAATCTCTGGGGCATAATCCTAGATCTGCCCAACCAACCCCACAAACTCCTCCACTGCCACGACACTGTCAATAGTCAGCCCCCAATCAACCACATCCTGCTACCGTCGTGCATATAAACACACTCCCTGAGGAATCCCCTGCTGGCGCCCGAACTGCCTCAAAACTTGAGTCACCACAAACCGCTCAATGACGAACGGGGTCCTCCCAATTAGATACCTCATCATGAATACAAAGGGCATCTCCAGCCCATCCTCTGCCCATACCTCACAGCCTGTATACGGTCACCAGGTCACCGTATCTATATCGTCAAAAACCCTCCTCCAATGCTCTAGTTTGCCCAGATTACGCTGGACAACTAGACCTCTGTATCCGTAGGCATATGCTGCACCTACGGGCCTGTCCCTGTCTGCCAGTGGCCTCGCTGTTGGAATGTGCTTCCAGCACCATACCTATAACAAAGTCACGCCAGCTGACAAACTGCCATAACCAAGGTATACTACCTCATGTAAACTCCTATATAAATGAGCCAGCATCGCTGACCCCCATGCAAACCTCCTGCCCTGAGTAACCATCTCCTCCAAAACCAGTCCCCATCCCACCGAGAATCCCTTCGACCTATGATCAGGACAAAGGAATCCCCCAATGAATCCTGCCAGTACAGATGGCAGCGGTGCATAATCCAAATCCAAAAACTCCTGCCAGGGGATCTCATAACCACAAACTGTATCATCCTGGAATATGCGGCGCAGTGCCTCTAGGCCACCCTCCTCTAACTGCTCATAGGGAAGTAGTGCCCCTACTACAGGGATGCGCAAAATCCGGTAGCAATCCTCCGGTGTCACTGTCATCTCTCCAGTGGCAAAATGAAAGGTGTTTGTGTCGCTATGCCACCTCTCTGCCAAAGTTGTCAAAAGCTCCCGATTCACAGTGAACCGAGGCATATCCAAGAGAGAGGTCAATCCACATCTCTCAATAATGTCCAAATCTGCCTGTGACAACCACGGTATCAATGTCCACGGTCTCGGGAATCTCTCCCTCGACTGTAACACACCCAATCGCTCTTGTCAACAAACAAAACATATCCAATATCAGTTTCCACATCAAAACAAAGATATCAAAATCAAAATCAACAACATGAAACAATTTGCTTATCTCTATCAAAATTCAAAATCTTATCATTTCATATCAACTTGTAACACAACTCAAGTTCTCAAAAACCATATCAAAACTTGTAACACAACTCAAGTCTCGACAATCACATAAACTTGTAAAACAACTCAAGTTTCCCACCCATATCAGCTTGTAATACAACTCAAGTTTCCAACCCATATCGGCTTGTAATACAACTTAGGCTTCACACACATTGAACTTGAAACAGAACATGCAAATAAATCATATTCTAATTACCACAACACGTTGATATCTATACATAACTTGGAAAATCGCAAATCAAAACAAGTTATACAAACACTCATGTTGGATAAATTCATCAAAACACGACAGCCAAACAAAACAAATTTTCAAATCGGCCAAATTTTTCAGATGCGCTAAAACAGATATTCAATGCGCTAAAACACCCCCATGCGCTAGGCTGTCTCTCCTACGTGCTATTTTATCTAACCTATGCACTAGACTCTGTCTACGCGCTAAAATTTTCACCCCATGCGCTACCTAACCCACCCCATGCACTAGACTCTACCTACGCGCTAATCTACCCCTCCTAGGCGCTACCCTTTTAGCCCTATGCGCTAGGTTAGTCCTACGCGCTAAACCCCCTTCCCTATGCGCACCCCTGCGGCTCCTATGCACTAGGTCACCCCTACGCGCTAACCTGTTGATGCGACGCGCTACCCAACACTTTCCATGCGCTATTCTACATGCACGGGCTACCCTAATAATTTTATGTGCTAACCTATCTTTTTCGGATGCGACCCCTAAATTTGAACTCGATGTGCTATTCTAAACTTCGTATGCGCTACTCTAGACCCTAGGCGCGCTAGAATGTTAAACCCGAACTTTGAAATTCAAAAACTGACTAAAAATGACAAAACAAAAAATCAAAAAAGGGTAAAAAACGTTGACTTACTGGTGGTCCACACCCTGCAGGCCTCCGATACCTCCAAACGCGCTCGAATCAGTGTCTATGATAGGGAATAGGCATTTTCTCTCTAGAGCAAATTCTCTTTCTCCAAAATCAACAAAGCACAAATGAGCCTCAATCAAGCCCTTTTCCCCTTTTATAAGAGGAAAATGAAATTAAGGTTAGCCCAATGGACCTGTAATATGGTCGCGGTCTCCCCTATACTATACCATTTGTAACTTATCGGGAGATGAATCAATTTACACACATTTTACATGCACGAAATCCTACACATCATACACAACTCATCCAATCAAATAAAAAAAAATTCACAAAAAATTGATTCATCTCCCGAGGGGGCATCACGCATCAAATTAAATCTGGGGCATGACTGGCAAATCAAAAGAGCGACACAAAAAATAAAAAAATAATTTTTTTTTGCATTTAATCATAAATCATGATAAGGCATCATTTTCTTTGAAATAACATGTGCACACACGTCACTTCAAAGAAGGGCAAAATGTAGATGTATAAAAATGATCATATTCCTAAATGAATATTTTATGTTCATTTCTCTATTTGATTAAATCCAATTTAATTAAATTATCCACATTCTTCTATTTAATTAAGTAAATTACTCAATTTATTTAAATTAAATTCACTATACCCATTTAATGAATAAATCATTTTATTCAATTAAATCTCCCCTATCCACTTTTAATTAAATTCAAATTTAATTAAATAGTTATCCTAAATTGAATAAATCTAATTTATTTAATTTCTCCAAATGGCAACCAAATTGAATTAAATTATTTCAATTAAATCCTATTATCCCTCCATCCACTTGCAAAATCCCAAACCCCTTTCTAATCCCTTCTAGAATCTTCTAATCACTTCTAATTAACCTAACCCTCCTCTAAAATTTGTCACATCCCTAAGCAAAGGGAAGTCACTTCTCAAATGGCTCAAAGTCTTTGATAACCATTGAAGGCTTTCAACCTTCAACCACAACCAAATTGAATTAAATTATTTCAATTAAATCCTATTATCCCTCCATCCACTTGCAAAATCCCAAACCCCTTTCTAATCCCTTCTAGAATCTTCTAATCACTTCTAATTAACCTAACCCTCCTCTAAAATTTGTCACATCCCTAAGCAAAGGGAAGTCACTTCTCAAATGGCTCAAAGTCTTTGATAACCATTGAAGGCTTTCAACCTTCAACCACTTAATCCCCAAAGTCTCCAATAACCATTAATGGTTAACTCAAACCCTCCTACATGGTTAAAACATTTGTTTTGACTCAACCTCTACCCAACTCAAAGGTCTCATCAGGCCATTAATGCTTTGACCATGATTATCTCTTAAACATTTGCACAAAGGTTTATCCTTGGATTAATTCTTAATCCAATGGGTAATCCTAACTTAGACTTGACCCTTAGCCTTTAGATAACCATGAGGTCTTCTCAGGCCTTTAATTCCTCCGACCCCTTCTCTCAACCCAATCCTATGTTGACTCTTGTCACCATTTTATTGGTGCCAATTGTGCACATGGATCCCCAACTTTCAAACTCAACCCTTGATTAAACCTTTCAATCTTGACCATCCATTGCCCTGTTTATGCTATAAATAGAGCTCTCATTCCTCCATTTTTAACAATCATCTTTCAAATTTGAAGCATTACACTTATGCTCAAATTCTTTCAAGCTTTCTCATTTCATATATGCTCATCATTTAGCCTCTCTTTTAGATCAGGAAGTAGACTAAATATGCATGTTTAGATTACTTTTTTTATCATTTTAGTTCAATCATAGACTAAATATAGTATGCTAGGATAGTATTCATACTAATCTTGTCATCTTATCATTTAGTTTATTGCATTTTAGAATCATACCTAGCCTATAACGCATCTCATACAAAAATCTATCAGAGCATCCCTCGTTCTTACATTTGCCATCCCTAAACCATTTTGCTCAATGATCTGAGAGCAAAACATTGGTTTGAGGGACATTGTGAGATAGAGAACCATGGGACCCTCCTTGGGAAGCTGAGTAATACGTTATTACTCCATAGCTTGCACCAAGAAGTCCTATGTGTGTGTGTGGACTAGTTTCTAACAATATTTTCACATATTGAATTCTATCAGCCCACTTTTCCCGCATACAATTACAACACCACCATTTGGAGGAGGCACATAGCTAGGTCTACCTTCTACTAGCCCATCTGTTCTATGAGGTGGAGGAGTTGAACTTGGCTATTTCATTATCATCTGATGAATCAGGGCTACTTCTTTTGGTGTGATGGGTGTAGGTTGATGTATATTTCTTCTCTCAACTTGTCAGTCATGGATTTCCTCAAGTCTAGTTCTCTTTTCCTTTAATGCAAGAATTAGTTCATCAAAATTGTTCATGACAAAATCAACTTTGGCACAAAATGGAGTGAAATATTTTATTGGATCATAGCTGAGATCCATTTTCTACACTATAGCTCATAGATTCCTAAAATCTATCCTTTTCTCCTTCCTCCAATCCTGAGTCATGAAATGGAATTCATTTCTTATTATATCCTCAAGGAAATTGTGCTCATGGGGCAATGATCTTCCTTTTATTCTTTCCCTGGAAATATTGTAAAACCCCTTTAGGTCACTATGTTTGATTGTGCTAACCCCTAAATGATATGGTGAAAAAATCTTGTCAAAATGCACATATCCCCCTTTTATAATCATAAATTATGGAATATCAGTATAATTAGGGAAAATAGTCCCTTTGTATAACAATTTATTTGCCACAATACTTTAGTAAAACCTAACCTCAAAGGAACATTAAAAGGTAATACATGTGGTTGGCCAGGGAAACCATACAATCTGATAACTATACTAACAAGATAAGGGATAATGTCCCTCCAGTTGTGCTCAATTTTCAAAAGTGGCAGCCTTTCCTTTGGTCTTATAAAATCATGTAGCTGCATGGGAATCCTTGGTGGATTCACTGTTAATCTCTACTTCAATCTAGAAGAAAAAATATTATCAAACTTGACAAAACTAGCTTCATGCTTGTCCCAAGACATGTCCATACTCCAAAGTTGCACTAACACCTCAATATTGTCAACTGTTCTCTTGAGATTCATGGTATCCTCAAAATAATCTACGTTTTTATATAAGAACATGTGCATTAATAATGAATACGAATAGAAATGAGTGCCAAATACGTCATTCTTAATATCTTGCAACCCCTCATGAATCTTCTCTTCAAGGTACGGGGTAAAATAGAAAAAACACTATAAAATTTGGATGTTGAATTTATATAGCCATATACATAAAATCTAGTGGCATGACTATAATAGGGTTGAACCCAAAAATGTGGAACAAAGAAAAGAAAGTGGCTTGCAAATACTTGGCAAAAGCACCAATAGGAAAAGGCTCTTCTGAACTAGGACTAATAAGATAAGTTGTATCTCCTGCTTTTGCCAAATGAGCTAGAAGGAGACTAGCTCTAATAAAACCCTTCATCTGATAATATTTTTCCTTCAATTCATTCAAATCTATTTGAACCAAGGTAGTAGAAGGTTCATATAAATCAAATATCTCTTGAAATTCCTCCCTCCTGATTGTCAACAAAATTTCACCCTCATTCTCCCATATAGCTCTAGTAATAGGGTCATATCTGTCTATGAAAACTTTGAGGAGGTTGACATTCATGAATACATTTGGCACCACTAACCTCCCCAAGTCGTATTGCTAGTCACTTGAAAATGGGGATTGCAAATTTCTTTGTCCATACCACAAGTTAAAAATCTCCACCCCAGTCATTGGTACCCTAGCATCCACAATGTTAAATGTTTTATCAGTTAATCCTTCTCCTAGGGTTTTGCCTTGTACAAGTCTTTGCCCCTAATATTTATCATTTGTCAAGGACTTCAATTGATCAAGAAAATCATCAAAAAGATTCCTCTTCAAATACTCTGTCTATTATGAGTGGTTTTGCAAGGGAGCCATCCTACTTGACTAGGGCTTCTTAACAATTACCCACAAAAGGAAAATGGAAACTAGGGCTTAACACAAGCCTTATCAATTTCAACACAGAAAAGTGCGAGTTCCCACCCCCTTTAACTAAATTTTAAAACCCTAGAATAATTCACAATCTTTTCACTATAATTTTGTATAATCTGCACTTTCAACAACTCTGAAAATATAGAGGAAGGATTTAGCAACTTACAACTTCATACGCACTAGATGAAACCCAATTTTGCATTGTGATTACTCATATCGATCTTCTTGTACTTAGGAATTACCTTCTGATCACCTTTGAATTGTGTTGTAAGTCAAAAATAGCTCTGAAAATGATTTTATTACTGTTCTGGAGTGAAGCATCACCATTTCATTCGCCATTATTGCTCATGTGAGTGAAGAAATGACTTGAAACTGCATTTGAATTAAGTTTGAATGTCCATCATTAATTAAATTTTTGTTGGCAAATCACACGACAACATTGGTCAATTTGACATTAACCATCACATGTGGCAAGCGGTCCTATCAAAGGTATGATGCGATATCTCCAACTCACCCTCCACCTCACCTTGATCAGCAACCCCACCATTTGGCTTACCTAGGCCTACCTTGGACACTTGGCATCATCTCGTGATGTCGCGATCCATAACCTCCAAGCATCTCTGATAGTAGGGTTGTGAGAGATGTTGGATCAGTTCGATCTCTATCTCTAGGCCATGGTGTTCGCTAGCCTTAACCACCTACCGACTGAGCATCTTTTGACTAAGATTAAAAGATCCACGTTCATTAAAACACGTACAGATAACAAGAACTTTTAGTAACTCGACTATTAAACAGAGACACAGACAGAAAAATTAATGCTGGACTTAGGAAAATTAACCAGGCACAGGCTAAAATATCAAAGGGGGCCCACCCAGGGGAAATATTAATATTCAGACTAAAGAAAAAACAATAAGGGCCCGACATAGAAAATTAAAATGCCTAGGACAAGAAAAATGGCCCCTTCTTGATGATGAATATGACCCTCTACCTTAAGTGAATAAGGTAATGAAGAATTATATCAGGCTTAAGGGGATTAGTAACTAGACTTAATTAAAATTCATGGAACCCTAAACCCTAAGCCTAAAACACATGATAGAGAAAAAATTAATCTAGAATGACCAATATTTTTACTAAAGCATGAATTTTGTTTTGCACAGTCATTTTCATGACTAGCAATGAGGTCACAGACCTGCCATAGACCATTCAATGGTGCGTGGTGGACCTATGGCCTTGTCATGACACCACATTGTATGACAAATCAATCAAACATTCAAACAATGAACTCAGATAAAGAGATCCAATCAGATTAAAGGCTTTTGAAAATCGATTAAAAATCACACAATTTTATCAAAAAGGAAAATAAAAAAGGGTTATCAAAACCCTAAATAAAAGGGAAGAAAATCATACCCTGAAGTGGAAGTTGAGAATCTTTCTCCTTCTAGCCACACAATTGATCTTGAGAAGATTAAAATGGAGATTAAGAAGATAAATAAGTCTCCAAATGAAGAAAATAGACTCCTAAACCAACTCTTCAAAAATCCCACAAATAACTCAAAGTGCATTAAATAAGTGCAATTCGGGTTTATAAACCCAAATTGCACCTATGAAGTGTAATTCGGGTTTATGGACTTGAATTGCACTTAAAAGGTGAAATTAACCAAAAGAGGTGTAAATCGGGTCTGCAAACCAAAATTACACCTAGATTGCGTAACTTGGTGTAAATCGAGTCTATAGATCCGATTTGCACCTAGACTTGACAAATAAAGTGAAAAGGGGTAAAATAAGGAAAAACTTACTTTCAACAATAAAAATATATTGAAAAGTGAACCATAGAGCAGGAAAATTCACAAATGAGCAAAAATTTGTGGGGTACCCTCATTTTTCGCTAACGCTAAAAATGAGGATAACATTGGCTCTGACTGGGGAACATCCTTTTTAAGAATTCCATTTGAGAATGAGTAAAAGATGTAGAATCCCAGTGCTCTATGTTCCTTCATGCATCCATTGGGCTAGAGTCAGGAAATGGGAAGAACTAAAAAAAATAAAATAAAAGGGAAGATCCAAACCAAATAGCTAAAACTCTATTGGGAAAATAATTTGAGATGTCGACCACTGTGTGGCAAATTGAATGGTGTTCCATCATTGTATGAAAGAAGATAACTACCCTCACCACAAATTTGATGAATAGTGAAAGGTCCTATCCACAAGGAATTAAATTTGTCATGCATTCCCTTAGGCTCACACCTCACATCCCAAAGCAAAAGAAGGTCACCTACCTAAAAAACTCTCTGTTTAGATTTTTTGTCAAAAGAAGTTTTGACTTGATTTTGGTGTTCCAAAATATGATCCACCACTTGAACTCGTTTCTCCTGAAGCTCAGTAAGAAACATGACGTGCTTGTATAGATAACTCTCATACATTTGATCCTCAGTTGCTTTTACCAACTTCAAAGCTGGTAATTCTAAAGTAACTGGAATCTCAACATTAGTACCATAAAGAAGTTGAAAAGGTTATAACCCAATGGCCCTCTTTGGAGCAATCCTATCTACCCACAATGCATCAATCAACGCTTTATGCCACAGATGCTGATTTTCATCAACCAATTTCTTGATAATAGTAATCAAGTTTTTATTACTCTATTCTACTTGACCATTACATTGTGGATAATAGTCTAAAGAATGAGCCAAAGTGATATGATACTCAAAAAAAAATTGAGAAATCTCATAGGATGAGAAATAAGTAGCATTATCTGCTACTATCTTGGTCAAAACACCAAATCTACTACCAATATTCTTTTCTATGAAATCACATACTACCTTTAACGTAGCATGTCTGACAGGAATAGCCTCCTCCCATTTTATTAAATAATCTATTGCAGTTAACACATAGTGATGTCTTGCGGTAGATGAAGGATTGATCAGACCAATGAAATCAATACCCCACTACTGAAATGGTTCTTCAATAAGCACAATCTTGAGAGGGAAAGCTACAAGTTTTGATTGACCAAAAAATTGTTGACATAAATCACACTTTCTAACCCAATCATAAGAATCTTGAAAAAGGGTAGGCCGATAATACCTAGCTCTTAAAATGTTATGAGCAGTTACCGGAGCTAAAAAAAGACCACCACAAGCTAGGTTATGAAATGATTCTAACAACTTAACTTGTTGAGTTCTATCAACACACTTCAATAAAGTGCCATCCAAACTTCTTTTGAACAAACCATTTTCCCAAAGAACATAATTTGTTGCTCTCAACTTGAGAGTTCTTTTCTCCTTATATGAAAGGTGTGCAAGACATTCACCATAGGTTAGAAAATAATCAATATTAGAATACTATTCATCCACAGTACTAACAAACAATCTTTCCCTGAGTTGACACAATCCTTTATCACAGACCAATTTGGTAGGTTGAATCTCCAAATCATATTCCTGGATCTTAGCTATCTAGTTACCCCTCTTAGTCCCAAAATCTTGTTGTGTCAAAATTGACTTGACCGAAGTGTCTAGAACTAGACACATGACATGTAAATTCAAAATATAGAACATAAAATTCTTAACCGCTTTAACCAAAGCATAAGCATGTTTATCCATTTGAGAATATTTGAGTTTATGAGTTTTAAGGGGACAACTCATAAATGCTATAGGAGATTCAATATCTTTTGAATTTTTCTGAACTAAAATTGCAAAAAGTGTGCGATCTAAAGCATAGCTATACATGAGAAAATGTTTTGAATAATTAGGACATACTGATACTGGAGAATGAGTTATTGCTTCTTTAATTTCATCAAAGGCTACTTTCCCTTCTTCGGTCCACAAAAAGCCAACTTCCCTTTCATCATATTAACAATATGTTGTGTCTTCTTAGCAAAGTCTGGTACAACTGTTTTTCTTGAAGGTAAAGACAAGCTTTGAATAGACTTGACCCTTTCTAGATCAATATTGGTACCTTCCTTAGACACAATATGCCCAAGAATTTTACCCTTTGTAACCCCCAAAATTGACTTCATATGGTTTAATGAAATTCCATGTTGATGACACCTTTTCAATGTTGGAATAAATAATTTATATATTAATTATTCACTTAATTATATTAATTTACTAAATAATCGATGCCTTAGTAATTAATTATTGGCAATTATTAGTTAGTTAATTAATTAATTATGAATAATTAATTAATATTATCTCCATGCATAATGCAAACTAGGAAAATCATACTATGTTTAAAATTTTGAGAGTTTCATGTATTAATTAGTCTATTATGCTTTTTGTGCATACATGACTAATTCAGGCATTCTATTTTAACTCTCAGTCTATCTTGTAGACTCCACCATTTAGGGTTTCTATATTTAGAGTTAGATTTGTTTATAAGGATGTCATATCCTTCATTATAATTAAGCAATTTCAAAGCAATACATTCAATTATTGTTAATTGTCTTCAATTCTCTTTTATGTTTCTTTTCTCTTCTTACTAGATCAATATTGTGTAGGTCATAAAATTTAACATGGTATTAGAGCTCCAGATCTTAATTGGAGATTATTTGCATTTACACAAAAAAATTATTTATCTCAGGTTAATTTGGAGCTCACCATCAGTTCGAGAAGGTTCGATAAATTCAAGATCACCTTTTGTTTCATTGAAATTCGATATACAGAGTCCATTTTGCAAGGGTGTGAAGTCCGAGGGTTTTTCTCTATTCCAGAGGGTACCTAAAAAATTCAGAGTGCTTTGGGCCCAAAAGGATCTCACAGTTGGCTTCAAGAGGCTGATTCGATGAATTTTGATATATAATTTGATATATTTTGGCCAAAGGATCTCAAAGGCAAAGAAAAATTATTTTTCATCATACAGACCGTACTGTACGAAATTCATAGGAAATTTGTCAATAAAAAAAATAAAAAAATTTGGTTTTTAAACACGTCGACAGTTTTAATACCATTGGTGGTCAACAAGCCACCATCGAGGAGCCGCAAGCGGCCTCACAGAGCCACAACAACCCCGTCGCCAAGCGGTCCTAGCCGCTCATGACTGCGGTAACTGGAAGTTGCCTGACAGTTCTAGTAAACTGCTAGCGGTTCTACAAACTGCTAGCCTCCAAGCCGCTCTGGCTCCGCTCCACCCACACACCACTTGCGCTCCACTACTCAACCAACTGCTTTTCCAAGGAGCCACCAACCCGCCACCAGAGGGGGGGATATTGTTTTTCTAAGACCTACTTGACAGCCAGGTGGTTTTTTTGTAATAACTTGAGTAAACAGAGGAGAAATTGGAGAAACCATATATTGTCAGAAAGCTCTTTCCAAGATGGATTCATTTCTGGAGGTTTTTTTTATTTTTTTATTTCACAGACTTTTTTGCCAATTGCAGTTTGCACTCCTAGTGGCATATCTTGTGCATCCAAACTCTGCTTTTTGCAAACGAAATATTGTCGAAAAGTTGATTCAGAGCTCTATCTAGATCTCAGGTCCTTATTTGGAGGTTTTTCTACTAGATTTTTGTTTCTTCCTTTTGAAGTCAATAGTGCATTGTTCTGGTCCTATTCCACCTTCCTGTGATCTAACGTTCACAACACTCTTTCTTAGAGGTATTAAGTTCTGATTTTTGGGCTCTATTACTGTATTTTTTCTTGTCTTAATTATGTACTTTTTCTAGCATCATGGAGAAAATAATATGCCTCTTCTTACCACTTCAAATTTTCTCAAGTGGAAGTCTCACATTGAGATCACTCTTAAGAAGTTGGGGTTATATCGAGTCACCAAGGGTATAGAACTCGAAGCTACAGGTGTTGCAAAAAGAGGAAATGGTTCAACAAATGTGATGAGTCATGTGACACTCTTTGCATGAGTATATCTCTTGATCTCTTATTTCATGTTGAGTCTTGCAATACACCACAAGAATTTTAGGCACAACTTGAGCTTCTATTTGGTAAGTAGGACACACTTAGGAGTTATGAGTTGGATAATGAGATTATATGTATAATCCTTTTGATTTTGATATGATCCAGGACCTCTTAACAAAGCTTAAGTCCTTGAGGCTTCAGCTAAATAAGTTAGGTATTGAGAAGAAAGATGACTAGTTGATCCTTTCTATTCTTGCAAAGCTTGGTCCAAATTATTCTATCTTTTTTTCTACCTTCTATGCTAAAAAGGATGCTATGGGATCCAAATACAAAATGCCTTCTCTTAATGAGTTTGTCATTAAACTCATGCAAGAACAGTCCAAATTGATTCTAATGGGTACATTGAAGCCTTCAAAAGCTTCAATGCTTGTTACTACTCCACCTCAGACGGACACGAAGGCTTCATCTAGTAAAGGAAAGAAACACAATCCAAAGACCATAGGGAAAGGAAAGGATTCCACTTCATAGAACACCTCTGGTTCACCTTTTCCTAAGGAAGAATCATGAGAAAGACCTATTTGCGCTTATTGCAAAAATCAAAGGCATAATGAATCATATTGTCATTAGAAGAAGTTTGATGGATATGAGAAACATATTTAAAATTTGACTGCTCTTCTTGTAAAGAGAAATATTCCTTCTTCTTCTTCTTCTGTCAGGTCTTCTTCTTCTCCTTTATTTCAAATAGATGGACAGTGCAATGCAAAGGGTCATGCATTATATGCAACCACTAGTTCACCCTCTTCTCGATGGCTACTAGATTCAGGTGTTTCGCACCATATGGCATCTTCTTAGGATATTTTCTCTTCTTTTCAAGCTTCTCCTAAACCACACATCTTGATGTGAAATAACATTGTTATGCCAATATGTGGGAAGGGTTCTAACGACATTGATGATGGTACTTTAATGATGTACTTTGTGTACCATCTTTGTTTACTAACCTTCTCTCTATTTATTAGATTGCTCACAGTGGGAAAAAGGAAGACAATTGAGTTCACACGAGATTCAGTGCACATCAGAGAAAATGAGACTAGAGACATTGTTGCTACAGGGACAGTTGATCATTCTTCCCACTTGTACTCCTTTTCTCATTTTGGTCCATCTTCTCCATTATCTAATAATTCCACTTTTTTTCAAGAGAGCATGTTGAGGTGAAGTCATGTCACTTGAACTTATGTGTTGTTCCGGTGACCAATGTTGTGACTACTACACCTTTGCATTTCTTCAACAGGATTCCTCTTCAGCATCACTTGACATTGTAGCTCCATTCATTGAGCCCACTATTGCTTTTATTGAGGACATGCCATAGGATGTTCAATCCATCTCAGATGACAGATTCAACACATCTATTATCCCACCATCATTGGAGCTTCCTTTTCAAGATCATCATGCGTTCTCCTTTGATCAACATCTAGGCCTTCCGGTTTGCCTCACATACAGGTTTTTTCTCTTCTTTGCTCGTTGACTTTGTTTTCTCCACATTGGAGCCACATTGGTTTGATCATCGGTACATGCGTTCTATCATTCTAGGGGGCTTTGGAGACTTGATCCTCTCTCATGGGGGGGTTATTAGTACATGTGTTCTTGAGAGAGTCTCTTGAGACATTGGTTTTGTACTTTCTTTTTTGTTTCTGTTTTGGAGAGGAATTTTGTTGCCACTAAATTTTCTCCTTTACTCCATTTTCAAGAAACTTGCATATTTTTTCATGGGTACCTCATCAAGATTTACGTCGAGACTCATCTTCCACACATCTTTACATGTTTTTTCCTATATCTTTTCCTCTCTCCTAGTTGTGCATTTAGGAGGGTGTTGGAATAAATAATTCATATATTAATTATTCACTTAATTATATTAATTCACTAAATAATCGATGCTGTAGTTAGTAATTAATTATTGGTATTTATTAGTTAGTTAATTAGTTAATTATGAATAATTAATTAATATGTATCTCCATGCATAATGCAATTTAGGAAAAACAAACTATGTTTAGAATTTCGAGAGTTTCACACATTAATTAGTCTATTATGCTTTTTGTGCATACATGTATGATTCATGCATTTTATTTTAAAAATCAACCTATCTTGTAGACTCCACCATTTAGGGTTTCTATCTTTAGAGTTAGATTTGTTTATAAGTATGTCATATCGTTCAGTGTAATTAAGCAATTTCAAAGAAATACATTCAATTATTGTTAATTGTCTTCAATTCTCTTTGTTGTTCAATTTTCTCTTTATGTGTGACAGGTTTTCTTGTAGAAGATAGCTGGGCTTGTGGGATTCGCATTTCATGAATTTTAACATTCAATATATCCTTTAGATGAAAAAGATGATTTTCATGGTCTTTTGAAAAAATAGTCAAATCATCAAGGTACACGACAAGGTACCTTCCAATTATACCTCAAAAAGATAAATCAATAGCCCTTTGAAAAGTTCCACTAGCATTAGTCAGACCAAAAGGCATCCTCCAGTAAGTAAACATGCCCAAGGAGTTGTGAAAGTGGTTTTATGTTGATCTTCTTCACTAACTTAAATCTGATTATAACTTGAAAAACCATCGAGCATAGAGAACATCTGAGAACTAGTAACCATTTGCAAAACTTGATCCATTACCGGAAAAGGATAATTATCCTTAAGAGAAAATTGATTAAGATTACTGAAATCAACACAAATGTGGATCTCACCATTTTTCTTTCTAACTGGCACAATATTCACAATCTAGGACCAATGGTGAATTGGAAATATTATCTTGGTATTTAACATTTTCTGAATTTCTAAAAATATCATACCTGAGATCTTGGGATTATTTTGTCTCTATTTCTACTTAAAAGGTGTTGTGCCCGACTTAAGAAGAATATCATGACATATTTCCTTAGGCTTGAAAGATTTCAAGTCATCATAGGAATAGGCTAATATGTCAATGCATTGCCGTAACAATTGCAAAAATTGTTGCCTTTCGACTGGAGTACAACTATTACCAATTTGGCAATCTTTGGATCAACATCTAACCCAATATTATATTTTTCATAACCCATAACATCATAGGATGACACTTGTTGTTGTTGCTTGGCATACCTACCATGTTTATCAAACAATTTTTCCAAAGACATTAGGCCTTTCAGAATCTTGTTTCCTTTTAATTGTAAGAAACCTTCATCACGAGAAGAGACATCATTTGTTGTTGAATCAGAGCAATTGCTCCCTTCAAAATACAAGTTATTGAAACCATGATTGGTCTCCACGAAGTTAACAATTTTCTTATCATCATTAAAAATTTGCCAATGATTCTAGTTATCTAGAACACTTGGCCTACAAATCAATTCAATAGAATAAACTTACTAGGAAAAATCATTATGAGGAATTAACAAAGTAGATGATTGAGAAAGCAAATCAGATCTAGAATTAAATTCAGATGATACCACCGAAATATTGAAAGAATCAAAATTTTCAATATTTTGCCAAACCAAATTTTGGTAATATCTCAACCAATCATTTCGTGTTTGGTAAATATTCTTGACTTGACAAACCACCAATTCAGCATCTCCTTGTGCATGTAGATTTCTTATACCTCTTTTTCTAGCAGCCTCCATACCCATCAACAAAGATTCATACTTAGTTTTATTATTAGTATTTGAGAACTAAAGTTTGAAAGAATAATGGGTGATTTCACTTTGAGGAGAAATAAGAACTACACCCGTACCCAAACTATCAATAGGACAACTGATAATATGATGAAACTATAAGGATCTGGTTAACTACTGAGAGGGGGGTGAATTAGTAGATAAAAGAAATAAACTTTCACCAAACAAACTTTCAACTCAGAAACAACTTGCTAAACTAACTGGTTTAGTCTTTGTATCAAAAACTACAACTAAATTGTCAAACTTTATCGGTTGGCCAAAACATCAATGATACAATATAACAGATTTGAAACTTAAATACCTTTTAACCAAAACCTTAAATCACTTTACTAATATCAATAATAACTCATTTCAGATCATTTTTTGTCATTCAAACATATCTAAGTGGATTTACTAGTCATTAAATTAACCATATCAAAAACACATCCACAAAATCATTCACCACTTGACACAATGATTTTTCACGTGGAAACCGAAATGGGAAAAACCACGGTGGGGATGAATACCCACAAGTATTCTGAACTCTTTTGAAGTTCACCCTATTAGGAGCCAACCCTTGTTAGAAGCTTATACAAAAATGTTCTGTTAAGAACCGATCCGGTTAAGGACCACCTGGTTAAGGGATTGACTACAAATACCCTATTAAAGGTAACCTTGATGGAGGATTTCAAATCCAAGATAATGGATCACCTTCTTAGAGGATTTCAACAAGAAGCCTATTAAAGCTTATTCGGTTAGGGGATTTAACTGTTGTAATGGTTAGAGAACAATAGGTTCTTTGCTAATCTAGTAATAGCACTGCTTTGATTAATCAAATCCTTTTCAGCTCCTATCCTCCTTCACAACACTCTTCAGATACACCTTCTCATTTGACAACAACAACTATCACACCTAGCCAAATTTGCCAACATAATTACAAGCAATTTATTGACCTTAAAAAAAAATACAATAGGTCGGTAACACAACACAAAATCTACATATCTCATAGAGATTACAAACATATCAGTTCAATCTTGACCCTTAGATTACATAGAAATCAACTACACATTGTTTAAGGCAACTTCAACTGATCCTGGATCACCACATATTGGATCTTGTATCTCATCATGCTTTTGTCACTCCATACTAAGCATGATCATTCCCAAGATAAACAGTTATCTCTATGTGCCAAATCCACTTCAAAACTCATCACGTGCAACATGCATATGTGGCATCTTCATCTTCAATCACCATTTGGTCATAGATCATCACAACCAATTCACCAAGCTCCATCAGTTAGGGTTCTTCTTATCAACTGGTTAGGGTTACTTATTGATGACTCTACTTAAATAATAATATCGGTTGACTTCACTACTTTACTACCAATTTCTTTACTTCATCATTACTGGTTACAATACATCTTCATTATTGGTTGCTATTGACATCAATAACAACACTATACTTCGCCAAATGCAATCTTCATGCAATGCCAATATTCTCCCCCTTCGGCATTGATGGAAATATAAATATCAATACCACTTGATTGTCATGATTGAGAGTAAAGCATATACATAGAATAGGAATCTTGGTTTACATATTTACCATGTACTCTCCTTCAACTATATCTTCATATCTTCAGTAATCAATAATATACCTTTCTCCCCCTTTAACAACAATACCAAAGTGAAGGTAAATCATACAGTTTCATGCTTCATCGATTTGCAACTAGCTGCTCCCCCTGTGGAGTAGCTCCACTCTAAACCAATCCTTCTTCAATATTTTCAATAGGCTCTGGGACTAATGTCTTTCACATCTGCTTAATTGACTTCATGTAGGGGTACAACCCCTAACTTACCTCTAAGATATTTAAATGTAGCCTTAGGTAGAGGTTTAGTAAAGATATCTGCTAGTTGTTATTTTGTAGATACATGCTCCAATGACACATCTTTACTTTGTACTTTCTCTCTTAGGAAATGATACTTTAGCTCTATATGCTTTGCTCTAGCATGCAACACCGGGTTCGTAGAAATTTTTATTGCACTTGTGTTATCACAATTTTTTTTAACTAGTTCTGATACCTTCAGCTTGAGACCTTCCAGAATGTGTTTCATCCTGATTGGTTGGGTACAATTCATGTATGCTACAACATATTCAACTTTTTTTGTCCATTGAGAGATACAACTCTATTTCTTGCTGCTCCAAGACACTAGTTTGCCTCTAAGAAAAAATGCTCCTCAGGTTGTGCTCTTCCTATCATCAACATTACTTGCCTAATCTGCATCTGTATAGACTTTTAAATCAAAGTCTCCTGCATATGGATACCATAATCCATAATCTATTGTGCCTTTCAAGTATCTAAAAATTCTTTTTGTTGCAACCATATGTGTCTCCTTTAGAGTTGTAAAATCTAGCAACCAATCCTACTGCATGAGAAATATTCAGTCTGTTGTGGACAACATAATATAGTTTGCCTATCATGGACCTATACTCCTTTTATAGTTTATAGCCTATAACCATTAGTGCTCCAACTGGTTTACAGTCTCCCATTCCAAAAAAATTCAACACTTCTTTCACTTACTTGGACTGTGTGATAAAAATTCCTTTATCTATTGGATTTGTAAACGTATGAATTTTTTATCCCACCTACTAGTGACATCTCAAATTCACTCTTCATTTCATTAGCAAAGTCATGACACATGTCATCATTACCTCCAAAAATGATATCATCCACAGATACCTCACTTACTAGTATCTTATCTCCTTCTATCTTAAGATATATGTTATTGTCTTCACTGGTTCTTTGAAAACCTATCTTCACTAAGTGAGAGTGCAATATTCCATACCATGCTCTCGATGCTTGTTTCAAGCCATATAATGCCTTATGTAATTTTCATGCCATATCCTTTTGTTCAGTTAAAGAATAACCATCTAGCTATTCAATGTAGACTTCCTCTTCCAATATTCCATTTAGGAATTCTGATTTAGCATCCATCTAATATACTTTGAAACCTCTGTATGTTGCAAATGCAAGGAGAGTCCTTACTCCTTCCAATCTTATAACAGGTGCAAATGTCTCACCATAATCTTCACCTTCTTATTGTGCATATCCTTTGCATACCAGTCTGTCTTTATTCTTGACTACTACTCCATCTCCATTCAGTTTATTTTAGAATACCCATTTTATATGTATTACATTCTCATTCTCCAATTTGGGTACCAGTGACCATGTATTGTTCTTCTCCATCTGGTCAAGTTTTTCTTCCATTTCCTTGTTCTAATGTTCATCTCCAAAGGCTTCTTTTTCTATTCTAGGCTCAATGGTAAAGATCATACAAGAGTTTTCTCTTATCCCTCTTCTAGTTAATACACCTACATTCATGTCTCCAATAATCTGATCGGGGCTATGATTGAATCTAACATACCTTGGAATAATATGATCTTGATTTTTCAGGTTCTTCTTCTTCTTCACTTTCTTCATATTTTGCTAGACCTTCCTATTCCGATTGAACTGGTGCTTCTGTATCCAGTTCACCAACTTCTGGTTTTACCGGTTTCATTTCCAAAAATAGTATGTAAGGTTCTTATTCTTCCTTCTCCTTGTTGATTTCTCCTGAATTTTCAAGAAGCTCATCTACTCGAACATTAACACTTTCAATGATCTTCTTAGTTCAGTTGTTGTAACACTTGTAAGCTTTTCTCTTGGTGGAGTAACCAAGAAATATGCCTTCATCACTCTTGGCATCAAACTTACCAATATAATCACCTCTTTTGATAAAACATCTTCTACCAATTTTTTTGAAGTAATTGACATTAGGTGATCTACCATACCAGTACTCATAGGGTGTTTTTCTCTTACCTCTTTTAACCAGTATCTGGTTAATTGTATAAACAATTGTGTTGACAACTTCTCTCTAGAATGTCTTAGCTACACCTCCTTGAATTAGCATAGTCATAGCAGCTTCAACTACTGACTGATTGTTGCTTTCTGCAACACCGTTCTACTGTGGTGTCCTAGGTGCAGAAAGCTGCCTCTTAATTCCATTGTTTTCATAGTATCTAGTGAATTCCTTTGAAGTAAATTCACCACCTTGATTATTTCTTTAGCACTTAATCTTTATTCCACTTTCATTTTCAACCAAGGCTCTGAATGCTTTAAACTTGCTAAATTATTTTGTCATCTTTCAAGAATGTGACCCACATCATCCTTGAGCAATCATCAGTAAAGATCATGAAGTACTGATCACCTTGAATACTCTTAGTCCTCATTGGTCCACAAAGGTCGGTATGAATCAAAACTAGCAAATGTTCAGCTCAGAAAGATTTTCCCTTGAAGGTTGAGGATGTCATCTTTCCTAACTAACTTTCCTTGCACAAAGCATTCACCATTTTGTCCAAATGGGCAAACCTCTTACTAATTTGGACTTATTGACTCTTACAATGTTATCAAAATTTACATGACAAAATCTTTGATGCTAAAGCCAACTATCTTCTACTTTTGCAATTAAACAACTATTGACTTTAGAGTTTAGGTGAAACAAGTTACTATTGGTTTGTTTTCTGATTGCAATCAGATCACCTTTGCTTTCATAAATCTTGCACACTCCATTCTTCAACTCTAGTGGGTAACCTTTGTCATTGAGTTGAGAAACACTCAAAAGATTGTGTTTCAGTCCTTCAACCCAGTAGACATCATCTGCACTACTTTTACCATTTAGGGAGATGAATCCCTTCCCTTTCACCATGTAGGGAGTATCATTCCCAAATCTGATAACACCTCCATCAAATTCTTTCAAAGTAAGAAAATTACTCTAGTCACCGGTCATATGGTGTGAGCAATCACTGTCTATAATCTAGTCATCTGAACTATCCAAGTGAGAGACCAATGCCTTCTATCTGATATCTCTTCTTTAATAGAAACAAAGACAATGTCCTCATTTGCATCTTCCTTATATTCTTCATCTGTGATTCCTCCATCTATTGCATTGAGATAATTTCTTTTTCCTTTGCATTTATACTTCCTATACTTCTCTCTTTTTTCCTCATTATCTCTATTTGGATAGTTAGCAACAATCTGTCCAATCCGGTTACATGCAAAACACTTCAGTGGTAATTTAACTCTGTACTTACCGATACCTTTGGGTAACGACTTGGCCAACAATGCTTCAAGCTCAATCAGACTATCTTCATTATCTACCTCTCTACTAGATCTAGATTCATGATTGTAGTTCACTTCTCTTCTTTTCCTTATCGGTGGGGTTGAGATCGATGCTCTAAATGCAGATTCTGATCTCTGAAAACTTTCATCAAAACCAATGCAGATTCTGATCTCTGAACACTTTCATCAAAACCATTTAATTCAAATGCAGTTAATTTACCAATGATAGAGACAATAGTTACCTTTTTTTTATCAATAGATTTGAGTTCTTGAATGGCTACAACTCGGATAGCGTAGACTGATAGAAGGGTTCTCAACACCTTGCTAACCATAGTGGTATCCTCCACTATACCTCTAGTACTTTTGATTTCTCTGACTATCTCCTTGATTCTATGACCATACTATTGAATGTTTTCCCCTTCAACCATTTGCATATCATCAAATTTTCCTCTTAGACTCTCTTCCTTGGCAAGCTTAACATGCTCATCACCGCTATAGTTTTCTTCTAGTTTCTTCCAAAATTCATATGTAGTCTCCAATCCATGAATATCAACATATTTTGAATTGGACAATGAACTAATGATGGCCTTTAATTCTTGATTGTTCTCTTGTTGCTCCTTCTTTTGATCATCTATCAGAATCCCACTAGCAAGTTATATTTAGATATAACATGTTCCTAATATTGACTTCCTAAGCTCTTGATATAGATCTTCATCCTATCACTCCAGATTTTGTAGTTCTCTCTATTGAACTTCGGGCCTTCTTTCTTCATCATTTCTCCTAGATCTTTTCCTCAAGATATTAGACTTAAACTCAAGAGGACCTGGACTTCTCTGATACCAATTGATAATATGATGAAACTATAAGGATCTAGTCAATTACTATGAGGGGGGGTGAATCAGTAGATAGAAAATAAACTAAACTCTCACCAAACAAACTTTCAACTTAGAAAAAACTTGCTAAACTAATCGGTTTAGTCTCTGTATCAAAAACTGCAACTGCACTATCAAACTTACTAGTTGACCAAAACATCATACAATGCAACAAATCTAAAACTCAAATACCTTTTAACCAAAACTTTAAATCACTTTACTAATATTAGTAATAACTCATCTAAGATGATTTCCAGTCATTCAAACATATCTAAGTGGATTTACCAGTCATTCAAATTAACCATATCAAAAACACATCCACAAAATCATTCACCACTTGACACAATGATTTTTCACGTGGAAATCCAAATGGGAAAAACCACGGTGAGGATGAATATCCACAAGTATTTTGAACTCTTTTGAAGTTCTCCCTATTAGGAGCCAATCCTTCTTATAAGCTTATACAATAATGTCATGTTAAGAACAGATCTGATTAAGGACCATCTAGTTAAGGGATTGACTACAAATACCTTGTTAAAGGTAACCTTGGTAGAGGATTTCAAATCCAAGCTAATGGATCCCTTTTTCAGAGGATTTAAACAACAAGCATGTTAAAGCTTACTCAGTTAAGGGATTTAATTGTTGTAGTAGTTAGAGAACAATAAGTTCTTTGTTGATCTAGTAATAACACTACTTTGCTTAATCAGATCCTTTTCAGCTCCTATCTGCCTTCACAACATTTTGCATATACACCTTTTGATTTGGCAATAACAACTATCGCACCTAGCCAAATTTGCGAGCACAATTACAAACAATTCATCGAACTTAAAATAAAATACAATAGGTTAATAACACAACCCAAACTCTACAGATCTCATAGAGATTACAAACATATCGGTTCAATCTTGAATGTTAGATTACATAGCAATCAACTACACATTGTTCAAGACAACTTCAACCACTCCTGGATCACTGCATATTTGATCTTGTAGCTCATCACATGTTTGCCACTCTATACTAAGCAATTGATCATTCCCAAGATAAATGATTATCTCTATGCGCCAAATCCATTTCAAAACTCATCACGTGCAACATCCATATGTGGCATCTTCATCTCTGATCACAATTCGGTCATAGATCATCACAACCAATTCACCAAGCTCCATCGGTTAGGGTTCTTCTTATCAAATAGTTAGGGTTATTGGTTGAGCACTCTGCTTCAATAATAATACCAGTTTCCTTCACTTCTTTACTACCGATTTCTTTACTTCATCATTATCGGTTACAATACATCTTCATTACCAGTTTCTATTGACATCAATGACAACACTATACTTCTCCAAATGCAATATTCATGCAATTCCAACAACAAATACCATGAAAATCCATTAACCACACTTGATCATAAATATTTGAAACATCAGATTGTGTGTTATAAACTTCCTCACAAGAAGGGATTGACATAGGTTCTAAATTCCCATCCGAAGATGAGATAGGCATAAAATCTTCAGATAGCACACCATCATCATTACTCAAAGAACCAAATGGGGAACATTTTTGAACTTCAACCCAATCTTCAATGAAATTAGAAACTTCATCGATGTGTAAATAGTAATTACCCATTCCAAATGAATGGAATATGATTTGAGCTTTGTGATCATCTGACTTGACTACTGAATAATTAACTTCTTTTTCTGGGAGAAAATTTTGCATTTCTCCTTTGACAGGAATCCTAGCATCTGATCAATCAATATTAATCTCACCTCCAACATCCTTACAAAAATCTGTTCCCAAAAGCATACCATATGAGGCGAGGACATCAACTACTAGGACAATCATCTTAATCCTCTTATCAGGATATTCACCAAAAACAAAGTGAGCATCTTTAATTTGCCTAATTAAAGGTACTTGTTTATTTTTCATTGAAAAGAGCTTACCAAAAGTATTAGTAAGGGTAAGACCTAAATAATTGGCCACTTTGGAAGACATTACATTATCAGAGGCTCCTAAGTCTATAACACAATTACTTAGTTTATAACCATTTATGAGAAGGGAAACATAAAAAGGTTCAATCCTACCCTATATGGAAGATGAGATAGAAACTAAGTTATTTTGAGAAACCATAGGAGAATGATGGGTTTCCTTTTCGTTGACAAATTTATCCAACCTATCAAACTATTTAGGATTGTCCTTAAGGTACTCAACTTCTGACATTTGGATTTTGGTTTTCTTAGCATGGTCAATAATATCAAAAGGTTGGTACTGTAGGCTAAGTAAAGGGTTAGGCACATCACTTAGAGGATTCAGAATAATTGACACATTCTTTGACAAATTAGACAAAGAAGAGTTAGAAGTACTTACATGATGATTAGCAATTGGATTTTTGGGAAGAGTAGGCAAAGGAGAGCCTTTGTTTGCAAGGGTAACAAGAATTTGAGGTATATCTTTTTCTTTAGTCTTGTCATCTAGCTGCAGATCAAGTTGGTTTGTAACTTGTGAATGAGTAAAAACTGCATATGCTTCACTTTCACATTCAACTTCAGCTTCCTGGAACTGAAAAAACTAGATTCTAGAGTCACCAGCTAATTCTCCTTCATCCTTCTAAAAGGAATTAACTAGGTCTTCAAGTGGAAGATCTTCAACAATATTGTGCTCTTGATCCATTTCATAATAGCCTACTGAAGAATTAACTGGAGATACTTCAAGTGCTAATCTTTCAGGGGGAGGAGCCAACGTATTTTGATTTCTAGCCACATAGCTAGAAGTATTATTTGGGTAGGTCCTTCATGGAACATCTTTGTATGGAGAAAGGAAAGGTGACTAAGAAATATGTTTCTTTAATGTGATAACCTCATTCGCAAGTCCTTGCACCATATAATTAGTAGTATTTAAAGGAGAAAGACTTGGAACTTCTGGAGTAGAAAAACTTACTTTCTCCTTGTTTAGATATTTCTTACTTTTTCTAGCCAAAATTAAGTGATCTTCAATCTCCACCACTTGAGTCTAAGCCATAACTAAATCTCTCAGTGGTGTTCTTCTTAGTAGGAAACTAACTTTAGGTAATTGAGTGTTTATAAAGAAACACTTGATATTTTCCTTAGTTGGTTGAGAAGTAGTAGGAATTTTATTCTTTAACTTGTTGAACTTAGCCACAAAATCCTACATGGGTTCATGTGGTTCTTTCCTCATAGAAGTAAGTTGTGTCTGAAGAGAATGTGCATCTTCTGCTAGCTTGAAACATGCTTCAAATTGATTAGTGAGAATATTCCAAGTTGTGATAGTTTGAGGTGCCAAATAGTAGAGCCAATTTGCAGCAGCACCTTGTAGAGTCTCAACAAAGAGATGTATGGTTACTTCTTCAAACTCCACTCCAAGAATCCCACATTAAATATGAAATAATGCAATGTGTTCATCTAGGTGTTGCTTGCCATCTCCAAAGAATTTGGGAATATTTTTCCCTGACCCTTGTGGAAGAGGATGAAATGGTGGAGTGAAATTTAGAGGACCAAAATTTTGCCCCCATGGCCCTAATGCAGCCATTGCAGCAGGATGTACTGAGAGAAATGGAGGAATAACAAACCTTGGTACTTGTGGAATTACCAAAGCTCTTAGTGCACTGCAAGCCTCACTTGGAATAGGAGATCTTTGCCTTGTAGGTGGAAAAATTCTTGTCCTTTGAAGAGAAGAACTTGCATGCATAGGTAAGTAATCAAGAAGACTTTTCTATAAAAGTTCAATGATAGGATTAAAAACACCTTGATTTCTTTTTCCTCAAGTATAACTTTGTTAAGGTAGAGTAGAAAATTAGTTGGATCTCGTTTCCCCAACAGAGTTGCCAAAAAACTATTGGGTGAAAATTTTGTAAAATTGTAAAGGGTTACAAAAAGAATGTTCTAGGACAACACTTAGGATAATATCTCTCAGAAGGAAAGATACACTCCCTCCTAATTATAAGGGAAGCCTCCCCCTTTCTACTAGAATTATTCTACTTTCTTCTACCTACTAACTTTACACTAATGAAAGGTAGAACAATAAATTAGTTCTCTTTTTTCAAAACCAAATCCATCTAATTCTCTTATAAGAATAGACTTTTCCCTTAATTTAAATAACTTGAAAACTTGCAGTAATACTTAAACTAATTATTTTGGAAAGTAAAGTGTCTATGAAAGAAAAAATTCTCCCATTACTTTCCTCTTTTGAAAATAACTTAGGGATGGGAACTCACACACTTAAGAACTCAAAGATTCTTTTTATGTATTAGAACTCCTATCAACCACTGTAACCCAAATATACTGTTAGCTCAAAGACTGAAAGATATATTAAAAGATATTCTACTCTAACTAGATAGTTTGTTTAGCACAAAGCCTTCACTTTCTATACTTTTAAATTCAACTTGAGGGATAATTTGCAAAAGCACAAAGACTTGAAATAATATTATCTTAATGAGATTTCAATTATTGAATCTTCAAAATAACTCAAAGATTACTTGTAAAACTCCAAAGTTCTTCAATATCTATCACCAATAACTTTCATCAACTTTAATCAATTGACAGCATATGATACTAACTGACATAAGAAAATTAATATCACACAAAAGATTGAACTCAAAACAAAGTTTGAATGCCAAGATTCAATCCTTCTTGATTAAATCACAAATTCGTAAAAAGAACACAAAGTCTCAATTTTCTCTTCACTTGGGTATAGTTTTGTTGCATAAAAAAAAGATGGAAAAAAGATCCTTATTACAATAATAAATCATATATATAGGAGATGGGTGCAACATGAAAATAAGAAAATATAACTAATTCTATGACTAAGTCAAAAGAAGAGTTTGATTTGACTTAGGACTAGTGTAGTCAATAGGTGCACAAGATCATTTACAAAAAGACACTTGAAGTGCACTGGATAAAACAAAAAGCCACTAGAGAACCATGAAAATGACTAAGTGTCACTTTCCTTGAATATGTTTTCAACAATATTCATTATGTGTTCTAAGGCTTCTTGTTGTTCCGCATATATATCATATGAAGGAATAACATTATTCTGAATAAGGTCATCAAGATCATAATCCTTGAATTTCAACCAAGCCTCAAAATTTCTTGCTTTCATTTTGAGATCCTGGAAGAAAATTTCTATGATGCTAGCTATTTCTATCTTATATGTATCAAGGTTGTTGACAATGGTACAAGTTGACTCAACATATGATTCATTCATTCTACTATAACTCTACTACAAGATGCTACTTGCTCAACTCTTTTAACAACCTGCTCATCCAAGCATGAAGTTATTGGTTCAATAGCTTTAGAAGACTTATCTACCTTGATTAATATTGAAGTGAATTTCTTGATCTTTTCTTTGAGCTGATATTTCTTGATCTTGTCCTCATAATATCTAGCAACAAGAGCTTCCAAAGTTAATATTGCATCACCCGAAGTAGAATCACGAGTCTATTTTCCCAGCTCAAATCTTTGTATAATATAATCCATATCTTGCACTTGATCAATAATTTCATCTTGGGGAGGAATAACAACCTCAATATACTTGTTCTTATTCTTATCAATAGGTTAACTCTTGACAAATTCTTATCCTTCTTGGTAGTTTTGGGTTTGATGGGGACAAGTTGACTAAAATCAAAATCTTTAGGGGAAACAACTTGCTTCTTCCTTTTCAAGGCACTAGAAAACAACCAACATGGCAAGGTAGAATCATCTTCCCCACCAACCACCACATCCTAAGAGGGATTGATATATTCCTAGATAGTTGTAGTCACAAAAAGAGAGGCTATGGTGATCACATTAGTGGGATTTTCTAATGAGGATTCATTTGACCTAGGTGCTAGCTCATTGATGAACTTATCAAAATCATCTAAAACAGATGTAGACACTCTAGACAATGTGGAAAAGGCCAAGAAATTATTATCAATATTATCATGGGGTGTGATGCAAGATCATCCCTGGTTCACAATAATCTTGCATCAACCAAAAACATTTTCTTTTTTGTTTTGTTTTTTTGTTTTTTGTTTTAGTTTTCCTTTCTGTGTGTCCTATTTTTGGCTCACCGGATCTTATGGAGTTTAATTCTACTTGCAGACTTGATCATATTTCTTTCTTTCAAACCGCATCTCATTTGGATCACTTTCTGGCGAGATATCGCTACCGGTTTCCATGACAATTTCTTGTTACCGATTGCCTGAGACCTATTTTGGTGATCTAATAGAACCCAATGTGAAGCTTGTGGAGCCTTGGATGTTGATCTCAATGCTTCTTGGCATGTGGCCGACCTTCTACATTTCATCCTTTGGATTTTCTAGAGGAATCTCTTAATGAAGGCTGACTTTGTTCATTTTGCATGTTAGGTCTTGTTCTTTGGGTTTTTGATCCCTTTTGGGCCAATCGGATCCTTTGGATCGATATATATATATTTGTAATCATGCTTTATAATATAATCCATCAGAGAATTTAGAAGTATCCGATAGATAAACTGTGCCTAGAAGATAGATCTTTTGATTCAAGGTCCCGATGTGACCTATTCTATCAAGCTTGTGTGCAGTATGTTGTAACTAGGTTGTTACTGATTGGATGTAATCAAATTTCATCCAATAAAACTATCTATTATGCATTGCCTCCATCATTTTTGTGTGTTTCCGTTGTGTTTACTCTTGCTGACCGGTTTGGATTGGCCTCCTTGAGGTCCCTCCTCACTGGTGACTGCTTCAAGGTGTGTCTAGGGATGACTCACTAGCACTTGTGGAAGATATATGAATAACACTAGATGAAACAACACGTGCAAATACCATAGGCTCATGATAAGAAGTAGAGACAATAACTTGCAAAGCAGATGTAGGAGAAGATACCTAGGGTAAAGGTTCATCTGTTTGTGGCAACTCTTCTACATTCAACGCATCTTGTTCCTGATCACCTTCTTGTTCATGAATTAACTCTTCATTGGGAATTTAACCCTCTTCTTGTTCATTTATTACATCCAATTCTGATATCTCCTGAATATTAGAGCTTGAAGGCTTTTCCTGAGATTTACCTTTCTTGGATCCAACTATGAATTTCAATTTAGGAGCATTGGCTGGAGTATGAGGATCATATTTGTTCTTTTTTCTAATCTCTTATCTCTTTCCCATTGGGCCAACAGTATCATCATTAGAAGCAGAGGAGAAAGTTTTTAAAGGAACACCATGTGAAGATAACTAGATATTAATATTCATAAGAATACTCTGAAAATGTACTCTGATAGAAGTGTACTCCTTTTGCGATCACTGAATGAGAGACAAAGTAGTAGAAGAAACCTTTTTCTTCTCATACATTGGGTCCAATATATCACCATCTTCCTCCAAATCTTCAGGAACATTAGCAATACCAAATTTATTAATTTTTTCAACTATCAAGCAGAAATAATCAAGTTTCCTTATTCATACTCAGACCTACAATCAGCCCAAACATCTTCGATCCAATGAACATGCACATATGGCTTCTTCAATTTGTTTCTCATCTCTCTATAGTCAAAGTCCTTTCTGGGTTTGAATAATCTCATAGTGACTCTTCTCATCTCATCCTCCATGATTCTGGCTTTGAAAATAGAATTGATAGAATATCTTCCAATGGAGATAGAGAATTTCAAACCTACCTTGCGAGAACCTGATTGAGACTCATGTACTGCATTCATCTGATGAGAAATCTCCATTAGCACAATCTTGTCAAAAGGATATCTAGGGAGAATGGAGGGCTAACCATTGAATTATCTAACCATAATATAGGTGAAGGTTGGAAACTGAAGAAACATGCATCCATATTAATCGACAACATTCTATGCATGATCAGACACCCTTTTATTATATATGTTTTTATCCATCATAACCATATAAAGCATCATTAACTCTTCGAAAATGATTATGACTTTCTTTCAAGACCAACTGGGTATAGTATTCATGTACCTCAACTTACCTTCTATCACCAGTAGTAGTCCAATCATGAAAGTGTCTCATTGAAGCCACAACGTACACCAAGTAAGAAGTCATATAGAACTTAAGAGTAGTAGAAACCTTGGCAAGCTGCTCACAGATGGCATCACTGATTTTCTTTCCCTAAAATATATTCTCCTTCTTTTCTCTGATCATATTGGCATATGGATATACTAATACATCCACTTAAGGAAATTATTAGAAGTGGGGAGTCCTTTAACTCTACTTAAAAGAGTTATCAAGTCATTGACTTCCTTAATAAATTCACATCTAGGAAGAGTTTCTGACCATCTTGAAATAGTTGACATTGGTATTTCAAGCCAATTGTCATTTATATTATGCTTAGACTTTGTTAATCCTATGAGGATCTGGTTAATATTGAGAGGGGAGTGAATCAATATTAATACCAATTTACAAGATTAAGCCAAAATCAAACTTATATCAGATCTGAAATCATTTATCAAATATCTCAACTTCTTTTATCAGATCTAACAACCTCTTTATCAGATTTCCTAACACATTAATCAAATTATTTACCACATCTATCAATTCTTTCACCACTAAAGAAGTCATATAAATTTGATCATTTACCAACTCATTATCCTCATCTATCAGATCAAACGCTTTCTCTCCCAACACTTATCAATACTGGTAACCTTTGATAAACCTTTGATAAAACATCATAATTGGTTTACTAAAAAATAGTGCATGAAATGTATCATAAATAAGAACATCACATGAAAATCATTCCACATATTAACACCATAATTTTTTGACGTGGAAACCCAAATAGGGAAAAACTACGGTAGGAGTTGGTATCCACAAATATTTGTACTCTTTCTATGTACGCCCTGTTAGGAGCTTACAATGTGCCCTTTTAAGAGGAGACCTTGTTAGGAGTCACCCGGTTAAGGAATTTACCTAGAAGACAAGTTAGGAGCTTAATGATTTGTTAGGATCAACCTCATGAGAGGATTTACCACTCTTTTTGAGAGCTTCCCTGTTAAGGGACTAATAATATGAGGAAACTATAAAGATCCGGTCAACTACTAAGAGGGGGGGTTAATCAGTAGATAGAAAATTAACTGAACTTTCACCAAACTTATTTCCAACTTAAAAAACAACTCAAAAAGTTTACCGGTTTAGACTCAAAAACATATTTGCAGTTGCTTTGTTAAACCTTACCGGTTTACCTAATACTTCAGTGATATAATGCAACAGATCTGAAACTTAAATACCATTCAACCAAAGCCTTAAACCACTTCACTAATACTAAGAATAACATATTTCAGATCATTTCTAGTCATTTAAACATATCTTATTTGATTTACCAGTCATTCATATCAACCATACCAAAAACACATCATAAAATCATTCAACACTTGACACAATGATTTTTCACATGGAAACCCAAATGGGAAAAACCACGATGGGGATGAATACCCACAAGTATTCTTTGAACTCTTCTCAAGTTCGCCCTGTTAGGAGCCAAGCCTGGTTAGAATCTTATACAATAATGTTATGTTAGGAACAGATCTGGTTAAGGACCGCCTAGTTAAAGGATTGACTACAAATACCATGTTAAAGGCAACCTTAGTGGAGGATTTCAAATCCAAGCTAATGGATCACCTAGTTAGAGGATTTCAACAACAAGCCTATTAGAGCTTACCCTATCAAGGGATTTCAAAAACTGTTGTAATGGTGAGAATAATAGGTTCCTTGACCGATCTGGAAATAGAAATTTCTTGTTGAATCAGATCCTTTACTGCTCCTATCTTCCTCACATCATTATGTAGACACACCTCCTGGATTAGAAACAATCACTTTCACACTCTATCAAATTGCCAACAACTCATTCAATCAATCCATCGACCTTATAAGTAAATACATTAGGTCGGTAACACAATATAGACACTACAATTCTCATAGAGATTACAAACACATCAATTCAATCTTTTATCATTAGATTACATTGCAATCAACTTCATATTCTTCTAGGTATCTACAACCGCTCCTGGATCACCATACTTTGAATCTTGTAACTCATCATGCGTTTGTCACTTTATACTATGTATTTTATCATTCCCAAGATAAATGGTTATCTTTATGCGTCAAAACCATCTAGAAACTTATCATGAGCAACATTCATACATGGCATCTTCATCACCGATAATCATCTTATCATAAACCATCACAACCGATCTCCAAGCTCTGTCAGTTACGGTTTCACTTCTTAACTGGTTAGGGTTACCAGATTATCCTTACTGCATTATTACCGGTTGCTTTACTACTTCAATACCGGTTGCAACACTTGCTTCATTATTGGTTGCAATACTTGCTTCATTACCAGTTGCAATTGACATCAATGACAATACTTCCAATCTTCATGCAATGCCAACATAATCCCCCTTTGGCATTGATGGAAATACAAATATCAATATCAATTGATTGTCATGATTGAGAGTAAAACATATACTATCTGTCAAATGATTTAGGAATAGGAATCCTGGTTTACATTTTTCACCATATACTCTCCTTCAACTATATCTTCATAGCTTTAGCAATAAATCATATACTTTTCTCCCCCTTTGACACCAATGCCAAAGTGAAGGTAAACCATTCTGTTTCTTATCCATGCTTCATTGATCTACAATGAACTACTCCCCCTATGAAGTAGCTCCATACTACACCAATCCTTCTTCAATATTTTCAATAGAGTTTGCAATTGATGTCTTCCATATCTGATTAATTGACTTCATGTAGGGGTATAACCCCTAACTCACGTTTGAGATATGCAAACGTATATTTAGGTAGAGGTTTATAAAAAATGTCTGCTAGTTGTTCTTTAGTAGAAACATGGTCCAATGATACATCTTTCCTTTGAAATTTCTCTCTGAGGAAACGATACTTAAACTCTATGTGCTTTGTCCTAGCATGCAACATCGGGTTCTTAGAAATATTTATGGCACTTGTGTTATCACAGAAAATTCTTACCAGTTCTGATATCTTCAACTTTAAACCTTCCAATATGTGTTTAATCCAAATTGCTTGATTACAATTCATGTAAGATGCAACATACTCAGCTTTTGTTGTTGATTGAGAGATACAACTTTGTTTCTTGCTGCTCCATGACACTAATCTGTCTCCATGAAAAAATGCACCTCCGGTTGTACTCTTCATGTCATCAATATCGCCTGCCCAATCTACATCAGTATAGACTTTTAAGTCAAAGTCTCCTGCACATGGATACCATAATCCATAATCTATTGTGCCTTTCAAGTATCTGAAAATTCTTTTGGTTGCAATCATGTGTGACTTCTTCAGATTTTTTTGAAATCTAGCAACCAATCCTACTACATGAGCAATATTTAGTCTGTTGTGGACAACATAATGTAGCTTACCTATTATGTATCTATATTCCTTTTCATCAACTGATGCAGAATCATCTTCTTTTGACAATTTTTAGTCTATAACCATTGGTGTTCCAATTGGTTTACAATCTCCCATTCCAAAAAATTTCTGTACTTCCTTCACATACTTGGATTTTGTGATAAAAATTCCTTCCTTCATATGTTGGATTTGAAAACCTATGAATTTTTTTTATCTCACCTACCAGTGACATCTCAAATTCATTCTTCATTTCATTAGCAAAATCATGACACATATCATCATTACCTCCAAAAATGATATCATCAACAAATACCTCATTCTCCAGTATTTTATCTCCTTCTATCTTGAGATATATGTTACTATCTTCACTGGTTCTTTGAAAACCTATCTTTACTAAGTGAGAGTGCAATCTTTCATATCATGCTCTTGGTGCTTGTTCCAATCCATATAGTATCTTATGTAGCTTGCACACCATATCCGTTTCTTTATTTAATGCATAACCATCTGGCTATTCTATGCAGACTTCTTCTTCCAATATTCCATTTAAGAATGTTGATTTAACATCCATTTGATATACCTTAAATCCTTTGTATGCTGCAAATGCAAGTAGAATCCTTACTCCTTCCAATCTTGCTACTGGTGTAAATGTCTCACCATAATCTTCACCTTCCTCTTGTGCATATCCTTTGCATACCAGTCTGGCTTTATTCTTGACAACTGCGCCATCTTCATTTAATTTGTTTCTGAATACCCACTTTGTGCCTATTACATTCTTGTTTTCTGGTCTGGGTACTAGTGACCATGTATTATTCTTCTCTATTTGATCAAGTTCTTCTTCCATTTCCTTGATCTAGTGTTCATCTATAGAGGCTTCTTTTGTTGTTCTAGGCTCAATGGTGGAGATCATATAAGATTTTTCTCTTATCCCTCTTCTAGTTAACACACTTGCATTCTTGTCTCCAATAATTTGATTGAGGCTGTGATTGAGTCTAACATACCTTGGAATAACATGATCTTGGTTTTTCAGGTTCTTCTTCACTTTCTTAATCTTCTGTTGGACCTTCCTGTTCCAGTTGAATTGAGGTTTCTATGTTCAGTCCTCCAATTTCTGGCTTTACCAGTTCTGATTCCAAAAACAATGTGTTAGGTTCTTCTTCTTCCTTCTCTTTGCTGGTTTCTTTAGATTTTTCAGGAAATTCATCTACTCGAACATTAACACTTTCAATGATCTTCTTAGTCCAGTTGTTAAAGCACTTGTAATCTTTTCTCTTCATGGAGTAAACAAGAAATATGACTTCATCACTTTTGGCATCAAATTTTCAAATATAATCACTTCTTTTAATAAAACATTTGCTACCAAAAAATTTGAAGTAACTGACATTCGGTGATCTACCATACTAGTATTCATAGGGTGTTTTGTCCTTACCTCTTTTGATCAATATACAGTTTATTGTATAAATAGTTGTGCTGATAGCTTCTCTCCAAAATGTCTTAGCTACTCCTCCTTGGATTAACATAGTCCTAGCAGCTTCAACCACTGACCAGTTGTTCCTTTCTGCAATATCATTTTGTTGTGGTGCCCTTGGCGCAGATAGCTACCTCTTGATCCCATTGTTTTAATAGTATCTAGTGAATTCCTTTGAAGTAAATTCACCATCTTGATCAGTTCTCAAACATTTTATCTTCTTTCCACTTTCATTTTCAACCAAGGATTTGAATGACTTAAATTTGTTGAATTCTTTTGTCATGTCTTTCAAGAATGTGACCCACATCATCCTTGAGCAGTCATCATTCAATATCATGAAGTACCGATCACCTTGAATAATCCTAGTCCTTATTGGTCCACATAGGTTAGTATGAAACAAATCTAACAAATGTTCAACTGAGAAAGATTTCCTCTTGAAGGTTGAGGATGTCATTTTCCCTAACTGACATTCCTTACACAAAGCACTCACCAGTTTGTCCAACTGTGGCAATCCTCTTAGTTTATTTGACTTGGTGACTCTTACAATGTTATCAAAATTCATATGACAAAACCTATAATGCCAAAGCCAACTATCTTCTACTTTTGCAATCAAACAATTGTTGACTTTTGAGTTTAATTGAAATAGGTTACCTTTGGTTTGTTTTCCAATTGCAATCAGTTCACCCTTGCTTCTAAAGATCTTGCAAACTCCATTCTTGAATTCTAATGGATAACCTTTGTCATTGAGTTGAGAAACACTCAAAAGTTTGTGTTTTAAACTTTCAACCCAGTAGACATTATCTATACTACTCTTACCTTTTATGGAAATGGATCCTTTACCTTTCACCATGTAGGGAGTGTTATTCCCAATTCTAATAACACCTCCATCAAATTCTTCCAATGTTATAAACTTTCTCCAGTCACCAGTCATGTGGTGTGAACAACCACTATCTATAATCCAATCATATGAATTATCCAAGTGAGAAACCAATGCCTTCTGATATGATATGTTTTCTTTGATAGCAACAAAGACAATGTCCTCATTTCTATCTACCTCAGATTCTTCATCTATAATACCATCATCCATTGTAATGAGACAATTTCTTTTTCATTTTCCTTTAAACTTCCTATATTTCTCTCATTGTACCTTATTATCTCCATTAGGATAGCTAGTAGCAATATGTCCTATCTGGTTACATGCAAAACAATTCAGTGGTAATTTACCTCTATACTTTCCAGTACCTCTGGGTAACCGCTTGGCCAACAATGCTTTGAGTTCCATCAGGCTATCTTCATCATCTACCTCTCTGTTAGATCTAGATTCATGACTGTAACTTACTTCTCTACTTTTCATTGCTAGCGGGGTTGAGATTGAGGCTTTAAATGTAGATTCTAACCTCTGAACACTTCCATCAAAACCATTTAATTCAAATGTAGTCAATTTATTAATGATAGAGTCAAGAGTTACCTTTGTCTTGTCAATAGATTCGATTTCTTGAATGGCTACAACTTTGATAGTGTAGATCGGTAGAAGGATTCTCAATACCTTGCTAACCATAGCGGTATCATCCACTATACCTCTGACACTTTTGATTTCTCCAATTATCTCCTTGATTATCTGACCATACTGTTGAATGTTTTCTTCTTCAGCCATTCGCATATCATCAAATTTTCCTCTGAGACTCTCTTCCTTGGCTATCTTTATATGCTCATCACCGCCATAGATTTATTTCAGTTTCTTTCAAACTTCATGTACAATCTCCAATCCATGAGCACCAACATATTCTGAATCAGACAAGGTACTAATGATGGCTTCCAATGCTTCATTGTTCTTTTGTTGCTCCTTGTTCTGATCATCTGTCAGAATTCCAATAGGCAAGTTATACTTAGTAACAACATGATGCCAATACTGACTTCCTAAGCTCTTGATGTAAATCTTCATCACATCACTCTAGATTCTATAGTTATCTCTATTGAGCTTTGAACCCTCTCTCTTCATCATTTTCTCCTAGATCTTTTCCTCAAGCTATTAGGCTTAAACTCAAGAGGACCTGGAATGCTTTGATACTAATTGATAATATGATGAAACTATAAAGATTCGATCAACTACTGAGAGGGAGGGGGTGAATCAGTAGATAGAAATTTAACTGAACTTTCCCCAAACTTATTTCCAACTTAAAAACAACTCACAAAGTTTACCGGTTTACACACAAAAAAATATATATAACTTCTCTTAAACCTTACTGGTTGACCTAATACTTCTGTGATACAATGCAACAGTTCTGAAACTTAAATAACATTTGACCAAAACCTTAAACCACTTCAATAATACCAGTAATAACATATTTCAGATCATTTCCAGTCATTTAAATATATCTATTTTGATTTACTAGTCATTCATATCCACCATACAAAAAATACATCATAAAATCATTCACCACTTGACACAATGATTTTTCACGTGGAAACCCAAATGGCAAAAACCATGGTGGGGAGGAATACCCACAAGTATTCTTTGAACTCTTTTGAAGTTCACCCTATTAGTATCCAAGCCTGGTTAGAAGCTTATATAATAATGTTCTATTAGTAACAGATTCAGTTAAGGACCACTTGGTTAAGGGATTGACTACAAATACCTTGTTAAAGATAATGCCCTGTTAAAGGAAACCTCAGTGGAGGATTTAAAATCCAAGCTAATGGATCACCTGGTTAGAGTATTTCAACAACAAGCCTATTAGATCTTACCCTGTGAGGGGATTTCAAAAAAAAATTGTAATGGTTAGAGAATAACGGGTTCTTTGATCGATCTGGAAATAACACTTTCTTGGTGAATCAGATCCTTTACGACTCCTATTTTCTTTCACATCATTCTACAGACACACCTTCTGGTTCGACAACAAACACTTTCACACTCTATCAAATTGGCAACAACTCATTCAATCAATCCATCAACCTTATAAGCAAATACATTAGGCCAGTAAAACAACACATACACTACAATTCTCATAGATATTACAAACACATTGGTTCAATATTGATAGTTAGATTACATTGCAATCAATTTCACATTATTCTAGGCATCTACAATTGCTCCTGGATCACCGCACTTTGAATCTTGTAACTCATCACACATTTGTCACTAGATACTATGCATTTGATCATTCCCAAGATAAATGCTTATCTTTATGCGCCAAAACCATCTACAAAATTATCACGTGCAACATGCATATGTGGCATAGAGGAGTGTTAGGGTTTTGCTTCTTAACTGGTTAGGGTTATTGGTTGATCTTCACTACATCATTACCAGTTGCTTTACTACCTCAATACTGATTGCAACACTTGCTTCATTACCGGTTGCAATACTTGCTTCACTACGAGTTACAAGTGACATCAATGACAACACTTCCAATCTTCATGCAATGCAAACATACTCCCCCTTTGGCATTGATGGCAATATAAATATCATTACCTATTGATTGTCATAACTGAGATTAAAATATATAATATTCGTCATGTTAGGACCTACCCGATTAAGGGATTTAACCTGCTGCAACTTTTAGGGAACAATAGCTAAAAAGCCATCTGTTACTTGCACTTCTCAGCTTGCTAGATGAGATCTAGTTATGATCAACACTCTGCAACTCTTAGGAAGATCTCACACTCCTCTTGGACGCCTCAACACATTCTCTTAAGACCACCGACACAATAAAAATCAACTGTACCACCCTAAATAGCCATCTCAACTAAGTCAACCACTAAACCCTAATTACATCATAAAATTACAATACAAATCATAAGAGATCATCTTAGACCAATATATAGATCATTACATCAAATTACAATGCAATATCAACTATTGGTTGATCGAAATCCATCATGAAAATCCAATCTATACCAAAGTCAAAACCTCAAAACACTCTACTAAGCGTTTCATTATTTACCAAGAAATTCTTCCTTGAATCATGCCATAACAAAAATTAAACATTTCATGCAGGTTGTGTCATGTTACCACCTTCATGTAGACTCATTGTCAATCATCGCCATAACAAAAAACATTACCGATTTGATGATTTCTTCACCGGTCCTTAAGCCCTACTAAAACCCTAGCAAAACTTCATCAAAAATTTGAAACAAGCCTTCTAGTAGTCATCACAAGTTTCGGTTCTAGTCAGATACACCTTTCCATGATACAAGCTCACATTCCAAACTGCAAAACACCAATCATCGCCGATCTCCCAATTCAACCAAAACATCTCTACTTTATCGGTCAAAGTCCTATTTCACAAACTTTAGTTCTTCATCGGTAAACCCTATATTCCAGTAAACCAAATCACTTAGATGACAAAACAAAACATCAAGAACATTAGCAATCATCGTTTGACATCAATTGCCATTAATAATGAGACAAATAACTGATCAATTCATCTAATAAAATAATTTTAATCTCTTCATCCCAAACAGTCTTCTATCCTCTACTAGTGCAGTCATCTGTATTTAACTACATCATCTCATTTTGCATCAGTTATGCCAAATACCAACATTCTCCCCCTTTGGAATTGATCGAAACACAAATTAGATATACAATCAGAGTAAGATCATCATTTTCAACTTGCTTGTCGGTATCACATCATTTGACGGTTCTCCTCCTTTTGTCTTCTCCCCCTTAACCAATGCTTCTCTCAATATGATCTTTAACTTATACCATATCTGATTTCTTTTCTTCTCTCCCTTTGACAACAATGCCAAAGGTATAAATGCATCACTTATCTTAAATTTTGTTGCTGCCTCTTCCATCATCTCTTCTAATCAAATGAGGAAAAATTATATCAGAGCTTTACATCAGACTTTCTCTCCCAAAGGAGTATCCTACACCTTCATCAATCCTTAGTGAAATATATGATGAATACTAAGAGGGGGGGGTGAATTAGTATGCCAAAAATCAGTGTACTTAAACACTTTGCTAGACTAACAGTAAACTGGTAAAATAGTTTAGCAGACAAACCGGTTAGCACACATGCAAACCAAATAGCAAATAATGCATTTACCCACAGAAGCACAAACACCATAACACAAGAGATTTTGATGTGGAAACCCAAATGGGAAAAACCACATTGAGATGGAACTCACAAGTAACTATCTGTAGAATAGGAACCAGACCGGTTAAGGTCATACAATATTCTTTACCAGAATATATCCTATTAGGAATCTCAATCTCTGTTAGGAGATTAGTCCGATTAAAGACTACCTTGCTAGAGGATTTTAGATCCACATATGTGAACCACCTTGTTAGAGTATTTTACAAAAGGCTTTTGGGCCTACCTGGTTAAGGGCTTCAGACTTGTCGAAGATGTGAGTAATCAACAAGTGAGTGATCTAGAAAATAGCACAGATTGCTTGGTTAGATCCTTGATAGCTTGTTCCTAATGCATTCCAGCATTACTTAGGTCTTCAACACATTCACACTCTCTTTGACTCATCAACCACCTTAAACCCTAGCAACAACCTAAAACCTTAGACATGATGTCCTTATAAAGGAATCTGATTTCATGTTGGTCCAATAGGATTACAATAAAATTTCCTAGGTTCAATGCATCTAGACATTTTCTATAACACGACACAAAAAGCACTGTTAAAGTGTCGGCACCGTCAAACAATCAGTGGATGGTAACTCATCACAAAATGTCAGTTGATAACTCATCACAGAGTATTACCGGTTCATACAAAATACCGGTTGTTGGTTTGACAAAAATGAAGATTGGGAAATATGTGTTCTACTGCTTTGATCCTTCGTACTGCTTGAGATCCTCGAACCGCTTGGGGTCAACATATCGCTTTAGACTGGTAAACACATTATGAAAAACACTGATAGTCTAAAGAATATAATTCATCATACCGGTTAGAAACAATTGCCAGTTGAGCATAACTCATACATATAAAAGTGATCTCAATGCAAGTGTGTGTCCATCAATCATAATCACAACATAATCATAAAAAATGCCAACAATCTCCCCCTTTGGCATTGATGGCAACATAAGAAAATTTTGACATCTAAGTGTTTTACAACAAAAATATGCCATAATCAAAATTACTCCCCCTAAGCATATACACTATCCATTTTGTAGAAAATACAATGTATACTACTTCTTAACAGAAATAACATGAAAGCATACATCAAAACATTCAAAATTTATACTTCTCCCCCTTTTCCAACGATGACAACAAAATATTATATACCAACCCCTATTTCATTAGTATTAAAAGAATAAGTGTTTATGACAGTAAAGAGTAAAACTTGTCAAAAACTGATTTGAAGTCCTACAAAAATTGTTTTATAGATAAGGACCAGGACTCAAGTAGGGAGTAGCCACCTCTTTCTCTGTTTGCATCTGGGAGACCTGTTCTTCCATGGAATCTATTGTGCTCATCTCTTGAGTCACCATTAAGGCCTCTAGATTGAGATAACATTTCTGAAGTATTTGCAGGCATGGGAGTAGAACCAGTTGTAGTTCCTGTAAATCTCGAGTCCGGTTGCTGATTTCCAACTCTATTTTGGCAGATTGGATATGAAACCGGTGAACAGTTTGCCCATAAGCTATAAAAGAGTCATATGGTGGCTTGAAGGTGCTCATGTATAACTGCAAGTCAGTTTGTAGCTTTTTCTTTTGTATAAGCACATCATCACAGAAGAGATGGGGTTGGCAAATCTTACTCAGTAATAGATTCCCCTCATCTAGAGCATTCCTTATGTCTTTTTGAGCTTTTTGCAGTTTGGACCGGAGTTCATTTAGCTTCTTCACCATGGAAATGTTGAGAGATTTTTGATGCTCTTTCTTGGCATTTGTCTCTGCTACCTCTTCTAGGCTCTACACCTGATCATCCACTATGGTGCATAAGAGCTTCAATTGTGCCAATGATGAATCAGTATTGGGGAGGTTTGTTTTGGGTAGCAAACCGGTAAGAGTGTCCACTGCAGCTTGGATCACATCTTGCTCCTTCTTCCTCCTTATCACTTCAAGGCATTCTTGAGCAACCTTAATGCTCTGTAGTAGCTCCATTTCATTTGCAGATTGGAGGTCTATAGGACTGGTGAGGTCAGCCAGTTTGGCTTGACTACCAATTGCCTTTGGAGTCTCCATCTAAGTGCTTTTTGCCGCATCTTCTTTCTCTGTAGCTCTTAACTTTTCCTCTTCTATCTTTTTCTTTTCCTCTTCTTCTATTTTCCTTTTCTCTTCTTTCCTCTGCTTCTCTTCTTCTTCATCCTTTTTCTTCTGTTCCTCTTCCCGCTGCTTCTTCTCCTCTTCCTTTTTCTTTTCTTCATCTTTCCGCTTCTTTTCTTCTTCATTCTTCTTCTTCTTCTCCTCTTTCTTCTTCCTCTTCTCCTCTTCATCCTTCTTCTTTTCCTCTTCCTTCTTTCTCTTCTCCTCTTCATCCTTCTTCTTTTTCTCTTCTTCCTTTTTCCTCTTCTCCTCTTCATCCTTCTTTTTCTCCTTCTCCACTTCCTTTCTCTTCTCCTCTTCTTTATCCTCCTCTACTTTCTTCTTCTCCGCTTGCTTCTTTGCTTCCTTTTGTTTTGCTACCTATTTCGCCTGCTTCTCCTGTCCTATTTCTTCTGATGGTGCACCCTGAGTAACATTTTCACCATCTAAGGCGTCTACATCAATGGGGTCCATTTGTTCTGTGATCGGTTCTTCTTCACTATCATACAACTCATCCGGTTTGCCAGTTTCCAGTTCTTGCTCAGCTTTTTTGTTGGCTTTAGCCACTTGATGCATCTTAAGAGCTTCTTGAGCATGAGTGTGTATCCTCGATCACTTCTTGACCCTTTCCTTCTAGTAACAGGAGTCTTCTTCTTCTCATGAAGAAGAGGCCTTTGTATATATTCATAACTTCAAAAAGTTCTGAATTAGATACATCAGGAAAATGTTCTGCAAATATTTTCTCCCTCATTTCCTATTCCTTTTCTATGGCAATGCGCCATTTATTGTCTAAAGAATTATACAAAGAATCTAGTGTCTCAGATTTAATTTCTAAAGGCGACCGGTCATTAACACATAAATACCTAATGATTCTTGTTCAACTGCTTCCTTTTAATCGTCATTGAAATATTCAAAACAATCAATCAAATCATTCAACACTTTTCTCCTAACATTCTTTATAGTTCTTTGACAATGTGTCAAAGGTTTGTAAGAAGAAATGTCAATATTTACCGATGCAGATGATGTCGATTCATTCTTTGTCTTTTTCTTTGTTTGTCTTGTCTTCTTGGGTTTTTCTTCAGACACAGTTTCTTCTGAGTCTGGTGAATTATTCCTTGTCTTCCTCTTCCTCTCGAAGACTTTGGCAGGTGCCACTTCTGGTTTCTTCTTAACCGGTGACTGCTTGGTCACTTTGGGATTGGCTGTAGTAACCGGTGTCGATGTCGAAGGCACTACCTTTCCTTTCTCTTTAGAGGGTTCTACAACCAATGCAACCCTTTCCAAATAGGTGTCAGTTCTCTTTTCCTTAGGATCAAGGGGTGAGGCAATTAGGGTAGAAGCATACCTATCCACCATATCATACATCACCTCATAACCCATAGGCTCCACTTCTTCCTGTCTGGGCTCAACGGCCTCCATTATGCATTCATCCGCATTGATGATAAAGAAGATGTCCTCTTCATATTTCTTGACAATGTCACTGGATATCATCATCCTTAGGCTCATCTTTCTTCTGAACTCATGAAAGTACTTGTTTAGAACTTCAGGGTAATCGGTTCCAACTGCTTGTAGGCTCTCTTTGATATGCTTGGTAACTGGTTAGTCGGCAGACCACTGAATATCTCCAACTCATAGGAAATAACCTTAGAAGTAGAAGAATAACCCTACCAGTAGTTGTCCAAACTTGAATCTTAGTGCATTGTCCTATTTGATCGACTTAAGATTCAACATAAGTTGTCTTTGCATACAGGTGCACAGATCAAACGATGCATCCTCCTTGATCATCCTATAAGCGGCATTTACCACTGTAGCAGAGATAGAATTAATTTTGCTGGCAGAGAACGTCCAGTAGTCTATCACCATGCAAGCATACTTGACCAGATCATCCTTGATTGATTTGATGGTCATGCCACGTGAATCGCTCACTAAACCAGTGAGCTTGGACATTTTAGTCTTGCTAACCTTCCTTAGGGCTGGCACTTCCCCTACATTGCAGAAACCTGTGACGACATGAATCACTTCCGGGGTGATATCATGTGTTCTCTCAAGATACATCTTGTCACCATGAACTCTGCTCAGAATGATTCAAATGTGGTCATTTGTGAAATCCTCTAGGAAGTAAACTGCATTGTGAAGCTTCTTCTTCTCCAAGATGCTATACTCTAGTTTGATCTTTTTATCCTTCCCACAAAATAGACCTAGCTGAGAATGGATCACAAGAGACCCTAGGTCTTCAATTTTGTAGTCTATGTAATCAGAAATCCCTTCTTCTACTATAACACCAGCCGGTACTTGAGACAAGGCATTATATTTTGACTTTCGTTGTATGAAGTCCATAGAATCAACAGTTGCACTAGAACTATCATGAGATGCGGAAGCCATGATAAAATAGAAAACTCGAGAAATACCTTTCAGAAATCGAGAAATTAGGGCTTTCTAATTCCACTTCGCCTCACACTTTGTTGGTTGTTGAATCACTGCTTTGAGTTCTTATCTTGACCATTTGATATTTGCTTCTGAATCTTCTTCAGGGTTTTGAAATTTCGTTGAATCGTAACACAAATCACTTTTTCTTCACTCTGCACTTGAAAAAATTCTTCGCTCAAAAAATGATAGTGAGAAATGATTTGAAAATCCTTTTAAACATATTCCTCACCTATCGTAATAAATGCTCCACCATTAGGGCATAAACCCTAATTTGCCTGTTACTATTTTTGGTCTTCTACCTAATGCAAGGTATCACATACCGGTTAAGGTCTTTTACTAGTATAAACCAGGGGTTCGAAACATTTCACCGTTTGCTCCCCCTAAGCTTTTCTGATGCTTAGTTTGCCAGTTCTATGATTTCCACGCTAGGTGCAGAAACCGGTTCTTGCAACACCACTGGTTTCTTTTTCTAGGTTTTGTTCATATCCACTTGAACAGGTTCAATATCAATCTTTCCTTTTGGAGTGATCGGTATATCATCCGATATACTCTTTCTACTTCTGTAGAATCTTGCTAAATGACCCGGTTTGTTGCAATGATAGCAAACCATTCGAGGTACTCTCCAAGGTCCATTATTCATGTTTCCACTCTTCCTTCTACATGTTACAACTATGTGACCATGACCATGGCAAATCCAACAGTTTTCTCTCCATCCGGTTGCCACTTGATAGCCACCACTCCCTGACTGATGATTAAAGGCATTAAACTGGTTGTGATTCTGGTTCACAAAAGGTTCTGGACCAACTCCTTGATTCCTTTGAGGATATCTTCTAGTGTTGTTCGTAACAAACCTGCATTCAGATGCTCTATGCCCAAACTTGTTGCATGCATAACAGTTAGCATTAAATCTATAGGATCTACGCTTATCATTTAGAAAATAAGGAAAATTATTATATGCCTTACTCCTACATACATTAGCAATATGTCCTTTAAGACACTTAAAGCAAATAGCTTTTAACTTTTGCTTACCTTTACCTTTGAATGTCAGTTGCCTATTTGATGCTTCAGCATTTGCATCAGAGGTCTCACCTTGCTCATGACTGGAGTAACCAAGTCCATCAATATTCTTGACAGGTTTGGCTGATTCAAGCTTTTTCTCTAGCTTAACAGTACTCTTGTTGAACTTAGCAAGTATTTCCTTTGACTCAGAGAGTTCTTTGGAAATAGCAGCATTTGTTTCCATCGGGTTTGCATTCTCAGAGATGGCCATGTTTAGTTCTCCTTGCATGCCTTCCTTTTCCACTTTGCTCGCATGGATTTGAGCAGTTAGGACACTGATCTCTTGCTTCAGCTTGGAGTTTCATGATCTTTGTCTTTAACCAAATCTTCAGCTTTCCTTCGGTTTTCAAGCTCTTGGCACATTCAAATAGTCAGTCCTTCCAACTCTTTTCTCAGGTTGGAATTGGATTCATTCAGCTTTTCTACTTCTTGAATTAGGGCTTCCATGTCTGCTTCATGAGAAGAACTATTTTCAGATAGCTCCATCAACTTTTCAGCATGTTGTCTCCTTTTTGCCTGAGAGGCCTTATATTTGACCATAAGATCATCATAGGCTTGCTCAGACTGAGTGAGCCGATGAGTAAGTTCCCTCATAGTGTATTCCACCATATCTCTTTCCAAGTGGTTAAACTTATAGAAAGGTTGGCTCTGATACCAATTGATGAATACTAAGAGGGAGGGTGAATTAGTATGCCAAAAATCAGTATACTTAAACACTTTGCTAGACTAACAGTAAACCGATAAAACAGTTTAGTAGAAAAACCGATTAGCACACATGCAAACCAAATAGCAAATAATGCATTTACCCATAGAAGCACAAACACCATAACACAAGAGATTTTGACATGGAAACCCAAATAGGAAAAACCACGGTGAGATAGAACTCACAAGTAACTATCTGCAGAATAGGAACCAGACCGGTTAAGGTCATACAATGTTCTTTACCAGAACAGATCCTATTAGGAATCTCAATCTCTATTAGGAGATAAGTCTGATTAAAGACTACCTTGCTAGAGGATTTTAGATCCACAAATGTGAACCACCTTGTTAGAGGATTTTACAAAAGGCTTTTGGGCCTACCCGGTTAAGGGCTTCAGACTTGTCGAAGATGTGAGTAATCAACAAGTGAGTGATCTAGCAAATAGTATAGATTGCTTGGTTATATCCTTGATAGCTCATTCCTAATGCATTCTAGCATTACTTTAGTCTTCAACACATTCACACTCTCTCTGACTCATCAACCACCTTAAACCCTAGCAACAACCTAAAACCCTAGACATGAAGTCCTTATAAAGGAATTTGATTTCATGTCGGTCCAATAGGATTACAATACAGTTTCCTAGGTTCAATGCATCTAGACATATTTTGTAACACGACACAAAAAGCACTATTAAAGTGTCGACACTGTCAAACAATTGGTGGATGGTATCTCATCACAAAATGTCGGTTGGTAACTCATCACAGAGTATTACCGGTTCATACAAAATACCGGTTGTCGGTTTGGCAAAAATGAAGACTGGGGAAAATGTGTTCTACTGCTTTGATCCTTCATACTGCTTGAGATCCTCAAACCGCTTGGGGTCAACATACCACTTCAGACCGGTAAACACATTCTGCAAAACACTGATAGTCTAAAGACTATAATGTATCATACCGGTTGGAAACAATTGCCGGTTGAGCATAACTCATACATATAAAAGTGATCTCAATGCAAGTGTGTGTCCATCAATGACAATCACAACATAATCATAAAAAATGCCAACAATATAAATATGAAATCCACAAGATTGATGCATCTCCATTATTCTAGTTCTTCTAGTGTAGGGGTCTAACCCCTACTTTACCTCTAAGAAACTCGAAGGTAGCTTTCGGTAAGGGCTTAGTAAACATATCAGCTAACTGATCTTTACTCCTCACATATTCCATCTTGATCTATTTTTATTGAACTCTTTCCCTTAGGAAATGATACTTCAATTCAATGTGCTTGGTTCTAGCATGAAGTACATGATTCTTAGTAATATTTATTTCACTTGTATTATCACAATAGATAGTCACTGGTTCAAACATATCTATTTTGAATCCTTATAGCACATGTCTCATCCATATTGTTTGCATGCAATTCATGGATTCCTCTGCATACTCTCCTTCAGCTGTAGATTAAGAAACACATGTTTGTTTCTTGCTTGTCCATGCCACTAATCTTCCACCAAGTAGAAAATCTCCATCGGTTGTTCTTTTCTGATCATCCACATTACCTACCCGATCAACATCAGTAAAGACATCCAAAGTAAAATCTCCTTTATAGGGATACCATAAGCCATAGTCTATTGTGCCTTTGAGATACCAAAAAATTCTCTTCATGTCCACCATGTGACTCTCCTTAGGCTCTTTTTGAAATCTAGCCACTAATCCAACATCATGAGCAATGTTTGGTATGCTATGAACAACATAGTGTAGCTTGCCAATCATAGATTTGTACTCTTTTTCACTAACAATAGGGGAATCATCTTGCTTTGATAACTTTCAACCTATTACCATCGGTGTTCCTACCTGTTTGCAGTCTTCCATATCGAAAGTCTTCAACACCTCTTTGATATACTTGGTCTGACAAATAAAAATACCAGCTTCTAGTTGTTGGACCTGTAACCCAATAAAGAACTTTATTTCACTGATTAGAGACATTTCAAATTCCTTTTTCATTATATCAGCAAAATCCATACACATATCATTGTTTCCACTAAAAATTATGTCATCTACAAACACTTTTTCTATCACCATCTTGTCTCCATCAGTCTTCAAATATATGTTGTTGTCCTCACTAGTATGTTGGAATCCAATTTTGATCAAATGTGCATGTAATCTCTCAGACCATGCTCTTGGTGCATGCTTTAGACCATACATGGCTTTATGCAATTTACACACCATGTCCTTATCATCAGCCAAGGAAATTCCATCTAGTTGTTCAATGTATACTTCTTCTTCTATAATTCCATTCAGAAAGGCTGATTTGACATCCATTTGATAAACTTTAAATCCCTTATATGAAGTAAATGCCAGCAAAATCCTTACAACTTCTAATCTAGAAACCAGTGCAAATGTTTCACCATAATCCTTACCTTCTTCTTGAGCATACCCTTTGCAAACTAACCTTGCCTTGTTTCTTAAAAAAAAAATTTCTTCATCCAATTTATTCCTAAAGACCCATTTTGTTCCAATTACATTCTTATCCTCTGGTCTAGGAACAAATGACCATGTCTGATTCTTCTCAATTTTATCTAATTCTACATTCATTGCATTCACCATCTTTTAGTGCTTCCTTAACTGTCTTGGGTTTAATTGTAGATATCAAACATGAGTTCTCTCAGATATTCCTCTTGGTTTGCACACCTGCATTCTTATCACCAATTATCTGCTCTTGTGATTAGTTCGATTTGACATATCTAGGTATTTCCTATTCCACTTCTGCATCAGGTTCTTCATTTTATTCCTCACTATCATTGCTTACCGGTTGAGCATCTAATTCTACATTTTTTCAATTCTTCATTATTCTTTGCCTCCGGTTCAATGATCACAATTTTTTCCTTGTTATCATCCTTTTCAGGTTCTTCATTATAACTTACATAAGAGTTTTTCCATACCATAGCTCATAGGGTGTCTTATTGTTACCTCTCTTCACTAGTACCCGCTTTAGAGTGTATACAACAATACTAACTGCTTCTCTCCAAAACACTTTGGATACATCACCATGTAATAGCATGGTTCTTGCAGCTTCAATTTTTGTTTTGTTCATCCTTTCTTCTATGCCATTCTATTGTGGTGTCCTCCTAGCAGACATCTGTTTCTTGATACCCTATTCATCACAATACTTAACAAATTCATCAGAAATGCATTCACCTCCCCAGTTTGATCTTAAACACTCCAAGTTCTTACTGGTTTCATTCTCAACTAGAGCTTTAAATGATTTAAATTTACTAAATGCTTCTGATTTCATCTTCAAAAATTTCACCCACATCATTTTAGAATAGTCATCGGTGAAAATCATGAAATAACTATCACCGTCATAACTCTTTGTTCTCATAGAGCCACATATATCTATATGTACCAAATCTAAAATATTCTCAGAAGTACAATTATTGCTCTTGAAAGAAATAGAGGTCATCTTACCGATTTGACATTCTTTATTATCACATTATCTGATTTGACAATTTGTAGCAATCCTCTTACAACACTTGACTTACTTACTTTAACCAAATTATCAAAATTAACATGACACCATCTTTTATGCGAAGGCCAACTATCTTCCATTCTTGCAACTAGGCAATTATTAATATTACTAATCAAATGGAATAAGTTACCTCTAGTTTTCTTCCCGATAGCAATCAGTTCATCATTACCTACAAGAATTTTGTAGACTCCACTTTTAAACTCAAGCAAATAACCTTTATCATTGAGCCTACCAGCACTTAAAATATGATCCTTTAGACCATCAACCCGAAACACATCATCAACATTACTCTACCCATTTAGAGAAATTGAACCTTTATCTTTCACCATGCAGGGAGAGTTATTTCCAAATCTAACAACACCTCCATCAAATTCATCAAGGGTTATGAACTTAATTTTGTCTCCGGTCATGTGGTGTGAGAAGCCACTGTCTATAATCCATTGATCACGATTCTCCATATGAGATACCAATGCCTTTTCATCTGTCAGTTCCTCTGTCATGGCTACAAACACAATTTCCTCATTGTTATCTTCATCTTCCAACTCCTTATCGGTCACATCTTTATCTACTACAACATAACAGTGTTTCATTCCCTTTCCTTTGAATCTCCTAAAATTCTCTTTCTTATCAGTGTTAGGGTAGTTAGCAGCAATATGACCACTTTTACAAGTGAAACACTTCAAAGCTAGCTTTTCTTTATACTTACCAGTGCCTCTTGGAAATATTTTGGCTAACAGTGCCTCAAGTTCCATCACTTGATCTTCATTGTCTTTATTTCCCCGGTAACTTCAATGACTTGATCTACACTCATGATTTTGACATATATATTTTCCTTTTCTAGCAGATGAATTGGTAACAAAAGCTTTAAAGGCGGATTTTGTAGATTTTGTAACACTATTGTCAAAACTATTTAACTCGAAAGTTTTAAGCTTACCAATCAATGAATCAATAGTTACCTTATCCTTTGAAATAGATCTAAGTTCTTGAATTTCATATACTCTTATAGCATACTGAGGTTGAAGAGTTGTAAGCATTTTAATTACTATTGCATCATCATCCATTTTAACTCCAACATTCTTTACACCACCAAAAACTTCTTTTATTCTCTGACCATACTATGTAATATTTTCTCCTTCAAGAATTCTTATGTCATTGAACTTTCCTCTAAATCTTTCCTCTTTGGCTCTTTGCACATGCTCATCTCCTCCATAGATTATATCTAAATTTTCCTAAACCTCACCTGCAATTTCCAATCCTTGAACATCAATATATTTTGAATCAGATAAAGTACTAATAATACATTCTAAGGCTTGCATGTTATCTTGCTTCTCTTTGAGTTCATCCAGTGTCAAGGGAGTAGTAGTAGGTGCAACATATTTTGTTTCAACTTGCTTCCAATATTGTGCACCAAGACCTTTGATGTAGATCTCCATCCTGTCTTTCCAGATTTTTTAGTTATCCTTGTTGAACTTAGGACCCTCTTTCTTCATCATCTTGACTTCCTTAGAATATTTCCCTCAAGTGGTTAGGCTTTCTGCACACAGAAGACCAAAGCTCTGATACCAATTGCTAATCCTATGAGGATCTAGTTAATACTGAGAGTGGGGGGGGTGAATCAGTATTAATACTAATTTACAAGATTAAGCCAAAATAAAACTTATATCAGATCTGAAATCATTTATTAAATATCTCAACTTCCTTTATCAGATCTAACAACCTCTTTATCAGATTCGCTAACACATTAATCAAGTCATTTACCATATCTATTAATTCTTTCACCACTAAAGAAGTCATATAAATATTATCATTTACCAACTCATTATCATCATCTATTAAATCAAACACTTTCTCTACCAACTCTTATCAATACGGGTAACCTTTGATAAAACATCATAACCAATGTACTCAGAAATAGTGCATAAAATCTAATATAAACAAGAACATCACATGAAAATCATTCTACACAATAACACCATAATTTTCTTACATGGAAACACAAATAGGGAAAAAACATGGTGGGAGTTGGTACCTACAAATATTTGTACTCTTTTGGAGTACGCTCTGTTAAGAGTAGACCCTATTAGGAGTCACCTGGTTAAGGGATTTTCCTAGTAGCTTGGTTGGGAGCTTGATGATCTGTTAGCATCAACCTCATGAGAGGATTTACCACTCTTTTTGAGAGATTCCCTATTAGGGGACTTGAATTATTAAGGCATGTTAGGACCTACCCAGATAAGGGATTTGACCTACTGCAACTATTAGGGAACAACGGTGAAAAGGTGATCTCTTACTTTCACTTCTTAGCTTGATAGATCAGATCTAGTTATTATCAACACTGTACAACTCTTAGGAATATCTCACACTCCTCTTGGATGGCTCAACACATTCTCTTAAGACCATCGACATAATAAACATCAACTGTGCCATCCTAAATAGCCATCTCAAGTAGGTCAGCCACTAAACCCTAATTACATCATGAAATTACAAAATAAATTATAAGAGATCATCTCATATCAATATACAGATTATTACATCAAATTATAATGCATTATCAACCATTGGTTGATCGAAACCCATCACGAAAAATGCAATTTGTACCAAAATCAAAACCTCAAAACACTCCACTAAGTGTTTCGCTATTGCCCAAGAAATTCTTCCTTGAATCACACAAAAATAGCAATCAAACATTTTATACAGGTTGTGTCATGTTACCACCTTCATGTAGACTCGTCATTGATCACCGCTATAATAAAAATCATTATCAGTTTGATGATTTATTCACTGGTCATTAAACCCTACTAAAACCCTAGCAAAACTTCGTCTGAAATTTGAAACAAACTTTTCGGTAGTCATCACAAGTTTTGGTTCCGGTTAGATACACCTTTCCATGATACAAGCTCACATTCCAAACCAAAAAATACCAATCATCACCGATCACCCAATTCAACCAAAACATCTCTTCTTTACCGGTTAAAGTCGTATTTCACAGACTTCAATTCTTTGCTGGTAAACCCCATCTTCCAATAAACCAAATCACATAGATGACAAAAAAAAACATCAAGAACATCAGTAATTATCATTTGACATCAATTGCCATCAATGACAATACAAATAACTAATCAAGTTATCTAATCAAAAAATCTCAATCTCTTCATCACAACTAGTCTTTTATCCTATATCGGTGTAGGCATCAGTCTTTAAGTGTATCACCTGCATAATCTCATTATGCATCAGTTATACCAAATGCCAACACACTTGTCAGATTTCTTGTCAAAGTAGGCTACAATTGACTGCATAGTAATATCTAAAAAATCTCTCAATACTTGGACATTTGAATATTGAATCAAAGAACTCCTCATCAAGCCTGATTAACTTCTTTCCAGATTCATCCTTCATGCTTCTTCTTTCAAGATCAAAATGCTTCGTTACTACCATCACAAATTCATGATCCTTTGCTGACATGGGAAAAGTTGCAACTAAGTGTATACCACTATTGATAACAGCTTTCATATCCTGATATGAAGTCGGTTTCATGATTCTCTTGATAAATTCTTCTAGGTTAACATGACATATCTTTGTGTCTCTAATATGATTAATATTAGAAGTAACTAAAGAAGAGGGATAAACTAGATGTACCTGTGTTTCTTCTTGAATTTCATCCCTTTTGTTTAGAGATACCTCTGTCATTATTATGATAACAATAATAAGAGAAAGAGAAATTCATTAGTATCAACATGATACACTTGCTTAATTCATTTTTATTCATATAATTTGAGCAAATTCTGACAATAGTACATTTGAGATAATTGGGTTTTCAAAAAAACCTACTTTGATAACTTGATATTTCCAAAGTAAATGGAATGAAATATTAACATTTACATGTGTGCAAATAAATGAATTTCAAATGAAAACATTTGAAAAAATCCATTTATAAAAGTGTAGAGCTGATGCAAGAGCATCCTTGGTTCGCAACAATCATGCATCAACCAAAAATATTTTCTTTTTTGTTTTGTTTTTTGTTTGTAGTTTCAGTTTTCCTTTCTGCGTGTCTTGGTTTTGGCTCACCAGATCCTATGGAGTTGGATTCTACTTGAAGACTTGATCATCTTTCTTTCTTTCCTACTGCATCTCATTTGGATCACTTTCCGGCAAGATATCACTACTAGTTTCCATGATAGTTTCTTGTTACCGGTTGTTCCTTTGTTATCAGTTGCCTAAGACCTATTCTAGTGATCTACCAGATCCCATTCTGAAGTTTGTGGAGCCTTGGTCATTTATCTCAATGTTTCTTGGTATGTGGTTGACCTTCTACGTTTGATCCTTTGGATTTTATAGAGGATTCTCTTGGCGGAGGATGACCTTGTTCATTTTGCACATTAGGTCTTGTTCTTTGGGTTTTGATCCTTTTTGGGCTGACCGGATCTTTTGGATCGATATATATATTCACAATCATGCTTTAGAATATAATCAATTGGAGAATCAAGAAGTATCAGATAGATAGACTATTCCTAGAAGTATGATCTTTCGATTCAAGGTCCTGATTGTTATCAGTTGGATGTAATCAAACTACATGCAATAAAACTATTTGTTCTGCATTGCCTCCATCATGTTTGTGTGTTTCTATTGTGTTTACTCTTGCTTACTGATTTGGAATGATATCCTTGAGGTCCCTCCTCATCAATGACTACTTCAAGTGGTATCAAAGTGAAGTTTTGTTCTGGAGGTTGCATGTCCTAAATTTTATTGTAGGTGGCAGACTGCAGATCTAACCTACAATTGTAGAAGACTAGCATGAATAAATGGCATAAAGAGGAACTAGGAATGGTGGAGCGTGTGAGAATGCAAACCCTATTGTGATGGAGATGTTGTGAGGAATAGTATCCTAGTTAGAGGCCATGGAGACATCTCAGAGAAGAGGTTGGCATATTGAGGATGTGAGCGAAGATGAAGGAGAAGAAGTCCCAATAGAACAAGTGAACCTACTGATAGTTGATCCAGATGAAGAAAGGTTTTTAAGGGTTTTGAGTAGGGAGAACACTAAACCTCATTTTACCCCACCAGAATATGATGAGAAATTAAATTCAGATGAATTGATGGATTGGATCTCAGAGATGGGGAAGTATTTTGATTTTGAAAACACTGCAAAAGAGAGGAAGGTGAAGTATGCCTGTACATGGTTGAAAGGTCATGCATCTCTTTGGTGGGAACATTTTCAAGTTGATAGACAAAGAAGAGGTAAAGAAAAGATTAAGATATGGGATAAGATGATTGCTAAGTTAAAAGAAAAGACTAATCTAGTGAATTATCAAGTGGATTTATTCCATAAATTGTAGAATCTTAGACAAAAAGAATCTAGTGTGAAGGAGTACACTGAAGCATTTTACAAGTTGAACATTAGATCTAGACATGTTGATGATGAAGTTGAAAAAATTGCAAGATATTTGAATAGATTGTGGATGTCTATACAAGATGAACTCAGTATGATCAAAATGGAGAGTGTTGAAGAGGCTTACCAATATACAATAAAGGCTGACGAGAAGCTGAACAAAAGACATGAGCAAAGACAAAGAGGTAGATGTGGAAGGATTACCAAAGGAATATTTCAAGGAGGAAGAGGATATACTGGAAGAAGAGGAACTAGTACAAATCAGAACAAGGACAAGGAAGTAAGAAAAGAAGGTAATTCATACTAGAAGGATGATAGAAATTTCTACCAGAGGAGGGAACCAGATGGTTACCAGAATGAGAACTTTGGAAGGCAAGACAAAAGGACATTTAGAGGAACTTTATTTAAGTGTGGAGGAGAAGGACACCATGAATTTGAATGTAAGAAGATAGAGGCTACCGAAAGAGAAACAGTGGTCGAAGAAAACCCCACCGTATTAGACAATAAATTGGAAGATGGAGAATAGTTGATGATGAGGAGAGATTTGTGTCATACCAGAGGAGTTGAAGAACCCTTGTAGAGGAAGAACCTGTTCAAGACCAAATGTAAGGTATTCGGTCGGTAAGTGTTGTAAAGTTGTTATTGATAGTGGTAGTTTAGATAACCTTGTTTTTGAAGAGATGGTGAATAAGTTGAAATTGGATAGATTGAAACACCCTAAGCCTTATTAGATAGCATGGATTCAAAATGAACATAAGTTGTTAGTAAGTGAACAATGTTTAATAAAATTGAAAAATGGGAATTATCATGATGAAGTTTTGTGTGATATTATGCCTATGGGTATTTGTCATCTTTTGTTGGGAAGACCTTGGTAGTTTGATAGACAGGCAATACATGATGGGAGGAAGAATGCATACACTATTGTGGCCAATGGGATGAAGAAAGCCTTGTTACCTTTGGAGGAACCTTTGAAGATTGAGGTTTCTACAAATGCTAGAATCTGTTTAGTAGATGGAAGGAAATTCATGGATGGACGGAGACATGAGAATGTGTGTTTTGCCTTAATTCCTAAGAAGACTGAGAGACTAGAACTGGAAGAAGAACACTTGACAGATATTAGTCATTACATGGACTTGGTTCCCAAAGCTAGTTTGCCTAACAAAGCTGCACACTGGTTGACACTGGCAGAAAATGAAGAACTGAACAGACAAGTGCGGAAGTTGTTAGAGAAAGGTTTGATCAGGGAAAGTCTGAGCCCTTGTGCAGTACCAACTGTATTAGCACATAAGAAGAATGGAGAATAGAGGATGTGTACCAATTCAAGAGCAATAAAAAAGATCACATTGAAATACCAATTTCCTTTGCCTATGATAGATGATATAATGGACTATTTGAGTGGAGAAAAACACTTTACAAAGATATATTTGAAGAGTGGATATCATCATATCAGGATTAGAGAAGGTGATGAGTGGAAGACAACATTTAAGACAAATGAAGGACTATATGAATTGTTGGTGATGCTTTTTGAATTGACGAATGCATCGAGTACTTTCATGAGGCTGATGAATGAGGTATTGAAGAAATTCTTGGGTAAGTTTGTTATTGCGTATTTGGATGATATTTTGATTTTTAGTAGAACAAAAGAGGAGCATTTGTTGCAGTTAAGACAAGTTTTACAAAGGTTGAGAGAAGAGAAGTTGCTGATCAATATTAAGAAGTGTACTTTCATGAAGGATGAGTTAGTATATTTGGGCTTTATGGTATCTAAGGAAGGTTTAAAGATGGACCCTGAGAAAGTGAAAGCCATTGTTGAGTGGCCTACACCAGAAAGAATAGGAGAGGTAAGATCATTTCATGGATTGGCTAGTTTTTACCAAAAGTTTATCAAAAATTTCAGTTCAATTTGTAACCCTATGACTAAGACCATGAGAGGGGATCAGAAGGAATTCAAGTGGACCACTAAAGAAAACAAAAGTTTTGAATTGTTGAAATAGAAAGTGACAGAGTAGCCTGTGTTGGCTTTATTGGATTTCAATAAGGTATTTCAAGTGGATTGTGATGCAAGTGGAACAACAATAGGAGTAGTTTTGAGTCAAGAAGGGAGAGCAGTAGCATATTTTAGTGAGAAATTAAATGATTCCCGGAAGATATATTCAATGTATGATCAAGAATTTTATACCATAGTTAAAGCCTTGAAGAAATGGAGACACTACTTGTTTTCTAAGGATTTTGTGTTGTATACAGATCATCAAGCTTTGCAGTATTTGAATAGTCAAAGTAAGTTGAATCAGAGACATATGAGATGGGCAAAATTCTTCCAGAGTTACACCTTTGTGTTGAATCATAGAAGTGGGAAATCTAACAAAGTTGTTGATGCATTGAGTAGGAGAATGAATTTGCTGACAGAGATGAGAGTGACAGTATTAGGTTTTGAATATTTGAAGACCTTGTATGATGAATACCCATATTTTAATAAACCTTGGAAATAATGTAGAGAACCGGTTATGGTTGATAGAAGTAAATGGTTGGATTATTTCATTCAGAATGGTATGTTATTCAGGGGAGTTCAGTTATGCATACCTAAGAGTTCCATGAGAGAGAACCTGATAAAATAGAAGAATAGTGGAGGTTTAGCTGGACATTTTGGCATTGATAAAATAGTTGCATTAGTGAGTGAGTAGTACTTTTGGCCCGAGATTCATAAAATTTTAAGAGATATGTGCAGAGTTGTAGAGTTTGTCAAGTTGCAAAAGGTAGTAGTTAGAATGTGGGATTGTATAAACCTTTGACAGTACCGGTAAGATCTTGGGAGGATATAAGCATGTATTTTGTACTTGGACTGCCTAAGACACCAAGAGGGAATGATTCTATATTTGTGGTAGTGGATAGATTTTCAAAGATGACTCCTTTCATACCTTGTAGGAAGACATCGGATGCATTACATGTAGCAGACCTATTTTTCAAGTGGTGAGATTGCATGGATTACCTAAGAGCATAGTTTCAGAAAGAGATACTAAGTTTGTTGGATATTTTTGGAGAAAACTTTGGAAGAAGATGAAGACAGATTTGAAGTTCAGGTCTACTTTTCATCCACAGGCTGATGGATAGACATAAGTAGTTAACTGGAGTTTGGAAAACTTGTTGAGATGTTTACTGGGAGATAAAACCGAAAGTTGGGGTTTGATCCTTGCACAAGAAGAGTTTGCCTATAATAATTCAATGAATAGAAGTACCATAAAAACACCTTTTGAGATTGTTACCAAAGTACATCCTAGAGGAATAACATAATTGAGAGACATTAGCAGTTAAGACCAGAAGAGTTCAGAAGCATAAGAATTTGCAGCTCACATGGCAGCATTGCATATTCAGGTTATTAACATTTGGAAGACGTGAATAGAAAATATAGGAGAAGGCAGATGAGAAGAGAAGACATAAGGAATTTGAAGTTGGTGATGAAGTGATGGTATACTTGAGAGAAGAGAGATTCCTGGTTGGAACTTATAATAAGTTGTAGATGAAGAAGTTTGTGCCCTATAAGATTTTGAGAAAGTTTAGTTCTAGAAATGTATATGAAGTGGAGTTACCAGATAGTCTAAGTATTTCACCTATATTCAACATTGCAGATCTTCATGAGTACCATGAATCAAAACTCAGTGAGGACAGTATTGCAGACCTTGAGAAACAATTACCCTAGAAGGAACCATATTAAATTGAAGAGATTTTGAACAGTAGGATTGGGCATAGTACCCAGAACAGTCAGTACAAAGATTATCTTGTGAAGTGGAAGAGAAGACTAGTTGAAGATTCATCTTGAATTTCTTAGGTAGAGATAGATTACCTTGGTTTCTCTTTGACCCCAACAAAGTGAGAGGCTCACTTTTTCATTAACCTCAGATGTCCAAGGTAGGAGCATCCCTGGTTCACAAAAATCTTGCATCAACAAAAAAAAATTTCTTTTTCATTTTGTTTTGTTTTATGTTTGCAGTTTTAGTTTCCCTTTCTGTGTCTTTTGGCTCACTGGATCTTGTGGAGTTGGATTCTACTTGAAGACTTGATCATCTTTCTTTCTTTCAAACTTCATCTTATTTGGATCAATTTCTGACAAGATATTGCTACCAGTTTCTACGATAGTTTCTTATTACCGGTTGTTCTTTTGTTATTGGTTGCCTGAGACCTATTTTGGTGATCTACTGAAACCCATTCCAAAGCTTGTAGAGCCTTGGGCATTGATCTCGATGTTTTTTGGCATGTGGTCAACCTTCTACCTTTCATCCTTTGGATTTTCTGGAGGAATCTCTTGGTGGAGGCTGACCTTGTTCATTTTGCACGTTAGGTCTTGTTCTTTGGGTTTTGAACCTTTTTAGGCTGACCGGATCCTTTGGAATGATATATATATATATATATATATATATATATATATATATATTTGTAATTATGCTTTAAAATGTAATCAATTGGAGAATCAAGAAGTATCAGATAGATAGACTGTGCCTAGAAGATATATCTTTCGATTCAAGGTCTCGGTGTGACCTATTCTACCAAGCATGTGTGTCAGTATGTTGTAACCCGGTTGTTACCAGTTGGATGTAACCAAACTTCATGCAATAAAACTATTTGTTCTACATTGCCTCCATCATGTCTATGTGTTTCTGTTGTGTTTACTCTTACTGATCAGTTTGGACTGATCTCCTTGAGGTCCCTCCTCACTAGTGACTGCTTCAAGAACAAAAAACATAATTACAATTCATTTGATAATAATCTAATTAAACTCATAAAAAATCCCCAAAAACAAGTGTAATTCAGGTTCATAGACACAAAATACACATAAAAAAAAAAATTTGAAGTGTTGGTCGGGTCTATAGACCCGCCATACACTTAAAAATTGCATGAAAACAATATAATGCAGAGCGAGTCCATTGGCCTGCACTGTGTCTTAAATTATACAACGAAATGGTGTCGAGTGGGGTCATAAACCCAACATACACCATTTCATGGTGTATGGCAGGCCTACAACCTTGCCAAATACCATGAAGAATGAAAAGAGAATAGGGCACGATGGAGTGTTGGTCAGGTTTGTCAACCCACCATACACCACACCATAGTGTATGGCAGGTCGAAGTCCCCGTCAACACCACTCTTTTAAAATAGAGAGGTAAAATGCAATGTGGCTGGTCGTCGACCTGCCACACACCACATTGTGGTGTGTGATGGGCTGACACCACCCCACAACATCACAATGTTGAACACAACAAAAGGGAATAACACAAGGTCGTGGCAAGGTCACAAACTTGCCACAAACTGTTCATTGGTGTGGTAGGCCTATGACCCCGTCACAAAACCACAGTATATGAAAAATCAATCAAAAATTCAAACAACCAACTCAGATCAAGAGATCTGATTGGATCAAAGGCTTTTAAAAATTGATTAAAAATCACATGATTTTATTAAAAAGGGAAACAAAAAAGGGTTATAAAAACCCTAAATAAAAGGGAAGAAAATCATACTCGGAAGTGGACATTGAGAATCCTTCTCCTTCTAGCCACAAAATCGATCTTGAGGAGATTAAAATGGAGGTTAAGAAGATAAATAAGTATCCAAATGAGGAAAATAGACTCTGAAACTAGCTCTTCAAAAATCTCACAAATAACTCAAAGTGCATTAAATAAGTGCAATTTGGGTTTATAAACTTGAATTGCACCTATGAGGTGTAATTTGGGTTTATGGACCCGAATTGAACCTAAAAGGTGAAATTAACTAAATGAGGTGTAAATTGGGTCTATGAACTCGATTTGTACCTAGACTTCACAAAAAAAGTGAAAAGGGGTAAAACAAGGAAAAATGTGCTTTCGACGACAAAAATGTCTTGAAAAGCAAACCATAGAGCAGGAAAAGCCACAAATGAGCAAAAATTTGTGGGGTACCCTCATTTTTCTCTAAGGCTAGAAATGAGGATTACAGGTTGTAGGTATGAAATTTTAACTTTGACTTGACATTATGATTTTTTTATTTTTCTACAAATTGCAACAATAAATTTAATGGTTGTCGGGTTGATTAAACCAAAAAAAATTGCAATTTTTTAAAGTTTAGCCAAATGGGGTCAAATTTTCTATCAAAATTCATCACTTAGCCAAATTGGATCCAATGTAAGGTTTGTTTTTGACTAGGAGGCCATTTTTGCAAACTACCCCAAAACTCTCATTTAAATGCATATCAAAAGGAAACCTTTTGATCCAATATTTTCCAAACCCCAATCTACAAACAACCTATTATAACAAAAAAACCAAATGCCATGGATTTGCAACAAAACAACCTTCAAGTGTGTTCCATACCTTGTAATGTCCCAATGTTTTTATACGTAGCCATGGTTTCCACTTTGCACCTCTTCCACTCAAGTTAGGATTATAACTCCAAATCAACCATGGAAGCTTTGATACCACTTGATAAGAAATAATGTTTCATACCCACATATAATTAATCCATTTCCTACATAACCCATGAGAGAAAAGCATGCATGAAAGATTACATGATCACCATAATGCAAAGATCAAATAGACACACCACAAGATATCGCAAGATATACCCCAGGAAAACCCTCATGAGAAAAAAATGAACCTCCAAAAGTATCCATATTGTATCATATTGTTAGTGAATAGATTTTTCCTTTCTTTAAATTAATGAATTTCACACTCTGTCGCCTTCCTTAAAAGACAAAAGTTCACTATACAGCTAGGTAAGTGTAACATATACTACTTCCCTCTGAATTTTTGATAGGTACAGCTCCCTCCATTACTTATTTAGGGAATAATCTAATTAATTTCAATTGGTATGCTTTTAAATTGAAAGCACGTAAGGCTACCTACTTCATTCTTAGATGAGAGGCTAATGATTTACACATATTTCAGGGAAAAATAAGTTTTCTAAATGCTTCAACATGAGAAATAGAAGTGACTGAAACAAAGTTCAGAATGCTAGTTTTACAATTCATAAAAACAGATAAGAGAGACAAAATCTATTTTCAAACATGTATCTTTTAAAGACTCACGGGAAGGAATCTTAGTCTAATTTATATTTTTTAGAATAGAGGAGCTCTCCCTGAAAACTCGACCTCCTTTAAAATAGTTATGAAAACCAAAAGAGTATAATTGGGACAGATGTCCCAAAGTCATTTGCATAAACATGAAAAATACATAAAAACAGGGCCTTGATCAACGCATTATGTTGCTTTCCCATCATCATCTTCTTCTCCGCTTTCCTGGGCATTGTGGGCAGTTGCAAGTTCCTGGATTGTTGATTGGTTTGGAATCTTCATAGCATTGAGTTTTGCCTTCGCCACTTCTTTGTTCCATCTATGCTTCACCATCTTTTCGACATGTTTTGGTAACTGATCATTATCGATAAACATCATAGACTTGATTCGGGCGACTCGTGTTATATCCTTAGAGGTGAAATTGCCCTTGGCTTTAATTTTCTCCATGTGTATCCTGAAATTTTTTATCACATTCTATGTGTTCAGCCCACAAATCCCCAACAACCAATCATGGTCAGGAATAACCACGTTGTTGTCAATAACTAAATTGCATTGGAGGTCTTGGAGTTCATACATAGAAATCTTGGCCTTGGAGATCACAGATTTGAAGGTGAGTGTGTGGGAGAAAAAGTGACACTAAGCAAACATGCCCTAATCTCACTTTCAACCACACACTTGTGGAATACGAAAGAGCCTAGAGGTATCACACAATTGGCTACTTCTTCTTGTGGAAGAGAGAGCCACGGGCTACCTATTAGGATTTCTATTCCTTTGTTGCAATTGAAAGATGAAATGATGCAAGTTCAATCCCTAACCCCAAAGTGCAAGTATGAACTAATAACAAGATTGCAGAATTGAACTTAAACAATGGAAAGTTGTAAACACAAGGACAAGGGAAGAATGCAAATGTGTACCTGGTGTTAAAATCTGACTGAAAATGTTCGAGACGGGGGCGCGAGCGCCACTGTCCTGATTCTGCCCCTGAAACTGCTCCGGAAACTGCTATTTTGCACTCTGGAAAAGCTATCAAAAATGCTGAAAATGTTGTCTGTCAGGAGGACCAGGGTGCCCAGCGCCCCTGTCCCAGGGACCAGGGCACCCAGCGCCCCTGTCCTGGCAGGACCAGGGTGCCCCACGCCCCTGTCCTGGTCTTTTTCTCTGAGATTTGGTGGGAAGGTCGGTCTCAGTCTGCTTCTTCCGGATCTGTAATTTGCGGCATCGTCCGAATTCCGAAACTTGCACTTATATCTGAAAAGGTGTGGTGGGCAGCTATATAGGGTTTTGCCTTAGTCAAACCCCCACTTCGGTGATTTCCACCTCCACGAATAGCCAAGTTGTATTGTAAAATGTATTGTGTGTGCAGACCTAGTGTGTGTGCAAGGTCCTTAAATGCAAGAAAGCAAACTAGAGCAACCTAGAAAGTAAACCCTAATTTCTTGTAAATGATAATGTAAATGCTCTAAATCAAGATGCAAAGTGATCTAAAGCATGAATAAAGGATATATTGAAGCTTATGCAAAGACATGAAAACAACATGAAATCATACCCAACCCTCAAGGGAGGAGTACAAGCCAATCTTCAGTCGGTAATCTCCTATTGTTCTTCAATGTCTCCCAAGCCCTAAATGAATGAAATTGATGAATGCTTGATGGATGGATGTTGAATGTTATTGAAGTCTTCCAAGATCTGCTCTTTCGCTGCATAGAAGGTCCTTGAAAGCCAAAATTCCCATCCTTTCAAATGAAGAAAGAGAGCTCTTATATATGAAACCCTAGGTCTTAATTTCAACTTTTGGCCGACCTAGAGATTGAATATCCCACCAATTTCTTGGGGTTAAGCTTTATTTTATGATTGGATCGCGCTCCTAAAATTTCGGGAAAAATGTCCGGGACCATGTTGCACTCCGGGCGCCATGGTCCCGACAACTTTTCACCAAATTTTCAGGACTGTCGGATATGATGATTTTAGAGAGAATCCCGAAGTTATAGGTGATTTCGAGATGTTTTGACCCCCGAAATCAAGCCCCCAAGTTCAAAATAGGACCTAATTAGGGTTTTTGATTAAATGATGTATTGGAAGAATAAAATGAAAGGGGCACACTTTAATGAAAGGGCCCAACTTTATGATGTAGGAAATGATAAAATAGGACCTTAGACCTAATTAATTTAATTAATTAAGTGCTAAAGGGGAAATGCAATGCAAAATGCAAAATGTGCCAAGGCGGGTGCTAAACTAGGTGTGAAATTGTACCACCCTAGCAAGTGCGTACAATTTACGATGCTACATTTAGCCCCCACTTTAGCGGTCATATGAACACTACGTGCATATGCAAGCTAAAGTACAGAAAAGTAAACATTATTTGAAAAAGGATATATCCATAAGTTTGTCGAACGAAGCCCCCAGCGGTATCTGCAGTACACAGTTAGGAACCGCACCCTACAAAACACACGTTAGATCACAAAATCACCTAATGCTTACTAAGGAAGGTGATGAAAATTTGAGGGTAGCTATATGCCCCCCCCTGTTTCGGCTTGCTAATTTTAGTGAGTTGAAACAGGGTATCATGTTTACCACTTCGAATTGTTAAAGAATATTGATGACAAATGCTCACAAGAAGATTTGATATGAGATCAAAACTAATGGAGAATCATTTGGTAAGAAAGAGGACTAATTCTCAATTCCAACACAACAAAGAGTGTGAGGTTTTGAGAGTTCTCTAACACAAGATGAAGGATGTAAATGGAAACAAAATGCAAAGAGAAGAAAAGAAAGGAGAAAAACATGAATACACACATTGGTGATCCATGAGAAGAATAGTGAGAGAGAAAACATGGACTTCTCACCCCTAGATCTTGTCTAGGTGATCCATGGGAAAAAGGACATGGAAAACTAGCCCCCAGAGTCTGTCTAGGTGATCCATGTAAGGGAGGAGAGTGAGAAAGTCTAGCCTTATGCTGCTAGTTCCACTCAACCTCGTGCATGTGTGTGTAAGGGAGGTTAGAAGCACCTCATAGGAGTCTATGCCCGAGTATGCTACAACCTGTATATGTATAGTACAAAAGTGTGACATCTCGCTCTAAGAGGCTGTGCTCTGGTTCTGAGAATAATCACCTTGCATAAAAGAAAAATGGAGACATCTCGCTCTAAGAGTCTGTGCTCTGGTTCCGAAAATGACCCATTGCTCAAAAAGTGTAATGTTTATGTCATAAGAAAAGTAGAACAAGGATACCTACCTTCATCACAAAACAAGATACCCCAAAAATGCAACAATGTCATAGATCCAAGAAAGAGAGTTTTGCACTCTTTAAGCAAGGATAAGATAGTTGAAAAGTGATTTCTTGTAGTATGTGTAAAGGAGATCCTTAGAGGAGAAGAGATATTTGTACAAAAGACACCTATCCCCGAGAGGAATTGTCTTAGACAGATATAACATCTTCTAGAATAAGACAAAGAAGAGAATAAGAATGCAATACTTCCCTCTTTTGCAAGGTGAAAGTGATTCTTAATGAAGGATGACGCTCTTTTTAACCCAATTGGGAGAGTGAATTCATTATGGATGTATTTTACCAAGTGCAAAAGAGGTTGTAGTCAAGGACTTACACCTCTTGTAAGAGAGAACCCTTGAACAAACAACAACAAATGCGTACAAGGCATAACATCAAGTAATAAAGTCCACACCATCCACAAAATAGGAAAAAGTGGATCCTTAGATAAAAATAAGGAAAGATCATTGCCTCCCAAGGATAAGGACAATGAGAAGGACTTACAAAATCTTCTAGGGAGAGATTTGGACATAAGCAAAAGAAGAGATGTATGAAATCATTCTTGTCCCCATAGGAACAAGAAAATTAGGCTATTATGTTGCTTCAAAAAATATGATTGCACTTGAAATTGTACCATCATGAATGACAATGAGCCCCCAGTAAATGGGCTACCAATGTCACATAATGATGAGCAACATAATAGCCATTAATGTTATTTAAAGACATGATAGATTGAATGAGGTATTTGAATATAACATGCTAAATGCTCAACTATAAGTGAGATAAAAAACATGTATAAAATGACAAAAATTGAAGAAGAAAAGTCACAAGAAATCTTAGAAGAGGGATGAGTGTAATCTATTAGAGCCTTATCCATAGAGGAAAGGAATTTATGATGAATAGGAGATAAAGATTCATAAGTGGATTTAGAAATTTGAGGGGATTCATAGAGAGATTTGTTCATTGCCAAGATTTCCTTATGAGGGGAATGAGAGTTGATAGAAGTAGAAGATGATTTAGTTGAAGTGAGATCATCATCACTACTAAATATAGCATACACATTGAGAGATGGTCTTTTACATGCTTTGGTATGTTTGCAGGGATTATAGCCGAGTCCAAAGGCATAATTGTGAAAATTAGTCTCTAGAGGAACTTTTATCCCTTGTTCATGAGCGCCACAACCATTTCCATGATACCCATGCTTAGCAAAAATGCGAAAACCATGACCATAACGATCAGCCATTTCAGGAAGAGAAGGTGGTTTTTCATAAGACAAAGAATCAAACTCTTCATAATTAGAGGTGTGAGGAGAAGAAGTTTGAGAAGCGGCCACAAAATTATTGCTCATAGGTTCAGGTAAGATTGATTGATTTTTAGTTTCTTCCTTCTTTTTACCTTTAAGATCTCTAGGAGGAACCCTATATTCACCTACAAAGGTGGGATTAAAGTCAAGAGATCCCCAATCGTCATCTGCGAGAACCTTCTCAGGATCAAAAGCCTTTTCATGTGTGGATTCAAGTTGAGAAGAATATTCTTGATTATCAGAGGGTGATGATCCATCCATAGGTATCTTGTTTAAAGAGTCATCATTAGAAGAGGAAGATTTAGAAGAACTCCCTTTGGAAGTAGATGTTTGCAAACAAGCCTGAAGATTAGTATCACCTATCAAAGTATATGTCTTATTGTTATAAATAAATTTAACTTGTCTATGCAATGTAGAGGGGACAGCTTGCATACTATGAATCCAAGGTCTCCCAGTAACAAGTTGTATGTTAGATTTCCTGACATAACATGGATAGGAGTAGGCAAAGTAATAGGTCCCACTGTGATGGGTAAGGTGATAATACCTAATGAAGACTTAGCCACATTATCAAAGCCTTGAATGGGACGAGAGTCAGGCTCAATAAGGGATGTATCCACATTCATCTTATGCAATAGATTAATGCTACACACATTAAGGCCAGAGCCATTATCTACCAGTGTTCATCTTATAGCAGTGTTATTTATGATAACCACAATCATCAAGGGATCATATTGTTGTTGAATTTCACTAGTAGGCAACTCATCTTGAGTAAACACAATTTGAGCTTTAGGATTCATCACAGAGTTAACCAAAGACACTATATTACTAGATGTATTAGGTGGAGGAACATTCAAATCTTTCAAGGCATCTTGTAACGTTCCATGATGAGCGGAAGAAGTTTGGATCAAATCCCAAAGGGATATCTTAGCAGGGGTAGTTTTAAGTTGTTCTATGAGATCATATTCCTTACCAAGAACTTGTGAAATACGTGGAGCTTGAGGAAGAATAGGTTGGGAAGGAGGAAGTGAAGTTGGGATAACTAGAGGAGGATTAGGTTGCCTATTGTTTCTAGTATTATAAGTATGGGCAACCGCATGATAACTCTCTCTAGTCAATTGCTTAGCATACTCATAAGGGCTCTTAGAGGAATAACCTCCTTGCACAGTAATAACAGGTTTCTTAGGAGTGCAAAAAGAATCATTAGCATAACCGCCTTGAACCACTAAGATAGGTTTATTTAAAGGTTGAGAATTTTGAGAAGGACAAGCACCTTGGACAGTGAAGAGAGGTTTGTTAGGTGTTTCATTCACATGTATCAAATTGATTGAGGATGGTTTAGAGGAATGAACAAAAGTGTTGGAAGAATTATTGATAGTCTTCTCTTGCACTAAAATCTTATCATAGATTAAATCAATTTTAGGAGAGAGACAAGGGGTAGGCATTGATGTTCTAGTAGGAAGAGTAATACTAGGAAAGGTCATATCATCCTCTATCATCAAAGGATCTACATGGGGAATAAACTCTCTAGGAGAAGGATCAACATTACTCTCTAAAGTCTCACTTTTGAGAGGGAGATATTTGAAAGAGATGTTAACCATTTTGCTTTGAACTAGGGTTTCCTTATGAGTAGAACCAAGTTGAGGAGAGGGAGATGCTTTATTTTTAGAGGGAGAATAATTGAGATTCAAGGAAGAGGAGAAACTATCAAGGGAGTTTCCAATCTTGATTTCATCCCCTTTGGCTAGGGGTAGAGAATAATCTATACCTTCTTCTAATGGTTCATCCCAAATAGTGAGGTTGTTGAAAGGAATGTTTGAAGTATTGTCAATTTCGGGAGAGGAGATAACATTGTTTATTAATTCCTCATCCTTAGGAGGGAGAGCATCAATAGATGTGTTAAACTCATCCTCTTTCCTCAAAATATGTTCAATAGGGGAGAGAGAATTAAGGAAATTGCTTATTATTTCATCTTCTTTCTCTAAGGGATGCTTATGGGTAAGACAAACTTTAGGAGAAGGGTAAGCATTTACCATTAATTCATCATCTCTAGTGGGAATTTTGTTGGAAAAGGAAAGGCCATCACTAGGAAATGTAGGGATAATGTCATCTTCTTGCACAAAAGGATCCTCATGAAGGGAGTGTTTTTTAGGAGACACAAAGGCATCAAGGGCATCATTCAACAAAGCATGATCATATCTATTAAAAGGTTTATCTTTTGATTCAAAAGGAGATATCTCTTCATAGAGGGGATCATTGAAAACAACCATGTTACTAGATTTAGTGGAAGAGCTGATAGGAATGTACCCTTGAGAGGAATCATTCGACTTATCTTTCTCATCACAATGAAATGGCATAGTAACAATGTTTATGAGTTTTTGGTAAAATGAAGGTTTGGTATATTTAGGTTTCAAAAATTCATCTAAAGCTTCATCTAACTCATAATCATCACAAATATGAACATCTTGCAAATAAAAATCTGACATTTTGAAATTGCATAAAATTTTAAACACACAATGCAAAGAAACACACTTTTTTTTTCTTTTTTTCTTTTTAATGAAAATGAAATGAAAACACACTAAATCTAGATCTAGATCTAACAAATGCAATGCAAGAGGAAGCAATGATAGATTCACGTCGGGTTCACCAAAATGTGTGGGAGAAAAAGTGACACTAAGCAAACATGCCCTAATCTCACTTTCAACCACACACTTGTGGAATACGAAAGAGCCTAGAGGTATCACACAATTGGCTACTTCTTCTTGTGGAAGAGAGAGCCACGGGCTACCTATTAGGATTTCTATTCCTTTGTTGCAATTGAAAGATGAAATGATGCAAGTTCAATCCCTAACCCCAAAGTGCAAGTATGAACTAATAATAAGATTGCAGAATTGAACTTAAACAATGGAAAGTTGTAAACACAAGGACAAGGGAAGAATGCAAATGTGTACCTGGTGTTAAAATCTGACTGAAAATGTTCGGGATGGGGGCGCGGGCGCCACTGTCCTGATTCTGCCCCTGAAACTGCTCCGGAAACTGCTGTTTTGCACTCTGGAAAAGCTATCAAAAATGCTGAAAATGTTGTCTGTCAGGAGGACCAGGGCGCCCAGCGCCCCTGTCCCAGGGATTAGGGTGCCCAGTGCGCCTGTCCTGGCAGGACCAAGGCACCCCACGCCCCTGTCCTGGTCTTTTGCTCTGAGATTTGGTGGGAAGGTCGGTCTCAGTCTCCTTCTTCTGGATCTGTAACTTGCGGCGTCGTCTGAATTCCGAAACCTGCACTTATATCTGAAAAGGTGTGGTGGGTGGCTATATAGGGTTTTGCCTTAGTCAAACCCCCGCTTCGGTGATTTCCACCTCCACGAATAGCCAAGTTGTATTGTAAAATGTATTGTGTGTGCAGACCTAGTGTGTGTGCAAGGTCCTTAAATGCAAGAAAGCAAACTAGAGCAACCTAGAAAGTAAACCCTAATTGCTTGTAAATGATAATGTAAATGCTCTAAATCAAGATGCAAAGTGATCTAAAGCATGAATAAAGGATATATTGAAGCTTATGCAAAGACATGAAAACAACATGAAATCATACCCAACCCTCAAGGGAGGAGTACAAGCCAATCTTCAGTCGGTAATCTCCTATTGTTCTTCAATGTCTCCCAAGCCCTAAATGAATGAAATTGATGAATGCTTGATGGATGGATGTTGAATGTTATTGAAGTCTTCCAAGATCTGCTCTTTCGCTGCCTAGAAGGTCCTTGAAAGCCAAAATTCCCGTCCTTTCAAATGAAGAAAGAGAGCTCTTATATATGAAACCCTAGGTCTTAATTTCAACTTTTGGCCGACCTAGAGATTGAATATCCTGCCAATTTCTTGGGGTTAAGCTTTATTTTATGATTGGATCGCGCTCCTAAAATTTCGGAAAAAATGTCCAGGACCATATTGCACTCCGGGCGCCATGGTCCCGACAACTTTTCACCAAATTTTCAGGACTGTCGGATATGATGATTTTAGAGACAATCCCGAAGTTATAGGTGATTTCAAGATGTTTTGACCCCCGAAATCAAGCCCCCAAGTTCAAAATAGGACCTAATTAGGGTTTTTGATTAAATGATGTATTGGAAGAATAAAATGAAAGGGGCACACTTTAATGAAAGGGCCCAACTTTATGATGTAGGAAATGATAAAATAGGACCTTAGACCTAATTAATTTAATTAATTAAGTGCTAAAGGGGAAATGCAATGCAAAATGCAAAATGCGCCAAGGCGGGTGCTAAACTAGGTGTGAAATTGTACCACCCTAGCAAGTGCGTACAATTTACGACGCTACAGTGAGTGCCCGCCACATTATGGTCTTTTTCAACATGAAGAGTTGACATTCATCTGTTACCAGCTTGATTGAATGTTCTATCAAAAATATGGTAGCTCCATATTCTTCTATTTTAGTGAACTTAGGCAAGAATTTTTCCCATTTGTGTTCCTCTTTCTCCCATGGCAAAATCTGGTTTTGAATTTCTGCAATGAGGCTCTGCATCTCATCACATAATTTCTGGGAGTTTGTGATATACTTTTCTCTATCTTTAATTACTCCTTCAATCCATCTTTCTATAGCCTCTGCAATGCTTTTAGCTTGTTGAACCTGACTCATTAGCTTTTTATTCTCTGGTGAAGTAGGATCAAAGCTCTCTGTAGCATGGGATATAGGAAGTGCTACAAAGAAACCGATGATGTCAATGAATTGAGCAAGGATGCTTATATGTTGCTTTAGCTCTCTCTTTTCCTACCCATCTTTCTCTGACCTGGTGAGCATTTTCTTTGCGGATACCGAGAAGAAATGGTTATCTGAATCCCTACTCATGTTTCCTAGCTCCACCTTACTGATCTCAAAATCTTCTGCACTGACTTCCTTGTCCTCATCCTTGGGCTTGTATAAGGCAATCTTGGCAACCCAATTTCCGGTCCCTTCATTACTATCCAACTGAGCAGTTGTTTTGAAACTTTTTGGCTTGGGGGCCTTCTCTGTGTACTTAACTACCATATCTTGAATTGGAATAGTCACGGGAATGGAACTCCATTTTTTGTTCACCGAAGTGGTCAGTCACTCAAGGGTTGCACTCAAACTGGTTGTTCCTTCGATTGCTTAGGATGGTGGTGTCATGGCTATGGTAACCGCATGGGAATCCATGGCATTAGCGATGTCACTGTCCAGATCTTCAACTTCAAAAATCTAAGCATCAAGAATCTTATCCTTCACCTCTGTATCCTTACCTTGATCCATCCTTCTCTGAGCAGCACTTTGTGACCTGGTATGTCGAGGAGTAGAGAAGTCCAAAGCTAGATTAGACTTGTGCCTAATGTGAGGTAGCTTTTTATCCTTACTTGCATGAACAGGCATAGAAGTATTATTAGAAAAACACTTTGGTGAACGCAGAGTAACCTCACTATTTCTCGCAAAATTAGACTTGGTGCCTAATTTCACTGCTTTCTTCCTTTCAACCCATTCTATGGTTCTCTCCAAAACCCTTTTTGTTTTCAGTTCTATATCATCTTCTTCTTCCCTATCCTAGTTGATATAGGACACTTCAGTCTTGTCTTGGGCTAAGTATCCAGGTTCAAACAATTCTAGATAATCTTCCTCAAGCCCATCTATGTCAAGATTTACTTGCAGTGAAATGACTTGCTCCAACACCATTCTCATGTTTGCCATTTTGAAAACCTCAAGTTCATCACTACAATCCTCCTAGAAGTCTTCTAATTGTGGAATTGGGAGATATGACATTAGACCAAGACTTCGGGAGAAACCCTTATTATCAAAACCTTTCCTTTCATGGTACAGGGAAAAATTGAAGTTTTTCATGTTCGTCTGAATACTCAAAGCATCTGACATTGAACTACAGGATAGCATACCTAACTGAATAGGAAAATGACCCTCCCATTTATCCCTGGGTTGGGCCTTTTGAATCACAGTAGCTAGTTGCCTACATATCTTTGCTAAAACAAAACAATCTAAACAAAATGAGGAAGCTTGAATGGCTCTTCTTCAAAACCACCTATCCCTATATAGCAGAAGTGAGGGAACATTCTCTTGGTTTTCATATCTTTCAATTCGTAACACAAATCTCCCCAAGAGGCATTGTGTACCCTCCTAAAATCTTGCAAGGCATTATCCTTTTGCAACATAGGGTAAAAATCATATACGGAGACCTCCTCCTCAATGGGGTGTCTAGGTATTCCAATTATCTCCTTAACACATGCCAAACAGTATATAAGATATGAAGACATGAAGAAATTTTGTTTAAACTGTTTGGCCATACTTAGCTGCTCCCTCATTGAATCAACAATCGAGGTATTTCTTCCCTTCTAATACTAGCTACACATAGCAATAAATCCAATCGTCAAAACTGTAGGCTTCCACAGAGCCTCTGACTCGGTGCAAGAGTAACATGACCTCATGAATGTGAGGCAGCATATGGTTCTTATTGGGATTCTTGGGCAATCTAGAACCACCCCTTTGGGGAACCTTCAACCAATATTTTGCTACATTATTTCGGTGCCTGGTTCTATCTGCGTTGAACTCGGTGATTGACTGGATGGGAGAAAAGTTTGAGAACTGGTAATCAGGTAGCTTGAAGACAAAGGAAATTACCTCGTGGTTAATGGCAAGGAGGGTTTCACCATTGTCTCTCCTGATGGTTTCGGAAGCTGGATCATACCTAGCGATACGTTCCCTAACCAATTCTAGGCAAGGGATAGCTGGGGGAAAGACTGCCGCCTTTATGAGACCACCACTCAAAATTTCTACACCAAAAGAACCGTCAATTCCCTTGAACACCCTTTCCTTTAAAACTTCAAGATTTTCCCCTTTAAGGTCAGTATCATTGACTATGGGCTCTGTACATGCAAGACTAAAAACATTTCCGAAAAGGTGCAATGTGGACTTCATAATTCATAAATGACAAGCCTTATTTTCTTTCAGCAAACCTTACTATGAGAGAAGAAATGCAAGTAAAAATCACTTGGAGAGGATAGGAAATGAACTCACCTTCATAGTTGAGAGCAATCAGACGACTACCAGCAAACAAACCTTCTATCGAAGAAAAATAACTTTGCAGTGATGAGGAACAAAGTTTTAGAGAATTAATCCTTTCATACCTTATAGCAAGAGTAATGATATGAACTTATTAAGTGCAATAATTCCAATCATCAGTTTAATTGTGTTGAGCTTGTGGATTGGACATCGCACGCATGCATTGAATGCATGGCGGCATTTTTAAAGTAATTGCCAGTTCCCGAAATGATTACTTGTCTCGAAACTCCAACAACTTACGTCACCCAAGATATGGTTCACCCTTCTTCATACTTGGCAATGAACGCACCATAAAATCTTTTAACTCATAGGAGCCACCAAATTTGAACATGCATGAACACTCTGAACAAACTTCATTGGGGTTCAAGTAGTTCAAGGTGTACACAGTGCCCAGGAAAAATCTCTTCTGAAAGGATTAACTATGTCAAGTGTTGCCAACCATTTGAACTGTGTTGAACATGTTGAACATGTCTGAACCATTTGAACTTAGTTCAAAGAGTTCAACACCTAGAGAGAGATGATATAACACACCACCGAAGAAGACCAACAAAGAACCGCTGCAAAATACTTTTAGAGAAAATTAGTATGAAAAATCCCCTAGACACCTAAAAACCCTGCAGAACCTAAATGAACCTTATGAACCTGGTTCAAAATAATTCAATGAGTTCAAGGAGTTCAACTGATCTTTAAAACTTGTCCTTTTATTTAAAAACAACCTACAAACAGACTAAGGGCTTAAACCGAGGCATTCCAAGAAAGACAAGGACTTTGAATAAAAATTTATAAGGTGATTTACTCCTGTCATGAAGGATAAATGATGCAGTAACATTGGCTCTGACTAGGGATTGAATTTTGCGAAGGAAAATGCAAAGAACTCAAAATCTCTGGTTTTGCATGACAAAAAAAAAATAGGAGGAACAAAGGAAGACTCACACCTAAACAGACACGAAACAAAATAGGTAAGCTATTATATACAGGAAATCTCAACCACAGGTTTCACAGTTTGTAGAGCTTGAGATCTTACCCATTGTAGGTGTAGGGCATAACCATTCCATCTGAGTAGTTGAGTCTAAAAGCATTTTGTCCCACCACTTCACAGATCTTGAATGGGCCTTTCCACAATGAGTCAAATTTACCATGGGCACCCTTTGGTTCTTTCCTTTTATCCCATAACAGTACTTCATCTCCTTTAAGGAAACCTCTTGGTCGAGCTCTCATGTCAAAGATCCTCTTCACTCTATTCTGATGCTCTGTAATTCTATCCACTAACATCTCTCTTTCTTCTTCCAACTTCATTAGATACATAACTCTCTTCTCCAGAGCATTCTGAAAAAAAGAATCTTCAATTACTGTTTGAAGTTTGGCTGCCAACAATTCCAGGGGTAAAGAAAGTTTTGCACCAATCCCATACACAAGCTCAAAAAGTGCCATTCTAATGGCTCTTTTAGGCATAATCCTATCTGCCCATAAAGATTCATATACCTTCCTATGCCAATTTGGAGCATTTTCATCAACCAGCTTCTTCATAATCGCTATCAGGTTCTTGTTGCTTGATTCTGCCAGTCCATTACCCTGTGGAAAGTAATCAAAGGAATGTGAGAGAGTAATCTGATGTTCATAGCAAAACATAGTTAGTTCTTTGGAGGAGAAATACGATGCGTTATCTGCAATGATCTTTTGAGGAACCCCGAAACGGACCAAGATGCAATCTTTGAGAAAGTTACACACAACCTCTGAGTTCACCTTTTTAGTGATAATGGCCTCCACCCACTTGGTAAAATAATCGGCTATTGTCAAAATGTACATATGGCCAACACTAGAATGAGGGTTTATTGGCCCAATGACATCAATACCTCGCTTCTTGAAGGGTTCATCTATTACCACAGGCCTTAAAGGCAGAGCGGCTAAATGTGGTTTCCTAGAAAAGAGTTGGCATTTTTCACATTCCTTAACATAAATATATGCATCTCGAAACATGCCAGGCCAATAAAAGCAATTCCTTAAAATCTTGAAGGCAGTTACAGAGGATGAGAAATGCCCACCATAGGATTCATCATGATAAACTTCCAGAAGTTTTTGCTGTTGAGGCTTATCTACGCACCTCAAGTAAGTACCATCCAAACCTTTTTTGTACAGGAAATCCTACCAAATAACATACTTAGTAGCCTTTAACTTAAGATTCCTTTTCTCTTTTGCTGACAAATGACTAGGGTAGCTGCCGTAAGTCAAATAGTAGGCCACATCAGAAAACCATGCATATTGTAATCCAACAAATAGGGTAAATGGTAACTCTTTTTCTGTTTCCATCTCCTTTTCTACTATTAATTTGCATAAGCCTTGTCCTTTGATTGTCTTTGTAGGGAGAATGTCTAGATCGTATTCCTGGATTTTTGTTACCCATGTCACTCTTTTATTGAGTCCAACATCTTGCTGAGTTAAAATGCTTTTCACTGTAGAATCTAGAACAAAAATGACAGAATGAGAGTGCATAATGTAATACCGAAATTGTTTTATAGCTTTGACCACAACAAAGGCTTGTTTCTCTGAAAGTGAATAATTAAGCTCATGCTTCTTGAGTGGAATTCTCATGAACGCTATAGGTGCTTCTATCCTAGATTCATCCATTTGCAACAGTATTCCAGACATTGTATGTTCTGAGGTGTAGTAGTATAAAATGAAATCGTTTCTGAAATCTGAGTTGATGAGAGTTGGCGCATTTGCAACTGAACTCTTGATTTTTTTAAAAGATTCTTTGGCTTCTTCAGTCTATTTGAAAGGATGCCTTTCGTTCAACAGGCTGATGATATGTTTGGTAGTTTCTACAAATTCTGGTACAAACCGTCTTAAGAAATTCACCTAGCCGAAGAAAGACCTTACTCCAGTCCGATTTGAAGGTAAGTTGAGATGTTGAATTACATCGACTCTCTCCGGATCAATCTTGACACCTTCTTTTGAAATGATATGCCCCAACAATTTACCCTTAGTTACATATAAAATTGACTTCTTTGGGTTCAAGGAGATTCCATGCTCTCGACAGCATTGCAGTACTGCCTTCAGATCATTGAGATGATTCTTTCTCTCTTTAGAAAACATTGTCAAGTCGTCTAGGTAAACAACAATAATTCTATCATGAAAATCCTTAAAAGAAGAATCCATAGCCCTTTGAAAGGTTGCTCCAGCATTTGTCAAACCAAATGGCATATGATTATATGTGAATGTTCCCCACGAAGTGATGAATGTTGTCTTGTGTTGTTCATTCTTGGCAACACTAATCTGATTGTAACCTAAAAAACCATCTAACATTGACATCATTTCTAACCCAGATACTGTCTGTAGAATATGATCCATATTGGGTAAGGCATAGTTATCCTTAAGACTTGCCTGATTTAAGTTGCAAAAATCTACACAAATCTGAATTTCCCCATTCTTCTTGCTCACAGGCACAATGTTGGCTACCCAGGTAGAGTAATGAATTGGATATATGATTCTGGCTTTAAGAATTTTATCTATTTCCTTAAAAATTGCATCTGCCATCATGGGATTAAAATTTCTCAATTTTTGTCTGAAAGGAGAAATACCAGGCTTCAACGGAATTTGATGTTGAAAATGCCCATCCCTAAACTCCTTCAAATCATCATAGGACCAAGCAAAACATCAATGTATTCCTTCAATAGCCCACTAAGAATTCGTTTTTCCTCAGAAGAGCAACATTTGCCAATTGTTACCACCTTAGGATTAGATTCATCACCAAGATTAATCTTTTCACAACTTCCTTTCCCATCATCCTCAGGAGATTTCTTTCCTATGAATGCATCATTTCGGGTGAAAAACCTCTCCAAAGTCACTAGCCCTTTCAAAATTTTGTTCCCTTTAAGCTGAATGAAATTGTTTTCAGAATCAACACCCGAATTCGGACAAAATTCCTTGCAGTTACTTTCAGAACCTTAAAAATATGATTGTGAGAATGAATGAGTGCACTCTAGAAAGTCTTTGATTTGAGCATTTGTATCAAATACTTGCCAATGGTTTACATTATCTAGGACACTAGGCCTATAAATCATTTCAATCCTATATGAATCATCCTTAAAGTTTGGGTGTGGTAACAAAAGAGAAGCTAAAATGGCCAATGAATCCGCCCTAGTGTTTTGATCCCTTGGTATAGCTTCAATCAAGAAGGCATCAAAAAATTCTATCTCATCCCAAACCCTATTTCTATAATGTTTCAATCTATCATTCTTAACTGAATAGACATTTCTTACCTGTTTGACAATCAGCTCCGCATCCCCCTTAACTTTGAGCAATTTAATACCTTTACACCTGGCTTCATTTAATCCTAACAATAATGCCTCATACTCGGCAATATTATTAGTATTCTTAAATCCAACTTGAAAGAAAAAGGAAAAATGTCACCATTTGGGGAGAGCAAAACTACCCCTACTCCAAAGCCAAAATTGGCGCAACTTCTATCAAATTCCATACGCTACAATCTGCCATCTTCATCAATTGCTTCTTTAAATTCTTTTTCATCAGGTGCAAGGATGAGATAGTTTCTAAATTCACATTCTTGAAACAAAAACTGGGCCTTAGGATTATCTTTGGGAAAGATTGTGTATTTATTTTTCGGTTCAGGTTCCAGTTTGATTTTCTGTTTCCCAAGTGGAATGAGAGCTTCTGACCAGTCCATCTTAATTTCACCTCCAAGTTCCTTACAAAAGGTTCTACTCAAGAGCATCCCATACTTGCAGGAATGTCAGCAACCAGAATAGTCAATTTTACCCTTTTATCAGGACATGTTGCTAGCACCGCCTGAACATCCTTTACCTATCCAATAAGAGGGACCTGCTTCCCATCCATTGAATAACATCTCCCAAATGTCTTAGTGAGAGTTAAACCTAAAGACCTAGCAACAGATGAAGGCATTATGTCATCTGATGCTCCTGAATCTATTATACAATTGCTAAGCTTTTGACCATTCAGGAGAAGGGATATGTAGAAAGGTTTAGGTTTCAAAATCTCAATGTCAAGCCTATCTTTAGCATTATGAAAAGCGCAGGGATTAACCAAATCAGTGGAAGGGCATGAGACAGATGCAAGTTTTTCAATAGTAAACAAATCACTAAGCCCCACACATTCATGCACTAAGCACTCTAAAGAAGAATCTCCTTTTACATACTTGACCAGTTTGTCTAGTTCCTTTGGGTTCATTTTCAAATATTCTGTAGTGGAAAGTTGAATAGTTGAAGCTTTACAAAACTCAATTATGTCAAAGGAGGGGGAAGAAGAAGAACTATTTTTACTTTCAAGATTTCTTTGTAAAATCTTAACTTTGAGGGTCTTTGCATGAGAAGGAAAACCATTACTTGTGGGGTCTTTACCTTTGTAATTATCTCCAGAAGAGCTCACAAAAGGAGTAGGTTGGGAGGTCCGTTGATTCCTTGTAAGGATTGCACACGCAAGATCTTCAAGAGTTGCCCAAATATTACCACCTCTTTCTAAATCTGACTCATATTCAAGGTAGAATGATCCAAAGTCGCTAGGTACCTCTTGAACTTTCTCTTCTTTAGAGAACTCACCTAGTTCATCCTTTATGTTTTTCATTTGAACATGTCTTATCATATCAGGACAAGAACCTCCATCATGATCTATAGTGAGGTGAAAAGAGCACATAGCACCCTTATGAGGAGGAGCCTCTATTTGCAATCTTTGCGGGGCATCAGGAAATTGCAAAGACCATCCATAATTATACTGGTTTGGGGTTTTTCTGCTTATATCTTGATAAGGTTGTGGGTAGGAGACTCCAGGTTTCAGTATCTGCCTCTTCAAAGCAATCATATCATTGACTAGCCTTTGAACAACTAGATCAATTGAAGAGGTGGAAGCTTGGGGTTGACGTTGATGAATTTGCACATCCTTTCTCTATTTCTCGGCTATTATTAAGTCATCTTCAAGTTCTATAGCTTCATTTTGTGTAGTCTCAAGATCGGCTGGCCTATTCCTTCTGAGGTGGAAACCAACATCAGGAGGCATGGAGTTTATAAAGAAATATTATTGATTGTCAGCAGTTGGTCTTTTAGTCTGGGGAATTTTATGGATAATCTTATTAAACCTAGCTACATAATCCCTCATTGGCTCATGAATTTCTTTTTTCATTTGTGTGAGTTGAGCTAGTAGTGAGTGCTCATCATCAGTGCTCTTGAACCTTTTCTCAAAAGTAGTTTTCATTGTTTGCCAATCAGTTATAGATCCCTCTCACGGATGACTAAACCAATCTGTTGCCCCCTCGGTAAGAGTTTGAGCAAAAATCCTAACAGCCACATCCTCATATTGTACCGCTAGTATCCCAGTAGCTACATTAAAAGAATTCAAGTGTTCCTCAACTAAGAATTTTCCATCTTTATTAAACTTAGGTAGAACATCCCTTGCTCCTTTTGGAAGTGGATTATGAGCTCTGAGGGCAAGAGGTTTGACTACGGCACCCCTTGGTTGGGCCATAATGAAAATAGGGTAAATAGTTACAAGGGGAGGGGCTTGAACTCTAGTAAGTGTTAGTGCTTGCTAATGGCTTGAAGAGGAAGGTATAGGAGTGTTTCTAGTAGGAGAGGAAGGTCTACTTTTAGCATTTCTTTTGGGAGTGAAATTTGTGGCAAATGATAACCCTTGCAATTCTTCAAAATAATTATCAATTACTCCCTCTCTCCTTTGTGATCTGGTATAAGGACGGGAATCTAGTATTGTCACCCCTAGGGTTCTTAAGATCTTTAAACAAATCCTTCAACCTCAGCGATGTTCCTAAGTTATGGAAATCTATCTCAAATAATGCAATACTGTGAATATTGCTGATTATGAGTTCAATTCTATCATGCCCGTGGCACGCTGGTCTATTGAATGTTTGACTTTGCCCAGCAGGGTCGCCAAAAATCTATTAGTGTACAGATTTTGCCTTTCTTTAAATTAATGAATTTCACACTCTGTCGCCTTCCTTAAAAGACAAAAGTTCACTATACAGTTGGGTAAGTGTAACATATACTACTTCCCTCTTAATTTTTGATAGGTACAACTCCCTCCATTAGTTATTTAGGGAATAATCTAATTAATTTCAATTGGTATGATTTTAACCTAAAAGCGTGTAAGGCTACCTACTTCATTCTTAGATGAGAGGCTAATGATTTACACATATTTCAAGGAAAAATAAGTTTTCTAAATGCTTCAACATGAGAAATAGAAGTGACTGAAACAAAGTTCAGAACTCCAATTTTACAATTCATAAAAACAGATAAGAGAGACAAAATCTCTTTTCAAACACGTATCTTTTAAAGACTCACAGTAAGGAATCTCAAAAAAATAATAATATTCTGCACTGGAAAGGTAATCACTATCATTTGATTAGATCAACATATGCAAAGATATATCACTATGCAAATTCAAAACTTAAAGGTTTTCTTTCTCCTAAAATAGTATGGTCCTATATATATATATCTTATGTAATAGACACAAACAATACATGTATAAAACCTTTTTCAATTCTAGATATTTAAAGTCTGAAGACTTCCTTCAACAAAATAGAACTTCTCAAAAAAAAAGAAACTAAGTAAAAACTAACAAAATTCTAACCAAAATCTAACCCTTCTTCTGTCTATCTTAGTCTAATTTATAGTTTTTTAGTACAAAGGAGGTCTCCCTGAAAACTCGACCTCCTCTAAAATAGTTATGAAAACTGATAGAGTATAATTGGGACAGATGTCCCGAAGTCATTTATATAAACATGAAAAATACATAAAAACAAGGCCTTGATCAACGTGTTATGCTGCTTTCTGATCATCATCTTCTTCTCCGCTTTCTTGAGCGTCGTGGGTAGTTGTGAGTTCCTGGATTGTTGATTGGTTCAGAATCTTCATAGCATTGAGTTTTGCCTTCACCGCTTCTTTGTTCCATCTATGCTTCACCATCTTTTCAACATGTTTTGGTAACTGATCATTACCGATAAACATCATAGACTCGATCCGGGTGACTCATGTTATATCCTCGGGGGTGAAATTGCCCTTGCCTTTAATTTTCTCCATGTATATCCTAAAAAATTTTATCGCATCCTACGTATTCAGCCTGCAAACCCCCAACTACCAATTGTGGTCAGGATTAACCACTTTGTTGTCATTAACTAAACTGCATTGGAGGTCTTGGAGTTCATACATAGAAATATTGGCCTCGGAGATCACAGATTTGAAGGTGAGCGCCTGCCACATTATGGTCTTCTTCAACATGAAGAGTTGACCTTCATCAGTTACCAGCTTGATTGAATGTTCTGTCAAAAATATGGTAGCTCCATATTCTTCTATTTTAGTGAACATAGGAAAGACTTTTTCCCATTTGTGTTCCTCTTTCTCCCATGGCAAAATCTGGTTTTGAATTTCTGCAATGAGGCTCTGCATCTCATCACATAATTTCTGGGAGTTCGTGATATACTTTTCTCCATCTTTAATTACTCCTTCAATCCATCTTTCTACAGCCTATGCAATGCTTTTATCTTGTTGAACCTAATTCATTAGCTTTTTATTCTCTCATGAAGTAGGATCAAAACTCTTTGTAGCATGGGATATAGAAAGTGCTTCGAAGCAATTGATGTTGTCAATGAATTGAGCAAGGATGCTTATATGCCACTTTAGCTCTCTCTTTTCCCACCCATCTTTCTTCGACCTGGTGAGTATTTTCTTTGCAGATACCTAGAAGAAATGGTTATCTGAATCCCTACTCATGTTTCCTAGCTCCACCTTAGTGATCTCAAAATCTTTTGCACTGACTTCCTTGTCCTCATCCTTGGGCTTGTATGAGGCAATCTCAGCAACCCACTTTCTGATCACTTCATCACTATCCAATCGAGCAGTTGTTTTGAACCTTTTTGGCTTGGGGGCCTTCTCTGTGTACTTAACTACCATATCTTGAATTGGAATAGTCACGGGAATGAAACTCCATTTTTTGTTCACCGAAGTGGTCAGCCACCTAGGGGTTGCACTGGAACTAGTTGCTCCTTCGATCGCTTTGGAGGGTGGTGTCATGGCTACGGTAACCGCATGGGAATCCATGGCATTAGCACTGTCACTATTTGGATCTTCAACTTCAAAAATCTAAGCATCAAGAATATTATCCTTCACCTCTATATCCTTAGCTTGATCCATCCTTCTCTGAGCAGCACTTCATGACCTGGTATGTCAAGGAGTAGAGAAGTCCAAAGCTGGATTAGACTTGTGCCTAACGTGAGGCAAATTTTTATCCTTACCTGCATGAATAGGCATAGAAGTATTATTAGAAAAACGCTTTGGTGAACGCAGACTAACCTCACTATTTCTCACGGAATTAGACTTGGCGCCTAATTTTGCTACTTTCTTCCTTTCAACCCATTCTGCAGTTCTCTCCAAAACCATTTTTGTTTTCAGTTCTATATCGTCTTCTTCTTCCCCATCCTAGTTGATACAGGACACTTCGGTCTTGGATTGGGCTAAGTATCCAGGTTCAAACAATTCTAGATAATCTTCCTCAAGCCCATCTATGTCAAGCTTTACCTACAGTGAAATGACTTGCTCTAACACCATTCTCATGTTTGCCCTTTTGAAAACCTCGAGTTCATCACTGCAATCCTCCCAGAAATCTTCTAATTGTGGAATTGGGAGATACGACATTAGACCAAGACTTCAGAAGAAACCCTTATTATCAAAACCTTTCCTTTCATAGTATAGGGGAAAATTGAAGTTTTCCAGGTCCGCCCCAATACTCAAAGCATCTGACATTGAACTGCAGGATAGCACACCTAACTAAATAGGAAAATGACCCTCCCATTTGTCCCTAGGTTGGGCCTTTTTAATCATAGTAGTCAGTTGCCTACATATCTCTACTAAAACAAAACAATCTGAACAAAAATGAGGAAGCTTGAATGACTCTTCTTCAAAACTGCCTATCCTTATATAGCAGAAGCGAGGGAACTAGATAAAGAAGCTAGTGAAACTCTTCACCAATGCATGTGCATCCTCAGACATTCTCTTGGTTTTCATAACACAAATCTCCCAAAAAGGCATTGTGTAGCCTCCTAAAATCTTGCAAGGCATTATCCTTTTGCAACATAGGGTAAAAATCATATACGGAGACCTCCTCCTCAGTGGGTTGTCTAGGTATTCCAACTATCTCCTTAACACATGCTAAACAATATATAAGATACAAAAACATGAAGAAATTCTACTTAAACTATTTGGCCATACTCAGCTTCTCCCTCATTGAATTAGCAATCAACTCTGCCCAATCAAGGTATTGCTTCCCTTCTAATACTAGCTGCACATAGCAATAAATCCAATCGTCGAAATTGCAGGCTTTCGCAGAGCCTCTGAATCGGTGCAAGAGTAACATGACATCATGAATGTGAGGCAACATAGGGTTCTTATTGGGATTCTTGGGCAATCTGGAACCACCCCTTTGCGGAACCTTCAACCAATATTTTGTTATGTTATTTCGGTGCCCGTTTCTGTCTGTGTTGAACTCGGTGATTGACTAGGCGGGAGAAAAGTTTGAGAACTAGTAATCAGGTAGCTTGAAGATAGAGGAAATTACCTCGTGGTTAATAGCAAGGAGGGTTTCACCATTGTCTATCCTGATGGTTTTGGAGGCTGGATCATACCTAGCGATACATTCCCTAACCAATTCTGGGCAAGGGATAGCTTGTTAGGTCTCGGAGACAACTAAGAGGGAGGGGTGAATCAATTGTCTAATAAATTCAAACTAAAAACCACTTAACCAACTTAATGCTTAATATCGATAAACCAGTTAAGTGTGTTGGTAGACAGTGTTAATAGTAAATTGTTATACCGGTAAATATTAATGCATTAAACATAAACATAAAGTCATCCACAACACATAACACCAATATTTGTATGTGGAAACCCTGTAAGGGGAAAAACCATGGTGGGAAACCTTACCCACAATTAGATGATACTACTGTAGATAGTAAGTGTACATAAATGGGGTCTGTACATGCAGAAAGGCCAACAGCCTAGAGCTCACTACTCAATCACAAAAATGGGAGTCACACTAACTACAGTTGGATGGTTAAATCCAATAAGAATGTACTGCACATAATAGCCTCTTCATATGCTGGATTCAGTACCGGTGTAATGTTGATATGCTTTCATACAAACCTAGCTTCACCTTCAAATGATGTCTTCATGTATAACTCTACTTAATCTCGCATATACCTTCACACAATTCTTTTTCGCATTCCACATTTGATCTTACAAATAAGATCTTACATTTATACCATAACCTAAGACCAATTTTAGTAGGTCGGCTCTACAAGATATTACAATAAAACATTTTACAAACAATATAATATATGATGCAATAACCGATTAAACATGTCAGCTTAATGCATTTACACCAATATTAAATCATCTCCATAGCGTGCCATGCTGATCTCGAAAAGATAAACCTACCGGTGCAACCTTAGGTAACCCTGGACCTATTTGTCGGTAAAGGAAAATATGCAAATATGAATATTCCAATGATTAATTCTTCAAAACAAAGTGTCCACATGATGTCTTCGACATTACCAAGTGTTTTCCATATCATTCCATGTGCCAGTGAACCATATACTAGTAAATGTGCAATAGTTACTTGCTTGCCGGTGAATGCTGCTGGATCACCAAAGTGCTAGTGTTTTAGTAGGTGTTGACATCAATGACAAAACCATACCAAAATACCAACAATCCCCCTTTTTGCATTGATGGCAACACAAGATGGAAAAACCATCAAAGTGCCAAAACAGAAATGCCAAATACCAAAAACCAACAATCTCCCTTAAACAACAATCTCTCCCCTTGGGAGCAACATGTGTTTATCCAAGGATTTTCAATATCAATTTTTCTACCAATCTCTCCTTAAAAGATAATGTGTTTTTCCATATATATCTCTCCCTCTTTGATATCAAATGCCAAAGTTCATATACAAAATACCAATCAATTCAATATACCAACTACTCCCCCTAAGAAGTAGCGTCCTCATCAAAGACCAGAGTAAAAGATTTGTCTTTCAATTCTGTCGGTTGATGACAATCATCAACTATCTAAGTCTCTACCAGTGGTGGTATGACTCCAAGCTAATCTCTGAGATATTCAAAAGTCTCCTTAGGTAAAGGTTTTGTGAAAATATCTGCAAGCTATTCTTTCGTATTCACATAAACCAGTTTTATCTCTTTTTCTTCAACTTTTTCCCTTAGAAAATTTAGTTTGATAGAAACATGTTTTGTTTTAGAATGTAATAATTGATTCTTAGATATATCAATTGTTGCAGTGTTATCACAATATATAGTAATAGGTTCCTTGCATTTTACCTTTATGTCTTTCAACATTTGTTTAAGCCATAGTACCTATGTACAATTAGTTGCTGCTACAACATATTCTGATTCTGCTGTTGATAAAGATGTACAACTCTATTTTTTACTCAACCAAGAAACTAATCTCTTTCCAAGAAAGAATGCTCCACCGGTGGTGCTTTTTCTATCATCCACATCTCCTGCCCAATTTGCATCTGTGTATGCACATAGATCAAAATTTGCATCTCTAGGATACCATAATCCAAGATTTGTAGTGCCTTTTAAGTACCGGAAAATCCTTTTTACTATTGATTCATGATTTTCCTTAGGATTACTTTGAAATCTAGAAACAATACATACTGCATTCATAATATCAGGCCTAGTTTGTTTCAAATACAGTAAACCTCCTATCATAGATTTGTATCTAGTTGGATTAATGGGTGTAGATTCATCTCTTTGAGATAATTTGTCATTTGTAGTCATAGATGTGCTTACCGGTTTAGAATTCTCCATCCCAAACTTCTTTAGTAACTCTTTTAGGTACTTGGATTGACTCAAAAATGTACCTTTATCAGTCTGTGAAATCTGCAATCCTAAAAAGAATTTTATTTCTCCAATCATAGACATTTCAAATTCTTGCTGCATTTTAATAGATAATTCCTTACATAATCCATCTTCGCCTCCAAATATTATATCATCAACGAATACTTCTATAATCAAGATATCATCATTAGTTATTTTGTAATATAAATTGTTGTCTGCATTTCCTTTAGTAAAACCAATCTTTAAAAGATACTTATCCAACCTTGCATACCAAGCTCTTGGGGCTTGTTTCAATCCATACATAGCTTTTCTTAACCTACAAACCATATCATTGTCATCTGTCAAAGAAAATCCATCAGGTTGTTCAATATAGACTTCCTCTTCAAGATCTCCATTCAAGAATGCACATTTAATATCCATTTGATAAACTTTTTAGTTCTTGTGAGCTGCAAAAGCCAAGAATAATCTGACTGCCTTAATTCTAGCTACCAGTGCAAAGGTTTCATTGTAATCAACTCCTTCTTTCCGAGAATATCCCTTACACACTAGTCTTGCTTTATTTCTGACAACGTTACCATCTTCATTAAGTTTGTTTCTAAATACCCATTTGGTTCCAATTACATTTTTATCTTTAGGCCGGGGAACTAATGTCCAAGTATTTTTTTTTTCAATTTGTCCTAATTCTTCTTGCATGGCTTTAATCCAAAATTTATCTTCACATGTCTCATTGATAGATGATGGTTCAATTTGAGAAATAAGACATACCTCTTCATTTGCCAATCTTCCTCTTGTCATAACTCCTTTAAATTTTTTTCCAATTATCTGATCTTCAGAATGATTCAATCTTACATATTGGGGTGTCTTAGTTTGTTGTTGTTCTTCAATTACTGTGGAATCCTCTAATGGTACCAGGGTAACTGGATCTTCATTCTGTACCAGTGGATTTAGTGTAGGTTCATTTGTCACAATTTTTGTTGCCGGTTCAGAGTCTATATACCTCAAAGTTCCTCTAAATTGTTCATCAATCTTTACATTTGTACTCTCAATAATTTTCTACAATCTCTTATTAAAACATCTATATGCCTTTCTCTTAGATGAATAACCAAGAAATATTCCTTCATCACTTCTAGGATCAAATTTGCCAATATACTCATCTCTTCTAATATAACATTTACTTCCAAAAATTCTGAAATACTTAAGAGTAGGAGTATTACCAAACCATAATTCATGAGGGGTCTTACCAGTTTCACCTTTGATGTGAACTTTGTTGAATGTATAGATAATTGTACTAACTGCTTCTCTCCAATATATATGTGGTATATTTGCTTCAGATAACATACTTCTTGCTACATCCAAGATAGTTATGTTTTTCCTTTCAACAACTCCATTCTGCTGTGGTGTCTGAGGTGCTGATAAGTGTCCTCTGATTCCATTCACTTCACAGAATGTATTAAAGTCCTTAGATGTGAATTCACCTCCTTGGTCTGATCTTAAACATTTGATTTTCTTACCGGTTTCATTTTCAACCATTGCTTTGAACAGTTTGAACTTTCCAAGTGCTTCTAATTTTTCTCTGAGAAAAGTGACCCAACACATTCTAGAGTAATCATCAATAATTAACATGAAATATCTATCACCTTGTAAGCTTTTAGTTCTAGCTGGACCACATAAATCAGTGTGAATGAAATCAAGAGCATTATTCAATTTTTCTGGAATACTTTTGAAACTAGCTCTAACTTGTTTTCCAAATTGACATTCCTTACAAATTGTATTCTAAGGTTTCACAATTTTAGGTAGATCTCTAACTGCCTTAGAAGTACTGATCTTCACCATGCAATCAAAGTTTACATGACAAAGTCTCTTATGCCATAACCAACTTTCGTCTATATGAGCAATCAAGCATGCCTTTTCACTGTTATTCAAATGAAAGATATTGCCTCTAGTCTGATTACGGGTTGCAATTTCCAAACCAGTTTTATTCATGATTTTGCATTTTCCATTTTTAAATTGTAACTAAAATCCCTTCTCAACCAATTGACCAACACTTAAAAGATTATGCTTTAATCCTTCAACATAGTAGACATTGTTAGTGTTATGCTTACCATCAAGAGATATTGTACCCTTACCTTTGATTGAACAGGCTTTCTTATCTCCAAATCTTACTAAACCTCCATTGTATTCTTGAAAGTTCAAGAATTTACCTTTGTCTCCTGTCATATGATGTGAACATCCTGAGTCAATGATCCATTCATCCTTTACTTCAACTTTAGCTGCTAGGGCTTGTTCTACTGGTTGAGCAGTAGGTGCTAGTTGATCTTCTGTTATAGCAACAAAAACCCATCCATTGTCTGCTGGATCCTCATCAGAATCATCAGTCACTCCTTCATCAGCAATGTAACAAGATTTGTCTTTGTTCTTCTTAAATTTGTATTTCTGATATTCAGGATTAGGCTTGTATGTTCTTCTAGCTTCTTCTCTTAGTCTAGCATGTCTATCAGGGCATCTTGAAGCCATATGACCAATCTTATTGTAGTTGAAACATTTAAAGGGTGCTTTACCTTCATACTTACTTCCAACTAGACCTTTTGGCATTTTCCTTGCAAATAGTGCTTCAATTTCTTCAATCTCTTCATTTTCCTTCCTAGTTTCTTCAAGTTCTCTTGCACAAAAGGCTTTCCAATCTGATTTGTCAAATGATGGAGCAGATGATGTTGATGCTTTAAAGGTCAATTTTTTTTTATAGTAGCAACAAGACCAAATTCCTCAATTTCAAAGGCTGAAAGTTTTCCAATCAATGTATCCCTAGTTACTGATGTATTAGGCATTGTTCTCAACTCATTTATAGTAGTAACCTTCATTTTATATGCCGGTGGCAATCCTCTTAGGATTTTTGAAACAATTTCATCCTCACTTAAGGTTCCTCCACAACATTTAATACCCAAAACAATTTCATTTATTCTTTCCATAAAAGCAGAAATCCTTTCATCTTCTTCCATTTTCAGATGTTCATACCTGAATCGGAAGCTTTCAAGTTTTGCAATCTTGATTGTGGAATCTGCTTCATTCAGTGTTTCCAAATGATCCCAAATAGCTTTAGTAGTAGACCTATCTAATAATCCCATGATTTGTTGATTTGATAATGCACTCAAAAGTGATTCTTTTGCTTTGCAATCATTCTCCTCATCTTTAGCTAAGGTAGTTGGAGCAGTCGAACCAGCTACAACAACAATATAACCATTCTTTGTAACTTCCCAAATGTCTTTACCAATGCAATTCAGATGTGTCCCCATCCTGATCTTCCATATCCCATAGTTGGTTCCATCAAGTTTAGGACTGTCCTTCTTGAAATAATTAGTAGACATTAGATCTCCTCAAGTTGTTAAACTTCTGCAAAAGAGGACTAAGCTCTGATACCAATTGTTAGGTCCTAGAGACAACTGAGAGGGGGGGATGAATTAGTTGTCTAATAAATTCAAACCAAAAACCACTTAACCAACTTAATGCTTAATACCGGTAAACCAGTTAAGTGTGCCGGTAGACAGTGTTAACAGTAAATTGCTATACCGGTAAAGATTAATGCATGAAACATAAACATAAAGTCATCCACAACACATAACACCAATATTTGTAAGTGGAAACCCTATAAGGGGAAAAACCATGATGGGAAACCTTACCCACAATCAGATGATACTACTGTAGATAGTAAGTGTACATAAATGGGGTCTGCACATGCAGAAAGGCCAACATCCTAGAGCTCACTGCTCAATCACAAAAATGGGAGTCACACTGACTACAGTTGGATGGTTAAATCCAATAAGAATGTACTGCACAAAATAGCATCTTCATATGCTAGATTCGATACCGGTGTAATGCTGATATGCTTTCATAAAAACCTAGCTTCACCTTCAAATGATGTCTTCGTGTATACCTCTTCTTAATCTCACATATACCTTCACACAATTCTTTTTCGCATTCCACATTCGATCTTACAAATAAGATCTTACATTTATACCATAACCTAAGACCAATTTTAGTAGGTCGGCTGTACAAGATATTACAATAAAACATTTTACAAACAATATAATATCTGATGCAATAACTGATTAAACATGTTGGCTTAATGCATTTACACCAATATTAAATCATCTCCATAGCGTGCCATGCTGATCTGGAAAAGATAAACCTACTAGTGTAACCCTAGGTAACCCTGGACCTATTTGTCGGTAAAGGCAAATATGCAAATATGAATATACCAATGATTAATTCTTCAAAACAAAGTGTCCACATGACGTCTTTGACATTACCAAGTGTTTTCCATATCATTCCATGTGCCGGTTAACATTATATCATGTCGGTGAACCATATACTAGTAATTGTGCAATAGTTACTTGCTTGGCGGTGAATGTTGTTGGATCACCAAAGTGCTAGTGTTTTAGTAGGCGCTGACATCAATGACAAAACCATACCAAAATATCAACATAGCCAGGGGAAAGGCTACCGCCTCTATGAGACCACCACTCAAAATTTCTACACCAAAAGAACCATCAATTCCCTTGAACACCCTTTCATTTAAAACTTCAAGATTTTCCCCTTTAAGGTTGGTATCACTGACTATGGGCTCTGTATATGCAAGACTAAAAACATTTCCGAAAAGGTGCAATGTGGACTTCATAATTCATAAATGACAAGCCTTATTTTCTTTCAACAAACCTTACTATGAGAGAATAAATGTAGGTAAAATTCACTTGGAGAGGATAGGAAATGAACTCACCTTCATAGTTGAGAGCAATCAGATGACTACCAGCAAACAAACCTTCTATCCAAGAAAAATAACTCCACAGTGATGAGGAACAAATTTTCAGAGAATTAATCCTTTCATACCTTATAGCAAGAGTAATGATACAGACTTATTAAATGCAATAATTCCAATCGTTAGTTTAAGTGTGTTGAGCTTGTGGATTGGACATCGCACGCATGCATTGAATGCATGGTGGCATTTTTGAAGTAACTTCCAGTTCCCGAAATGATTACTTGTCTTGAAACTCCAACAACTTACGTCACCCAAGATATGGTTCGCCCTTCTTAATACTTGGCAACAAATGCACCGTCAAATCTTTTAACTCACAGGACCCACCAAATTTGAACACGCATGAAGACTTTGAATGGACTTCATTAGGGTTCAAGTAGTTCAAGGTGTACACTGTGCCCGGGAAAAATCTCTTCTGAAAAGATTAACTATGTCAAGTGTTGCCGACCATTTAAACCATGTTGAACATGTTGAACACGTCTGAACCATTTGAACTCGGTTAAAAGAGTTCAATGCCTAGAGAGAGATGATATAACACACCACCGGACAAGACCAATAAAGAACCGTTGCAAAATACTTTTAGAGAAAATTAGTATGAAAAACCCCCTAAACACCTAAAAACCCTGCAGAACCTAAATGAACCTTATGAACCTGGTTCAAAATAATTGAATGAGTTCAAGGAGTTCAACCGATCTTTAAAACTTGGCCTTTTATTTAAAAATAACCTACAAGCGGACTGAGGGCTTAAATCGAGGCATTCCAAGAAAGATAAGGACTTTGAATAAATATTTATAAGGTGATTTACTCCTATCATGAAGTATAAATGACACAGTAACACATATTAACCAACCATAACAATATAACTCACCTATAGAGTTACAACGAATACCCTTGAACCATCAAACCCTCCAATGAATTCCCATGTGTCCATGCATGAATCTACAACATCCCATGCCATGATCCATAAATACAACTCTAAAGGACTCAATACAATGACAACTCAAACCACTAGCCAATCTTATCCACTAAACATGTGCTTGCTTTTATAGACAAAAACTCACACAAATACAACTAGTGGTAAAGTAAAATTATAGCGACATAAATTATATCCCTATACAGTTTTATCATCACCTAGGCCTCACTTCTACATTCTAGCCTTATGTGCCTTGAATCCACTTTGACTCTACTAACACCCATCTAAAATCTACATATTTTGTACCTTTATAGGACAGTATTTAAATTTGAGTCCTGATTGGTAGGACCGAGATGTCTAGGCACCATGTTCCCAAGACCAGGATGCCCTAGGTGCCATGATCCTCCCAAAAGGAGCCCAAATTTGGATAACATAATCATCACATTTTGAAGGTAGGAAATCATTCTCCATGTTGACCTGCTCCAAAATTTTAAACATATTTGGTATTAGTTAGTTATAAACGAAAGACTAACTCCCTCATTTAAAGAAAAACCTCTATCAATCTCTTAATTGCATGTTTGCAAATTCAAGTGGGAAAGTAATCAAGCATCATCAAGACAGTGAAGGAGAGGTCAATTTTAGATTTCAAGAATTCATGGTGGCATCCATGATCAAGACATTATGAAAACATTCTACATGATATTGTCAACCTATGCATGAATACTTCAAAGCAAGAGTCATCAAGGTATCAAGTTCCAATTCAAACATTTCAATTTATATTTAGCTTTTCCCTTTAAAGGAAAGCTTTTCCAATTTAGTCAATTCCATTTCAATTTCAATTTCAATTCAAGGGTTAATTCCAAACCCTAGGTTTGACCTAGGCAAACCCCCTATCAATAACACGATTTCCCGTCTCTCTATGTGTAGGAAACATATTAAGGAGTCATAGAGGAAGATACTGACAAAGAATTTGATGATGACTAGGTCCAAATTTTCCAAGAGGAGCAGATTGATAATTACCTCTCGGTCCCATAAATTTATTACGAGCTTCTAGGAACAGGTTCTAAACAACATTCTGATTCTGAAAGTTTCCTATTTGTCCACATCTGATAGTTGGAGGACCATGTCGATAATTAGCTCTTGGTCCTTTACTTTCAAGTTAAATTTTCTACCAAAAGTGTCTCTCTATTCCTTCTGCTCATACTTATCTCCATACTATACCTATAGCTTCTTGTTTATGTTATTTTATATCAAATTTTCATCATTTACCCTAGATCTAGCCTTTAATTTACATCATTTTAATTCCATGCTCAACTCAATCAAAAGGTGAGTATAATCCAATCTACATTCAACCCTCTTTCCAATTTAATTGAGGTTGGATCTATTGGGTTCTTTCTCCCTATAATGTGTTGTGTAGAAATAAATGAATTCATACCTTAATTTGTTGATCCCTATTTTCACAACCTTCACATTTTGGTGAGCCTGACATTGTTCTTGAATTAATTTTGTTTTTATTTTCAAATCTAATTTGTATGCATTTAATAAATTTTTACTTGAACTCATTTCTAAAATATACCATTTATGCACTTAATTTACATTAATCTAGAGGTTCAATTTTATAAAACCCTAATTTATTTTGATAAAATTGACTTGTGTGCTGCATAATTTGTAATTTATATGCTTAGATTTGATTATTATTACATGTTATTTTTAGATTTAGAAGCATTTATTTATCACATCTATCATTTATTTAGAGAATATTATTTGTTAATCGATCATTTTATAAGGAAATTGAATTGTTTAATCATCCATTTTTCTTGCATTTCAAGTCTATTTACTCAATTTTTCCTTCTTTGTGCATGAGTTTTTTCATCCTTTTACCTACATCCAACATCCCAATAAGAAGAGTTTATACAATTATTGCTTCCCAAAGTTTAAGTAAGAATGGTTGTGAGCCTACTTTGAATAATCTATTCCATGAGAACTTGGGTGAATCCTCAATCCCTATACAAGAGATACCTAACATTATGGAAAATAATTCCCCTCACACTTATCATGATGAGGATGACTCATTAACTAGGGTTACTATTGACCAGTTGGCAAATCTTGACCATGAGTTGGATAAGATTCAACAATGGATGGTTCAAGAACACTCGACTAGTAAGGCAATCCCCTTGATTGAAGGGTTGAAGAAAATGATTCAAAGTGATGGAATTGATTTGGAAGTGTTGTGTGGTATTTCTCATGTCATTGATACTATTTTGATGCTAATAAAAAATTGTGTCAAAACTCTTGGTTACTCTAATCCTACAAATCAAGTTGAGAATTACATTTCTATGCCTACATCCTTGCCTAATGTATCTACATATACATCTTCTATCATGACTACTTCCACACAAAATTCTAATCATACACATGTTATTCATGGGGGAAATCCTATTAATCAATACTCCTACATTCCTCTTTCCATTAGCCTTCCATTTATTTCCCAACCACCTCCTTTACCAGCATACTATAATGTTCTGCCTCCTCATTCTCTACGTCCACCTACTTATTACAATATTACACCTCCATCACAATCCAACATGTCCAAATCCAACTCATCCACTGAAGCTACTAGTATCAATAGCCTAGCTCAAAGTGTCTCATCCTTACAATAGCAATTGGATTCTTTAACACAATCTAATTTTAGTATTCCCACATACGATGTAGCTAGTGTACCATCCAATTATTTGGTTCATGAAATTGCTCCTAAGAATGTGAAAATTCCTGAATTGGAGTTATGTAATAGAAAAGGTGACACCTTGACTCATGTAAAAACATTTCAAAACTTGTGTAGTGATTTCTCTCGTGATCATAGACTCATGGCAAAAATATTTACTCACACTTTTAGAGATAAATATTTGTAATGTTATTTCTCCTTGCCTGCTTATTCTATGACTTATTTTTCACAATTGGCTAATACATTCATTCAACAATTTCAAAATAACATTGGTCCTCAAATTACTTTGAATGATTTGATTCATTGTAAGTAAGGAGTGAAAGAAAAAGTGACTAATTTTATTGGTAGATATAAACATTTTTATTCACAAATTACTTATCTTGTCCTTGATGGTTCTCTTCAAATAATTTACATTACTAATTTACAAAAGGATATTAGAGATAAGCTTCCATTTTCTGAATTTCTATCTTTCAGACAATTCTATGTTGTGCTTCATAACTATTAGCTTCAAGTGAGTCAGTTTGAATCCTCTTTTTCAATGGCTCTGATTGATAAGAATGAGAGTTCGTAACAAATTTAAAAAAAATAATGCTTCATCAAGGTCAATGACGACTCTTATAATCATATAAATACACAAGTGGCAGCCACAACACTAGGTGTGGCCCCTTTATCATCATACTTTAGAAACACATTAACTTTTCTTTTTGAATCTTTGCATAGTATAATGCTTAGATTGATGAATGCTAATATGTTTCAAACTTCTTCCCATCAAACCTAAAGATCCCTCTAAATGTTTACCAACTTCTTTTGACCATAGAGCCTTTTATTAATACCATCATCAAGCAAGCCATCATACAAAAAGGTGTTAAAAAATTGAGCCATAAGATCAAGAACCTTATTGATTCCAATACCATATCTTTCAATGAATCCAAGCAACTCACAATTACTCCTAATGACGTGGGCATAGAATCAAGCATCGTTGTGAACATGATTGAACAATCCAAACCTAAACCTGAACCAGTCATTACCTTTGATTCTAAGGAGACTATTGAAGCAATCAATGGACCACTTTACATTACTGTGAAGATTAAAGGAAATCTCTCATGAGGATTGATCATTGATGCAATATGTATGGTGAATCTTATTACTGAAGAACATCTTTTTACTCAAAAATTTCATCAAGAAACATATGACAAATATGATGTAGCTATGATTAAGGTGTGTGATGGTCTCACTTGTCCTACTATAGGTTATATCACTCTTCTAATTGAAGTTGGTATTGAATGCTTAGATCTTATATATGATATCATCTCTATCTTTGATCAATTTTGTGTGAAGTTGGGACATCCTTGGCACTATTTCATGCAATCTATCCCTTCTACCATCTATAAGTGTTTGAAGTTCCCTCAGAATGGGTATATTATAACCATGATTATAATGATTAATTCATAGCCTTTGCCAACCCACAACAAGACATGAAAATTTCAACCTTGATTACTTTTGACCCCAACAACCTAAACCTTTGTAACCTTAAAAAAATATTATTTTCATATCCTATCAAAAATGGAAAAATGAGATGATATTAGCCTTAAGTAAACCTAAAGATCCATCACCTATGGATTTTTCTCCTTATCTTGGACCTAGACTTATTCCTACTCCTTCTATTCCTCCTCTATATGTTCTAGTCCCACTTCCTACATTTTATAAAGGAAAACAATGAGTATCTTGTATCTCTCAACCTAGTGAGGTTTTTTTAGTTCCTCCCCTTGCAAGGTGAGAAAAGAATCCTATGTTGATTGATCCTCAACCTTTGCAAGTTTTGAGTCCAACTAAGAGAAATCATAGTTGGAAAGAACATCAATGAAGACACTGTGCAAAGATCATGAGATTTCTTCCCAAATGAATTCCTCCCCAAAGATGCCAAATGTTGACTTGGTCCCATTTATCCTTCGCTTAATCCTAGGGAGGAATTTCACCTTAATCCTCTATGTCAAAAGCTAAAAATGTATATTCAAGTTAAATATCCTATTGTGATTAACTTAAATGATGATATTGATGTTGACGCTAGTGCTGAAAATGTTGATCCTAATGATTTTGATGATATGTATAAGGTTATTGAGATTAATCATGAACTATCTTCACAAATGTCAAAAGCATTAATCCTAGCTCCTAGTGAAAAAAAAAGTGAATAATCATTAGAGAATGGATCTTGTTCAGAACTTCTAGTTTCTTTATCTACTATATTATTTTTGTTGCTTCTCTTGCTTCTTGTCCACCATCCCTAAGTGATGTTAAGAAAGATTAGGGGGAAAACAGTTTGCTTGACTAGCTTCACTTGTGTAGTAGACTCTTATGTGTATTTTATTGTGTGTAATGTGATTCCCCCATGATGTGTTGCTTTATATGTATTTGTTTTATGTTAGGCTGTCTTTGGATGACCATTGTTTATTTATTGGAATAAGGTAATAAAGAGGCCAAATTTGTTGTGACATTTCACTATTTGTATCTAAATTCTTCTATATGTCGTACATGTGCCATTGTTCATAAATGTGTCTTTGTGTTGTCTTGGAGATGATGCCAAGTATTGAGATATTTTTCTGGTCTCTACCATGTTGAACCAAAAGGACTTTTTTTTGTTCATCTTATGTTCTCTTCTTCCATTGTTCTCATAGCTCCACTAGCATTGGGGGATGAGGTCAATTTAATGCAATCATACTTGATATACATGATTGATCAAAAGTGCATTTTAACCCCAGTTAGTGGATCTCTTATGTGCTTTGTCATTAAATTGTGACCATTTCCCTTCATTTGTCCTTTCTTGGGGGCATTTCATTGTGGCAACATACTTGTCTTTCAGGATGCATGAATACAATCTAAAAGTAATTGCTCCTGTTGAGGCCTGCATAATTGCTTTAACATGGGGGAATACACTCTTCTCATTATTTCACTTTGTGTACACATCATGAGACTTGGTTTGTACACTTTTGATCACACACCATGACATGTTTGGTATGTTTCCATTGTGTTGTCATTGATGTCAACTAGTATAGCATGGCAACTGGTTTGAGAGATTGTTGGTATAGTTGTCATTGATGTCATCTAGTAATGGTGTCATTGGTGTCAACTAGTATAGGAGGTTATCGGTATAGCTTGTCACCGGTAAGGAAGAGAATGTCAACCAACATTATGGTCGTTGGAGTCACTAGTACACAAGTTAGTGTTAGCGTATGTTGAAGATATAGGAACTTGAGACCAATATGGTATAACTACTGGTAAGTGATATATTGGTAGTATATGGTTGCCAACCGAAAAGCATATGACCAGTTAGAATGAAAGGTTGTGCAGATAAAGAAGTGCAGAAAACAAGTATACAGGTTGAGGTCATTCAAAAAGACTCCCACCAAATGAAAATGATAACAGAGTTTAATGATATGATTGACAATGAGTGTGCTCAACCGGATCATACATACCTGGTTGAAGTTGTGTCTACTCAAACAGGGATGTCATATCAGTGCAATGTCGAAAGTAGGTGACAAGGTTCCACTTCAACTAGTAAGTGGTAATTTTGAGCTTATCTCCCAATGTGCATGGAATCCATCATAAACCTCTCAGATAAGACAAAAATGTAGAAGGAGGTTATTGAAGGCTCATGCTGGATGAGCTGGTGAAACACTAGGATGTCATAGGTGCATGAAATCAAAGATGCACACTAGATCAACAAGTGTAGGTATGATGCACCACCTGGACAAAGAAGGAAGAGTAAATAAGTGATGGGTTTGTCACTTTGACAAACTGATTAAGATGTTGTTTGGGATGATGAAGATGAAGGTAAAGTTGAGAAGCTACAGACAAAGAGTGCATCTAGAATGCAAAGGGAGATAGTTGAAGATTGGTGACATGGTGTCATCAAGGTGGTTACCAGTAATTATGTTCACCAATAAATTGACAAAGTGACAAGTGAAGAGCTCTTGTCTAACAAAGATGTGCATGTTGTAGATTGGCATGTTTGGTGACCAGCAAAGGTGTTCCATTAGTTCAACACCAAAGTGCAGACTTCGGGGTTGACCGATTAGGGTATAACCGAGAGGGTTAGAGAATTGGTAGATGAACCCGGTTGTGTGTTGTGGTCGGTGACAGTCTAAACCAACATGGTGACCAAGCTAAGGTGCATGCTGACTATGTTGACATGTAGGAAACATGTGTCATGCATGTTGTGGTTGGTGATGTGAGTTAGTGAGGTAGTTGTTGACTGAGTTTGCATTTATGGTCAACCCCAAAAATCACGGGTGAGTTGCAGAGGTTTGCGACTCGATGTAGACTGAAGATTTGAGTGATGCACTGATCGATGTAGTTGGTGCAGGTGTTGATCAGATTTGGTGAAGAGGACCATGAACTTATTCATCATGATTGACAAGTACAGACAACAAAGAGGCCACTTTTGCTAAATATAGAAAATGTATTTTGGAAGCAACGTGTTTGGCAGTGGTAGGTGATCGGTTCTAGGTTGACTATCTCTGAGAAGAGATCCAATCTGATTTGATATGCCTCATGGTTGATGAAGGAATCCTAGCGCGCCAAAGGTTTGAATGTCAATCATGGTGGGAAAACTCAGATATAAATATTCCTACTAAATATCAAAGAGCATGATGTTGCAGATTGGATATTGAAGAATAAAGAGTAAATATGTAGCAGAGAGCCAACTAGTCAGAGAGTTCATTGAAGATCAAGGTGATTGAGTGCTTGAGAGAGAACCGGTAAGAAGAGTGCAATCAGCAAGGGTAAGGAAACCAGTAGATTGTCATTGAGCCTGATAGTGGGGTGATTCAGTAATGTTCCAACTAGAAGGAAGGTAGCAGAGAGGGAAGCAGTGCAGTGTGAGAGGTTGAGGAGATCCAACAAGCTAGAGAATAGTGCAGGGTTATATCGACAAGTGGAGTAACCAGCAAGCTGAGAAACAGTAGTGATCATAGAGATGAGTACCAGAAGAGAAGAGGTCAAGGCTGAATCGGTAATATTGCAATAGAGATTGAAGGAGAAGAGGATCTGAGTGTGCAAAGATCTGACAAAGAGCAGAGTAAAGGAAGACTAGTTGAGAAGAGTAAAACCAGAAGAGAAGTTGCAGAGGTTACATAACACATTTGTAATGGAGCTATCACTTTTGTATTGATACATGATATTATAATCACTGATTTGGCGCTTGGTGTAGGGGTTGGTTCCCTAAATGTTGTAACCATTTTTTTCATTGTGAGGTTGTATAGGAGTAGTAGACTCCAGCAACATTTCTCATCAAGATTTTTCCCATGTTGGGTTTTCCTCTTACATCCGGTGTTATGTAATATTCCTTTTGTGTGTGGTTGCATTTGTGTCATCTCCCTATCTCACCAGTATATCTACCTTGTGTTAGATCTTCCAACTAGTACACACATTTAGGATCAAAAGGCTTAAGTTTGGAAACCATTGATTCACCCCCCCTCTCAGTGGCATCTTGTGTTCAACAATTGAAATCGGAGCCTAGGTTCCCAGTTAGATAAGTTTTCTCCAGCTTCGGTAGATTTTGGTTCTTTGAACACAATGGTCTATTTTGTGGCAATCCCTACCCCTATGTTTGATGGGTAAAACTATTCTATTTGGAGTTGTAGGATGGAAGTTTACCTATCCTCCTTAGGGTATAATGTGTGGATGTCAGTTGTAAATGGTTCCTCTAGACTGGCCAGTCCTCCCACCGGTCCTAAAGCATAAAGAAGAAATGAATGCAATACTGAAGTTGTGAATGATATACTCAATGGGATATCTAGTGATGTTTCCTCATAGGTGGATAGATGCAAATCAACAAAGAGTTTAAGGGATAGATTGAAGAAGCTCTATGGAAATAAGCCTACTACTACAAAACTAGTTTGTGAGAGAAAGAAGAGAAATATGTCACATGAGTCTGTAGATGAAGATAGATCTATTAGCAGTAGCAACAATGATGAAGAAGAAACCCATATTTTCATGGCTCAAGAATCAAAAAATGAGAGGCACGCATCTGGAAGTGATCATGAAGATCAATCCTACCAGCAAGATGTATTTGGCAGTGATCATGAAGATGAAGAAGAATATGAAGAAGAAGATGAAGCAAAAGTTGATCTTGAAGGAGAACTTGTAAGTGCACTCAAGGAGCTTAGTAGAGTGACATGTTGCTCAAGAATGTTTCTATTATGGAACAAGACTAGTTGATCAAATGTCTTCAAGCTTCAGAGTCAACCATCGCAAATCTGACAACATAAATGGATAATGCTAAAAAGATAAGTGAAGAACCAAAATCAGATTTTGACACCAAGAGATGCAGGTGTAAAGATAGAATCAGATCTCAAGGCCAAGAACAAAGCATGTTAGAAGTTAGAAGGAGAAATAGAGAATCTCCACAAAGACCTTGAGAAATGTCAAGATAAGCTCAAGGTGAGGATCCGGTTTGATGGCAGTAGTGATGGCTTGGACAAGATGTTAAAGAAGGAAAAACATTCCAAGGATACCGAAGGATTAGGATGTGGTGTTGGTGAGTGATCCACCAACAAGAATGTATCCCACAAGGACATTCAGTTTGTCTCCTCAAATGGAGATAAAAAAGGACAGGCCTTCACTATCTAAAATACTCCCAGGAAGAAGTTTAATCTAACCACAACCGGTGAAGACATGAAGCTAAAGAAGACCAATGCTACAAGGAGAAACCATATTGATCCTAAAGGAAAAGGAAAGTTGGGAGAAGATAGCTTCACCAAAAGAAATAACTTGAGAAGAAGACAACATAGATTACCTCATACTAGTAGAGGACAAAGAAATGATGTTCTCACAAGACAAAGCAAGTGTGGAAGAAGATGGGATCAGATGGAAGAACTACAGAGAGTGGACAATCCAAGATCCATCCTCGAAGAACCAGAAATAGAGATGCTAAACTAGTAAGATCTCCGCATGCATGGAAAAACAAATTTGTAAGTTATGAACCTCCTTTCTCCAGTTATTATTTTGCATGCAAGGATTATGGTCATAAGGCAGATGAATGTAGATGAGGTCTAGGAATAGATAAAATATTTTTCCTAGAAATAACAATTTAGCTTGTCAAAGAGGTAATGGATCTAGCCATAGATGTCATGAATATAGAAAGAAGAACATGCAGTCATATGGCTACCAGTATAATAGTTATGCTCAACTCAAAAGTGGGTATAGAGAATATGAGAATCAAAGAGCTGCATGGAATTAAAAGAGAAATATTCCTGCAAGATCAAGAGGACCACCTATTTTGATTGCTGGCTACAATAGCCTGATCAAAAGAAGAGGGGCAAACTGGTTTGACAGAAGGTCCTCAAGGCAACTACTTGATATGAATGTGGTTTGCTTCTACATCAATGCTTTTGGTCATGCTGGAGAATCTGGTAGAGAAAGGACCAATCAGCAGAAGAAGGTAAGACTTTCTCCCAAGGTTGCAAATGAGAAGAAAAAGGAGATCAAGTAGGTATGGAAGAAGAAGGAAGAGAGTAGGACCATGGACCAACACTGTGCTTTCCATGCAAAGGTGATATCTCCTAAGGCTTAAAGGAGATGCTAGACCTTAGGGGGAGTTACTCATTGACCATATTATTCACCCCCTTAGTGGAAATGGATGAATGGAAGGATAAGTTGTTGTTGGTACAAGGAAGAAAATAAGATGGAAGTGTGTGTAGTTGTTTCTTTGGCTACACATCTACAGATGAGAGATGGATTACAGCCGCATGTGTCAATGGATGGTTAAATTTCCATTGGGAATAGAAGCGCTTGACACAAGAAGACAAAGGTTAAAGGAAGGTGCTCCGGTGGAGATGCTAATCCGGGATAGGAAACCAATATGTGCAGTATGCAACCGGTATGGATATTGATTGGTATTGCAGGTTATGTAAGTCAACGAGTTACAGGATCATTGCAATAATTCTAGTAGTGTGGATTGAGGAAAGTATGTCTCAGGTGATATTGAAAATGACCTAAATGACATGTGTTGGCCCTAGTAGTAGATCATATATGCATGCATCATTTTGATCTAACTGGTTAAGATAGTTGACATGGTAGTGATGTGGTTTGGTATTGTGTTTATACATGATCATGTCATGAGTAATGATGGATATCATGGAGTTGAAAGATCATCAGTTGATCACTTATTCACTTAGCTCAACTGGTACAATGTTTGGAGTCCCGGTTTAGAACCCGACAGGAAAAGATGACCTGAGATCTATGGCTCAGTGATAGTTCACAACCATATTTTTTGATTTGTATCAGACATGCTAGACAAAGGGGGAGAGAAAGTGTATATGGTTTTACCGGTATGATTGAGACTTTGGAATGTGCTCATGGGTTTGTGTTTGTGAGGTATTTCAATGTCTATCCAATTTTTACTTAATTGAAATCACAATCGAACCATCGGGAGAGTCACCTGCATAGGGGGAGAACATACATTTGGTATCAAAGAGGATATGGGTGATATAAATTTGGTATCAATGTTAGCATTAACACTTGGTATCATCAAATCAGGGTTAAAATAACTGTTTTCATATCAAAGTGGAGATGATGCTGTCTGACCAGCAAGTAAGTGGAATTCACCAACACATGTTTCTACAATTGGTATCAGACTTGTATATGCAATTGGTATCTGGTTTGTATATAGATTTGGTAGTTGAGAAATTGGTGTCAATTGGTGTCTGAGACCACCATCTCAAGTGTTGTTGGATGAGATGATGCAGAGTAAAGAGTCAAAAGAGGGAGAAGAAACCGATAGAGAAAAGGGAGAGAGAAACTCTATCAGTTCTATTTGCCATTGTTGTGAAAGGGGGCAAGAGAATCTCTAGTATACTAGAGACTATGTGTGTTGACATCAATGCCAAAGGGGGAGATTGTTGGTATTTTGTTGTCATTGATTTCAACTAGTATAGCATGAAAATTGGTTTGAGATATTGTTGCTATAGCTATCATTGATGTCATCCAGTAATGGTGTCATTAATGTCAACTAGTATAGTAGATTACTAGTATAGCTTGTCACCGATAAGGAAGAGAATGTAAACCAACATTATGGTCATTGGAGTTACCGGTACACAAGTTAGTGTTAGCTTATGTTGAAGACATAAGAATTGGAGACCGGAATGGTATAACTACTAGTAAGTGATATATTGGCAGTACATGGTTGCTCACTGACAAACATATGACTAGTTAGAATGCAAGGTTGTGCAGACAACTGGTATACAGGTTGAAGTCATTCAATAGAACTCCCATTGGATGAAGATGATATCACAGGTTGATGATATGACTAATAATGAGTGTTTTCAATCAAATCATATGTACTTGGTTGAAGTTGTACCTGCTCAAATAGGGATATCATATCACTACAATCCCAGAAGAAGTTGACAAGGATCCACTTCAACCGGTAAGTGGTAATTCTGAGGTTATCTCCCAATATGTATGGAATACATCATAACCCTCTGAGATAAGATAGAAATGTAGAAGGTAGGTGATTGAAGGCTCACATTGGATCAATCGGTGAAACGCTAGGATGCCTTAGGTGTATGAAATCGGAGATGTGCAAGAGATCAACAAGTGTGGGCACGATACGCCATTGGGACAAAGAAGGAAGAGTAAAGAGGTGATGGATTTGTCACTTTGACAAAATGGTTAAGATATCATTTGGGCTAATGAAGATGAAGTTAAATTTGAGCAACTGTAGATAGAGAATGCATCCAGAATGCAAAGGGAGACAATTGAAGTTTGATGACATGGTGTCATCAAGGTGGTTACCGATAAGTATGTTCACCAATAAAGCTGACAAAGTGACAAGTGAAGAGCTCTTGTCTGATGAAGATGTGCATGTTGTATATTGGTATGTTTGGTGACCAGCAAAGGTGTTCCACCGGCATAAAAATAAACTGCAGACTTGAAGGTTGACCGGTTAGGGTATAATCGGTAGGGTCAAAGAATTGGTAGATGAACCTGGTTGTGTGTTGTGGTCCGTGATAGAGTCTAAACCAATATGGTGACCAAGATGAGGTGCATGTCGATGATTATGATATGTAGGAAATAGGTGTAATGCATGTTGTGGTCAATGAAGTGTGAGTTAGTGAGGTATTTTCTGACTAAGTCTGCATATATCGTCAACCCCAAAAATCACAGGTGAGTTACAAAGTTTTGCGGCTCAATGCAAAATGAAGATCTGAGTGATGCATTGATCGATGCAAGTTGTGCAGGTGCTGATCAGATTTGGTTAAGAGGACCACAAACTCATTCATAGTGATTGACAAGTGCAAATGACAAAGAAACCGTGTTTGCTAAATATAGAAAATGTGTTTTTGAAGCAGTGTGTTTGGTGGTGATAAGTTATCGATTGTAGGTTGACTATGTCTAAAAAGAGATCGATTTGATTTGATATGCATCATGGTTGATGAAGGAGCCATAGCATGCCAAAGGTTTGAATGTTGGTCATGGTGAGAAAACTTAGATATAAATATGCTAACTATAGATCGAAGAGCATGATGTTGCAGGCCGGATATTGAAGAACAAAGAGTGAATGTGCAGTAGAGAGCCAACCAGTCAGAGAGTTTATTGAAGATCAAGGTGACTGAGTGCTTGAGAAAGAATTGGTAAGAAGAGTGCAACCAGGGTAAGGCAACTTGTAGAATATCATTAAGCCTGATAGTGGGGTGATCTGGTAATGTTCCAACTAGAAGGAAGGTAGAAGAGAGGAAAGTAGTGCAGTGTAAGAGGTTGAGGAGATCCAGCAAGCCAAAGAACAGTGTAGGGTTATACTGGAAAGTGAAGTAACTAACAAGATAAGAACCGATAGTGATGATAGATTAGAGTACTGATAGAGAAGAGGTAGAGGCTATACTGGTAAGGTTTCAGCATAGAGTGAAGGAGAGGAGGATCTGAGTGAGCATATATCCGGGAGAGGTTGAGAAGAGTAAAATTGAAAGAGAAGTTGCAAAGGTTACATAGCACATTTGTGATTGGGCTATCACTTTTGTATTGATACATAATATTGTAATCACTGAGTTGGAACTTAGTGCATGGGTTGGTGTTCCTTGGGTTGGTGCTCCTTGGGTCGGTGCCCTAAAATAAGGGGTGGTGCTCCTTGGGTTGTTGCCCTTAATGTTGTAACCATTGTTTTCATTGTGAGGCTAGATTAAAGTAGTAGACTCTAGCAACATTTCTCATCAAAGTTTTTCCCATGTTTGATTTTCCTCATACATCCATTGTTATGTAATGTTACTTTTGTGCGTGTTTGCATTGGTTTCATCTCCCTATCTCACTGATATATCTACCTTGCATTAGATCTACCAACCGGTACAAACATTTAGGATCAAAATGCTTAAGTTTGGAAACCACCGATTCACCCCCCCTCTCAGTGGCATCTTGTGTTCAACATGGTACATGTTACAATACCCATTTTGTAATTGATTCAATTCAGTTATTTAGATTAGTTTACAAACTGAGCCTTTTACTTTGTGATCTTTTGCACCAATTTTTCAATTCAAAATTTTCCTTCATGACTCATAGCAAGCATAAGCCTTACTAGGATAGCATAGTCATGCTCTCTTTTCTCTTCATGTGTTTCTCCTTTTATCTAGATATTAGATTGATAAGATCCTAAGTCCTTGGGGGCTTGGTGTGTCTTGCCTCTTTAATATCCTGATGAAATTTTTTCAATGGTACTTTCTACTATACCAAGAGTATGAACATAGGTTCATACTCATGCTAAAGTGGGGGATACATGTAGAATCATAAATTGTATCCCTATACAATTTCATCCTCACCTAGGCCTCACTTATGCATTCCAACCTTCCATACCTTGACTCTATTTTGATTCTACTTACAACCATCTAAAATTTGCATATGTTATACCTTTGTTGGATATTATTCAAATTTGAGCCCTAATTAGCAAGAACGAGATGCCCAAGGCACCATGGTCTTCCCAAAAGGAGCCCAAACTTGGAAATCCCAATAGTCACATTTCAGAGGCAAGAAAACATTCTTTGTGTTGGCCTGCTCCAAAATTTCAAACACGTTTAGTGTAGTTAGGTATAAAATCAAGCCTAACTCCCTCATTTAAAAAAAACCTCTATCAATCTCTAAATTGTACTTTGGCAAACTCAAGTGAGAAAACAATCAAGCATCATCAAGGCAGTGAAAGAGAGGTCAAGTTTAGAATTCAAGAATTCATGATGGCATCCACGACATTATGAAGATATTCTAAATGACATTATCAACCTATGCATGAAGACTTCAAAGAAAGATTGATCAAGGTATCAAGTCCATTTCAAGAATTTCAATTTAGATTTAGCCTTACCCTCAAAAGGAAAGATTTTCAAATTCAGTCAATCCCATTTCAAGTTTAATCTTAATTCAATTCAAGGGTTTATTCCAAACCTAGGGTTTGATCTAGGAAAACCCTTATCAAAAATGTCATTTCCCTTCCTTCTATGTGTAGGTTGTAAATTTAGGAGCCATAAAAGAAGATTCTGATAGTGTCACGAACCATTTTTATCTATAATTATTTAATTAGGAAAATGTTGTCTATTTTTCGCTTATGAAATGAAATTGAAATGGAAATGAAATTTAAAGTGAAATTAGATGGAAATGAAATGGAAATTTAAATGCAATTGAATGATTTAAATTCTTTTCCTTTTGAAATTTAAATGCAATTAAATGATTTGGATTGTCTTTATTATGAAATTGGGGATTGTCATTGCAAATGAGCAGTTGAGTGTAAGTGAAAGCAGGAACAGGTGAATGCGGATGAAGGTGAGAACATGGTTTGGGTAGAGTTGTTTTAGCTCTTGGTCTTTGGTAAAATAGATGGAATCTCACATAGCACTTTAGAATGCATATGAGCATCTTTCAAAGATTTAATATTTACATGACTTAATTTGGTGTTTGTTCAAAATTCTAATAATGAATTTGTATGAGTAATCTTGATTGATATTTCCTTATTTTGAGGAAAGATTGATTTAAATATTTTCAAAAGATTAATTATGTATTTTGACCATAGATATATGGATTTTTGTGTGCAGAAAATGTATAAATGGATGAAATACCATGCTTATTTGTTCACTTTTGTAATTGAAACTCACATATATATATAGCTATGTGTGTGTGTGTGTGCGTATATGAATTTGAATAAAACACACACACACACACACACACACACACACACACACACACACACACACACACACATATATATATATATCTTATACATATATGTCTATATATCTATATATACATATGTGTATATATATGTATATATATACATATATACATACATATATATATGTATATGTATGTATGTATGTATGTATATATGTATGTATATATGTATATATACATATATACACATATACACATATACACATATATTTAAATATATATAAAAAAATTAGATTATAGGAAAACTTGGAAACATGGACAAGTATTTTTAGAATGTAGATTTTTTCCACAATATTCAAGTATGACTGTTTTTGTTCAATTGTCGTTATTGGAGAATGAACTTAGTTTAATTTTCTTTGCCATAAGCTAAGATTTACATTGACAGAACATTTAACAACATTATATATGTATATGTATATATGCACGTAGTCCTATATATATATATATATATATATATATAAACATGTACACATATACATAAAAATAAGCATATACATTCTGATTTCTATATAAATTGGATCTCTTTATTTGATTTTCTTATGTTTTCTCATAGTTAAAATTGAAAAGGGACAACTTCAGAACTTGTATTCATTGTACTATTTTCTTTGGAATACCTGAGATGAACACATTAAAATAGAAATATTAGTGTTCACATGGTATCATAATCATTCAACTACAAACTTAGAAATAAATCACTGAAATTATTATTCTTTTAAAGAACTGAATTGTAGAAAGTAATGACAAAACTTGGATTTTATACATGATAAATATACACTTTGAATACATTGGCAATTTATGATTCGAAAGAATGTGTACTCATATTTCCATTCTTGTGTTCTGTTTATATGCAAAATGTGCATACATGTGTTACACCTTCTTATTTAAATTTTCTTTATAATGCTGAAAATGAAAGATTGTCTTTTTCTAAATTACAATTTATGTTATATGAATAGAGAAAAGTAGACATGCTAGATGAATGATTAACTAGACATGTGTTTGTGGGGAAAATTTATCTTCCAGGATGGGTGTCGAATATGTTGAACACAAAATACCATTGAGAGGGGGGTGAATTTGTGGTTCCTAAACCTTTTTACTTTCAAAGAAATTTTAGAATACTCGTTATTGTCTTAAGCACTAAACAATCAAAATGGTAAAGAAAAGGTAAACCAAAGTGATCAATCACACAAATGCAACCCACAACACCAAATATATGAGGAAAGCCCAATATGGGAAAAACCTTGGTGAGAAATGTTGTTGGAGACTACTACTCCAATCCGGCCTTACAAGTAACACACTGGATTACAAAGATCTTGGACACCAACCCAGGGAGCACCAACCCAAGGAGCACCAACCCTTGCACCAAGCTCCAACTTGGTGATGTATATTGAAAAATACAAATTTGATACTTGTTGACTCTAAATTTTACTTTGGGAAACAAACAACCTTATGGGAAATTTAGTGATGGGGGACATACTGTGCGGGATTCACTGAATAACCTCCGAATTGAGAAGCCAACTCTTCCTTTGGGGGGAGGAAAAAGGGAGAGAAGAAAACTTAAAATAAAATGATCTATTCTATTGAGGCGATGCGCCAGAACATTTCATAAAAAATAGATAGCATATAGAACCAATAAACACATGGTTTTAAAGCCCATTCAACAATCTACATGCCTGAACAGAACAAAAATTAAGATGCAATTTAGATTCCTCTGAAAGAACATAAAGAAACATATATCATGCATCCATCAGATAACAAGTGCGAAACATAGTTTAATCGACAAAGTATTAGATAGATATTCCTGAAGTCATCAAGCATACAAAAAAAACTCACAAAATCCTATTTAAGCATCCACAGAGGTAATCATGAAGGCCGCAGGCACAATCTTGATTTACTTTCCTCTTAAGAAAACTATAACAGTTCCCAATTCTAAGATCCTTAATTGTTTTCTTAAAAGGTTATGAACCCCCATAACAGGGGGAAAAAAAGCATAAATAGAGCATGTGGCTCTGCTAATAGCTCCAAAATACACCAAAACATGCATAACCACCCTTGAATAGAAAAACCAAGCCGTGTCACCCCACAGGGTCACACCCAGCAAAACGATCCCAAGGTTGTTCTTGCCTACTGCGAGGATCTTCATATCGGCCCAAATGGAAAATATTTTACTAACTGCAAAAGAAAACGCGGTAGACGGGGAGGCCTCTTCAAAAAAACCTCTTTAAATAGAAACGCATCCACCCTCTTTAAGATGCCAGGTGTCCCTTTCCCGCTTGAGCTACAAGGTGGGCCCCGAAAACAAGGCCCAGACAACAAAACTTCTCCATTTATCGTCATCGCGCTACTCCACTCCTTAAACGCAAAACACAGACCACTGGGGACAATGTCGATCTGACAATTGTCCTGCACACCACGCACTACTGGAAAACCAAGAGGGAAAAGAAGATACTCTGGCTGCAAACCTGCCCTGGGGATTTTAATGTGAACATTTCTTGGCGACTAATAGGGGAAATTCTGCCTATGGAATACAGGAACCCAGAATTGTTGGTTTGAAGACTAGACTTTAAGTTAAGACAGGATGGAGAAGATCAAAGACATGCTGCAATAACAACCAATCCTCCTCAAAAGGCAATGCTTGCGCATCCAGGTTCTAGTAGTGTTGATCCAAGCAAATGACCTCACTAAACGGCAAGCCTATGGGTTCATCATGGACCAAATTTAAAAGAGCATAGAGCTGGGCAAGGGGATGCAAAAGATGCTCTAAATCCTTGGCTGAGGCCGAGTCACTCAAGCTCTGGATGAAAGACCTATCTTGCTAAAGGTGTTCAATTTGATTTGATAATTGTTCAACTCCTCATACATAACCATCAGTAGAGAAAGGGGAAGGCAATCCCAATGAAACAAACCTTTCTATACATTGTCTAATGTCCAAGACAGAGATTTGTAATGGCTCCAGTGCGATTGATACTTGCATTACCATCCTGTGGTGATTGATGAAAACTTTCATCCTTTCGATCAACTGCTTGTGATCGGTAATACCCTTCTCTCTCAATTCATCATCTTGAGCTGCATACAACATTTAGATCAAAACCTGTGCCACGGGGATCTTGGGAGCCAAAACAACCATTGAGTTATTTACTAGAGCTTCTGCTTCCACACAAAGGGATTGTGCTTCTTGAATGAATCTCAACATAGGCTGAAGTGAAGGGCCATTTTGCTTAATTTTCTCCCAATGTGAAACATACAACTCCGCTAAAATTATCGAAAAGTCTCGAGCCACTTGCACCAGGGGTGGAATACTCAGGAGTCATAAGACTTCATCACCTTTCTCCATCACTTCTTGTTGAAGCTCCCTACATTTGTTCTATTCGATAATCATCTAATTCTCTAGGATGAGGATTTTGGCCTCTCCATCTTGCATCGTCTGCTGAAGCTATGATGTTTGATCTTGTTCATGTCACAAGAGAGCCTCCACCTCTAGAAGGCACTTCTCAGATTACCCAATGCTTTCCTCTTTTGCTTTCAGCTCTGCCTCAAACCTCATCTTTTCTTCAAACAATAACACTTGAGCCTCACTCTATTCTCGGGCATAATCTTCTTTCAAGTGAATCTCTTCACGCAGTTGCACTTGCACCTCAGTAACATCTCTAGAAGTCGCCTTTAACTACTGAATCTCTGAGTCCTTCTCTTGTAGCTCCTTCAGAGCCACATTTCTCATCACCTCTTGGCCTTTTAACTGAGAGATTACATTATTAAAGGCTGACTGCAACTTCCCTTTTTCCGAATTGGCTTGGGCCAGCATACTTTGTAGGCGATTGATTTCTAAGCTCCCGACCTTATCTTCTTTTCTCTGTTGGGTCAAGGATTCTCAGAGATTGGCATTTTTCACTTGGATCTTTTCTAGATGGTGGCTCTTTTTGATGAAATCTAAAGATATAGCTTTTGAGGTTTCCTCCATCATCTCTACCTTGTCTGAAGTTGTGGTGCTTTTAAGGCTAACGTTGATAGCATGTAATGTGTAGTCATTTGGTTTCATCTAAGACTTTGGCTTGTCAACCTTGGGGAAAAGATTTGCAAAGAAAAGGGAATCTTTTTCCTCACTTAAATGCATCTATAGATGAGGACAGGTTGGACAAGAACCTTCCTTTTCTTTAAGCTTTCCCATCTTACCAAGGTGAGCATTCATGGAATAAGCAACTTGTTATTGGAAATCATCTGGGTTGTCAATAACCTGACCTACAAAGTTGTGCCAGGGGGAACCACAAAGAGAAACTATGAAATAGGCCTAGTGAAAGTAGTCTGGATGGGATGAGCCAAGGCAAATAGGGAAAATAATGGGATGAAGGGGGGAGGTCTTGACAAAAAAGGGCTTGCAGACACCACTCCCATAACTGGAGGAGGGGACTCTTCAAAACCTAGCCTACGTGACATGGAGGTCGCTTCATACATTTGTATGGGAAAGGCTATGAGGATAAAAGAAGAGGCCAGGAAAGGAATGGAGGCCTATGGAAATGCATTTTGGGGCTCAACCGGTGTCCCAGAAGGGGCCAAATTGAGGGCAGTAGGAACTGGGGCTTGTATTGTGGTAATAGAGACACCAAGAGAAACCAACTGAATAGTGTTGGTATTTTGGTATGGTTTTGTCATTGATGTCAACACCTACTAACACTTATCAACTCTGACACTTTGGAGAATCAACAACATTCACTGGCAAGCAAATGACTCATGCACAGTCACCGGTATCTAGTGCACCGGAAGGATATAATGATCACCGACACTTGGAATGGCATGGAAAACACTTGGTTATGTCGAAGACATCGTTTGGACACCTTGTCTTGGAGATTTGATTATTGGTATATTCATATTTGCATATTTGCTATTACTGGCAAATAGGTCCAGGTTATACACCGGCAAGTTTATCTTTTCCAGATCAACATGGCACGCTATGGAGATGATTTATTATTGTTGTAAATGCATTAAGATGACATGTTGAATCAGTTATTGCATCTGGCATTAATTTAATTGTAAATTGATTTTATTATAATATCTTTTAGAAGTGACCGACTAAAATTGGTCCTAGGTTATAATATAAATGTAAGATCTTATTTGTAAGATTGAATGTGGAATGCAAAGAAGAATTGTGAGAAGGTATATGCAAGAATAAGCAGAGCTATACACGCAGACATCATTTGAAGGTGAAGCAAGGTTTTTGTGAAAGCATATCAAAACTACACCAGTACTGAATCCAGCATATGAAGATGCTATTTTGAGCAGTACATTCTTATTGGATTTAACCATCCAATTGTAGTCAGTGTGACTCCTATTTTGTGATTGAGCAGTGAGCTCTAGGCGCTTGGCCTTTCTACATGTGCAGACCCCATTTGTATACACTTACTATATGTAGTAGTATCATCTGATTATGGGTAAGGTTTCCCATCGTGGTTTTTCCCCTTATAGGGTTTCCATGTACAAATATTGGTGTCAAGTGTTGTGGATGACTTTGTCTTTTTGTTTCATGCATTAATATTTACCAGTATTGCAATAAACTGATAAAACTATCTACCGGTATAAAAGACTGGTTTATCGGTATTAAGCAATAAGTTGGTTAAGTTGTTTCGGTTTGAATTTATTTGACAACTGATTCACTCCCCCCCCCCTCTCAGTTGCCTCAAGGACCTAACAATTGGTATCAGAGCTTAGTCCTCTTTTGCAGAAGCTTAACAACTTGAGGAGATCCAATGACTACTAACTATTTCAGGAAGGACAGTCCTAAACTTGATGGAACCAACTATGGCATATGGAAGATCAGAATGGAGACACATTTAAATTGCATTGGAAAGGACATCTGGGAAGTTACAAAGAATGGCTATACTGCTCCTACTCCCGGTCAACCTAATCCACCTACCTTGGGAAAAGATGAAGAAAATGATTGCAAAGCAAGAGAAGCACTTTTGAGCGCATTAACAAATCATCAAATAATGGGATTATCAGATAGGTCCACTGCTAAAGCTATTTGGGATCATTTGGAAACACTAAATGAAGGAGATTCCATAGCCAAAATTGCAAAGCTTGAAAGCTTCCAGGTCAGGTATGAAAATCTGAAAATGGAAGAAGATGAAAGGATTTCTGCTTTCATGGAAAGAGTTAATGAAATTGTTCTGGGTATTAAATATTGTGGGGGAGCCTTAAGTGAAGATGAAATTGTTTCAAAATTTTTAAGAGGATTTCCACTGACATATAAAATTAAAGTCACTTCTATAAATGAGTTAAGAACAATGCCTAATACATCAGTAACTAGAGATACATTGATTGGAAAACTTTCAGCCTTTGAAATTGAGGAATTTGGTCATGTTGCTACTATAAAAATAGATTTAGCCTTTAAAGCATCAACATCATCTGCATCATCATTTGACAAATCTGATTGGAAAGCCTTTTATGCATGAGAACTTGAGGAAAGCAGGAAAGAAAATGAAGAACTTGAAGAACTTGAAGTACTATTTGCAAGGAAAATGCCTAAAGGTCCAGTTGGAAGTAAGTATGAAGGTAAAGCACCCTTTAAATGTTTTAACTGTAATAAGATTGGTCACATGGTTTCAAGATGCCCTGATAGACATGCTAGACTAAGAGAAGAAGCTAGAAGAACATACAAGCCTAACCCTGAATATCAGAGATATAGATTTAAAAAGAATAAAGACAAATCTTGTTATCTTGTTGATGAAGGAGTGACTGATGATTCTGATGAGGATTCGACAGAAAATGGATGGGTTTTTGTTGCTATAACAGAAGACCAACCAACACCTACCATACAACTGGTAGAGAAGGCCTTGGCAGTTAAAGTTGAAGTAAAGGATGAATGGATCATTGATTCGGGATGTTCACATCATATGACAGGAGATAAAGGTAAATTCTTGAACTTTCAAGAATATAATAGAGGTCTAGTGAGATTTGGAGATGATAAAGCTTGTCTGATCAAAGGTAAAGGGACAATATCTCTTGATGGAAAGCATAATATTGACAATGTTTACTATGTTGGAGGTTTAAATCATAATCTTTTGAGTGTTGATCAATTAGTTGAGAAAGGATTTCAGTTACAATTCAAAAATGGAAAATACAAAATCATGAATAGAACTGGTTTAGAAATTGCAACCGGTAATCAAACTAGAGGTAATATCTTTCATTTGAATAATAGTGATAAGACATGCTTGATTGCACATATTGATGAAAGTTGGCTATGGCATAAGAGAATCTATCATGTAAACTTTTATTGCATGGTAAAAATCAGTACTACTAAGGCAGTTAGAGATTTACATAAAATTGTCAAACCTCACAATACAGCATGTAAGGAATGTCAATTTGGAAAACAAGTTAGAGCCACCTTCAAAAGTATTCCAGAAAAATCCAATAATGCTCTTGACTTAATTCACACTGATTTATGTGGTCCAGCTAGAACTAAAAGTTTACAAGGTGATAGATATTTCATGTTAATCGTTGATGACTATTCTAGAATGTGTTGGGTTACTTTTCTGAGAGAAAAATCAAAAGCACTTGGGAAATTCAAATTGTTCAAAGCAATGGTAGAAAATGAAACCGGTAAGAAAATCAAATGTCTAAGATTAGATCAAGAAAGATAATTTACATTTAAGGAATTTAATGCATTCTGTGAAATGAATGGAATCAAAAGACAGCTATCAGCACCTCAAACACCACAACAAAATGGAGTTGTTGAAAGGAAAAACAGAACCATCTTGGATGCTGCTAGAAGTATGTTATCAAAAGAAAATCTACCACATGTATATTGGAGAGAGGCAATAAGTATAACAGTCTATACATTCAACAAAGTTCACATCAAAGGTGAAACCGGTAAGACTCCTCATAAACTATGGTTTGGTATTACTCCTACTCTTAAATATTTTAGAATATTTGGAAGTAAATGTTATATTAGAAGGGATGAGTATATTGGCAAATTTGATCCTAGAAGTGATAAAGGAATATTTCTTGGTTATTCATCTAAAAGTAAATCATATAGATGTTTTAAAAAAAGATTGCAGAAAATTATTGAGAGTACAAATGTGAAGATTGATGAACAATTCAGAGGAACTTCAAGGTATATAGACTCTGAACCAACAACAAAAATTCTAACAAATGAACCTACACTGAATCCACTGGTACAGAATGAAGATCTAGTTACACCGATATCATTTGAAAATTCCACAGTAACTGAGGAGCTGCAGCAAACAAAGACACCTTGGTATGTAAGACTGAATCATTCTGAAGATCAGATAATTGGAAATAAGTATAAAGGAGTTATGACAAGAGGAAGATTGGCAAATGAAGAGGTATGTCTTATTTTTCAAATTGACCCATCATCAGTTAATGAGGCATGTGAAGATAAACACTGGATTAAAGCTATGGAAGAAGAATTAGAAAAATTTGAGAAGAATAACACTTGGACATTAGTTCCCTGACCTAAAGATAAAAATGTGATTGAAACAAAATGGGTATTCAGAAACAAACTTGATGAAGATGGTAAGGTAATCAGAAATAAAGAAAGACTAGTGTGTAAGAGATATTCTTATAAAGAAGGAATTGATTACAATGAGACCTTTGCACCGGTAGCCAGAATTGAGGCAGTCAGATTATTTTTGGCTTTTGTAGCACATAAGAACTACAAAGTATATCAAATGGATATTAAATGTGCATTTCCAAATGGAGATCTTGAAGAAGAAGTTTACATTGAACAACCTGATGGATTTTCTTTGATAGATAACAAAGATATGGTTTGTAGGTTAAGGAAAGCTTTGTATGGATTGAAACAAGCTCCAAGAGCTTGGTATGCAAGATTGGATAAGTATCTTTTGAAGATTGTTTTTTCTGAAGGTAATGCTGACAGCAACTTATATTATAAAGTGACTAATGATGACATCTTGGTTATAGAAGTTTTTGTTGATGATATAATATTTGGAGGAGAAGATGGATTATTTAAAGAATTTTCTATTGAAATGCAGTAAGAATTTGAAATGTCTATGATTGGAGAAATAAAATTCTTCTTAGGATTGTAGATTTCACAGACTGATAAAGGTATATTCTTGAGTCAATCCAAGTACTTGAAAGAGTTACTAAAGAAATTTGGGATGGAGAACTCTAAACCGGTAAGCACACCTATGACTGCAAGTGACAAACTATCACTAAGGGATGAATCTACACCTGTTAATCCAACTAGGTACAAATCTATGATAGGAGGTTTACTGTATTTGACACAAACTAGACCTGATATCATGAATACAGTATGTATTGTTTCAAGATTTCAGAGTAATCCTAGAGAATATCATGAATCAGCAGTAAAAAAGATTTTTCGGTACTTACAAGGCACTACAAATCTTGGATTATGGTATCCTAAAGATGAAAACTTTGAATTATGTGCATACACAGATGCAAATTGGGCAGGAGATGTGGATGATAGAAAAAGCACCACTAGAGGAACATTTTTTCTTGGAAACAGACTAGTTTCTTGGTTGAGTAAGAAACAAAGTTGTACATCCTTATCAACAGCAGAATTAGAATATGTTGTAGCAACAACTAATTGTACAACAAATGTTGAAAGACATAAAGGTAAAATGCAAGGAACCTATTACTATCTATTGTGACAACACTACAGCAATTGATATATCTAAGAATCCGGTACTACATTCTAAAACCAAACATGTTTCTATCAAACTGAATTTTCTAAGGGAGAATATTGAAGCAAAAGAAATTAAACTGGTTTATGTGAATACTAAAGAGTAGATTGCAGATATTTTCACTAAACCTCTGCCTAAGGAGACTTTTGAATATCTTAGAGATCAGCTTCAGGTCATACCCCCACCAATAGATACTTAGAGAGTTTATGTTTGTCATCAACCAACAGAATTAACAGAGAAATCTTTTACTCTAGCTTTGATGAGGAAGCTACTTCTCAGGGGGAGTAGTGGTATACTCAATTGGTTGGTATTTTGTATATGAACTTGGTTTTATAGTAACTTTGGCATTTGATGTCAAAGGGGGAGAGATTGGCATGGAAAAAAAAAAGGAAACATATGTCACTCTTAGGGGGAGAGATTGTTACTTTGGGAGAGATTACTTATATTTTGGTAATTGTTGGTATTTTGGTATTTGGCATTTCTGTTTGGCACTTTGATGGTTTTTCCATCTTGTGTTTCCATCAATGCCAAAGGGGGAGATTGTTGGTATTTTGGTATGGTTTTTTCATTGATGTCAACACCTACTAACACTTATCAACTCTAGCACTTTGGAGAATCAGCAACATTCACTGGCAAGAAAATGACTCATGCACAGTCACCGGTATCTGGTACACCGGCAGGATATAATGATCACTGGCACTTGGAATGGCATGGAAAACACTTGGTTATGTCGAAGACATCATTTGGACACCTTGTCTTGGAGATTTGATTATTGGTATATTCATATTTGCATATTTGCTATTACCGGCAAATAGGTCCAGGTTATACACCGGTAGGTTTATCTTTTCCAGATCAGCATGGCACGCTATGGAGATGATTTATTATTATTGTAAATGCATTAGGCTGACATGTTGAATATTTTATTACATCAGGCATTAATTTAATTATAAATTGATTTTATTGTAATATCTTTTTGAGCTGACCTACTAAAATTGGTCCTAGGTTATAATAAAAATGTAAGATCTTATTTGTAAGATCGAATGTGGAATGCGAAGAAGAATTGTGAGAAGGTATATGCAAGGATAAGAAGAGATATACACACATACATCATTTTAAGGTGAAGCAAGGTTTTTGTGAAAGCATATCAAAACTACACTAATACTGAATTTAGCATATGAAGATGTTGTTTTGAGCAGTACAGTCTTATTGGATTTAACCATCCAATTGTAGTCAGTGTGACATATCTGCAGTAGTATCATCTGATTATGGGTAAGGTTTCCCACCATGGTTTTTCCCCATATTGGTGTCAAGTGTTGTGGATGACTTTGTCTTTTTGTTTTATGCATTAATATTTATGGGTATTGCAATTACTGAGAAAACTGTCTACCAGTATAAAAGACTGGTTTACCGGTATTAAGAAATAAGTTGGTTAAGTTGTTTTGGTTTGAATTTATTTCACAACTGATTCACCCCCCCCCCCCCCTCTCAGTTGCCTCTAGGACCTAACAAACAGAAGACAAGGATAAAGGAGGACATACCTGAGTCATGGAAGGCACCAGGCACTAAAAATATGAGGTCATCCCTAGGATCTGAGAAGGTGGAATCCTCCTTACTACACTAGAATGCTACCTTTTTTTGGAGGGGAGTCATGCGACTGCTTCTCGAACCACCTTTTACTTATCTGGGAAAGGGGCCTGCGAGCTGAAACATCTAAAGGAAGGAGAAATTGAGGCTCTGGATCTTTCCCTTCAACATTTATAACCTCTACCCTTTGTCACAGGGCCAGCTCAGGGGATGAGTCCCCACGTGAGGATCTGTCACCTATCTCATCATGGAATTTATTCAACTAATGCCATTCATGCTTGAACTGATCATCCAAAGGGGCATTTCCAATGTTGGCTCTAGGATGACTCACCTCTTACCGGTAAACCCAAAAGTCCTCCCTCTTTTTCCTGGGCCAGGCTAAAGTTTTCATACTTTCTAGCATCGCCCGGGGAATAGGCTTTGCAAGATTGAATCTTTGTAGGGGTGAAAAAAAACTCAACCATGGAGGGCATTCTAAAATAGGAAAATCATCAGGGCCCACATACACACTCAGGTCATCAACCCGGGGATTTGTACGCTCTTCCCATGAGCTTCGAGGTTCATGCTTTATAGCATTCTTTCTCTTGCTGAGGTAGCCATCAGGGTCATAACTCCAGAAGTCATCAATAACTACCAGACCGAGTTGTACCATTTTAGACATCAAGACTTCCTCTGCAATGTTCCTTCGTACAAGAGTGATTGGGCCAATAGCCTTGTGATCTTTGGTGATAGAGGTATCATGCTTTCCTAATCCAATAGCCCTCTCAATTCTCACTAACTATCACATGATTTTGAGAGCTAGGGTTCTCTCGATAAAATAGGTAGGTAGGAGAAAAGGCTCCTTGGAGAACCCATGCACTCGAACAAAGGAAAACTCACCACCTATGAACCAGTCGCAAGGGGGACACTCATTCTACATCTAGTTCATCTGAACCTGGGAGAGACAGGCTAATGGTTCAGTGGGGATTGAACTGAGATCTTTGAGGGCGGGAGTAAAAAAGAAGTCTGCAAACTAATATGCATCATAAGAGGCTAGAAAGAGGGGTGTCTAGGTAGACACTAGCATTCTATTTCTTGATTCATCACAAATAGCCAACCGCATTAACTGGCTGAAGAAAAACTCATTTTGGTGCAGAAGCAGATGGACTAGAACCGAAGAAAACCTAAAACACCACAACTATTGGAATTATGATAATTTCTTAACTATGGCTCTGGCCATAGTGATTGAGAAGTCAAAATGAAACAACTCCCTTTGTTTCCTGCACTTAAAGAGAAATCCCATCATTGTGGTTGTGATATCCCGGTCATTATCATAACCGCAAAGCCAGACAAGAGTAGAATAAATGTCCTTTAGGTCTTCCTACCTTAGGTCTCTATATGACAGGGGAAAATTCAGAAGTTTGAAAGATAGACTCTGATTCAGTGTGCTTTGAAAGAAAGTTAGTGCGTCTCTCTTAGTGCCTCAAAATTCCTCCATTAAACTTTTTGAGAAAATCTTCATCCCTTCAAAAATAGGGCAGCACATCATGTCTCTAATAGCTTCTAGAGATTGTTGGCATTATGTGAACCGGTACATGGAAGCTTTGTATGACTATCGATTTGTAGTCTCAACTTCAGGGTTTCTAGTTGAAGTGCTTCAAGCCTATGTGGCCCAACCGGTGACTTTATGTGATGAATTAGCATTGTAACGAAGAAAAGATCATGTTGCTACGTCAACCTTGTGCACGTGAAGGATCTTACGTGAAGCAGATTGTTCCCATCTACCTCGGGAATGTGCGAAGTCTGTAAACGGTGATAACGCTTGATGGGTTATCAGCCACCATGAAATTGGTGGAAAACAAACGATGGAGAATGTCTTGAGATTGGATCAAGACTGTTGCATTTTATGAAATATGCTCAACGGTCAGGATTGAACCATTTGAATTCCTTAACCTAACAGGTTTAGGGTTTAGGGTTTATGCTACCGACCTATCTGTTTCCTATAAGGTCGATGTTGTGTTTCTTTCTAAGGTTGTTGGCAAAAAGTTGTGTGTGTGTATCCAAGAGAAGAGATACGTTATTTGTGCTAGACCAGAGGAGAGAAGTGATACCTACAGAGTGTAAGTGCAGAAGGTGAAGAGGAGCTAAAGCGGATCTACAGTGGCATTGAGTGTTGTTACCAGATCATTGTAATACCTATTGATCTCTAACCACCTCAATAGTTGGGAAATCCCTTAATAGGGTAGCTTTAACTGGCTTGCTATAAATCCTTTAACAGGGTGACTCAAAACCATTGATTTCTTGAAATCCTCTAACAAGGTAACCTTTTACAGGGTTTAACCCTTTACCGGTTATTCTAGCCATCCCTTAACCGGGTGATCCCTAATAGGATCGGTTCCTAATAGAACCTGTTGTATCAGTCTTTAACCAGACAAGGCTCCTAACATAGCAGACTTATAAAGAGTTCAAAAACAAGATTGTGGGTATTCATCCCCACTGTGGTTTTTCCTAGTTGGGTTTCCATGTGAAAAATATGTGTGTCATATGTGATGTCTTTTTCATGTGATGATATGTTGTTTTCTATCAAGCGATGAATCATGTTGATCTAGCTGTTTATATATATATATATATATCTTTGATGGTAGATTACCTATTCATACACTAGGGTAAAATGAAAATGAAGTATTAGATTGTATGAGAAGATAAGTGTCAACCAGTTTATTCTTGTCTCAGTTACTTTGGATTTTGCTGGTTGTACTCTGTTTAAGACTGGTGTTACTATTTGTCTACCTAAGCACAGTGTCTGCTGACAAACCAGTTTAGGATTGTGTTTTGTCTGTATTGATTCACCCCCCCCTCTTAGTACTGGTTTGGTACTATCCGTTCATCATTAAGTTATCAGAGATATCACCACCTTCAGGTGGGAGTTGTTGATAGAGCAGGTGGTGGGGTTGAAAGCATCAGTGCAGACTGCTATGAGCTCAGGGCAATATGGCACCACGGGAACCACGAATTGGGGGGTACTGCTAAACTGCATGGATTGAGGCTCCGCTCTATGATTGAGCATTCTGCTACATGTGGCCTCTTGGAGGCTTTTTGGTTGCTGATGAACCTTGGGCTCAAAAAAATTCTCCAAAAATTCCAGAACAACGGATGCATTTTGAGTGGTTGTCTTGGTCTTGATCTTCGTTCTCAGATACTCTTCCTTTGGGGGAATGGCATGCAAAGAAAATGAGAGTTCTCCAAAGATGTCCACACAGAAAAATCCATGGGCGGAGCCTGAAGACGTTGCTTTGGCCTCCATTATAGGCTGAGACCTTCCTTCTATTGAACCTTTCAACAATCTGAGGGAGGAGGAAAAACACTTAGGCTACAAAAAGTTAATGAGATGAAAAAGAGAGAGTAACTTCACTCTTAAATGCTCTGTGTGCCTAGATTTTTGCACAAGCGAAAGATTAATGGCAAGCACCCACCTATATGTGTGCCAGCTCATTTTGTAGTTGTAATAAACTCCTAAGGAGAATGAGCACTACCATTCCCGCTTCCCAAGATTGAATTTATTTAACCTGCCATTGCTAAAGTCCACTTTGAGGAGAAAACATGTCCAGACTAATCTTTTCTTTAATCAAGAGAATTGACAGGCAGTTAAGATTGCAAAAGTTGAGATAGTCCTGCAGAGGTTGAGATTTAAATTGTGATATACTTGTACATACGTGTGGCATCCACTTGTATCGATTCCTTCTTTGAGGTACCTGGCAGGACATTGCCAACTCTGAATCCAGGCTCATTCGCTTGATGTGAATTAATGGAAATAAGATAGGAGCATTAGAGTTTGGGAAGGTTGGCACCTCAAACATTCATCATCTCTAGCTGCAATTTTGTTATAAATATGTCTTTTTCAAACATTCCTTATGTACAACATAATCTTCAACAATGAAGTTTCTACAGCCATGGATACTCTAGTTAGGCTTGTTAGTATCAAAGCACAGGTCACTGTCTTAGGGAATATCTCTAATCAGAGATTGCAGTTGATGATGCAGAGCAAGAATCCTTTGATGATTTCTGCCATTAAGTGGGTGTTGGGGGAGGACTTTATTGATAATGCAGACTGGTACCAAGTGAATACAGACATCTGCTCACGGTTTATAGCTTCACTGCTAGATTATGGTCAGTCGGGGCCTCTAGCTGCATAGCTGACCAGGGCTCTCTTTTCCCCAGACTACTGGGCAGACTAGAGGATGTGATTGCATATCATGTCCCTTTCCGAGGGCTCCCACTACCATCTAAACTAGAAAGGTTTGTCACTCATAATGAGGAAGTAGCTTGGCATCTGCTCATTGGTGGGTTGAATACAATGACATTGTCTTCCCATCGGTATCACGCCGAGCTTGCTGCGGAATTCCTTTTATGTGTTAATCTGATAGTCCTCATCCCTAATGATACCGAATGGTATACTAAATTCAGGGACTATATCTTCTCTCAGGTTTTGACATCACATGAACTGCCAAATGTGGTTGTTGTTTTCCTACCTAGGTAGCCTAGCAATGATTCTGACCCTAAATGGTCAGAAGGAGAGGATTCTTTTGATGGTGGCGAGAACTCTGACCTCTTCATGGATGAAGACTAGGATGCGAAAGATCAATGGACCTGGGATGCTCCACCACTATTTGACTTTTGCTTCATCTCTTTGTAAAAAGGGGGCCAAGAGCCTGCCTTCTAATTGTAACAAAAATACCAGAATGTTAATATAATGAACTTTCTTTCTCTTTGTTTAAACTTGACATTCTTTAAAAATTCCTTCACCTAGCACTAGCATAGGGAATAAATGAAATAAATAGGCACTCAAAATAACTATTCACAATATATATAATATATACATCAAAAGAGAAAAGAAGGCTTAGTGAAAAGGCTTGAGGTGGAAACCATTAACCAGGACCCAGATGGGGGCTCCATTCATGTCTTCGAATTTGAATGCGTTGAAACCTTTATAATTGAGAATTCAAAAGGCCCTTCCCATAGGCAATCTAACTTGGCATGTTGGTTGGGCTTCATTGCCCTTTCATTGTATTTCAGCACGAGGTCTCCAGGGCAGAAAACCGAATTGGAGCTCTTTTTGTTGTCAAACCACCTTTTGATGGTTTCTTGCCTGTCTTGGAGAGCCGCAAAGGTTGTCTCCCTAGCTTCTTCTAGCTCCATAATATCCACTAACCTCACGGCCATAGGGTTGTTCTCCACCACCTCCATGGATTTCAGTAGCTATAGGGCTGGGATCTCTAGAGATGTGGGGAAAAGTGCATCTTCTCCATATACCAGCTTATACAGGGAGTTTTTTAAGATTTGTTTAGGTGTTATGCGGTCTGCCCATAACGTGCTTCTCAAATGATGGTGCCACTCCCTCTTATATTCAGAACCTATTCTTTTAATAAGTTTGATCAAGTTCTTGTCAATGGCCTCAGCAAGTCCATTCCCCTGAGGATAGTAATTAGAAGAGGTTTTAAGATAGATACCTCTGTCAAGGGAAAATTGGGTAATTTGCGAGCCGATGAATGCGTGCGCATTATCTGATATGATGGTTTTGGGAGAACCGTAACGGCATGCCAGATCTTCTAGGAAAGCCAACACTTCACTTTCAGATGAATTCCTCAATGGAACGACTTCAGACCATCTGGTGAAATAATCGGTGGTGGTCAGGACCCACTTGTGTTTGCCCGAACTAGGGGGTTGATCATTTTGATTAAATTGAGACCCCACTAGGTGAAAGGCTCTTCTATTGATACAGGCTTGAGGAGTATTGCAACTCTTTTACTCCTACCAATATAATACTAGCACTCATTGCATTCCTTCACCAAATTGTGCATGTCCTTGAACATAGAAGGCCAAAAATATCTGGCTTGGGATATTTTGATAGCAGTTGTAGGTGCGGAGAAATGGCCTCTGGAGGAGCCATAGTGGAATTCATGCAAGATTTTATCTGCTTGGCTCTGACTTACACAGCGGAGTAGGATTCCATCAAAATTTCTCTTGAAGAGTACCTCATCTATCAAATGGAAGCTAATGTTTTGGAGCCTATAAAACCTTCTCTTTTTGGGAGGGAGATCCTCGAGAAAAATCCCAGTCTTCATGAATTGCTTCCTGGCCTCAATCCAGCAAGCTTGTGGAGCCTCAGGTGAAAACATAACAGCCTCCACCGCAGTCATTTTATCTCCACAGGGTTTGTATCCCTGGACTATATATTTGCAAAGGCCTCTCTCGCGAACGATCTTTGTTGGCTTGATGTCGACATCATATTCCAGGATCTTGGTGATCCAATTTTCCCTTTTTTCAGTGATTTCACCCTCCATAATGTACTCCCACACTGCGGGATGAGATACATACACCGTAGTTTTATTAGAGGCAATGAAATGCCTAAACTTCTTTAGTCCTTTCACTACGACTAAAGCCTATTTTTTGAAAAAGTTGTATTTGGTCTCATACTCTTTGAGGGTCTTTGAATGAAAAGCTACAGGATGTTCACCACCTTTTTCAACATCTTTCTGGGTTAGGACCATGGCGATGCTATACTGGCCAGAGAAAACATACATTATGAAGTCCTTTGAAATATCTAGGTTGGACAACATAGGGGCTAAACATATAGCATCTTTGATTTTATCAAAGGCCCTTTTGGCTTTAGGGGTCCATTTGAAATGTGTATCCTTTTTTAGTATTAGGGTGAAGGGTCTTATAATTTCGGCAAAGTCCGAAATGAAACGACTAACAAAGTTGACTTTGCTTAAAAAAGAATGGACTCCTTTTTTGTTAACTGGAAGGGGGAGGTCTTTTATGGCTTTGACTCTGTCTGGGTCAATGGAAACACCCTCTTTTGATATTATATTCCCAAGTAACTTGCCTTGAGGGACACCAAAGATGCACTTCTTTCGATTCAGGGAAATCCCAAATTCAAGATATTTTTGGAACACTAGCTCGAGATGATCAAAATGATCCTCTCGGTGTTTGGAAAATATAGTCAGGTCATCTAAGTATATCAAAATGATCCTATTAATGAGTTCTTTGAAAGCAAAATCCATGGCCCTTTGAAAATTTGCTCCAACATTTGACAACCCAAAAGGCCTCTTCTGGTATGTGAACATTCCACATTTGGTGGTGAACGTCGTCTTGTGTTTGTCTTCTGGTTTTACTAGTATCTGGTTGTACCCTGAGAATCCATCAAGCATCGAAAACATTTCCGACCCCACCACTGTGCTCAGTCTTTACTCCATTGATGGCAAAGGGTAGTGGTCTTTGAGAGATGCTCGATTCAGATCTCAAAAATCTACACAAAGCCAGATATCTCCATTCTTTTTCCTTATGGGCACTAGATTCAATACCCATGTACTATGTTTTATGGGGTAAACAATCCTTGATTCGATCAGCTTCTTCAGCTTCTGAGCCATGAGGGACTCAATTTTTGGGTTGATCGGCCTTTACTTTTGTTAAACTGGCTTTGCTCCATCTGCGAGCTCAATGGTATGCTAGATGATGCTAGGATTGTATCCTTTTAAATCATCATAAGACCAAGCCAAGACACCTTCATATTCGTCATAGTATTGGGCCAATATCTTTCGATCTTCAAGGGAAACACCTTTTCCTAGTTTGAGAACTCTCCCACTTCCTATTGACATTTCAGCATAATCCCCTTTGCTGGTCATGAGTTTCTGCTTATCATTCATAGCATCATCATGGTCAAATAGGTTCTCTAGAGTGATCAAGTCATTTGGGAGTTTGTTGGATTTCAGCTAGATAATCGGATCTCCATGGGCTTCTTTCACCTTGGGTTGCAGCTGATCTGCAAATCCTCCTGAGTTTTGGATGAATAAAGTGATCTGTTCATCACTCTCAAAAACTTTCCAGTGAGTATTATTACCAGGAATAGCTGAATGGATGACTACACAGACTACTTAGGAACCAGTGAGTAAGTTAGTGGCAAGGTCAAAATGCGATCTGATCGTGGCCATCCGGTCAGCAACAACATTTGATTTATGAGGGATATTTACAATATTGAAAGTATGGAAACTCTCTATTAGATCCCATGTTCTATCATGATAGGATCTCATATGGACATGTTTGGTACTGGATATTCCGCGAACTTGATGGACAACCAGCTCAAAGTCACCCAGGGCCTTCAATTTTTTAATGCCCATCTTTTCGGCTAGGCTTAGGCCTTGGCTCAGCCCCTCATATTCTGCTTTATTGTTAGAACATGTGAATTGTAACCAGAAAGGCTTTAAGATTTGTTCGCCTAAGGGAGGTGTGAGACAAATTCTGGGTCCGAAGCCCATCCTGCATTTTGCACCGTCAAAGTGCAAGGTCCATAGTGTTGAGGATAACTTTTCTTCAGAAAACAGCTCTTTAGTAAGCTTTGGGATGGTCTAGTTTTCATAAAAAATGCAATAGGTACCTAAGCTAGTGGCATGGTAGTTAGAAAAGGGATCATAATCTATGAATTCATTTAGGAAAACCTTAGGGGGTGGGATCTAGCTAGTCAGCATGGCTAGAGAGTGTGACTTGTTTGCTACGGGTTGGGAACCCATCTCGTTGATTTGTGGAGATTTGGGAGAGTTTTCGCTGCCATCCTTTTCGCCATTAGATAGGGCCTCTTAAAGCTGGTTCTTTTTCTCAGGAATACTCAGAAGGTCCCATAGAGAGACATGAGCCAGAGCTTTCTTCATTTGTTCCACCATGTCTACTATTTGGGGTGTGGTAATATTTGGCTCCTTTGGCTTATAAGGGATGGAAACTTTTCTCAGATAGATAGAACTGATGACTGGTCATTCAGGAGACTTGTCTAAGAGTGTTCTTTTCAGAATGTCGACATTCTCATTGATAAAACGCCTCTTAGAGTGGAGGTTATACTCCGACTGCACGAAGGGGGCTTTGTCTTTTGAAGTGGGTGCATTGTTGGTGAGCACAACATCCTCATCTTCTATCCATGAGAAAAGTGCATGATCTAGGGCAATATTTGCTTCTTGTTGCAATGACATTCCTTGCATTTGAGTGACAAAAGCTGCATTATCCATACCCAGAGATGTATACACAGATTCGTTCGGCGTCACTCCTAGACTTCTTTGTTTTGCAAACTTCTGCTGCAAGTTCTCCCTTGGGCAATTTCTCGAGGCATGAGAATTATTACATAGAAAGCATCAGGAATTGGTATCATCTGCCAAGTTATTTTGACCCATGGTCAGCTCTTTACCAATGGCTGGATAGACAGTTTGCAATGGATTTGGGACTGGAACTATCTGGCCATTTAGTAGGGAAGGTTTGTCGGTACGGTGATTTGTATGTTGGTTATGTTGGTATGGAGGTCGATTCCCTTGGAAAATTTTCTGGAAAGGAAGCTTGGTGGGTGAGACCTGGGCTCTCTTTAGATTGACAATCTCATTGGAGAAGGATCTCAGGAGGTTCTTCGTATCATTGACCTCAGTGGCCAAAGAGGATAGCGGTGAAGTGGGATATGAATACATAGACTATGGAGCAGATGCACTAGGAGTGGCTTCTTCTAAGACTTGAGGAGATATCTCAGGAAAAACTGGCATGATAGGGTGAGGAGCTAGCTTCCCGACATCGATTAGGTTGTTTTCCGCTTGGACCGCGATGTCGAATTCTTATGGAAGCGTGTTGCCTCCCAGAGACTGGATCATCACTGATATGTCAGAATTAAAACTTTTGAGTAGAATGTGAAAGTCATATCCGCCATGGGACGAGGAGACAAAGGCATCCTCTATCAGGTCCGCTGAAACCTCAGATTGAAATCAGTTAGTGCTTCTTGACGGGCCCTCTTTATTGTGATCAATTGGTGCATTAAAGACGATCTGTTTGCCTTATGGGAGAACCTTTGGAAAAAATGGTCTCCCAGCTGATCCCAATCTCCTATAGTGTTGGGACCATCCAAAGCTTTTCCTTTAAAAGAAGCTACGAGTAGTCTTAAGGCCACATTCTGCTCGGTAATTCCATGGATAGTGCAGACAATGGCTACATCTTTTAAATTCTCCCCATGAGTTTTATGATATTCTCCAGTGAACTTGGGAATGACTTTTAGTGTGGTTGCAGGGATAGCTCACCAAACCATAGGTGGAGTTGGGGGAATGAGATGGCTCTGTCATCCTAGGTTGCAAAATTTTTGGGGGGAACGTGTGTCATTGTTGCATGGGTGATTGTAGGGAAAGTGGGAAAGCTTTATGAGGTTAGAGATGTGGTTGAATGAATGGTCACTAGAGGTGGCAGGAGAAGGCGAGGATTTAAAGTTGTCTGACTCTTGGTCATAGGTCTATGACTCATAAACTAGCTCAAAATTATATTTGAACTTGAGATCCCACTAGGCATGCCATAAAAGAACTGTTGACTCTAAATTTTACTTTGGGAAACAAATAGCCTTATGGGAAATTCAGTGATGGGGGACCTACTGCATTGGATTCACTAAATAACCTCTAGATTGAGAAGCCGACTCTTCCTTTGGGGGGAGGGAAAAGGGGTAGAATAAAACTTAAAATAAAATTATCTATGCTATTGAGGCGATGCGCCAGAACATTTCATAAAAAGCAAATAGCATATAGAACCAAGAAACATATGGTTTTAAAGCCCATTCAACAATCTACATGCCCGAACAGAACAAAAATTAAGATACAATTTAGATTCCTCTAAAAGAACATAAAGAAACATATATCATGCATCCACCGGATAACAACTATGGAACAAATTTTAATCGACAGAGTATTAGATAGATATTCTTGAAGTCATCAAGCATATAGAAAAACACACAAAATCCTATTTAAGCATCCAAAGAGGTAATCACGAGGGTCACAAGCACAATCTTGATTTACTTTCCTCTTGAGAAAACTATAAAAGTTCCCAATTCTAAGATCCTTAATTGTTTTCTTAAAAGGTTCTGATCCCCCATAACAGGGAAAAACAAGCATAAATAGAGCCCGCGACTCTGCTAACAGCTCCAAAATACGCCAAAACATGCATAACCGCCCCTAAACAAAAAAACTAAGCCATGTCACCCCACAGGGTCACACCTTATAAAACGGTCCCAAGGTTGTTCTTGCTTGCTACGAGGATCTTCATACTGGCTCAAACAGAAAAGATTTTACTAACTATAGAAGAAAAAATGGCAGGCAGGGAGGCCTCTTCAGAAAAACCTCTTTAAACAGAAACACATCTGTGTCCTTTTCCTGCTTGAGCTACAAGGTGGAACCTGGAAACAAGGCCCAGTTAGAAAAACTTCTCCATTTGTCATCATCATGCTACTCCACTCCTTAAATGCAAAATGTGAACTGCTGGGGACAACGTCGAGCTGACAACTATCCTGCATGCCATGCACTACTAGAAAACCGAGAGGGAAAAGAAGATACTTCGATCGCAAACCTACCTCAGGGATTTTAATGTGAACAATACTGTTATGGCGTCTTGTTGCAATTGAATTCTGCAACCCTTGATCAAATAACTTACTATCAGTTGACACTCTTTTCTTCTACATAGGATCTCACACTGTCGATTGTGAGATCACTCTCTCTTTCTCATAGTCCCACAACTTTTTATGTCACACTTAGATGTTGTCTCTCTACCACACCTCACTAGTTTTCTTAACCATTGGACCTGCTATAGTTAAACTGATACTCAAGAACTGTCAGTTAAACCCTCTCATTGGTTTACTTACTCACTTGCTATGCATCCTTCTTAGAATAAATTCCAAGGCAGAGTGATCCTTCTCTGTCTTTAAGCTCTCTCTTCTCTCTTTTTCTTCTCTGCAACATCATCTTACTCTATTTCGAGCTCATCTATTTATCACCATGGTTTCTCACCAAGATTGCATTCAAACACTAAGCGGTTATGGTTTCCTTTACTCGACACAATCTTCATGAGATCTGATCCAGTCTATCTTGGATCGATCACTTGTACTCGAGGAATGCATCTGTACACATTTTCCATTATCCAATGCATACTTTCTAAATATAGAAATCTCGTACATGATTCTCTACCTTGAAATCTATCAACTCAAAAAGTTCTCGGTTGTTTCCTTTTTACGATCTTCTTGCAATCTGATTTCTTTTGCATTGATCCAAGCTCCAACTACTACCTGGTCTTCCTCTATTGTTCTTTCTTTCTCAAGCCGCATCAGTTAGTTACAATCCTGTGATTTGTGGATGTTTCATTAATGTCGACTAGCTATTTCAACAACCATGTCAATGGAGGCAGGTCCACATGGCATCACAACGCTCAATCACTTAGCTCACCGACACACAGTCGGTTCATACTTGAACATTCAGTAAACTCATACTGGTACATGCCTTTACCAGTGAGACCTTCTCCTTTTTCTAATCGACAATGCTTGGTACACCGGTAATATATCTTCACCTCTAGTGGTTTATGATGATTTTATCATTCTGCCTCTTCATCAAAAATAGGCATCCAACCTCTAGACCAGTTTATTTCTCTACCGATTGTCCAACATCATGCTATCATACAGCCATCATCCCAGTTTATGCCTTACCGGTAAGCCTTCCTTATGTCTTCTTACTCTCATGTAAAGTGCTATTAGATCGGTCATCTCGTCTTGCTTGCCAGTGACCTTGCCAAACCGGTTGATATCAATGACAACTTAATGCCAAAATGTCAACAATCTCCCCCTTTGGCATTGATGTCAACTTATCATAAGGCACTTCATACTGGTTCATTTCTCCCCCTTTGATCAAATGACAAAGGGTACAGTACACTCCCCCTTTGATTCATATTGAGCTCCCCCTGAGCCACACAAATCATTCCTAGGTAGATGACACAACTCCCAACTTGTGTCAGAGGTACTCAAAAGTGCTTAATGGTAATGGTTTGGTAAAAATGTCTGCTAGTTGCTCACCAGTAGGGACATAGTCTATCCTTACCTCCTATCCTTCAACCTTCTCTCTGAGAAAATGATACATGATAGCAATGTGCTTTGTTCTGGAATGCATCACTGGATTCTTTGATATGTTGATTGCACTTGAATTGTCACACTGGATGAGAATGGAATCATTGATGTCCACCTATATGTCTTTGAGGGTTTGCTTCATCCAAAGCATTTGAGAGCATCATGTAGCAGCAACAATGTATTCAGCTCCAGGGGTAGATAGAGAGACTGAGTCCTGCTTCTTGCTATGCCATGAGACTAAACAGTCAACTAGAAATAATGCACCACCACTTGTTCTCTTTCGATCATCAATGAAACCTTCCCAATCAGCATCAGTGTATGCTTCCAAGATAAAATCTCCTTGCTTAGGATACCACAATCCATAATGATTTTTCCTTGTAGGTACCTAAAGATTCTGCTTACAACATTCATATGTGACTACTTAAGTGCAGCTTGGAATCTGGCCACCATGCATACTGCTTGTACTATATCCGATCTAGAAGTAGTTAGATACAATAGACTGCTCATCATGGATCTATACAGAGTCTGATCTACCACTGTTGATTCATCATTCTTGCTCAATTTACCGTCAGTCACCATGGGGGTACTTACTGGTTTACAATCCTCCAGTTTGAATTTCTTCAACATTTCACATATTTAATTTTTTAGATAAACATTCCCTTATCTTGTTGTAATATCTGCAAACCAAGGAAGTATGTCAGTTCACCAAGCATTACCATCTCAAATTCTGACTGCACCTAATCAGAAAATTCTTTGCAGAGGGTGTCCTTGTTGCCTCCAAAGATAATGTCATCTACATACACAACCACAATGATCATGTGATTCTCATCTTTCTTTATGTACAAATTGTTGTCAGGACTTCTCTTTTTGAATCCTTGCTCCTTCAAGTACTGATCTAATCTTTAATACCATTCTCTAGGAGCTTGATTTAGACCATACATGGCCTTCTTCAATTGGCACATAAATGTTTCATCATCATGCAATAGAAACCCTTATGGTTGCTCCATGTATACTTCTTCTTCTAAATTTCCATTTAGGAAGACAGATTTTACATCCATTTGATATACTTTATAACCCTTGTCGGTAGAGAAGGCTAAAAAGATTCTAATTGCTTCTAATCTAGCTACCGGTGCAAATTTTTATTCAAAGTCAATCTCCTATACCTGAGAGTATTCTTTGCACACTAGTTGAGCTTTATGCCTAACAATTTTACCTTCTTCATTCATCTTGTTCTGGTAGACCAATTTAGTGCCAATGATGTTCTTGTCTTCTGGTCTGGGAACTAATTCCCAAGTCTTGTTCTTCTCAATTTGTTGCAGTTCTTCTTCCATGGCATCCATTCACACTTGTCTTTTGCTGGCTTCATTGAATGTTTTAGGTTCTACTTCAGTCATGAGGAAGAAGTTGACTTGTTCATCATTCTGGGCAAGTCTTCTTTTACTCTGCACACCATCACTCTTATTTCCTAGAATTTTATCCTTTGGGTGATTCAACTGCACATACCTATTGGGAGCCTTCTTGGATGCTTCTTCTAGTTCATTGTTTGACTAATCTTCATCACCTTCATCACCGGAATCATCATACCGGTTAACTTGTGGTTGACATCCTTTGTGCATATCCTCATCAACTTTCACATGAACACTCTCAATGTCTCTTCTTAGTCTCTTGTTGTAGCATGTGTAGGACTTTCTATTAGTTGAGTAACCAAGGAACATTCCTTCATCACTCCTGGAGTCAAATCTTCCTAGACCATCCATATCTTTCTTGATAAATAACTTGTTTTCAAATACTTTGAAGTATTTGACTAATGGCTTCCGGTCATACCACAACTCATAAGGTGCCATTCTGTTGTTTGTTCTTAATTGAACCTGGTTCAAAGTATATGTAGCAATATGAATAACTTCCTTCCAATATGTGTTTGGAGAATTGGCCTCATTTCACATAGTTCTGGCCATTTCCTTAACTATCATGTTCTTCCTTTCTACCACACCATTTTTTTGTGTTGTCCTAGGAGCTGAGTATTGCCTTCTAATTCCATGTTTTTCACAATAAACTTTAGATTCATTTGACGTAAACTCTGCACCCCAGCCTGATCTTAAGAATTCTAACCTACACCCACTTTCCCTCTCCACCATCTTCCTAAAGATCTTGAATCTTTCAAATGCTTGTGACTTATCTTGCAGGAAGGTGACTCATGTCATTCTTGAGTAGTCATCAATAAATAGTATAAAGTATCTTTCACCTGCAAGTGCTCTTGTCCTAGTTGGACCACACAGGATCTGTATGCATAATTTCAAGTGGTCTTGAGGTGTTGTGCTCTTTTTTCCTGAAGCTCACCTTAGTTTGCTTACCTTTCACACATTCATCACAAAATGTGCTTATCGATTTGATGATGATGAATACTAAGAGGGGGGTTGAATTAGTATACCAAAAAATACTGAACTCAAACTTCTAAATAGTTTAGCAGATAACTGGTATAACAGATTTACTAATAAACCAGTTAAGATAAATGCAAACCAAATAGCAAATAAAGCATTCACCCACAAGAGCACAATCACCACAACACAAGATGTTTGATGTGGAAACCCAAATGGGAAAAACCATGGTGAGCAGAAACTCACAAGTAACTATCTGCAGAATAGAAACCAGAGCGATTAAGGTCAGACCGGTTAGGGTCATACAATGTTCTTCACCAGAACAGATCTTGTTAGGAATCTATATCTCCATTAGGAGATAAGTCTTGTTAAAGACTACCTTGTGAGAGGATTTTAGATTCACATTTGTGAACCACCTTGTTAAAGGATTTACAAATGCTTTGCTAGGCCTACCCGGTTAAGGGTTTCAAACTTGTCGAAGATATGAGTAATCAACAAGTAGGTGATCTAGATACTAGCACAGTATGCTTGGTTAGATCCTTGATAGCTCATTGTTAATGCACTTTAGCATTACTTCAGTCTTCATTATCTCAACACTCTATTTCTTCTCACAGACCTAATCTTCTCTTCAAAGATCGCACATAACCTTTTCTATCTCACATACACACATATCTCTTATTCATACATACCCTAGACATGATGTCCTTATAATGGAGTCTGATTTCATGTCAGTCCAATAGGATTGAACTACAAGTTCCTAGGTTCAGTGCATCTAGACACATTTGGTAACACGACACAAAATCACCGCCAAAGTGTCAGTGGATGGTAACTCATCATAGAAATACCGATTGGTAACTCATCACAGAGTAATACCAGTTCATACAATTTATCGATTACCAGTTGTCAAAATGAATACTGGAAAAATGTTAACTACCGCTTTGTTCCTTCATATCGCTTGAGATTCTTGAACTGCTTGAGGTCATCATACTACTTGGGGTCTTCAGTCAGTTTGTGACCGGTAAACATCTTCTGCAAAACACTGATAGTCTAAAGACTATAATACATAATACCGATTGGAAGAATTACCGGTTGAGCATAACTCATACATCAAGAAAGTGATCACAAAACAAGTGTGTGCCCATCAAAATGCCAATAGATGATGGGTGGAATATTCCTCACACACACCTTTCTGCTTACTGCAACTAGGTTATCAAAGTTTATGTGGCCTAATCTTCGGTGCCACAGACAACTTTCATCAACCTATCCTAACATGCATTGGGACTCATAGCATTCCTTCAGATTATAAACATTGTCATCCATTCTCTTTCCTTCTACCACAACTTGATCGGTAATGTCTTTCTTTATCTGGCAACCGATTGAGTCAAAGGTGAATTTATAACCTTTGTCACACATCTGAATCACACTCAACAGATTGTGCTTTGGGCCTTCTACATAATATACATCATGTGCCTTCAATTTTCCATCAATACTTAGAGTGCCCTTTCCCTTTATTTTGATGAATGAGTTGTTTCCAAATCTTACTGAACCACCATTCCAGTCTTCAAGTTTGATGAATTTCTTTTTGCCGCCAGTCATGTGGTTGGAGCAACCACAATCTACAACCCATAGATTTTTCCTTTCAACATGTAAGGAAGTCTGTACAATGAGACTTGATTCTTCCTTTTCCTTTTCTTTCTCAACCCATATCGGTTTGGTTTCCTTACTCTTGTCAGCTTCTATATTATGCTTAGGTTCCATTACCGGTTCTTGATTAGGATTTGTCTTCTTCTTCTTGATCTTCCCATTTTTACACAACCTTTTTGTGTGTCCAAACTCTTGACAATTATAGCATTTTACATTTTAATTTAAAAGAAAATCCTTAAAATTATTGTGGGGTACCGGTTTATTCTTCCTACACTCAAAACTCTTATGACCATATCTATTGCACTGATAACAAACAATATTTATGTCCTAGAGTGCATTAAATGAGTTTCTACTTTCATAACTCCTAGAGAGCTTATTGATTAATCTATAGTCAACTATTCTATGCCCAAATTTGTTACACCAGTAACAGTAACCATGAAAGTTTGAAACATACTGGTTAGGTTGCCTTGGTCCTGCAAAGGACTGCCTCATTGGGGGTCTTCCTTTCATGTTGTTGATTCTGGTGAAACCTTCATGGTCAACTTTTTCATTTCTCTTTGGATCTGCATGTCGGTGCAACGAGTGTGGCCTTCGGTTCATTGCTTGTGTATACCGGTTTGTGTGGTGATTTCCAACAGCATCTGCATATGTCCTTTTGTTGGTATCCTTACCTATAGTGAATGTCTTCTTTTCTTCAACTTCATTTGAAGAGGTGAACTTTATTTCTTTGTCGGATGTATCTTTGTTGGTTGAACTTTGTCCTTCTTCAAATCCTAAGCCACTGGTATCTTTTGATTGCTTTTTTTTTGCTCAACATCTTTTCTAACTCCTTGGTGCTACCTTCATATTTTCTCCTTACTTTTATTTCTTCCTTACTTTCTTCAAGCTCCTTTCTGAGCTTCACAATTTCTGCTTCCAAATCTTGATGCTCCTTTTCCTTCTTTGTCAGATCAGAGGATGTAGATTCATATATCCTCTTAGTTTTTTCCAACAGCAATTTCAAGTTAGATAAAACTTGACTGGACTCATCCAAAGATTGATTCAAGAACTCATGTTCATCAACTACAACAAGCTTGACCTTTTTTATTTCTCTTCTTGTTTTACTCAATTCCTTAAGAGAATTGATAACCTCACCTTCCAAATCCACTTCAGCTTCAATATCCTCCTCTTCCCCATCTTCATCAGCTGTTTCACCAAGTGCCATGAAGAGATTGACTTTTCTATCATTCTCATGGTTATCATCTTCTAATGCGTTGTCTTCATACGTTGTTCTGATTTTGGTAGCCTCTCCTTCCTTGCCAGTAGACATTTCTTTCTCTATCTTTGCTAACAGATTTGTTGAACTCTTTTGACTCATCTCCACCGGCTTCTTTGTGGGGACATTTTGCAATAAAGTGTCTAACCTTACCACAGTTGAAACATTTGAGTGGTATCTTTCCTTTATACCAGACGGATCCTCTTTTGAGTTTCCTGACAAAGTTTTCCACTGCTGCATCAGAGTCTTCACTGGATTCTTTATGACTAGATACTTCTTTTCCCTTTCTCGCGGTGTTGAATGCTGCTTCTTTTCTTAAGGAAGTATCACCGATTGTTCTCATTGCATAGGCTGTCAGTGAGCCAAATAGCTCATCCATTGTAAAAGTCTTCAGATCCTTGGCTTCTTCTATGGTAGACACCTTAGTATCATACTTAGGTGTGAGAGATCTAAGTACCTTCTTGACTAGAATCTTTTCTTCTCCAAGTCCTTTGATGGTGTTCACAGTTTCATCAAATTTGTTAAGGTATTATGTAATCTTTTCATCATCTTTCATCTTGATGCCTTCAAGTTGGCTCCTTAGTTCTTGCAGCTTGGCCTCTTTGACTTTTTCATCTCCTTCAAATAACCTCTATAATTTATCCCATCTCCTTTACTAATACACAGTGCATGACTTTGACAGACTCATTATCAAACAACCTGCTTAGGATAGCATGTTTAGCCTTTGCATTATTCTCATACTCCCTTTTGGCATCAAGATTAGTGGGAGGAACACTAGGAACAACATACCCATTATCAAATCAAAACTAAGAGAGGAAATATAGGTCTCTATTCTTCTGCTCTAGAAGGCATAGTTGGATCCATCAAACATGGGGGCTTTTGAGGAAACAGACTCATTTCTTGCCATTTTATTATAAGTCCATAATCTACCCAAGGTTTAAAAATACCAGGAACCTAGGCTTTGATACCCATTGTTGAACACAAAATACAACTGAGAGAGGGGTGAATCAGTGGTTCCTAAACCTTTTTACTTTCAAAGCAATTTCAAAATATTGGTTATTGTCTTAAGCACTAAATAATCAAACTGGTAAAGAAAAGGTAAACCAAAGAGATCAATCACACAAATGCAACCCACAACACCAAATATACAAGGAAAGCCCAATATAGGAAAAACCTTGGTGAGAAATGTTGCTGGAGACTATTGCTCCAATCTAGCCTCACAAGTAACACACTAGATTACAAATATTTAGGACACCAACCTAAGGAGCACCAACTCCTATTGATTTAGGGCACCAACCCAAGGAGCACCAACCCTTGCACCAAGCTCCAACTTGGCGATGTATATTGAAAATACAATTTTTAGACTATTAAGGCTTCTTGTTGCAAATGAATTTTGCAACCCTTGATCAAATAACTTACTGTCGGTTGACAATATTTTCTTCTCCATAGGATCTCACACTGTTGGTTGTGAGATCACTCTCTCTTTCTCATAGTATCACAACTTGCTATGTCACACATGGATGTTGTTTATCTCTACCACACCTCATTGGTTTGCTTTACTATTGGACCTGCTACTGTTAAACCGTTACTCAAACACTGTCGATTAAACCCTCTCACTTGCTCTACAACCTTCTTAGAATAAATTCTAAGGCAGAGTGATCCTTCTTTGTGTTTAAGCTCTATCTTCTCTCTTTTTCTTCTCTGAAACATCATCTATCTCTATTTAAAGCTCATTTATTTATCACCATGGTTTTTTGCCAAGAATGCATTCAAACACTAAGCGGTTAGGTTTTCCTTTACCTGACACAATCTTCATGAGATCCAATCCAGTCTGTCTTGGATTGATCACTTGTACTCCAAGAATGCATCTGTACATGTTTTTGTTATCCAATGCATACTTGCTAAAGATAGCAATCTCGTACATGATTCTCTACCTTGAATCTATCAACTCAAAAAGTGCTCAATAGTTTCCTTTTCGAGATCTTCTTGCAATTTGATTTCCTTTGCATTGATCCAGGTGCCAACTACTCCCTGGTCTTCCTTTGTTGTTCTTTCTTCCTCAAGCCACATCAATCAGTTACAATCTTGTGATTTGTGGTTGTTTCATTAATGTCGACTATCTATTTCAACAACCATGTCGATGGAGGCTTCACTGACTTCTACATGTTTTCCACCTCAGCTCCACATGGCATCACAATGATCAATCACTTAGCTCACCGACACACATTCAGTTCATACTTGAACATTCAATAAACTCATACTAGTACATGCCTTTATCGGTGAGATGTAGTGCTCGCTACACCAGTAATACATCTTCACCTCTGATGGTTTGTGAGGATTTTAGTAGTTTGCCTCTTCATCAAAAATAGGCAGCCAACCTCCAGACTAGTTTATTGCTTTATTGGTTGTCCAACATCATGCTATCATACAACCATTATCCTGGTTTATCCCTTACCGATAATCCTTCCTTATGTATGTTCACTCTCATGTAAAGTGCCATCAGATCAGTCACCCCTTCTTGCTCACTGGTGACCTTGCCAAACAGGTTGACATCAATGACAACTTAATGCCAAAATGCCAACAGAATGTGGAATTTATAGAGAGAATAGTTTTATTTTCCAAACTATATTTATTTTCTATGCATGGCATTATACTCGGCCGAGTAAATTATTGACCATTGGAATAGTTAGATTTATTTATGCTCTCTACCATATCCTTGTTATGATCTTTCTTATTTCTAAATTGAATTATAATAATAGAAAATACAAGTATCATTCTAGGCACGCACCATATTCCATCTTGTATATCAAATTCTTCTTGCTAAGCAATTCATGCAAGGTCGGGTATTCTAAATTGATTAACAATTATGGGGAAGTGTATGTTTCAAGGTTGGGTGAAAAAAGCACCTAAATCTTGTTCTTGTATTCATTCAAAAGATTGAACTAAACATAGCTTATGGATTGAAGATCAATAGACGCATCTCATCTCTTTTCTTTGTAATATCTTGAACATGTATATTTGAGCTTAAGGCATTTGAAATGCCTAAGTCTTGTTATGTAATTATGAATGATGTATAGTATGATTAAAATACTATGAAGATACTCAATGTTGTAATAATAATATTATATATCTCTTTATTTAATATAGTTTTGAAATTTAGATCATAGAATTTGCATATGTAATGATTTTTTTGAGTGACATTATTGAATTATGGATAATAATAAGAGAATTATGAATTTATTTAAGAATAAAGAGTTTACATTTTATTATTGAATTTAGAACGTTTAAGCCTTTACATTTTGGTATCAGAGCTCTAGATTTATAACACTAGGGCCTATGACCATTACGCTAAAGAAAGATTCCTTGATGTAGGAATTGGTGAATTGCAATGGATTCTAGAACTACTAGAGTTGGATCAAGCAATGTGAATGAAAGACTTCATTAGATTCTTGATCTTTTGAACCAGCAGAATGCTAGGATGGATGGAATTGAATAGGAAGTTTGAAGGTGGTGAGGTTCGAAATGAACAACCTCGACAGGAGGAGCAACCTAGAAATGAAATTCTTAGAGTTCAGGAACAACTTGATCATCAAGCTAGGATTGAAGGGGAGTTAGAAAAAGATTTGAAAAGGATAGCACCACCTAAGTTCAATGGTAATATCAATAGTGATGGTGTTGAAGCTTGGGTAATTGAGATGGAGAAGTATTTTGAACTCTGTAACATGTTGAATGAAACTAAAGCATTATGGGCTGCCTATCATCTTACTGGAGAAGTTACAACATGGTGGGACAATGAGAAATCTGAGAAGAAGTTATAGCCTAGTGATATAACTTGGGAACTATTCCTACAATCATTTAGGAAGAGGTGGCTTCCTTAATTATTCTTCAACATGAAGATGATAGAGTTCCATAATCTCACAGAAGGTGGTATGATAGTTACTCAATACTAGAGAAGTTCGCCAATCTCCTAAAGTATGTTCCACAGTACCAGATGGATGAATGATATCGCATTCAGAAGTTTATCTTAGGTTTGAGAACTCACATTGGAGTTGAAGTGGATATACATTATCCATTTATTATGGATGAAGTCTTTGAGAAAGCAACTAAACAGGAACAAAAGTTGCAGTAGTTGGCAAATTTTTGAAAGAATGTGAATACTAAACCAGATTTTGGGAATAGGAATTTCCAAAACAATGATCATTAGAAGGGAAACAACAATCGACAAATAAGGAATCTGAAAAGAGGACCTAATACTCAGGAGAAAGGAGGAGTGAACCAAGGTGGAAACAAGAAAGTCAACAATAACACTAATTTCATTAATTCCAATACCAGGCATAACTTTGACACAAATGGATCAAGTGGACACCCATGACCTAGAGATGGATGTTACAATTGTGGGGGAAATCATTATGCTTCAAACTGTCCACAATGTTCCACAACTTAGAGAGGAGAAAATCAGCAAGGAGAATCACAACATCAAATTCATGCAGCGGTAGACAACCACCAGGCTAACTTTTAGGCTTCACCTATCCAAATGATGGGTAAGCTTTTTGGTCAATCAGACACTATTTTGATAGATACAAGAGTTAATAAATGCTTTATTGATCCTAAAGTAGTTTCTATATTACCTATTATACCTAGATATATATCACATGCATAGATGGTTCAGTATGGAAATTGAGTAGAGAAGAGGGTAGATTCATGTCTATTTTGCAGTGATTTAGAGCTTCCAAATTTCCAAACTTAGGTTAACCTTTATGTAGTGCCATAGGGATCATATGATGTCATATTAGGTATCAATTGGCTAACTGAATATAAATCTATAGTATACTATGAGGATAAAGTTGTTAGTTTCTTAGATGATGTTGGAAATCTAGTCAAAATCCATGGGTCTCAAAAGCCTCTTGAATTGAGACACATCTCAGCTATGCAACTCAAGAAAGCTCAAAGAAAGGGATGTGCCATTATTGTTGTCCTGGTAAGTGACTTGGATAATTCCAAGAAGAGCCCTAAGGATTATCCAGTTCTTAGAGAATTCTTACATGTTTTCCCAGAAGATCTTACTGAGCTACCACCAAAGAGGGAATTTGACATCTCTATAGAACTCTTACATGGAACCAAGCCACAATATAAGGCTCCTTACATAATGATTGATAATATGATGAATCAATAATGATCTGACCAACTACTGAGAGGGGGGTGAATCATTAGATAGAAAATAAATTAAACTTTCACCAAATTGAAATCAGACTCAAAAACAACTTGTAAACTTAACCGGTTTAGTCATTGCAACTGCATTGTCAAGCTTACCAATTGACTAAAATATCAATGATACACTGTAATAGATCTGAAAATTAGATACCTTATAACCAAAACATAAAAACACTTTACTATCATTATTAATAGCTCATTTCAGATCACTTCTGGTCATCTAAACATGTCTTAGTGGTTTTACCAGTTATACATATTGATCATATAAAAAACACACAAAATCATTCACCACTTGACACAATGATTTTTCACGTGGAAACCCAAATGAGAAAATCCATAGTGGGGATGAATATCCACAAGTATTTTGAACTCTTCTAAAGTTTTCCCTATTAGGAGCCAAGCCTTGTTAGAAGCTTTACAAAAATGTCCTGTTAGGAACAGATCCCGTTAAGGACCACCCGGTTAAGGAATTGACAACAATACCCTATGAAAGGTAACCTCAGTGAAGGATTTTAAAATCCAAGGTAATGGATAACCTAGTTAGACGATTTAGACAACACCAATCCTATTAAAGCTTACTTGGTTAGGGGATTTAACTGTTGTAATGGTTAGAGAACAACATGGTTTTTGCTAATCTGGTAATATCACTGCTCTTCTTAATAATATCCTTTTATGCTCCTATCTACCTTCACAACATTCTACGGATACTCCTTCTGGTTCAACAACAACAACTCACACTAAACAAATTTTCCAACACAAATTACAAGCAACTTCATCAACCTTAAATACAAATACAATAGGTCAGCAACACAACACAAAACCTAAGATATCATAGAGATTACAAACATATCAATTCAAACATGACTGTTAGATTACATAGTAATCAACTGCACATTGTTCTAGAGAACTTGAACTACTCCTGGATTATCGTTCATCAAATTCTGTAACTCATCATGCAGTTTCACTTCATGCTATGCATATGCTCACTCCCAAGATAAAACAGTTATCTCTATGTGCCAAACTACTTTTAAACTCACCACGTGCAACATGCATACATGGAATCTCCATCTCTGATCATTGTTTGATCATAGATCATCACTATCGATTCTCCAAGCTCCATTGGTTAGTGTGTTGCATATCAATGGGTTAGGGTTATCGATTGATCACTCTTCTTAAAATACCAATACCGGTTTCCTTCACTGCTTTACTACTGGTTGCACTATTGCATCACTACTAGTTGTAATACAAATCCATTACCAATTTCTATTGACATCAATGACAACACTATACTTCATTAATGCAATCTTCATTCAATGCCAACAATCTCCCCCTTTGGTATTGATGGAAATACAAATATCAATATCACTTGATTGTGATGATTGAGAGTAATGCACATACATAGGTATAGGAATCCTAGTTTACATTTTTCATATACTCTCCTTGAACTTGTCTTCAAATTGTAACTGGCTATCAATTATATATAGTTCTTCTCCCTTATACAGTTCTTCTCCCCCTTTGACAACAATGCCAAAGTGAAAGTAAAACATACAGTGTCATACTTCACTATTCTGCAACTAGCTTCTCCCCCTATGGAGTAGCTCCACTCTACACCAATCCTTCCTCAAGATTTCCAATAGGCTCTGGGACTAATGTCTTCCACATCTTCTCAATTAACTTCATGTAGGGGTACAACACCTAGCTTACCTCTAAGATATTCAAATGTCACCTTAGGTAGAGGTTGAGTAAAGATATCTGCAAGTTGTTGTTTTGAAGAAACATGCTCTAGTAACATATCTTTACTCTACACTTTCTCTCTTAGAAAATGACACTTCATCTCAATATGTTTGGTTCTAGCATGCAACACTAGGTTCTTTGAAATATTTATTGCACTAGTGTCATCACAGAGAATCTTCACCGGTTTTGATAGCTTCAACTTCAAACCTTCCAAAATGTGTTTCATCCAGATTGTTTATGTATAGTTCATGTATGTTGCAACATATTCATCTTTTGTGGTTGATTGGGAGATGCAACTTTGTTTCTTGTTGCTCCAAGACACAAGTCTTTCTCCAAGAAAGAATGATCCTCCAGTTGTACTCTTCCTGTCATCAGCATTTCCTTCCTAGTTTGCATTTGTATAGACTTTCAAATCAATTTTTTGTCCATATGGATACCATAATCCATAATCAATTGTTACTTTCAGATATCTGAATATTCTTTTAGTTTCTACCATGTGTGTCTCCTTAGAACTTTTCTAAAATCTAGCAACTAATCCAGCTACATGAGCAATATCCGGTCTGTTGTGAACAACATAATGAAATTTCCCTATCATAGACTTGTACTCCTTTTCATCAACTAATGTAGAATCATCCTCCTTAGATAATTTACAGCCTATAACCATAGGTGTTCCAACTGGTTTACAGTCTGTCATTCCAAAGGTCTTTAATACTTCTTTCGCATATTTGGACTATGTGATAAAATTCCTTCCTTCATTTGTTGAATTTTCAAACCTATAAAGAATTTTATCTCACCTACCAAAGACATCTCAAATTCACTTTTCATCTCATTAGCAAAGTTATCACACATGTCATCATTACCTCCAAAAATGATATCATCCATAAATACCTCACTAAGCAGTATCTTATCTCCTTCTGTCTTGAGATATATGTTATTGTCTTCACTAGTTCTATGATAGCCAATATTCACTAAGTGAGAATGTAGTCTTTCATACTATGCCCTAAGTGCTTGCTTCAAACCATATAGTGCCTTGTGCAATTTACACAACATACCCTTTTCTTCAATCAAAGCATAACCATCTGGTTGTTCAATATAGACATCCTCTTCCAATATTCCATTTAGGAATGTTGACTTCACATCCATCTGATATACCTTGAATCCTCTATATGTTGCAAATGCAAGTAGATACCTAACGCCTTCCAACCTTGCAATTGGTGCAAACATCTCACCATAGTCTTCAGCTTCTTCTTGTGCATAACCTTTGCATACCAGTCTGGATTTATTTCTGACCGCTAATCCATCTTCATTTAATTTATTTCTGAATACCCATTTTGTACCATTACATTCTTCTTCTCCGGTGTGGGTACCAATGTCCATGTATTGTTATTCTCAATTTGGTCAAGTTCTTCTTCCATTTCCTTTATCTAGTGTTCATCTCCAAAGGCTTCCTTTGTTGTTCTAGGCTTAATAGTGGAGATCATACAAGAATTCTCTCTAATCCTTCTTCTGGTTAAAACACCTGCATCTCTATCTCCAATAATTAGATCAGGATTATGATTGAGTCTAACATACCTTGAGATAACATGATCATTGTCTTTAGGTTCTTATTCTTCTTCACTTTCTTCATATTTTGTAGAATCTACCTGTTCCAGTTGAACTGGGGCTGTAGGATTCAGTTCACCAACTTCTGGCTTTACTAGTTTTGTTCCAAAGTCAGAATGTAAGGTTCATCTTCCTCCTTCTCCTTACTAGTTTCTCCTGAATCTTCAATAAACTCATCCATTTGGACATTAATACTTTCAATTATCTTCTTTGTCTGGTTGTAACATTTGTAGGATTTTCTCTTGGTGGAGTAGCCAAGAAATATTCCTTCATCACTCTTACCACCAAACTTGCTAACATAATCACCTCTTTTGATAAAGCATCTACTCCCAAAAAATCTTAAAATAATTGACATTAGGTTCTCTACCATACCAGTATTCATAAGGGGTTTTATCCTTACCTCTTTTAACCAATATCTGGTTCATTTTGTAAACAATTGTGTTGACAACTTCTCTCTAGAATGTCTTAGCTACACCTACTTGAATTAGCATAGTCCTTGCAGATTCAACTATTGACCAATTGTTCCTCACTGAAATACCATTCTGATGTGGTGTCCTAGGTGCATAAATTTGGCTCCTAATTCTATTATCTTCACAATATCTAGTGAATTCCTCTGAAGTAAATTCACCACCTTGATCAGTTCTTAAGCACTTTATCTTCTTTCCACTTTCTTTTTCAGTTAAGGCTCTCAATGCCTTGAACTTTCTAAAGGATTTTTTTTTGTCCTTCAAGAATGTGGCCCACATCATTCTTGAGCAATCATCAGTAAAGATCATGAAATATTGATTACCTTGAATGCTTCTAGTCCTTATTGGTCCACAAAGGTCGGTATGAACCAAATCTAGAAAATATTCGACTGAGAAAGATTTGCCCTTGAAATTTGATGATGTCATATTTCCTAACTCACACTCCTTGCACAAAACATTAACTGGTTTGTCCAACTGTGGCAAACCTCTTACCGATTTGGACTTACTGACTTTTACAATGTTATCAAAGTTTATATGACAAAATCTTGTATGCCAAAGCCAACAATCATCTACTTTTGCAATTAAGAAACTATTGACTTTAGAATTTAGGTGAAACAAGTTACCTTTAGTCTATTTGTCGATTGCAATTAGTTCACATTTACTTCCATAGATCTTGCACATTCCATTCTTGAATTCCAATGGATAACCTCTGTCATTAAGTTGAGAAACACTCAAAATATTGTGTCTCAATCCTTCAACCCAGTAGATATCACCTGCACTTCTCTTACCGTTAATAGAGATATTTCCTTTTCCTTTTACCATACATGGTGATTCATTTCCAAATCTTACAATACCTCTACCAAATTCCTTCAAAGTAAGAAGCTTACTCCAGTCACTGGTCATGTGGTGTGAACAACCACTATCTATAATCCAATCATCAGGAACTATCCATGTGAGAGACTAAAGCCTTCTGATCTGACATCTCTTCCTTAATAGCAACAAAGACAATGTCCTCATTTGCATCTTCCTCAGATTCTTCATCTGTAATTCCTCCATTTGCTGCAATGAGACAATTTATTTTACCTTTACCTTTATACTTTCCAAATTTCTCATGTTTCTTCTCATTATCTCCATTTAGATAGTTAGCAGCAATATGTCCAATCTGGTTACATTCAAAACACTTCAACGGTAATTTACCTATGTACTTACCAGTACCTCTAGGTTAATGCTTGGCCAACAATGCTTCAAGCTCAATTATACTATCTTCATCATCTACCTCTTTGATGGTTCTAGATTCATGAATGTAGCTTATTTCTCTGCTTTTCCTTACCCATGGGGTTAAAAATGAGGCTCTAAATGCAAATTCTGATTTCTGAATACTTCCATCATAACCATTTAATTCAAAAGAAGCCAGTTTACCAATGGTAGAGTCAAGAGTTGCCTTTGATTTATCAATAGGCTTGAGTTCTTTTATGGTTGCAACTCGGATAGCGTAGACCGGTAGAAGGGTTCTCAACACCTTGCTAACCACAGTGGTATCCTCCATTGTACCTCCAACACTTTTGATTTCATCAACTATCTCTTTGATCCTTTGACCATACTATTGAATATTTTCACCTTCAATCATTTACCTCCAATGCTTGATTATTCTCATGTTGCTCCTTCTTTTGATCATCTGACAAAATCCCACTAGGAAAGTTATATTTATTAGCAACATGTTCCCAGTAGTGGCTTCTTAGAATCTTGATATATATTTTTATCTTATCACTCCAGATTTTGTAGTTTTCCCTTTTGAACTTCGGACCTTCTTTCTTCATCATGTTCTCCTAGATCTTTTCCTCAAGCTATTAGGCTTAAACACAAGAGGACCTGGATAGCTCTAATACCAATTGATAATATGATGAATCAATAATGATCTAGTCAACTACTGAGAGGAGGGGGTGAATTAGTACATAGAAAAAAATTAAAATTTCACCAAACTAAAATCAGACTCAGAAACAACTTGTAAACTTAATCATTTTAGTCACTGCAACTAAAACTGCAACTACATTGTCAAGCTTACCGGTTGACTAAAATATCAATGATACAGTGTAATAGATCTAAAAATCAAATACCTTATAACCAAAACATCAAAACAGTTTACTAGCATTAGTAATAGCTCATTTTAGATCACTTCCAGTCATCTAAACATGTCTTAGTGGTCTTACCAATTATACATATTAATCATATAAAAAACATACAAAATCATTCACCACTTGACACAATGATTTTTCACATGGAAACAAAAATGAGAAAAACCATGGTGGGGATGAATACCCACAAGTATTCTGAACTCTTCTCAAGTTCACCTTGTTAGGAGCCAAGCCTTGTTTGAAGCTTTACAAAATGGTCCTGTTAGGAGTAGATCCAGTTAAGGACCACCTAGTTAAGGGATTGACAACAATACCCTGTTAAAGGAAATAGCTTGTGAAAGGTAACCTCAGTGGAGGATTTGAAAATCCAAGCTAATGGATCACTTGGTTAGAGGATTTAGACAACACCAAGCCTATTAAATCTTACCCCGTTAGGGGATTTAACTATTTTAATGGTTAGAGAACAACAAGGTTTTTGTTGATCTGGTAATATCACTTCTTTTCTTAATCATATCCTTTTATGCTCCTATCTACCTTCACAACATTCTACAGATACTCATTCTGGTTCGGAAACAACAACTCACACTAAACAAATTTGCCAACACAAATTACAAACAATTTCATCAACCTAAAATACAAATACAATAGTTCGGTAGCACAACACAAAACCTAAGATCTCATAGAGATTAAAAACATAACGGTTCAAACATGACTGTTAGATTACATAGTAATCAACTACACATTATTCTAGACAACTTGAACCACTCCTGGATCACTACTCATCGAATCCTATAACTCATCACGTTGTTTCACTTCATGCTATGCATATGCTCATTCCCAAGATAAAACAGTTATCTCTGCATGTCAAACCACTTTCAAACTCATCACATGTAACATGCATACGTGGCGTCTCCATCTCCAATAAATGTTTGATCATATATCATCACTACCGATTCTCCAAGCTCCATCGGTTAGGGTTTTGCATATCAATGGGTTAGGATTACTAGTTTATCACTCTGCTACAAATACCAATACCGGTTTCCTTCACTACTTTACTTCTGGTTGCACTATTGCATTAATACCAATTATAATACAACTCCATTACCGGTTGCTATTGACATCAATGAAAACACTATACTTCATTAATGCAATCTTCATGCAATACCAACAATAACTACCACATAATTGTATGAGGCTAAGGCTCAATTGCAGGAGCTGCTTAGGCAAGGTTTCATAAGACCTAGTGTATCTCTATGGAGTGCATCAGTTATCTTCGTAAAAAAGAAGGATGGTAAATTGAGATTATGTATTGAATACAAGATGCTAAACATGGTAACCGTTAAGAATAGATATCCTTTGTCAAGGATAGATGAATTTTTTGATCAAATGAAGAGTGCTACAGTGTTTTCTAAGATCGATCTTCGATCAGGTTATCACCAGTTGAGGATTAAGGATGAGGATGTTCCTAAGACAACATTTTAAACTCAATATGGACACTACAAGTTTATGGTAGTACCTATTGGTCTAACCAATGCGCCAACAACATTCATGAGCCTTATGAATAGTATATTCAAAGAATTTATGGATTATTTTATGCTTATATAAATTGATGACATATTCATCTATTCTAAGAATGAAGAGGAACACAAGAAGAATTTAAGGGTAGTTTTTCAATGGCTTGAGGATCAAAAAAAAATTGTTAAGTTTTTGAAGTGTGCTTTCTTTCAAGAAAAGGTGCACTACTTAAGCCATGTTATATCTGTGAAACGAATTTCAATTGATCCTGCTAAGATAGAGGCAATTGTAGATTGGCCAATACCTCAGAGTGTTATAGAGCTCAGAACTTTTATGGGTCTAGTAGGATACTATAGAAAATACATGGAAGGATTTTCTAAGACAGAAACACCTATTAGTTCTCTTCAGAAGAAGGGAAATAAATTCGAATGGACTGAGAAGTGTGAAGAGTCATTTCAGCTCTTGAAACAGAAGTTGACAACAACACTAGTCTTGACTATACCAAATCCAAATGGACACTTCATAGTGATTACTGATGCTTCAGGTGAAGGTGTAGGAGTAGTGTTAATGAAGGAAGGAAGGGTGGTTTCTTTTGAATCAATAAAACTGAAGCAATATGAATTGAATTATGCACCACATGACTAGGAGATTTTAGCAATTGTTCATGCATTACAAATGTGGAGGCATTATCTTCTAGGGAAGGCATTTGAGCTGAAAACATACCACTTAGGACTGAAATATATCTTTACACAACATAACCTTAATCCAAGACAAAGGAGGTGGCTTCAATTCCTAAGTGAGTATGAATTTGGTATTGAATATATCAAAGGAAAGGAAAATAGGGTAGCAGATGCTCTCAATAGAAGAAGACATCTATCTGTTATAGTTGCCACAAGGTCAAACTTGAGGCAACAAGTGTTGCAGAATCTCTTTGAAGATGAGCATTACCTAAGAATTAAGCAAGCCTTGGAAGTAGATCCTTTAGATCACCAATTTGATGGATATGAGTTGGAACTTGATGGTATTTTTAGATACCAAAGGAGGATATACATTCTGGAAGTTGGAGACTTAAGGAAGTTAATATTGCATGAGGTGGGAAATACACCTTATTCAGGACATCCTGGAGTGACAAAGATGGTAGCTGAACTGAGAACTTTGTACTTTTGGCCTAAGCTCAAGAAGAAAGTAGTTGAGTATGTGGCACCATGTTTGGAATGCCAGCAAGTGAAAGTTGAGCATGTTCATCTAGCAGGACTTTTGTATCAACACCACATACCTGAGTATAAGTGGCAAGTAATCAGTATGGATTTTATCCAAGGATTGCCTTTGAGCAAGAACAAGCATGATACCATCTTGGCTATTGTTGATAAGTTGATAAAGGTTGCACATTTTGTACTAGGGAATCTTAAGGATGGATCATTGACTTTTGCTAAGAAATCTGTGCAAGAGATTTTTTGATTGCATGGTGTACCAAAAAACATAATATCAGATAGGGATATCGGGATGACATCTAGATTTTAGACAACGTTGAATGCAACTGTGGGAACTAAACTGAACTTTAGTTCGATATATCATCCTTAGACAGATGGCCGAACAGAAAGGTTTAATTTAGTATTGGAGGATCTTCTTCAGATGTGTTTCATGGATCACCAGTACAAATTGAAGGAGTATTTACCTTTGGTTGAGTTTTCTTACAACTCTTTTCATGCATCGTTAGGGATGGCACCTTTTGAGGCACTCTATGGAGGAAAGTGTCGCGCACCTATTAGTTGGGATAGAATGGAATATAGGATCATCATTGGTCCATATATGCTTAAGAAAATGGATGAGTGGGTGAATTTGAACAAGAGTAGATTGAGAGAGGCAACCGATAGCCAAAAAAGCTATGTTGATAGAAACAAGACTTTCAGATACTTTGTTGCAGGAGATAAAGTCTTTTTGAGGGTTAAGCCTCATAAGAGCTCTATCTCATTTGGGAAATCATTAAAGTTGGCACCAAGATATGTGGGACCCTTTGATGTGCTGGAAGTTATTAATCTAGTTGCTTATAGATTAGCTTTACAACCTACTCTAGCTCTAATCCATAATGTGTTCCATGCTCTTTGTTGAAACCTTATCATCCTTATGCATCTCATATTCTTGATTGGCGATCCTTACAAGTACAGGATCTAAGGGTGGTGCTAGTGGAGCCTATTCGAATCCTAGACCGGCATAGAATTAACCTATATAGCAGAGATTTTACTCAGTATAAGGTCTAGTGGGACCAATATTCTAAGGATAGTGCTACATGGAAGGATGCTGAGATAATTGACTGTCATTTTCCTCATTTTTTTTCTTAGAGTAGTATTTGCTTATTGCATGAGATACCTTGATACTATGGTTTTGATTCACATGTTGTGAACTTGGATAGCATGGATGCTACTATCATTTTTTATGTTTTGATTTAAGACTATAATGCATGGTTATTATTTAATGATGTTTAAGATACTATGTGCTTATTGTTAGAATAATAAGACATTGGGGCGATGTCTCTTCCAAGTGGGGAAGGATGTCACAAACCATTTTATCTATAATTATTTAATTAGGAAAATGATGTCTATTTTTTGCTTATGAAATGAAATTGAAATGGAAATGAAATTTAAATTGAAATTAGATGGAAATGAAATGGAAATTTAAATGCAATTGAATGATTTGGATTATCTTTATTATGAAATTGGGTATTGTGATTACTAATGAGCAATCAAGTGCAATTGAATGCAGGAACATGTGAATGCAGATGAAGGTGAGAACATGGTTCAGGTAGAGTTGTTTTAGCTCCTGGAATTTGGTAAAATAGACGGAATCTCACACACCACTTTAGAATGCATATGTGCATCTTCCAAAGATTTAAGATTTACGTGAATTAATTTGGTGTTTGTTTTAAAATTTGAATAATAAATTTGTATAAGTAATCTTGATTGATATTTCTTTATTTCGAAGAAAGATTGATTTCAATGTTTTTAGAAGATTAATTATGTACTTTGACCATAGATATATGCATTTTTGTGTGCAAATAATGTATAAATGGATGAAATATCATCCTTATTTGTTCACTTTTATAATTGAAACACACACACACACATATGTATATGTGTATATGAGTTTGAATAAAACATATGTACATATGTATATATATGTATATATATGTACATGCATACATACACACACACACATATATATGTACATGTGTGATGGTATGATGAAAGAATAAGGATCCGGTCAACTACTGAGAGGGGTGGGGTGAATCAGTAGATAGAAAAACTGATATAAACTTTCACCAATCTCAGAGTCAACCTCTCAAAGAAAACTTATAAACTGAAAAGTTAAACCACTGAACTATAAATGCAATATCACTGTCAAGATAAACTGTCAAGTTAAATCGGTTGACTATTACAATAGATTAGCAATAAAAAAATTGAAACTCCCAAACATCTAAATGCTTTACTGACATAAGTAAAACCTCATTTCAGATTGTTGTTGGTTAACATGACATATCAAAAGTGGATTAAGAAGTTAATCATTTCAACCATAGTAAACATAACCACAAAAACATTCACCACTTGACACAATATTTTTGACGTGGAAACCCAAATGGTAAAAACCACGGTGAGATGAGACTCACAAGAATTTTGAACTCTTTTGAAGTTTACCCTATTAGGAGCCAAGCCTATTAAAGCTTTACAAAAAGTCTTGTTAAGAATAGATCCTGTTAGGGACCACTCGGTTAAGGGATTGACTATAATGCCCTATTCAAAGCAATACCCTGTGAGGAGTAACCTTGATAGAGGATTTTGAAATCCAAGATAATGGACCACTTGGTTAGAGGATTTTAATAACACTAAGCTTGTTAGAGCTTACCCGATTAAGGGATTTTGTCGTTGTAATTGTTAGAAAACAACATGGGTGTGCTGATCTATTTGAATAGCACTACACTTTCTTGTTTAGATCCTTTTCATGCTCCTATCTGCCTTTACTCAAACTACAGATACATCATTTAGTTCGTCAACTACACACTCAACTAGAAATTTGCCAACTCTGAAAGAAAACAACTCATCGACCTTATAAACAAATCAATATTTCGGTAACACAACAAAAACCTAATTCTCTCATAGATATTACAAACAAGTCAGCTCAAGTATGATTGTTGGATTACATAACAATCTCTACACATTATTCAAGATAGCCTCGAATGCTCCTTGATCACCGCTTCATCGAACTCGATAACTCATCACGCAGTTTGCATTACATGCAATATACTTGCTCATTCCCAAGATGAAAACCATTATCTCAACGTGTCAAAAACACTTTGAAACTCTTCTCATACAACATGCATATGTGTCATAATCATCACCACTCATCATCAGATCATAAACCAATATAAAAAAACTTAATCGATTAGGGTTTATCAAATCAATAGGTAGGGTTTACCGGTTCAACTCTCCAATACTTAGCAATATTGGTTCACTCCACAAACTCACCTACCGGTTACAATTCCCTTCACTAGCTCTTCCTACCGATTACAAAACAACATTATAACAACATCATTACCGATTAATTGACATCAATGACAACATAATAAATCATTAATGAAATCTTCATGCAAATGCTAACAATGAGATCCATCAATGGGGTGAATAGGATGGGAAGAATTAGCATGATCCTCATTAAAGAAGTCACCCAAATTAGGCTCCATCTCCTCGGTAATTAAACCTTGGGAAGCCTTTATTCTAATGCTTCGTCTAATGGGCATAGGATAAGTAGGACTAATAATGGTAAAACTCATGCACTAGATGGAAAATTTGAATTTTGAATTATGAAACAAAGCTTACAAAATTGGTTTATGCAAAATTTAAGAAAATAATGATTACACAATTTGAACTTTGTTGGAAGAATAAGATGACACAATTTCCAAAAATGAAAGGAAATAGGAACTTTAAAATTAGGACCAAGGGAATACCAATGAATTTTAAAATCAAAATTTTTAAAATCAAGGCAGACTATAATTAACCTCTTAATTTTTAAAAATTTCTTGAAATTTGAAACTTTGAATTTTGAAGGTATTTTCGATTCTAGAGGGACCAAAAATCAATAAAATCATGCAATCTTCCAAATTTAGGCTAGTAAATACAGTCATAACAGTCTCCCAAAATTTCAGGAAAAAAGTCAAGGACAATGGCGGGAACACACATGGTCCTACCAACTTTTACCGAATTTTTTAAAGGATGGATATTACAATGATTTTAAAGCTAACCCCAAAAAATTGGCAAATTTTATGATCTCTAAATGGGCGAAATGAAGGCGCAAATGTGAAAATAGGACCCTATTAGGGTTTTGAAGAAAAAGAGGAATTGAATTACAATTTTGAAAAGGGTCAAACCTAATAGATAGGGAAACCTTGGAAAATGTTTAGAAATCTGAATGTAAATGAAATTGATTTTAAATTCACACAAAATCTAATTAAGTCTAAAAATTAGGGTTTTATGACCTAACCACTTAATTTTAAAATTTGAATTTTGAGAAAAAGTAGGGAAATTGAAATTTTGAATTGTAGGATTGAAGATAAATTTGAGAACAATCAAAAATCTGAAAAAATAAATTGAAATCCAATTTTTGCACAAGTTCAAGATGATTTTTGAAAATTAGGATTTTAACAAGTAACCTCTTAATTTTGTAAATTTTAATTGCAAATTGAACAAGACAATGAGGAAATTGAATTTGACAAACAAATCCATTTTCAGATCTAAGATAACCACAAGTAATTATTATAAATCACAAGTTCAATTTTAATAAAAAAACTAGGGTTTTTAATGATTTAACCACTAAGTTTGCAAAAAATTGAAACTTGTAAATGAAAAATATGCATTTTTGTTCCAAGGAAAGCATGCGAGATGTTAGGTTCACCAAAATGTAATGGTGGAAAACTGGTGAATGATAGATCAAGAAGGAAACTACCCTTTCCCTCAAAGAGAGATGAGAGTTTTGATATTGATTACCCTTCAAACACTTTTCACCATGTTACATTAGGAAGAGGAGAGGGTAATTCACTAGATTCAATCTCTCCACATAAAGATGGTAGATTGAATTATGAATGAAGTGGGAATGATAAGTTGATCCCTCTTCCCTATTTGAAATGGAAGGGAATTGATTGAATTATGTAGTGCAAAGGTGACAAAGACCTGATTATAACTGGAGATCATAATATGGGATGAAGTTGTGCACCTAGATCTGGTAGTAATATGTCAAGACAAAGTCACTCTGTGAATTAAAGGAAAATTTGCCCAGACCGTTGCAAGAACATACACACTCCTCTAAAAAATTCACAAAATAAAAAGGGTTTTTCTGCCTCTACAAATGAAGCCTGAGTCTGAAAGTACAGCTGCACACCTGCAACCTACACATATAAAAGAGAGAAAAATGGGTTGGGATTGGGGGTTTGCCTTTAGGTCAAACCCCAATTTGGGAATTAACCAAGTAATGAAAGAAAGTAATTGCAAGTAGCTATAAATGAAAGACTGAATTGTAAATCACCTCAAGGGAGGTTGTGATAGAAATGTTGATAGAAATGCTTGTGTGGAATTGCATTTTGGAATAAATCTCCTCTCCAATGATTGAATCCTTTACTTGAATACAACACCTAGCCTTGAAGGGAGACTTGAGAATTCTCAATGCTAGAAAAGAATGCTTGAATGCTCTAAAATGCTTGATCGCTTGTGAATTTCCTACTCATCCAACTTATTGAACTCCAAATTATGAAAATGAGAGGAAAAATTCCCCTTAAATATATGTTGCTGAATTTAATTTTCGTCATAGACTAACATCGGGGGAGTTTTCTCTCTCACTGCACAACCAACAATGCAACCCTAGGAAGGGTCCTGCCCCAAAATAGGGAAAGGATAGGGGCCCCATGCCACTATCCTAAGAGGATAAGGGTGCCACACCCCTTTCCAAGGGGGGATAGTGGTGCCATGCCCCTTTCCTACCCCTTTCTCCAGGGTAGAGTGTGGACGGGGTGATGCAGAGGCCAAGGGAAGAAGTTGTTTCTGAAAGCTGAGAAATCTTTGGTCTTTGATCAGGTTAGAGGATTCAAACTCACATGCATGAGGACCCTAATGCAGTCAAAAAATGCTAGGGTCACAACTTTATGACATTATATTATGTATGTATATATGTATATATATACACACACATACATATACATATACATATACATATATATATACATATGCATATGCATATGCATATGGATATACATATACATATACATATGTATATGTATATGTATGTATGTGTATGTATGTATGTATGTATGTATATGTATATGTATATACATATACATACATACATACATACATACACATACATATACATACATATACATACATACATACATACATACATACACATACATATACATATACATATATATGTATGTGTGTGTACATATACGTATACACACATATATATACATATATACATACATATACAGACACACACACACACACACACACACATATATATATATATACAAAGAAAATAGTATAATGAATACAAGTTCTGAAGTTGTCCCTTTTCAATTTTAAGTCTAAGAAAACATAAGAACAACAAATAAAGAGATCCAATTTATACATAAATCAGCATGTGTATGCTTATTTTTATGTATATATATATATATATATATATATATATATATATATATATATATATATAATGTTGTTAAGTGTTCTATCACTGTAAATCTCAGCTTATGGCAAAGAAAAGTAAACTAAGTTCATTCTCCAATAATGGTAATTGAACAAAAATAGTCATACTTGAATATTCTGGAAAAAATCTACATTCTGATATATATATATATATATACATGTAGTGTCGTAAATTGTACACCCTTGTTAGGGTGGTACAATCTCACACTTAGGTTAGCACCAGCCTTAGTGTGTCTTACATCTTGCATTTCTAATTTCCCTTTAAGTATTTAATTAATTAATTTAATTAAATCTTAAGTCATGTTTCATCACTTTACATGTTATAAAGTTGGCCCCTTTACCCTAAGCATGCCCCTTTTCATTTTATTCCTTCAATAAATCATTTAATCATAAACCCTAATTATGTCTTATTTCGACCTTTAAGGCCTGATTTCACATATCAAAACGTTTCAAAATCAACTATAACTTTGGGATTCATTCTAATATCATCATATCTAACGGCCTAAAAAATTTGGTGAAAATTTGGTCGGATCGTGGCGGGAATGTGCATGGTCCTCAAATTTTTTCCCGAAATTTGGGGAGCATAATCCTATGATATAATAATGTTTAACCCCAAAATATTGGTAGGGAATTCAAATCCTAGTTCAGCCTAAAGACGAAACTAGGATCTAGGGTTTCATACTTAAGATCTCTCTTTCTTCATTCGAAGGGGTCTTCTTCTAAAGAGTGGTTTATTTGGAGCATAAAGAGCCTTCTTTGCAACGAAAGAGTAAAGCTTTGAATTCTTCAAAAACATTCAACATTCATCCATCAAGCATTCATTAATTATCATTTCATCAATTGGGGGCTTTTGAAGATATAGAAGAACAATAGGAGATCACTGACTGAAGGTTCGCTTGTATCTTTCCCTTGGGGTTGGGTATGGTTTCATGTTGTTTCCATGTCTTTTCATAAGATTCATTTTGATTCATATTCATGATTTAGATCACTTTGCATCATGGATTTAGAGCATTTACTTTGTCAATTATAAGCAATTAGGGTTTCTCTAAATTGTTTGCTTTCATTATAGGATCTTGCACACACATTTTCAGTACATTATTTGCTATTGTTAGATCTAGATTTTATATCTTTTCATTTTACTTTATAAACATAAAATTCCAAAAAAAAAGTGAAAAAAGATTCAAGAAAAAAAAAAGTGATTTCCTTTTATTTGCTTGCATTGGGTGTTTAGATTTTATTTCAATTCTCATTTCAAAATGTCATATTTTTATTTGCAAGATGTACATGCTTTTGATGATGTATGCAATTTTGTTGATTATGAGTTTAGTAAGGATGAATTAGATGAAGCTCTAGATTATTTTTTCAATCCCAAGCCTTCTAAACCCTCATTTTTCCAAAAACTAATTAACCTTGTTACTATGTCATTTCATGGTGATGAGAAAGATAAGTTGAATGATTCCTCTTATGGGTACATTTACATCGACTCCTCCACTAAATCTAATGACATGGTTGACCTTCACAATTCCCTTTATGAGGTTATGTATCCTTTTGAGTGCAAAGATAAACCTTTCAATCACTATGATCATGCTTTATTGGACAATTCCCTTAATGACTTTATGTCTTTGCCTAAACCTTGAAACAAGAATAATGTATCTAAAAGGTTAATCAATATGATCAATGTGAATGAATATAGAAAACATCATTTTGTAGTCCAAGGTACTTGTCCTTCTCTAACTTCACCTCTTCCTATTCAACCTTTTTTCATGGATCAAGGTGGATATAGTCATTATTCCTTTAGTACTCCAAACAAAACCATCATTACAGTTCAAGGAAGGAATCCCACTAAGAGTCCTTATAGCTATGCTAAACAACTAACTAAGGAGATTTATAATGCAGTTGCCCATACCTATTGTAGACACCTAAGATTGTCATGTCTAATTAAATAAATATTTTTTTAATTTAATTATCTAAGCCTAATTCTTCTATTAATTGAATAAATCTTTATTTATTTAATTAAATCATTTATCCTCTTCTAGCCTTATTTCTCATTTAAATAAATACATTTATTTATTTAAATTACCCTTTTCCTAAATTAAATAAATATTTTATTTATTTAATTAATCCCACTTCTTCTATTAATTAAATGAATCTTTATTTATTTAATTAATTCATTAGCATTTTCTACCTATGACACATGCCATTCATCTCTTAATTCATACACTACCTACCCTCTCATTATTTTATTATTTCCTCTACCTACCCTCTAATCATAGCTGACCTCTTTTACACCTCTCAATCTTATCCCTTCATTTATTATAGTGTCTCCTATATAAGAGGATACTTCCTTCATTATCAAACCCTGGCTAATCAATTTATGCATTTTGACTACACTATGCTTTTCATATGAGATCCTACTTGCAACCACATTTTGTTCTTTGTTGAGCTCTTGTGCACATAAATGTGCACAAATATATCAAGCAAGATCAATGGAGATAAGAAGAATGGAGATCCAAACCCTATTGGACATGTGATGGTATAATCTTTGTGATTTGATTTGATTTGCATTGTCTTAGGTAATCTTCATATGTTATGGTGGATCTTTGTTATTGTTAGGCTAGGGTTTTGTGGTTGAATCTATTTAGTCTTTCAATATTGTTGTTTCTATTTTCACCATATACATCTATAATACGAGAAAAAATAGGCAACCTAATCCTCCTCTGGTTATTCCAACTTCTCTTCTTGATCCTCAACCCATTCTTCCTCAAGCGCCTCGCATTTCACAAACTCTTAGTAAGGACTATGACCTAGTTGAACAACTTAAAGATACTCCTGCCAAGATATCCCTCTATGATTTTCTTAAAACTTCTTCAAGACATCATGAAATGCTACAAGATGCATTGAAAATATTAAATGTCACACCTATAGTGACATCTAATAATATGGCTTCCTTGATTAATTATATCACATCACCTAAGGCTCATATTGTATTTACACATGTTGTGCATGTGAAGTAGGATACCTATAGCTGCAACACAAACACTCAATAGATCATTACAAGAATGGTTAGAAAATTTAAATCAAACAAAATATAAACCATGACAAAGCAACCTATCACCTCCTAAGAGATGTGAGTGTGGATTTTCTCTCAGATCTAGATAAGCAATCCCAGTGACTTGACTACACCTAGACAAAGGATTTAAAAGGATATGATATGCAAGCTAGATGAGATTGATTATGCTAGATTGATCCAAGAGGATAATTAAGTTAATTATAAGTATGATTAAGCTATGATGATGATACAATTAAGCTAGAATAGAGATTGATTAAGCTACATTATTCAACAATTATGCTAGAAAATGATCAAATTAAGCTAGATCTAAGATGCAATTGCCTATGATAACAATTCTTAAAAGATATGCTAAAATGGATATGCCTAAAGTAACCATGCATAAATGATATGATAGATGGGATCCTTTGTGTTCCAAAATGGGGGATATTTATAGGATTTCCAAGGCCAGGGGTGAGGTGGCAAAAATCAACGATCAAGATTGAGTTTGAAGATATCAAGGGTGCAATTGGAGGAGATTGGAGAAGAGGTTGGAGGGAGCGACACTTGTCATCTCTATGGTTACAAGTGTCAAGGAGCCTTGCTCATGAGAGGTAAAGTGTCCAATGGAGGAGACATGTGGCATAAGTGTCATGTGTCTCAAGGGGAGAATATCCACCCCATAGGAGGTTAGGATAAGGAGGTTAGGATGTGCAAGATAGGATAGGTTTAGGTAAACCCATGATTAGGTGGAATGGGTTAGGTTAGGTGGTTAGAAGTTAGAAGGCATGTGACGTAATTTGAATTTAAAAATTCAAATAATAGGAAAAGGCTAATTAACTTTGAACAACTCATAAATTGATTTGTTTTAATTAATTAGGGGATTAGAACAAATGAATTAAATTCGGGAGGATTAATTAATTTAGATTAATTAATCAAAGGGGACCATTGAGATGAACCTATTAAATAAATCCTTAGATTTATCAATAAGTAGATGAATGGGAGAATTTAATCAAATTGATAATGAATTCAATTAAATTGGGAAGGGGAATTAATTAAATAATTTCTTATTTAATTAATTATCTTCAGACCATTTTTAGGTGTATAAATTTTTCCCCTCTTTGAAGCGAGGTGTGATGATGTGTTGATTCAAAGAATAATCTCATTTTGATGATGATATTGGTTTGATAGGATGCCCCAAACATTGATTGCTAAATTGTGATATGATGATGCCCCCTCGAGAAATCAATTGAGATAATTGACCTTTGGAGTTTTTGGATCTTTGCGAAATTGATTTCTTGATAGATTATTGGATGATTCCTACAGCTGTGGTTGATGAAAGTGCGAGTTCTTCGATCCCTTTGGTGTGGTTCTTGGTGTCATGATTGATAGAGTTTGATTGAATTCAATAAGATTGATTAGATTGATTAGATTGATAAGATTGAGATCTAGTCTGGTTTCAGGAATGACACTTCCTATATAAGACAAAGATGATCAAAGCATCTAGTTTTAGGAACAGTATATCTTGTATAAGACTTGATCAAAACATCTAGTTTCAGGAAAGATACATCCTATATAAGACATGATATAATGGATCATATGTGATGGATTGATAGGATTGATAAGATTGATTGGATAAAGAACTGACATTTTGTTGATATCATGTTGCAGGAAGATTCAGATGTACTGATGTTGATATATTCAAGACAATAGCATAAGATTCACTTTGGGTCGACAATATTTGGAGAGAGATGAGTCATCATTTTGATTGTGTATACAGCTATGATGATATTTTAATGATTTCCACAATAGATGTTGGCCTTGGATAAGATGAGCTTATGCGATTCCATAAAAGAATGAAATGCAAGCTAAATGCAAATGAAATGCAAAGCTACAATCAGACCAGTCACTAGGTAGTTGTGTTTTGTCATATTGAGCTTTTTAAAATGTGGGAAGTGAGTGCAAACATCTATGGTATAATTGAACCATGATGACTTGAGCACCACTTTCCTAGGTTTTGATATTGCAAGTTAGAACAAGAATTGAGGTATAATTAAACCAAGATGACCTGAGTGTTGCTTGCATAAAACAGACAGTATTAACCATTTCTATATGCAAATCTAAAATGTCTTTGATGATACTCTGATGATCATGTCCTAAGAAAAATTTGCACATATTAATGATTAATTTACAGATAGAAGACAAGAAAAATATCAAGTTCCTTCCTTGTTCCTCTAATCAGAGACATCCTAGAGTCACTCAGAAATCATGATAGTGAAAATCAAGATATAAAAGTTGAACCAAAGTGTTAAAAGCATTATCCAAAAGATATCATCCATTAAAAAGTGTGTGATGTGCTTAGACTGACATGTGATAATTTCATGGTTGATAATTTGATCTCATGTTCAATGTTGGATGTGTCTCAGTTTTGCTTGACAAAATTTGTCTAACTATTGTTCCACCTATTTGATTAAGCTCAAAACAATAAAAAATTTTGCCCCCAGCTAGGTGCAGGATTTTTCCCCAAGCCTAGAAACAAATTCATTATTATATACCTAATGATCCAAACCATGACGAGAAACCAACTGTGATGTTTGTGTATGTACAAAGGCTTATTATGGATATGAACATCGTTGATGGAAATGAAATGCAAGTGGAAGGATGCATGGACTAATAGATGGAAGAGCTAGCTAACAAATAGCGCTTGTTGCCAAGGTTTCACCATCAGTTTTTATTACACTTTTTCTCATATATGAATTTTTTTGTTTATTTTCGCTTCTTTTTTATTTTTATGGTTTTTCACTATTTTTGAATTTTTTTGCTTTTTCACTATTTTTGGATTTTTCTGCTTTTTCATAGTTTTTTATTTATTTTTTGCTTTTTCACTGTTTTTTTATTTTTCTTCTTCTTAGACATAAAATTTCTTCAGATGCATGCTATTGATGGGTTCATCCAGCTGATCCCCATCCCGTGTTGATAGTTTATATGCTCCTAATCCAAATATTGTTGTGACCACAAACGGACCTACCAGTTTGGTTCAAACTTCCCTTTCTTTTCTTGATTCGACTGGTTCGCGGATTTTCCTTTAGTACTATTTCTCCAACTTGAAAGGCTTGTGGTTTGACCTTGTGATTATAACTTTGACACATTCTTTTTTGATACACCTTTAAATGATCAAAGGCATTTTTTTTTTGTTCATGGATCAATTCTAACTCTTGCAATCTAGATACTCGTTGTTCTTCATTTGGGATAAGACCTTTTAATGATACTCATAGAGAAGGTATGTCTACTTCTATTGGCAGTATTTCTTCTTATCCATAGACAAGAGAGAATTGTGTGGCTCATGTTGGTGTGTAGATAATAATACGGTAGGACCAAGAGCAAGTCTTAATTGAATACGCCAATCTCTGCCAGCATCATTCACTGTCTTTTTGAGGATTTTCATAATAGTTTTGTTTGATGCTTCTTCTTTCCCATTCCCTTGTGGATAGTAAGGTGTGGAAAATCTATGTTGGATCTTGAATTTCTCACATAGCTCCTATACATCCTAATTCTCAAATGGTCTCCCATTATGAGTGGTAATGGTCATGGGTAGTCCATAGCAATAGATGATGGAGTTCAAGATAAATGCTACAATTTGTTTTCCTATGATATTGATGAGAGGTACTACCTCAATCCATTTTGTGAAATATTTTTTAGCTACAAGGATGAATTTGTGACCATTAGATGAAGGAGAATTTATCTTTCCTACAAGATCAAGACCCCATTGACAAAAAGGCCAATATGCTGCCAAAGCATGAAGTTCTTGTGTTGGTGCATGAATTAAATTTCCATGGATTTGACATTTTTTGCATGTTTTAGCTATCTAAAAAGAATCTCGTTCTATAGTTGGCCAATAATAGCCTAAGCGTACGAGTTTTTTCAAAAGGGTAAGACCACTTGATTAAGTACCACAAATTTCATTATGGAGTTCATTTAAGGCCTTCTCAAATTCTTCTTGCTCGAGACATCTTAAAAGAGTATTGTCCAGACTTTTTTTAAAAAGGGTATCTGTGAAAATTATATAATGGGAAGATTGGCAAATGAAATTTCTCTTTTGGTTCTTTGACAAATCAGGAGGGAGGATATTATCTTTCAGGTATGTATAAGTTTGGCCATAGTGAGAGGAATCATGCCAAACCAGGTGACAGATAGTTTGGGAATCAGGACAATCATGTGCAGGGTAAAACAATTCTTCCACCAAGAATTTGTAACGCTCTTGATTTTCCTATTTCTAAAGGAGAGAAGCAAGTGTTGCCATGATCTCTACTTCTTTGTTGTCATTTCTCAAAATTTGCTCAAAAGTTACTTTTACAAAGTATTTTTTGACATCATTAACCATATTCTCATAAGGCATTAGCTTTTCATCCTTTGTTTGATAATCATCATTGATTTGACTGATGACAAGATGAGAGTCTGCAAAGATTTGTAGCTATGTAATGTTCCATTCTATAGACATTTTGATTCATGTGACTAAAGTTTCATATTCTACTATATTGTTAGTGCATGGAAAGATTAATTTATATGCCTTTAGAATTGTATGACCTTGTGGTGTGATGAATAGAATCCTTGCTCCTAATCCATGTTGTATTCCATTATTTATGTCTGCCCTTGAACTAATATTCAGGTGATGTATTATAAGATATGGATCTAACCCTGAAATATCTGCATATGACCAGGAAAAATTGATTTTCATCTTTTGAAGGGTTCCAAATATTGTTGCACTTTGTGTTTTGATAGAGAAGTTGTTGTATATAGATTAGTTGTGCCAATGCTAATTGTCTTTGTTTGTTCTATCAGGATAGATGACCTCTCTTGATAGTATTCAGGTAAGGTGTCAAATCTCCCATCTTTTGACGCCTCGAGGAGGTTTTTACCATTAGATTAATCATTTATTTTTACTTCTTCATGGTCTAATGTTGCCAATAAATGGTTTTCAGCAGTAGACCTGATATTGTTTTCCTTACTATCATTTTTGCGACTAGGAGATTTGGCACCCACTTGACTAGAAGATGCATTGTTGAAATTCCCGATGAAATTTGTTGTGGGTTTGATTGCATTAAGATATAAGGATATGGAATGGTCATTAGGAGAGGTATCAATGGTAGTATGTCTTTCATTTTCCCAATCCATAAGTTCAGAATGGATTAAGGGTAAAGGATCCTCAAGTTGAATTATTTCAAAGATATTAGGGGTCAGGATACAGATGTCAGAGATTTCAATATGTATTTCCATGTCTAGAACGATACTCTCGTCAGAATGAACTCTTGTAAGTATCTCTTGATTGTCCTCAATTAATTCAAATTTATCCGAATGTGATTCTAGTTCAAGTGGGCTAGTTGCCAATATTTTCCCTGCATACATATGAACTACATCAACACCTACATCTTCTTCCCTTTCAATTTCAATTTTCTCTTGTATGGTATCATATTCATCTTTTTGTTGTCTAGAAGATGTATCTTCCAATAGAATAACTTGTCCATACCCTAAGACTGATTTATCTATAGCATGTAGAGTATGAGGTTCTATTGGTTCTAGAATACCTTCCTTCCTTTTCTTTGTCTGTAGTACATCTTTTGGTGCAGGAGCACCTAGTTTTGAGTGCAATTTATTCATTTTTGTCTATTTAGTCATAGTTTGGTTTTGGATGGTGAATAAGAGTCTTCTCATAGGTCCCCATATGTTTGAGATATGCTTTGGTAGGTTGTATTTCCATAGTACCATGCATTTGTTCAATTTTGGCTTGTAAGCCCTTGTAAGCCTAAAATGGCATAATCATGCATTTTGGTCTAAAAATTATTGAAAGACTTTGTTTGGAATTAGAGAATGTCATATAATGTTTTTTAGTCATCCTAAATGGTTTAGACAAATAAATAAAGCATGTAATGCAAAAATGCACTTTTTTTGCAAAAATTGTCAATGTTGCTTAACTACTTTTTGCAACTTTGAGCAAAGGGTTGGTTAGGAAAATGATGGAGAGTTAGTTGGGAAAAAAATGGCATATAAATTCCCTAAGAATGAATGTAAGAGGGTTGGTGATTATCTGGAGGAGACCATAATACAATTTGAAGATCACTTTTCAAGTTTATCTTGTGTTTTATCAAATTCTTGAGCAGTAGTTCGTACTTTATGGATTGATTTCTTTACTGTTCTTTGATATTTTCTTTTCCCAAGTTCTTGTAGTTCTCAGGAATCATTGTAACTAGTTTTCTTGTAGGTTTTGAATTGAGTTTTGAATTTTGTAAGCTCTTGGCCTGAGTAAGGGTTTGAGAGATTCAGACATGGTTTTGTCTTGAAGTCCTTAGAGTTCTTCTCAATAACCCTTGCGACTCAAGCCATGGAACCATTGTACAGTGTACATAAATTTTTTTTTGATTTGGAGATCATGGAAAACCCATTAAGCATCATTTCCTAGGTGAGCTCAATCATAGCATGGTTAGGAAATGAATGAAAATATACAAATGCTTGCAAGAAAAGAGTAGGGTTGGAATTGCAGAATGTTTGGCATGAAAAAGTGAGGTGTGGTAGAGCATGTGTGAGAATTTGGAGGTGTGGAAGATCAGGGAAGACACCAAACCCTTGAAAGAAGACCAAAAAAAGCCTAAGCCCCTTAAAACAAGCATTTCTTGGGTACCGTACTTGTACAGTCAAACTGAGATTTATCATTTCATAAATATTAAAGTACTTCCAAATGGGTACTCATATCAAAAATTATTTTGTGTGGGTCTTTGGGGAAATTGTGAATAAATCCACAAAAACCTATTAGGTAGGGTTAATTGGGTCTCTAGGGGTACTAGGCCTAGAAAATAGGGAAAGGAAGGAGCGATGGGGAAATGGATCAAACCCAAAATCTAAACCTATTGATTGGCCTTGGAAAACCCCATAAAACCCTTCTACCACCCCTGCAAGCATTTGATAGAAGTTTGAGAGTGTAAGGTTGGATTACCCTTGTGAATCTCAACCATGCCTAAGCAAACGGTGAGCATATCCTGATTGGGAGACCTCCTAGAGAGTTGGGATGTCTAAACTGATTGATAGACTAGAGAATAATAAAGTGAGCCCACTAAGAGAATACTAATTATATGATGAAATAATAAGTATCTGGTAGAATACTGAGAGGGGGAGTGAATCAGTATACTCAAAAACTGATGCAAACTCCCAAACTCAAAATAAACTTATCAACAAAATAGTTCTATCAAAATAATATCTCAAAGATTACCAACATAAACCGGTTTGACTGTTATACGAACTTAACAGTAAACAACTTCAATCTTGTAAACATCAACAATGCTTAATCAAATATCAACATTTTCAACTCTCATACTTCCAATTATCATGGCTTAATCAAATCAATAAATAAGATCATAACCACAAAAGCATTCACCACTTGACACAAATATTTATACATGGAAAACCCATATAGGTAAAAACCACGGTGATATGAGACTCACAAGAATAGCTATCTAAACTCTTCTGAAGTTTGCCTTGTTAGGAGCCAAGCTTGTTAAAGCTTTACAATAAGTCCTGTTAAGAACTGATTTTGTTAGGAATCAACTGGTTAGGGGATTTTACGAATATGCCTTGATAAAAAGCACAATGCCTTGCTAGGAGTAGCCTTGGTAGAGGATTTGATAATCAAAACTCATGGACCACCGTGTTAGAGGATTTAAACAGCAACCAAGCTTGTTAGAGCTTGCCCTGTTAGGGGATTTCAATTTCTGCTGTGATTGTTAGAAAACAATAGTTTTTTCTTGATCTGTCTGAATAGCACTACATCTGCTTGATCAAATCCTTCTTAAGCCTCAAATATGCCTTCACTCAAACTGCAAATCCATCCTCCATTTAGGCAACCTCAGACTCAACTAATTTCTGCCAACTTTGCCAACACTCAAATAAAACAACATCATCAACCTTAAATACAAATCAAATAGGTCGGTAACACAAAAAACCTAATTCACATCATCAAGATTACAGACAAGTCAGTACAATCTTGACCATTAGAAATCATAACAATCTCTTCACATTTAACAAGAAAATTCCAACCGCTCCATAATCACTGCTTCATCGGACTTGTAACTCATCATGCGATGTGCATTTGATGCAGTCCACTTTGATCCTTTCCAAGACAATCAAACACACTAAAATAACTTGGACTTATCTTCATACAATGACCACATGTGTCACTATCATTACCGCTCAACATCAGATCTTAAACCGACAAACTTTGATTGGCTAGGGTTTAACAAAAATAGCTGGTAGGGTTTACCAGTTACAAAACATAGAAAGGTTTAACCTTATACACTGGTTTAACTTAAAAACTACCATATACTAGTTTACAACATCTTCCATAAAGTTTATCATACTGGTTACAATACAAAAGTAATATCAACAATAACATTAGCAAAATAATGAATACCATTCACCGATTCAATTGACATCAAAGAAAAATATTATTAATGCAATATATATGCAAAATGCCAACAATCTCCCCCTTTGGCATTGATGACAATACAAATATCAATGCCTCTGATTTTTTATTTTGACTAGTGAATAGGAATCCTAGTTTACATACCAAGTATTCACCATGCTCTATCTGTCATCATCCTGTCATTGGTTCATCTAATCAAACACATAATTCTTCTCCCCAGTTACATAATTCTTCTCCCTCTTTGACAATAATTCCAAATTGAAATTAAAATATAATATTAAAATCTCACTTTGTATCAACAACATACTACAACTTGATGCTCCCCTTGTGTACATCCACTTCTTCATCAATCCATGTAAAATTTTATAAGTAGTTCAGGGACTGATGCAATCATCATCATGTTCAACTAACCTCATGAAGGAGTACAACCCCTAGTTGTCTTCTAAGACACTCAAATATAGTCTTAGATAGAGGTTTGGTTAAAATATATGCAAGCTTCTCCTTGGTTGAAACATTCTCTAAGATAACATCTTTACTTTGAACTTTCTCCCTCAAGAAATGATACTTCAATTCAATGTGCTTAGTCCTTGCATGCAAAACATGACTCTTAGAAATATTAATTGCACTCGTATTATCACACAAAATCTTGATAGGTTCTAATATCTTCATCTTAAAACCTTCCAAAATGTGCCTCATCCAAATAGCTTGTGTGCAATTCATATAAGTTGCTACATACTCAGCTTCAGCAGTAGATTGTGAAGTACAACTCTGCTTTTTACTACTCCATGAAACAAGTCTTCCTCCTAGAAAGAATGCTCCACCGGTAGTACTCTTTCGGTCATCAACATTTCATGCCCAGTCAGCATCTGTGTACACCTTTAAATCAAAATTTCCTCCATATGGATACCATAACCCATAATCAACTGTACCTTTCAGATATCTAAAAATTCTCTTGGTTGCTATCAGATGTGCTTCCTTTGGATTCTTCTGGAATCTAGAAACTATACCAACTGTATGGGAAATATTCGATTGACTGTGAACAACATAGTGCAATTTTCCAATCATTGACCTATATTCTTTCTCATCTATAGACTTAGATGTGTCTTCCTTTTACAATTTACAACCTGTAACCATTGGAGTTCCAACTAGTTTACAGTCACTCATGCCAAAAGTCTTCAAAACTTCTTTCACATACTTAGATTGAGTAATGAAAATACTATTCTTCATTTGTTGTATTTGCAAGCCTATGAAATTTTTTATTTCCCCTACTAATGACATCTCAAACTCATTCTTCATTTCATCTGCAAAACTATTGCTCATGACATCATTACCTCCAAATATAATTTCATCAACAAATACTTCACTAACCAGTATTTTATCTCCTTTAGAATTGAGATAAATGTTATTGTCATCACTGGTTCTTGCAAATCCTATCTTCATTAGATGTGTATGAATCCTTTCATACCATGCTCTGGGTGCCTGCTTTAATCCATACAAATCTTTATGCAATTTGCATACCATGTCTTCTTTGTTTGTCAATGCATAACCATCAGGCTGCTCTATATAAACTTCTTCCAATATCCCATTCAAAAATGCAGACTTAACATCCATCTGGTATACCTTGAACTTCTTGTGAGTTGAAAATTCAAGTAATGTTCTTATTCCTTCCAGTCTTGCTACTGGTGCAAAAGTTTCTCCATAATCCTCTCCTTCCTCTTGCACATAACCTTTGCAAACTAATTTTGCCTTATTGCGAAGTACAACACCATCCTCATTCAACTTGTTTTTGAACACCCATTTAGTACCTATGACATTCTTGTTTATCGATCGAGGTACCAAGGTCCAAGTGTTGCTCTTCTCAATTTGGTCCAATTCTTCTTCCATTGCCTTAACCCAATGATCATCACAAAAATAATCCTTAGCACTTCTTGGTTCAATGGTGGAGATCATGTAAGAGTTCTCTCTAACTCTTCTTCTAGTAAGTACTCCAGCATCCTTATCCCCAATAATCTTCTTAGGACTGTGATTCAATCATACATATTTAGGAATAACATGATCATTCTCCTCAGGTTCAGCTTCTTCTTCATCATCATCTTCTTCTAAAATTATATGTTCTAGTTGAACAAGTACATCAGGATTTGTCTTACCGATTTTAGATTTAACTATTTCAGGTTCTAAAAGCAAAATGCAAGGATCTTCATCCTTTTTCTTTGAACTGGTTCCTTCTGAAACTTTAGGACATTCATCTACACGAACATCAACACTCTCAACAATTCTCTGAGTCCGGTTATTGAAACATTTATAGGCCTTACTCTTGGTGGAATAGCCAATAAATATGCCTTCATCACTCCTCGCTTCAAACTTGCTAATGTAATCACCTCTTTTAATAAAACATTTACTACCAAAGGTCTTAAAATAACTAACATCAGGTGAACTTCCATACCAATACTCATAAGGTGTCTTGTCTTTACCTTTTTTCACTAGAACCCAATTCATTGTGTAGACCGTTGTACTTACATCTTCTCTCCAAAAAAAAATTTCCACATCTACTTGTATCAACATAGTCCTAATAGCTTCAATCACTGACTAGTTGTTTCTCTTTGCTATACCATTCTGTCGTGGTGTCCTTGGTGTAGAAAGTTTCCACTTGATACCATTCTCATCATAATACTTAGTGAAATCCTCAGAAGTGAATTCACCGCCTTGATATGTTCTCAGACATTTAATCTTTTTTCCACTCTCTTTTTTAGTTAAGGCCCTGAATGCCTTGAATTTACCAAAATCTTCATTCTTATCTTTCAAGAATGTGATCCACATCATCCTTGAACAGTCATCAGTGAAGATCATGAAATATATATCACCTAAAATGCTTCTAGTTTGTATTGGTCCATATAGATCTCTATGAACCAAATCTAACAAATGCTCCACTGAGAAGGATTTGCTCTTGAAAGTAGAGGAAGTCATCTTCCCTAACTGACATTCTTTACAAAGAATATTAACCAGTTTGTCTATCTGAGGTAAACTTCTTGCTGTCTTAGACTTACTCACTTTAACAATATTGTCAAAATTTATATGACAAAATATTATATGCCAAAGCCAGCTATCATCTATCTTTGCAATCAAACAATTGCTAACTTTAGGATTAAGATGAAATAGATTACCTCTGGTCTGTTTACCGGTTGCAATCAATTCACCTTTGTTGTCAAATATTTTGCACATGCCATTTCTAAATTCCAGTGGGTATCCTTTGTCATTCAGTTGTGCCACACTCAGAAGATTGTGCTTAAGACCTTCAACCTAATAAACATCATCATCACTGCTCTTCCCATTAAGAGAAATAACTCCATTTCCTTTAACCATACAAAGTTAATCATTGCCAAATATGACAACACCACCATCAAAATCTTTCAAGGAAAGGAATTCTCTCCAATCACCAGTCATGTGATGTGAACAATCACTATCAATGATCCAATCATCAGAGTTATCCATCATGGACACTAAAGCCTTTTGGTCAAATGTCTCTTCCTTAATAGCCACAAACACAATATCTTCACTACCATCATCATCAGATTCATCATCAGTAATAACACTGTCAATAGCTATAAGACAGTCTCTCTTGCCTTTACCCTTATACTTCTTAAGTTTGTCTCTCTTGTGTTCATTTTCACTATTAGGGCAATTAGCTACTAAATGACCAATCTTATTGCAAGCAAAACATTTGAATGGTAGCTTACCTCTGTATTTACCAGTGCCTCTAGGTAGTTGTTTTTCCAACATGCTTCAAGCTCTACTAAACTGTCTTCATCATCAGCATCTCTGTTGGATCTGCATTCATAGCTATGGCTGGTATCTCTACTTCTTCTCACAGATGGGTTAGAGACATAAGCTCTGAATGCAGATTTTGATTTTTGTACACTACCATCATAGTCATTTAACTCAAAAATAGTAATTTTGCCAATTATAGAGTCAAGAGTTACCTTTGTCTTGTCAATGGATTTCAGCTCCTGAATAGTTGCAACTCAAATAGAATAGACCGGTAGCAAGGTTCTCAGTACCTTACTGATCACTGTGGCATCTTCCACTTTCCCTCCTGCACTTTTTATTTCACCAACTATTTCTTTAATCCTTTGACCATACTGTTGGATATTCTCACCTTCAGACATTCTCATGTCATCAAACTTTCCTCTTAAAGTCTCCTCTTTAGCAATCTTAACATGTTCATCACCACTATAAATCTCTTCAAGTTTTTTCCACACTTCTTATGCAGTTTCAAGACCATGAACATCTACATATTTAGCATCAGACAGGGAACTTATAATAGCCTCTAATGCTTGATGGTTATCTTGTTGTCTTTCTTCTGGTCGTTAGTTAGAGTACCATTAGGTGCAACATATTGAGGTTCTACATGCTCCCAATACTGACTACCAAGACTTTTGATATAAATATTCATTTTGTCACTCCAAATTCTATAGTTCTCTTTGTTGAACTTAGGACCTTCTTTCTTCATCATGATCTACAAGATCTTTTCCTCAAGTTGTTAGGCTTATCTATCTAAGAGTACCTAAGACGCTCTGATACCAATTGATGATATGATGAAAGAATGAGTGTCTAGTAGAATACTGAGAGGGGAGGTGAATAAGTATACTCAAAAACTGATACAACCTCCCAAACTCAAAATAAACTTATCAACAAAATAATTCTGTCAAAATAATATCTCAAAGATTAACAACATCAACTAGTTTGACTATTATACCAACTTAATATTGGCATATGTGCAGAGTTTGATGACATGATGGTATTATATGTTGTCATTGATGTCAATATGCTAAAGTATGAACTGACATATTAAAGTACGCAAACTGGCAAGAAAACCGATATGATGATGTAAACCGGTATACGTGAAAAAGTGAAGCGGTATGTTTGTTCAAGGTGAACTGGTATGTTGGAATGAGAACCGGTATATGCAAATATTGTATTGGAGTTTCATTTGGCATGACTACCAGTTGGTAGTCTCATCTTCTGGGTTTCTAGTTGATGTGTTGCATGTGTGATTCAACCGATGACATCTTGTGATGAGTTAGCATTGTAATGAAGATCAAATCGTGTTGCCACGTCAGCCTTGTGCGCGTGAAGGATTTCCTTGAGGATCTTGCATGTAGAAGATTGATCCTATCCACCTTGGGAATGTGCGAAGTCTCTGTAAATGGTGGAGAGTGCATGATGGGTTATCAGCTTCCTAAAGCGGCAAAGAATGAATGCTGGACAATGTCTTGAGATCTGTTCAAGACTGTTGTATTCAATGCAATGTGATTAACGGTCAGGATTGAACCGACTCAATTGTTAAACCTAAATGTTTAGGGTTTAGGGTTTATGCTACCGACCTATCTATTTCTATAAGGTCGATGATGTTTTTCATTTTGTTTTTGTTGGCAAATGTTATGTGTGTATCCAAGTGAAGAGATACTTGATTCTTGCTAGACCGGAGAAGTGTGTTGATACCTGTAGAGTGTAATTGCATAAGCAAAGGAGCTAAAGAGGGTCTACCTTGGCATTGTGTGTTGTTATTAGATCAATGTATTACCTATTGACTTCTAACCATTTCAGCAGTTGGAAAATCTCTTAACCGGGTAGCTTTAATAGGCTTTTGTGGAAATCCTTTAACAGGGCGACTCAATTCAATGAGTTCTTCAAATCCTCTTGTGAGGTAGCCTCTAACAAGGTTCTAACCTTTAACCGGGTATTTAGCCATCCCTTAACCGGGTGATCCCTAGTAGGATCAGTTCCAAGCAGAACCTATTGTAAAAGTCTTTAACCGGACTAGGCTCTTAACAGAGCGGACTTTAGAAGAGTTCAAAGAACAACTTGTGGGTATTCATCCCCACTGTGGTTTTTCCCAGTTGGGTTTCCACATGAAAAATTAGTGTGTCATGTGTGATACTTTTCATGTGATAGTTTAGTGTTTTATGTTAAGTGGTAATGCAAGTTGATTCAATGATCTTAAGTATTTCTGATGTTTTACTTGCCTAAGCTTAAGGGTGAAGTGGAAATGAGATATTAGATTGTGTAGAGAGCTAAGAGTTACCGGTTTATGTCTTTCACATTCTCATTGTGTTTTATTGGCAGTGCTATGTTTTAGACCGGTGTTATTGTTTACCAGTTAAATGCAGTCTGTGCAGTCAAACCGGTTTAGGGGAAAGTTTGTTTTGTCTGTACTAATTCACCCCCCCCTCTCAATACCGGTTTGGTACTAATTGTTCATCATTATTCATCAATTGGTATCAAAGTGTCCTCTAGGTCCTCTGTGTTGTAAGCTTAACTGCTTGAGGAAAAATATCCTATTCTAATGATGAAGAGGGAAGGTCCAAAGTTCAACAGAGATAACTTTAAGATATGGAAGGAAAGAATGAACATCTACATTAGAAGCATGGGAGCTCAACACTGGAGCTATGTTGAGAATGCTTATGTTATTCCTACCGGTACTCTCACCGATGATCAAAGAAGAGAGATTCAAAAGAATGGGCAAGTCATGGAAGCCCTAATCAGTAGTTTATCTAACATTGAGTTTATTAATGTTCAGGATAAAGACAATCCCAAAGAAGTATGGGATGCTCTGGAGAATATCTATGGTGGTGATGAGCATGTGAAACATGCTAAGGAAGAGAGCCTTAGGGGAAATTTTGAAGACATGCGGATGGTTGAAGGAGAGACCATTCAACAATATGGGATAAGAATTAAAATTGTTGTTGGAGACATCAAGAGTGCAGGAGGTAAAATAGATGATTCCACTGTTGTTAGCAAAGTCTTGAGATCCTTGTTATCAGTCTATGCAATAAGGGTTGTTGCTATTCAAGAGTTGAGGTCTATAGACAAGACAAAGGTATCCCTAGACTCCATCATTGCTAAGTTGACTGTATATGAGCTAAATAATTATGATGGCAGTATTCAGAAGACTGCATCAGCCTTTAGAGCATCTTCTGCACCATCTAGAAAAGGAAAAGAAGCAAGTACCAGTTGTGAACCAAGACAAAGCATAGAAATGGATGATGAGGAGATCCTGATGGAATTTGAATCTCTTCTTGCCAAGAGACTTCCTAAGGGAACTTGTAAATACAGAGGTACACTCCCTTTGTAATGCTTTTCTTACAATAGGATAGGACACATTGCTATAAACTATCCTAATGGTGATAATAAGGACAAACCAGAGAAGTTCAAGAAGTTCAAGGGAGGAAATAGGAGAAATTTTTTTGTAGCAGTTGATGAAGGTGTCACTGATGAAGAATCAAAAGATGAAGAAAGTGAAGACAATGTGTTTGTAGCAGATAAGGAAGATTTGTCAGACAAGAAGGCTCTTGTCTCCCGCTTTGATAATTCCAATGAGTGGATTATTGACAGTGGTTGTCCTCACCACATGACTGGTGACCAGAGTAAGTTTATGTCTTTGGAAGAGTATGATGGTGGTGTGGTCTGATTTGGCAATGATGCACCATGTATGGCAAAAGGAAGAGGGTCCATCTCTCTAAATGGAAAAAGTAGTGTTGATAATGTGTATTGGGTGGAAGGTCTCAGGCACAACCTTTTGAGTGTTTCCTAGCTGAATGATAATGGACTCACTCTGGAATTCAGAGATGGAGTGTGCGAAATAAAAGGAAAGAGTGGTGAACTGATGGCCATCGGTATGCAAACCAGAGGTAACTTATTTCAGCTAAATGCAAATATTAGTACATGTCTAATGGCTAAGTTTGATGATAGTTGGATATGGCATACGAGACTCTGCCATGTAAACTTTGATAATATTGTGAAGGCCAGTAAGATCAAGGTAGTTAGAGGATTGCATGTGCTGAGTAAACCAGAGAATCCTTTGTGCAGAGAATGTCAACTGGGGAAAATGTCTTCCTCAACCTTCAAAGGTAAATCTTTCACTATAGACAACTTACTTGATCTTGTGTATACTGATTTGTGTGGTCCTATGAAAACTAGGAGTGTGTAGGGAGATAGGTATTTTATGATTCTTACTGATAATTGCTCAAGAATGATGTGGGTCACATTCTTGAAAGACAAGTCTGAAGCTTTTGGAAAATTCAAAGCCTTTAGAGCATTGGTTGAAAAATAAAGTGGTAGGAGAATCAAATGCCTTAGAACTGATCAAGGAGGAGAATTCACTTCCGATGAATTCAACAAGTACTGTGAAGAGAACAACATCAAGAGGCAACTGTCTAACCCCTGGACTCCACAACAAAATGGCCTAGTAGAGAGAAACAACCGAACTGTAGTTGAAGTAGCTGGAACAATGTTGATCCAAGGAAAAGTTGCTCACACTTTTTGGAGAGAAGCGGTGAGCACTGCAGTCTACACTATGAACTAGGTACTCATCAAGAAAGGTAAGGATAAAACTCCTTATGAGTATTGGATTGGTAAGAAACCAGTGGTAAGCTACTTTAGAGTGTTTAGTAGCAAATTTATATCAAGAGAAGTGAACATCAGAGCAAGTTTGATGCAAAATGTGATGAGGGAATATTTCTAGGGTATTCCACCAAGAGAAAAGCTCTCAAATGTTTCAACAAGAGGACTCAGAGAATTATTGAAAGTATCAATGTTAGAGTTGATGAAACCTCTGAGAAACCTGAGGTAACCAATAGTGAGCAAGAGGGAGATGAACCAGTTGTAACCTTCTGGGAACCGGCTGCAAAACAACATAGTACCAGCAACAGTGCTCCTACATCAGTAGATGTTGATGCTCATGAAGATGAGGATGAAGAAGAAAAGAAAGAGGAAACAACCAAGATCATTCCTAGGTATGTAAAGATGAATCATGATCCAAAGCAGATCATAGGAGACAAGGATGTAGGAATTCTTACAAGAAGAAAGGTCAGAGAAAACTCTTGCATGATTTCTGATTTTGAGCCTAAAACATTTAAAGAGGCACATAAAGATGAAGACTGGATCAAGGCAATGGAAGAGGAACTTGACTAGATAGAAAAGAATGGTACATGGTCTTTGGTACCTAGACCTAAGCATAAAAATGTCATTGGCACCAAATGGGTTTTTAGAAATAAGCTGAATGATGATGGCATAGTGGTAAGAAATAAATCCAGACTCATGTGTAAAGGATATGCTCAAGAAGAAGGGGAAGATTATGGAGAAACCTTTGCTCCAGTAGCTAGATTGGAAGGAGTTTGTATGCTTCTTGCATATGCAGCCTTCAAGGGATTCAAAGTATATCAAATGGATGTAAAATATGCATTCCTGAATGGAATACTTGAAGAGAAGGTGTATATGGAGCAACCAGATGGATTTGCCCTATCAAAAGATAGTGACATGGTGTGTAGGCTACATAAAGCCTTGTATGGATTGAAGCAAGCACCTAGAGCATGGTATCAATGCTTACACTCCCATCTTGTGAAGATTGGATTTGAAAGAACAAGTGAAGATAGCAATATCTATTTGAAGTCAAAAGGAGATCAGATTCTGATCTGTGAAGTATTTGTTGATGACATAATTTTTGGTGGAGATGACAAGATGAGTCGTGACTTTAGAGATGAGATGAAGAAGGAATTTGAGATGTCACTTATAGGGGAGATTAAGTTCTTCATTGGACTACATATTCAACAAATGAAAGATGGTATCTTTATCACTCAGTCCAAATATGTCAAAGAGGTGTTGAAGACCTTTGGCATGGAAGACAGCAAACTGGTTAGTACACTAATGGTGACCGGTTGTAAATTATCAAAAGAGGATGAATCGGCATTGGTGAATGAGAAGGAATACCGATCAATGATTGGTAAGTTACACTATGTGGTACATAGCAGACTGGACATTGCACATGCAGTAGGCATTACTGCACGGTTCCATAAATGTCCAAGAGAATCCCACTAGGTAGCAGTCAAGTGGATTCTTAGATATCTGAAGGGAACTATTGACTATGGATTATGGTATCCATATAGTAATGATTTTAACCTCAAAGTGTTTACAAATGTTGATTGGGTTGGTAATATGGATGATCGAAAAAGCACAACCAGTGGTGCATTATTTCTTGGTGATAGACTATTCTCATGGATGAGTAAGAAGCAGAGTTGTATCTCCCAGTCTACTGTAGAAGCGGAATATGTTGCAGCATTTATGAACTACACCCAGATAATTTGGATGAAGCATGTATTAAGTGGTTTCAAGGTTCCTGTATCTGAACCAGTGAGTATATTATGTGACAACACAAGTGCAATTAATATTTCCAAGAATCCGGTTTTGCATGCTAGAACTAAGCACTTCGAGCTCAAGTATCATTTCTTGAGGGAAAAGGTTCAGAACAAAGAGGTTGTATTGGAACAGTTAGTAGACATATTCACCAAGCCTCTACCGAAGGCTACATTTACCTATTTGAGAGGTGAATTAGGGGTGTTGCCCCTTCAAGAGGTGAACTAAAGGTGTGTGCTCCACATCAGTCAGGTATTGCATTCATAAAAAAAAATTTGGATTGGTGTGTTGAAGGATGCTACTCCTTAGGGAGAGCCGCATAGTAGAACATAGAAGTGTGTGCCTCCACTTTGGCATTGTTGTCAAAGGGGGAGAAGATGTGAAGCAGAAAGATATCTTTGTATATTGCCATCAATGCCAAAGGGGGAGATTGTTGGCATATGTGTAGAGTTTGATGACATGATGATATTGTATGTTGTCATTGATGTCAATATGCTGAAGTATGAACCAGCATATTAAAGTAGGAAAACTAGCAAGAAAACTGGTATGATGATGTAAACCGATATATCTGAAAAAGTGAAGCGGTATTTTTGTTCAAGGTGAACCGGTATATGGAAATATTATATTGGGGTTTCATTTCGCATGACTATCAGTTGGTAGTCTCAGCTTCAGGGTTTCCAGTTGATGCATTGCCTGTGTGATTCAACCAATGACATCTTGTGATGAGTTAGCATTGTAATGAAGATCAGATCATGTTGCCACATCAACCTTGTGTGCATGAAGGATTTCCTTGAGGATCTTGCATGTAGAAGATTCAATCCTATCCACCTCGGGAATGTGTGAAGTCTCTATAAACAGTGGAGAGTACATGATGGGTTATCAGCTTCCTAAAGAGGCAAAGAATGAATGTTGGAGAACATCTTGAGATCTGTTCAAGACTGTTGTATTCAATGCAGTGTGATTAAGGGTCAGGATTGAACCGACTAAATTGTTAAACCTAAATGTTTAGGGTTTAGGGTTTATGCTACTGACCTATTTGTTTCTATAAGGTCAATGATGCTTTTCATTTTGTTGTTGTTGGCAAATGTTATGTGTGTATCCAAGTGAAGAGATACTTGATTCTTGCCAGACCAGAGAAGTGTGTTGATACCTGCAGAGTGTAATTGCAAAAGCAAAGGGGCTAAAGAGGATCTTCCTTGGCATTGTGTGCTATTATCAGATCAGTGTATTACCTATTGACTTCTAACCATTTTAGCAGTTGGAAAATCCCTTAACCGGGTAGATTTAATAGGCTTTTGTGTAAATCCTTTAACGGGCTGACTCAATTCAATGATTTCTTCAAATCCTCTTGCGAGGTAACCTCTAACATGATTCTAACCTTTAACCGGGTATTCAGACATCCCTTAACCCAGTGATCCCTAGCAGGATCAGTTCCTAGCAGAACCTATTGTAAAAGTCTTTAATCAGACTAGGCTCTTGACAGAGAAAACTTCAGAAGAGTTCAAAGAACAACCTGTGGGTATTCATCCCCACCGTGGTTTTTCCCAGTTGGGTTTCCACGTGAAAAATCAATTTGTCATGTGTGATACTTTTCATGTGATGGTTTAGTGTTTTATGTTACGTGGTAAAGCAAGTTGATTCAATGATCTTAAGTATTTTTGATGTTTTACTTGCCTAAGCTTAAGGGTGAAGTGGAAATGAGATATTAGATTGTGTAGAGAGCTAAGAGTTACTAGTTTATGTCTTTCACATTCTCACTGTATTTTACCGGTAGTGCTCTGTTTTAGATTGGTGTTACTGTTTACCAGTTAAGTGCAGTCTGTGTAGTCAAACCAGTTTAGGGGAAAGTTTGTTTTGTCTATATTGATTCACCCCCCCTCTCAATACTGATTTGGTACTAACTATTCATCATTATTCATCATTTAATAGTAAACAACTTCAATCTTGTAAATATCAACAATGCTTAATCAAATATCAACATTTTCAACTCTTATGCTTCCAGTTATCATTCCTTAATCAAATCAATAAATAAGATCATAACCACAAAAGTATTCACCACTTGACACAAATATTTATACGTGGGAAACCCAAATAGGTAAAAACCACGGTGAGATGAGACTCACAAGGATAGCTATCTGAACTCTTTTCAAGTTCGCCCTGTTAGGAGCCAAGCCTGTTAAATCTTTACAATAAGTCATGTTAAGAACTTATTCTATTAGGAATTACTCGGTTAGGGGATTTTACAAATATGCCTCGATAAAAAGCACAATACCTTGTCAGGAGTAACCTTGATAGAGGATTTGAGAATCCAAACTAATGGACCACCTTGTTAGAGGATTTAAACAGTAACCAAGCTTGCTAGAGCTTACCCTGTTAGGGGATTTCAATTTTTGTTGTGATTGTTAGAAAACAACAGGTTTTTCTTGATCTGTCTGAATAGCACTACATCTGTTTGATCAGATCCTTCTTAAGCTTCAAATCTGCCTTCACTCAAACTGCACATCCATCCTCCGGTTAGGCAAATTTACACTTAACTAATTTCTTCTAACTTTGCCAACACTCAAATAAAACAACATCATTGACCTTAAATACAAATCAAATAGGTTAGTAACACAAAAAAAACTAATTTACATCATCGAGATTATAAACAAGTCAATACAATCTTGACCATTAGAAATCATAACAATCTCTTCATATTTAAAAAGAAAATTCCAACTGCTCCATAATCACCGCTTCTTCAGACTTGTAACTCATCATGTGTTGTGCATTAGATGCAATCCACTTTGCTCCTTTCCAAGACAATCAAAGGTGCCAAAATAACTTGAACTTATCTTCATACAATGACCACACATGTCACTATCATTACCGCTCAACATCATATCTTAAACCAACAAACTTTGATCAGTTAGGGTCTAACAAAAACAACTAGTAGGGTTTACCATTTACAAAACATAGAAAGGTTTAACTCTATACACCAGTTTAACTTACAAACTACCATATACTGGTTTACAACATCTTCCACAAAGTTTATCATGTCGGTTACAATACAGAAGTAATATTAGCAAAATCATGAATACCATTCATCGGTTCAATTGACATCAATGACAACATATCATTAATGTAATCTATATGCAAAATGCCAACATATACTTGACTACCTTTTGATAAAGAACTAACTCTCTTTGAGGGTTTCTCCCCATCACAGTGGTATCAGAGCAGCAAGATTTGGGAAGATTCTAGTACATGACAGACACTGAATCAGTAGGAGAGAAGAGTCTAAGGATGGTGACTAATGCAAAGTTAGCCAAGAAGGTAGAAGATCAAGAGGAATAAAATAGGATCCTCAAAGAAAGATTACTACAATTGGAGAGAAAACTAGACATAGTTGAGGATAAAACTGAGAAAGTGACAATTAAGGTCAATGAAGGGAAGGGAAAAGAAGTTGTAGAAGAGGATAATACACCTGAACTAGACCCTATTCTACCTAAATAACCTTTCCTTAAAGTAATTAAATCCTTAAGAGGAAAATACTTGGAAGGAGTGCCACTTTTTAATGGAAAAATGGAGCTTGAAGTAGTCATGGAATCGATAGAGGGATTGGAGAATCACTTTGAATGTGATGGGATTAGTGAGGCACAAAAGGTGAAAGTGGCCAAGTCTAGATTGAGAGGAGAAACCTTGACTTGGTGGAAATTTATCCAAGAAGAGAGGCAAAAAGAGGGTAAGAACCCAATAGCTACTTGGAAAGGCATGTTAGCCAAGGTGTAAGAAGCATACATCCTCGAGGATTATGAGATTTAGCTACACAAGAGGAGACAAAATTTGAGGCAAAGAGACTTGGATGTGAGTAGCTACATTGAGGAATTTCAAAAGTTGTGTCTGAGGTCCAAGGTGGTGGAAGATGAAAACATCAAGATAGCCAGATACTTGAATGGCTTGAGATGGAATATTCAAGAGGAAATGAGTTTGTTAAGTCCTAGTACCATGCATAAGTGTTATCAATTGGCACTGAAGGTGGAAGAAAAGAGAAAAAAGAAGCAAGAGAAAAGAAATAGAGGTAGATGTAGAGGAAGAGATGGCAGAGGTCAGAGAGGTAGCTTTGGTGGAAGAAGTGTAGACCAAAGATCCCAAGGGGAATCCAAGTTGGTTGAGAAAAGTGGGGATTCCAATAGCAAGAGAAGCTATAGAGGAAGGGGATCTAGCAACTCTAGTAGAAGAAGGTCTAGTGGATTAGGAAGAGGGTCCTATTTTGTCACCATGAAGTGCTACAATTTCCATCAACTTGGACACCCGGCCTATAGATGCCCTAAGAATTCTTCTTCATCCCAAGGAGGTGAGAGGAGAGTAAACTATGCTCAAGAGGATGCAACAAATATGAAAGCATCATAAGTGAGTTTGGATTCAGAGGATGGAGAGAACCTTATGATAAGAAGAGTCTTGATTAAAGAATCGGTTAAGGAGGAACCTAGCCAAAGGAGATCCTTGTTTAGAATAAAATGCAAGATCATGGGAAAGGTATGTAGAGTAGTGGTGCATTCAAGATCCACAGACAACATAGTGTCAAAGGAAGCGGTGAGTAAGTGCAATTTGTCAAGAATGCCACATAGTGATCCCTATAGAGTGATGAATAATGATGAATAGTAACTACTCAATAGATACTGAGAGGGGGGCTGAATCAATATAGACAAAAACTTCCTTAAACCACTTTGACTGCAAAGACTGCACTAACTAGTAAACAGTATCACCAATCTAAAACAGGACACTATTGGTAAAACATAGTGGGACTGTGAAACACATAAACCAGTAACACTTAGATCTTCACAAAACCTAATAACTCATTTCCACTTCACTCATATGCATAAGCAAGTAATACATCATTAGAAATATAAAGACCACTGGATCAACATGCTTTTACCACTTAACAGAAAACACTAATCATCACATGAAAAAGCATCACACATGAGACACTTATTTTTCACATGGAAACCCAACTGAGAAAGACCACTGTGGGGATGAATACCCACAAGTTGTTCTTTGAACTCTTCTGAAGTCCGCTATGTTAGGATCCTTGTCCGGTTAAGGGATGGCTAAATACCCGGTTAAAGGTTAGAACCCTATTAAAGGTTACCTTGCAAGAGGATTCGAAGAACTCAATGAATTTGAGTCACCCTATTAAAGGATTTACAGAAAGCCTGTTAAAGCTACCCGGTTAAGGGATTTTCCCACTGCTGAAATGGTTAGAAGTCAACAGGTAAAACACTTATCTAATAATAGCACTCAATGCCAATGCAGATCCACTTTAGTTCCTTTGCTTCTACAATCACACTCTGCAGGTATCAACACACTCTCTAGTTTGGCAAGAATCAAGTATCTCTTCACTTGGATACACACATTACATTTTCCAACAACTTTACAATGCAAATCATCATCGACCTTATAGACAACAGATAGGTCAGTGGCATAAACCCTAAACCCTAAACATTTAGGTTATCAATGCAGTCGGTCCAAATATGATTGTTCAAACACATTGCATAGTGTAAAACGATCTTGAACAAATCTCAAGACATTCTCCATCGTTCGTTCCTTGCCACTTCTGGAAGCTAGTAACCCATGATGCACTCTCCACCATTTATTGAGACTTCTCACATTCTCGTGGTAGATAGGATCAATCTTCTTCATGCAAGATCCTCAAGGAAATCCTTCACGCACACAAAGCTGATGTGGCAACATGATCTGATCTTCATTTCAATGCCAACTCTTCACAGAATGTCATCGGTCGAATCACACAGACTTGGAATGCATCAACCGAAAACCTTGAAGCTGAGACTACCAACCTATAGTCATACCAAATGAAAACCCCAATACAGAACTTTCCATATACCGGTTCACATTCCAATATACTAGTTCACATTCCAATATACCGGTTCACTCTTCAACATACCGGTTCACTTTTTCACATATACCGGTTCACATCATCATATTGGTTGTCTTGCTAGTTTGCTTACCTCAATATACCGGTTCATACATTAGCATATTGACATCAATGAAAACATACAATATCATCATGTCATCACACTCTGCATATATGCCAACATAGAATTACATGGCTCAACAAGGGGTGGCATGTTGTTATGAATGAACAAACTTGGGTGGAGTTCACTATAGGAGGCTACAAGGATAGAATCTTGTGTGATATCTTGCCTGTGGATGGTTGCCATCTTCTCTTAGGTAGGCCATGGTAGTTTGACAGAAAAGCAATACACCATGGAGAGAAGAATGCTTATACCTTTCAAACGGATGGAAACACCTACAAAATTTAGTCTATAGGTGATCAAGTAGAGGGCAGATCAAAAGGTCCTATTGTGCTGCTAGTTGGTGAGAAAGATTTCATCAACACACAAGGAAGGAGAAGGAGTGGGGTTTGTCATTGTTGTAAAGCCAAAAGAAGATAGCAAAGAGAAGGTGTGTATTCCTAAAGAAGTGCAGCAGGTCCTAAATCAGTTTAAGGACATCATTAGTGATGGAACACTAGCTACATTGCCTCCTCAATGTGCCATAAGTCACCAAATTGATTTCATACCTAGAGCTTCATTAACCAATAAGGAAGCTTATAAGATGACCTTGGATCAGAACAAGGAGATAGCCAAGAAAATACAAGAACTCTTAGACAATGGACTAATAAGGAAAAGTATTAGTGCATGTGCAGTACCCACTATTTTGGCCCCAAAGAAGGGAGGTACTTGGAGACTTTGCATAGATTCTAGAGCTATAAACTGGATTACTATCAGATATAGATTCCCAATTCCAAGAATTGAAGACTTGATGGATTGTTTGGGAGGTGTTTAATACTTCACCAAGATAGATCTCAAGAGTGATTACCACCAAATCAGAATAAAGGAGGGTGATGAGTGGAAGACAACCTTCAAGACCACAAAAGGACTCTATGAATGGCTTGTTATGCCATTTGGACTCACAAATGCTCCTAGCACATTCATGAGACTCATGAATGAAGTAATCAAGGACTACATTGGTAAAAAAAAAATTGTTTACTTAGATGACATATTAATTTTTAGCAAGTTTAAAGATGAACATCTTAAGCATATAGAAATTGTATTGAGGAAACTATGTGATGATCAACTAACCATGAATTTGGAGAAATGTGAGCTTATGAAACAGGAGTTGGTGTATCTTGGGTTTTTAGTCTCAAGAGGTGATTTGAAGATGGATACCTCTAAGGTGGAAGCCATAATCAGTTAGCCTACACATAAGACAACAAGTGAAGTAAGAAGTTTTCATGGCTTGGCTCAATTTTATAGAAAGTTCATCAGAGTTAGAAGATTTAGTGAAATATGTGCACCCATGCTTGAGACAATCAAGGGAGGTATGAGAACCAAGTTTGTATGGACAAAGGAAGAAAAAAGAGGATTTGATTTCTTGAAGACAAAGGTGGCTACTCAACCAGTGCTCATCCTACCAAGCTTTGACAAGATCTTCACCATTGAATGCGATGCAAGCAACATAACGGTTGGAGCAGTTTTAATCCAAGACAATAGACCGGTTGCCTTTTTCAGTGAGAAGCTAAATGATGCAAAGAAAATGTATTCTTCCTATGATTTGGAATTGTATGCACTTGTCCAATCTCTTAGGAAATGGAGGCATTATTTGCTGCCTAAGGAATTTGTGGTTTACACTAATAATCAAGCTCTTAGCTTTCTTAATTATCAAGAAAAGTTAAACCATAGGCATATTAAATGGGTAGAGTATTTGTAGTCATATACCTTTACCATTAAATACAAGAAAGGACAATGTAATAAGGTAGTTGATGCATTGAGTAGGAGATTACTAACAGTGCAAGAAGTGCAGCTCAAAAGTATTGGAATGGAAAGTTTCAAATATTTGTATGAAGATGATGAAGACTTTGCTGATGTCTACAAGGTTTGACAAGGGTTTGGAAACCATTTTCATAGTGAATATGCAGATTACACCTTGCAAGATGGCCTTTTATTCAACAACTATGTGTGCCTAAAGGTTCTATGAGAGAAAACTTGATGCAAGAGAAACACAATGGATGCTTGAGTGGACATTTTGGTTTGAATAAGACTTTGGAATTTGTCCAACGGTTCTACTATTGGCCTAAAATGCAAAGAGATATTAGGAGATATGTGGAGCAATGTGTGGTTTGTCAAAGAGCTAAGGGCACATCTTCCAATTCTAGTCTTTATCAGCCTTTACCAATCCCCAACCGACCATGGGAGTGTGTGAGTATGGATTTTGTTGTTGGTTTGTCTAAAACCAAATCAGATTTTGATAGCATCTATGTTATGGTAGATAGGTTTAACAAGATGGTTCACTTTATTCCATGCAAGGTCACTCATGATGCTAGTCACATTACTCATTTGTTTTTCAAGGAGGTTATTAGAATTCATGGATTACCTATTAGCATTGTATCAGATAGGGATGCAAATTTTATTGGTCATTTTTGGAAGACTTTGAGGCAAAGATTAGGTACTATCTTGTCTTTCAGTTCATCTTATCATCCCCAAATAGATGGCAAAATTGACATGGTCAATAGAACACTTGGAAATCTTCTTAGGTGCCTAACAAATAAGTATGGTCAAGTTTGGGATCAGATCATCCATCAAGCTGATTTTACCTACAATGACAGTGTGAATAGGTCCACCAGTAAAAGCCCTTTTGAGATTGTGTATGGCATTTATCCTAGAGGTTTTTTGGAGCTCAGAGATGGAGGAAAGATGGGACAGCATAGTGGACATGCCTTAGTCAATGCAAGAGGTTCATGAGCAAGTTAGGACAACCCTCCTAGACACCTCTCAAAGGATCAAGGAAAGAGTAGATGAGAAAAGAAAGGATATCCAATTTGTTGTTGGTGACATGGTGATGGTTCATTTGAACAAGGTAATGCTTTAGAAAGGTGTCCCTAGTAAGCTTCAGATGAGAAGAATTGGTCCTTGCAAAATCTTGGCCAAGTATGACAATAATGCCTATAAGGTGGATCTACCTAGTGATATGGCTTTATGACCCATCTTCAATGCTGCAAACATGGTGCAATATAAGGGAACACTTCCAGAGGAGGATAGTAGAGTCTCATAGGCTACTCAAGCACTCTCATACCTTCCCTTGCCGCCTACACCATTACCACAAGCCGATAAGGTGTTAGACTCTCGAATTTAAAAACAAAACAAGGCATACCACCTATATGGAGCACTTGATCAAATGGCAGCATCTTCCAACATCTGAAGCTACTTGGATACCTAAGGAAAACTTTTCTAAGCATGGATTTCCCCTTTATTTCTTGCCTCAAGGAGTCACTTGACTTCTTTTTCATTGGGGGAGTATGGTGCAGGAGCACCTAGTTTTGAGTGCAATTTCTTCATTTTTGTGTGTTTATTCATATTTTGGTTTTGGATGGTGAATAAGAGTCTTCTCATAGGTCCCCATATGTTTGAGATATGCTTTGGTAGGTTGATATCCATAGGACCATGCATTTGTTCAATTTTGGCTTGTAAGCCCTTGTAAGCCTCAAATGGCATAATCATGCATTTTGGTCTAAAAATTATTGAAAGGCTTTGTTTGGAATTGGGACATGTCATATAATGGTTTTTAGTCATCCTAAATGGTTTATACAAAGAAATAAATCATGTAATGCAAAAATGCACTTTTTTTGCAAAAATTGTCAATGTTGCTTGACAACTTTTTGCAACGTTGAGCAACTTTTTGCAACTTTGAGCAAAGTGTTGGTTAGGAAACCGATGGAGAGTTAGTTGGGCCAAAAATGGCATATAAATTCCCTGAGAATGAATTTAATAGGGTTGGTGATTGTCTGGAGGAGACCATAATACAATTTGAAGATCACTTTTCAAGTTTATCTTGTGTTTTATCAAATTCTTGAGCAACAGTCCATACTTCATGGATTGATTGCTTTATTTTTCTTTGATCTTTTCTTTGCACAAGTTCTTGTAGTGCTCAAGAAACATTGTAATTAGTTTTCTTGCAGGTTTTGAATTGAGTTTTGAATTTTGTATGCTCTCGACCTGAGTAAGGGTTTGAGAGGTTCAGACATGGTTCTTGCTTGAAGTCCTTAGAGTTCTTATCAATAACCCTTGGGACTCAATCCATGGAAATATTGTACAATGTACATAATTTTTGTTTTGATTTGGAGATCATGGAAAACCCATTGAGCATCATTTCCTAGGCGAGCTTAGTCGTAGCCCGGTTAGGAAATGATTGAAAATATACAAATGCTTGCAGGAAAAGAGTAGGGTTGGAGTTCCAGAATGTTTGGAATGAAAAAGTGAGGTGTGGTAGAGTATGTGTGAGAATTTAGAGGTGTGGAAGATCAAGTAAGACACCAAACCCTTGAAAGAAGACCAAAAAGAGCTTAAAACCTCTTAAAACAAGCATTTTGTGGGTTCCATACTTGTATGGTTAGACTAAGATTTCTCATTTCATAAACCTTGAAAGAAGACCAAAAAGAGCTTAAAACAAGCATTTCTTGGGTTTTGTACCTATACGGTTAGACTGAGATTTCTCATTTCATAAACCTTGAAGTACTTCCAAAAGGGTACTCATATCACAAATGATTTTGTTTGGGTCTTCAGGGAAATTGTGAACAAATCCACAAAAACTGGTTAGGTAGGGCTAATTGGGGCTCTAGGGCTAATAGGCCTAGAAAATAGGGAAAGGAAAGAGCAATGGGGAAATGGATCAAACCTAAAATCTAAACCTGTTGATTGGCCTTGGAAAACCCCATAAACACCTTCTACCACCCCTGTAAGCATTTGATATAAGTTTGAGTGTAAGGTTGGATTTACCCTTGTGAATCTCAACCATGCCTAAGCAACCAGTGAGCACATCCTGATTGGGAGCCCTCCTAGAGAATTGGGATGTCTAAATTGATTGATAGACTAGAGAATAATGAAGTGATCCCACTAAGACAATACTTGACTACCTTTTCATAAAGAATTGACTCTCTTTGAGGGTTTATCCCCATCATCTTTGTCTTCTATTTCTTTAGATAAGGTCCCTGCACTAATAGATGCTACATCAAATATAGGAAGATTTTTCACAATGGGTTGTTGTTTAGAGTTCAATGGTTTTTCATAAGATTTAGGAGAAAGTGGTATCTATGATAGTGAATATTCTTTGTTCCCTAGATCTCTTAGCTGCATTTGTTGACAAGATTGAGGCAAATGATTTTCCTTGGGATTGTGTGTTTGAAGATGATGTCTCTCTGTTATGTGGAACAATAACCTCTAGGGCCAATTTCAGATTACTACAACACTACAATGCATTTGAGTCTACTGAGATCTTGATTTCCTCCCCATTGTATAGAAATTTTAGGCACTGATGATATATTGATGGAATAGCTTGTATGTCATGTATCAATGGTCTTCCCAAGAGTATTTTGTATGATAAGTCCAAGTCTATAACTTGTCATGTTGTGTCTTTCTGCAAAGGTCCAACTTTGATGGGTAATACCACAATCCCTTTAGAGGAACGCTCTTCTTCATCATATGCTTTGAATGTGATCTTTTTCTTAGGGATCAACTGCATCTTAAGAATAACCTAGAGCACAAACAAGACTCAATGAGCAAATGTTTAAGACAACTACCCCATCTATTAGGACGCATTTAATGAATGTTCTATTAATGAGGACTTTAATTTGCAAGGGAGCATTATGGGGATGTTGCAAGGAATCAATGATTAGATGTGAAGGAGATGGGCTTTGAATATGATCTTCAGAAATAGTTTTGATGGCCATTTTGGATATCCCTTGGGGAACTTCATCCTTGGGTATATTGTTTGGTGAGGATGCTATGGAAGGTTCTTGCAAGTTTTCAAGAGGTGTAGGAATAGATGCCTTTGGAGAATTAATTTTCTTATGGGGGGATGAGCCATTTCTAGACATAGGTGCACGATTTTGATCTTCCTCAGCAAAATTCCTTAGGGATCTCTTTAAGAGTTTCATAAAAGAGCCACCTTTCTTTGGAGATGCATTTGAATCCTTGTGAGGTTTTGACATAGTTGGCTTTTGAGTTTGGACTTGTTTGATTTCTCTGATATGTTGACTTGTTATGTCTTCTTCTTGTATTTTGCTTTGGTATTCCATGTTTCTATGATCTTCAGCTATTTAGAGTGTTTCTATTTATGTTTATTTAATATTTTGTCTTTGCACTCTAGTTAAAATGGGCATACACGTGTGTTGAATATTGTGCAAGGATCCAATTGTATAGAAGGTGTTTTGATAAGTGACCAAATGTCAATGTAGGTATGATTCTAGAGTGATATGACATGAAAATATAATTCAAGTATTTGTAGATTTGTAAGTTTTTCAATCTTAGATTGGAGTGCAATGATGATGATTTTGATAAAACCAAGTCCAATAGGAACAATATATCCTACGATGTGGGATAAGGTTATCCTGATCAAACATTGCATTATTGTGATAAAGGATGATAGATACTGATGAGAAACTATGTTTTGAGTGATCAATTTATCAAAGAGGTGATGATGTTGCACTTTGAGATGTTAGATCTTAAACTTGTTGGAGATGAATACTTGAGCACCAAAATGTCGTGCATGTGTAGTAGGATACCTATAGATGCAACAAAAACACTTAATAGATCATTAAAAGCATGGTTAGAAAATTGAAATCAAATGAAAGATAAACCATAACAAAGCAACCTATCACCTCCTAAGAGATGCGAATGTGGATTTGCTCTAGGATCTAGATAAGGAATCCCAGTGACTTGAGTACACCTAGACGAAGGATTTAAAAGGATATGATATGCAAGCTAGATGAGATTGATTATCCTAGATTTATCCAAGAGGATAATTAAGCTAATAATATGGATGATTAAGCTATGACGATGATGCAATTAAGCTAGAATAGAGATTGATTAAGTACATGATTCAACAATTATGCTAGAAAATGATCAAATAAAGCTAGATCTAAGATACAATTGTCTATGATAACAATACTTAAATGATATGCTAAAATGGATATGCCTATAGTAACCATGCATTAATGATATGAGAGATGGGATCCTTTGTGCTCCAAAATGGGGGATATTTATAGGATTTCCAAGGCTAGGGGTGAGGTGGTAGGAATCAACAATCAAGATTGAGTCTGAAGATATCAAGGGTGAAATTGGAGGACGTTGCATAAGAGGTTTGAGGGAGGGATACTTGTCATCTTTGTGATGACAAGTGTCAAGGAGCCTTTCTCATGAGAGGGAAAGTTTCCAAGGGAGGAGACATGTGGCATAAGTACCATGTGTCTCAAGGGGAGAATATCCACCCCATAGGAGGTTAGGATGTGCAAGATAGGATGGGTTAGGTAAACATAGGATTAGGTGGAATGGGTTAGGTTAGGGGATGGTTGGGTTAGGTGGTTAGAAGTTAGGAGGCATGTGTGGTAATTTGAATTTAAAAATTAAAATAATAGGAAAAGACTAATTAACTTTCAACAACTCATAAATTGATTTGTTTTCATTAATTAGGGGTGTACGTTAGGAAATAGGAAATCATCACAAACAATATAAACATACTAATCATAGCTCAATCACAAAAGCACTCATTGCAATGATCTATCCTAAACACATTCAATAGAGACATAAAGATAAAACATGTAAAAAGATTATGCAAACCAGATGTTCCCTTCATGCGGCTCCATTGTTCTTCTTTCTTCTCCAAATAGTTTTGTTGTAGATCTCACCTTCAAGTGCATAAACCTAATTGAGAAAGCAAGATTGACATTGACACAAGAATACTAGAAGCGTGATTTGACAAAGTGATTAGAAATTCAATAGTTTGATTAGGGATTCAAGAATCAAGGATCAAGGGGTTTGATTGAAGAAATTCATCCAATTTATAGAGAAATTGGAGAAAAAGATCAAATTAGCATGATAGTGATTCGAATGGAAATTCAAATCAAGAATAGCAAAATTATGACATGTCTATGACAAATTGCTATGCAAGGATTTATGACAATTTATGACAAATTTCTATGCAAAGATTTATGACAATTTATGACAAATTTCTATGCAAGGATTTATGACAATTTATGACAAATTTCTATGTCATTTCCATGAATTTAGGAGAGAAATAGGAGGAAATTAAAATTAGGAATTAGAAAATTAAGAAATTAGAGAATTAAGAATTTAGGAATTAAGAAATTGATGAAAATTAGAAATTAGGTAAATTAATTAATAATTTGTCATTTATTAATTAATTCACAAAGAGGAATAATTAGCCAATTAAATGAACATTTAATTATGACAAGAAGACTTAGGATAAATAAATAATTTATTAATCCTAGAGGAAGAAAATGACAAACCAGGTTAAATGATGAAATCACAAAACCCTAGAAGATGAATTAGGTCTTGATGAAAGATAATTGACTCGATTCGATTTGATTTTGGATTGATAAATGACCAATGTGATAAATGATTTGATTGAGAAAATGCGCCAATTGATGAGGAACAATGACAAATTGATCCAAATTGACACGATTGAGAAGGACAACGATCGAACAAGAGGACAAGAATCGATGACAAAATAGATTGCAAAACGACAATATTGAAAATGACCATGATCAATGACAAATTCATCGCAAAATGACAAGATCGAACATGACAACGACCGATGACAAATTGATCGTTAAATGACAATATTGAAAATGATAAGGATTGATGATAAATTGATCGCAAGATTGACAGAAGGACAAAACCCTAATTAGGATTGACGATGTCCAAAATGATGACAAATGAGCATGCACATTGATGCGATAGGATAAAATTGATCAAAATCATGATTGGATAGTATTGTCAACAAGACCAAATTCGAGAGCGAGATAAATGAAGAATGTAGAAGAATGACTCGATGCTCACAAATGATAAAGACCAAGTGTGTGACATAGGAGAAATGTTAATGCGACGCAAAAACCTAAAATGAGGCAATGCGCAAATGTTAAAGTATGACTTTGCAAGCGTTGACCATTTTTAGGTGTCTACATTTTGCCCCTCTTTGAGACAATGCGATTTTAAGCATTGTTTCAAAGAACAATAATGAAAATGCCCCAAACAATGATAATGACATATGCATGCCCCCTCGAGGAATTGGCCGGAAACATGTAGAAAAGAGGCCAATTGATCGATAAAAATGATAGGATCGAACGGACTGACAAGCGGAGATCGGATGCATGAAGGACAAGCAATTGAAGATGCAAAAGACCGTGACCAACATAAGATGGAGGGGATGCACGTCCATCTATGCACTGACAAAGATCTATAAATGGGACCAAAAGAGGGAAAATTGCTCATTTGCACTAGACAAAGAGGAGGATTTGTTGCTCTGGACAAGGACACTTGCAGAGAGATGGTGAACATTCCAATGGTGGATCACCTCGGGGAATGTGTACACACATTCAGACGACCGGACGATGCAGGAGCAGCAGTATGGATCTCAAATACCCATGTTTTCAATTTCATGAATTTTAATTGCATGCTAGACATTGCGGGGCCCACAGGGGATGCAGAAAAGGACTCCTGCGCTTGTGTAGGGCGAATCCTGTGCTTGTGTAGGGTCTTCTGCGCTTGTGTAGGGAGACACAGGCACAGGTTACCTGACACAAGCACAGGTTACCTTACACAGGCGCAATTGTGCAATGCAGACCCTAATTTTGGTCAAAATGACATGCAAATGATCCAGAAAGGGGGGATAAGGGTAGGATAGGTCAGATTAGAGGAAAAAAAACTCTGATTAGACATGAAAATGAGGAAATGCAACCCATAGGAGCAAACCCTAAAACTGACAAAATTTGCCCCAATTGTGATGCAGAGTCGACAGTATCCGTTGATCACACGAGAGAACCGAACAGATTGCTTCATGCTACGACATAGACTCAGGAGCACAGAGAGAGATACCTTAGCAGGACTTGGGATATACTATGTCACATTCATGCCCGAGATTAGGGCAAACATAGGACTGCTTATCGCATTGGCAGAGCGATGGCATTCAGAGACTTCCTCATTCCATCTGGCGACTGGAGAGGCGACGATGACACTGGAGGATGTATGGTGTATCCTCCACATTCTGATCCATGGAGAGATGATAGAGTATGACCTAGTGATAGGGAGAGATGCATTATGCAGATTGTTTGAGTGCGACGCAGATGATCTGGATATCGTTGAGAGGGAGATTGGCTGGGAGACTATGGCATCAGAGTATGATCGATGATACATGGTGATAGCAATGGTGATAGCATGTCTACTAGCAGGAGATAGACAAGGACATGGATTCCCTATTGGATGGGGAAGAGTGCTAGAGCGGATGGCGATAGAGGGGACAGTGTACGCATGAGGACCATGTGTACTGCCTATGCTCTATTTTCAGCTGCATCAGATAGCATATCAGGGAGTTCAAACTTTGAGTTGTGGAGTTACACTGCTACATGTATGGGCATTTGAGCACATAGCCATATGTCGACCGATTATAGATAGATAGGTAGTACCACACCGACCATATGTGTATTGCTATGGTGGAGCATTGAGACAGGGTCCTTTTGGATATATATTGTACTAGCGACATGAGCTAGACAGACTGAGAGAGTTCATATGGAGGCCATATCGTGATTGCCCGAGATGGTCAGATGATAGTGATGAGCTACCATATTGTAGACAGGAGAGGTACCTGATTGGGCGACCAGTGAATCACCAAAGAGTAATTGAGTTGTACCTGCCAGAGAGAGTCAGGCGATAGTTTGGAGAGAGGCAGGATGTACCTAGGAGGACTGCGCACTTTGCCCGATCTCATAGAGAGACGAGTCAGTGGGGGAGTATGATTCAGCCACACACAGCATATGTGGACTTCTCACAGGTACAACAGAGACAGTGGGATTGGAGATTAGATGTGGCAGACACCAGGATGACAGATGAGTATGATAGATGGTTTACACGATGGCGGCCAGTGCCATTGACAGATCCGGATATTCCAGTACCGAGGTGACAGGAGGACTTCCCACTCATAGGAGAGGAGGAGGGAGATGATGAGGATGAGGAGGATGAGGATGGGGATGAGGATGATGGAGATGGGGATGAGGATAGAGATGAGGATGGTGGGGATGATGAGGACAGAGATGAGGATGGTGGGGATGATGAGGACAGAGAGGAGGATGAGGACGAGGACGGAGATGAGGATGGGGAGCAGGAGGCATTACAGGACATACCCATAGAGCCAGAGATAGCTAGGACAGAGGAGATGGAGATATTCAGGGCTACCATAGCAAGTCAGCAGGATCACATTGCGACTTTAGAGAGAGAGATAGCCAGACTCACAGCGGCTCGAGACATAGCAGTAGCGCAGGCACAGCGAGAAGGACAGAGTCACTGAGTATATTGGGTCGATTCGAGATGCCAGTGTACGGGAGCTAGGACAAATGTTGGTAGAGACCGGAGAGGAGATACGCCATTGGAGGACACTATATGAGAGTGCAGTTCCACCAGAGTAGAGAGCACCTTCATATCGGGCACGATCGAGGACAGAGAGCAGGGCACACTCTCGGAGGTCGTTGAGTAGCATGGGGGTGAGTGGACCTATGAGACCACCACAGCCAGGACCAGGAGGGACATCATCCGCAAGACCTTGCAAGGATGAGGAGGACTGAGGGAGCACCCAGTGACAGAGGCACGTGCTCCTTAGATAGACAGTAGGCATTATGTAGTTTGACATTTTGTAGTCAGCCTGCGGACCATACTTAGGACAGATAGTCCGATTTTGTACTCCGATATTATTGTGACATATGATATGATATGCATCGATATGATGGGATGCAATGTGTTATGACTTATGTTATTTTTCCATGTATGGATGACTTATGCACTATTTATGTATCATTATGGAATATGTATGGATATGTTTTTGTTTATGTGTTTTTTGATGCATTGAGAACATGAAATGGATAAAATGCTTGATATGGTGCTTAATGTAATGCAAATGTACTAACCAAATGGATGCAGGATGCAACATATGTGTGCAGGGAAAGCGGAGCACTAGACCAAACTGACTATCCGAACTGACGGAAGAAATGTTAGTAAGAAGAAATGAGACAAAAGACAGTTAGAAATGAAGAAAAACTTGCTTTCAGTAATGCACTTTGTAGGTGAGAACCTTTATTTTTATGTAGCAAAATGGATGCGTAGCATCATGGCATGGAAGGCCAAAGCTGAAATGCAACCCTTTGTACAAAAGACAGACACATCACAGACAAACAACAATCACAATCAAAAAGAAAAGGACCATGATCCATCTCGATCACTCTAAATCACTTAGTGACATCATCGAGCAACATAAGAACATGATCGGAGCCAAAGATAAATCAATAAAAAGATAAGATGCACAAATTCCAACAAAGCAAACAAAACATCTTGATCTTCATTATCAAAAGTTGAAAGCGTTGATAGGACAATCATGCTGTCTGGTTTCAGGACATGCGGTACCCCGTCTAAGACAGGACACAGTCTGGTTTCGAGTATACCACACCCTGTATAAGACCCATGATATTAGTGACAAGGACAAATGATATTGAGGTTGATTGATATGACAACTCGGATCAGTTTGAATGTCTGGTTTGAGTAAAAAAGTTCATCTGTTTATGCATGATTTCATTAAAGCACAACGTTGAATTGCGAGTTGTTGGATGTATGCTCAGGGATCTGTCTTATTCACAAAAAGAGATCCTTGATTGACAAAATGCGTGTTTTTGGATTTTAATGTTTTGAAATGTTTTTGTGTTCATTTTTTCAGGACTTTTTATGATTTTTTAAGAATTTTTTCAGGACAGTTTTCCAATTTTTTAGATATTTTTTTTCAGGACATTATTTGATTTTTTTTGGATTAGTTCAGGACATTTTTTGATTTTTTTGGATTATTTCAGGACATTTTTTGATTTTTTTGGATTATTTCAAGATCATATTCAATTTTTATGAGATTTTTTCAGGACCTTATTTGATTTTTAGAGATTTTTTCAGGACATTTTTTTATTTTCTAGAGATTTTTTATGATTTTTTCAAATGTTTTTGAGACTTTTTTCAAACATTATTTGATTTTTAAGATTTTGCCCCCAGTGTCTAGCAAGGAAAGGAATATGACAGGTGAATAAATAGGCTTGCTGAAATGATGGTGGATAGAGGGAAGACAAAAGCCTTTTATCATGGAGACAATACGGATGCAATTTCCAAGGGCTATGGTGTGATGGGACAAGAGACTGGATATGACAATGTAAAGCAGTGACATGGCATGAGGGACATGTCAAGAGGTTTTTGAAACCATGTTTAAATTTTGCGTGCTTATGTCAGAACAAGATCAAGGAATGAAAAAGAGTGTATGGATAGTGATAAGAGATGGATAGGATAAGCAAGACCAAGAATAGATAAGGGACATGGATTGAAGGTCGGGATTGGCTAAGGGATAGTGGCAGAAAGTTGCAATAAGACAGGGAATATGGATGAAAAGTTGTAATAAGCAAATGGATAAAGACCAAAAGCTATGATGGACTAAAAGCTGCAAACAATATGCATGATGCTCATGAAGATCGTCAGCCTTGTCAAGATCAAAGGTGGAAAGAGGAAATGGACATGAGGGACAATAGGATAATGGAGGATAATAAGATATGAAGGGTAATGATAGGGGTTCGATAGGATAATGGAAACATGAAGGACAAAAGGATATGATAGGATAAAACCTCTCCCCAAGTGTGGTGTGCAAGAAGTTCATAAATTACGCATGATGTCTGTTTGCCAGGTTTTCATCACAGTACTTGCCCAAGGCGCCTATTTGCCAGGTTTTCACCAGTGGATGAATTATTTTTGCTTTACTTTTTTCTTTTGTCTTTTTTTTTTCACTTTTTTTTTTTTTTTTGCATTTTTACTTTTTCAATAGAAGATGGACACATGATAGGGGATGGAAGAAGGACTCAAACATCTTTTTGTTTGGATAGTATCCTTGAAAAAAATGGACCATGACCTTTGAAAGTATGCTCAAAGACGTTGGTAGGATAAGGACATGGAAAATAAGATGAAACTAAGGCAAGGATTTATGCAAAGGATTGGACCAGAGGGATGGAAGGATGGAAAATATGCATTGGATAATGGATAGGGTATTGGAAGAACTGTGCTTGAGTGGATAGAAATGTTGGCAAGATCGACATTGGCACACACCTTGAGGGGTGATGGACTGATGGAGGAAAAATGTATTTTGGATTGTGAGATTTGGATGGAGGAATAGCTTGGGATTTTGGGACATAAGGGCCCAAAATGGATGAAGAAGGTGATGGAGGAATAGACTTGGAAAGTTTAGATGGAGGAATAGCAATTTTAGATGCCAATTTTGATGTTTCTTTAGGCTTTTGTGCTTCAAGGAGCCGCTTAGGGATCCACATGGTTTTTGATTTTTCATGCTTTTGTGGTTCCTTGGAGTGAATTGCTTGCACAAGGGATTTAGGAACCCATATATATTTTGACTTTGCTTTATTTTGCTCAGTGGGCCTTTGTGGCCTTTTGGATATATTTTTTTCTTTATAGATCATATTGTTCTTTGTTTTGACATGTCGATTATATTGGACATGTTGATCCTTGAATACATGTGGATTGCTAGACTTATGACTTTTATACTTGGCATCCAAATTGCTTGGAGAGGGAAAGGAATGCATGGATGGATATGAATGAAATGGAGTTCTTTTGGATTGATGAAATTTACTCAAGGATGTGTGCCTTTGCTGACCTTGCATAGAGAAGGAAGGAATATAAGGACCTAAGATGGATGGAAGGTATGAAGGGGAAGGTGTATGCTTGGATTTTGAAGGGATGTTGGATTTACTAGGGGTACCCACATCTTGAGGAATTTCACTGAGGCCATGACCCTTAATATTTTCTTTAAAATGAAGGGATTCTTGCTTATGAAGATCTACTCCTTTGCCTTTATGAATATCTTGACTTGTAGGATACTCTTTTCTTTGGGAAGAAGACGCGAGTCCATTATGAGGTGGATATGATATGAGAGAAATAATGAGATCTTGAAGTGGATCGGAGTGCACCAAAGTGGAAGAACCCATTGTGCATGTCGAGGGTTCATGAACATCTTGCACTGACACGTTAGAATCATGAGGGGGATTAGGATCATGAGGGGGACTAGGATTGTGTAGTGGACATGGTTCAATGACAGGCTCTTCAAGAGATGGAATGGGAGGAATAATGGGATCATCAAAAGAAATGCGATCTTGGAGTGTATATGGAGCATTAGGACAAGGAGATGGAGGAACAAGTGGATCTTGTGGAGGATCTGAAGGAATAATTTGATCTTGACAAGGAGGAAGATCATTAAAATCCTCTTTAAAGGTGCTTTGCTCTTGACTTTCAATGGGATCATCATAAAGGATGGAAAGTATATCTTGATCTTGCTCAGGGAATGGAGTGTTAATGGGATATGAAAGGACATTGTGTTCTTGGATAGAATTGACAGGAATAAGTGAATCATTGCGAGCGTCTGGGAACATGGGGTCCTGGTCAACAATTGGATGGGATGATAAGGTTTCAGGATCTTGATCTTGATCTATTTCAAGACACATTTCTTCATGCTCTAAATTATCCTCTTGACATGGGGTTGGACTTTGGATATGCATGAAGGATTCTAGCAAGGGCTCAATATTTTGGCATGAAGGAAATGCACTTTGAACATTTGTGATGGATTCTGGCAAGGAATCAATGCTTGAACATGAGGAAGAGGGACTTCGAATGGGGTCTTCTAAAATAGGTAATGGCAATAAAGTGCATGGTGGCATTGGGTCTTGTATTTCTGAAACATGACAAGGATGTGCTTCATGAATTGGATTATCGTTGCAATCAATTATGGATAGCTCTTGGATAATTGCATCCTTGGGTGTATTGTTTGAAGAGGACAATATAGAAGGTTCTTGTGAAACTTCTATAGGTGTAGGGATAGATGCCACTGGAGAGTCAATTTGTTTGCGAGGGGATAAGGCATTGCTAGACATAAGTGTATTATTTTGATCTTCTTCAAAGAACTCACTTGGTAATTTCCTGAAGAGCATTGCAATAAAGCCACCTTTCTTTCGAGGTTTTGACATAGTTGTATCTGGAATTTGAACTTGTTTGGAAAGGAGTTGGTTCTGATCTGATGTCATGTTTTGATATTGGACTTGGTTTAATTGTTTTGACATGTTTGAAACTTGGGTTGGTGTGTGCTGCAACCTTTGTTTTTGAATGTTTGGTTGGTGTTGTTGACATTGATATGCCACCATTGGTTGAACCATTTGTTGACATTGTATAGTTGGTTGGACATATTGTTGAAATTGGACCATTGGTTGTGTTGGTTGCATATGTTGGACAATTGGTTGTGATGGTTGTATTGGTTGAAAATATGATTGATAGTAAACACCTTCTTGTTCTTGTTGTGGAGGCACATAATGTTGAAATTGATGTTGTCTCCTTTCTTGAAATTGTTTCATCATCTCTATTTGGGAGAGGAGAGCTGGTATGTCTAATCGTTCGATAAGAGACCTTACATCAATTGGCTCAATATTTGGATTTCGACCTGGAAGTTTTCGAAACATTTTGGACATTTGTGATCTATTCTTCTCAATGTTTTTCACCCTTTGTTCCAATATCTCCTCTTCTTGAGTTAGTTTCTCCTCTAGTTTTTGTATTTGGAGACTTGTTTCATCATAAAAAGTTTGATCGATATTGCCTTGTTGTTGGGTTTGATATAATTGTGATTGCTTTGGATTAAAATTCGATTGCATTGTCGGTTGATATGTCAAACTTTGTTGCATCATTAGTGCTTGGAACCTTGTTTCAATAGACATGTCACTATGCAAATGCAATATTTTGTGAATTTTTCAAGGATAATGTATGATATGCAACTAAATGCAAACTAGATGAATGAGAATGCAATCTATGGCAAGAATGCAATCTATGTTTTTGGTTGTTTTTCAAGATTTTGACAAACTTTTTGGAATGCCGATCTAAAAGAGACCCTTAGGAAATTGAAATGATGTGTAGACCTCAAAGGACAAAAGGACCAAGTGACAAAAGGAGAAATGACAAAGTCTCCCCTATATGCTTGGATACTAAGCTAGGTTTGACCAAATGACAATAATGACATAAAAAGAAAAGGTTTGACAAGGTCTAGACTTCTTAACAATGACTTAGGGTTTATCAAAGATTTGGATTACTCAAGTATGACAAAACCTAGTTTTGACACTATATGCTAAGGGACAATTAATATGCAAGTGACCTTAATATGATATGATAATGACCCAAGCTTAATGAAGAGACCTAGGGTATGCAATGTATGACTTTAATGCAAGAGGACACATGCAAATGAATGACCCTTATTGATATGCAAAGGAGTATGACTTAGGTGAAACCTAACCTTGGTTGTTGACAATGAATTTGCAAAATGCAACCTAGGATGAACCTAAATCTAAGTGACATGAATGTTGAGACAAGATTTTGAACAATGTTTGACAATGATGTTTGAAGATGTTTTGAAGTTTGTTGGATGAAATGCTCTTATGTTTAACCTTGTGTTGGATCAATTTGTTTTGCTTTTTGAAATGGGATGCAATTCAACTTTTGACAAGCAAAGAATACAAGATATTGCAACTTAGACTCAAGACAATCATGCTCATTTCCACATTTCTTATGGTAGGCAAGGACATTAGGTACTTGAGAGGTAGACTCATTATGGGATTCAAGGAGAATACATAGATGCTTGAACCCACGGGCTCCCCTCCATGGCACTCACTTCTCAGGGCAGCCAAGCATTAGTCCCCATGGAAATCTCCCCATGGTGAACTTAGTATCTCTTCCAAGTATCTGAATTTGTCCTTCTCAAGCAACTAGAAGGGTTTTTGGCCTCTAAAAACAAGGTGTGTAGTCAGAATTTCTGTTAAGCGTTACTCCTTGATGTCACGCAAGCGTGATTGAGACATTAAGCCCATCAAGATACCAAACAAATGTAGTCACACAAGCACGATTTAGACCAAGAGGCCCTACTTAGATGTTGATATGAGAAAGAGTTCAAGGGTCATCACTTCCCAAGTAACTGCAATTCCCACGTAACACTTCCTTCAAAGCTTTCGCTCATCGGGTATTTTTTTATAGTGAGTTAGAATGCCAAGGAATTCTAGCCGTACTCACTTTGGGTCGTTCCCTTCTCACGATTATCACTTTCTTGCAAAAGCAAAGTGGTCGGGAAGGCAGGCCCTCTAAAGGAGACACACAATCAAAACAATGAGCATGGTATCGAAGATCTGGATTTCTGATCACCCTAAGAAGGATGAGAGCATACTCTCCTACTCCAATGTCACACTCAACAATCAAAGCAAAAACATGTTCATTCCAACCTATTAGAAATCACTAGGTGCCTAAAACATTAATAACAAACACCAAGTTTAGTTGTTTCTCCAAGGCAACCTGCAAAACCCAAGTTAGAAGTTTGAGGTGTTTATTCTTTGACTATCGATTCTGCATAAAACATGTTAGTAGTTTCATTTGTTGTCTTTGCCATGCGTATGCCAAGATTCTACATAGATAATTAGTACCAAAATCCAAAACACAGAAAATAGAATGCAAAAAACTAAACAAATTTCAAGTAAAATACTGCATTTTTACCTCTGTTCTGGGCTTTACACAGGTGCAGAACTCAGGACACAAGCACAGAATGCAGGACACAGGCACATAATGTCTTCAACACAAGCACAAAATGCTCAACACAGGTGCAGGTTGCTTCACACAGGCGTAGAAGTCTCCAAAAAACCCTACACGGCCCTATTTTTGGGTTTTTGGCCTACAAATCAACTTGAAAGCACTCAAAAAACACCATAAAGAGGTTAGATGGTTAGTGTTCACGTCGGGTTCACCAATTAATGTACGTTAGGAAATAGGAAATCATCACAAACAATATAAACATACTAATCATAGCTCAATCACAAAAGCACTCATTGCAATGATCTATCCTAAACACATTCAATAGAGACATAAAGATAAAACATGTAAAAAGATTATGCAAACCAGATGTTCCCTTCATGTGGCTCCATTGTTCTTCTTCTTCTCCAAATAGTTTTGTTGTAGATCTCACCTTCAAGTGCATAAACCTAATTGAGAAAGCAAGATTGACATTGACACAAGAATACTAGAAGCGTGATTTGACAAAGTGATTAGAAATTCAATAGTCTGATTAGGGATTCAAGAATCAAGGATCAAGGGGTTTGATTGAAGAAATTCATCCAATTTATAGAGAAATTGGAGAAAAAGATCAAATTAGCATGATAGTGATTTGAATGGAAATTCAAATCAAGAATAGAAAAATTATGACATGTCTATGACAAATTGCTATGCAAGGATTTATGACAATTTATGACAAATTTCTATGCAAAGATTTATGACAATTTATGACAAATTTCTATGCAAGGATTTATGACAATTTATGACAAATTTCTATGTCATTTCCATGAATTTAGGAGAGAAATAGGAGGAAATTAAAATTAGGAATTAGAAAATTAAGAAATTAGAGAATTAAGAATTTAGGAATTAAGAAATTGATGAAAATTAGAAATTAGGTAAATTAATTAATAATTTGTCATTTATTAATTAATTCACAAAGAGGAATAATTAGCCAATTAAATGAACATTTAATTATGACAAGAAGACTTAGGATAAATAAATAATTTATTAATCCTAGAGGAAGAAAATGACAAACCAGGTTAAATGATGAAATCACAAAACCCTAGAAGATGAATTAGGTCTTGATGAAAGATAATTGACTCGATTCGATTTGATTTTGGATTGATAAATGACCAATGTGATAAATGATTTGATTGAGAAAATGCGCCAATTGATGAGGAACAATGACAAATTGATCCAAATTGACACGATTGAGAAGGACGACGATCGAACAAGAGGACAAGAATCGATGACAAAATAGATTGCAAAACGACAATATTGAAAATGACCACGATCAATGACAAATCGATCGCAAAATGACAAGATCGAACATGACAACGACCGATGACAAATCGATCGTTAAATGACAAGATTGAAAATGATAAGGATTGATGATAAATCGATCGCAAGATTGACAGAAGGACAAAACCCTAATTAGGATTGACGATGTCCAAAATGATGACAAATGAGCACGCACATTGATGCGATAGGATAAAATTGATCAAAATCATGATTGGATAGTGTTGTCGACAAGACCAAATTCGAGAGCGAGATAAATGAAGAATGTAGAAGAATGACTCGATGCTCGCAAATGATAAAGACCAAGTGCGTGACATAGGAGAAATGTTAATGCGACGCAAAAACCTAAGATGAGGCAATGCGCAAATGTTAAAGTATGACTTCGCAAGCGTTGACCATTTTTAGGTGTCTACAAGGGGATTAGAAGAAATGAATTAAATAGGGGAGAATTAATTAATGAAAGGGGACCATTGAGATGAACCTATTATATAAATCCTTAGATTTATTAATAAGTAGATGAGTGGGAGAATTTAATCAAATTGCTAATGAATTCAATTAAATTGGGAAGGGGGATTAATTAAATAATTTCTTATTTAATTAATTATCTTCAGACCATTTTTAGGTGTATATAACACAAGATGAGCCACCCTCTAGTGAAATTCAACAACAATATGATATTTTGATGATTGTGGTTATCATAAATGATATTGCAATAAAGCGAACACTAGTGGACAACAGTTCTAGCCTTAATGTTTGTAGCATTAACTTGTTGCATAAGATCAATGTTGATACATCTCTTATTAAGATCGATTCTCTTACCATCTGAGGTTTTGACAATGTTGCTAAATCTTCATTTGGTATCATTACCTTGCATATTAAGGTAGGTCATGTTACTTTACCCACACCTATCCATGTCATGTCTAGATAATTGATGTATAACTTGTTTCTAGGGTGACCTTGAATTCATAGCATGCAAGTTGTTCCCTCTACATTGCATAGGTAGATTAAATTTATCTACAACAATAAAATATATACCTTGCTAGGTGACACAAGTCTCCAGGCTTGTCTACAAACATCAAGTTCTAAATCCTCTTCAATTGGATCTTCCCCAATTGTCTTAGATAATTCCTCTAAAGCTTCTATTCCTACTAATACAACCACTTCATCATGTTGGAATTTTTTATGTTTATGTTGTGATTATCATTGATGGACACACACTTGTATTGAGATCCCCTTTGTATGTATGAGCTAGAGCTCAACCGGTATTTGTTCCAACCGGTATGTTGTATTCTAGTCTTTAGACTATTGGTGATTTTGCAGAATGTGTTTCCCAGTCTGAAGCAGCATGTCGACCCCAAGCGGTTCGTAGATCTCAAGTGGTACAAGGAAGCAAAGCAGCATAACACATTCTTACTAGTCTTCATTTTGGTCAAACCGGCAATCGGTATTTTGTATGAACCGGTAATACTCTGTGATGAGTTACCAACTGGCATTTTGTGATGAGTTACCAATCCACTGATTGATTGATGGTGTTGACACACTGACGGTGCTTTTTGTGTCATGTTACTGAGTATGTCTAGATTCATTGAACCTAGGAAATTGTAATGTAATCCTATTGGACTGACATGAAATTAGATTCCTTTAAAAGGACATCATGTCTAGGGTTTCAAAGAGTTGTTGAAAGGGTTTATGTTGTGCTAGGGTTTAAGGTGATTGTTGAAGTTGTTGTAAGAGTGATCTTATCTGAGAAGATCAAGTTGTAACTAAGAGAGAGATAGAGAAGACTGAAGTAATGTTGGAATGCATTAGCAGTGAGCTATACTGGATCTAACCAAGCAGTCTGTACTATTAGATAGATCAAACACTTGTTGATTACTCACATCTTTGACAAGTTTGTAGCCCTTAACCGAGTAGGCCCAAAAGCCTATTGTAAAATCCTCTAACAAGGTGGTTCACTTTTGTGAATCTAAAATCCTCTAACAAGGTAGTCTTTAATCGGACTTATCTCCTAACAGAGATTGAGATTCCTAATAGGATCTGTTCTAGTGAAGAACATTGTAAGACCTTAACCGGTCTGACCTTAATTGGTCTGGTTTCTATTCTACAGATAGTGACTTGTGAGTTCCATCTCACCGTGGTTTTTCCCATTTGGGTTTCCACATCAAATATCTTGTGTTATGGTTGTATTGCTTTTGTGGGTGAATGCTTTACTTGCATTTTGGTTTGCATGTGTGATAACTGGTCTATCTATTAAACTGTTTTATCAGTTTGTCTTCAGACTATTTAAGTGTTTTAGTGCAGAGATTTTTGGCATACTAATTCACCCCCCCCTCTTAGTATTCATCAGTTGGTATCAGAGCCCACCTTTCTATAAGTTTAACCACTTGGAAAGAGATATGGGGGAATATACCTTGAGGGAACTTACTCAATGGCTCACTCAGTCTGAGTAAGCCTATGATGATCTTATGGTCAAATACAAGGCATCTCAAGCTAAAAGGAGAGAACATGTAGAGAAGCTGATGGAGTTATCTGAAAGTAGTTCTGAAGATGAAGCAAATATGGAAGCCATGATTGCAGAAGTAAATAAGCTGAATGATTCAAACTCCAATCTAAGAAAGGAGTCGGAAGGACTAACTATCCAATTTAGTCAAGAGCTTGAGAACTGGAGGAAAGCTAAAGATCTGGTAAAGGACAGAGATCATGAGATCTCCAAGTTGAAACAAGACACTAGTGCACTGATTGCTCACCTCCATGAGAGAAGAATGGAGAAAGAAGGAGTACAAGATGAACTAAACATAGGCATCTCTGAAAATGCAAGCCTAATGGAGTCAAATACTACTATTTCCAAATAACTCTCTGAGTCAAAGGAAATACTTGCTAAGTTTAGCAAAAGTACTATCAAGTTAGAGCAAAAGCTTGAGTCATCTAGACCGGTAAAGAATACCAATGGACTTGGCTCCTCTAGACATGAGGAAGGAGAATCCTTAGGAACAAATGCTGAAGCATCAAAGAAGCAACCGACACTCAAAGGAAAAGTTAAGCAGAAATTCAAACCTGTTTGCTTTAACTATCTTAAAGAAGGACACGCTGCCAATGTATGTAGGAGAAAAGCCTACAATAATTTTCCTTATTTTATCAACAATGTACCTAGATCCAGTAAGTTCAATGGTCATTGTTATGTATGCAACAAGTTTGAGCATAGAGCATCTGAATGCAGTTCTATCATGAACAATACCGAAAGATATCCTTAGAGGACCCAAGGAGCTGGTCCAGAATCTTTTGTGAACCATAACCCTAACTAGTTTAATGCTTACAATTATCAATCAGGCAACAATGGCTATCAACCAGCAACTAGATGGAGAGCAAACTGTTGGATTTGTCATGGACATGGTCACCCTACTGCTACATGCAGATGGAAGAATGGAAACATGAATAATGGACCTTGGAGAGCACCTGGATTGGTTTTCTATCACTGCAACAAACCGGGTCACATTGCAAGATTCTGTAGAAGTAGAAAGAGTATATCTGATGATATACCGGTCGCTCAGAAAGGATAAATTGATGTTGAAATAGTTCAAGTAGGCATGAACAAAACCTGGAGGAAGAAACCAACAATGTTGGAAGAGGAACCGGTTTCTGCACCTAGTGTGGAAATATCAGAACCGACAAACTAAGCTCCAAAGAGGCTTAGGGGGAGAAAATGGCGAAATGATTGTGAACCCCCGGTTACACCAGTAAAAGACCTTAACCGGTATGTAATACATGTTGCTTAGCAGAAGATCAGAAATGGTAAAAGAGGCAAATTAGGGTTTACGCCCTAATAGAGGAGCATTAATGGTGATAGGTGAGAGACATGTATAAAAGCATATTTCAAATCATTTCTCACTATCTGTTTTCTAGCGAAGAAATTTTTTTCAAAGTGCAGAGGGAAGAAAAGGTGATTTGAGCCAAGATTTCAAGAAATTGACAAGTCTTGAAGGAGATTCAAATCCAGTTTGCAAGCGGTCATGGAGAACACAAAGCAGTGATTTGGCAACTGACAGAGAGTGGAGTGAAGTAGAATCAGGAAGCCCTAAATTTGTCTTTTAAAGGTATTTTTCGTGTTCTTGAAATACTTTAAAATGGCTTCCGCATCTCATACTAGTTCGAGTACATCAATTGAGTCGGAAAGTTTCATTCAAAGGAAGTCCAAATATAATGCCTTATCACAAGTTCTGGCTAGAGTCATAGTTGAAGAGGGAATTTCAAATTATATTGATTGCAAAATAGAAGACCTAGGGTCTTTAGTGATTCACACCCAATTAGGTTTATTTTGCGGCAAGGACAAGAAAATCAAACCGGAGTTTAGTATCCTAGAGAAGAAGAAACTCCACAATGCAGTATACTTTCTGGAAGACTTTACAGAGGATCACATCAGGATCATCTTGAGCAGAGTCCATGGTGACAAGATGTACCTAGAGAGGACACATGATATCACACCACAGGCAATTCATGCAGTCACCAGTTTCTGTAACACGGGGGAAGTGCCAGCCCTAAGAACGGTAAGCAAAATAGAAATGGCCAAGCTCACCTGTTCAACAAGTGACTCACGGGCTATGAAAATTAATCCTATCAAGGATTATCTAGTGAAATATGCCTGCATGGTGATAGGCTATAGAACATTCTCAGCCAGCGGGATTAATTTTGTATCTGCTGTAGTGGTAAATGTCGCTTACTGGATGATTAAAGAAGACGCATCATTTGACCTATGCACCGGTATGCAGAGGAAACTCTTGTCTAACCTAAAGTCAATTAAACAGGATAATGCACTAAGATTCAAATTCGGACAACTACTGGTTGGGTTGTTTTTCTATTTCCAAGACTACTTTCTTGAGTAGGAGATGTACAGTGGTCTCCTGGCCAACCGGTAACCAAGCAAATCAAGGAAAGAATACAAGTCATTGGAACCGGTAACCAAGCAAATCGAGGAAAGAATACAAGTCATTGGAACCGGTTACCCTGAGGTGCTGAACAAATATTTTGATGAGTTCAGAAGGAAGATGAGTCAAAGGGTAAGGATCTCAGGTGACATCGTTAAGAAATATGAAGATGACATCTATTTCACCATTCAGGTGGACAAATGCCTAATGGAGGTTGTTGAGCCTAGAATGGAAGAAGTGGAGCCAATGGGCTATGAGGTTATGTATGATATACTGGAAGGGTATGCCTCAACCCTTATTTCCTTGCCTCTTGATCCTAAGGCTAAGAGGACCGGAACCTACTTGGAGAGGATTGCACCAGCTGAGGAACCATATGTTAAGAAAGGAAAAGAACCTGCAGCAAAGAAAGCAAAGGCAGTGCCTGCAACATCGGCACCAGCTACCACTGCATCTCCAAGAGTGACCAAGTGGTCACCTGCAAAGAAGAAACCGGAAGTAGCACCAGCAAAAGTCTTCGAAAGAAAAAGGAAGACTAAGTCAAATGAACCGGACTCCAAAGAGACCGAGTCTGATGAAAAGCCAAAGAAGGCTAGACAGACAAAGAAAATGAAGAAGAATGAATCGACAGCATCAGCATCGATAAATATTGATATCTCCTCTTACAAACCTTTGACACATTATCAAAGGACAATAAAGAATATTAGGAGAAAATTACTTCATGATTTAGTAGATTATTATGATGATTTCAGTGATGAGGAGAAAGAAGAAGTATTACAGGAAATCATTATTTATTTGTGTAAAAATGACCTATCGCAATCAGAGATAAAATCTCAGACACCGGATTCTTTATATAAAGCATTAGATAATAAATGGCACATTGCTATTGAGAAAGAATAGGAGATTAGGGAGAAAGTCTTTGCATAGTACTTTCCCAACCTCTCAAATTCAGAATTATTTGATGTTTTGGATCAGAATAAAGGACTCTTCTTCACAAGGAGAAGAAGACTCTGGCTGTTAGAGGGGAGAATTGATGATGTTGAAAAAGACACTCATCAGCATATGGATTATGCTATCAATTCTCACAAAGCACATATGGCCAACCTTCAAGCGGAAAAAGAACCAGTTATATCCAAACCGGATGAAGTTTTTGATGAAGAAGGAAACTTGGTTGAAGAACCAATCGACACTATTGATGTCGATGCACTAGACATAGAAGATGTCACTCAGGACATACCTTCTAAAGGAACAGAACAGGGGCAACAAGCTGAATAGGGCAATGAGAAAGCCAAGGACACACAGGAAGTGACTGAGGAACAGACAGAGAAGAAGAAGGGGGATGAAGATGAGAAAAAGAAGAAAGAGGAAGAGGAGAAACAAAAAGATGAAGAGAAGAAGAAGCAAGAAGATGATAGGAAGAAGAAAGAAGAAGAGGATAAGGAAGAAAAGAAGAAGAAGGAAGAGGAAGAAAAGAATAAGAAGGAAAAGGAAGAAAAGAATAAGAAGGAAGAGGAAGAAAAGAAGAAAAAGGAAGAGGAAGAAAAGAAAGAAGAGGAGAAGAGGAAGGAAGAAGAGAGGAAAAACAAAGAAGAGGAAGACAAGGAACAAGAAAAGAAGAAGGAAGTAGAGAAAAGGAAGAAGGAAGAAGCAGACAAGGCAGTGGAAGCAATGAAGAGCACACAGATGGAGACTCTGAAGGCAACCGGGAGTCAAGCCAAACTAGCTAATATCTCCAGTCCTATCGATCTCCAATCTGCAAGTGAGTTAGAGCTTATGCAGAGCATCAAGGTTTCTCAAGAGCGCCTTGAAATCATATGAAGGAAAAAGGAGCAAGATATCATTCAGGTACCTATAGATACCCTAACCGGTTTGATCCCTGGTACCAATCTCCCTAACACTGAATCATCACTAGCACAACTCAAACTACTATGTACTATAGTGGATGATCAGGTGTAGAGTCTGGAAGAAGCAGCTGAGGCAAATGTCAAGAAAGAGCATCAAAAGGCTCTTAACATTGCTCTAGTGAAAAAGTTGAATGAGCTTCAGTCTGAACTTCTAAAAGACGAAAGGATATACGGGATGCTTTGGATGAGGGAAACTTGCTACTAAGCAAAATCTGTCAACCCCATCTATTTTGCGATGATGTGCTAACTCAGAAGAAAAAGCTTCAAACAGACTTACAGTCCTACTTGAGAACATTTAAGCCAACCTATGATTCCTTTGCAACTTATGGGCAAACCGTTCACCGGTTCCAAATCTAGTCAGCCAAAATGGAGCAAGAAATCAGTACATGATCTAGAGATTTGTTGGAGCTACAACTAATTTTACTTCCACGTCTACAAATTCTTCAGAACTATTATTTGAACCTAGATGCCTTGATAGTTACACAAGAGCTGAGCATAGTTGATGCCATGGAGGAACAGGTATCCCAGATGCAAATAGAGAAAGAAGTGGCCACCTCCCTACTTGAGTCCTGGTCTCTATCCATGAAACAATTTTTGTAGGACTATAAATCGGTTTTTGACAAGTATTATTCATTGTTGTCATAAACTTTTATTATTTCAATATCAAATGGAAATAGGGTTGTTCAGCGGTACTTTGTCATTGTTGGCAAAGGGGGAGAAGTACTCTATCTATTTTGGAGAAGAATAGGGAGAAGTATCTGGTTTTAAAATTTTGATATATGATATATGCTATATGCTCTGATATCTCAATGTTTATGTTCTGTATGCAAAATTACTATACATTGTATTGATTAAGGGATAGTGTATATGCCTAGGGGAGCAATTTTGTTAAAGGCATGTTTTTGTTGTAAAACACTTAGATGTCAAAATTTTATTTTCCTAAGTGTTGCCATCAATGCCAAAGGGGGAGATTGTTGGCATTTTTTATGTTTATGTTGTGATTGTCATTGATGGACACACACTTGTATTGAGATCCCCTTTGTATGTATGAGCTAGAGCTCAACCGGTATTTGTTCCAACCGGTATGTTGTATTCTAGTCTTTAGACTATTGGTGATTTTGCAGAATATGTTTCCCAGTCTAAAGCGGCATGTTGACCCCAAGCGGTTCATAGATCTCAAGTGGTATGAGGAAGCAAAGCGGCATAACACATTCTTACCAGCCTTCATTTTTGTCAAACCGGCAACCGGTATTTTGTATGAATCGATAATACTCTGTGATGAGTTACCAACCGGTATTTTGTGATCAGTTACCAATCCACTGATTGATTGATGGTGCCAACACACTAACAGTGCTTTTTGTGTCATGTTACTAAGTATGTCTAGATTCATTGAACCTAGGAAATTGTAATGTAATCCTATTTGACCGACATGAAATCAGATTCCTTTAAAAGGACATCATGTCTAGGGTTTCAAAGAGTTACTGAAAGGGTTTATGTTGTGCTAGGGTTTAAGGTGATTGTTGAAGTTGTTGTAAGAGCGATCTTATCTGAGAAGATCAAGCTGTAACTGAGAGAGAGATAAAGAAGATTGAAGTAATGCTGGAATGCATTAGCAGTGAGCTATACTGGATCTAACCAAGCAGTCTATGCTATTAGATAGATCAAACACTTGTTGATTACTCACATCTTTGACAAGTCTGTAGCCCTTAACCGGGTAGGCCCAAAAGCCTATTGTAAAATCCTCTAACAAGGTGGTTTAGTTCTATGAATCTAAAATCCTCTAACAAGGTAGTCTTTAATCGGACTTATCTCCTAACAGAGATTGAGATTCTTGATAGGATCTATTCTGCTGAAGAACATTGTAAGACCTTAACCGGTCTAGTTTCTATTCTGTAGATAGTGACTTGTGAGTTCCATCTCACCATGGTTTTTCCCATTTGGGTTTCCACGTCAAATATCTTGTGTTATGGTTGTATTGCTTTTGTGGGTGAATGCTTTACTTGCATTTTGGTTTGCATGTGTGATAACTAATCTGTTTGTTAAACTATTTTACCGATTTGTCTTCAGACTGTTTAAGTGTTTTAGTGCAGAGATTTTTGGCATACTAATTCACCTCCCCTCTTAGTATTCATCACATCAAACTTATCTCCTTCATCTGAATTGATTCCCAATACTTCCTCAAGTGAACCTAAGATTCTTGAGGATGAATCTTCTCAGCCTGATTCTATTACTAAGAACACCTTTTCTCCTGAGAAGATTCTTGTCAAAGATGATTGAGGATCTCTTGATTTCAATCCTAATTTCATAGGGGAATACATAATTCCCCCTAGAGAACCTAAGGTGCAATCTTCTTTGTTTGATCCATTGAGTAATAAATTTGTTGTGGCTTCCTAGACTTTATCTCATGTTTCTAACCCGAAGGACTTTGACCCTTCACTTTATGAAAATCCTCCTTCTTTTTACAAAAATGGCTAATCTTTATGGTACTAGTTTTCACATCCTAGCTAGATGCGGATATAATGGTAATGGATGTGGTGCTCAAGAATAGGGGATCAAGGTTCCCTTGGAAAATAACTTCCATGATATGACATTTGGGCTTGGTCTAAGCGTACTAAAACCTCTAAGGGATCATTTATTAGTGTTAATGTCATTTCTACCTCTCTTCTCTAAAATATCCAGAGTATATTGGTTGTGACTCTTATAGTGTCATAGCTTTGGATGTTTTTCCTAATGATGATTCCTTAGCCAAATTCTTAGGAGCCTATGACAACCTTCCTCATTATCACCATAATCGTGGCTTTCCCTATTATCTAAATGCAGAATCTTACTTTGGGAAAGAAAGAAATAATGATGAGATAGTTAAAGAGTTTCCTCAGCTAAAAAGACACTCCTCAACAAATAAATCTCCTAATAAGTGACACTATTGATATCAAGATAGATCCTTATGTTGAAGATAAAATCATTAAGATAGGGAGATGTCTTGATGAAGAAGATAAGACACAATATTCTAAGTTATTACTTGAATTTACTAAAATCTTTGCTTGGATATACTCTGATATGCTTGACATAGATCCTAAGATTGTCACTCATAACATTGTCCTACCTTTTTATGCTAAACCTGTGAAGCAAAAGATTATAAGGATTCACCCTGAAGTGGCATTACTTGTGAAAGCTGAGATTGGAAAATTGTTAGATGTTTGATTCATCTGTCCTATCAATTATTCTCCATGGAGTTCAAAAAATTGGCTATGGTTGTCTAAAAACAAGATTAGATGTGCAGACTTCCATGATCTAAACAAAGCCTCTTTAAAAGATTATTTTCCTCTCCCGAATATCGATATGATAGTGGATTCTATAGAAGGTCATGCCCTCTTATCCTTCATGGATGGTTTCTCAGGATATAATCAAATCTTGATTAATCCTCAAAATCAATACAAAACTGCTCTCACCACCCCTTGGGGCATGTTTTGTTGGGTTATGATGCCTTTTGGATTGAAAAACACAGGCACAACCTATCAATGTGCTATGACTCTCATCTTCCATGACTATATGCATAAGACTCTAGAAGATTATGTTGATGATATCTGAGCTAAATTCATTCTTTGTATAGATCATGTTAAGATCCTTCGCCAAATCTTTGAGAGAATTTGTAAGTATAACATGTGCTTAAATCCCCGAAAGTGTGTGTTTGGTGTGGATACTAGAAAACTATTAGGGTTCATAGTTTTACATCATGGTATTGAGGTGGTTACAAAGAAAATAGATGTTATTGTTAACATGCCACCTCCTAAGAATGTTTCCCAACTAAAAAGTTTGCAGGGAAAGATCCAAGCTATTCGTAGGTTTATTTCTCAACTTGTGGATCATACCTTTCCTTTTACTCAATTGCTTAAAAAGAATACCATTTTCCAATGGAATGAGGACTGTCGTCAAGCATTTGAAGACCTAAAAGCCTATTTGGCCAATCCTCCTATTCTTTGTCCTACTGATCCTACTAAGCCTTTCCTGTTATACACAACTAATTCCCTTCATGATCTTGTAGTCTTGTTGGCACAACATGATAAGGATGGTAGAGAATGTCTAGTTTATTATATAAGATGCACTCTACTCGATTACTAAATACAATATTCTATGATAGAAAGGCAGTGCCTTGCTTTGGTCTTTGCAACCCAAAAGTTAAGGCATTACCTATTGAATGTTGATGTTATCATTAAATTTGATCCCCTCAAGCATCTTTTCTCTAATATTGACCTCTCCAAATGTTTGGCTAAGTGGGTTCTGATGTTGATTGAGTTTGACCTCAAGTTTGTCTCGCAGATGGCAATAAAGGGTCAAGCGTTGACTGGCCAATTAGCTAAGGCTCTTTCACCATTCTCCCTACCTAATCTAGAGTCCTTTCCTAATGAATACATTTGCTCTATTGAGATGGATGAGACTTGAGAATTTTACTTTGATGGCTCTATATGTCGTACAAGATCGAGGGAAGGGGTGGTCTTAATTTCTCCTAAAAAGAAGCCTATCCCTATATCATATCATCTCAATTTCTTATGTACCAACAATATTGCTGAATATGAGGCTCTTATAGCTGGAATTAAACTAGCCTTAGCATTAAATATAAAATATCTACATATCTATGGAGATTCTCAACTAATCATAAGAAAAGTGACAAGATTTTATCAAGCTAAGTAAGACAAATGATCACAATATAGAGATTTGGCTATATCCTTGTTACATGGATTTGATTCTTATATCATGGAGCTTGTTCCTCAAAAAGATAATCGACATGCTAATGCAATGGCATGTGTAGCCTCTCTTGTATATTTAGAGGATCCCTTGGTAGATTTAAATTCACTATTCACAACCTCACTACCCTGGCTATTGTTGATAATCTTAGTGATTTGGTATATTGTTGCATTATAGATTCTGATGGATGGTACTCGCATATCATGAGATATTTGAGTGTTGGTACCTTTCCTGACTCTTTGAACAAGAATAATAGGGCTAGGGTTCACAAGTTGGCTGCTAGATACATTATCCTTTCTAATATTCTTTATAAGATCAATTATAATAGACTTCTCCTCCTTTGTCTCAAAAAATTCAAAATCCCTATTGTCCTTAAGGAAGCACATTCAGGTGCTTGTGGAGGGCATTTTGGGGCTAGATCCTTATTTCAAAGGTTACTTCAAATGGGATAATATTGGTGGACCATGGAAAAGGATTCCTTTGTGTTTGTTAAGAAATGTTATTAGTGTCAACAACATAGCAATTTGATCTATGCCCCTGCCCAATAACTTCAATCTCAAGTAGCATCTTGGCCCTTTTCTACATGGGGTTTGGATCTTGTTGGTAAAATATCTCCTTCATATCAAGGACATACCTTCATCATAACTGCAACTGATTACTTTACGAAGTGGGTGGAAGATGTTCCACTTTGATCCACTACTACTAAAGTAATTTATCAATTCATTTTGGAAAACATTATTTCCCTATTTGGAATACCTTCTGCCTTAGTTTCAAATAATGGAACGTCATTTAAAAATAAGGATGCAAAGAAGTTTCTAGAGAAATATCATATTCAACATAAATTTTCTACACCTTATTACCCTCAATCAAATGGTCAAGTTGAGTCTTTGAATAGGATAATTGAATAGATTCTTAGAAAGATGGTGAACAAGCATGGTAAGGATTGGCATACTCAATTAACCTACGCCCTTTGGTCCTATCGGACAAGTGTACATGTTGCTACAGGTTGTGCTCTTTATAATCTTGTTTATGGTGTTGATTCCATTATGCCTTCAGAGTTAGAAATTTCTTCTTTGAGAGTTTCTCTTAGGGGTATAATGGATGATAATTCTTATAGAGAACAAAGACTTCAACAAATTTAAATGCTTGATGAGTGGCATATAAACACTCTCGAGCATATTCAAGTATATCATAAAAATTTGCAAAGGATCTATAATGATAAAGTTATTCAATGTTCCTTCTCGGTAGGTGATCTAGTGCTTTATGAGAATCAGCATAACGTGAATGCTTTACCCAGGGAGAAAAGAAAATTCAGCCCTACTTGGCTTGGACCATACATCATTGTCGAGGTCTATGGATCAGGTGCTTACAAGATAGCAGATGTGGAAGGTACACCTCTTAAGGAACCTATAAATTCTATGCACCTTTGTAGATACTATGCCTAGCCTCTATGTCTTTCTTTCTCTCCCTCTTTCTCTCTTTCTATTTTATCTTCTCTCTCTTTGTACCTTTCCTTTCTTTAAAATTGGATAATATGTTAGCATATCTTCATTAAAGTAGGTAGGATTAAATAATGTTATATTGTTTAGTCTACATTGCTTCATTCTTGACAAGCATGTTTCTTTACTTTATTGTTTGTCTTGGATTAATTTATGTAAATTGTAATAGATTTACATTTTATATGTGCTAACCTATTATACAATTTCTTATGTGTTAAGTAGGATTATATCACTTTGTGCTTAATTAGAGTTAATTAAATCACATTAGTCATATAGTTCTTAAGCTTAACAAATTCTCTTCTACATCAACAAAGTAGCATTTAATTAAATACTTAGTTATTTAATTAAATCACACATGTATCAATTTAATCATGAAGCATTGAGAAATCAATCACATGGAAATTAAATTAGACATACATGTTCATCATGAAATGTGTTACTTTTAATCTAAGCAATGCATACATTGTTTAAGTATTATAATATCATGTTTGAGATATAACAATGGCATAAATACATACATATCCATGAGTGTCATAACATATACATCAACAAAAATGTCTCATGGCATAGTAAGGTCATTTCCTATCCATGGGACTAGTAGCTAGAGGATGGTGGCTAGATGTCCCCTCCTAATCTGGTCGTGGAGGTGGGCCCATGGGTGTGTATAACGATACTAAATGCGAGTGACTCCGTGAGGAGCTCCTATGATCCCTCTCCATCATAATCTAGTGATATGTGGCTGCCTCTTTCTGTGATGCTACTAGATCACACTCTATCCACTGTAATCTCTCTCATAGGACCTCCATCTCCATCTGAAGGGGGGTGAATAGATACTCATGGCACCCTACAATCCTTTGTGATCTATGTGCTATCTGCGAGGATTTGGGAATGTGTACGATCATGATGAGGTCTGTCACTACGTTCTGAATGACAGAGCGTACTCCTGGACAATATCTACAGGGAAAAGAAAGAGATTTTCATTAGTAACAATTTTTATCATCAACTAATAAGATACATAAATTAAACACCTTACCTGGATCTCTCTCTCGCTAGTAGGGATCATAGATAGAGACCACCTGATACTAGGACCCGCTAGGCTCTCCACGCTTGTACTAACTCTATATAGTGGGCATGGACCGATGGGGACTAGAATCAGGACCCCTTATAGGGTCCTTCTCCACCTACAATGGGATGCTCAATGGATCTAGCACTATGGTGTCGTCCCCAGAGTGATGAGGAACTCAATTTGATTCATCCTCATCCTCGTCCTCCTCATCCTCATCCTCATCCTCATCCTCCTCCTGATCTACCTCTCCAATATCAGGATTGTTTCTATCTCCACCTACCTCCTTCTCTCCTACATCATCATCCTAATCATCTGAGCCCTCCTTGGATGCATCGATTCCTCCTCCATCACTCATTTTTCTCCATGGTCTGGGGTTCCCTCCATGGAAATCTTCTAGGAAGATGGTTCTAGGATATGTCCTCCCTCGCCATGTGATGAATCATCAGTGTGCACCCACATTGTCTTTGTTGTCTATTGCAATGTCTCGCTCTGACCCGTCTGAATCCATGAAGTTGATCTCATCACTAGTGGGTCTCGGAATAGCTCTGAGCCTTGGCATCACATGAGAATCATGGATGTACATAGGCACATCACTAAGAACACACTACTTGTACCCAAATTGTCGCCAGACTTGGTCAAAGTAGAAGGGGATGACTATATGGTTGTATCGTCCCTCTAGTAAATAGTTCCTCTGCATGCAGAACAACTACCTGTGTATCCCTACCCACATGCACATCCTAAGGTAGGGTCTCCATGTGACTCCACCTACTGTTAATTTTTCTAAGCTCAATCTCCAATGCAGGAGATTGCCAAATCCCCACTCATGAATAAGTGGATAAGAAAATACCCTAGGCCGCTCTGGGACTAAGTTTATAGGGACTCTAGTGGGCCTAGTACATGTAATGTTCTAAAAAACCAAACCTGTAATACTGTCCATGTCATCAGGCTGCATCCCTGTCCAGATACATACTCCCCAAGGTCATGATAGAGATGTGCAAGAATGCTCCGACCCTAAGAGTATACCCTCTTGTGTCTCTCCATCACTCGGATAGTGTACATGAGACCTTTGTGCATGTGTGTGTCACGCCCATTAGGGCAAACGACCAATGCCATGGTAGCTATCATGAGTCGCCTCAGTAATGGAACCTCGTCGGTCGGGTGTAGGAGCCAGTTGACCATGATACGATCCCTTGTCTCATTGAGCATCCCTCTCCCAACAACATATGTTTTCTCTCTCTTATAATCCTCCTTAGTGCAGTCGGGTCGATATCTCATGGTCTCCCCCTGATGGGAAGGTACAAGATGTGGTATACATCCTCGAGGGTGATTGTCATCTCCCCCACAAGCAATAGGAATGTCGAGGTGTCTACATTCCACCTCTCCATCAATGCCATAAGCATCACAGAATGGAATCCGATGGCTAGCATAGTCATTGCATACCACAAGCCCATCATGCACAACAACTCGCTCTCCCCCAATGTCAACCTTAGGATCTACTCCTGAAGGCTTCAGAAGGTGAGCCCGACAGTGTCTGCAAAACAAAAACATTCTATCATTAGTAATTGATCATTATCATCATCTAATCAAAGCATTCATTTTATATATTCCTACATTCAATCTCATGATCTTGTGTCACCATTGGTCACCCTAGAAAGGTACCAGGGCACCTTGAGTAGACCAGGACGCCCTACTGGGACCAAGGCACTCTAAGAGGACCAAGGTGCCCTAAGACCCCAAGGTTCCTGAACAAGGGGCACAAACCCAGTTTCGGTGATGACATCACAATCTTAAAATCACTGAAAGCATGAAAAAAGTCAAAAGGAAGTCAATGAAAGGTCAACTCACCTCATCGAGTGGTCGACGGGTGAGTACAGACTAGCGTAGGATCTCCATCCGCGTAGGTCGCTTGGGTCGGTGTCGAGATATTCTGACTAATACATGGGCTCCTCTATAGTTAATAATACCAAAAATTCAAAAAGTGACAAATGAAGGTGTCACTTTCATATTTATGAGTTATGCACTTTTTCGTTTTATGAAATTAAGTAAAAAACCCTAATTTTGGCAGTTTTCCTTCAATCTCTCATATCTTGAGCTAGGGAGCTCTGATTCTTGCACTGTTGGTGGTGTTGGAACCATGAGTTTTCCCTCTCACTCCATATTAGTTCCATAACGTTATTGGATGAGGAATCAAGCCTTGTTGTGAAATTGCTTCATCAAAATCTTTATCACAATTTGTTGTAGTCAACATGATATCCTGTTTCATCTCACTAATTAGCAAGCCGAAATAGGGGGGCATATAGCTACCCGCGAATTTCATCACCTTCCTTTAGTAAGAATTAGGTGATTTTGTGATCTAAAATGTGGTTTTGTAGGGTGTGGTTCCTAATTGTGTACTGCAGATACCGCTAGGGGCTTCGTCTGACAATTTATGGATATATCCTTTTTCAAATGATGTTTACTTTTCTGTACTTTAGCAGTCATATAGCTTGCATATGAACATAGTGTCATATGACTACTAAAGTGGGGGCTAAATATAGTGTTGTAAACTGTACACCCTTTCTAGGGTGGTACAATCTCACACTTAGGTTAGCACCCACCTTAGTGTGTCTTGCATCTTGCATTTCTAATTTCCCTTTAGAATTTAATTAATTAATTTAATTAAATCTAAAGTCATGTTTCATCACTTTACATGTTATAAAGTTAGACCCTTTACCCTAAGTGTGCCCCTTTCCATTTTATTCCTTCAATAAATCATTTAATCATAAACCCTAATTATGTCTTATTTTGACCTTTAAGGCCTTATTTCACATATTAAAACATCTCGAAATGAGCTGTAACTTTGGGATTCGCTCTAATATCATCATATCTAACGGCCCCAAAAATTTGGTTGGACTGTGGCGGGAATGCACATGGTCCTCGACATTTTTCTCAAAATTTTGGGAGCATAATCCTATGATATAATAATGCTTAACCCCAAAAGATTGGCGGGGAATTCAAATCCTAGGTTGGCCTAAAGACGAAACTAAGATCTAGGGCTTCATACTTAAGAGCTCTCTTTCTTCATTTGAATGGGTCTTCTTCTAAGAATCTAAGAGAAAGATTTTTGGAGTATAAAAAGCCTTCTTTGTAGTGAAAGAGTAGATCTTTTAATTATTCAACAACATTCAACATTCATCCATCAAGCATTCATCAATTATCATTTCATCAATTGGGGGCTTTTGAAGATATAGAAGAACAATAGGAGATCACTTACTGAAGATTGGCTTGTACCTTTCCCTTGGGGTTGGGTATGGTTTCATGTTGTTTCCATGTCTTTGTATAAAGCTTCAGTTTGATTCATATTCATGATTTAGATCACTTTGCATCATAGATTTAGAGCATTTACTTTGTCAATTATAAGCAATTAGGGTTTACTCTTTAGGGTTTCTCTAGATTGTTTGCTCTCATTTTAGCATCTTGCACACACACAAGGTTCTTGCACACACATTTTCAATACATTACCTCCTATTTGTAGAGGTGGAAATCACCAACATAGGGGTTTGACTAAGGTAAAACCCTATTTTGCAATTTCAACTATAGGTTCAGATCCGAGTGTCACTGGAAGTTTTAGGACTGGAGGAGCACACAGAGATAGTTTTTTAGCACAAATTTCATCAAAAACCCAAGGAAAGGGGTGTGGTGCCCTGGTTCTACCTAGGACAAGGATGCAGCACCTTAGTTCTGCCCTCTGTTAGCAGGATTTGGTAGGACAGTGTCTTGCAGGCTTCAGAACCTATCCTGTTAGTTGTAGTTCCAGAATTGTAGAATCAAGACAGTGGCATGGAACCCTAGTCCCAAAAATTTATGCTTAGATGTCAGACACAAGTTCACCTATTATTTTTCCTCCTAATCTATACTTTTCAGTAGTATATCAATTGTCCTTTTATCTGCATTTCTAGATTAAGGTTTTTTTGCTTACTTGCATTCTAGGTTAGCTTGCATTTTTGGATCATTCCTCTCTCTCATTTACTACAAGGGAATAAAAGACCTAAGAGGTGATCCTTGACTCTCTCTTCCACATAATAAGTAGCTCAAAGTGTGTCACCTCCCTAGGCTCTTTCATATTTCGTGAGTGTGTATGAGAGTGGGATTAGGGCTTCCATACTTAGTCTCACTTTTTCCCATACATAATACATATATATACACACACATATATATACATATATACATATACACATGTATATATATATATGTATATAGGTATATATGTATATATATATGTGTGTGTGTGTATGTGTATATGTATATGTATATGTATGTATATATATACATATATATAAGTATATATGTATATATACATATATACATATACATACATATATATATGTATATATATATCTATATATGTATGTATATGTATATATACGTATATATATATCAGAATGTAGAATTTCAAGTATTACTATTTTTGTTCAATTACTATTATTGGAGAATGAAATTAGTTTACTTTTCTCTGTCATAAGTTGAGATTTACAGTGACGAAACACTTAACAACATTATATATGTATATGTATATATGCACGTATTCATATATATATAGTTATGTATATATAAACACATACACTTATACATAAAAATAAGCATATACGTGTTGATTTTTGTATAAATTGGATCTCTTTATTTGCTTCTCTTATGTTTTCTCAAACTTAAAATTGAGAAGAGACAACTTCAGAAATTGTATTCATTATACTAATTTCTTTGGAATACCTAAGAGGAACATAATAAAATAGAAACATTAGTGTTCACATGGTATCATAATAATTCAACTACAAACTTAGAAATAGATCACTGAAATTATTATTCTTTCAAAGAACTAAAATGTAGAAAGTAATGACAAAACTTGGAGTTTATACATGATAAATATACACTTTGAATACATTGGCAATTTATGATTTGAAAGAATGTGTACTCATATTTCCATTCTTGTATTTTCTTTATATGCAAATTGTGGATACATGTGTTACACCTTCTTATTTAAATTCTTTATAATGCTGAAAATGAAAGATTGTCTTCTTTCCAAATTATAATTGATGTTATATGAATAGAGAAAAGTAGACATACTAGATGAATGATTAACTAGACATGTGTTTGTGGGGAAAGTTTATCTTCCAGGATGGGTGTCGAATGTGGAATTTATAGAAAGAATAGTTTTCTTTTCCAAACTATGTTTATTTGCTATGCATGGCATTATACTCGGTTGAGTAACTTATTGACCATTGAAATAGATTGATTTATTTATGCTCTCTAACATATCCTTGTTATGATCTTTCTTATTTCTTGATTGAATTAGAATAATAGAAAATGCATGTATCATTCTAGGCACGCACTAGATTCCATCTTGTATATTGAATTCTTCTTGCTAAGCAATTCGTGCAGGGTTGGGTATTCTAAATTGATTAAGAAATTTGGGGAAGTGTATGCTTCAAGGTTGGGTGGAAAAAGCACCCGAATCTTGTTCTCATCTTCATTCAAAATATTTAACTAATGATAGATTATGGATTGAAGATCAATAGACGCATCTCATCTCTTTTCTTTGTAATATCTTGAACATGTATATTTCATCTTAAGGCATTTGAAATGCCTAAGTCTTGTTATGTAATTATGAATGATGTATAGTATGATTGAAATACTATTAAGATACTCAATGTTGTAATAATACTATTATATATCTCTTTATTCAATATAGTCTTGAAATTTAGATCATAGAATTCACATATGTAATGATTTTGCTTAGTGACATTATTGAATTATTGATGCAGATCCCCAATGACCAAGGTTACTCACACACCCTAACAAAACCAATTTGACTTCCTAACCCAAGGAATCAACTTGTCAAAACTTAACAACCTTGGAACAATGAATATGGAGATTACAACCCCTCCCTTGCTTCACTAAGACTATACCAATCCAACACCATTCATGGAGATACAACTTCTCACATCAAGTTGCATCTTGATACTCACCACTCTATTGGACCAACTAAGACCAATTGAGATGTGATACACCCACCATTGAAGAGACAAAGTGGACCCTACAATACATCTTGTTCAATCCGTTGAAAATAAATCACAACACCAAAAACTTTACTTTGGAACCCACAATGCATTTGATTGGTTTTGCTAATGCAAGTCACGTAGTTCTTATAGACCTACCTTGAGACTATTTGGGGCATAACTTTGAAAACTTCCAAACAACAACCTGAAATTTTGACACTTTTTAATACCCTTTTGGGAGACCCAAAACATTACCAAGACTCAAATCTTGAACAGACATAGATCAACCAAAACACTTACTATCACAATTAGGCCACTTTTACAAAGCAAGTAAGTGAAACAACTTTTCCAATGCATAAATAAGGTTTGACCACACATAAATACACTAAATCCACCATTTTTTAGGGTCCACCAATCATTGTCTTGCCTCTACATCAACTTTTGTAGTCAAATCTGGCTAGTCACATAGAGATGTCTAGCCTAGGGTTTGATCTTAAAAATCACCAACTCCATGGCCCACCCAAAAACCTCTAGAATATTAATGTAAATTATCTCCCCTATCATTCCTCAAAATTTGAGCCAATTTGGTTGAAGGAAGGTGGGGTTATAGAGACATTTATTGAAAAGCCCTAGTTTTGTGTGTTATCCAGACCGCCTGCTAGTAAAATGTAGATATCTTCATTGTTTTAGAATATATGGTGCTCAAAACAAATAAAAAATGACACCATAACACATGCCTACCAGAATCACCACATTAGAGAGCACATTGAAACCATACAGATATGTACAATGCAAGTTTGCATCAAATTTAGGAAAAATTTTGAGTTTTTTATTGCAAATGATCTCCTCCAATGCATACAATCAACAACCAACCCTAATTATTGACCTCCAAGGATTCAAGAAGGCCCAAAAGAACCTTCCCAATTGACTCCAATTAACATTTGAATTATTTAGCCATTGGGAAAGGTTTAAACACAAGTTAACAACTTTTGACAACAAAAGTTGTCATACAACTTTGACAATTTTGGCCATTTAGCCATCCACCGACCAAAACAATGTGAGGAACACATCATGAAATAACTAAATATTCCTAAGAATTTCACATATCATGGAAATACAACAAGATATGCCAAAGACTCCCTTGGAGCCATCTTGCCACTCAAGCCCACAAGGTGACTTGACTTACAAAATGAATGTAATACCCAAAACCATGTATATGAATGACCTTCAAGACATCACGCAAACATGAAACAACATGAAAAAACATGTCATAACACACATGCCTCATACAAGGCTTATTAATCCATGAAAACACTCATCATCTCCATCAACACTTGGACCTACACTTGAACCTGCATCAACAACACCTTTAAAAGGAAACAAATCAGAAAACTTAAAGATAGGAGATATTGCCAACCCCAGAGGCAACTCAATTTCATAGGCATTTTTCCCAAACTTGTGCACAACCCTGTAAGGACCAATCTTTTTCATCAAAATCTTGGTAGGCTGCCCCTTTGGAAGTCTATCCTTCTTCAGATGTGATAGCCCTAAAAAATTGATTGTATGAGAATTCTCAATTTTGAGAATTAAATAGTGATTTTTCTGGTTTTATTTTCATCCTCTGTCAAGGTTCAAGATCTAGGGTTTAGGGTTTATCAAAATTTCTTGTGTCTTGTGAAGAAAACCCTAGCAATGATATATCACATCGTTACTTTTTCCCACTAAGGCCAAGGGTTGTATTATGTTGGTGGGGCCATTTTATTCCCTAATTGTTAACTTTTGTTAAACCGGTTTATGAAATGATTTTCCTAAGTTTCATAAAGATTTCCCTATAGTCGGTCTCTTTTAATATTTGTGCATGTGCACACATTTTTTCTAAGTCTAAAAAATCCTAAATGTTTTAGCCAGTTGATAAAAGTAGAACAGATCTGACGGTCCATGCTTCCTCGTGGCTGAAAGTTTAGTGAAGAGAAAGGTCACGACATCGTGAGACAATGCCACATGTCTTCAATGAAAAAGGACATGTAGGCGGTGTAAACTAGTTCTTAGGTGGTAAATATCAGTTTACTAACAAACCTATCAATTGGCATGTGTTCAATATGAACAGTGATGTTATGTTTTGAGACAAAAGGTGCTTGATGTTTAATTCTGAAAAGGTTAATGGGCACTGTGTTGAAGCAATAAAGTGTGAACATATCCAATGGCCCTTGTATCCCTGTAATGGAATTTGCAAGGAGGTTACGGACCGTGGCATCATGAGATGATGCCACATGTCCTAGGCTAATCAGGAAGACCTATGGTGGGTCCGTTGATAGAGTATGATTAAAAGATGATATGGCATTGATTAGTCATGATTTTGTGGGTCCACGAATACAAATGGAAGGTCAAATGCCACATCAACAAATAATGATCATTTAATTTTCTAGGTTGAGTGAGATCTATGGCTGAGTTTCAAATTTGAAATTTAAAAGGGATCATTAAAGATATTGGTCATAGCACATGCGAAAAAGATAGGATGAGTAGGAATGTAGACTTGTCGATTTAAGATAGATGGCGATGAGTGTGGAGTTTTGAATTTTGACTCACCCCTGAGGAAGCTTATGTGAGGTCTTTGTTGGGTAAATGAATGATTCGACAGGGTGAGGATAATATCTCAGATATGTGAAATGATTGGGATAAGCTTCAGGTTTAGACATGATGGGTCATGAGCTCTCTAATGAATTCTAAGATTTCCTTTTGATAGAGATCCTGAAGCAGAAGACTGTACACCCAAGAAAAAATAAAACCAAGATAAAATCACTCGCATAAGATGAACCTCGACAGGAAAATATAGTGGATGTGATAGGTATGATTTCTAGTTTCCATAGTTGGCAGGTTGAATTGAAGGCACCAGAGTGATGATTTTTCATATGAATAAGAACTACTAGATGAAGTATTGTAACTATAAATACAGTAAGGTGGTGACTAAACTGGTAGGAGAAAATGAAGCCTTTTGATTTTCTGAATGCAGTTTCTTCTTTTGCAAGGAGAATGGTGTTTGAGAAAAGTTGTAAATCAATTTTCTATATGCTCTATGATACCGGATGGATGTTTTCTCTCATGTGTGAGTATGTCTATTGTCAGAGGGGATGTGAAGTGGGGAGGATTTCCAGAGGGGGTGTGAAAGCCTTTTCTTATGAAGAAAGTTCACGCATGGCTCAACCTCTACTTCTACTTTGTCACTGGATGGCAGGGGGTTCTGATAGAGAGCCCGCAGAGTAATGCAAAATGAACATGTTTGAGTAGGGAGTGACAACAAATCATCCATGTGGTTGCATGGAAGTTGTGACCCCTCCCCAGCATATTATCTTTCCCTTGTAGCTCTTGCTTCCACTTTCTCTGATCCTGGGTATGAAATCTCAAGCTCCTCTTCTATTGTGGAGGCGACTTTTCTTCTTAATGCTCTATAGGAAAAAAGCGTAACATCTCACACTCCATCCAAAGGTGTCAGGATGATAACGACATGGCTCAAATGGTTTTGCTCCTACCAGTTAAGAATGTTGATTCACAGGTGCCAACACATGGATATGGAAATATCTTTGTAATAGAATTGCATATGGCCTTTTAGGCCTAGTTGTCGAGAATGAATCTGTGGTTGACGTGTGTCTTCTGGTTGGAAGCTTTTTGCTCCCTTTCTTCTATAAAAATGGAAATCATGGCCATAAGAATGATTCAAATTTTTTGGGGGAGTCTCTTGGAGGCTGAATCTTCTTGTTCCTTAGGTTTTTCTTGGTCTGTTTCTAGTAGCGAGTCTAGGTGAAGCAAACAAGCTGTAAAGTCTTTTATAGAGTAAATAAAGAAATGTTTTAGTGTCAAGTTTTGCATAGGTTCTTGAAGGAGTTATATGTAAATTTCATCCTATGATAGAGATAGCATTTTATTCAAATAAAATAGAATTTTGACTCTTTTCTCTCCATTGTATGATTCTATCAATTTTTTGAAGGAAATCAATCAAGGGTTCATTTCATTCAGTGCATTGTTGTGATGTATGTAGCTTTCTATTTATGCTTCGGCCCAAGGGGTCAATTAAATTGCTTAAATAGAGTTGCAGAATGATAGGGCTTGTGCAGGGGTTTTAGATAAGTAGTTTTGGGTTGGGACTATGAATGAGATATATTGTAAGGCAGTATTATTTTAGATATAATGCTATCAGATCAAATTCTATCACATTTTTAGGTTTACGTTTTATGTCTTTCAGGTGCCCAATGGAGTAAGGCACTAATCACTGCTTGTAATTGCTTTTTTAATCAACCTTGTTTATGTTTTAACTGATGAATCTCTACAAATCTTTTAAAATATCAGAATATCATTGTTAGGTTTTCATGTATCTTTTGAAAGTTGTCCCGCCCATCTCATGCTCTAGCTTAAGGTCGAGGATCACTAAAGGATTTTTCATCCTTGAGCATTCTCCCTTTCTGTTGAGCCCTTTTGAGATAATCTGCTTTGTTTTTAGTAAATTCTTGAGTATTGTTGTAGAGATCAGGAAAATCACTGAAGGGATTACCCTCATGGGTTCTCTAGAGCTTCAAGTATAGAAGGATCTTGTATCCTTGTTGATGTTGGTCCAAGCCTTAAGGATATTAATAGTTGGAAGTGGCTTTCCATAGGTATTTGGAGGAATCAGCTTGGTCTCTTCCTTGTGGCAATGTAAACCCATTTATTTTGGGAACCAACAAGATGTGTCATGACCAAATCTCCAACCTTGAACTGAACATCTCTCCTTCTTACATCAACCTTCTTCTTATATGTTGCTGCACTTTGTTGAAGAGTATCCCTCATCTTTTCATGAACCTCTTTCATGCTTGTAGAAAAGTCTTACCCTAATACAATCTTCTTGTCCATACCACTCAGATCTCTAAGCTCCAAAATTACCCTTGGATGAAAGCCATAGACTACTTCAAAAGGACTTTTACCTGTACTCCTATTGATGTAGTCATTATGAGTAAATTCCATTTGACCTATCACCATGTCCCATGCTTGTCCATGTTGTTCTGTAAGACACCTTAATAAATTTCCCAATGATCTATTGACCATCTTAGTTTGGCTATTTGTTTGAGGATGGTATACTGAACTGAGATAAAAATCAGTTCCAAGCTTCTTCCACAAGGTCCTCCAAAAATGACCTACAAACTTAGAATCTCTACCAGTAACAACGTTAAGTGGTAAGCCATAAATCCTTACAATTTCTTTAAAGAATGAACCTGCAATATGTGAGGCATCATTGGCACATTTACATGGTAAGAAATGTGCCATCTTACTGAACCTATCTACCACCACAAAAATGCTATCAAAACCTCTTGGGGTTCTAGGAAGACCCAACACAAAATCCATGCTTACACTTTCCCAAGGCTTGTTAGGAATTGGAAGAGGTTGATAAATACATGCATTAGTGGAAGTTCCTTTGGCTCTTTGACATATTCCACAACCTTCAACAAACCTTCTAACATCTTCTTGAAGTTTAGGCCAAAAGTAGAACTACTTCACCCGTTTCAATGTTTTATCTAGCCCAAAATGGTCTCCCAAACTGCCACTATGCTTCTCCTTCATAATATTCTCCCTCATGGAACATTTAGGCACACACAATTGACTGCCCTTAAATAACAAACCATTTTGCAACAAATAATTAGAAAACTCAGTATGATAAGCATTTTAAAATTTTTGACAAGCTTCATATACCTCCTTGAAATCAAGATCCTCCTTGTAGAGATCTTTGAGAGCATCAATCCCCATGCTTTGTAACTGAACTTCTTGTACTGTAAGAGCCCTCCTACTAAGAGCATCAACCACCTTGTTGGCTTTTCCTTTCTTGTGTTTGATTGTAAAGGTGTAGGCTTGTAGGTACTCAACCCACTTCATATGCCTATGTTTGAGTTTATCTTGCCCATTCAAGAAACTCAAAGCATGATTGTCAGTCCAAACAACAAACAATTTAGGCAATAAATAATGCCTCCATTTCTTGAGAGCCTGCACCATAGCATACAATTATAAATCATAAGATGAGCACTTCTTAGCATCATTAAGCTTCTCTGAAAAGAAAGCTACCGACCTACCCTCTTGACTAAGGACTGCCCCTATTACTTGGCCACTTGCATCGCTTTCTATTGTTAATATCCTGTTAAAATCAGGAATGACAAGGATGGGTTGTTGAGCCACCCTTTTCTTAAACTACTCAAACCCTTTATCTTCTTCATTAGTCCATAAAAACTTATACTTCACACTACCTTTAATAGTATCAATCATAGGAGCACAAATTTGACTGAAATTCTTAATGAACTTCCTATAAAAACTTGCAAGACCATGGAAACTTCTCACCTCACCTACTATCTATGGAGTAGGCCAATTCAAGATAGCCTCAACCTTGGAAGGATCCATCTTCAAATTGCCTTTGGAGATCACAAAACCAAGGTACACCAATTCTTCTCTCATGAAGTTACACTTTTACAAGTTAATCATCAATTCCTCCTTATGTAGCCTTCTCAAGACCATGTTCAAATGCTTCAAATGTTCTTCCTTGGACCTTCTAAAAACAAGAATGTCATCAAGACATTCAACAACAAATTTGCCAATGAAATCCTTCAAAACTTCATTCATCAAATGGATGAATGTACTAGGTGCATTGGATAGCCCAAAAGGCATCACCAACCACTCATATAAGCCCTCATTGGTTTTAAAGGTTGTCTTCCACTCATCTCCTTCCCTGATCCTTATTTCATGGTATCCACTTTTCAAGTCAATCTTGGAAAACCAAAATGCTCCTCCTAGGCAATAATGCAGGTCTTCAATCCTTGGAATGGGAAACCAGTATCTTATGGTGATCTTATTAATTGCTCTTGAGTCAGTACACATTCTCCACTCTCCTCCTTTATTGGGTGCCAAAATAGTAGGCACTGCACAAAGGATTAAACTCTTCCTAATTATCCCCTTGTCCAATAATTCTTGCACTTGTCTAGCAATCTCTTCATTTTGTGATGGTGTCATCTTATAGGCTGCTTTATTTGGCAAAGTAGAACCCAAAATGAAGTCTATTTGAAGATTTATGTCTCTAATAGGAGGAAAAGTATTGGGTATCTCCTTCACCACTATACCCTTATACATGTCCAACAAATGACTAATCTCCTTGGGAACTTCCTTCACCTTGTTGTCCCCTTTTTCCTCACTGTCCTTAGGCTTAAAAATCAAAGAAAAACCCTGGTTATCACACTCCTTCAAGGTCTACACAAACTCTTTCCCACTGACTAAGATCACACTAGACCCTACTTGCTTATCAGGACCTTCATCCGGTAGAGGGTTAATCCTATATCTTACCCCATTTTTGGTTATAAGGAAGGAATTCTTCTTCCCATCATGTTGTGCATTCATATCATACTACCATGGGCCTCCCAACAACAAATGACATGCATCCATGGGTATTACATCACACAAAATTCTATCCTTGTACTCCCCTATTTGGAAATCTACCCATGCTTTCTCATCAACCAACACTTGTTGTCCCTTACTCAACCAAGACACTTTGTAAGGGTTACCATGTGGTATCCTCTTGAGTTTCAACTTATCTACCATTTCAATAGAAACCAAATTTCTAGTTGAACTGAAATAAAAAATTACCTTGCATACTTTATCATTTGTCAAACAAGTGGTCCTAAACAAGGTCTTCCTTTGACTTGTGGCACCTTCAGCAAGGTTCTTCTCATCATCATATTTTCACCATGTATTGGATCACCATCTTTGATAGGATTGTTGACACTTTGGCAATCTTCCTCTTGGATCAATTGGTTCCTTCTCTCTCCTCCATGAGAGCTTGAGGCCTTCTCTGGACACTTTCTCATTGTGTTTCCTACATGGTTATAGTTAAAACATCTTCCCATGAAGACACTGGGACCTCTCCCTGGTCCACCGAACTTACCCCTTCCATTGGGTCTTCTCCCTCTAAAGCCTCCTCTGGAACCTGAAAACACCTAGGTGCTCCTGCACTAATTATGGATAATAATGAGAGAATTATGAATTTATTTAAGAATTAAGAGAATTGGATGATGACTAGATCTGACTTTTGTAGGAATGAAAAGTAGAGGACTAGGTCAATAATTGTCTCCCAGTCTTGAAATTTTTTGATGAGCTTCTAGGAATAGGTTATGAGTGACATTTTGATTCCAAAATTTTCCTGTTTGTTCACATCTAATAGCTAGAGGACCTATTTATGGGTGTTTTGACACACTCACCAACAAGCAGGTAGAATATGAAATGTAAACCACCTCTCCTGAAAAGCAATTAATCTTGAAAGACTAATTACTCCAAGGTCTCTATAGTCGGGTCATGATGGTGTTAGGTCTCTCAATGGATGATGTGATTGTACTTGTCAAGGGGGCTACTGGTTGAAACAAAATAAACAAAATCCTTTTATTTGTATTTTTTGATTTACGCTTGATAAAGAAACTTCAAAAGATTGTTTAGGGTAGCAAGAGATAATAACTAAACCAATACTGAACAACTTCATGTACTAAAAATTCAATGGATCATGACAAGGTATTGTCAATAACATCTAATCAGCATTCAAAAGGGATGTTCCAACAAATATGTGAAGTCATGCAACCCACACATGAATGGAAATGGCAATCACAAGATCAGATAATCACTCTACTATTTTATCCTCATACACCATTAACATGCGCAATATGATTCATAAAACAATAAAGCTTGGAATAACAAGTTGTTGATTCAAATGAAAGAAGATAATAGATTACAAAGAACAAAAACTCATAGAACATGTATTGTATATCAAGCAATCCACAAGTTGCTTTTGTATTAATCTTTGTAAAATGAATAACAATACTTCAAAATTTCATGAGAAAGAAATTGTATAAAACTAAATTATCTAGCTAAATGGCCTTGAATCATCAATTCGTGGACCCTCAAAATGGCCCAAATCCTACAATGTATAGAGTTTTGCCCTACATCCTAGGAAAGAATCATGCCTATAGACTAGGGTTACAAAAAGGAAGGAGTCATTGTCGACATGCAATTCACTGCTTGTGAACTCCAATTACGTGCTACTAAACTGACACCCCATGTCTACTTCCAAAACAATGCTCTAGCAGAAATTATTTCAAACCATACAAAAAGAATGCCCAAAAAGAAAGTACGAGATGTAGCTCCAGTTGATATCCCAGTTAAGGTCGTGGTGGTGGTTTATAATGCATTCTCCCTTTAGAGCTACCTATTCATCATTTACTTCTTCTTGTAGTTCTAGTAGTTGTTAATGAAGCATTCCAAAGAAGTAATAGGTGGATCAATAATATAGCCTATTTGAAACTTGGATACTCTGAGTATCTCTTTTATACTTTCCACCTTGCTAACCATCTTATCTATTTGTATCTCAGCTTCCTGACATTTGAATATTATATACATGTACCTATTCATTGTATTTGTAGTGAACTCAATAGTATCTGCAAAATGATATGAAACATAAGAGTTTCATTCTCTTAGTACAATCTCTTGATGTAATACTCCATTTTGTTTGAGACTGTGACCATGCCACCCTAGCAGCGTAATCAAAAATTGTTCATACCGATCAAGTGTATTCAAGAGCAAAGGATGTTCCTTGATTACCTTGATATGAACTTGCTCTATGATCTCCATCTTCAAATCTAAAATATCAATATATGATTGCAAGTTGGTAACAGCCTCACCTCCTAATAGGTCTTCCTTTATAATCACATCTTCTTCCAGCTCTCTGGTCTTCTTCAAAATCTTATACTTTTTAGAAAGTTGATGCAGTTGTTGTTTCCATTGTGTAACACAATATATAAGAGAATTTTCATTAAAATGGTCTTCTTCTATTATCCCCATTGTGTTTTGCAAGAGTGTTTTTACTTTCCCCAGTTGGTCCTTCATCCAACTTTAACTAACATAACCACCTTTTTCATTTCATATATAGCTTTAATATCACTAGGAGGGAGTGATGAAGTGGATTGCAAAGCAACATTAGTTCTGGAGTCAAGAGGCTTGGCTATTTCCATAATCAATTGTTTCTATTGCCTCAATTGTGCCTTAACCTCTACCTTAGTCTTGTATTCTTTCTCCATCCTTGATTGGACAGTACACATTGTGGCAACTAAAGTATCCATCTCTCCCCACTTGGTATGTTTACCCAAATTTACCTTAGACACTTGATATTTGGGGGTAGCTTGAGAGGATCCTTCGACATCTTGTACTGGTGCTTCTATATCAGCAATGCCATCTCTTGAATCCATCCTTGAGAGATGATGAATTGTTCTTGGTCTCTTCACTCTCCTTGGAGGTTTAGTAATTGCCTCATGTAAAGATATATTAGGGAGAAAGGCCTTTGAATTCTTCTTGAAAGTAAAGTTTAACGATTGAGGCATATAGTCCTCTCGCTCCTCCCCTTGCACTATTACTTCCACAGTGATTTAGTGAGCATCCACATTCTGTTCTTCCTCTTCTTGTTTTTGATCTTCACCTTTTTGCTCCTCCTATTGATTCTTTTGCTAATCTTGAGGAGTTGGTGGTATTTGTTGAAATTGAGCAACTTGTTGGGCAAGAATAGTTTTAAGGGATTGATCAAGTTGTTGTTTTTCTATCTTCTCCAACTTCTTAGAAACTTCTTCTTCAAATGGTCTTTTTGTTTCAGTTTCTTTCTCTTTCTCATTTCCTATTAGTTGTTGAACCAACCTTTCCTAGTCTTGAGGAGTAAGGACCATTCTTTCATCTTGTTCATCATCTTTATCATCATATGCCTCTTCTCCCGTAACCTATACATGAATTTCCATTGGTTGCACTTGTGATAGAAGCCTGCATGATATCTTATAACCATGTAGTGATCCCATGTTCTGCATCAGTTTTCAAAAGTTGGGACTCTTTCATCTTGGCATCCAATTGTCTCTTCAGATCCTAGTTGTCAATTCACGTTGTTGCTTATTTCGGATCAGTAGAAGTTTTCTTTCTTAAATCATACCTTGTTCTCCTTACATATTCTTTGTGGACTTTGGTCTAAGGGTTATCAATTACTTTCCCCTTTTTCTTTTCCTTGGCAGCACTAGGATGGATCCTTAAACTTAGCCACTGTCTCTTCCTTTCCAAAACTTTTGTTGTAACAATTTCAATATCCAAATCTTCTTGGTTGGACCATTTGACGGGAGTAAGGGGTTTTTTATCAATTCCCTTCTCTTTGAATATAGGATTAAGTAGTTCCCTACCATCCCTTAACTCCTTAGGGATATTTGTTTCAATTTCAAAATTCCTGATTTGGGGAACTGACAACCTATAATACCCCTTCTCTCTTACTTCAAAACTATCTTGGAGGTTGGCCCAAAAATCCTCCAAGGCAGGCTTATGTCCCTCATATGATTTTGGCATCATTTGCTTTAATTTTCATAGGGATCATAAAACTCGTGAGCATAATCAAACTCTTTTAAACTCAAATCTTGTAGTTCTTTCTCAATTGCCTTAGCTACTTGAATGTTTGGACATGTAAAATGTTCAAGAGAAATAGGAAAGGTGATTCCAATCTTGTGCTTGAGTGTTAACAATGCTTTTAAACCTATCAACTACCTAGAATACTCCAAAAAAATTATTATCATTGCAATATCTAGCTAGGAGGAATGAATTACATGTGAACCTGCTAACCTTAAGGTAAGTAGATCATTGGTCTTGCAAGAACTAGCACCCCCATATCTTAATCATTTTCATAGCTTCAGTGGTTAGCCTATATCCTACATCTCCTGTCAATTTTATTATTACAGCGTAAATAAATGCATCATTTATTCTCTTGAAATGTAGTTTAGCTTGAGAGATAGGTAACTGAGTATAATACTCCCATACTCTTTTTTGTCTAGGTTCTTATCCTAACCTTCCCTCAGTCTTTAATCTTGGGAACTTACCAGCTCAAGGGACCACCCATACTACATAAGAAGTCATGAAGAACTTCTTTGTCTGTTGGACTGTAATTATTTGATTATGGATATTATCAAAAATAATCTTTTCCAATCAAAATTGTGGTCTTATAGTGAAACATCCATGTGTGAAAATGTCTACAATCTGCCTTCCCGAAGGCTCTACTCAACATAATAATAAGGTCTCTTTGGGGATTTTGAAAAATTGCTCTTAAATATCTATTGCTTTGAGACATATTTTCCTTGGCTTTGATAACCATGCCTCATTAATGTGCCTTTTTTAATTTCTTTATAGATAGGGAAACAACCTGTTCTTCTATTGTCAACACTACCTTTTCCCTTACTGGTATTCCAAAAGTCATTGCTATCATATTTGGGGAAAGATCCACATTTGCATTTCCATCAACATCTACACACTGTCTTGTTTCTTGTTGGTAATATTTTGTAATGGTTAGGATAAGCTCAAGTGACTGCATTGCCTGAGGGAAAATAGTTGCTTCTACCAAGCCCAACCTTTTGATCCTCCTTTACGAGGATTCTAATGCATGAGATTTAGCTTGTAGTTGAGTTTTAATATCATCCAACTCTATATGGTCGATCTTCGTATCAATCACCCACCGAACTTCGTCCTCCAACTTGGAAACCAGAGTCTACCCTTGATATTAGTATTTCATAGTTATCAACTTCTTGTCTAGCTTCACTTCCTCTTTAGTTTTCTTCTTGCTCGTGGATGGGTCCATCAATCTACTTTATCCTGCAAGAAGAAATCCATAATTAGCTATTATATCATACTATAAAATCATCACATACTCTAGAACTCTAGGGTTCCGGGGCATAAGAAAAACTTTAAAGCAGCTAATTTCAAAATTATGGGATTTCGAGATCCCGAGTTAAGAAAAATCAGAAAACAATTAACTCTGGAACTCTGGGGCTCTGAGCTTGGCAATAGACCTCAAAAGGTTGATTTTAGAACTTTAGAGTTCTGAGGTATGCAAAAACATTATAAGGATCAAATTTGGAACTCCAGGGTTCCAGGTTCGTAAGACTTCTCAAAACACAAACTTTGGGATTCTAGGGTTCCGAAATCCCGAAACAAGATAAATTTCTCAAGGAAGGATCTTCGAAATTTTGGAATTTTAGGATTCCGGGGTGTGAAAGACTGAATTTTGAATTAATCTCAAGGGTTTGGGATTCCGGAGTTTCAGAATCTTGAGATGGGTAAAACTTCTCAAACAATCACTTTGGAACTTCGGAGTCCCGAAGTTTTAGGGTAGGTAAGATAGGCAAAATTGGGGTGCCTCGAGATTTCAGGGTTTAGTGGTCTCAAAGTGCATAAATTAGGGTTCCGCGAGGTGAAAAAAATGAAAAAAGGCCAAAATTTATTGAAAGCATGAAAATCTAATCTATTCCTAGCTAAAAAAAGACACAAAAAATGAGAAAGAAACAAGAAACAAGACAAAGAAAACCAACCTGGAAAGGCAACGAGGTGGAAAACATGAATGAGCGAGGGGGCAAAGTGTGCAAAGGGAGAGCTTGAATCTTGTAGAAGTAGAGTGCACAAATGAATGGAAATCATTCATCTCGCCTTATTTATACCCCCCTTTGCGACTACACAACCTCACTAAACACGACCTCGAGATTCCAGGAACTCGAGGCAAAACAAAGAGAAGCTCAGAACTCTGAGGTTTTGGGGTTCTAAGGCTCTAAACAAAACACAAAAACACACCTCGGGACTCTAGGGTTTCGAGGTGGAACACAAACAAGATCGAGATTTCAGGATTCCGAAATCCCGAAATTAAACACAACAAAACACGAAGAACTCGGGATTCTGAGGTTTCGGGATTCCGAGGCTTCAACAAAACAAAAACAACAAGACTTTGAAAATTTGAGGTTTTGGGGTTTTGGGGTCTTGAACCAATGACAAAAGAAGACCTCGGTACTTCGGGGTTCTGAGGTCTCAAGCCAATGATAAAAGAAGACCTCGGTACTTCGGGGTCTCAACAAAAAGGACAAAGGAGAAAAGGGACAAAGAAAACACTTCGGAACTTCGAGGTTCCAAGGTTCTGAAATAGACCAAAAAAATAAATAAAAGAGAACCTCGGGACTCCTAGGTCCGAAGGTTCCGGGGTGCTCAAAACAAAAGCACAAAGGCAAAGAAAAAGGAAAGAAAAACAAGAGACCAAAAAGGGGAACTGACATTTTCAATACAAAGAAAACGATGGGGTGGATATGCAAGGCATAACAGGACCATGTTGATAACTGCCTCCCACTCTTGTACTTTCAAGCCAGATTCGCTATTGTAGACATCTAAAAATGGTCAACGCTTGCGGAGTCATACTTTAACATTTGCGCATTGCCTTATTTTAGGGTTTTTGCGTCGCATTAACATTTCTTCTATGTTGCGCACTTGGTCTTTATCATTTGCGAGCATCAAGTCCTTCTTCTGCATTCTTCATTTGTCTTGCTTTTGAATTTGGTCTTGTTGATAATAATCTTCAGTCATGATTTTGGTCGATCTTATCCTGTCGCATCAATGTGCGTGCTCATTTGGCATATTTTGACTTCATCAATTTGATTTCATTTTTGGACATCGTCAATCCTAATCGATGATACAATTAGGGTTTTGTCCTCTTGTCAATCTTGTCATCTTGCGATCGATTCGTCATCGATCCTCGTCCTTTTCAATCTCATCATTTTGCGATTGATTTGTCATCGATCATTGTTCTTGTCAATCTCATCAATTTTGCGATCTATTTGTCATCGATCGTTGTCCTTTTCAATCGTGTCAATTTGGATCAATTAGTCATTGTTCCTCGTCAATTGGCGCCTATCAATTTGGTCTCTTTATCAATCTTGGTCAGTTTGTCAACCAATCTCAATCATTTGTCAGCATTGGTCATTTATCAAGTCAGAATCATGATTGAATCGACATCAATTATCTTTTGTCAAGACCTAATTGTCGTCCTTGCATTCATCTTCTAGGATTTTATGATTTATTCATAAAATCTTGTTTGTCATTTTCCCTCTAGGTTAAATAATTTATTTATTTATCCTAAGTCTTCTTGTCACAATTAAATATTTATTTAATTGGCTAATTAATTCCCCCTCTTTTTGTGAATTAATTAATGAATGAAAAAATATTAATTAATTTAACTTATTTTCCAATTTACTAATTTCTCCTAATTCCTAATTTCCTAATTTCCAATTCATCTAATTTTCTATTTTCTCCTATTTTTCTAATATTTCCCCTAATTTCATGGGAATGACATAGCAATTTGTCATAATTTGTCAATCAATCAATTTTGCATAGAAAGTGTCAATTTTGTCATAATTTGTCATATTTGTCATTCTTGATTTGAAATTTCCTTTCAAATCTCTTCATGCTAATCTTGTCATTTCTCCAATTTGTCTATAAATTGGATGAATTTCTTCAATCATGGTGTGAGGCCCTACCCCGACTCAGTTTGGCATTTTCAGTTATTTGCATATTGAGACTATTATGGATGCTTTATTTTATGCTTTATGGATTTAGAACCTATATGATTTCCATGATTTGGATCACATTGACATATGTTGATGCTTTATTTTATGCATGATGATTATGAAACTATATATGTTGCTAGAATAGAATTATTTTGAAATGGTGAATGTCATTATTGGATTTGCAGGACTTCATTTTGATAGAAAAATGATGCTTATTTTATGAATGGTTCAATTTTGAGAATTGTGTTAATTGCTTATGTGAAATCGGATTTAATTGAATGAGATATTGAATTATTGTTGCCAATGTATGAGTGTTTGATGTGCAATGAAATCCATGTATTTAATTATGTATAATTGTGATTATTTGGAATTACTAATGTGTTAATTGAGATGCGCAGGAAAATTATCCATGTGACCATGGAATTTATATGGAGAACCAAACCTAGACCAATGTACGTTTGTTAAGCCAGGGGTTGTCTATTTGGAGAGACAACACCCCGTTTGTAATGTATTTTATTTGTGAAGTGTATGATGCATGAGTGTTAAAATTAATTTTTATGTATATGTGTAATCCTACAAGAGACAAATTCCATGTGTGATTTTTATATTGTATTTTTATTGTGTCACTTGACACATGTGCTGATTAGTGTCATTGATTTTGACTTGTCTCTTGGAGGGAGTTTTGTTTCTACCAAAGCCATTCAAAAACATGAGTGTGGTCCCAAATTTGCCTTGGGTAGGGAGTCTTGGGAGTGGTCAACTCAGGTTGACCCGTAGGTAAACTTCAGTTGGGTTTCTAAGGGGTTAAATGGACTCTTAGGGTCAGTTTTAAGGCTTTTCCAAAGGTCCAAAGGGTATACCTATGGGTTAGGGGTATTTTGAAACATGTGACTACTCCCATGTGACTGTTTAGTCACCTCAAAAAGTGGTGTTTCCAAGGTGAACGAAAATTCAACTTAGAAAGTTCCTCCTAGGATAGACAACCTTCCCTTTTGATGTCAAACTCTCTTCCCCATCTTCTCTCACCTTTTCCCTTTCCAGTTTTAGTAATGTGTAAGAATTTGGGAAGAGCAACCAATGGGAACTCTCACCTCACCCAAGGGGTTGGGGAGTGTGTGAGAGGCCTTCTTAGGCAAGAATTGGAGACTTAGTGAGTAATCACCCACTCTCCATTGTTGGAGATTATGCACTTGCTTTGAAAATTTAGTGGTAGGATAGAATTTTTGGGAAAGATTGGAGGAAAAAGTTAGTGTGGATTTGGGCAGCTCATCCCCAACTATATCTAACATACCTATTGGCAGATTAAGGTTGGTTATAATTCTCTTTTACTTATGTTGTTTAAGTTGTTTTTTTTTGAAAGAAAGAAATGCTTGTTGAAGAGTTGTGTGCATGTAAATTGTTGTAGGAGGAAAATGTAAGTTTTCATTCTATGTTTCTTTTTGTTTTGTGTTCTTGTTTTGGGAGTGTCCAAGACCTCCTACCCTTGGGAGAGTAGGATGGTCTTGGGGTGGAAGGAGTATGACAGCCTTGGGTGAGAGGCTCTCCTTATGGAGAGTGATCTCAAGGGTGTCCTTTGTGACCCTTGCTGCATAGCCTTGTGTATGCATTTGGGGGTCATAAGGGGAGAAAATATGGCCTTTGAGCCTTTGGGGGGCATAAGGTGGGGAGGTGTATTTTTGTTGCATTTGTATTGCCATGAGGTGGCTTGAGTTGTGTTTTGGCTTGCAATCTCCCCAATGGTACTTGGTCCACTTCCACCCGTGGAATGAACATCACAAAGTGTGGTGAAGTGTAGCTTGGGATGGGAAGGTGTTTGTTGAGTGTATGCCCTATATGTTGTGTTGTTTGCTTGCTTGTAACCCGTCTAGTGCTTGGTTCTCCAAGCTCGGGGGTGGCTTCTAGTAAGCCTAGGCTGGGAGGTGAGCTCTCCATGGTCAAGTTGTGTTTTTAATGCAGGTTGCTTTGGATGGGAAAAGAAAGAACAAAGAGCCTAGTTGCTGTTTTTGTGTTGTAGAAAAGTTTGAAGAAAAAAATATGTATTCAATATTAGCTTGAAAAAAAAGAAGTATTTTGTTGTATTTATTTTTTAAAAAAAGAAGAGCATATAATGTATTCATATTACCATGGAAGGAAAATATGGTTGTTTTATTTTCAAACCCATTTATATTTCAAATATACTTTGTATTTACACTTGCTAAAGGAATATAGATATTTCTCCTACTTGGCTAGTTTTGCAAGAAGGAAGAGGAAATGAATTAGTTTGTATTTAAATCTCCAAAAAAAAATGTTGTTGCATTTATGTTTATTTGGCAAATGAAAATTTTATTTCTGTTTCTACATGATCATTTAGCTATATTAATGTTGCTGCAAATAAATAAAAACAGTCATTTATTTTCCCATTTAATGCAGATAATGAAACTTATTATAGTAGTCTATCTCCTTTCAAAAAAGATTAGAATTTAGACTTAGTTTATTTTGCCTACAAAAAAAAAATATATATCTTCCCTCATTATTCAATCTGCAAATAATATTAGGAAAATATGGGATGCATTTTAAAGGTACACAGAAATATTAAACTCAAATAAAAGCCTAAATGAGTTATAGATTTAAAAAAAGTAGCAAAATATATATATATATATATATATATATATATATATATATATATATATATATATATATATATATATATATATATATATATATATATATATATATATATACATTTTATTTCCCTAAATGATATTCTGATATTCTGTTATAAAACTAATAAAGAAACAGGAAAGTATTTTACTAAATCTATTTACACATATGTTATATAAATATACATATATTTATATATATATAAATATATATATATATAAAGCTGGTTCATGTTATTGCATGTTAATCCTTTTAAAAAAAAAAAATGGATTTATTAATATATATATATATATATATATATATATATATATCTATTTATTGTGATTATATGAGTTATTTCCTTTCATTTTGTAAACACCATTAAAAAAAAAAAAAATTAATAAAAAAAAGGGGGGGAATTTTAATAACCCCAAGGTGCCGAAACCCTGCAAAAAAAATGGGGGAAAAGGGCGCGCGGCCGTGCTCCCACTGTGGCTGCGCATAGTGGAGGGCTCGGCGCCGTCACTGTGGGAAACCACAGTGAGTGGCACCGGGTCCCCCACTGCGGGCAACCACAGTGGAGGTGGCTCCCAGCCCGCCACTGTGATTACCCATAGTGGACGGCGCGCGGCCGCACTGTGGGTAAGCACAGTGGCGCCCGGGGGAAGCCACTGCCCACCGCCGCTCACTCCTCATGCTAAGAGAACCCTCTCTCCGCCCCGCCGCCTCCTTTGGCCGCCCTCTCTCCGCCCTCCTCTCTTCGGCTCGGCCAAGGGTTGAGCTCGGGCCACCGTGTCCGCACCTGCACACACACACTCACAAAAAAAAAAGAAAATAAAACATACACACACACAGCACACACACTCAAGAGAAATAAAGAAAAGTGTGAATGTTGTTTTCTCACACAAGCCCTAACCCTATTTTCAGGTTAGGGCAAACACATTTAGTTTTTTTTTTAAAATAGGTATGGGGTGGGAATGTTAAAAGAGGTTAAATCAATACAATAAAATAAAAGCCCCACCTTCTCTTTAGAATGTATTCATAAAAATATATATAAAATTTATGAGTAAAAATATATATATATATATATATATATATATATATATATATATATATATAGGTAAAGTTTTATAATTATTTGAAATTAAAATTGTTAGTTGTAAAACTAAGTTTTGCATTTTTTTTAATTATTTGACAAATGTAGAAGAATTTTAATAAGAAGGTCTATTCCTGAACTCTTGGTAGGATTAACCTAGGAGGTTTAAAATAAAGGACCCATGTGTGTCAAGTTGGCCCCCTTTATTTTGGAATTTATTAGGCACCTTTTGATTAAGGGACATTTTACTTAAGGGGTTAATCTAATCAAAGAGTTAGAGTAAATTAATTTTTAGACCCCAAGTAGTTAAGGATCTATAGGAAATTATTAATTTCCTCCATCAGTTAATTTTAGAAAATATATATTTAGTTTGAGATTAATTGTTAAGGGAGTTTAACTATTTATTAAAGGAAGATTTGCGATAACTCTCTTGGAGAGATATTAGCTTGTTCGTGACTTAGATTAATTATCGCTTGATTAATTCAATTGATGTTTTACGCAAAATATAGTTAAGAACAAACTAGAGTTTGCATTAATTTAATTAAGTGAGCTGTACTAGGCTAAGTATTTTTTATTTTTTTTAAATTATTCCATTCGTGCCCAAAAGTTTGGGCATGACACATGGGCCCCCCGATCAATCAATCACGCTTCTAGTATGCTTATGATGTCTTGTCAATCTTGCTTTCATATTATGCTTATGCACTTATAGGTGAGATCCACAAACAAAACAATTTGAAGGAGAAAGAAGGACAATGGAGAATTCTGGAGAAGACATTCACGTTTGGAATGGTTTGCATTTGATTTAAATGTCTTATTTTTAGTATCTCTATTGAATGTTTTTAGGATTGTTATCATTGCAATCTAGTTTTTGTGATTGAGCTAGTTTAATATCTATTTGCTTTGATGAATTTCAAATTCCTATCTACAGCTATCACAGGTGCCTCTTGTCCCTTCTTCTAATACTTAGCAATATGTCTGCATACTATACTTGTAGCTTGTTGTTTATGTTATTTTATGTCAATTTTCTATCATTTACCCTAGATCTACCCTTAAATTTATATCATTTTAATTGCATCCTCAAATCAATCAAAAGGTGATTAGAATTTAATTTGCATTCAGCCCTCTTCCCAATATAATTGAGGTTGGATCTATTGGGTTCTCTCTCACTTTAATATGTTGTGTGGGAATAAGTGAATTCATACCTTAATTTGTGGATCCTTATTTTTATCAATTAACAAAAATCATGTACTCACAACTATCCCTTGACCGCACATTTAATATTTGGTACTAAGTTTTCTCTTTTTAATTATCTTTCTGTAATTGTAAATATTGTAATATAATATTACAATGTTACAATACAACATCACAATGGTCTTGAGAATATTTCAAAAGAATCTCTAAATGTTTCATGTCCATGTGCAACATCACATAACAAATAAACTTTATAATTTAAACATTATTATGGAAGGTGTACAACACCTTATTTCCTAACAATCCTCCTTATCCCCTAGGTGGTCTCAATGGTAATCCCACCTATGGAACAACTGCTTGTCCCCATCCTCTACCACCTCCTTTCCCTCCATCTCCTCCTCCATCGTCTCTACCTCCTCCATTTACTCCACCTCCCTCTTCTTGAGTCCTCCTGCAACACCTCCTTGATTAAGGCTTATCTTTGTCATCAACTATATGTGTATGTATCTCACCTAGTCCAATGAGATACAAAAATGGATATGCCAGGAACTAAATCTCAAAATCCAGTGTCATCCCAACATTTTCTATATCCTTTCATATATATCCCACTGCACTAGGCATAACCCTTGAAACTTGAACACTATATTATCATAAGATATATTAGGCCCCCAATGTTGGATCTCTCTCACTATACAAATGAACTTTGCTAACCCCAAGGTTGTCCCTATATCCTACCAAATTATCTTAGTACCCCATCTAGTAAGTGCCTCTCTATGATGTATGGGATTCTCCCTATCAAGAACAGGCTTTAAAAAAAAGGTAGCTCAACATCATCATCCTCACAATACTCATAGCCTAGGTAGGGCCTCTAGATAATCATAGTGATACCATCAATCACTTGCCTCTAATATGCCATCTTATCCAGCTTGGGTTGGGCAAATATGATGTTGTACATATGTATATAAGGTTATACTGCTCCGTGGAACCTCATGCACACTAGTCTCAAAATGACTATAAGCTTGTATGCTTAGACATGTAACAGAGTCACTCTTGTTTATAGGCTAGCTCCTCCCATGTATACAAACTGATGCAAGTCATGGTATACATGTGCTAGCATAAATAGGCCCTAGGTAAATCATGTCTCATCCATGATCATCCTCTCTAAGGTTTGTCCCCTCTTGATTGAGAACCCATGAGATTGTCTATTTGGACCAATGTAGCATCTGATAACTCCTATCAAATCCAATGGTAGCATATCACATGATGCCACCATCTCCCTCCAATGAACCGTCCCTCTTTTGAATATATAAATCCTAATCTCTAAATGCCTAATGTAGAGCATATGCATCCCCATCCCAATCGTAGACAACCAACTCTCCTATGATCATAATCTTTAATATATGGTAGATGTCCTCTAGTGTAACTGACATCTCTCCAATTAGCAAATGAAAGGAGAAATGATTGATGTGTCATATCTCAACCAACATTGACACATACCTAGGTTTTCCCTAATCTTGGGCATGAATGTACGTGCCATAATCCCATTGAGCCAAGGACCTCATGATTTGCCTCTATCAAATCTGACTACATGCATTGTGTGGGAGGAAATCTCTCTTGTGATATCATTGGTGGTAGATCAACCTACATTCATAACAATCACTATATTAGCTAATTAGACACTTTATCAAACCCTATTCAGCTAGTCAACCTTGGTTAGCTATTTGATTTCATCAATTGAGAATACATCCTTATTATCTATGCATTTTTATTAAATACATAACTATAGCCTACAAAAATGCATTTTCTTAACAAAAACACATTTTTAACTTGCAAATACACATCATCTGCAAAAATGCATCAATAGCTGACATATACACAACTTCTAAATAAATACATAGTTTTATATCAAAAACATAGTTTTTGCTAGCTACAAAGGCACAAGAAGAACAAAAACATAGTAAAACATTGCAAAACTATTCTTACGCACCAAAAAACTAAGATTATGCTACAAAAATGCAAAAACTATCATGTATTCCTTCCTAACCTAACTTTTAGCCCTACTAATGACACATTAAATACAAATTGTTGACAATAGGGTTAGGTACATACCAACTCTTTGAAGTCCTTTGGCCAATCATATCATTGCACACACTCGAATCAGTGATCTGCAACTAGAATTCCTACAATCTCTGTTGTTGCTTTGCTCTAGGCTAAAACTCCAAGGATGTTGGATGAAAATGAGGAGAATCCCGCCAAGCTCCTATATAGGTTTTGTAACCCTAATTGCTCATGGTAACCCATCGTGATCCTGTGTGACCCTGTTGTGGTCCCATTTCTACTAAACTAACCTCATCTTCTATTGTTTCTTGCCTATCCTATCTTCTCTTCCCCTCGAGAGATTGTCCAAACCTTTTTCAAATTTTCACCCAATCTCTCGAGGAGGCATATCACCTTTCCTACTAGGTTAAACTAGGGCATGTATGAGTATTTTTTTTTCCTTTGAAACAATGCGATAAATCATATTGTCTCAAAGAGGGGCAAAATGTAGACACTTAAAATTGACCTTCATTAATTAAATAAATATTTATTATTTATTTAATTATTTCCCATGATTTCTCTATTAATTAAATAAATTGATTTTATTTAATTGATTCACTAGGCCTTCACTTTCTAGATTAAATAAATATTTATTTTTTCTTTAAATTCCACCTCCTTCCTTAATTAAATAAATATTTTTATTTATTTGATTTGGCCCCGATCCTTTTAGTTATAAAAATACTTTTATTTATTTAATTATTCATTACCTTTTTCCTCTTTTTAATCTTAGCCCTCCAACTTGTTCTCATAGATGACAATCTAATTTTGTAGGCATGTGACAAGTGTCAAATTCCTCTTAACCATCTTTTCTCTTTCCTTATCTTCATATGACAACACATCTCTCTAAATTACCTACTCCTCAATCATATCCCTCAATTTCAAATTAACCTCTTAATCCTATTCAATTTTATCTCGTACCTTTCCACTCTTAATCTTCTCCCTTCATCCCTAGCTACCCTTCAATCCTATTGAGTCCCATTAATCTATGTTATCATGTCCATTCATCCTTTAACCTCTTGATTTAAACCCTCCATTCTCTTGGAGATTTCTATAAAAGAGTATTCTTCCTCTCATTCTAAAAAGCACATAACTTGAGCATACCTACACTCTGCCAAAATCATTCTAGTCATACATCATCACTACATCATAGCTTACATCATCACAACCACAATCCATTCCTCTTTGAGTTGTTGTGCAAGTGCATACAAATTTGAGAGAAAACACCATTAATACAAGATCATGGAGGATAGGAGATCAATAGAGACAAACCTACCATGAATGTGAAGGTATACTTGTGTTTATGTTTTTATTTATATGCATGGTAGATCTCCATTTAAGGTTTGGCTGAATTAATTTGTAGATCTAGGGTCAATTATTGGATCTTTAAGGTTTACAAATAGGTTCAAATTCAACATACACATAAAGTATGTAGAAAAGGTAGAAAAAAATGAATAGAAATGTACCATTAATTGCTCATGTGCCTTTCAAATCTAGAAAACACAAATGATTTGGATACAATAGCATACATGAGGCTTTTAACTAAAATAATTATAGAAAGGGACATTATAACTCAAGAAACATTTTACTTGCTACTAAAACTTGCATTGATAGAGAGTAGTAGAAGATTTATGAATCTAAATGTATCACATGAAGTTTTCAAACATAAAGCTATAGTCGATGAAGATAACAATGGATGATAAACAAAATCTTTTATTGATGGATATAAAACAAGACATTTCTCTATGCTGGTTGTCACACTAATTGACATAACTAGATCATGGGCATATAATCCTAGATGAAGAGAATATAACAAATGGGATTCAATGGAAAGAGAAGCTATTATGAGATTATTTCCTAGGTTTGTTTCCATTTCTACAAGTGAGTTAAAAAAAATGATTGATTTTTGTTTCTCAGAGTGATTACTATACAAACCATTCCATGACATAGAAAGAGATATTGGCCATAACAATTACTTTGTAACAACTATACACAATACTAAATATATAAGTGATTGTAACAATGAAGATAATGAAGCTATTAAAGAAAATACTACAAAAGATTAGTGAGAAACCATATCTAAACTACACCATGGTCAAATAATGCAATTTTTGAAATTGGCATTTTGGGAAGAAGATATATTGATAAACAAACAACTTAGTCAAATGAATATCAAGATAGACACCATATAGCTAAATCAATAAATTTCATAAATGTCATGAGAGATAATGCATGCCTCATTCAATATGATATACCTAGATTTATATCAACTATGCAAGCCTTGGTTATAAACAACAAAAACCAATCAAAATAATTATATCACACTACCATAGTAATCAAAATGCAATGCTTTTATAAATGACAATTTAAGGAACAACATGTACAAGAAAGTCTTCTCCAATTGATCTCTCTTTTGATGGACCTAATGACAACATCGCCTGAACTATGGTTTCTTGTAGGCAGAAGGGGAAGTCTTCTTCCCTGCCTCGTTGGGGTTTGGGTGGCTCCCTCCCCCCCCCCCCCCCCCCCCCAACCCCTTGAGTGGGGTCTTTTTTTTTCTCCGATTGGATAGGATTCCTTGCCTGTTTGATTGTGTTTGTTTCAAACTGCCTTTGGGCTGTTGTTCTTTTTGCCAAAATCATCTCTCTTGATGTTGCTTGTTGTCTGTTGATGGTTTTTTACTATGTTAAGGGTCAGCACCCTAGTTAACGCTTCTTTACTAATCAAAAACATGTATAAGAAAGTCATATCTAGTTCATGTCATGGACGAGGTCAATGACAAATCATTCTCACTTTCTACTACTTGCACCAACTGGAGTTGTAGCATCCAACAAATGAGAATCAATGATTCATTCCAAATCGAAAATCCTAATAAGAGATTTCACTCAACTAGAATGAATAAGATTATCAACTTTCCAAGAAGAAATAGTACACATCAAGTCAATATTAATTGATGAAATAAGCTTCACTGGAGAAAATTTGCTGGAGAATATTAGTTCTCAACTTCATTAAGTACTCCCACAAATTGCTAATTTAAACTTTGGAAGTAACTGAATGATTTTATTTTATGAAAATTTAAATTTTAAAATACATGATATTCATATATATACTTTACATTTGAATACTTACATTACATACTATTGAATACAATCCTTATCAATTATTACTCGACATATTTATGATTTTTATTGGAGGTTTGATTCAATTGGCATATGATAGCATCAAACAAGTAAAATTACTATGCCAACAATTCAAAGTTGTGGTTACTTTACATAAATTATTCAAACAAGAAGGACAAAACATTGAGAAACCAAAATATAGTGAACTATTGTCAAATATAAGAGATGTAAACCCTAAACTTGATGACTAGAAGTTGTTGATGACAAGAATTGATACAAGCATGAACACAACAATAATTAAAGAATTTGGCAAAAAATTTCATTTGTATTCCACAAATAATAATGTTTGTAATCATAATAGGAATAAACTTTACTCATTGAAGCATCATGTCGCACGTAGTCTATAAAAAAAACTAACAAGTTTTAATACAATGGAAGGAGTTCCAAAATGATGAACTTGACATGGAATAATTAATCAATAAGGATGCAAGAGTGATGTTAACTTCAAACCTTTGGATAGAGGCAAGTCTTGAATTGGAGTCCTAGGACACACTCAAAATATTGTCTACAAACGCAGAAGTAATTCACCAAGACCACCAATAGACATTATGATCTAGCTTGACAATTACTCGTGATTACCATTTGAAATCAAAATCCACAAAGTATTCCAATTACAACAATTCAAGGGGGTTTGATGTTCCAAATACCACTAAGTTTAACTTATATATTAATAGTACACAAATCACATGATTTGGCACTACAAAAAGCCACAATTGATATAGAATCAACAACACAAAAACAAGATTGACATTTTTAACAATATCTCATGTCAAATTTTTAAACAACTTAAAAAAATAATGCTACCATTTGGATTTGTCTATATGAAAATATGAGAAATAGAAAACAACTTACCAAAAGAAAAACACAATAAAATAGACTAAATACTTTAGAAAATTGTCGACGTAACATTTATTCTCACAATAATATACTTTATATTTAAATAGTAAACATTTTCATTTCAAAATTATTCATTAAATATATATTCATAATATATTCTCGATGGGCCTATTTAATTTTACATATTATTTAATTTAATTTAAATGAAAAAAACAAACCTCAAAATTGTATCTCTCAACATCTTTTATTTAAATTTTCTAAAATATAAATATACTACTTAACATTTCATTTGACATATAATTTACCATCATTAGTTAATACACATCAATAAGGAACAAAAAAGGAAGTTTGTGAAAAAACTTTTTATCTCTGTTTTTTTAAGCAAATTTTAAAAGTTGACATCCAATCCGTTGCAAAAATACACGTCGGTTGCTTTTGCAAATTGAAGAAGTTGATATACAAGCGGTTGCTTTCGCAGGATTTATAAGTTGATATACAGGCAATTGCTTTTGTCTATAATTATTGTGATCTGCGTTTCGTAAGACATTCTGTGAGTGCGCATTCTGCTTTTGTTTGTCTCTTCTTCATTCCTTTCAACAGTTTTTTTTCTCTCTCGGCAATGGCGAATGCAGGACCCGGAGAATCATCAAAACCGTAAGTTTAAAAATCTTTTCTCTTGGTTTTATTCGCGCCTTTTTGCACCTGCCTTTTGTGTAGACCCTGATAAGAAAGGCATTTCATTATATTATACAGGGTGACACTTTGTCTGCATTTTTGTAAGGGTTTATTTTCATGGATATTATGTGCATTGTGATTTGTCTTTTTAGGGCTATTCAGGAGAAGTGTATGTGAATGTTTCTCTGAAAGTGAATGCTTAATTCCTTGAAAATTAGAACGCCAGTTCTCTGAAATGTGTGTTTATATTGGGCAATTTTGAAGTCTAAGGTTCTCTAGAAAATTTTCAGGAAAATGTCATGTTTTAATGTTAAATATCCGATTCCTTGTAAAGTAAAATTACGCAATTCTGTATATTGTGTTTAAAATTCAATAGAAGCCTTGATTAGGTTTCATTCCATTCACCAGCTTCCATTAGATGCCACTCTAAAATCTCAATTAAGGTGAAGAATGTCTGACTATGCAGTTCAGTTCCTTGGAGACTGTTTCTTTAGCATGAAAAGAGAAGTTATAACCACCTGGCACCTTTTCATGTGTGTTCTGTCCTACTTGAATAGCTTGTGAATTTAATAATTTTGATGGAAAAGGTAGCTTCTAGGCCAAAGGGCACCTGTTCTTTGGGGACTACTTTTGAAATATTTAAAAGATATACCAGATATCTCCAATTACCAATCAATATATTTCCCCCATTTCCATCCCTGCGAAAGACAATATGATTGGTTGTTGCTACCTGCCCAAATTGAGTATACCATATCACAGTTATTGTGTGTCTATCTTGGGTTTTGACAAAAGAACTGTCTGTACTGTTTATAACTTTATATGATGAGATGACATTGCATTATGCTTCAGTTTTGTATAGTGAAACATGGGGACATGTTCGCCCAATTTTCCTGCCTTTTTGGGAATGGGGACATCTCCAAGACATGGTGATGGGGTGGGGACCTCCCTCGTTGAACCGCCACCACTGCCAGGACGTCCCTTGGATGTCCTGGGGCTCCCAGGTGTCCCCTGACCGTCTTAGGGACTCCTAGGAGTTTCCCATAACCTCCCACTTAGAAACTTGGTCTTTAAGCAAAAAAATGGTGAAATTTTTGTGAAAGTGGTATTCGTAATGATGTTTTGTGAGGTTTTGGAGGCCTTATTTGTGCCCCTAGACCATGCAAGGGGTGCTGCCCCTCGACTACATTGGGTGCTTTGTCCAGAGCCTAGCAAGGGGTGCTGCCCCTTGACCCCACTGGGGGCTTTGCCCCCAAGCCCCCTTAAGGGGCACTGACCCTTAACCCCAAACCACCACCCACCATTGTCATGTGTTTTATGTTTTTTAGTTTAATCTTTACTTAGTATGTCAAAGTTTCATTTGCAATTATTATACTTATTCTTGGTTTGCTCCCAAAGTTCCAAACTTCTGCCCACCATTGTTAATATTCAAATTTCAATGCAATCATTTTCATGTTTTTGATGTTTGTTAGTATAAACTTTACATAGTGTGGCAAAGTTTCATTTATAATTCTTATACTTATTCCTTACAAATCATTTCATAACTAATTCATAACTAATTTTTAAAGTACAATATGTATTTTTGCCACCACATAAATAAAATACACAGCTAATAGATTTCCAGAGCAACAACAGATGTGCACACGTTACACAATACACAGCTTATTCACTGATTTTATATATAAACACAAATGTTTGTGTGCTCCTAAACAAACATGAATAATTCACAGATATAAATCTCACTTCATTCGTATTACCAATATGCAAGATATACTCATCACATTTTATCCATATTTCTTCCACAGATATCTCATGCAAACATGGTGTAGCTGTCACCTCAATAATGTCCTCAAGTCATAACTTGTAGTCACATAAGTCTTTCTAGGCACAAGCCTGATTTCCAGAAATACAGCACTTTGCCAAATGTCATATTTAGTCCTGGCACAGCCATCTGCGTAGAAAATAATGCATTACTTTCTCTTAAAGCTTCAACAGATCTTATTTCCAATTTCATATTTTGCATGCAGAGGATATTGAACCAGACAAGTGCTCACCAGCTACCCCATATGGCATCTATAAAGTGTCATAGGTTCTATCTTAACACTCTAACCAATCCCTGAGTCAAAACGATGATTCATGCACCACATAGATCATTCACACATGCATCATAGAATTATTCACAACATAAATCAGATATATTTCTTTCATGATACGCTGCACCTACATTTCCAGATCACGTGTCAGGTGGTTGCATCCATTGTTGTAACCTTGTAGTTGTGAGGACCTCTGTGGTGCTGAGTATTAAGTTTGAAACTGTTTCCCTAAGAGCATTGTTGAAAAAATGAACCTGTGTATGCACAAAAATGCCATTTGCTGCACAAGCTTGAGATGTTTTGCAAGTATAACCTGGTACAAATTTTCACTTGTTGTAGTTGATTGGTTTTGTTGGGCATTACACTAAGTGTATTTTATGTCTCAAGGAATTTTTAAGAAGGATATATGATTTTCTTCAACTAGCCAACTGTACCTTTCTGGTGTTAAAGTAGGGTTAGTATGAACAATGCTGTTTGAATGGGTTTATTACACAATGCAAATCATTTGCCTAATTTTAATGGCAAAGGTGCCCAAGGGTTTGGGTTTTTCTGTTACAGGCGGTTTCTAATACCGTGGTCCTGCTAAATTCTTCAATTCCAAACAGTGTATTGATTGTTTATTGCAAGTAAAGAACACATTAGTTTGGTGTTGGTTTTAGTGTGAGACCTCCTGATTTTAGGTGACTTATGAATTTCATTGTACATGCCCGAGAATTGAAAATTAGTTATATCTGAGTGTTTTATTTGATTTTGTATATATAGCTGATCATAGGAATAAATTGAAAACAGAGTATTTCCTTTCAATTAATCATCGAGAACCATCGTGCAATGTTTTGGACATGGAAAATATTAACTCTTTGGAAAAATTAAAATTTTTCTTATGTTATTCCTTTTTTCCTTAATAACCATTATTTAAGGAGTTTATTTTATGTGGTTTCACATATAACACATTTCTTTTGTCATCATTGTTATTTTTTGGGCTCCATCTTAGAAAGATCTATTTGACACACAGATGAAATGCTTTGAGTTTGACTGTTAATAGTTTAATTCTCCCAAAGATTTGGGCTTATAATGAAATTCCAAACCTACTTGGCAAAATGGAGTAAGTTCTCCAACTTTGTTTTTCTTCTTCAGCAAATTGTTCTTTGTATTCATTAATCTTTAGTTTTATTGTATCTTTTCTACAATGTACCCTTGTGCTAAGCTGAATCGATCAATTAAATAATACATCCACAGAAAATTTCTTAAGGCTATGAGAGTAATGGTGTAATTAAAAATGGAATGATATTCTTTAGTTTAAAATGCATAATGGTTCAGGGCATCTTGGCTTCCAACCAAAAACATACCTATATAATAGGGAGTTAGTTGAAGTTTGTTTTGTTTGTTGACTGCTAAAATTACAAATCCTTTATAAATCTGGACTTCTGATAAAATACCACACATATTTATCAAAAGTTATGGAACTATTTTTTATTTACAGTTATTTGCTTTGTCTGTTATATGTTGTTATGTGCCTGTCTTATTTTATTGTACCTACATGTACAACCATAATTACAAATTCCTGAGGGTCTCTTATGAATGTAGGAAGGATGTCATCAAATTTGGGGATAATATGACTTATAGACATAATAGATGCTTTCTCTAGAACATCTTCTTACAGGGAGAGATTTACAATTACTTTTAAATTAGTAAATATTGTACCCTGCAATAATAAGCTGTTAGATCTTTATCTGGAACCATATGGTGCTTATGTGCGCATCGTCAACTTTTCCACTGTCTCTTAGTTCCGAAATAGGTAATATTGTACTGGATGCAACCAACTTTACTTGGTAATCAAAAGATTTATGTAGGTCAATCCAGAATAATCTATCAAAGTTTCACTTTGTTTGAAATTGTCCGCTGGTTCATAATATCCATTTACATTTTACTTCTGTTGTTTGAGTTCACTTCTCTTTCCTCTTCTAACTCTGAATATTTTATATTCTAGGAAGGGCACAGAGAAAGGTTTCAGCACTGCAATTTTGGACCGTAAGAAATCTCCAAATCGATTGGTTGTGGATGAAGCTACACAAGATGATAATTCAGTTGTGTCTCTTAATTTCCAAACAATGGAAACCCTGCATTTCTTTCGGGGTGATACTATCCTTATTAAGGTTGGTCGTGGATGAAGCTATAAATGATGACAATTCAGTTGTGTCTCTAAATTTGGAAGCAATGCAAACCCTGCAACTCTTTTAATTATATTGGGCATGTAATTTTTTCTTAATAGAAAATTTATATTGTTTATGTTTGATTTCTTGTCTCTCTGCAGGGGAAAAAGAGAAAGAATACTGTTTGTATTGTTGTGGGTGATGACTTTTGTGAAGCACATAAAATCAGAATGAATAAAGTTATTAGATCAAATTTGAGAGTAAGATTAGGGGATGTGGTCTCTGTTCATCAATGCACGGATGCTAAATATGGCAGACGTGTCCATATTTTGCCCATTGATGATTCAATTGAGGGAATTTCAGGCAACCTGTTTGATGTCTACTTGAAACGTGGGTTTAACTTCTTTGTACTAACTGTACAGTTGTGGTATATGCTTTTCAAATTTTTAATTTTTAATTTAGTACTGTCGTTTTTCAAGTTTAACGATGGAATCATGTATGACAGCTTATTTTATGGAGGCCTATCGTCCAGTAAGAAAAGGTGACCTTTTCCTTGTACGAGGAGGGATGCGAAGTGTGGAATTTAAAGTCATTGAAACAGATCCTGGTGAATATTGTATTGTTTCTCCAGATACTGAAATTTTTTGTGAAGGAGAGCCCATAAATCGTGAAGATGAGGAGCAATTGAATGAAGTTGGTTATGATGATGTCGGTGGTCTTAGAAAGCAAATGGCACAGATCAGGGAACTAGTCGAACTGCCCCTTCGACACCCACAGCTTTTTAAAGCTATTGGTGTTAAACCTCCAAAGGGAATTTTACTTTATGGTCCTCCGGGTACAGGAAAAACCCTCATTGGTAGAGCAGTTGCAAATGAGACGGGGGCCTTTTTTTTCTTAATTAATGGACCGGAGATCATGTCAAAACTTGCTGGTGAGAGTGAAAGCAATCTCAGAAAGGCTTTTGAGGAAGCAGAGAAGAATGCTCCTTCTATCATTTTCATTGATGAGATTGATTCTATAGCTCCAAAAAGGGAGAAAACAAATGGCGAGGTAGAGAGACGCATTGTATCTCAACTCTTGACATTGATGGATGGTCTGAAATCTCGAGCTCACGTCATAGTCATGGGTGCAACTAACAGGCCTAACAGTATTGATCCTGCTCTTAGAAGATTCGGCAGGTTTGATCGTGAGATTGATATTGGCGTCCCAGATGAAATTGGTCGTTTAGAGGTGCTTCGTATCCACACAAAGAATATGAAGCTAGCTGAAGATGTAAGATTTTGTAATTTGAATTTCTTGGTATTAGCAATTGTATTTTTTTTCTTATGCTTATGATGCTATGTACCAAACTGTTGGTGTCACCTAGCTTTTGTGATTGCAACAATGGTGCAGGTTGATCTTGAACATGCTGCAAAAGATACACATGGTTATGTTGGGGCTGATCTTGCAGCACTTTGCACTGAAGCTGCCCTACAGTGTATTAGGGAAAAAATGGATGTGATTGACTTGGAAGATGAAACAATTGACGCTGAAGTTCTGAATTCTATGGCCGTTACAAATGAGCACTTTAAGACTGCTTTGGTATCCACCAACCCCTCTGCTCTTCGAGAGACAGTAAGTCAAGCCACCTATGATTACATATCTGTTCATACTGACTACTTAGATATTCAAATATTCGTTTGGATGTTAGTTCTATCTCTTAATCTGCATTCTACTTCTTTTGAAAAATGTCAAATGTCCTCTGACATACCATCGAGAATCATCTCTCAGGTTGTAGAAGTGCCAAATGTTTCTTGGGAGGATATCGGTGGTCTGGAAAATGTGAAGAGAGAGCTTCAAGAAGTAAGAACTCTCAGCATAAATAGTAGCTTGAACTTTGACTTGTGAGATAGTATGGAAAGGATGTTTTTAATTGATATTATTGTGACTATTGTCCTGGCAGACTGTGCAATATCCTGTGGAGCACCCTGAGAAATTTGAGAAATTTGGCATGGCTCCTTCTAAAGGTGTCCTATTTTATGGACCACCTGGTTGTGGTAAAACACTATTAGCAAAGGCCATTGCCAATGAGTGTCAGGCAAACTTTATTAGTGTGAAGGGTCCAGAATTACTAACAATGTGGTTTGGAGAAAGTGAGGCCAATGTGCGGGATATTTTTGATAAGGCCAGGCAGTCAGCACCCTGTGTCCTATTTTTTGATGAGCTTGATTCAATTGCTACTCAGGCAAGGTTTTGTTTTAAATTTACATAGTATAAGTAGATTTTGTTTTTCTCTGTTTTACTTTTTCCTATAAGGTTTGGTCTGAGATAATGCTTTGTTTCTGGAGTTATATATACTTTATCAGGTGTATTTTAGCCAATCTACTTGCAAGTTTGAACGTTTCGTGCTGTGCAGCGTGGTAATAGTTCTGGAGATGCTGGAGGTGCAGCAGACAGAGTTTTGAACCAGTTACTGACTGAAATGGATGGCATGACTGCAAAGAAAACTGTTTTCATTATAGGAGCGACAAATCGACCTGACATTATTGATCCTGCTTTGTTAAGACCTGGCCGTCTTGATCAATTAATATACATACCGTTACCTGATGAACCTTCACGGTTTCAAATTTTTAAAGCTTGTCTCCGAAAGTCACCTGTTTCAAGAGATGTTGATGTTTCAGTTCTTGCTCAGTACACAAATGGATTCAGTGGAGCTGATATTACCGAAATTTGTCAGCGAGCCTGCAAATATGCTATTAGAGAGCACATTGAAAAGGTAAGGATTCAAATTCCTTGTAGGAAATACCATGTTCCTTGAATATTGTGCATCTGTTTGACCTTTTTCTTCCTTGAGAAGGTTTCAAATTTAAAATTTACAGTATATTTTTTCTTGATTAATTAGGACATTCAACGGGAGAAGTATAGAAGTGAAAACTCTGAGGCTATGGATGAAGATGAAACTGATATCGCAGAAATAAATGCTGCCCATTTTGAGGAAGCTATGAAATATGCCCGCCGAAGTGTTAGTGATGCAGATATACGTAAATATCAAGCTTTTGCTCAAACATTACAACAATCTAGAGGTTTTGGGTCAGAATTTAGATTTGCAGATCAATCAGCTGCCAATACAGTCACAAATGCTTTTGCAACAGCAGGAGCTGGCGAGGATGATGATCTTTATAGTTAGCTTTGTCAAGAATTAATTGTATTCGGCTATAGGGAGAGACCCTTTATCTTAAAGCAACGACCTCCTAGATATATAAACAAAAGATTTCCCCCCTCTGCTATATTAAGATATTCTAAATCAAATTGGAAAAGACCTAGAGTACGATTTGAAGGTGATACAAAGAATGACGTGCAGAGTATTTTGAAGTCACAAACTTTATTATTTTGCAAATTTCAATATAATGAGGCTTAATATTGTTAATTGATCAATCATTGATTCATCTGCATTTATCTTTTCAATTTGAAAAAATTGCTATTGGATTTGTAAGGGTCACATGGAAGTTTAAGTTCTATATTTCAGTATTTTTTTTTAGCTTTTTTAAGTTGAGAATGCTTGGAATGGATTATTTTTTTTACATAATTATATATGACTTTTGTTGTACCCATGCTTCTTTTTGTTGTATTGGATCATTTTTCCAAGTCAAATCTGTGGCATTCCTTGTTTTGTGAGACATGATTGAATCCTTTTTATAGAACTTTTTTTTAAGGCTAAAAGCGAATAGCAGATTTAAAAATTAGTTTTAAGTGAAAAAAGAGTTATAGCCAATGATAAGGTGTGCTTATGGTTTTAAAAGTCGCTAAAGTGAAAAAATGTATTAAGTTGTCTAATGTCTAAGGCAAAAAGTGTCTTGACTGAAAATTAGAACATTAAAAAGTGCATACAACTTCAAAAAAGAATGCTTTTACAAGGAGAGTTCACTTAAGTGCATCTAACCTAAAAAGTTGTTCTTAAAGGCTAAATGAACTTGTTTAATTGGGAGAGATTAATGTTTAAACATCAAATATTTAAAAGAGGACATAAGTTGTAATCTAGAAGAATTTAAGAGTGTTTTCAAAATAAAAAATCTAGAAAACCTTTTTACAAAAAGGTAGGTAGTTAGTGTATGCTCCTCATTCATTCTCTCCAAGTTTTATTAAAGATTTGTTTTGTTCACTTTCAATAGGGTTTTAAGTAAAGATATATATTTTTGTCATTTAACTTCATCCATAATAATTCTATGTTTTAGTCATAATAATTCTATGTATGACAACTTGATAAAACACTAGGAGTTTTATCATTCCCTTCACTCTCCCTTGAGAGAGCATTAGGGTTGATGGTCTAATTTTTGTTGAAGTGAATCATATGGAGGTTGTTATCAAGCAAATGATAAACAAGGTTTTAAGCATCTTCTAAGGGATCGTGGCTAGAATGAAAGGTGTTGTATCAAAACCATTGGGAGGAGTTGATTAACATCAATTTGACTAGAAAAATCAACAATTAACAATTATTTTAAATATATCTATTTGTGGGATTCAACTTTTTTCAATAATTTATTTGTAGTTTTCTTGTTTTAGACAATCAAGTTGAAGACATTTATATTTAAGGCTAGCTTTTTGTGCAAACAAGTTGAAGACATTTATATTCAAGCTCACTTATGTATATTTTGTGATGGTATATTTATGTTAACTAAATAATGTTTGATTATTTTAGGCTTTGGTTTGAAGTAGTTATTTGAAGCCTTTGGATTGGTAATGACAGTGTGATGGTTAAATCATGTCATTGATCATTTTGTAAACTTATAGAGTTTTGTCTTATTTTTCTAATCCTCTTGTGACTATAGATTCTTTACATAAGTCTCTAATATTAGAAGATATTCACATCACTACTTGTGTATTGGGAATGCGGGATCAACCTGTGCTGCAAGGGAAACAACTTAAACACACACATGGAACATTGCATTAGAGGTTAGAAATCAATAAAACAAGTTAGTGAATCTAAAATCTTTAAAATCATTCCATGCTCCTCTATCTCTAAATATCCTCAAGATTCAAGGTGGCGCTCACTTGGAAGAGCACTTGATCTCTTGGATGAAAACCTAGACAACGAGATTTAAATGATTATAGGATCAAAATGGATGTCATTAAGATCCTAATGAATGCTAAGATGATGGATGAGAGCTAGGATGTAAGATTCAAGAATAAATGATCAATATTATGAAGATAATGAAACTATATTGATTTCAAATTAAAGATTAAATGATACTATATGAGTTAATTAAGCTATGAAAATATATGCATTTAAACTAGATGATGTCCTAAAACATCATGCAAATGATAAATGCTATAATGCTAATGCTTGAAGATGACTTGAATGAGCTCCTTAACATGCAAATTGACTATAATTTAGATACACAAAGAGATTGGATGAATTGAAAAAGGAATGGACTCTATTTATTGGGAAAATAGAGAAATGGATCGTTGAGATTGAGCAATATCAACAAGGACTAGGATTGAAAGTTGTCAATCCATGTGAGGGATTCAATCCAATTTCAAGTTGACAAATGTCACCTTGAGAGGGCTTGAGAGGAGATGTAAGAGGCATTAAATGCCCGAGGAGACATGGTGGTTACCTTAGGAGGTAAGGTTATGGTTGGGTTAGTGGATAACCAATAGATAAAGCCTTTACCCAAGGGGTAAAATCCTGTCCAAGGGTTAATAGGATAACTAGGGTCAAAGCCATGAATGCTTGATGAGACCCTTGAGTTAGATGAGGGTTAAGTTAGAGAGAAATTCTCTAACCATGAGGGGAGGTTAACTTAACCATTAATGGTTAATAGGACTTTGGGGGACAAATTTGTAAGAGCCCTTCCAAATTTGGGGAACTCAACAAGTTAACTTGTTGAAGAAATGAAGTCTTTAATGCATTTAGAAGAATTTCTTCCAAATTTGAGAAGTGACCTCCTCAAATTTAGGGAAAGGACATGATTAGGAGATTAGACATGATTAGGATGGGATTAGGAGGTTTCTGGAAAGATAATTAGGAGGCATGTGGGAGATGTAGGATTTTATAAGTGGGCGAGGGAAAATAGGATTAATTTAAAATAAAATTGATTTATTTCAATAAAATAAATTGGATTTTACGATTTTCGAATTTTTGCGATTTTTTAAATTTTTGATTTTTTTGGATTTTTTTAAATTTTATTGCCCGATAGATTTTATTAAAAAGGAGATGTAAAAATGGGGTTAGAACTATGTGGGGATAGTGCGTACGTTCCCCATGCGTCCATCAAGGCATCACAATCGCCTGCATCAACATGGGCTGTATAAGCCTCCAAGGGCCCATTTCCAGCTCATTTGCACACTTGTCTTTGGAGAATTGGAGCTTGGAGGAGAGAGGAGAGATGACACCCCCTAGTACATGGGCCACCTGTGAGTTGATTTTCTAACACTCCTTGTGAATTTTTAGCTTAATTTTTTAGGCGATTTTGCAAGATTTTTGAATTTTTAGCTTAATTTTTTAGGCGATTTTGCAAGATTTTTGAATTTTTGGCACTAGGGTTAGTTAGGGCTTTTTTGCATTTTCAAGTTTTGGTTTCTTTTTGTGCATATAAATTTTATTTTTGTGCATTTAATGAATTTTGTCGTGCATATGAATTTTTAGATATCGCATTTGATTTAGTTTTTAGTGCATACGAGTAAGATTTTAGCACATTTGAAAAACAGTGTAGCGTATATGAGAGAAGTTGTAGCGCATATGATGAAATAGCGGGTAATTTTTTATTTTTGGAAAATTTTTGACATGTGCAATTTGGATTTTTAGGTTCATTATGAGTTTCCACACCTTGTCGATGTGTCAGTTGAGTCGATTGTGTTGATTTTTATTGTTAATTGATGTTTGTCATGAGTCGATATGAGGGGAGATTGACTTAACCATTAATGGTTAGTAGGACTTTGGGGGACAAATTTGTAAGAGCCCTTCCAAATTTGGGGAACTCAACAAGTTAACTTGTTGAAGAAATGAAGCCTTTAATGGATTTAGAAGACTTTTTTCCAAATTTGAGAGGTGACCTCCTCAAATTTAGGGAAAGGACATGATTAGGAGATTAGACATGATTAGGATGGGATTAGGAGGTTTCTAAAAGGATAATTAGGAGGCAAGTGGGAGATGCAGGATTTTACAAGTGGGCGAGGGAAAATAGGATTAAATTAAAATAAAATTGATCTATTTCATTTGTTGGTTGCAAATTGCATTTGATAGATTTAAATAAATATTGATTTATTTTAAATGTGAATTTTGAATTTTTGCAAGTGGGGGATATATAAATAAATTTTGATTTATTTATTGCAAAGGGGGTTTTAATTAAATATGGATTCAATTAAAAGAGGAAAGGGGATAAATGGATATTTTTAATTAAATGCGAATTTAATTATAATGGCTAGAGGGGGTATTTAATTAAATGACTTAGATAGAAGAAGGGAAATATTAATCAAATCTTTAATTTGATTAATAGGCTAATTAGAAGAATAGGGATATTAATTAAATCTTAATCTAATAATTAGAAGTATTAGGGATAATTAAATGAATGAAATTCACTTAATTTGTTGCCAAAGTCGTCAATTTGATTCCTTAGATATGAAAATTGATTTTGATATGAAATTGATCGGTTGATATGAGACTGATGATGATGTCGATTTGATATGAAGCCAATATGGAAATATCAATATGATAATGATGATATGCCCTCTCAAGGGATAAATTGAGAAAAAATACGCTTTTCAAGGGAGCAATGCAAAGTATGACGATTTTTGAATTTTTGCAATTTTTAAATTTGTCGATTTTTGAAATTTTGGATTTTTAAAAATTTTATTGCTTGTATATTTTATTAAAAAGGATATGTAAAAATGGGGTTAGGACTATGTGGGGATAGTGCATATGTTCCCCATACGTCTATCAAGGCATCACAACCTCCTACATCAACATGGGTTGTATAAGCCTCCAAGGGCCCATTTCCAGCTCATTTGCACACTTGTCTTTGGAGAATTGGAGCTTGGAGGAGAGAGGAGAGATGACACCCCTAGTATGGGCCACCTGTGAGTTGATTTTCTAACACTCTTTATGAATTTTTAGCTTAATTTTTTAGGTGATTTTGCAAGATTTTTGAATTTTTGGCACTAGGGTTAGTTAGGGCTTTTTCTGCATTTTCAAGTTTTGGTTTCTTTTTGAGCATATGATTTTTCTTTTTGTGCATTCGAATTTTATTTTTGCGCATTTAATGAATTTTGTTTTGCATATGAATTTTTAGATATCGCATTTGATTTAGTTTTTAGCGCATACGAGTAAGATTTTAGCGCATTTGAAAAATAGTGTAGCGCATATGAGAGAAGTTGTAGTGCATATGATGAATTTTGTTGCACATATGATTAATTAAACATCGCATTTAATTATTGTTATAGCGCATTTGACACAGCGGGTAATTTTTATTTTTGGAAAATTTTTGACATGTGCAATTTGGATTTTTAGGTTCGTTATGAGTTTCCACACCTTGTCGATGTGTCAGTTGAGTCGATTGTGTTGATTTTTATCATTAATTGATGTTTGTCATGAGTCGATATGAGGGGAGGTTGACTTAACCATTAATGGTTAATAGGACTTTGGGGGACAAATTTGTAAGAGCCCTTCCAAATTTGGGGAACTCAACAAGTTGACTTGTTGAAGAAATGAAGCCTTTAATGCATTTAGAAGACTTTCTTCCAAATTTGAGAAGTGACCTCCTCAAATTTAGGAAAAGGACATGATTAGGATGGGATTAGGAGGTTTCTAAAAGGATAATTAGGAGGCAAGTGGGAGATGTAGGATTTTACACGTGGGCGAGGGAAAATAGGATTAAATTAAAATAAAATTGATTTATATTAGTTGTTGGTTGCAAATTGCATTTGATAGATTTATTTTAAATGTGAATTTTGAGTTTTTGCAAGTGGGGGATTTATAAATAAATTTTGATTTATTTATTTGCAAAGGGGGTTTTAATTAAATATGGATTTAATTAAAAGGGGAAAGGGGGTAAATGGAGATTTTTAATTAAATGTGAATTTAATTAAAATGGCTAGAGGGTATTTAATTAAATGACTTAGATAGAAGAAGGGAAATATTAATCAAATCTTTAATTTGATTAATATGCTAATTAGAAGAATAGGGATATTAATTAAATCTTAATCTAATAATTAGAAGTATTAGGGATAATTAAATGAATAAAATTCACTTAATTTGTTGTGCAACTTTTAGGTGTCTACATTTTGCCCCTCTTTGAGTCGATGTGCACGACCACATGTTGATTCAAAGAAAAACACTCAATTTGTTGCCAAAGTCATCAATTTGATTCCCTGGATATGAAAATTGATTTTGATATGAAACGCTGATATGAAATTGATTGGTCGATATGAGACTGATGATAATGTCAGTTTGATATGAAGCCAATATGGAAATATCGATATGATAATGATGATATGCCCCCTCAAGGGATAAATTGAGAAAAAATACGTTTTTCGAGGGAGCAATGCAAAGTACAATGATTTTTGAATTTTTGCGATTTTTAAATTTGTCGATTTTTGAAATTTTGGATTTTTAAAAATTTTATTGCTTGATATATTTTATTAAAAAGGAAATATAAAAATGGGGTTAGGACTATGTGGGGATAGTGCATATGTTCCCCATACATCCATCAAGGCATCACAACCTCCTGCATCAACATGGGTTGTATAAGCCTCCAAGGGCCCATTTCCAGCTCATTTGCACACTTGTCTTTGGAGAATTGGAGCTTGGAGGAGAGAGGAGAGATGACACCCCTAGTATGGGCCACCTGTGAGTTGATTTTCTAACACTCTTTGTGAATTTTTAGCTTAATTTTTTAGGTGATTTTGCAAGATTTTTGAATTTTTGGCACTAGGGTTAGTTAGGGCTTTTTCCGCATTTTCAAGTTTTGGTTTCTTTTTGCGGATATGATTTTTCTTTTTGTGCATTCAAATTTTATTTTTGCACATTTGATGAATTTTGTTTTGCATATGAATTTTTAGATATCACATTTGATTTAGTTTTTAGCGTATACAAGTAAGATTTTAGCGCATTTGAAAAACAGTGTAGCACATATGAGAGAAGTTGTAGTGCATATGATGAATTTTGTTGCACATATGATTAATTAAACATCACATTTAATTATTGTTATAACGCATTTGACATAGCGGGTAATTTTTATTTTTGGAAAAATTTTGACATGTGCAATTTGGATTTTTAGGTTCGTTATGAGTTTCCACACCTTGTCGATGTGTCAGTTGAGTCGATTGTGTTGATTTTTATCATTAATTGATGTTTGTCATGAGTCGATACGAGGGGAGGTTGACTTAACCATTAATGGTTAATAGGACTTTGGGGGACAAATTTGTAAGAGCCCTTCCAAATTTGGGGAACTCAACAAGTTAACTTGTTGAAGAAATGAAGCCTTTAATGCATTTAGAAGACTTTCTTCCAAATTTGAGAAGTGACCTCCTCAAATTTAGGAAAAGGACATGATTAGGATGGGATTAGGAGGTTTCTAAAAGGATAATTAGGAGGCAAGTGGGAGATGTAGGATTTTACACGTGGGCGAGGGAAAATAGGATTAAATTAAAATAAAATTGATTTATATTAGTTGTTGGTTGCAAATTGCGTTTGATAGATTTATTTTAAATGTGAATTTTGAGTTTTTGCAAGTGGGGGATTTATAAATAAATTTTGATTTATTTATTTGCAAAGGGGGTTTTAATTAAATATGGATTTAATTAAAAGGGGAAAGGGGGTAAATGGAGATTTTTAATTAAATGTGAATTTAATTAAAATGGCTAGAGGGTATTTAATTAAATGACTTAGATAGAAGAAGGGAAATATTAATCAAATCTTTAATTTGATTAATATGCTAATTAGAAGAATAGTGATATTAATTAAATCTTAATCTAATAATTAGAAGTATTAGGGATAATTAAATGAATAAAATTCACTTAATTTGTTGTGCAACTTTTAGGTGTCTACATTTTGCCCCTCTTTGAGTCGACATGCACGACCACATGTTGATTCAAAGAAAAATGCTTAATTTGTTGCCAAAGTCATCAATTTGATTCCTTGGATATGAAAATTGATTTTGATATGAAACGTTGATATGAAATTGATCGGTCGATATGAGACTGATGATAATGTCGATTTGATATGAAGCCAATATGGAAATATCAATATGATAATGATGATATGCCCCCTCAAGGGATAAATTGAGAAAAAATACATTTTTTGAGGGAGCAATGCATAGTACAATAATTTTTGAATTTTTGCGATTTTTAAATTTGTCGATTTTTGAAATTTTGGATTTTTAAAAATTTTATTGCCTGATATATTTTATTAAAAAGGATATGTAAAAATGGGGTTAGGACTATGTGGGGATAGTGCATACATTCCCCATACATCCATTAAGGCATCACAACCTCCTGCATCAACATGGGTTGTATAAGCCTCCAAGGGCCCATTTCCAGCTCATTTGCACACTTGTCTTTGGAGAATTGGAGCTTGGAGGAGAGAGGAGAGATGACACCCCCTAATATGGGCCACCTGTGAGTTGATTTTCTAACATTCTTTATGAATTTTTAGCTTAATTTTTAGGTGATTTTGCAAGATTTTTGAATTTTTTGCACTAGGGTTAGTTAGGGCTTTTTTCGCATTTTCAAGTTTTGGTTTCTTTTTGCGCATATGATTTTTCTTTTTGTGCATTTGAATTTTATTTTTGCGCATTTGATGAATTTTGTTGCACATATGAATTTTTAGATATCGCATTTGATTTAGTTTTTAGCGCATACGAGTAAGATTTTAGTGCATTTGAAAAACAATGTAGCGCATATGAGAGAAGTTGTAGCACATATGATGAATTTTGTCGCACATATGATTAATTAAACATTGCATTTGAAACAACATATTTAATTATTGTTATAGCGCATTTGACACAGCGGGTAATTTTTTTTTTTGGAAAATTTTTGACATGTGCAATTTGGATTTTTAGATTTGTTATGAGTTTCCATACCTTGTCGATGTGTCAGTTGAGTCGATTGTGTTGGTTTTTATCGTTAGTTGATGTTTGTCATGAGTCGATATGAGTCCTTTGTATCAATTCAAGATGTTTCAAATTTTGGTTTGGATCAAGTTGGTCAAAGTCGATATGGTTCAAGGTCAATATGGGTTTCTCATCGATATGGGTCAATTTTTTATAAGGATCTTGATGTTGATATGAGTCTCTTGTTCGATTTGGGTATGTTTTCAATATGGGTCTCTTGTTTGATATGGGTCTATTTGTCGATATGGGTCTTGATGTCGATATCGATTAATTTTTTGATATGGGTCTATTTGTCGATATGGGTCAATGTCGTTATGAGTCTCGGTTCGATATGGATCTTGATGTTGTTCAATATGGAACGGTATTGATATGAAACTAATTTGATTGTCGATACGAAACTCATTTGATTGATTGATCTGTGATATGAGTCTTGATTGATTGAAACATGATTGATTGGTTTCTGAGATTCATCTTTGATATGGAACTTGGTCGTTGATATGGTACTTAATTTTTTATATGAGTCTTGAAAGGAAGTTGTTGATTGATTCTCGATATGATGCTCGATTGATTGATTGGATGATTATATAGGCCTTGGTTGATGTCGTGACTATCGTCACTTGCTTTGTTGATTCTCTGATTGTTTTAGAATAGATATAACTGATAGGATGATACCCATGTGTTGATATAGGTCCATCGAGGGGTTTTCATGTTGTGGGAGAAATAGTCGAAGACTTTTGTGATGAGAGATCGATTGACTGTTGATGATTTGGCAGTTATAGAGGCTTGCGGTCTCATTCACTTGCTGCACATGCTGCCCTATCGGAATAATAGGGCACTACTCACTACGTTGGTTGAGAGATGGCACAACGAGCACAACACCTTTCATTTATCGACGGGTAAGATTACAGTGACACTTGAGGATGTCTATCGGATTCTTCGGATTCCAATTACAGGAGAGCTAGTTGTGTATGATGTGGAGGAGGTTGGCGGGACCGATGTGCTGTGGGAGGTGTTCAACGATCCCCAAATTGCAGGCTACTCAGTGGTGTAGCCAGATATGGTGGATAGTTATGCCCCACTCCCTTCAATATTGGTAGGTTTGATTGGTAGTTTCTTGACTCCAGACATGAGGTCTCATGGGTTATTAGTTGGATGGTGCCGAGTTCTATGACAAATGGTGTTGTTGTGCACACTATACGCATGGGGGATATGCCTGCTAGCTCACCTATATCATGAGATCCATCAAGTGGTCTACGATGATGTGAGCAGTCTAGCTTCTGGGTGCACTCTTCTATAGATTTGGGCATGGGAGCACATAGCAGTGACCCATCCACTTGGAGCACACAGCAGTGACCCATCCACTTGGAGAGAGGTTCAGACCAACAGGGGCACCTTTTGTGATGATGTATAGCCAAGTCATTTCCCATCTGATGCTTGGTAAGTTAGAGTATTGGAGATTGGCTTTGGATGACATGGATTCAGTAGTGTGGAGACCATATTGACTGTGTGAGCCTTGGCCTGAGGATGGTTTTGAGGTGCCATATTTATTTTTGAGCAAATTTCTTTTGGGTTGCACCCCTTATGTGGTAGAGCAGTTTATTCTGCCTCGAGTTTGGTCGCGTGTAGCCTATGCCACAGGGGATGTTTGTGTATGCTAGGGTACACAAGGAGAGGACAAATTAGGGGCCTACATTGGATTTTTCTACAACTCAGGCCAAGTTCTACTCCTTGCCATTTTGTGTATGGAGCATGCTGGAGGATGTAGTTGATGCTAGGATGACTGTAGAGTATACACAGTATTTTCTTACACATAGGTCCCCATGACTAACAAGGCTAGGAGAGTCGAGGATGTTTCTGCAGTAGAGGTTGAGGAGGGGTCAAGCGATGAAAAATATGAGGAGGAGACTGATGATTCTTCTGATGAGGAGACCGAGTCTGAGGAGGTTGGTAGAGGAGTAGGGTTGATGGGATTGGTGAGGATAATGGTTGAGGAGGATGAGGAGGAGGATGTACAACCACTTGCTAGACAAAGGAGCATTGATATGCCCTTGGCTGCCCCTTAACAAGTTGATATTTGGGATCCACAACTGTTGCAGCCATGGGGAGTACAGATTAGAGTGCCTTTGCATCTACATCAGACACATATATCAGCATTACAATCCTTGTTGCATAGGGTACAAGGTCAGGTTACATAGGCCCAGGCAACGGTGAGACAGTTGTAGAGATAGGTGGTGGCAGTGTCACTAGAACGGGATACCGCTCAGGCCAAGAGGGACACAACACAACACGGTCTATAGGTTGCCCATGCACAAATCATGCAGGTTACCGCAGAGCAGGATACAGAGATGGAGCGTCAAGGCTGGGTCGATAAGATGGTTCATACTCTGCAGCAGGAAGCCACATAGGAGGTTACATGAGAGACCATCTGGACTCTTGTTTGTTAGACTGAGAGGGCCACCTACTATAGGAATTTATACTTTGTGGTGGTGTCGACAGCTCAGCGAGCTCCTAGCTATGCAGCTAGTTCTCAATGGGGTGGATCTCGCAAACACAGGGGCAGTGAGGGGGTCATGGGACCTAGGAGAGATGCTCCCAGCAGTAGCACAGGTGTGGGTAACTTGATTTATCGATCAACAGGTTCTGGAGGTGGCTAGGCTAATCCTGCCCCTTGATCATGATCACAGATGTTGTATTTGTACCTTGATGTACTTTATTGATACACACATTATTGTAATTTTGATGACCTTGTAATATGATACTTGTTGTACTATGATCATATTGATATTATACGTTGATGTTCTTATTAATATGATATGCATTGATACTCCAATATGATGCTCTGATGATCTCATAGTTTTTTTGATGTTCAGTGATTTCCTTGATATTGATATTGCTTGATTTCATGGACATTGTTATTGATATGATATCCAGGGACTTTGGACATTTAATTGTTTCACTAATGATTGGCTCTGACTTGTATCATTGATTTTCCTTTGGATCAACATGTGGTCACACATATATATGATGATATGTTATGGATGTAGCTACTTTGATTTTGTTGAGCAATATGATATGCTTTTGATCTACATGGCTTTTGCAAATGATGTGACGTGTGTGTTTTTTACTTTTATGATCTACATGCTTATATGATGATTGTAATGTATGTCTAATGGATACTATATGTGTGGAAGGTGATATGCCTATGATGGTACAAATGTTTCTAACATGTTTTTTATGATTTTACGTGCTTCGGATAATGCAATCTAGAATGCCATTTTTTTTAATATGATATGAATTATGATGTAACATGTGATAATGATTTGAAAATGAGATGTATAATGAAAATGATATGAAATGTATCTTGAAAATGAGATGTATGATGTGAGATGTATCTTGAAAATGAGATGTATGATGTGAGAATGATATGAATAATGTTAATGCATCTAATGCAATTGTAAAATGATAATACGAATTCACCTAAATGTAACATTAACAGGATAATGATGTGCAACTTAATGCAAGATTTTAGATGATAATGATGTGCAAAATAATGCAAGATCAACATGATATGATAATGAAATGGTACTAATTAACATGATATGATAATGAAAGGATAAAAAAAATGATACTAATGTAAGATGATATGATAATGAAATGATACTAACTATGATGATAATGCAACTAACTACAGTTTAACATGATAATGCACCTAATGCAAAGTTTAATATGCATTCTTGTTCTTAATGTTGTCATCCATTTTTTTATCAAAGTGCCAGTGCTTCCCTTGTTTTCATCATTAGGCCTTGATTTGTTGAAAGTTGGTACAAGCGTCATGGTATAACTGAACCATAACGACCTGAGTATAACTTACATGGATTTTGATATTGCAATACGACACAAGTGTCAAGGTATAATTGAACCAAGACTACTTAAGTGTTGCTTGCATAAAACAAACAAGAGTTAACCTTTGTCCCATACAAATCTGAAATGTCTTCAGTGATATGTTGCCTGATCACGTTGTAAGAAAAATCAGTATAGTAGAAGGTTCCACTCCCAAACAATAGACAAAGAAAACATCACATTCTTTCCTTTCTTCTCTAGTCACAAGACATCCTTGAATCACTTGGGAGATATGACAAACAAAAATATCAACAACCATACGTAAGCATGCATGCTACCTGAAAAGTATTCTTGTCAAAATAAAACATCTTGCAAATAAATCCTTTTGTCCAGTTCAAATCAGTTCAATTTCTTGATGTCTAGCCTCTGTGTTTTGTTGTGGTCACTGTTGGTTGTTCTGATATTTGTTATTTTTCTACGTGTTTGGTCTGATGCCTAAAAACTCTTAAGACGAAATTCCCCTAGCGAGGTCATGATTCTGCCCCTTTCTATCAATACTACTTTGATATGGATATTTACACTGAGCACCAAGCCATGGTGGGATATGATACAGATAACTGTTCAGATAATCAAGGATAGTGACTATGCTAAGTATGTCCAGGATTGATAAGCATTAGTGGTAGTGTTCTGTAGTGGCTATGGGCTTAGATTAGATGGATCAAAGATATGATGCGAGTATTGATAGATAGAGGAGTTGTTCTGTCACAAATGGTGTCTGTTGCCAAGTTTTCACCACTTGTTTTATTGCACTTTTTGATTGTTTTCTATTTTTTTTAATTTTTTTTATTTTTTGATTTGTTTGTGTCACAGAGTGCCTGCTTGCCAGGTTTTCACCCTAGTGACGATTTTTGGTACTTTTTTTTTTTCTTTTTGGCTTGATCCATGCATTGGACAACTCAAGTATAGAACTTCTTCAGATAGATGTTGTTGGTTGGCTCATCAAGAACGTCCCCTTCTAAAGTTGATAACTGATATGCTTCTAATCCGTAAGTTGATATGATAACAAAGGGTCCTAACCAGTTAGGTTCAAATTTCCCTTTCTTTTCTCGATCTTGCTGATTCTGGGGATTTTTCTTTAGGACTAGGTCATCGATTTTGAAGGCCCTTGGGATGACCTTGTGTTTGTAGCTTCTTCACATTCTTTCTTGATATGCCTTGAGAAGATCAAAGGTATGTTGTCGACGTTCATCTAGCAGTTCTAGCTCTTGTAGCCTATTGAATTGATACTCCTCATCTAGAATGAGGCCTTTCAAGGATTACCTGGAGTGACAAAATATCTACCTCAATAGGTAGGATATATTCTGATCCATACACCAATGAGTATGGTGCAGCTCCTCTAGGTGTGCAGATACTTATTTTGTAGGCCCAAAGTGAAGGATTGAGCTAGACATGCCAACCTTTACCAGTATCATTTACTGTCTTGTTTGAAGTCTCTCCTTGGCCATTACCTTGTGGATAATAAGGTGTCGAAAAGCGATGCTAGATATGGAATCGCTCACAAATCTCTTGGACATCTTTATTTTGAAAGGTCTTCCATTATCTATGATAATGGAGCTAGGGATGCCATAACGACAGATGAGGTAATTTAGAATAAAGGAAGCTATCTATTTGTTGGTCACTGTAGTCAATGGAATTGCCTCAATCCATTTGGTGAAGTACTCGGTGGTCATGATAATGAACTTTTGTCCATTTGACGAGGAAGGATGAATCTTTCCCACTAGGTCGAGTCCCCATTGATAGAAAGGCCAAGATGTTGTGAATGGTTGCAACTCCTGCGCTGGTGCATGTATGAGGCTACCATGAATTTGGAACTTAGGACATTTCCTAGAAAATATATAGGACTCTCTCTTCATTGTTTGCCAGTAATATCCCATCCTCAGGTTTTTCTTAGCAAGAGTAGGACCACTTGAATGCATACCACAAATACCTTTATGAAGCTCATGTAAGGTGGAGTTAGATTCATTACAATCGAGGCATTGAAGAAGAGTACCATCAAGACCTTGGCGATAAAGCATGTCAATGGTTAAGGTGTAGTAGGCTTCTTGTCAGATAAAGCTTCATTTTTGGTTACGAGATAGGTCTGGTGGGAGGGTATTTTCTTTCAAGTAGGCATAGATCTCCCCATATAGGGGTGAATCAAAACTGTTTAGGGCACAAATAACTTGGGATTCTGAATTTTCATAGGTCGGGGAAAACAATTGCTCCACCAGGAATCCATAATGATTTTGTTTATCTGGAATTTGTAGAAGTGAGGCGATAGTGGCCATTTCTCAACAACTTTGTTGTCTAGCCTTGGAATCTTCTCAAAGGTGATGTGTACAAAGTACTTTTTGAAATCATCCACCATGTGTTTGTAGGGCATGAGATTATTATCTTTCATTTGATAATCATCATTGATCTAATTGATAACTAATTGAGAGTCCCCATAGGCTTTCAATTATGTGATTTTCTATTCCACAACTACTTTGATACCTATCACTAAAGCTTCACATTCAACGATATTATTGGTGCATGGGAACATCAATCTATAGGATCACAAAATTGTGTGTCCTTCTGGAGTGAAGAACAAGATGTCGGCACCTGATCCATGCTATGCATAAGATCCATCAAAGTATAGGGTCCATTGCTTTGGTGCAACAATGAATACATTTGTCTCTGGAAATTCCACCTATAGTGGGTGTTTGTCTGGTAGAGGTGCTTCTACCAATTGATCTCCTATTGCTTGTCTTTTGATATCCCATCGTTATGTGTACTGAATGTCGAACTCACTTAGGATCATGACCCATTTTGCTAATCTCCCTATGAGAGAGGCTTTATTGAGTAGATATTTTAGTGGGTCGATCTTTGCCACTAGCTTGATAGTATGAGCTAACATATAGTTTCGCAGCTTTTAAGAAGCAAACACTATAGCTAAGAAATCTTTTTCAATGAAAGTGAAATTGAGTTCATAGCCATTCAACGTCCTGCTAATGTGATAGATGGCTCTTTCCTTTCCTATTGATTCCTCTTGTGTTAGTAATGCCCCTAGTGACACTTACATTGCTAATATGTAGAGGATGACTAGCTTTCCCGCTATTGGTGGTACGAAAACAGGTGGATTCATGAGATATTGCTTCAGCTAATGGAATGATTATGCACACTTGTCCTCCCATCTGAAAGGTACATTTTTATGAAGTATATGGTTTAATGGGAGACATTTGTCTGCTAATTGAGTAATGAACCTTATGATAGACTATAGCCTTCCTTGAAGAGATCGTAGCTGACTAATGATCTTGGGAGGTGGCATTTCCATGAGAGCTTGATCCTTTGCAGGGTCCACCTTGATGCCTTTTTCTGATACAATATAGCCCAAGATTCTTTCGGATGTGACTCTGAAAACACACTTTTTAGGATTCAATCTAACATTAAATTGCTCTAGTCTTTGAAATATTTTATCCATGATGTCTAGGTGTTCTTCTCTTGTGAATGATTTGGCTAGCAAGTCATCCACATAATCCTCCATAAAAGAATGCATCATGTCATGGAGTATAGTTGTCATTTCTCTCTGATAGGTTGCACCAACATTTTTCAAGCCAAAAGGCATGACGTTCCAGTAGTATGTACCCCACGGACATGTGAATGCAGTTTTATCCTGATTCTAGAGCTATCTTGGTTTGGTTGTAGCCGGAAAAACCATCCATGAGGGATAGAATTACGTGCCTTGTCATTAGATCAACAATGGTGTCGATGCTTGGTAAAGGAAATTCATCCTTTGGACAATCCTTGTTGAGATCCTTGAAGTCTGTATAAATCCTAATGCTTTCATCTAGTTTAGAGACTGACACAATGTTAGAAATTCACTCTGCATAATCAATGGGCTAGATGAATCCTACATCAAATAACTTCTTCAGCTCTACTTTGACCAATATGGTGACATGTGGGTTCATCTTCCTTAATTTTTGTTTGACAAGTTTTGCTCCAGGAGCGATGGACAAGTGATGCATGATGAGATTTGGATCTATCCTTGGCATGTCTGCATAAGACCAAGCAAAATTGATTTGCTTCTCCTTGAAGAATTTGATAAAGTCTGGTTTTTCCTTTTCTGTGAGTGATTCTGCAAGATGTATGGTTTTTGTTGTTGCTTTAGTGCCGATATTTATTAATTGAGTTGGCTCAATTAAGATTGGTGATCTCTCCTGGTAATGTTCATGAAGAGTGCCAAGTCTCCCATCTTCAGGTGCCTCAAAGAGGTTTTCACCATTAGATGTGTCCTTTGTTTTTACTTTTTTGCAATCTAATACTGCCATCAGATGGTTTTTACCATTAGATCATTTTCTCATTTTGTGACTGAGAGACTTGGCACTCCCCTGATTGCAAATATCATTATGTGATTCACTAGTGGAGCATGTTTGTGGGTTAATAGAGCAGAGGTATTAAACAATGGCCTCATCATTTTGGAATATTGGTATATTGTGCCCAGGTTCTTCCTAGTCTATAAGGTCAGGATATATGAGAGGTAGGGAGTCATTTGGCAGGTCAAGATTAGCCGCAGTGAGGGTCATGATAGAGATATTGTCATAGTTATCTATAGCATGGGTGAGGTCGATAACAGTCTCAAGGTTTTCGATGGTACTCTCATTGATATTGCCTCTTTTGTATTAAAGATGTTCGTTCTCACTAGCCTTATAGAATGTTGTGGGCCGAATTCAAATAATCTAGATCTTGAGCCTTGTCCCTCATAAGGTATGGGTGTATAAGTGTGGATTGTATCCACCCCAATATCCTCAATGATATCAGAACAAGTGTCCCAAGTCACTCCACTGAATCTGATAGGTATGTTATAGGGCGAGAAAAGGCCACTAATAATCGATACAAGTTTGGTATCTTGTTCTGATTCAGGGTCTGTACTTGTTTGTACTCTTTGGATTTGCTCATACATAGTTTCTCTTCTTTGAGTTGCAATTTCTTCAGGTGGTGGCTCGGACTTGGTTTGATCAGGTTCTTGTACATGATGTACTTTCTTATAAGAGGCCTCCTCTCTTTGGATAGAGAACTCTTCTTGTCGTTTCTCATTTTCTTCATGCTCTTGTTCTTTTCTTGTTTTTGCAGCTGCTTGATGTAGTGCTTCTTTCCATGAGTCTTCGTTATTTGTTATCTTTTCTCTCCATCGAGGTTTTTGATGGTGATCTCGCTTTTGTACAGGTGGAACATGCTGGCCATACCCAAGACCTGTTTTGTCTTTTGCAAGTTGTGAATGGGGTTGTATGGGTTCTATGATGCCTTCTTGACGTTTGCCAATATGTCCTTTTCCTTTGTATCCCATTCGTCGCATGATTCTGAACCCATTTCCATGGTGTTCTATGGGAATGACTACTTCTAGGGTAGTAGCTCTTACTTCTTCCTCATCCTTGTGTATCCAGCTAAGGATGTCCTTGTCTTCTGATTCTTCCACCAGTGTGCCAATTTGGATAAATTTACCATCAAACTTCTTGATGGGTTGTGCTTCCTGATATCTCGATGTGGAAGGTTGTTCGTGAGATTTTGGCAAAGTTGGTAACTTACATAGGCACAAGGGTTCAAAAAAGTATTCCCACATACCTTGGTCCTTTATCTTCATCTTTTATTCAAAATCTATGGACAATGAGTCAAGTTTTTTGTGATTGTTGGATGACGAGGAAGCTTGGGCCTCCCTGTTGTGTGGAACTAAGATATCTTGAGTTGCCCCCATAGCATTGTAATATTGAAAGGGGTTAGTATTTGCTGATATTGAAATCTCTTGTTTGTTGTAGGGGAACTTGAGACATTAATGGTACGTGGAAGGTACCGCTTGCATTTAATGGATCCAAGGACAACCCAATAGTATGTTGTATGTCAATTCTATGTCTAATACTTGGCACATTGTGTCTCATTGTACATATCCTACTTGAATGGGTAGTACCATTGTGCCTTCAGATGACATTTCTTCATCATCAGAGGCTTTGATAGTGATCTTATTTTTAGGATCAATAGCTTGCTCGAAGAAGCCCAATATATGGATAAGGTTTAAGGTACATATATTGAGACCAAATCCTCTATCTATTAGCACTCTTTTCACCCTATTTTTGTAGACTAGGACTTTGATATGGAGCGAGGTGTTGTGCGGATGACTCAAAGAGACGTCATCATGTTCTGAGAAGGATAAGTTATGTGGTACTGTCATATCGGCCACCATGGCTTTGAACCGATTGATATCCAGATCATTTGGAATGGTTGTTTCTACAAGAGCTTGATCCAAGATATCCTTATGTTTTGGTGAAAGTTTGAGTAATTCTATTATTGATATCTGAGTGGGTGTCCTTTGCAGTTGATCAACCAAGTTATAATGAGTCTTGGGGATAGTTGTTGCTTTAGATGTACTCCCCTTCAATATATATTTATGAGCCCTTGTTGTCACATTTACCTGTGCATGTTCTTGTTTATCTTTGATCTTTATGACATTTACTTGATTGTCATATGCTGATATGTTATTATGGTGTTTTCGTATATGTGATTGATGTGGGCTCCTTTGTTGTTGTTTGACATTGATGCTCCTCCCTTGTCATAATTAGGAAGAGGATTTTTTAAAGCCTCATGATCACCATTGGTTTTATGTCCATCGACTGTTATTTCTCCCTTGTCTATCATATCATGAACTAGGTTTTTTAACCTCATGCAATCATTTGTTCTATGCTCCTTGTTTTGATGATAATCCCAATAATATGTCATTCCACCATGGTGGTTTGACTTGGGGTTCAAAATTGCTTATGACTAGCAATGTGATGACCTTGTTTGCCAATAGTTCTTGAAATGTAGATTCCAGAGTTTTTCCCAATGGTGTATATGTTCTTCGATGTGGGGGAGGTCGAGTGTTAGTGTTTCCCCCTTGGTTATTGTTGTTCCCCTGATTGTTGTTATTATTGGCTTGGTAGTTGTTGTTTCCTTGGTTGTTGGTTTTATTGTTTGACGTTGATGCTCCTTGGTTGGTAGTGTGTTGATAATTGTTAGTACCTTGATTGGCACTTTTTTTATCATTGTTGGATGGTGTGTTACCTGATAAAGTCAACACTAGTTGTTTAGACTTTACATTGTTGGCATCAACTACCCCATCATTAACAACATTTTTGTTTCTAGTCCAAAACTTGGACTTGTCTGAGTTGGTGTTATTATATTGATTGCTATAGTTTTTATTGCTTGACGAACTAACAACTTGGAGAACTTCAAGGTCCCTTTCTTGATGGAGGCTTCCTCTACTTGGATGCCATTTTTTATCAGCTTTGTAAAAATAGGTAGACATTGTAGTTTGAGTTGATAACTCATTTCACTATTTAAATTATCTATGAAGATCTCCATTTTTTCCTTTTCAAGTACATCATGTGGATACCTTGAGACCATATGTCTCCATCATTGTAAGAGCACCATGAATCTTTCATTGTTCTTTTGCTTCATGTTGCTTATGTCAAGCATAGTGATCTCATGTTGGATATTGTAGGAGTATTGTGTAATGAATTTATTCACCAACTCATCAAATGATTTGATGGGAGGTGTGAGTTTTGACAACCACTCCATTGTTTCCCCTCCCCAAATTCTTGGGAATAGCCTCATCATGTATGTATCATTATGAGAAAACTCTAAGTTCACAGTACAAAATTCCCCGACGTGATCATGGGGATCACTCTTACCATCATATTTATCATACTTTTGTATATTTGAATTTGGTAGGAAAGGTATCATGTTTAGGCTCCTGCCAAAAGGGTAAGGAAAAATATCCTCCAAAGAATACCTTGTTGTAGACCCTTGTTGCATAGCTCGTATTTGTCATTGGAGTGCTTGGAGTTGTTGTGTAATAAGAGCTAGGGGCACAATTCCTTCATTGGACCTTCGATGATTGGCATCCCCTTGTTCACTAACATTGCCATAATTATGAGTATCATCTTGGTTGTGGGTGTTGTCTTGATCATGGATCAATTTTATTTTAATTAAATCTTATTTTCCCTCACCCACTTGTAAAATTTGACATCTCCCACATGCCTCCTAATTATCCTTCTAAAAACCTCCTAATCCAATCATAATCATGTCTAATCTCCTAATCATGTCCTTTCCCTAAATTTGAGGAGGTCACTTCTCAAATTTGGAAGAAAGTCTTCTAAATGCATTAAAGGCTTCATTTCTTCAACAAGTTAACTTGTTGAGTTCCCCAAATTTGGAAGGACTCTTATAAATTTGTCCCCCAAAGTCCTATTAACCATTAATGGTTAATTCAACCTCCCCTGGTCGGCGCAAAAATTGTGTGTTGTAAATGTGGGATCAACCTGCACTACAAGGGAAGCAACTCAAACACACACATGGAATATTGCATTAGAGGTTAGAAATAAATTAAAAAAGTTAGTGAATATAAACTCTTTAAAATCATTGCATGCTCCTCTATCTCTAAAGATCATCAAGATTCAAGGTGGCCCTCACTTGGAAGAGCACTTGATCTCTTGGATGAAAACCTAGAGAATGAGATATAAATGATTCTAGGATCAAAATGGATGCAACTAAGATTCTAATGAATGCTAAGATGATGGATGAGAGTTAGGATGCAAGATTCAAGAATAAATGATCAAGATTATGAAGATAATGAAACTATATTGATTCCAAATTAAAGATTAAATGATACTATATGAGTTAACTGAGCTATGAAAATATATGCATTTAAACTAGATGATATCCTAAAACATGATGCAAATGCTAAATGCCATAATGCTAATGCTAATGCTTGAAGATGACTTGAATGAGATCCTTAACATGCAAAATGACTATAATTTAGATGCACAAAGAGATTGGATGAATTCAAAAAGGAATGGGCTCTATTTATAGGGAAAATAGAGAAATTGATGGTTGAGATTGAGCAATCTCAACAAGGGTTAGGATTGAAAGTTGTCAATCCATGTGAGGGATTCAATTGAATCCCAAGTTGACAAATGTCACCTTGAGAGGGCTTGAGAGGAGATGTAAGAGGCATTAAATACCTAAGGAGACATGGTGGTTACCTTAGGACATAAGGTTATGGTTGGGTTAGTGGATAACTAATGGATAAAGCCTTTACCCAAGGGGTAAACTCTTGTGCAAGGGTTAATAGAATAACTAGGGTCAAAGCCATGAATGCTTGATGAGACCCTTGGGTTAGATGGGGGTTAAGTTAGAGAGAAAGTCTCTAACCATGAGGGGAAGTTGAATTAACCATTAATGGATAATAGGACTTTGGGGGACAAATTTGTAAGAGTCCTTCCAAATTTGGGGAACTCAACAAGTTAACTTGTTGAAGAAATGAAGCCTTTAATGCATTTAGAAGACTTTCTTCCAAATTTGAGAAGTGACCTCCTCAAATTTAGGGAAAGGACATGAGGATTTTACAAGTGGGTGAGGAAAAATAGTATTTAATTAAAATAAAATTGATTTATTTCAATTGTTGGTTGCAACTTGCACTTGATAGATTTAAATAAATATTGATTTATTTTAAATGTGAATTTTGAAATTTTGCAAGTGGGGGGATTTATGAATAAATTTTGATTTATTTATTTGTAAAGGGGGTATTAATTAAATGTGGATTTAATTAAAAGGGGAAAGGGGATAAATGGAGATTTTTAATTAAATGTGAATTTAATTAAATGACTTAGATAGAAGAAGGGTAATATTAATCAAATTTTTAATTTGATTAATAGGCTAATTAGAAGAATAGAGATATTAATTGAATTATAATTTAATTAATTGGAAGAATTAGGGATAATTAAATGATTAAAATTCACATAATTTGTTATGCAACTTTTAGGTGTCTACACTACTTTTGCGGGAAAGGAAAAATTAGTTTATGCTATTGGGAGGTTGCCTTAATCAATCACATATTTAGCATGTTTTAGCTTCCATGGTGACACATACAATTAGGATTTATTTGATTCTAAGTGTGAGTATTTGGTGTGATTTATTCATGCTATCTCATTAGATATTTGTAATGTCTATCAAAATAACTTTAGCTAATAACTTGGAAGATGGACAAGAAAGACGAAGCCATTTAATTAAAAGATAATACGATTATTATTAGAAAACTCATGATGAATCAATCACACCAATGATTTTAAGTTTTCCAAATTTATTATTATTACATAATGATTTGATAGTTACGAAAATAAAATTTCCTTAAAAGTATGCAGATTCAATAATATATATATTTTTTCTAATAATAGACCTTATTTGCCTACATGATTAACAAGGTTTGTTTTGGATGCATCTCCTCCAGTTTATACTTATTGTAGATTTAATGACACTAGTATATATGATAGAAGACAATGTCTATAAATACAAAGGCTCACACAATTATTAATAGTTTTAGTTGCAAATGAAGGGACATTAGGTCACCTTTAAAGTCTAGAAGATAATTGATGGTGACCATTTAATGGGATATATTCAATATGAGCACAATATCCATAGAGTAATAAAGTTTTAACAAAACATGAAAAAGAAAAGTAGGACAAATCACAAATAGAATCACAGATAAATCAATCATATTTTCTAGAGAGCATCTTTTTCCCCACATTGTTAGATCATGGAAATGAGTTGGATATTTTTCCTACTTTTCTAGCTTTTTTTTAAAACTATTTTGACCTAGAAGGATCAAATCCTTATACTATATTTAGACATATATTACTCACCACCTGATGAGATTGCACATGCTATCATATTCAAATACCATGTTGATATTTCCTTATTTCACAATGATTTTCATTTTCATTCACCACAACTAATTAATTAAATAATAAATTATTTATTAACCAGTCTAATGTTCATTTATTTATTATAAAACAAATTTTAAATCTATGTTTACTTATTTCTCCATTAATAATAAAAATTATAATTGTCCACTCATATTCCATCACAACTCTGCGATCATGTTCTATTTTAAATTCATGTATAACTAATTAGTCAAATTAGATAAATAAAATTAATCAATTATGACACCCATTTTAGAGCCTACTGATGATACATTAAAACTCTTCTTGACAAAACTTAGTGAAGAGTCTCCACTCATCTCAATCAGTCTCTACCATTTATTTAAGATCAAATTTGTAATGCCACACCAAGTAACCCTTGAGGATATAAGCTATGAATACATAAGTAAACATGAAATAATATTTTTTTAAATATTTGAGTTCAATAGCCCAAAACTCAAACTTATGACATCTTGTTGAAATTTGACAATGCACAAGCGAAATACTTAGACATCAAGATATCTACTGAGCATAAAGGAAGACTCAATACACATAAGGAAAGGTATATAAAGTGTTTTGACTCACAAGACCCCTCAATAAGTTACAAGACTCCACTTGATAATATAGGCCTTCTCTTAGGCCCTAGGTGCAACAATTGATTTACTATGGACACCAACACATTGATAAATGCAATTGACACCAATAAAAATCACTCAATAAACATGGGTCACCTGAGAGGTTACCTAGACATTCCAGGCACTTAAAAAAACTTCAACACACTCAAATTACCCCTTTGGGGCCTCAAAAACCTTGTTGAACACTTTCTCAAGACTAGGGCACCTATAAGGGACTATAGTTCCATGACACCTTACACAGGCATGTTAGAAGCACACTAGCATGGCATAACTTATTCCTTTGATGTGTTGGTGTCCTGTAACTATGTTAATGTCCATTCTAGGCACTAGTTTACCTACAACCCTATCTCACATTGTTGTCCTCTAGTCACACACTTTTCTTGGCCAGTAAGTGACTGAAAGATACGGTACAATCATTAAGACATCACATACATGTTGGATTAGATTAAAGACCTAGGAAATACTTGAGGAACACAAAAATGCCAGAAAAGAAAAGGGGACAAAATATGCAAACTACTCTCCAAAAATTAAGGACCACTAACACTTGCAAGGAGAGGATGGGGAGGGAGACAAACACCTCGACAACACTCTAAACTCCTACCCTAAGCTAAAACAAACAAGAACCAAGAAAAATGACACTTAAACATTAGAATTTACAAGACACTTCAAAAAGCCCCAAACAGACCCAAATTGACTGTTGAATCCACTCAAATCACGAGAAGACTACATGGAAACATTGTGAGAAGACAATGACACCCTCCAAGATGACATAAAGCACCATTAAGTTTATTTTAAATGTAAATGAAAGGTTTCCTATACTCATAACCGTGATACAATATTCAAACATAAGGAAAGAAAGCATATCATCTCATATTTGATACGAACACCGACACACAAATCTATTCTAATCCATTTCCATTAGAATTTTATTGCATCATCCTCCATGAGAGGTGCTCAATATACAATTAACATCACTATATTTCTTTGATTCAACATACATAACTTTAAATTTATTGATTTGAAAGAACTTGAAAGAATAGGAGGGTGAAGGAATATAAGAAGAGGATGCATTTATCATGTGTGAAATTGGTTATCCTGTGTGAGTTCCTTGTTGTGTGTTCTTAGCTGAAGGGCTATAAGAGGATGCAATTCTCATGTGTGGAATTGGCTATCATGTGTGAGTTCCTTATTGCGCATGTATGATGTCGATCCTTATGGAGGTTCTTCTTCACCTCACCAATCATGATTTCATGATCATGTTCAGTGGTATGATCCTTGTTGGCTATAGTTAAGCTTTTGATGATAGAGAAATCATGTTTTTCTCCCATGCCTTGTATTTAGTTGGCAGTTGAGTTGCTTTCCTTTTGTAATTTCAAGATTGTTTACCCTCCATGGTGTGGGTGCTCTTATTTGTGAGAGGTAATTTTCCTTATTCATGGTTGTAAGAACCCCTAAGTTGTCTGTGGTTTCTCAAGAGAAGAAAGTGTGTTAAAGACATCCTCAATGTTCTAGAATGATGTTTACGGAAGTGAGATCATGTTTAGAAAGGAGAAATACTCTAGATGAGTATGTTTGTGCTTTCCAATTTGTGAGATGATCTTTTCTCTTGGATTTTTGGTTATAGCCCTACAGTTTAAGTGCATTGGTTGTGGAAGAGACCATAGAGAGTTTAGTTTTGTGTTTTGTAATGCCTCTCCCATATGCTTTTCTACATTGCATACTTATTTATGAGGACTTAGCTTTGTGCCTGTGGATTGTATCTTTTGCAATTTGGATGTGGACCATTTTGTGGTGTTCAATCTTGCTTGGGACTCTTATTATTGCAATATGTGTTTTGAATGTTTATCTTATGCTCCTTTTTGGACGTATGTTCATGATTGTTCTAGACCAGTGATGTGTTGGATTTCTCCATGGTGATTTGATTATGTTGTTGCATCGAGATATGTGCTTTCTCTTGTGCCTAGTTGTGAGAACCATTTCATGTTTGATTTGGGGTACTTGATTCATTGGGTGGTTTCTTTGACATGAGCTAGACCTATTGTTCTTGATGATTGAGATAGACTAATATTTTTGATTTGGAGTTACCATTGAGAAGTGATTATTAGAATGGGATAAATGATGTTAACTAGATTAGTTGAATAAAAGTAATGTATCATATTTTATGCATTTTTATTTGATAAAATATAATTTTACTAACAATATTATAATGTTGACCTAATTAAGGGAATATAGTTATGATGCTATGAGAAATGGCTACAAGAGTCAAACAAAACTCAATGTTAGTATGTTAGTTCAAACATGAAACCAAGAACAAAGAACTAAAAACCATTTCAAAAGATATTCAAAGGATATTAAAAAAAATAAAAAATGAAGGAAGCACAAAGAAAGAAAGAAAGACGAGTTCTTCCTAAGATTCCTCCATGATGCTTTAATGGTTGTTCCTCCCTTGTTTCTCTCCTCTACAAGTTCCAAATGAATGAAGCTCTCAACTTTTAGCACAAGGCATGGATGCCATATGGAGATTCAAGATTTTTTGAAAATGCTTAAACAAGATGCTATGCAAAACAAGATGATGATACTATGAGAAAGCTCTAAATGTCTATCCTAATATCAGTATAGTAACAATGCTCTCGTGATTTTTTTGCTTGAAGGTGAGGGCTCCTTTTATAGGGAAAAAATATTGATTAAATGTCTAAGATTGAGTGATCTTGTGAAGGGCTAGGATTGATGGGTTTGTAATCCATGTGATGGTTTTCAATCCAATCCCATGATGACAAGTGTCAACATGTAATGGCTTGAGAGGAGAGGAAGGGAGCATTAAATGCCTGAGGGTAATCTCATGTGGTTGGGATTATTGGATAAAGATTTTATCCAAGGGTAAGGTTATTATCCAATGGGTAAACTGTTGTGAAAATTTTTCCATGGTTAAGCCTTGACCAAAGGGTCAAGACCCATGTGGGTTGGAGTGTTGAAAGAGAAAATACATTTAAGACTCTATAAGAGCCTTTAATGACTTTTGAAGACTTTTGGGGGGGATTTTGGATTAGGATTGTGCAAATGTTTAAAAGAGGGATTACACTAAATTGGAAGGGGTTAGAAGAGTCTAGAAGGGGTTTAGAGAAATCTAGAAGAATCTAGAAAGAGGTGGGTGTGGTTAAATAGGTTTTTGTTAAAAATAAAAATCTATTTAAATGTGCAACTTGCATTTGTACGAGAATACAAGTGGATGGGTTATTTTTGAGTAAACATTGTTTTATTTAAAAAGGGGATTTGATTTTTTAAAATAAATGTTAAATTTATTTAAATAGGAAGAAGGGGGGATGAATTTAATAAATTAGATTTATTTAATAACCTGGACTAGATAGTTAGTAATTAAATAAATTGATTAAATTTATTTAACCTAGAATAGAAGAATAGGCTAAGGTGAATTAATTAAAAATTAATTTAATTAGTAGAAGAATATTTAGTCATTAAATAAATATTTAATATTTATTTAATTAATAGACAAATTTATGTGTCTACAAGTTATATGATTAGTGTTATAGAGGAATAATATTGAAAATTTTATCTATGTGGGTAATTAGATTAAATTATTATTATGAAAGTTTAATTTGTAATTAAAAGTGAAAGGGATAATATCATATCATTCGATTATATGAGAATTCATATAATTTTAAAATCCCCTTCAACAATTTGAGTTAATTTGATTATATATACGCATGAGCAGGTATACTTGACATGTGAATATTTCAGTGACTATAGGTACATGACATCAAATCCACCTAGCTCCATAAGTTTGAGCATGTCTACATCCCTAATGATGGTTAAGAAGAGATAGCACACTTGCCAAATATCCCAAGCCAAATTACGTGCCCTTAATTAAATCAATTTCCTTGATTTGATTATTTTATTATTTTATTATTTTGAGCCCTGAATATCGCAATTGGTAGCTTTCAGATACCCAATTGTCATGTTGAATCACCCTGCAATGATTGTTGTGCAAATTCAATTAGTTGAGATAGGTCATCATTTATTGCATGCACTAATGGTAATTTTATATCAATGAATTAAATTGAGAGTATATGTGTATTATGTCATATGTGTATTTGAATTAAAGATATTTGGAATTATTTTATATATTTGGGGTTTTGGAATTTTAGTCGCTTGGTGAGTTTAATTTGAATTTTATTTATTTTATTAGCCTTCTCCAAAAAGGGAGTTTATATTTTGTAATTGAGCTCATTTGCACAACACTTAGTGTACTTTTCATGTTATTTCTCAAAACCCTCTCCATAGCCATTTTCAAATTGTTGAGATCTTGAGTTTCTTGGAGTAGAATTTTGTGGGTGCATTCCTAAAATATTTGGATTGGGGAACCTTCATGTTGTCCAAATCTTCTGGCCATTGGTGGTGCATGTGGATTTTTATTTGCATTTGAAGGTTTCAATTCAAGTGTGAGGTAGGGGCCTTCATTCCTCCCTTGATTTTCAAATTGAATCCTATTAAACACACATCAAATTTTGAGAGGGGAGGGTGAATTAGCAATAACTAAAATTTCATACTTCAATCTTGCATCTAACAAATTTATCGAAGCATTCACTTCAAAAAGAATTAAATGAAGACATCATGAAATTATTCACACAAATCACACATGAACACCAATATTTTATACATAGAAAACCCAAACTGGGAAAAATCACGGTGAGTGCCAACTCATAGAAATGACTAACTATATAGAAATGTTTTACAAAGAGAGATCACTTCTCTGAATTTGCAGACCAAGGCTAACTACTCTTGGGGAAAGATACAAAAATTACTTGCAAACTTGATGCTAACTACAACAATATGGCAAGATACAACATTACAACTTCTAGAAAAAGAACTATATGTATAAAGGCATCTTACTATGCTAATAATAGTCTTTGTTATAGCACAAATTCTGACCTTACTGAGATATCTGGACCTCCAATTCTCTGGATCACTGCTCTTATATTGATTGTCACCTCTGCATTGCAATCCCTTTTGATGTAGCAACTTCAATTCACATCATCATCCTTACATCAAGTCACACATGCATATGATTACTATATTTAGCACACCATATCTATATCACTATATCTTGGGTATATGTATATACCAATTTGAACAAAAACATCTTCACCAAGTCATCCAAAAGAAAGATTGTAATGTGTATGCACATATTTGACCCAAGATATACAACCGAACCAAAAATATGAAATGTACATAACATAATTCGAACCAAAATGAAACCAAATGTGCAACTTCAGACCAAAATAATACTTCACATGCCACCACCAGACCTAAAATATATGTTATGTCTAATTTTGATAGCATAGCCTAAACATATGTACCAATCATACCAATTCTTAGTTGTGAAAGTCTAGACCAAAACAAGAAAAATTTGGACCACACCAATCAGACTTCCAATCGTCCTCACCATCAACAACATTCAAACAAGCTAATAGATCAATTGCCAATGCAATCTATCTAAGTTCAAACCATAGTAGCAATCCATAGTGATCTATGGTGCTAAAGCATAACTCTAAACACTTCATCACTATAGCTAACTCTGCTAATTTTCAAACCAAAACCCATCCAAACCACACTACTTGACATCAATGACAACAAAGCCTATATCTATAACAATCTCCCCCTTTGTCATTGATGACAAACAACCAAAAATATTTTCATAACTCCCCCTAACCAGAGAATCACCATATAGTGTAATACTCATTCACATTTTAGTATTCTCCTCCCAAAACATATATAAAACAATTTTTAGTATTCTTCTCCCCCTTTGCCATCAAAGACAAAGGCCAAATCACAAAGCACAACACAAAAATTATTCAAAATTACCTAACCAAATCTTTGAACTATTTCTTCAACCTAATTAATGAGGCATTCCAAGAAAAAGTAGCAGTGGCTAGAATCCTACTCTTGCATTCACAATCAATATGCTTGTTCACTAAATCATAAAAAAAATCCATATTTTTAGCATCTTTCTCAACAATTTTTACATCAACCAATAATCTTGAGTAGGAAGAATTTTTTAGCTCCATATCAGCTTGCAGTTCTCCAAACAACCTCATGCAATCATCTCTTTGATGTTTTCTCAGGGCTAATTGATCATGCAATTATCATGCCTCATCTATTTCTTTTCCATAAGTATCTTCATAGATTATAATTCTTAGCCATTTCCACTAATTGCAACTCAATACGATTAATTTAATCCTTGAAATTTTGTGTGGTAGTAGGGCCACCTCAAATAGAATTTGTATAACATTTTAGCAGCTTCCATTGATTTCCTGTAATTCATTAAATTAAGGATTATCACCGGATGTGCTCTTTTACATTTTTTTGTCATCTTTTCTTGCAAGTTCATTTCTATAAGTCCTTCCTTAGCAGCATAGTAATCTCCTTCAACCATTATTTCTACAAATATCTCCACAAAATGCTCCAAAAGAAGATCAACAATATCAGTAACAACTAAATTATTTGAAAGCAAGTACTTCAGAAATGCCTTTCCAATTACATCCTACTCATAAGAAAACTGACTGTGATAAGAATCACAAATGATCTGCATTCCGCTAGGATTCTTGATCATTTCAAGCACTTTTGCTTCAGTAAGTTTGTCATCATCAGTCACCTCATCAGAACCTTTTTTCTCCTTTTCTACTTCCTTACACTAAGTAGCTCTTTGATATGCCTTCTTCTCCTCTTCATCATCATCACTATCAATTGTTACTAGCTTAATGTCCTTCTTTGGAACCATCATTCCACTCTTCTGGATTTTAGAACTAGAGGCAAAAACCTCTGCAGATAGCTTCCTTGATTTCTTTGCTCTTTTCTTAGGTTTCATCATTTCGGACCTTCCTAGACTCTCCTCTTTTGTTCCAAACCTTTCTACATTTGGATCCATCCACATCTTCAATTTTTTTTCTTACTAAACTCATGCATTCTCGTTTAGATACCTCACACAGTAGTGGAGTTACCCAAGAAACTCTTGGAACCACAACTTCCAAAAAGAAATTATCTTTATCTACTAAAAATACAATATCATTCCCATACCAATCTATAACCTTAAGAGGAATCTAATTCCTCAAAATCAAATCACTTCTGAGTTTCACAAAGAAATTTCTTCACATTTTTTAACTATCATCCAACCCATCTAAATAACTCTTAATATGTGACCCAACAATCATGTCGTTTCTCCATGCAATATTTTCAACATCCGAAAGAGCATTCAAAAAATAGAAAACTAAATAGATAATTAGAGAACCATATTAGAATGGATACATTTCACTCTTTGGAATTTTGATGTTATCTAACAATTATTGTCATAGAATTTCACATAGATCATCTTTTGCATTTTTCTTAACCATCCGAGAAGCCACATACACACTGATGGATGCATAAGAACGTTCTTGGTTTCTAAAATAAACTTTGTAAGATATTCTCATTGTCGCATACGTAATGTCAACATCCCTAATAGTATCAATTTTTAATGCTTAAATCCATCTAAAATTACCTCGGTCAAATGATTCAACTCAACATTCTTCATAGATTTCAACATAGGTATTTCCCCGATCGCACAGAGTTCTATCACAATTTGTAGCACCTCCTTCAAAATGAAGTACAATCTATCAAGATAGATAAATTCACCATGAATTTTGCTGAGGACGATTCTTATAATATCTCTATTATCAATCATCAAAAAACAATTCCAAGTGTCTAAACCCTTGTGCCCTACATTACCAAATACACTCTTCAACCTCTCCAAATTGTCAACCAAGTAATTTTGCCTAAAAGACCTAATCTTATCATGATCATATTCTTCTAGATCAACATGAATGTATTGAAAAATATTTTCCTTATGAATAACATGATCATCAATACCAGAAAATGCTCCAACCAAATCTATGTCCATTGAAATTAAGGGTTTCAATTCATATTCAGGTCTGGGTTCATCATTGATATTTACAATTCTCACTATATTCCCAAGTTACCACACTGCAATTTTTTCTCTCTTTCGCTTGATCTCGCTCCTTCACTCTCCTTTGTTTCTTAAATCACAGGTGCACAAATGATTGAAACCACAAAAATAAATGCTATCAAGTCAGCTTTTCAAAAAGATAATACATTATTTGTTAAACCATCAAGAATCACCTCTAGACCAAAAGATATGCTCGAAACCTCTAGTAAATCATCACACACATCTTCCATGCTGAGAAGAAACTCAACATCAAACCAAAAGGGGTTAAAAGATGTTTTCATTAAAGCTCCCTCTTATCGAAAGAGGGAACTACATCTTCAGGGGATGTCAAACCACCTTCAACATTTCCTTCAGTCTTCACTTTAGATTTCTTCACCCAAAACAATTTTCTTTTTCCTTTAGAGTCCACTACATTCTTCGGACCAATAGTCTTTCCTTTACTGCTTTTACAAAATTTTGCATTATGCCCAACAACATTACAGTTATAGCATACCAGATAATTCTACATCGTGCTCCCATTCACATCTCTTCTAAAGTTCTTATTCATCCCACATTCAACGGCTTTGTGCCCATATCCATTGCAAACATAGCAATATCCATTGAAATATCTGACATATCTATTTGTATTCATTCTGCTTCTACATTCACTAGTCTTGTGTTCAAACTTGTTGCAATAATGACAATTTCCATGAAAATAATAACACCTTATTTGATTTCTACACTCATTTGATTTGTGCCCTACTGTGTTAAATAAATAAAAATTTCCTTTGAAAGATAAATACCTAGAAGAAATGGGAGGAGGTCTCTAATTCATTGTGGACTTTCTAAAATTCTGATTAGGCATGAAATTATTCTTATTTTCAGTAAACTTCTTCATTTCTTTGCCCTTTTCTTCTTTGATCTTCGAGAATTCGCCAAATTCTTCATTATTATGAAACTACAAGACAAATTCCAGTATCTCCTTTCCACCTTTCAAACTTAAGCCATTACTGATCTGATCTCTAACATCTTTGAGTTCCTTTTTCAAATTCATCACTTCTAATTTTGAAAATTCTCTAATATTCTCATCAAGATTTGTTTTATATTCATCAATATCCTTCTTTCCTTTGTCCAATAAACTCTTTAAGAAAGAAATATTCTCAACTTCCCTCTTGTATTTGTCTTTGCACTCATCTAGATCAACCAATGTATATATCAGTTCTCCAATATCAACAAGACATTCAATATCATCCCAATCACCTTGTTCTAAAACATCCATATCATTCATCTCTTCTTCAAACATAGTGTTCAAAGCTTTGGATCTACCTCAAGAGATTAAGCTTACTCAATAGGAACCTTGCTACGATACCAATTGTTGAACGCACACCAGATACTAAGAGGGGGGGTGAATCAACATTAGCTAAAATTTTGGACTTCAATCTTCCATCTAACAAATTTATCCAAGCATCACTTCAAAAATACTTAAATGAAGACATCATAAAATCATTCACACCAATCACACATGAACACCAATATTTTATAAGTGGAAAAACCAAACTGGATAAAACCACAATGAGCACCAACTCATAGAAATGATTCACTATATAAAAATATTTTACAAAGAGAGAGCTCATTGCTTTAGACTTGTAGATCAAGGCGAACTACTCTTGGGGCAATATACAAAAATGACTTGCAAACTTGATGTTAAATACAACAGGGAAAGATACAACATTACAACTTTTAGAAAAAGAAAAGTATTGATAAAGGCATCTTAGTATGTTGATTATAGTCTCTATTATAGCACAAATTCTGACCTTATTAAGATATCTAGACCTCCAAGTCTCCTGATCACTGATATTATATCAATTGTCACCTCTATACTACAATCCCTTCTGATGTAGCAACTTCAATCACCTCTTTATCCTTACATCAAGTTGCACATGCATATGATTACTTTATTTCACACATCATATCTATATCACTATATCCTGGGTACACACACACACACACACACACACAAACACACACACACACACACACACACACACACACACACCAATCTGGAACAAAAACATCTTCACCAAGTCATCCAAAAGAAAGATTGTAATGTGTATGCACATCTCTAACTCAAGATATACAACCAAACCAAAAATATGAAACATGTGGAACATAATCTAGACCAAAACCAAACCAAACATGCAACTTTGGACCAAAATAATATTTCACACTCCACCACTGGACCTAAAATATATGTTATGTCTAATTATGATAGCATAGCCCAAACATATGTACCAATGATACCAATTCTCAATTGTGAAAGTCCAAACCAAAACAAGCAACACTCGAACCACAATAATCAAACTTCCAACTATCCTCACCATCAACATTCAAATAAGTTAATATCAATCAGATCAACTACCAATGTAATTTGTCCAAGTTCAAACCATAGTACCAGTCCATAGTGACCTCTAGTTCAAAAGCATAACTGAAAATACTTCAGATGCTAACTCTGCTAATGTTTGGATTAAAACCCATCTGGACCACATTGTTTGAGATCAATGACAACATATCATATATCCATAACAAATCATTTTAGTAGTTTGAGTAAACATTTTGGAGTGATTTGGAACCATGTTATTCCATGGGTTTGGTCTTCTTGTGATTGTTTGGTTGTTTTGATTGTGGGTTTGGGAAATCAATGTGAAAATATGGTATCTTGAAGGTAAATATTGCCCAATTGTTTGGGGAATCTTGTATGGGTGTTTTTATTGTGTTTTTGAGGTGAAATGGTGTATTTTTCAAATGGGTTGGTCCCCAATTTGGCCTTCCATGTTTCATTTTGGTCAAACTTGATGCCCTAGTTAGTGTCCCAAATTTTAATTGTGCATCTAATGTATTTTGGCACATATGCCATGTTGATGTGCATCTAATTAGTAGAGTGGAACATTTTCTATCTCGTGGCACATCTGATGCCCAAAATGGAACAATTGATTCCCAAAGTAACACATTTGATCAACAGTATGACACCTTTGATCAATTTAGGTTTGTAGTCCCCATTTGGTCTTGTTTTACCTCTAGGTTGATTTTTGGGACCTAATTGACTTTAAAAAGAGCGTATTGTGATGGTTTTGGATGAATTTTTATTGTTTCATGAATAATCATGCTTGTATACTTGATTTAGGATTAATTTAGATCCATGTCCTTGCTTTTGAGGCCCTCTGGTCACTTCTTGATATGTGCTACTGAAATGCATCACTAGGAATGGTGGATATGATATGTTGATATTATTATTATTATAATTAGTATGTGTATTTATGTATTTATCTTATTCATGCATGAGGCCCATGTGTGTGGCATTATAGTACGTGTGATTTGCATTGAATTTGACATTAATACTTAACCTATGTATTTTTGGGTGTATTGATTTGATAGCTTTTGATATGAACAAGTGTTGTGAATTCTTGAATTCCTTATGGAGATCTTGAAAAGGATGCCATCTATCATTTTATATGATTTTATTTCATTGTGGGATCAAGTAGATATGTTCTCTTGGTAGCATAACTAATTAAGTAAGCCTTGCGTATGGTTGATATGACATTGAGTAAAAGAGATAATTGATGTAATTAAGTATATGAAATGGAACTATGTTTATTTTTATTTCTCATTCAATTGAATGGGATGGGCCTAGGACTAGGTACTAAAGTGGGTTTAAGAAATGGCTCCCAACATGCCCCTGACCCAAAGTGGTACATATGCAATCAAATTGGAGAGTTTCTTAATCAAGTGATAATTTAATAATAAACTTGGGATGGGATAAACATTAATTAAGATAATTGATTCCCTAGGAATGCCTTGAGCGTTAGTACAAGGGTAAGGATGACTTGGGAAGGCATGAACACATGGAGCATTGGGAATTATCTGAAGAGACATGCTTTCTCATGTAGCATTGGGACTTTCATGCTCGTCATTCTTGCATGCATGAAAGAATGCTTGGTTTCGTATGTTGCATCCTCATGAGAACACGTGATGAAACTCCCTAAACTATCATTCTTATATCTTTGTTTGTGTCATGTGGCTATCTCCACGAGCATAGTGGGGTGGACCTAAGAGTTCCACATGGTCGAGTGGTGTTGCTAACTACTATTTCAGATCAAAGGACTTTGCTTATGATTGGCTTGATGTATTCTACCTCCTTCCTCAACATTGCATCTTTACCATTTATCTCCTTGTAAGATGTAATCATTTACATATATTGTAAAATATGATGTATCATTGATCAGGTATGTATTGAACACTTTGCTTGGAGATGGATGTAATAATTGTTATTAGATATTTATTGGTATTGTTTTATGTGGACCCAGGTTGGGATTGAACACAATGTATATCAAAATAAAAATATCTAAAAGCATCAACCATTGTAGAAAAGATGGGATATCAAGGACATAGTCTAGGGTCTAAAGAACAAGGAAGAAAAGAGTCCATTGCATTGATCTTCTACAAGCATAATAGGGGATTGGGTTACTTCCTAGAACCTAAGTTAACCCTCATAAGTTCTCCAACAATTCCTCCTTTTGATATAAATGAATCTAATAAAGACGAATTCTATGAAGTACCCTTTGAATACCTTGATGATATTTTCTCTGAGACCCATATATACCATTACTCCATCCATGTGAGCTGATCTTCCACTTGTATACACTGAACTCATTGATTGGGACCAAAGGACTACTTGCACTTGACATATGTGTGGATGATGATGCCCTCTTAGTAGTTTTAGACATGCATAACCTCAAAGACCAAACTATTATTCATGGTATCCAAATCAATGGGGAGGCATACTTTGGTAGTCAAGTCAATTCCCTTAGTCAAAAAAATGAAAATAAAAAATCCCCTAGTGAAAAGCTCCATGAGGCACTATCGAACAATGAAAAAGTAAAAATAAGTGATGTATCCACTAGTGAAAACCTGAATTATGTACTAGAGGATGAGGGAATTGACTTGTCCACCATGGTTCCCCCATTTCAAGATAAATCATCAATTTTGATTAAGGAAACTAAGACAATCTGTCTTGGAACCACTGAAGATCCAAAGAACACTCTTATTTCCAAACCTCTCAGTGATCAAGAGAAGCAAAATGTCACCTCCTTTATTAAAGACATACAAGTAAACTTTACATTATCATATGTTGATATGCTAAGATTGGATCATGATCTAGTGGTTCACCATCTCACAGTACATCCTAATGCAAAACCTGTCTAACAAAAATTGAAAAAGATGCATCCTCAACCACTCTTTTGGTCAAATAAAAGTTGTAAAAAATGTTAGATGCAAGATTTATCCAACCCATTGATTATTTAGAATGGGTCTCAAATATAGTACCCATTGGTAATCCCATAGGGTGCATCCATATTTGCACAAACTTAAAAGACCTCAATAAAGCATGCCCTAAAGATGATTTCCCTTTTCCTAAAATTGTCATAATAGTAGATCTTACAACAGGACATGAGATTCTCTCCTTGATAGATGACTTTTTAGGATACAATCAGATCAAGATTACCATAGAAGACCAACATAAGATGACAATCCACCACCCCATGGGACACCTTTTGCTACCAAGTTATGTCATTTAGATTAAATAATATCAATGCCACTTATCAATGAGATATGACCACTATTTTTCATGATCTTCTTCACGATATCATGGAAGACTATATTGATGATCTCTTGGGCAGGTTAGAAACAAGAGAAGGGGATATTACTGTGTTGACTAAAATCTTTGAAAGACTTGAGAAGTATAAATTGTTCCTTAATCCCAAGAAAGGTGTCTTTGGGGTCACCTTAGATAAACTCCTAGACTTCATTGTATCAATGCTTGGCATTGAGGTTGACCTTGCTAAGGTAAAATCTATCATGGAAATTCTGCCTCCTAGGAATCTTAAATAGCTTACAGTCTCCAAGGTAAGATTTAGCGCATTCGCAGGTTCATCTCCCAACTTGCCAATAAGTGTCAACCTTTTGCTCATCTACTTTGCAAGGATACCAAATTTCAGTGGGATTGTATATGTTAGAAGACTTTTGATAAACTCAAAGAATACCTTGCCTACCCACCAATTTTATGCCCCTATTCTAGGTCAACCACTTCTCTTGTACAAATTAGCTATGAAAGTGGCATTGGGGGCACTACTTGCACAAGTTTATGAATAATAAAATAGTGACCTATATACTACATCAACCACATTCTTGTGGGTTCTGAGCTTAACTATGCACAAATTAAACATACATGCCTTGTAGTGGTTTTTATCACTCAAAAGCTATGCCACTACATGCTAATCACAAGAATAAGCTTATTGTAAACATTGACCTACTGAAATATCTCATTTCCAAAGATGCTCTTATAGCTTGAATAAATAAGTGTGTAATGATATTGAGTGAATTCAACATTGAGTATGTAGATTGTAGATCTATCAAGGGATAAGTCATTGCAGATTAATTTGTTGATGTACCTTTTTCACGAAGATCTTTCCCTAATTTTAGAGTTCCTAGATGTTGCCATCTTGACTATCACACAACCTATCCATTGGCAGCTATACTTTGATGTCTCCTACACACAACATGGATCAGGGGCAGGAATTTTATTTGTTACCCTCAAGGTGATTGTACTCTTGTCATACAAGATCTCTTTTCAATCCACCAATAATATTATTGAATATGAAGCACTCATCATAGGGCTATGAATTTCCATCAAATGGAAAATAATTGATCTACATGTCTATGACAATTCCCTATTAGTCATTAAAAAACTCAATGATAAGTACCAAAACAAGGATGATAAGTTGCTTCCCTAGCACTGCGTGGTTGAAGATTTCAAGGAACACTTCACTTCTATTAAGTTCAAGTAGATTCCTAGAGAAAAAAACAAGGGTACTGATGATATAGCTATTATTGGTTCTCTCCTATAGATGCTTGAAAATAGTCATAAGTGAGAACTATTAGCTGAGCATCTCCTCATTCTAGCATATGATGTCCTTGAATCTGAAATGATATTAAAAATTATTGGTCACGATTCCCCATGGTATCATGATATTTACACCTCCCTTCACCATAACACCATACCACCTAGTCTCACTAAAACAAAACAATAAACCTTCATCTGTTGTTCATCCCATTACACTATTGTTGGTGATACCTTATATCAGAGGCACTTTGATGTAAACCTCTTATAGTGTTTAGACAACCAAAAGGCTAAGCGAGCACTTTGAGAGATACATGAGGGTATTTGTGAAGCACACTCAAGTGGTTTGACTTTACCTAATAAACTCCTCCAGACATGATATTACTAACCTACAATGGAACATGAGGCTTATCACTTCATGAAGAAATGATTGCCCTATCAACAATACATAGATTTAAATCATGTGCCTTCACAAGAATTGTAACCTACTATTACTTCTTGGCCCTTTTGACAATGAGGGCTTGATCTCATTGGCAAAATTCATCCCACCTCCTCTAATGGCCATAAATTTATCACTAACATTGAATATTTCACTAAATGGGTTGAATTCATTACCCTCACCTATACCACTGGCAAAACAATAGCAAAATTTATTCTGAATGATCTCATATATTATTATGGATCCCTAAATTTATTATTATAGATAATGATTGACCTTTCAAAAATCAGGATTTGAAAGAACTTTTCCAGAAATTCAACATCCAAAATTGATTTTTCATCCTTATTACCCATAAGGTAATGGTTAAGTTGAGGCTTTAAATAAAATTCTTATTAAAATTCTTAAAAAGATGGTCAATTAAGCTGGTCATGATTGGCACTTACAACTAAATCCCACCCTATGGGCTTAGTGTACCAATATTCACACACCCACTAGTGCCACCCCATACTCCCTTGTATTTGGTTAAGAAGTTGTTTTGCCCATTAAGATCAAGCTTCCCTCATTAAGGGTTTCATTGCAAAACATCCTCCCTGATGAGGAATATAGGGTTGCATGACTTCAAGAGCTTCAATTCCTGGATGAGACGTGCCTCAATGCCTTGAATCATCTCTATGCATATCAAAATTACCTTTGTCTATAGTATAGTAAGGAAGTTAGAAACCATGAATTTGAGGTTGGTGATCTAGTGCTTAAATAAAATAAGAGGAATCTTTAGGATTGTGAAAAGAAATGCAAGTTTGAGCCTAATTGGTTAGGGCCTTACATTATAAATGCTAAGTATGGATTCAAATCTTATTATCTAGAAACACCTGAGGGAGAACCCTTGGATGAGTTCTTGAACATCATCCATCACAAGAGGTTTTATGCATAAAACTCTTTGTGTATTCCAATTTGGTAGATATATCAAAAAAATTAAAAAAATCACAAAATGTGAAAAATCCAAAAAAAAAAAAAAAAAAATGACAAACAAAATACAAAAACACTAAAGAGAAATAAATTCATACTAGTGAAACCACTTTTTGGTGCTTTGGGAAAGTACTAGATGGTGAAAACCTCTTTCTAGGTGCCATGAGTAGTTCATTGAATCCTCCATCTATTTTGGATGTCTTTCATCCCCATTCCCTATCTGCTATCTCCTTTTTATACAATTGTCATTCTTCCCCCCTCTCTCATTCATGTTGCTAATATTTATTAGCTTAATATAATTCATTTCATTTATCATGTCCTATTTGTGTAGGAGTTCTTCCCCTCTCCTTCATGCATCCACTCTATAAAATGACATTTTCACCTCCTTCCCCATCCCCTATCACCTTTTCTTGAGATGATGAAATAATCCAAAACGTGAATACAAATCCATCCCATCACACTAAAGTTTAATCTCATCACATTGAGCTTCCTGTCAAGCTAAGATTTCTATACTTGCACATACGTCAAACAACTCTCAACCATGTGGTCCCCAAAATTAGAACTAAGTTAGCCTTGCTTCCATCCTTTAGTCAACATAGCCATTCTTCACCATTAATCTTATTATCATCATCATAACCATCAAGATCTATCCTTCCCATGCTTGGTAGTTTAATCCAATATTTGTACTACCTCTTGGAATGATATGTTTGTTGGCCAAAGATTTGTTTGCATGTGTTGATCTCTTTCTCTCATTTCATCTATTGTCCCATGACTATCCCTACTCTAGACCACCTAGATCTCTTTATATCTTGGTGTGACTTGACAAGGGTACAACAAATCACGGTTTGTGTTGCATGGAATTTTTTTTGGTTTTCTTATGCATGGTCCAACAAGTCTAACTATAATTATGATTATGCATGATGGCAACAGTGGTTCCCCCTTTGCATATACCCATCAATTAGTTCTTTCAAGGTCTTGTGTACACAAGGCTACCATTGTACCCTCATGTCTCATATATACCATCAGAGTTATATTTGAACTTGCATACATAAGATAACCTTTTGTTTGAGACTCTAGTCCATGCATAGGGAAAATCATTGCATCTTGGATTTTATAACCAATGGTGCTCATATCCCTTTGTAATATCAAAAATAAGATTTCTCTCCACATAAATGCAAAATAATCCCATAACCATTTATAAGCCTTCCATCCAACCTATCTCATCATAAACATTCCATCCAACCACTCTGATCATCCTCATTTCATAAGCCTTACATCCAATGTATTCCATTCGTCTACTTTACAACTCTAATTTTTCCCCACCCATCATCACATTTATTTCTAGTCCTATGTAATTTGATTTGCACACAAAAAAATATGCATCTTGATTACTCACACACACACACACACTCACACACACACACCCATTGCATTCATGGAAATGTAAGCCATTAATTAGCCTCCACTATTTTCTTCTTGCATTTTCTCCATGCATGTAGGTTGCATTTCACAAAAAGAATAGAATATGCAGAACCCTTTGATCCAATCTAGAGCACCTTGTTCCTTTTCTTATGTTAATGACCTTAGCGATGCATTAGACAAATCCAAAAATATACATTGCCGATTTGAAAGACATTAGCTTGTTTTAGGTAGGGTTTGTATTGTTCCCTTCTAGGGTCCTTACATTCATTGCATTTGTCTAGGGTCACACAAGTCTCCCTTCCAGTACAAATTATAATCATTTATCCCACAATTCAATCTAGGCCTCTCATTTTAGAAGTTATTTTTATGTAGGATGCCTTTGTCTACAAATCCCAGACCAGTTCTTTGTAGTTCCTAATTTTAGTAAGTATAGAATGCTCAAGACAAGTGTATGAAGTCCTAGTACTTTTGAATTAATATGACACTTTGATAGTTTCCTTTTCTCATTTTATACATCATATACCTAGGATTCGACACATCGTCTCAACATTCCTTCCTACATCTGAAGACAAACTTTCATGTTTCATTTTGCCTTAATTTTGTGCATCTGAGAATGTGATGGTGGTTTCCCAACATATTTAATTACCTCGATCCATCACAAAGACTCTGAAGCTTTATCCTTCTAGGTTATTCAGTTATACCATCTACAAGGCAAGAAGATTTTGATGGGTTTGTTTCTATAGACTCCTACCATCCTTAAATATTTTCGATCATGCATCCCTAGGATTCATTTCTATTCATTTAGACTCAACTATATCTTCTTAAGATATCTAGTCCCATCATACACTCATTATTAGATATATTATCTATAATGTATTCTATCTATTTTTGCATTCCATTATCACCTAGCAATTAATCATATGCATATCCATATAAAGTATTTACAACATATTCATTATCATCCATACATCCACACATAGGTACAACCTCCACCTACATCACAAAACATGTCAGTATCATGTTAACTCTATCATACACATCATACAAGCATCACTACATATATCCATGCATTCTGCATCACCTCATGATAGTCTCATATAAATCATATAACATACAACATCATACATAATAGTCAAAACATCAATATCCATCCTGCATCCACAAATGTCAGTCACATCATAATCATAACATGTCATAATAATCCATAATATAATCAGGAATAATCATCATCCACATCATAATATAGATCATCATAGAGTCCATCACAAATATCCATATACACAATTCATAGTCACTTCCATAATCACAATCATCTCATATATATAAAATATGTCAAATGATGGTACATCTTACAATCCCTACAAGATAAAAATTGGTTGTGTCCATAATATGTCCCTATCATGCACTCTCTCCATCTAATGGTGTAGGTCATACCCATCTTGAACTTGGTCATGGTGCGCTTATGGTCACTGATCCTCGTGATGCCTTTGATTTGGTCCTCCTAGACAGTGTGCTCCTTGTATAAGAAGGAGCCCTCTACTATGTTGGCACTACTTAATGATATAAATCTTGATACTACTGTGCTTTATGACCCACTCACTCCGCATGTGCCTGTACGACCAATTCATTGCTAAAATTTTTTGAGAGCCCCTAAGGTTCTCGTATGTGTCACGTTATATCTCTCCCTCTCCTCTAAGTCAGGTCACATTGTACTCAAACTAGTTGTGCCCCTAATCCCTCTAGCTATGTCCTCATCCCCTCCCTTGTCCCATCCACCATCTCCTCCATCCTTGCCATCATCTTTATCTCCTCCCACTACCTAATCTACCCCTTCCCCTCCCTCATCAACCTATAGCACAAGGGGAATGGCCAGTCTAACTTTCCTATGCTACTCCCACAATGTTGTGTATGCCAAAGATATCCACGTGTCCATCACATCTACCTACCAATCCCAAGGTACTAGTGTCATCCCCAAAAAGTTAGATTAGGTCCTCATGACGTGAATAACATCTCCTCATGCACTATCTCCCATGTCACTCATAGGTGTGTCAGTTTCTCCCCTACCTCATCTTGTCAATGTTTGAACTACCACATCACCCTAGAGGCATATACTGATCAATAATATGCACTTCCCTACCAATGAGCCATCATATGGTCTATATAAATGATAATAAATAGTCATGCTCAGGTCATGCCTCTACTATCTTGTACAACCTCCATGTGAATTATTGTTGTAGACGTATAAAAATGACCATATTCCTAAATGAATATTTTATGTTCATTTCTCTATTTAATTAAATCCAATTTAATTAAATTATCCACATTCCTCTATTTAATTAAATAAGTTACTCAATTTATTTAAATTAAATTCACTATACCCATTTAATGAATAAATCATTTTATTCAATTAAATCTCCCTATCCACTTTTAATTAAAATTTAATTAAATAGTTATCCTAAATTGAATAAATCATATTTATTTAATTTCTCCAAATTGCAACCAAATTGAATAAAATCATTTAATTCAAATTAAATCCTATTATCCCCCCCATCCACTTGCAAAATCCCAAACCCCTTTCTAATCCCTTCTAGAATCTTCTAATTGCTTCTAATTAACCTAACCCTCCTCTAAACTTTGTCACATCCCTAAGCAAAGGGAAGTCACTTCTCAAAAACCTTAAAGTCTTTGATAACCATTGAAGGTTTTCAACCTTCAACCACTAAAACCCTTAAAGTCTTTGAAAACCATTAAAGGCTTCCAACCTTCAACCACTTAATCCCTAAAGTCTCCAATAACCATTAATGGTTAATTCAAACCTTCCCACATGGTTAAAACATTTGTTTTGACTCAACCTCTATCCAACCCAAGGGTCTCATCAGGCCATTAATGCTTTGACCATGATTATCTCTTAATCATTTGCACAAAGGTTTATCCTTGGATTAACTCTTAATCCAATGGGTAAGCCTAACTTAGACTTGACCCTTAGCCTTTAGATAACCATGAGGTCTTCTCAGGCCTTTAATGCCTCCAACCTCTTTTCTCAACCCAATCCTATGTTGACACTTGTCACCATTTTATTGGTGCCAATTGTGCACATGGATCCCCAACTTTCAAACCTGGCCCTTGATTAAACCTTTCAATCTTGACCATCCATTGCCCTGTTTGTGCTATAAATAGAGCCCTCATTCCTCCATTCTTATCAATCATCCTTCAAATTTGTAGCATTACACTTATGCTCAAATTCTTTCAAGCTTTCATATCATCTTTATGCTCATCATTTAGCCTCTTTTAGATCAGGAATTAGACTAAATATGCATGCTAGAGTACTTTCTTTATCATTTTAGCTCAATCATAGACTAAATATATCATGTTAGGATAGTATTCATACTAACCCTGTCATCTTATCATTTAATTTATTGCATTTTTAGCATCATACATAGCTTAATCTCCCTTTCATACTAAAATCTATCAAAGCATCTCTCGTTCTCATATTTGCCATCCCTAAACCATTTTTCTTAGTGATCTAAGAGCAAAAACGTTGGTTTGAGGGACATTGTGAGATAGAGAACCATGAGACCCTCCTTGGGAAGCTGAGTAACACTACGTTACTCCATAGCTTGCATTAAGAAGTCCTGTGTGTGTGTGTGGACTAGTATTTTACAATATTTTCACATATTGAGTTTTATCAGCCCACTTTTCCCGCATACATTTCTGGCGCCCACCGTGGGGCCCAACCCCAAATAACAAATCGGTTTTTCAAATTGATCACTTTTGCAGGTCCGTGGGAAACAGGAATCAGCACGTCGAAAACATACATTAGCGCATCCGCTTAACAGTCTAGCGTTTCTAGCCTACTGTTCAGCGCATGGGCTCTCTTTTTTAGCGCGTGAAGACCTTTTCTTAGCGCATGATGTTGTTTAACAATTTTTCCTGTAGGTCTCGACGCGGGCATAACACAGAGTAGCGCATCGACCCAACAGATTAGCGCATCTGATCCCCATTTTAGCGCCTGTAATACATAATCCAGCGCTTAAAACCCAAACAGTAGCGCATCAGATTTAAAATTTTCCTATAGAATTGACCGCGGGAAAAGAAAAACACAGAATAGCGCTTCCAACACCTAGAGCAGCGCATCCCAGTAACAGAATAGCGCAGAGAAACATAAGTATAGCGCATCTGGATCATATTGTAGCGCGTACAGTTTGTTCTGTAGCGCATCAAAAACAAAAAAGAAAAAATTGTTGTAACCAAATTGAAATTTTAGACTTGTAGAAGTTCCCCGAATCACCTGACATTTTATCTTTTTGGTTGCAGGATTCTAACGGTTTCTTGCAGGAAGAGCGAAGAATTTTATTTTTACAAAAACAAAAAAATGATTTCTTTTGTTGACCTCCAAAACAAAAAATTTTCTTTGTTGACCATTTCCATTTTTCTAGATTAGAAAATCTTTCTTTTAAAGATTAAAAAGAACATCATGTTTTTGTGGAGCAACATCTCTACATAGGTTAGCAAATCACTGAATTGGAGGCTTAAAAAGAATCTTTGTTTGCTTTGTCTCGAAAGTGGAAGGTATATGCTCTCCCCTTAACTGGGTGATCAAAAATCCGGACCATACCGCTTTCAGTTATTTCAAAGTATATACATCCTTTAGCAGGCCTGCCTTCCCGAGGAGTTGCAATCAACTCTTAAAGTCGTTTATGGCCGGTGTGAAGGGAACGACCTAAGTGGGGAACGACTTTGATGCCAAGAATTCCAACCCACTATAATCAAATGTGGAAAGTGACGAAAGTCCTTTTCAACGGTTACGCGCAGTGATTAGCCTTTCCCCAGTATCCTCGAGATACGTAAAGCCTTTGTTCTAAAGGTTGGGAAGCCTCCTGAGAGAGTTTATCACTGACGACCAAATGGGAAGCCTGATTACGAACCATAGAATTAGAAACTTTGAGCCAAGTCAGTAACCAAACATTTGTAACATCATAGTGCAAGGGTGGGGAAGAATCCGCCCCCAAGATTACTCACCATATATCTCCCAAGATAACTACTCAATTGTGAAGCAATTCACTTTGGGTTAACTTCTGGCAAAAGGCAAAAAAATGGGCGCCCTCTAGGGGGTGATACGGTTGTTTGAGCTGACAGAGTATTGAGACTAGTGGGCTATGATGTTATTTATGACCCTTGAATAAAGAGTCTTTCTGAAGTGTCTTACTTGTATCCAAACCTGTTAAAACATTGAGGATTTGAACACATCCTCGCAAGAATATACACTTTCTGTTAGATTCAACAAAATGATTGTACTTTGTGTGCCGTGCTTACATTTGTTATTTCAGAAAATCATCCATCACACTTGAAAATTTCTCAACAAAATTCAAAATCCACAAAACAATTTCCTAAACGGAAAAATCGGGGCAGTCTAGCGCATAAGAGCAACATCTTAGCGTGTGGAACACTTCTATTAGCGCATCCAAACATCAAATTAGCGCGTGCAGTTAAAACAGTAGCATTTCAATCCTGAGGTAAAACAGTATATAATCCTTTAGCGCATCTAAAACACAGTCTAGCGCGTCGCAGAAACATCTTAGCACGTAGGTATCCATAATTAGCGCATAAAACAAAACAGTTAGCGCATGGCAGGCCCAGTATAGCGCGTAGATTTTACGAACAAATTCCACAACAATCCTATTTTAGCGCGTGGCAGCAACATCTTAGCGCGTGGTGTAAATAAATTAGCGCATTCACTCAAACAGTTAGCGCTTGGCAGGCCTAGTATAGCGTGCAGCTTTTCCAAACAACTTAACAGCAATTTTCAACAGCCTGAATTTTAACGCGTGAAAGAAACAGCTTAGCGCATTGAAACCAAAATTTAGCGCATACGGCTGGACAGTTAGCACTTGTAAGAACCAAGATAGCGCATAAACTTTTCAACTGTTAGACCGTCATTTTTCAAAAAATCAAATTTTAGCGTGTGTCTAGGGGCAGATTAATGTGTGTGCTGAATATTTTAGCGCATCAAAGAAATTCAGTAGCGCATATAATCTCTGTTCTAGCGCATGATCAAAAGCCGAAAACAGAGAGTTAAAACTGAAATTTTTTTTAAAATTTCAAAAATATTTTAAAAGACTTTTTCATCAAAAATTCATCTTTTATCAAACCAGAGTGACAAAAACAAACCATTGAAAACTTTTCTCAAGCTAAATTTGTGTCAAACAAAGTTGTCAGAATCTGAAACGAATCGCACAATAGAGGACGTCTCTCCTATCATAATCGGGAAAATTTTCATCATCAGTATCAATTAAATCCTTTAACATCGTACGGATTTTTATCTCACAAACACTTGTCTAAAAAAATTTCAAATTGTCAAATCTAGTTTCCAAATCGAGAAGCTTTTATCCATATCATTTGACACACTTTATCGTGAAGGGGCAGCCTTCACTCTGATAAAGTAAGATTTGAAATTTCCAAAAACAAGAATCAACTGAATCCAAACCAATCAAAGGAAATCATTGATCACTCTTGCATGACTAATCCCCTTATTCTGAGAAGAAAGAACCTCTGTCGTAACATCACGTTGAAGAAACAACAACCTAGTTTTTCCAAATTCATCAAGCGAAATAAGTTTTTATACATCAATCGTCAACTCTTCAAATCTCATCGGGTATTCCTTCATCACGTCAAACGTTATATCCAAAACAAATCTAGCGAATTTGACAAGGAACCCTTGAAGACAAGAGCATACTGTCAAAAGTCTGCTTTTAATCAAACTATAAACTGCGGCGGAAAAATCAATCCAGCATTCTTGCCCGACGAGTGCATCACATATAACCCATCTTGACCAAAACCACCAACGCCCGAACGACACATCGAGGAGGCTTTTGTACCTTTCATCACTGAAAGCTTCTATTAAAATGCCTGTTACTCGCTCTCAACGAGATAAACAAAGCGAGACACACGCAAAATCAAGTATGAATCACAGATTATCAAATCCTTTTGAAGTTCCACCCATAGAAGAACCTGAAATTACTGATGCACTTCTTCGGGAATGTCAAGAAAATCCTTCCTTCCAAAAACTTATCGAAAAGCTCATGAAAAATGACAAGGAAAAATATTTGTTGATGCTCACAAGCAAGGGCGTTAAACTTCCTGAAGATTTCGACCCAAATCTTTTTCAAACCAGATCTCGGCAATATACATCTCAAGAACAAAACCGAGAAGAAGAAACTCACATACCTGAACAACATAACTTTGAACAACACATTCTAGAGCAACGTATACCAAAAATGCGAATACCTGAACTTGAAACTCCAGAACAACACATACCATTTACTACACCTTTTCAGTTAAGAACAACTACAAGGGAAGAACTCTTCCCTCGGCAAGATAATGCACCCTTGATTGCTCTTACTCAACAAATGCAAATGTTGCAAAGGCAAATACAGGATATGCAACAAGGGACAACAGTGCGGTACTCTTTAAATGAAATCTGTCCTTATCCATTTGATAGAAGCTTGAACATGGTGCCTTTTCCTCCAAACTCAGACGTTCCCAAATTTGATAAATATGATGGGAAAAGTGATCCTAGAGATCATATTCGAGAATTTTGCACACTGAGCCTGGAATTTGCTCATGATGACACCTATTTGATGAGGTTATTCCCCAGAAGCTTGGGAGGGCAAACTATGGAATGGTTAGCCAAAATTTCGCCGCCTATTAGATCATTTGATGAATTGGTTAACAAATTCATTACCCACTATTCCTACAACATCCAACATGCCATAACCATGCTAGATATTTGCAACACCAAACAAAAGAACAATGAAACGTTCATGGCATTTCTTCAATGCTGGAGACGCATGGTCTCCAGATATCCTCGAGATATTCCTGAAAAGGAGAAAATGGAAATCTTCATTGATAACTTGAATGGGGAGATGAGTTACAGACTAAAACTCCAATGCATACCATCTTTCGCTAAATTGATTGAAAATGGCATTCAAGTGGAGGAAGCATGTGTCAAAAAGGGAACACTCAAATTCTACAAGGAAGGAACAAATTCATCAAACTACAATAACCAAAACAACACCAACTTTGACAAATCTTGATTTTGGACTCGAAACAAAAACGAAGGCAACAACGAACCACATGATCCTAAATCGAAACAACCAGTGCTTGCATTATCTAGAAATCCTCAGAACACGAAAAATGTTAAAAATGCTACTCCCAGTGCTAACACATATGCGCAAAACACTAATCAAGGACAAATCAACACAAACAACACAAATGATAATCAAGGCAAAAACATGAATCTTGGACCTAACAACAATACACGCAACAACACGAACAATTTCCAAAAGCGTATCTTCACACCACTGGGACAATCACTAGAATCCGCATTTAGAGAACTTTTGGCAAACAAGGTTCTTTCTTTACCACCACTCAACAATTATGAACCCCCAATCAAACCACCTTGGTGGAATGATTCACAATATTGTGATTTCCATCGCAACAAGGGTCATAGAACAAACGAATGCATGAGATTGAAACATATAATATAAGACATGATTGATCAAGGTGACTTAACGGTCGATGGTCTCAAAACAAATAATGATCATGAAGCCTTCAAAAATCCTCTCCCAAATTATAACAAAGATGGAGCATCAACTTCAAATGATACACGCGGAGCTCGTATTAATCACATCTACAATAACACTATCAATCATATATCAGCTAAAGATCATCAAGTAAATGTCATCACCATCCGAGATCAGCATGATCATGAATCTGTCAATGTAACAACCCGCACTCAGAAATACGTCTTGAAGGGACATACTGCACCTGCAACTACCACACCTAAAATCCAATATGACTTGGTTAACCAACTATGCAAGACTCCAGCTCAGATATCTATCCTGGAATTATTAAAACTATCACCCAAGCACAAAGACATATTGGAGCAAACATTATTGGAAACAAATGTACCTCAAAATCTGGATACAGACAGATTTCAAGCCATGGTCGCCCATATGACAAAATCTCACAACCTCACCTTCTCAGAGCATGAAAATACCTCATTGAGTCATCCGCATAATACCCATCTCCATATTGAAGTCATTGTTTGCAAACACCGATTCAAGAGAGTCCTAATAGATGGAGGAGCCGGCCTTAATATCTGTACTTTAAAGCTTATCCGTGCATTAGGCTTCTCAGAAGAATCTATTGATCCTTGCAAAAAGATTACCATAAAAGCATATGATGATGAAGAGCGGTCCTCTAAAGGCACAGTAATATTACCTATTCAAGTAGGCCTAGTACAAAAGGATACTATTTGTCAAGTCTTAGATATTGATTTAACCTACAATATTTTGTTAGGACGACCCTGGATACATGAAATGCAAGCAGTCCCTTCTACATATCACCAGTGTGTCAAGTTTCCTTATGATGGACAATAAATCTCCATATCTACTGATCATAATCCATTTCAACATTGCAATGCAATGGGGGCAGCCCAAGACAGTTTGGTTCCTCATATTAGAGAAAAGCAGCAATCTTCAACATCAGATCCATATACAGCAAAATCCAACTCCTTATGGGGAGACTTCAAGCAGAAAATGCAAATCAAAGACCAAGGCATGGGAGAATACTCTTTGGAGCCTTTATGTTTGGCAAAATTGCCAACCTCACCTAGATCGCATGGTTTGCCTACTACATCAACACAACTGGCTACTAAGCCCATCACTAAATTTGATGGTACCTTCATCCAATTGGGTACTCTAGCACATGAATCAGAAGACAAAGATATTCTTAGCTGGTTATACAAAGATGAAGAAGAAAATCATAGAGCAGCTGCTCTGGACATTGTTCTACCAACACACATGTATGGAAAGGGCTACTTAATCATGAAGCAAATGGGATATGACGGTAAAGGACCCATTGGCAAATGCAAAGAAGGAGTCACTGAACCTATAAATCTTCCTTCACAACCTAGCAGAAACAAAGCAGGATTGGGTTCTAAACTCACGTTCCTATTGAAGCGACCACCTCACCTACCTATCAAACCTCAATGGAAAGTAAAGACACCGTACAAAGAAGAATCCTGGCAGGAAGCACTTTTTGAATCAACAAAAACAATCCGCAAGGCACGAGAACGTCAAGATCAGAAGTTACATCAGGAAAAACTTCTAAGTCATAAGAAGGCCCTATCTGCAGTAGTAGCTCATATTCAAACACCAATATCTCAAGAACAAATCAGGACATCTTCAAATACCATTATTCCTCCCCGAAGAAGCACAGTCTATGAACAAATCCAGCAAGTAGAAGACGGATCTGATACAGAATCTACAAAAACCATCAAAATGGTATCTATCATCAAAGATTTGTTTTCACCGTACAACACACCTGTTTACAGCACAGATAGAATCTGGGATGATGCCTATGAAATAGATTCCAATGAATATGAATGGGGTACCTGCTCCAATGCTACTACTGATATCCTGGATGATACTGATTCTATATCCCTTTCTCAGGAAGAACATAACGCAGAGGATAGACCTCTTGAATTTGGACCACAACATATCTATGACGCTCCGGAAAGTGAACAGAAACATTATGAACAAGTCTATCATTTTAGCTCAATCATAGACTAAATATATCATGTTAGGATAGTATTCATACTAACCCTGTCATCTTATCATTTAGTTTATTGCATTTTTAGCATCATACATAGCTTAATCTCCATTTCATACTAAAATCTATCAAAGCATCTCTCGTTCTCATATTTGCCATCCCTAAACCATTTTGCTCAGTGATCTGAGAGCAAAAATGTTGGTTTGAGGGACATTGTGAGATAGAGAACCATGGGACCCTCCTTGGGAAGTTGAGTAACACTACATTATTCCATAGCTTGCATCAAGAAGTCCTCTGTGTGTGTGTGGACTAGTATTAGTAATATTCTCACATATTAAGTTTTATTCGCCCACTTTTTTCGCATACATTTAAGGCACCTAACGATGGGAGACTTGACACCCTTCCTGAGCACTTTCATGAGCGATCGCCCATATTGATTGAGCCTACTCAATCAATCAACATTGGTACCACAGAAGCAGCCAGAAATATACATCTTGCAGAATCTCTGACAAAGGCAGAAAGATCGGAATTCATCATCTTCTTTAAAGAACAGCAAATCAACTTTGCTTGGTCATATGCTGATATGCCCGGAGTAGATCCACACTTAATCATGCATCACTTGTCCATCTCTACAGGAGTTAAGCCAGTCAAGCAAAAGCTACGAAAGATGAATCCACAGGTGGCACTCATGGTCAAAACTGAACTAAAAAAATTATTAGACGTCGGATTCATCCGACCCATTGACTATGCAGAGTGGATATCCAATATCGTTCCAGTATCAAAACTGGATGGTAGTATCAGAATATGCACTGACTTCAGAGATGTCAACAAAGCTTGTCCCAAAGATGACTTTCCTCTGCCAAGTATCGACATAATTGTAGATCTCACAGCAGGCCATGCAATGCTCTCACTAATGGATGGTTTCTCAGGCTATAACCAAATCAAGATAGCTCCTGAAGATCAAGATAAAATAGCATTCACCTATCCTTGGGGGATGTATTGTTGGAATGTCATGCCTTTTGGCTTAAAAAATGCAGGAGCCACTTATCAAAGAGCAATGACAATCATATTCCATGATATGATGCATACATTTATGGAAGACTATGTGGATGATTTACTAGCAAAATCCTTCACTAGAGCTGAACATCTCGGCATCCTAACAAAGATCTTTGATTGATTGCAAAAATTCCAAGTCCGACTCAACCCTAAGAAGTGTGTCTTCGGGGTTACATCAGGCAAGTTACTAGGCTACATAGTCTCAGGTAAAGGTATTGAAGTTGATCCAGCAAAGGTACAAGCCATCATGGACATGCTACCACCAAAGAATATCAGTCAACTTAGATCTCTACAAGGATGACTTCAATCAATCAGGCGATTCATCGCTCAACTAGCAGATAAAAGTCTGTCATTTAACCACTTGCTACACAAAAATGTACCGTTTAGATGGGAGACTAAGTGTGCAGAATCTTTTTACCAAATTAAACAGTACCTGATGAATCCACCAGTTCTAGTACCACCAGTTGCCGGAAAGCCTCTTATACTATATATCTCAACAACAGATATTTCACTGGGGGCACTATTGGTACAAGAAGATCAATAGGGAAAGGAACGCGCCATATACTACATCAGTAGAACATTGAATGGCTATGAGCTCAACTATACATTCATTGAAAAAGCTTTCCTAACAGTGGTCTTTGCATCTCAGAAGTTCCGACATTACATGCTAGCACAAACCATCAAGCTAGTTGCAAAAATTGATCCTCTCAAATATCTACTCAACAAGGCTACTCTTACAGGTCGATTGGCTAAATGGGTCATGATTCTCAGTGAATTCGACATCCAATACACAGAAAGATAAGCCATCAAAGGACAAGCAATTGCAGATCAGTTGGCCGAAGCACCGCTACCAGGCAAACAAACCATGGAGGTTGAATTTCCAGACAGGGATGTACTCGCTCTTTCTACAAAACAATGGACCCTATACTTTGACAGATTTTATACTCAACATGGTTCAGGTGCCGGCATTCTGTTCATCACTCCTGAAGGACACACTATGCCAAAATCATACAGACTTATGTTTCCATGCACAAATAATGTGGCTGAATATGAAGCACTGGTCATAGGCATCAAAATGGCCGTAGAATGGAAAATCACAAAGTTAAAAGTCTATGGCAACTCACAACTGGTCATTAATCAAATCAATAACAACTATCAGACAAAGGACGACAAGCTACTACCTTACAAATGAATGGTGGATGACTTCAAACAGTATTTTGTGCACATCACCTTCGAGCAAATACCAAGGTTGAACAACAAAGCAACCGATGCAATGGCTACAATCGCTTCACTACTACAAATTCCTGAGCAACAGAGTCGTTATGAGTTCCTGGTAGAGCAACTGTTCTCCCCCACCTATGACCACTCCGAATCCCATGTTATCTCTGCCTTGACTGGTTCAGATTCTCTACTATATGGACCAATATATGACTACCTCAAGCATAATATCTTACCCATTGACCAATCCCGTAACCAAAAATGTAACTTTATCCGACAAGCTGTCCGTTACACCCTTACCGCTGATACTTTGTATCGTCGAGGTCTCGATGGTACTCTTCTTCGTTGTCTTGATCGTAATGATTCCGATTTAGCTTTACACGAGCTTCATGAAGGTATTTGTGGCACACATTCAAGCGGCACTACTCTTGCTAAAAAGCTTCTAAGGATGGGATACTACTGGCCTAGAATGGAGAAAGATTCATATCACTTTGCCAAGAAATGTCCTAAATGCCAAATCCATGGTAATCTAATACATGCACCAGCACAGGAACTGCAGCCCTTTACAACATCATGGCCCTTTTGTCAGTGGGGACTGGACCTAGTTGGCAAAATTCATCTATCCTCTTCAAATGGACACAAGTTCATTATAACAGCAACAGAATACTTTACCAAATGGATAGAAGCAGTTCCCATGACCACAGTGACCGGGAAACAAATTGCCTCTTTTATCCTAAATTATCTGATCTGCAGATATGGTATTCCAAGTTCAATCGTCACAGATAATGGACGGCCCTTCAAAAATCAAGATGTCCAAGAACTATGTGAAAAATTCAAAATCCAACATCGGTTTTCTACACCATACTACCCACAGGGAAATGGTCAAGCAGAAGCATCTAACAAGACAATCCTAAAAATCCTCAAGAAAACAGTGAATGATGCAGGCAAAGATTGGCACGTACAACTCAATCCAACACTTTGGGCATACAGGGCCAGCATTCGCACACCTACAGGAGCAACACCATATTCATTGGTATATGGATCAGAGGCTATTTTACCCTTAGAGGTAGAAATTCCATCTCTTAGAGTCTCTTTAAAAGGTTTAATCCCTGATGAAGATTATCGAGTTAACCGACTGCAAGAACTGGAACTATTAGATGAAAGATGCCAACATGCTTATACTCATCTCAAAGCATATCAACAATGCATGTGCAGGAGCTACAACCATAAGGTCATTGCTCGCAACTTCAAGGTTGGTGATCTAGTCCTCAAAGAAAATCCAAGAAATCAGCAAGATTGAGAAAAGAAAGGGAAATTTGAACCTAACTGGTTGGGTCCCTATGTCATCATATCAGTCTATGGATCAGGTGCGTATCAGCTAACAAATTCTAAAGGAGATGTGCTCGATGATCCAACTAACAGCATTCATCTAAAGAAGTACTATACTTAAGATAGCCTAGTGCACGGAAAAAGCCAAAAACAAACAAAAAAATCAAAAAAAAAAAAAAAAAAAATCCAAAAAAAGCAAAAATACAAAGTACAATAAAAACAAATGGTGAAAACTTGGTAAACAGGCGCCCTTGTGACAGACTGGCTCCTTTATCTATATCCATGCCATTTTATCCATCAAAACACTATCAGCCATCGCCCGACACTTAGCATATATCCATTCAGGACATACTTAGCGTAGTCACTATCCTGGGTTATCCATCTGTATCTATTCTCTTATCGCATTCCATCATGGCTTGGGAATCACTGTACATAATCATATCCAAATGGTACACTCAGCTAGGGGCATTAAATTAATTCAAACACTTGCAAACATTCAAGACGTTCCAACTATTGCAAAACTCAGACGCCTGACATCCAACAAGCACAACTACGCTTCATCACAAAAACCCAAACACAAACAATACACAAGAATCTCAAGGATGGATGATTTTTTGAAGTACTAAATGTTGCATTATAGCATCAATGTCTTGATTATTTTGCATTTTGAACTTTTTAAATTGTTGGAATCTTCTCCTTATCTCATAAAAAGCTTCAAAGCTAGAGATCATGAGGAACTTCCAATATTTTCTTGGTCTTCTGTCTGGGAGGCAATCCCTTGTACTGTGTGAATATTTGCCTCGAGACGTGATATATTACATATCACTGAAGGCCTGATTCCATTTCACGCATATAAATGATCTACTCTTGTCTGTTTATGCAATACGCACTCAGGTCATCCTGGTTCAATTATACCTTGACGCTTGTGCTATCTTGCAAAATCAAATATCATGTAAATTTTACTCAAGTCATTTTGGTTCAATTATACCATTATGCTTGTATAAGTTTTCAACATATCCAAAAATCAATAAATGCTCCATGATGATATTTACAAAGAAAGCAAATAAATGGTTATATCGGATGGCAAATACAGAATGAGAGATGCTCCAAAGACAATTAGTTGCACATCATTTTACAATTAGTTGCACATCATTTTACAATTAGTTACATATCATTCTTATATCATTCATTACATATCATTTTGCATCATTATTACATCATTTTTTTACATCATATCATATTACAATTAGTCGCATATTAAATCATACATCTCATTTTCAAGATACATCTCACAGCATATAAAAGCATACATCCTGCATCATACATTACATCATCTATGTAAACATTACATCATCATATGAAAAGGAACTAGCACACATAAACATGCATCCATCTACACATCACATGATCAAAAATGGTGCCATCCATATATATATCTCAAAAATGATCCAAAATGAACAAAATATGTCAAAACTGTGTCCAGTACAAAGAGTACAATGCTCAAAAATACAACAGAGACCATGTCTCTCAAGTATGACTATCTCCTGACGGAGATGGTCTCCCTCCAGCTGCACCCGCCCTTGGATCTCCAAGAGGGTCCTGTCTCGCTCCAGATACACTCGCCCCTGGATCTCCAGGAGGGTCCTGTCTCACCGGCCCCGTCACACCTCAGCTCTCCGATCGTGTCCCAGCAGTTTGAGATCGACTCGATCTCGACTATGCAAATCTCTCCACTCATCGATCTCGAGGTACTACAGCCTCATAATGCCGCCTATAATACTTAGCCTCCTGCACTCTCCGCGTCAGCTCTCTAAGGGTGTCTCTCAATGGACCACCCGCCGCTGCTCTCTGCACAATCGCCAACGCCTCCTCCGCTCGACCCCACCGCTCTATCTCAGTATCTCTCTCAGTGGTCAACTGCGAGATTTGTCGCTGATAGGTCAAAATCTGTGCCTATAGCTACTAAACGGTAATCTGCAGGGTCCGGATCTGTGCATCCTCCACATGACCTGGCACTCGAACCCGCAGTGGTCCCTGTGCTGGAGGAACCCCTCCCACTCGCCCTGTCCTCGGTACTGGAGGTGGGAGTATATCTACCCTCCTCCTCTGAGTTGGTCTCACCATCTCCTCCTCACCCCCCACTGCTGCCAAAACCTCCGTCACTCTCCCCTCTCTCCCGACTCCGATAGCCAATCCTCCTCTCCCCCTCTCAATCCTCCCCTGTCGTACCGCTCTCTCCACACCTCTACCTCCCCACCTCCCTCTAGCTCCTCTACCTCCTCCATCCTCTCCATCATCTCCCACGTCTCCCTCCTCCCCATCCGAATCAAACGCTGGCCTCATCTCCTCTGGATCTGAGATCCTCGCCACTGCCTGAACAGCAAACAAGCGGGCGAACTCCTCTGTCATCCCGGCATCCTGAATCTCTGGGGCATAGTCCCAGACCTGCCCAGCTATCCCCACAAACTCCTCCACGGCCACCGCACTGTCAATAATCGGCCCCCAATCGGTCACATCCTGTTGCCTCCGTGCATAAAGGCACACTCCCTGAGGAATCCCCTGCTGGCGTCCGAACTGTCGCAAAACTCGGGTCACCAAAAATCGCTCAATAACAAACGGGGTCCTCCCAATCAGATATCGGCTCATAAAAACAAAGGGCATCTCCAGCCCATCCTTAGCCCATACCTCGCAACCTGTATACAGTCTCCAGGTGACCGTATCTATATCATCAAACACCCTCCTCCAATGCTCTAGTTTGCCCAGCTTACGCTGGACAACTAGGCCTCTATATCCATAGGCATATGCAGCACCTACGGGCCTGTCTCTATCTGCTAGTGGCCTCGCTACTGGAATATGCTCCCAGCACCATACCTGTAATAAGGTCACACCCGCTGATAAGCTACCATAACCGAGGTATACTACCTCATGAAGGCTCCTGTAAAGATGGGCCAGCATCGCTGACCCCCATGAAAATCTCCGGCCCTGTGTGACCATCTGCTCCAGAACCAGCCCCCATCCCACTGAAAATCCCTTTGACCTGCGATCAGGACAAAGGAATCCCCTAATGAATCCTACCAATACAGATGGCAGCGGTGCATAATCCAAATCCACAAACTCCTGCCAAGGGATCTCATATCCACAAATTGTGTCATCATGAAATATGCGATGTAGTGCCTCTGTGCTGCCCTCCTCTGACTGCTCGTAGGGTAACAATGCGCCTACCACAGGAATGCGCAAAATCTGGTAGCAATCCTCCGGTATCACTTTCATCTCTCCAGTGGCAAAATGAAAGGTGTTCGTGTCGCTATGCCACCTCTCTGCCAATGCTGTCAAAAGTCCCCGGTTCACAGTAAACCGAGGCATATCTAGAAGCGAGGTCAATCCACATCTCTCTATGATATCCAAATCTTCCTGTGACAGTCTCGGTATCAACGTCCATGGTCTCGGGAATCTCTCCCTCGACTGAACAACCCCCAATCGCTCCTGTCAAAACAAACAAAAACATATCCAATATCAGTTTCCACATCAACACAAAGATATCAAAATCAAACTTACATCAACAACATGAAACAATTTGCTCATCTGCAATCAAAGTTCAAAATCCTATCATTTCATATCAACTTGTAACACAACTCAAGTTTCCCACCCATATCAGCTTGAAAAACAACTCAAGTTTCCAACCCATATTGGCTTGTAACACAACTCAGGCTTTCTCACACATTGAACTTGAAATAGACAACGCAAATACATCATATTCTGATCAAAACAACAACTTGATATCTATACATAACTTGGAAAATTGCACATCAAAACAAGTTATACAAATACTCATATTGGATAAATTCATCAAAACACGGTAGGCAAACAAAAACAAATTTTCAACTCGGCCAAAACTGCAAAAATTTTCAGATGCGCTAAAACAGACCTTCAATGCGCTAAAACACCCCCACGCGCTAGGCTGCCTCTCCTACGCGCTATTCTATCCAACCTATGCGCTAGTTCTAGTCTACGCGCTGAACTTTTCACCCTATGTGCTACCTAACCCATCCCCTGCGCTAGACTATGCCTACGCGCTAATCTACCCTCCCTGAGCACTACCCTTTTAGCTCTATGCGCTAGATTTGTCCTACGTGCTAAACCCCCTTACCTATACGAACCCCGGCAGCTCCTATGCGCTAGGTCATACCTACGTGCTACCTTGTTGACGCGACGCACTACCCAAACCTTTGCATGCGCTATTCTACCTGCACGCGCTAACCTAATACTTTTATGTGCTAGCCTATTTTTTCAGACGCAACCCCTAAAATTGACTTCGATGCGCTACTCTAAACTTCGTATGCGCTAAACTAAGCCTTAGACGCACTAAAACGAAATACCCGAACTTTGAAATTCAAAAAATGACCAAAAACGACAAAACAAAAAATCAAAAAGGGGTCAAAAATGTTGACTTACTGGTGGTCCACGCGCTACAGGCCTCCGGTACCTCTGAACACGCTCAAAACGGTGTCTGTGATAAGGAATCGACATTTTCTCTCTAGAGCAAATTCTTTTTCTTCACAATCAACAAAGCACAAATGAACCTAAATCAACCCCTAAATCTCTTTTATAGGAGGAAAATGAAATTAGGGTTAGCCAACTGGACCTGTAATATGGTCGCAGTCTCCCCTATACCAAAACAGCTATAACTTATCGGGAGATGAATCAATCTGCACACTTTTTATATGCACAACATCCTACACATCATACGGACTTTATCACATTAAATCAAAAAAATTTAAAATTGATTCATCTCCCGAGGGGGCATCACACATCAAATCTGGGGCACAACTTGCAAATAAAAGAGCGACACAACAAAAATTGCATTTGATCATAAATCATGATAAGGCATCATTTTCTTTGAAATAACATGTGCACACACGTCACTTCAAAGAGGGGCAAAATGTAGACGTATAAAAATGACCATATTCCTAAATGAATATTTTATGTTCATTTCTCTATTTAATTAAATCCAATTTAATTAAATTATCCACATTCCTCTATTTAATTAAATAAGTTACTCAATTTATTTAAATTAAATTCACTATACCCATTTAATGAATAAATCATTTTATTCAATTAAATCCCCCTATCCACTTTTAATTAAAATTTAATTAAATAGTTATCCTAAATTGAATAAATCATATTTATTTAATTTCTCCAAATTGCAACCAAATTGAATAAAATCATTTAATTCAAATTAAATCCTATTATCCCCCCCATCCACTTGCAAAATCCCAAACCCCTTTCTAATCCCTTCTAGAATCTTCTAATTGCTTCTAATTAACCTAACCCTCCTCTAAACTTTGTCACATCCCTAAGCAAAGGGAAGTCACTTCTCAAAAACCTTAAAGTCTTTGATAACCATTGAAGGTTTTCAACCTTCAACCACTAAAACCCTTAAAGTCTTTGAAAACCATTAAAGGCTTCCAACCTTCAACCACTTAATCCCTAAAGTCTCCAATAACCATTAATGGTTAATTCAAACCTTCCCACATGGTTAAAACATTTGTTTTGACTCAACCTCTATCCAACCCAAGGGTCTCATCAGGCCATTAATGCTTTGACCATGATTATCTCTTAATCATTTGCACAAAGATTTATCCTTGGATTAACTCTTAATCCAATGGGTAAGCCTAACTTAGACTTGACCCTTAGCCTTTAGATAACCATGAGGTCTTCTCAGGCCTTTAATGCCTCCAACCTCTTTTCTCAACCCAATCCTATGTTGACACTTGTCACCATTTTATTGGTGCCAATTGTGCACATGGATCCCCAACTTTCAAACCTGGCCCTTGATTAAACCTTTCAATCTTGACCATCCATTGCCCTGTTTGTGCTATAAATAGAGCCCTCATTCCTCCATTCTTATCAATCATCCTTCAAATTTGTAGCATTACACTTATGCTCAAATTCTTTCAAGCTTTCATATCATCTTTATGCTCATCATTTAGCCTCTTTTAGATCAGGAATTAGACTAAATATGCATGCTAGAGTACTTTCTTTATCATTTTAGCTCAATCATAGACTAAATATATCATGTTAGGATAGTATTCATACTAACCCTGTCATCTTATCATTTAGTTTATTGCATTTTTAGCATCATACATAGCTTAATCTCCATTTCATACTAAAATCTATCAAAGCATCTCTCGTTCTCATATTTGCCATCCCTAAACCATTTTGCTCAGTGATCTGAGAGCAAAAACATTGGTTTGAGGGACATTGTGAGATAGAGAAGCATGGGACCCTCCTTGGGAAGCTGAGTAACACTACGTTACTCCATAGCTTGCATCAAGAAGTCCTGTGTGTGTGTGTGGACTAGTATTAGTAATATTTTCACATATTAAGTTTTATTCGCCCACTTTTCCTGCATACAATTGCATCTCATCTAGGCACCATCTCTAGTAACGAAGCACTCCCATGTGTGTATAATACAATAAACCCTGATATTTGAACATGCATGGCTGTGATGGCGTCCTATATTTCACTTCTAGTGGCCAACATACGGATATGTGCTCAAAATACCATATATGTAATAGTGTGACTCCTTTACCTAAACTCTTGCACCTATGATAGACACACGTGTATATCATGGTACCACTAACCCATAATAACATCTCTCCTAGCATAGGTAACTACATCATCTATAATCATGTATAGACACTTTGCCCATCCAATAGAAAATCCATGTCCACTTAAGTTAGGCATTAGGCATTCCACAACATGCACATTGATCAGTCTTGTTGATGGGTGTTTTGACACACTCACCAACAGGCAGGTAGAACATGAATGCACATACCACCTCTCTTAAAAAGTGATCAATTTTGGAATATTTACAACTCCAAGGTGTTTGTAGTCGGGTCACGATGACGTTGGATCACCCAGTGGCTGATGTGATTATACCTATCAAGGGGCCTGTTGATCACAACTACAAGCAAAGTTCTTTCTCTCTCTCTTTTTTTTTTAATTTAGGTACTTTGGAATTCTTAACTCTAATTCAAAGAACTATCAAAATATATAACATGGTAACAAGAGAAGATAAAGAGATCAATACATAACAACTAGATGAGTTACGAAGCTAGTTTAACTAGATGAGTTACGAAGTTAGTTTATCACATTATCAATAACATTTGATCAACATTCAATAGAACACTCCAACAAATATGCAGAGTCATACAACTTACATATGAACAAAGATGGATAATACTAGATCATATAACTCCTCTTGTCATTTCATTCCTCATATACCATCAACACATAATATGATTCACAAAACAATAAAGTTGAAAAGAACAAGTACTAATACAAATGGAAGAAGATACGAAACTATGAATAGTTGTAACCAAGAGAACAAGTAATGTAGATCAAGCAATCCACAAGTTGCTTTGCATTAAACTTTTTAAAATGAATGACAAAATTTCAAGAATTTATGAAAGAAAACTGCTTAAAACTAAGTTTACTAACTAACTGGCCTTGAATCATCATTTCACAAACCCTCAAAATGAACCAAATTCTATAATTTATAGAGTTTCAGCCTACACCATAGGAAAGAATCATGCCTATAATCTAGGATTACAAAAAAGGAGGAGTCGCAATTGACATGCAATTCACTGCCTATGAACTCTAGTTAACTGTTACTAAACTAGTGTTCATTATTTGTTTATGTGATGGTGCTCCAGAGGCAGGAACTTTGAACCATGCAAAAAATTATGCCCAAAAAGGAAGTATGAGATCCAGTATCATTTGAAGACTCAATTGTGATGGTGATGATGATGATCCAACATGCAAGTTTTTTTTGTAACTACCTATTTATCATTCACTTCTTATTATAGTTTTGGTAGTTACTGATGAAACATTCAATGGAAGCGATGGGTGGATCCACAATATACTATGTTCTAAACTTAGACACTCTAAGTATCTCCTTTACACTTTCTAACTTACCGATTATATCATCCATTATTATCTCAACTCCCTGACACTGGAATACCACATAAATATATGTTCATTGTTTCCATATTGAATTTTGTAGTGGCTACAAAATGATCAACAATATAAGCATCCCACCGACTGAGTATGGTCTCTTGATGTAACTCCCCATTTTGCTTGAGACCGTACCCATAATTTCCTAATAATTTCACCAAGAATTTTTCATATTTCTCAAGTGCATTGAGGAGTGGAGGATGTTCCTTAAGAACCTTAATACAACCCTGCTCCATTATTTCCATCTTTAGATCCAAAATATCTATACATGATTGCAATTTATTGATACCTTCCCCTCCTAATAGGCCCTCTTTAAAAATCACATCCCCTCCTAATCTTCGGATTTTATTGAGCATCTTGAGTTGTTTTGAAAATTGAAGAAGTCGTTGTTCTCATTGTGCAGAACGGTAAATAAGAGCATTCTCATTGAAATGGGCTTCTTCAACTATCTCCATTGTATCATGTAGAAAGATCTTTATTTTATTTAACTGATCTTATGCCCATGTCTTAACTATTGTTGACACTTTTCTCATCTCATATAATTCTTTTATATCACCTTGGGGGGAAAGATGAAGTAGACGGAAAGACATCGTCAACCCTAGAGTCGAGTGGGTTGGCTGTCTCCATGATCAGTTGTTTGTACTGCCTTAGCTATGCTTTAACCTCTACTTTAGTTTTATGCTCTTTCTCTATCATGATCTAAAAAGTTGAAGTATCAGTCACGAGAGTGGAAATTTCTCCCCACTTGGTTTGTTTACCCTAATTAACTTCTAAAACTTGATATTTTGGGGATGCTTGTGGTTGTGTTTCAGGATCGTATATAGGTGTTGCTACATTGGCAATTACATCACCCAAATCTCTCCCTGAAAGATGTTGAATTGTTTTCTCTCTCTTATCTATTCTCGAGGACTCAATAATTGCTTCTTGCAAAGTGATATTTGGGAGGAAGACCTTTTCCTTTTTCTTGAAAGTAAAACTTATCCATTGAGGCAAATCATCATGTTTCTCCTCTCCCTATGTTGTTACCTCTGCAGTGATCCTCTATGCTTCTTATTGATGTTCTTGATGAAATTATAAGGCACTGAAAGGGGGCCATAGTGAATCAGTGCAAGTGAAAACAATATTAATCGGATTATCAATTTCACCAACTTAAAACTCAATAGGCTTAAGAGAAATAACACCAAGTGTGCAATCACCACATAAAGCATAAACTACATGACACAAGAGTTTATACATGGAAAACCCAAATGGGAAAAACCATGGTGGGAGTTAGTACCCACAAGATCCACTATCTGCAATATAGATATTTGACCGGTTAAGGTCTAAAACACCTAGTTAGGGGCACACCCTTTTAGGAGTGTCTAAGCCTGGTTAAGAGCTTTACAAAAAGGCCAATGATGACTAGCCTTTCTAGGAACTACCCAAGTTACTAGTATTTGCAAACACAAGTTAATGTGTCACCTGGTTAGAGGATTTAATGATCAAACTTGTTAGGATCCTGCTGCACTCTATTAAAAGTGACCTTGTAAGAGGATTTTCTTGCTACAACTGTTAAGGAGACAATAGGTACAAATGATCTCAGTATTAAACCTTCAGTGTGTGATAAGATCCACTTTAGAACATTACAACATAGACTTCATCTCTCAACTCCTCTGATCATCATACTATCAAAAATATAAAATTCGCTAATGATCTATCACACTATCAAGCTCATACATATATATCCTTTCATACCTTATCACACATTTAAAATTATCATAAGGTCGGCTAGAACCTTGTTACAATTCTCTAGGTTCAATGTATCTAGACAATCTTGCATTGTACGCTTTAGTAATGTCGGCCACCGACATAACAAATCCAATTATGTGTTGTTTTACCGATCTGAGTGATTTTCATCACTACCAGTTAAGTCTCCTTTAGCTAATCTATTCATTCAAACAAATCTTGTTCACCTGATTGAATCTGTACATGCGGTCATGAACATATGTTCATCTGATAGTCTTCAATGCTATTGCAAAACTACATCATCTCATTTTTCATGATTTTCACGTACCGATTGTCAGAATGTAACACTGCCAGTCTTTTACCAGTTGAAGTCCTAATAACTAGTTCTGATAAAAACCATCTCTACTAACCGGTTAAGCCTTGTTGGTTGTGCTGTAGGACCTATATGAATTAAAGAAATATAGTTTCCATAAATGACAACATACAAAATAGTCATCATATATAAATTCAATCTCTATACACAACATACATAAACCGGTTGCATCAAGCAAACACACATTACTAGTTTAGTTAAAGTGATCAAATGCCAACAGTTCTTGTTCCTCCTCTTCTTCTTGTTGTTCATGTTGATGTGGAGGATTTGGTGGCTTTTGTTGCAATTGAGTTACCTGTTGAGCAAGGTTGGCTTGGAGAACTTGGTCTGGAGCTAATTGTTGTTGCTTATGTAAAACCTCCAATATTTCACTAACTTCTTCTCCAAACACCCTTTCTGATTCATCTATTTGCTTCTCCTCGCCCTCTTCCAATTGTCTAATCAAGTTCTCCTAATCTTGATGAGTGATAACCATTCTCTCATCTTTCTCATCATCCTCACCATGCTCATGTTCTTCATCATGTTTCTCTTCTTCCATAACTTGAACTTGTACTACCATAAACTAAGCTTGTATAACTGGTTCCTCTATGACCTCAGGTTATTTCTTTAGTTGGGGTGTAGCAGGCTTCTCTTGTTTCTTTCCATCTTTCTTTTTCCTTGCTACTACAATGGTTTCATCATCCTCATCCTAATTTGTCTCGATATTATGGATGATGACCTATTCTTGGGTTGGCACTGGTGCAAGTGTTGATGTTTGTGCAAGAGGAGGAGGTGGTTGTACTTGGTTTTTAGGTTGCACAGTGCCTTCTCCTAGCACAATTCCACTAGAGGGAACAATGGGATGAATTGAAGCTTGACGTATATCTTACAATCCCATGGTAATCCCATGTTCAGTGGTAGTTTTCAACAATTGAGATTATTTCATCTTGGCATCTAGCCACCTCTTGAGTTCCTAGTTGCTTATTGTTTATGCGTCCTCCTCAGGATCAGTAGAATTATTCTTCCTTGATTCTGATCTTGTCCTCTAGGTATATTCTTTGTGTACCTTTGTCTATGGATTATCAGTAACTTTTCCCTTCTTCTTTTCCCTAGTTGTATTGAGGCAGATCCACAAGTTGAGCCATTGCATAGTTCACTCAATGACCTTTTCAGAAATGACATCTACATCAATGACCTCTTTCTCAGACCATCTAACAAGTGTGAGAGGTTTCTTGTCTATTCATATCTCCTTCAATACTGGATCCAATAATTCCCCATCATCTCTGAGATCCTTAGGAATATTTGTCTCTATGTTAAAGTTTTTGATTTGTGGTTCGGTCAACCTATGGTACCTCTTTTCCCTCACCTCAAAGTTGTCCTCCAAATTTACCCAGAAATCCTCCAAGGCTGTCTTGTGACCCAAGTAAGATATTGGCATCATCTTTTTCAGTTTCTCATAAGGGTCATATCTATCTCTTGCATAATTGAACTCTTTCAAACTAAGGTCCTGGAATTCTCCTTTCGTCGCCTTTGTCGCCTAGATATTCGGACATGTGTAATACTCAAGGAAGATGGAGAAGGTGACACCAGTCTTGTGTTTAATGTCAATAGTTCTTGTAGCTCAATAATCTACCTGGTGTACTTAAGTATTAATATTATATTGCTACAAAACCTTGGCAGTAAGAATGGATTGCTAGTGAATCTGTTAATCCAAAGATATGTAGAGCATTGGTTTTGTAAGAACTAGACCCCCATTCTTTAATCATCTCCATGTCTTGGGTTGTTAATTGAATCCTATAGCCCTGGTCAGCTTTATTATCACAGCATAAATAAAAGCATCATTCAATATTTTAAAGTGAAATTTTTCCTGAGAGATAGGCAACTGGGTGTAATACTCCTAGACCCTCTTTTGTCTAGGATCTTCTCCTAATATACCTTCTATCTTCGAACCCAAAAACTTACTAGCATGAGCCACCACCCATATGATATATGAAGTCATAAATAAATTCTTCATTTGCATTACCATGGTAAGTTGGTTATGTATGTTGTATGACACAAACCTAAGGCCAATCAAAATTTTCTTTCTTGATCAGAATTGTGTGCATGTAATAAAACATCTATATATGAAATTGCCGATAATTAGGTTTTCCAAATTCTGTTCTCATCATTATTATCAAGTCTCTTTGTGGTTCCATTAAATCTACCCTTAGGATGTTTGTTGCCTTCAACCCTATTTTCTAGGCTTCTTCTAGCCATGCTTCATTAATGTGTCTCTTGTAATTGAAAGAATTCCTAGTGAATATGGAAGTAGCAAGTTTCTCTGTTGTTATCAAAACTTGTTCTCTAATAGGTATTCCAAATGGCATCACGATCATTTCTGGGGAGAGATCTATGATGACATTTCCAACAGAGTCCACACATTTCCAGGTATACGCTTGATAATGTTGAGAAATTGTCAATATTAATTTTGGTGATTGCATGGGTTGAGGAAAAATGGTTGCCTCCACTAATCCAAGCCTTCTTATTCATTTGTAAGGTGCATTAAGGTCAGGTGGTGCGAGTTGGGTTTTAATATCTTCAATTTAAATATGACCTATTTCAATGTCAGTCACCCATTGAACCTCATTTTCCAACTTGGAGGTCAAGGTCTGCCCCCGATATTGGTATTTCATTGTTATGAGCTTCTTATCAAGTTTCACTTCCTCCTTAGTCTTTCTCTTTCTAGAGGATGAGTCCATTAATTTTCCTTATCCTACAAGAAAATACCAATAATCAATTGGTATATCATACTATTAAATTATAGCATACTCTGGGGTTCCGGGATTTCGAGTTTGGCAAGAGGAGCCAAAAGACTAACTTCAGAACTCCGAGGTTCCAAGGTTCCGAGGTGGGTGATATATTTTTGAAATATACTTTGGGATTTCAGAGCTCTGGAATCCCGAGATGGGAAAATCTCTCAAAACCAAAGGAACTTCGAAACTCTGGGGTTTTGAGGTTCATAAAACTTATAAAGCACAAGGTTCAGGACTCTGGGGTTCTAAAATCCCGAGATGGGTAAAACTTCTAATAATGGGCACTTTGGAACTTTGGGGTTTCGGGGTTCCGAAATGGGCACAACTAGACACTTCGGTATTTTGAAGTTTTGAAATCCCGAGGTGCCAAAACAAGGGCTCCATGAGGAAGAAAAAAACAACAACTAGATTTATTGAAAGAATGAGAAATTTAATTAAACCTAACTAAAAAAACACAAAAAAAGAGAAGAAAACAAAAATGAACCAACCTGACAAGAGGTGGTCGAACTGGAAAATGAGAAAATGCGAGGAAGAAAATTTCTTGGGAGGTAGAGCTCGAGTTTCACAAGGAAGGAATGCACAAATGAATCAAAATCACCAATCTTCCATTATTTATACCCCCCCTTCGAATGACTATACATCCTCACTAAACACGACCTTGGGATTTTGGGGTTTAGAGATCCTGGGGCAAAACAAAGAGGAGCTCCGAACTTTGGAGTTCCAAGGTTCTGAACACAAACAAAAAGCACCTTGGGACTTTGGAGTTCTAGGGTGAAATACAAAGTAGGCTCGAGATTTTGGGATTTTGAAATTTTGAAACTGGACAAAAACAAAACAAAACATGAAGAACTCAATATTTCAGAATTCTGAGGCTTCCACAGGTCAAAGAAGACAAGAGTTCATAACTCTGAGGTTTTGGGGTTCCAAGATCTTGAACAGAACAACAAAACAAGACTTCAGGATTTTGGGGTTCTGAAATTCTATGGTCTTGGCAAAAAAAAAAACAAAGGCACAAAGAACACTTTGGAACTCTAAGGTTTCAGGGCTCTGAAGCATAAACTAAAAAAAAAAAAAAAGACACTTTGAAACTCCTGGGTTCCAGGATTCTGAGGTCTCTAAAGTAGAAACACAAGGCAAAGCAAACAAAGAGAAACCAAAAGACAAAAAAAAAGGGGGACCTACATTTTCATGCCAAAGAAAATGATAGGGGTAGATATTCAAGGCATAACAAGTCCCACTATAAACAAGGCCACTTGGGAAATCCATCAATGTCTCTCCATCATGGACTCTAATTGCATCTATGTCTAATGTGATGAATACTAAGAGAGGGGGTGAATAAGTATACACAGTAACTTAAACAAACACTTAAGCAGTTTAATTGCAGACCGGTGTAGCAAGTTAAACAATAAACTGATTAGAACATAAACAAGCCAAATAGAAAATAAAGCATTCACCCACAGAAGTGCAATCACCATAACACAAGATATTTTGACGTGGAAACTCAAATGGTAAAAACCACAGTGAGTAAAATCACAAGTCAACTATTTGCAGAATAGTAACCAGATCGGTTAAGGTCTTAAAATGTTCTTCACCAGAACAGATCCTATTAGGAATCCAGATCTTTGTTAGGAGATAAGTCTTGTTAGAGACTACCCTATTAAAGGATTTCAGATTTACAATAGGCTTGGTTGGGCCTACCCAGTTAAGGGTTTCAGATTCATCGAAGATATTAGTAATCAACAAGTGAATGATCTAGATAGTAGCACAAAATGCTTGATTGGATCCTTGATAACTCCTTGTTAATGCATTCAAGCATTACTTTAGTCTTTTATGTTTTTCACTCTCAATCTCAGTCATGAGATACCTTTTCTCGATCAAACCTAATCTTCTCTCAAAAACTTTGCACACATCAACTTCTCTTCTATATCAAAAACCCTAGACATGATGTCCTTATATAGGAACTTGATTTTATATTGGTCCAATAAGATTAGACTACAATTTCCTAGGTAAAGTGCATCTAGACACATTTGGTAATACAACACAAAAACACCACCATAGTGTCGGTGGATGATAACTCATCATGCATTACATGTATACTAGTTAACTAAATATACCGATCACCGATTAACAAGTGAAGATTGGAAAATTGGAACATAGTGTTTTGATCAAAAGATTAACTACCACTCGGGGTCTTCGCTCAGCTTGAGATCTTCATACCACTTGGGGTCTTTGGTCATACTTAAGATCGGTAAGCATTTTTTGCACAACACTGATAGTCTTCAACAAACAAAGATCGGTAAGCATTTTTTGCACAACACTAATAGTCTTCAACAAACAAAGACTATACATACAATACCGGTTAGAACAACTACTAGTTGAGAATAATTCATACATCAAATAAGTATGTGTCCATCAATGACAATCACAACTAAACATCATCAAAATACCAACAATCTCCCCCTTTGATATTCATGGCAACACTTAGGAAATTTTTCGACATCCAAGTGCTTTTGCGAAACAAAAATAGATGCCATAAGCAAAATTACTCCCCCTAAGCATATACACTACTCCCTTTGCAAAAATTACAAGTATGTGTAGGAATTTGTAATACTTGCAAAAATTTTAAGATACACTACTCCCCCTTTGCCAATAATGACAAAGTGATGAAAAATATTGCCATTTTGCATAATATAAAAATAGAGTATGTGTTCATGACAATAAAGAATGAAACTTCTCAAAAAGAGATTTAAAGTTTTGTATAAAATTCTTCATGTCTGAAGACCAGGACTCAAGAAGCGAGGCAGAAATTTCACTCTCGGTCTTCATCTAGAAGGCTAATTCTTCCATCTCATCTATGGTTCTCAACTCCCGTGTCACAGTGATAGCCTCTAAGTTCAGGAAGCACTTCTGAAGAACCTGCAATTTTGGCAATAGGAGCAACTGAAGCTCCTGCAGATCTCGAGTCCAATTGCAGATCTCTCAGTCAAGCTTTACAATCTGATGCTGATAATGATGAACAGTGTGTCCATAGGCTATGAACAAATCATAGACAAGTGTGAATTTGTCGATGTACTTCTGTAACTCCATTTGTAATAGTGTCTTCTATTTCAGAGCATCTTCACAAAATAGGTGAGGTTGGCAGATTTTACTCAAGAGTAGGTGATCGTCACACATAGTTGAACTTATATCACCTTTTTGTTTAAGCAATTTTGCCTGGTCTTCATTCATGTGTTGTACTAAGGCAACTGCAAGTGCCTTTTCATGGCTTTTCTTTGTTGTGGCCTGGGCAACATCTTCCAAACATTGTACCTAGTCATTGATTACTGTGCAAATAAATTTGAGCTTAGCTAATGAGGAATCAGTACTAGGGAGGTTCGTACCGGGGATTAGATTGGAGAGGGTGTCAATAGAAAACTGAATGACATCCTTCTCTTTCTTTTTCCTCAGTTCTTCTAATCTCTCATGCGCTAATTGAATGCTTTATAGTAGCTCAATCTCATCGACTGATTGGGTCAGACAGGCAAGAGTCAAGTGATTGGGTCAGAGAGGCAAGAGTCAACTGCTTGGTTTGATCTCTGGCTGCCTTAGGAATCCGTTCTCCTTCTGTGGCCTTGACCTTTTCTTGTCTTCTCTTCTCCTCTTCTTCTTTTTCTTGGGCTACCTTGGTAGCCTTCACTTTCTCCTCTTGTTTCTTCCTCCCTTCTTCTCTCTTTTTCTCCTCTTCCTTTTTCTTCGTTGTTTCTTTCCTCTTCTCCTCTTCTTCCTTTTTCTTCTTTTCCTCTTCTTCCTTCCTCTTCTTCTCTTCTTCCTTCTTCTTTTCCTCTTCTTCCTTCTTCTTTTCCTCTTCTTCCTTCCTCTTCTTCTCTTCTTACTTATTCTTCTTTTCCTCTTCTTCCTTCTTCTTCTCTTGTCACACTTTCTCTGCTTGCTCTTTCTCTTGTTTTTCTTTCTCCACTTTCTCTTTTTCAAGTTTCTCTTTTCCGCTTTATCTTCCTTTTCTTTCTCTACTCTTTCTTTTTCAACTTCCTCCTTATCTGGAGTGGTATCCTCCATATCTAGTGCATCAACATCAATGGGGTCATTTTGTTCTGCTATTCTTTCACCCATACTGTCAAAGACTATATCCAGTTTGGTTGTGGATAGGTCAGGTTCTTACTCAGCCAACCGATTAGCTTCATATACTTTTTGCATGTTGGCAATAGTTTTAACCTTCAAATGGTTATCTTTTTCCACTTCAGAAGATTTGCCTTCGAGTAGTTGAAGTCTCCTTCTTCGCATGAAGAAAATGCCTTTGTTCTTGTCAATGATTTCAAACAATTCTGAATTAGAGGAATCTGGAAAGTATTGAGCAAAAACTTTCTCCCTGATGTCTTGCTCTTTTTCAATGGAAATGCACCATTTGTTGTCCAAAGAATCATACAAAGATTTAGAAGTAACTGATTTAATTTCAGAAGGTGACCGATCATTAATAAATAGAATATTTAATAAGTTCTTGTTCAACGTCCTCTTTTTCACTATCATCGAAATCATCAAAATAGTCTTTTAAATCATCAAGAACTTTTCTTCTAATATTCTTTATGGTCCTTTGATAATGTGTCATAGGTTTGTAAGAAGAAATATCTATATTTACCGGTGCAGAGGTTGCTGGTACATTACCGGTTGACTTCATCTTCTTGGTAGATTGCCTTGTCTTCTTTACTTCTACCTCCAGTTCAAAGTCTTCTGGATCTAGTGAGTTATTCCTAGTTTTCCTCTTCTGTTTGAATACCTTTTTTGGAATAGCCTCCTATTTCTTTTTAGCAAGTCACCTTTTGGTCACTTTAGGACTAACTGATGTCGATGCTAATGGCACTGCTTTACCCTTTATCTACTTCGGTACCTCAATAGGTTTGATCATTTCTAAATAAGTACCAGTCCTCTTCTTCTTGGGTTCTAGTGGTGAAGCTAGTAGGGTAGAGGCATACCCTATCAATATATCATTTACCACTTCATAGCCAATAGGCCCAACTACATCTTTTTTGGGTTCAACCGCTTCTATTATGCAGTGATCTATTTTGATGGTGAAACAAATGTCATCTTCATATTTCTTAACTAAATCCCTAGATATTCTCATTATCTGGTTCATCTTTAGTTTGAATTCATCAAAATACCTATTGAGAGTCTCTGGATATATAGTTCCTATTACTTGCAGACTCTCCTTTATTTTTCTCGAAACCGGTAGGTCAGTTGACCATTGAACATCACCGACTCCAAGAAAATATCTTTGAAAGTAGAAAAATAAACCAATAAGTAGTTTACCAAACTTAAACCTCTGAGTTTTGTCCGATTTGATCAACTTCAGGTTCTCTAAGAGTTGTTTTTTGCATACAAGTACATAAGTCACATTTTTCATTTTCCTTTATCATCCTGTAAGCGGCATGCACCGCACCTAAAGGAAAATAATTTATTCTGCTAGCATAGAATACTCTATACTCAATTACCATAAATGCATATTTCACCAAATCATCTCTAATGGTGTTGATCGTCATTGCCTATTGGTCACTCACAAAACCGGTGAGCTCTGTTACTTTGGTTTTGGGGATCCTTCAAAGAACGGGGACTTCCCCAACATTGCAGAATCTAGTCACGACATAAATTGCCTCTGGTGTAATGTCATGGGTTCATTCAAGGTACATCTTGTCACCGTGAACCCTACTAAGAATGATCCTAATGTGTTCCTCTGTAAATTCTTTGAGAAAGTATACTGCATTATGCAATTTCTTCTTCTCTATTATGCTATATTCAGGTTTAATCTTTTTATCCTCTCCACAGAATAGACTCAATTGGTAGTGAATTACTAGGGACCCTAGGTCTTCTAGTTTGCAATCAATATATCTTGAAACATCACCTTCGACAATGACTCCGATGAGAATTTGAGATAAGGCATTATATCTCATCTTAAGAAGCTCAGGTGTATCCTTAGGTTTAGTAGAACTAGAGGGGATATTAGATGCAGATGCCATATCAAACAGATGCCAAATGATAAGAATGTTTCAATGAGAAATACCTTTTCTCTCCGAACTTAGGGTTTACCGATGTCGAGCAAAACACACTTCTCTAGACGCTTTATTACCACTTTGACTTTCACATTGATAGCACAAAGTGGCTGCAAGATCTTGTGCAAGATTCCTTTCTGAATTCTTTCAAATGCAAGATGAATCTCTTTGGTTGTGCTGCTCAGGTTAAAAATATTTCTCTGAAAATAGGTAAGTAGAAATGATGACAAAAGTAACTTTTAAACATGCTCCCACCTACCATAATAAATGCATCACTATTAGGGTTCAAACCCTAATTTTACCTTTCACCGCTTCAATTCTTCTATCAGTTGACAAGTAACAAATACTGATAAAGGTTCTTTACTGATATACTCCAGGGGTTTCAAAATATTTATACCAATATGTTCCCCCTAAGATTTTTGAAGCTCAGTTTGTTGGTTTAGGGATTTCCACACTTGGTGCGGAAAATGGTACATCATGTGGCTTCTATCCAGATTTCTTTTTCCAGGTTTTGTCCATATCCACCTAAACGGTTTCAACATCAATCTTCCCTTCAGTGTTGATTAGTATGTCTCCCAATGGATTCTTTCTCAGTCTACATGATCTAGCAATGTGTCCCGATTTGTTGCAATGATAGCATACCATTCTAGGTGTTCTCCATGGTTTGATGTTCATATTTCCATTCTTCCTTCTACATGTTGTAGTAGTGTGACCGCTACTCTCCAACTGGTGGCCGCTTCATAACCATTTGACCAGTGGTCATGGGTTTTGTACCAGTTCGGGTTCCGGTTCATAGGAGGTTCTAAGACAACTCTATTGGATCTTGGTGGATAACTCCCAGAGTTGTTCATAATAGACCTGCACTCAAAAGCTCTATGCCCAAACTTGTTGCATGCATAACAGTGACCATTCAATCTACTAGGTCTAGCCACATTGTTTTTAAAATAAGGAAAGTTATTGTAAGGCTTGCTCCTACATACATTGGCAGTATGTCCTTCCTTAAGATGGTTAAAGCAAACAGGTTTAAACTTTTTCTTACCTTTACTTCCGTTGTTGTTCTTAGGTGTTGATTGATTCTTCAGTGCATCACTCTTGGTTCCAAAAGTCTCACCTTCCTCGTATCTAGAGAAACCAAGTCCAATGGTATCCTTTGATGACTTTACCGATTCTAGATTTTGTTCTAACTTAGCAGGACTCCGATTGAACTTAGCAAGTATCTCTTTTATCTCAACAAGTTCCTTGGAAAGAGCATCATTGGTCTTCATCAAGGTTTCATTTTGAGAAATATCTGCATTCAATTCAGCTTGCATTTCTTCTTTCTCTTCTTTACCCTCTTGCAGATAGGCGGTAATGGTACCGATTTCTTGCTTCAATTTAGAGATCTCATGCTCCTTGTCCTTTACCAAATCTTTAGATTTTCTTCTGTTTTCTAGTTCCTGACTCATCCTAATAGTCAGTCCTTCCAACTCCCTCCTCAGGTTAGTTTTGGATTCATTTAATTTCTCCACTTCTCCAACTAGGGCATCCATGTCTGCTTCATCAGAAGAGTTGTTTTCAATAAGTTCCATCAACTGCTCAGCAAGCTCTTTTCTCTTGGCTAAAGAGGCTTTAAAATTGATCTTGAGTTCATCATAGGCTCTCTTAGATTTAGCCAAACTGTGAGTGAGTTCCCTCATGTTGTATTCCCCCATGTCTCCTTCCAAATGGTTAGACTTATAGAAAGGTTGGCTCTGATACCAATTGATGAATACTAAGAGGGGGGGTGAATTAGTATACACAATAACTTAAACAAACACTTAAGCAGTTTAACTGCAGACCGGTGTAGCAAGTTAAACAATAAATTGATTAGAACATAAACAAGCCAAATAGCAAATAAAGCATTCACCCAAAAAAGTACAATCACCATAACACAAGATGTTTTGACGTGGAAACCCAAATGGGAAAAACCACGGTGAGTAAAACTCACAAGTCAACTATCTGCAGAATAGTAACTAGACCGGTTAAGGTCTTACAATGTTCTTTACCAGAACAAATCTGTTAGGAATCCAGATCTCTGTTAGGAGATAAGTCTTGTTAGAGACTACCCTGTTAAAGGATTTCAGATTCACAACTATGAACCACCTTGTTAGAGGAATTACAATAGGCTTGGCCGGGCCTACCCGGTTAAGGGTTTCAGATTCGTCGAAGATATTAGTAATCAACAAGTGAATGATCTATATAGTAGCACAAAATCCTTGATTAGATACTTGACAACTGTCATGCCCAAACTTTTGGGCACAAACAAAATAATAATTTTTTTTTTAAAACATAACCTAATGAAGCTAAGTTTATTAAAATAACGTAGTATCAAGTCTTGTCTTAACTACATTTGAATTCTTCTTCAACTAAAGTTAATTTAAACAACTATATTAAGTAAGCAGGATAATCTAAATTACATGCAAAAAATTAACTCTCCAAAGAATTTATTATTATCTCATCGATTAATAAATAATAAATTCATTTAAGCAAAAACCCCTAGAATAATTGACAAGAGATATTATTACTCTCAATTAATCTTTTTAATTATAGTAGGAATTAATTAAATTAACTATGGCAATTGGATTTTTTAAATCCCATGAATTATTTTAACAATAATTATAATGTGTCTAAAATTTGACTAAAGGGCTAAATAAATCCATAATAAAATTTGCCCTATAAAGTTTATTCTTGACAAGCCTAAATTTAGGTGAACGAAAAAAATAATCCCCTATGGCCAAAAAAAACTTATAAAGTCATTATAAATTTCCTAAAAGATTAAACACCAAAATAATTTAAAATTTAAAACATCATATTTAAAGGTTTATATAAACATATATAAAATATGAATGTTTAAATAAAATAATTAAACTCAAGTTGGAGTATACGTTCATATATATATAAGGATATAGGGTTTTTAAATTCTTAAATTTAAAAATAAACATGAACCCTAAAATTTAAAAGTTATAAATAAAAGAATTCATACTCACATTTTTTTTATTTCTTTTATAGCTTCGAAATACCCTAACCCAAACCAGGTTAGGGTTTCATGATTTTTTTTTGCAAGGAGGAGGAGAGCGGCGGAGATCGAAGGAGGGTGGCCACAACATTCGAAGTTTGGTGCGAGGTGAGGGGAGGTTATGGGGGGCTCCCCGTAGGAACGACTGCAGCAGTGCCTGTGGGTCGCGGCCCACAGAGGCGACCTTGGCCGTCGCTGTGGGACGTGGCCCACAGCCTGGCTACGCCACCCTTGTGGGGCACCGCCCACAGGGGGGCCAAAGCCTCCCCAACTGTGAGTTGCAGCCCATAGTGGCTGTTGCGGCGACTGCCCACATCGTGGGGGGGCTACCCTACGGGGGTTTCCGTAGGGGCCGAGGCTCCCCGAAACCCTTGATGCCATTTTTTTTTTTTTTAATTAATTTATTTTATTTTTTTGATAAAATATATATATATATATATATATATATATATATATATATATATATATATATATATATATATATATATATATATATATATATATATATATATATATATATATATATATATATATATATATATATATATATATCTGTGTGTGTGTGTGTGTGTGTGTGATGCCCAAACTTTTGGGCAAAAACACAAACAACAAATTTTTTTTTTTGAACACTTAGTTATATTATTTACTAAATGGTTTCGCTTGGGTTGAACAAGTTCACAAGATCAAGACCAAAAAAATAATTTTAGAAGTATATATAATTCCACTACAATATCCACTTAGAGTTACCCAATTAAAAATCTGTATTAAATCCTTCCATTTAATTATAAACATCATTAAAAAATTTAAATATAATTTATATAACTTTAGAATTTACAAAAGGTATTAGAATAACTTAAATCAAGTTGTAGTATATTATCCCTCAAACATTAGATATTGGATATATAATATTCCGCATTTAGATTACCTCTAAGTTTAAATTTAATCATTCAACCTTATAGAGTTTCCAAATAAATCTCCAAATATAAATAAATATTGACATTCAAATTACTCTATTAATCAATCTACTATACACTATATTTAACCTATAATTATGGAATAATATGTTAGAAATCATTAAAAACCAACCTAAATAAATAAATGAAAAAAAATTCTAAACAAATGAGATTAATCTTTTTCAAATTTTAAAAGAGAACTCCCAAACCCCTATAGGCTAAAATTCACAACAGCCTTTTATTAATCCTTATTATTAAAATTTCCAAAGAATTTTAATCTAAACATTTATATATAAAGGTAAATGTAATCAAGGAATAGTTGAATTAAAAGATATCTAAAAATCTAATTTCCCCTTTAAAATAAAAAATTTGCTAAAATACATGTGGGGATTACCCCTTTTCAAATTTGAAAAAGGGTTCCCCCCAATAATCCTTTATTTCATTTTATTATTTATTTATAATAATACTTCTTTCTTTTTTTTATAACCCTAACTAAAATTGTTTTCTATAACTTAACCCTCATTTCATTCCTTTCAAAGACTAACCCTAACTCGTATTTGGCTTAGGGCTTCCTTTCTTAACAACTATTTTTTTTTTTGGTTGTGCTTGGCAAGCGTGTGTGTGTGCAGGTGTGAAGGAGGGGTGGAGAGGCCGAAGTACTCACACAGGGCGGAGAGGCCAGAGGCGGTGGTTTACGAAGGTCGGCCGCTGTGGTACCCCACAGGGAGCAACCGCCATCCGCTATGGCTCGCCACAGAGGCAGCTGCCGCCCACTGTGGGATACCACTGTGGCGACCACTGCTGCTATGAGTCACCCGCAATGGCGGGTTTTGCCCTGCCCACTGCAGACGGCCCATAGTGAGTGGTGTCTGCTCACTGTGGTGCTCGTAGTGGCAGTTTCATCCAAAACCGGCGGGGGTAGGGGTTTCTTGGCCCTCCCCCCGTGGGTTAGCCTAGAATACATATATATATATATATATTTAATATTATTCTTTTTCCCATTTGATATACAAAATGCATAATATATATATATATATATATATATATATATATATATAGATTTGTGTGTGTGTGTGTGTGTGTGTGTGTGTGTGTGTGTGTATTTATATATATGTATTTTTTGGGGGGGTTAAAATTTAATCAAAAGGAATAAGATTCACATGAGGATAGTTTAAATGAAATATGTAGTTTCTTTTAGGTTAATAAAAAAAGAATGACAGCATGTAATAGAGGCAATATTCATTTTCTATTAGGTTAATATTTAGGCTTTAAATTATGTCCTTATCATGTTTGTAATACAAATCATAAACTAATTATTTCCTTAGCACTTTAAACCTAGCATAGTGGGAATTATCATTTTGTTTCAATGTTTAAAGCATTCTACATATTTCCCTTTTTTTTAAAAATAAACACTAACAACAAGCTCAAATGTATTTCTTTCTTTTATTAAGCCTAGATGTTAACTTTAGAAGTAGGCTATTAACTTTAAATTTATTTTCTGCAATATAGAAAAATAACAGAATGTAATAAATTTTAACAGAAACTATATTAGCCTAGGAAACATTTAAAACCAATTTAGAGATAGACATGTTAAACCTATTTAACCATAAGTTGTATTTGTATTTAACTCCATAGGTTTAGATGCTTGCTTTTACAATTCCCAAAATTTCATTTTGCATGATGGAATAAATTGAACTTTTATTTTCAACTAATAAGAAAGCAACAAGTATATTATTTCAACAACTATAGGAATTTAATCCATAAATAACATTTCTTCCCCCTTTTTTTTTTTTGCAAGAATAACTTAATAGAAAAATACATTTCTTTTAAAAGCATATAGAATACAAAGTAGTCAATATTACAAAAGGGTGTGACACCCAACTAGTCTCTCATTTCCATTAAATGAGGACTCAAAATAAGAAGAATACATTTCTTTCCTTTCAAAATGAATACAACATATAGATTTTCTTTTACATTGTTTCAACTAATATACAATAACCCATTCCTCAATCTTTTCTGCAAATCAAATAAAAACTAGCAACCTCCTAGCTTCCTTTATCTTTTTCTTCCCAAGCAACCTGCAAATAAAACATAAGGCTTGACCATGGAGTGCTCACCTCCCAACCTAGGCTTACTAGAAGCCACCCCCGAGCTTGGAGAACCAAGCACTAGACGGGTCACAAACAAACAATCACAACAAACATAGGGCAAACATTCAACATACATTTTCCCAACCCAAGCTACACTCTCACCACAACTTGTGATGATCTTTCCACGGGTGGAAGTGGACCAAATACCATTGGGGAGATTGCAAGCATAATACAACTCAAGCCACCTCATGGCAATTCAAAATACAACAAATACATCTCCACACCCTTATGCCCCCCAAAGGCATAAAAGCCATATCTTCTCCCCTTATGACCCCCAAATGCATACACAAGGCTATGCAACAAGGGTCACAAAGAACACCCTTGAGATCACCCTCCATAAGGAGAGCCTTTCACCCAAGGCTATCATACTTCTTCCACCCCAAGACCATCCTACTCCCCCAAGAGTAGGAGGCCTTGGTCACTCCCAAAACAAGAACACATAAAAAGAACAAGGGAAGGAAAAATTACATCTTTCTCCTACAAAGCAATTTACATATACACATCTTTTCATACAAGCATTTCTTTCATTTCAAAACAACATAAACAACATAACTAAAAAGAAGTAAAACCAACCTTAATCTGCCAAAAGGTATGGTGGACTTAGTTGGGGATGAGCAACCCAAATCGACACAAACTCTTCACCAACACTTCACCAAAAATTCTATCCTACAACTATTTTCAAAAATTGCATAATCTCCAACCATGGAGAGTGGGTGATTACTCACTGAGTCCCTAATCCTTTCCCAAGAAGGCCTCTCTCACTCTTCCCAACCCCTTGGGTGAAGTGAGAGTTCCCATTGGTTGTTCTTCCCAACCTCTTACATGTTGCTAAAACTGGAAAGGAAAAAGGTGAGAGAGAATGGGGAAGAGAGTTGACACCAAAAGGGAAGGTTGTCTATCCTAGGAGGAACCTTCTAAGTTGAATTTTCGCTCACCTTGGGAAAACCACTTTTTGAGGTGACTAAACAATCACATGGGGGTAGTCACATGTTTAAAAATACCCCTAACCCATAGGTATACCCTTTGGACCTTTGGAAAAGCCCTAAAACTAACCCTAGGAGTCCATTTGACCCCTTAGAAACCCAATTGAAGTTAACCTACGGGTCAAACCTGAGTTGACCACTCCCAAGACTCCCTACCCAAGGCAAATTTGGGACCACACTCATAAGTTTGAATGGCTTTGGTAGAAACAAAACTCCCTCCAAGAGATAAGTCAAAATCAATGACACTAATCAGCACATGTGTCAAGTGACACAATAAAATACAATATAAAAATCACACATGGAATTTGTCTCTTGTAGGTTTACACAATAAATAAAATCAATTTAACACACATGCATCATTTACTTTCACAAATAAAATACAATACAAATGGGGTGTTGTCTCTCCAAATAGACAACCCCTGGCTTAAAAATGTACATAGGTCTAGGTTTGGTTCTCCATAATATTTCCATGGTCACATGGATAATTTTTCCTGCGCATCTCAATTTACACATTAGTAATTTCAAATAACCTCATATAATATTAAACACATGAATTTAAATACACATCAAACACTCTGCATACAATTGACATTAATATCTCATATATCCCAATTAATCCCCATAAAGCAATTCACTGAAAGACATTATCTTGATCCCCATAAATTTCAAGCATTCATAAGACATGCATCACTTTTCTAACTTCATAATAAAATTCTGCAAATTCAGATATAGCTGACATACGTCAGATCAGGGTTATCCAATCAGTGGATCATTTAGGATTTCAAATTCATAACACATCAAAATGTACACCACAAGGTGAAATGATTCTATAACTTGGTTCAATTATTTTTCTCACCAATCTATCTGTCTAACATAGCCCATCCTATTGAATTATAGCATTTATTAATAGGGTCAACCATGGTCAACTAAGTTAATCAAAGCTTGATTGGGGAGGGGCTCATCATTATTAATATAGCTTAAGATTTCATGTAAAACTATTTTACTAAGATGAATACCACATTAATATCCATACTAAACTCTAATTTACTATATTTGTACTTGAAATTAAATAAATAGGATTAAGAGATCATTTCTAGCTTAATAACTTACATGCTATTCTAGTTTATGTATCTACACTATTTTCATTATGCATAAGAGATGAAATGGACTTTTATTTTCAGAATAAACATAAATACAACAAACATTACTTCAATAGCTATAGGAACATATTTCCAAATATAAACATTTCATTTTTGCAATAATAACTTAATAGAAGAATTTTTTTATTTTTTTTTTCATAAAATAAGAAATAGAAAATTGTTATCATTTCCAAAATAGTAACTTTTACAAAGGGGAAGAAAACCCCACTTAGCCTGTCTTTACTATCAAAGGAGGCTCAAACAAATAAATACATTTCTTTTTAGAATAAATACAACATGTAACTTTTTATATACATTGCTGCAACTAAATATAGTATCCCATTCCCTAATCTTTTTCTACAATTCAAGTAAAAAAACCAGCAACTCCTAGCTTGTCTCCTTCCTTTTCTTTCCAAGCAACCTGCAAATAAATCACAAGGCTATGACCATGGAGAGCTCACCTCCCAACCTAGGCTTTCTAGAAGCCACCCCTAAGCTTGAAGAGCCAAGCCCTGGATAGGTTACACACAAGCAAACACAACAAACAAGGGAGAAACACACAACAACACTTTCCCAACCAAGGCTACACTTCATCACAAAATGTGATGTTTTTTACATGCGTCGAAGTGGACCAAATACCTTGAGGAGACTACAAGAATGCTAGATCACAAAGCCATCTCATGGCAAACAAAGATATATCATAAGTACATTAACCCCACATCCTTATGCCTCCCAAGGTATTCATGCCATACTTTCTCTCCTTATGACCCCCAAATGCATAAACAAGGCCATGCAGCAAGGGTCACATATACACCCTTGAGATTGATAGTTCTGATACCTAATATAAGTATAGATCCAATAGCCAACAAGCTGAGAGGGGGGGGTGAATCATACAAACTTAATCATCAATGAAAACATCAGATTCAACCCTGGTAACATATATCAGTCATAGAATAAAACTGTCAAACATGCAAACTCAAAAGCATATGAACTATATAAACCTCATAACACCAGATTTAACGTGGAAACCCAAATAGAGAAAAACCACTGTGGGATTTCAGACCCACTAAGAAATATACTCTTCTAGAGTATGCTTGGTTAAAAGCCAATCCTGTTAAAGATTACAAAACACATTGCTAGATGTGACCCAGTTAAGGGATTTCCCTCATATCTGTTAGGATCTTCACTTTGTTAGAAGTGACCTTATCAAAGGATTTCAAACACTCATTTAGAATGTCACCTTGTTAGAGGATTTACTTATAAGACTGTTAAGTCCACTCAGTTAAGAGATTTTCTGTTACTTTCACAAGCTAACAGTAATACAATCTATCTGCAACTTTACATCTAAAATGCTAAAGTAGATTCTTATTTGTTCAATCATAATCTAGACATAGAACTAATCTTGTCTATCTGCTGGGCATCAATACTCTGTTATTCCAATAGGTCTTCAAGCTTCTGTGCTCGGTGATCACTATGTAGCATCCCTATGCATACACTTGCCCGCATACACTGTTTATCAATAATTCCTTATTTATAAACAATCATCTAACTGCTTAATCTCCTTGATCACATTTCCCATGATCAATCATAGCCATCAGATCTTCAATCTTGTCCAGGTTCATTGTATCTTACAATCTGAAAAACATTTTACCCTACCTCAGAACTTGCACAATCATCTTGGAACTTGTGTTAGGGTAATGTAGTTCAATCTGATCTGTAGATCTTCTTGCCAACTTTCCATTGCCTTAGATTTGTTAACAAACTTCTTCCATGGCTTGCCAATCATTGATCCGCTCCAGCTCATCAGCTTCTTTCATTAAATATCACATGTAAACATTTAATGCATTTTGTTATAGCTCGGTTACAACTCAGTGAATACTAAACTTTACTCGGTAGACATTCTGTCTTCATTAACCAACTGCGATACCTTAGGGTTTACCGACTAGGTTCCGTAGGGTTTACCGACTAGGTCCTTTGGCTGATAACATAGTGTAGTATTAACCTTTACATTTTACAACATATGTATGATGTTAAAACAATCTAAAACATCAAGATCTCATCATTGTCTGACTCAATAGAGTTGCCCATTGAATAACTTATCCCTTTATTCATCATATTCTTTCCTGTGTCTTTACCGACTTCTTTATGATCTTCATATCACATTTCTTAAGATATGGCAACATCATACTGAATTAGAAAATCAATTTCTTGACATCAATGACAAAATTATAATATCAAGACAGTAAAACATCTTTAATCAGTTATGTCCATAATCATCAACAACCTTCTCAATATCCTTGTTATATTGCCAACAATCTCCCCCTTTGGCATTGATGGCAAAACCAATTGATTTGATCATTAAGAATTCGGATTGCTGTGAATCTGAAATGCTGAAATGCTCTCCCCCATACATCAAACTTCTCTTAATCTTCTCAGGTCTTCTCCTCCTTTAGTCTTCTCCCCCTTTGGTAGGTCTTCTCCCTCTTGGGTAGTCTTCTCCCCCTTTGACAACAATGCCAAAAAGAAAAGAATGAAAACATAAGTTGTTTCTATAGGAAGTTATTCCCTGCTGGTGTGTATCAACTAAGTCTTGGTCAGAGTGTTTGTTTACAATTCCTATTCCATGTATCATTGTCTGTATTATCTCAATATTGTTCCAGTACACTTTTAGAAAAGCATTCTTAAAGTGTAACACTCCAGCATCAGCTCCCTAAAAGATATTCAATAGATTCATCGAAGTGATGCTTTCACCGAACTCGGTTAGTGAGTAGAAGATAGGGGTAGGACCCCTAACTTACTTCTGAGATATTCAAAAATATCCTTTGGTAGTGGCTTGGTGAAGATATCAGCTATTTGTTCCTTTATGTTAACATATTCCAACACCACTCTCTTTTCATGAGCTTCTTCTCTAAGATAATGATATTTGATAGATATGTGCTTTGTCTTGGAGTGCATAATAGGGTTCTTTGAAATATTAATGGCACTAGTATTGTCACAGAATATAGTTACTGGCTCGGTAACTTTCTCATTTATACCTTCCAACAATTGTTTGATCCATGCAATGTTGGTACAATTCAGTGCTGCAGCAACATATTCAGTTTTGGCTGTTGACTGAGAAACACATCCTTGTTTCTTGCTAAGCCAACTCACTAGTCTTTCTCCTAAGAAGAAAGCTCCTCCACTTGTGCTTTTCCTGTCATCAATGTTGCATGCCCAATCAGTATCAGTATAGACTTTCAAATCAAAATCATTTCCTTTCTGATATACTAAGCCATAATCTTCAGTGCCTTTCAAGTATCTGAAAATTCTTTTGATTGTTGTCATGTGTATTTCCTTAGGATCTGTAGAGAATCTTGCAACAATACCAACTACATGTGCTATATCAAGCCTGCTGTGAACAACATATTGTAGTTTTCCAATCATGGATCGATAGAGTGTCTCATCAACATATGCAGATTCATCATTCTTTCATAGTTTGCAGTTTGTAGTCATAGGAGTACTTATTGGCTTTGAATTCTCCATTCCAAATTTCTTCAAGATTTCCTTTATGTATTTGGATTGAGTAATGAAACTTTCATTTTTCATTTGCAGTATTTGTAAGCCTATAAAATACTTTATCTCATCGATTAATGACATCTCAAATTCTTTGCTCATTTCATTACCAAATTTTTTGCATAAAGAGTCGTTTCCACAAAATATAATATCATCAACAAATATGGCTAAGATTAGTATTCCATTTTCATCATTCTTCATGTACATGTTACTGTTCTCACTTGTCCTTATAAAGCCAATCTTAATCAAATAAGAGTTCAGTCTTTCATACCATGCTCTAGGTGCTTGTTTCAGACCATATAAAGCTTTGTTCAATCTACATACCTGATCTTTATTATTGTCTTCAACAAATCCTTTAGGTTGTTCAATGAAAACTTCTTCTTCTAATATTCCATTCAGAAATGCAGATTTGACATCCATTTGATATACCTTGAATTTTTTGAAAGCAGCATATGCCAACAATGTTCTAACTCCTTCAAGTCTGGCAATAGGTGCAAAAGTTTCACCATAATCAATTCCTTCTTCTTGGGCATAACCTTTGCAAACCAATCTTGCTTTGTTCCAAATGACCTCTCCTTTCTCATTTAGCTTGTTTCTGAAGATCCACTTTGTACCGATTACATTTTGTTCCTTAGGTCTTGGGACTAGTGTCCATGTGTCATTCTTCTTGATTTGATCAATCTCTTTAGTCATAGCATTTATCCAATCTTCACTGTTCAATGCCTCTTTTATTATTCTTGGTTCAAATTCAGATATTAAACATGTGTTCTGTCTCAGTTTGTTCCTTGTCATCACTGGATCATCCTTATCTCCTATAATCTGACTTGGTGCATGATATCTTCTGACATATTTGGCTAATACAGGCTCGGTAGGCTCTGTATGATCCTCTTCATCACTTGGTAACTGGATATCTTCCTCATTTCCTTCAATAGTTATCTCGGTAGGACTTTTCGGTTGCACATAGACAAATTCATCATAGTCTTCTGGTTCTTTGGAATTCCTATCATCAGTTCTTTCTGCAAATTCATCAATTTTCACATTTGCACTTTCTACTATTTTGTTAGATGATTTGATCAGACATTTAAATGCTTTTCTTCTAGAGGAATATCCTAGAAATGTTCCTTCTTCACTTTTCTGATCAAACTTGCCATTTCTATCATCTTTGTGAACATATTATTTGCTTCCAAAGATCTTAAAATAACTTATATTAGGTTTCTTTCCATACCAGATTTCATAAGGTGTCTTCAAAGTACCTTTCTTCAATTGAACTCGGTTCAAGGTGTAAACAATTGTGCTTATTGCTTCTCTCCAAAATGTTTGTGGAACCTTCTTCTCAATCATCAGTGTTCTAGCACAATCCATAATAGATCTGTTTCTTCTTTCAGCTATTCCATTCTGCTGTGGAGTCCTCGATGCAGAGACTTGTCTTTTAATACCATGATCATTGCAAAATAGGTTGAACTCATCAGATGTGAACTCTCCTCCTCTATCTGATCTAAAACATCTCAGTTGTCTTCCTATTTCATTTTCAACTCTAGCCTTGTACCATTTAAACATTTGAAAAGCTTCTGATTTTTCTTTTAAAAACATTACTGACATCATCCTTGAATAATCATCCACAAATAATATGAAATATTTATCACCATAATAACTTTGAACTTTCATAGGACCACAAAGATCAATGTGCACAAGATCTAAAATTCCCTTAGAAGTGTAGGACTTACTTGTAAAGTTGGATCTTGTCATCTTGCCCATTTGGCATCCTCGACATATAGCATTCTCAGGTTTTTCAAGACTCGGTAGACCTCTTACTCTGTGCTTCTTACTTATCTTGATCAGATTATCAAAATTAACATGACAAAACCTTTTATGCCATAACCAGGTGTTATCAATCTTTGCATGCAAGAACTTGTTGTGAGTAGAGTCAAGGTGAAATGTATTACCTTTTGTTTGTGTCCCGGTAGTAGCTAACTTTCCATTTTTGTCATGAACTTTGACAATTCCTTTCTGAAATTCTATTCCATAACCTGTGTTGTTTAGCTGTGCTACACTCAACAAATTATATTTCAAACCTTCAACCCAATAAACATCATTTCATCTTGCTTTATCAAGAAGTGTTATGGATCCTTTACCTCTTACCGGACATGGTGCATCATTACCAAATCTAACATAGCCTCCATCATAATCTTCGAACATAACAAACTTGTGTTTATCTCCTGTCATATGATGTGAGCATCCACTATTTATAATCCAAGAATCATTAGTGTTTATGTGAGATATTAGGGCTTTTTCTTCATACCTTTCTTCATCTGATCCATCCTTGATAGCCACATGAACAACTTCCTCTGTATCAGTCTCATCTGATTTATCATCTTCAGATTCCTCATCAACAATTAAGTAGGTCTTTCTATCTCTTCTTCTGAAGTCTCGGTGACCTCTGTAATGATTATCGTTTTGTCTGTCATCTTAGTAATCTCTCTTTTTAGTGAAATCTTTGTCAGGACAGTTAGAAGCCATATGTCCAATCTTATCACAATTGAAACATTTCAAGGGTAGTTTTCCCTTATACTTACCTTTTCCTCTTGGTAACCTTTTGGCCAATAGTGCTTCAAACTCTTCTTGCTTTCTGATTTCTTCATATAGTTTGTGTATCTCCTCCATTTTCTTCTGAAATCTTTCACTTGCTCCACTATGATCTCCTCTAGAGTACTTATACTTTCTTTCATTGTAATCATTAGATTCATTCAAATGAAAAGAACTAAATGCAGATTCAACTTTATTTACTGATGACCCACTGTTATCAAAATTACTTAACTCAAATGCATGTAGCTTACCAATAGTAGCATCCAAGGAAACTGGCATATTAGGTATAGACCTTAATTCATTGATTGTAGAGACTCAGATTGCATAAGCAAGAAGAAGGGTTCTTAACAACTTACTTGTCACATCCTTTTCTTCAATAATTCCTCTTGCTCCCTTGATTTGATTTACAATCTCCTTTAGTCTTGTACTGTACTGGGTTATGTTCTCACCTTCATTCATCCTCATAGATTCAAGTTGTCCTCTTAGACTATCAACTTTTTCTCTTTGAACATGTTCATCTCCTCCATATACAAATATGAGCTTAGTCCACATAGCCTTTGCATCATTGCAGCCTTCTAGATCATTAAACTCAGAATCGGTCAATGCAGATGTTATTTCAATCATTGCTTGAATGTGTTCTTTCTTTGCCTTTATCTCTTCCATAGTTGATGGATAGGTGCTCGGTGTAACAAAATCATTCTCCAGATAGTATATAGCATATTCTCCAACTCTTGATAGATGTAGCTTCATCCTTTTCTGCCATGTAGAGAAACTTGACTTATTCAGCTTGGGTGCATCCCTCTTATACATCTTTGGATCTTTAACTCAAGTGCCTTTAAACTTTCCTTTAGGAGTCCAAAGCTCTAATACCAATTGATAGTTTTGATACTTAATATAAGTACAGATCCAATAGCCAACAACATGAGAGAGGAGGGGGGGTGAATCATACAAACTTAATCATCAATGAAAACATCAGATTCAACCTCGGTAACATATATCAGTCATAGAATAAAACTGTCAAACATGCAAACTCAAAAGCATATGAACTATATAAACCTCATAACACTAGATTTCACGTGGAAACCCAAATAGGGAAAAACCACTGTGGGATTTCGGACCTACTAAGAAATATACTCTTCTAGAGTATGCTCGGTTAAAAGCCAATCCTGTTAAAGATTACAAAACACATTGCTAGATGTGACCCGGTTAAGGGATTTCCCTCATATCTGTTAGGATCTTCACTTTTTTAGAAGTGACCTTGTCAAAGGATTTCAAACACTCATTTAGAATGTCACCTTGTTAGAGGATTTACTTATAAGACTGTTAAGTCCACTCGGTTAAGAGATTTTCTGTTACTTTCACAAGCTAACAGTAATACAATCTATCTACAACTTTACATCTAAAATGCTAAAGCAGATTCTTATTTGTTCAATCAAAATCTAGACATAGAAATAATCTTGTCTATCTGCTGGGCATCAATACTTTGTTATTCCAATAGGTCTTCAAGCTTCTATGCTCGGTGATCACTATGTAGCATCCCTGTGCATACACTTGCCCGCATACACTGTTTATCAACAGTTCCTTATTTATAAACAATCATCTAACTGCTTAATCTCCTTGATCACATTTCCCATGATCAATCATAGCCATCAGATCTTCAATCTTGTCCAGGTTCATTGTATCTTACGATCTGAAAAATGTTTTACCCTATCTTGGAACTTGCACAATCATCTTGGAACTTGTGTTAGGGTAATGCGGTTCAATCTGAGCTATAGATCTTCTTGCCGACTTTCCATTGCCTTAGATTTGTTAACAAACTTCTTCCACAGCTTGCAAATCATTGATCCGCTCCAGCTCATCAGCTTCTTTCATTAAATATCACATGTAAACATTTAATGCATTCTGTTATAGCTCAGTTACAACTCGGTGAATACTAAACTTTACTCGGTAGACATTCTGTCTTCATTAATCGACTGCGATAACCTTAGGGTTTACCGACTAGGTCCTTTGGCCGATAACATAGTGCAGTATTAACCTTTACATTTTACAACTTATGTATGATGTTAAAACAATCTAAAACATCAAGATCTCATCATTGTCTGACTCGGTAGAGTTGCCCATTGAATAACTTATCCCTTTATTCATCATATTCTTTCCTATGTCTTTACCAACTTCTTTATGATCTTCATATCATATTTCTTAAGATATGGCAACATCATACTGAATTAGAAAATCAATTTCTTGACATCAATGACAAAATAATAATATCAAGACAGTAAAACATCTTTAATCAGTTATGTCCATAATCATCAACAACCTTCTCAATATCCTTGTTATATTGCCAACAGAGATCACTCTCATAATGAGAGCCTCTCACTCGAGGGCTGTCAAACTCCTACCACCCACAAGACCATCCTACTCTCCCAAGAGTAGAAGGCCTTGGTTACTCCCAAATCACAAGAAAATGCATAAAAGAAGTAACAGATAGGTCACATAATAATTTTCACAAAAGAAAATACAAGAAACCAACTTTTACATACAAGCAATCTTTCCAACATAAACATGCAACATAAAAAGAAACAAAAGGAGAAGATGAACCAACCTTCAATCTGCCCAAAGGTTTGCTAGAACTAGTTTGAGGATGAGCAACCCAATTCCACAATCCTTTCTTCTACCCTTAGCCAAAATTCTATCCCAAAACTATTCTTTTCAAAATTGCATGATCTCCAAAAATGGAGAGTGGGTGATTACCCACAATGTCTCTCATCCTTGCCTAAAAAGACCTCAGTGAGAGTTCTCATAGGTGACTAAAACTGAAAAAAGAAAAAGTAAGAGAAAGTGGGAAAAATAATCTGACATCAAAAAGGAAGGTTATCTAACCTAGATGGCACCTTCTAATTTGAATTTTCGCTCACCTTAGGAAACCCACTTTTTGAGGTGACTAAATAGTCACATGGGAGTAGACACATGCCTAAAAATACTCCTAACCCATAGGTATACCTTATGGACTTTAGGAAACACCTTTAAACTACCCCTAGGAGTCCATTTGACCCCTTAAACCCATCTGAAGTTAACTTTTGAGTTAAACCTGAGTTGACCACTCCAAAGACTCTCTACCCAAGGAAAATTTGGAACCACATTCAAATGTTTGAAAAAGCTATGGTTGAAACAACTCCCTCCAAGAGACAATTCAAAAATCAAGACATAAATCAACACATGTGTCAAGTGACACAATAAAATACTTTACAAAATTACACATGAAATTTGTCTCTTGTTGGATTTACACAAATTAATAATTTAAGTTAACACACATGCAAGATTTACTTTCACAAATAAAATATGATACATACGGGGTGTTGTCTCTCCAAATAGACAAACCCTAGTTTTACGAACGTACATATGTCTAGGTTTGGTTCTCCATAATGTTTCCATGGTCACATGGATAATTTTTCCTGCGCATCTCAATTACACATTAGTAATTCCAAATAACCTCATATAATATTAAACACATGAATAAGAATACACATCAAACACTCTGCATACAGTTTACATTTAAACAAATCAATATATCTTATATCCAAATAAATCCACATAAGTAATTATCATAATCCTCATAATTTTGATCCATACATAAAACATGCATCCTATTTCTATCATCATAGTAAAGTCCTGCAAATCCAATAATGACATACATCATCTCAAATTTATCCTATTCTAGAATCATATAGAGTCCTATATCTAAAATGCATCAAAATGAAGCATCCACATATACCAATGATATCCAATTCATGGAATCATATGTTCTAAATCCATAATGCATAAAAATAAAGCATCCATAATAGTCTCAACATGAAAATCACTGAAATGCTAGGATGAGTCGGGGAAGGGCCTCACAACAACTCCTTGTTAATTCATTCAAGAATTACTTCACTCTTCTATGTTTTGCACTCTCAATCTCAGTCACATGATACCTTTTCTCAATCAGACCTAATCTTCTCTCAAAAACTTCACACACATCAACTTCTCTTGTATATCAAAAACCCTAGAGATGATGTCCTTATATAGGAACTTGATTTCATGTTAGTCCAATAAGATTAGACTACAAATTCCTAGGTACAGTGCATCTAGACACATTTGGTAACACAACACATAAAAACCATCATAGTGTCGGTGGATAATAACTCATCACACATTACATGTATACTGGTTAACTAAATATATCGATCACTGGTTAACAAGTGAAGACTGGAAAACTGGAACATAGTGTTTTGATCAAAAGATTAACTATCGCTCGGGGTCTTTGTTCACCTTGAGATCTTCATACCACTTGGGGCCTTTGGTCATACTTAAGATCGGTAAGCATTTTTTGCACAACACCGATAGTCTTCAACAAAAAATTACTATACATACAATATAGGTTAGAACAGCTACCGGTTGAAAATAATTCATACATCAAATAAGTGTGTGTCCATCAATGACAATCACACCTAAACATCATCAAAATACCAATATAATGCATAGGAAAATCATCTATCTCAAACACTAGCCACATGTACTGCTTGCCATGATCTAATAAATACTTTAGAATAATGCCTCAAATCAAGATGTGAAGTATCCTTCATACATTGTCTAGCACGATAGTAGTCTCCTCTATCGCTAGGTGAAATCTACAGGTGTTGTGCCACTGCTCTAATAGTTGCATCATCATATTATGAAGTTGTACACCTGACCATCTATGTACCCGCCCTATCTTGAACACTGACTGTACCTCCCTGTTCATATTCCATAGCTCACTTTGCAATCGCATGGCGGGCGACCAATGCTTGCATGACTTTATCAAACCTAGCTGCTCCTGCATCCATAACCACATTAAGTCAACCTCATTTTCTCCAATGCCTATTATTTTCCTACCCATAGTTGTCAAGGCAATTCCCCTTCCCTACCTTTTCTTTTCCTTTTCTCTTTCTAGTAGACACATCGTTTCTTAGGCACCTATGTCAAACAATGCAAACACCAAAACTGTAGTGGAGACATTGATGTTCAGGCACCTGCATTGAGCAAAGAAAACACCATTCCACGGTCCATCCCACCCCCTAGTATGCCTAATTCCTCTAGATGTAGATACTAATCCCTAGATCAATGTTTGCATGTACATGGCGATGCGTACACAGATGCTACTGCTAAGCTCCAGATGTCAAGTGGTGGGCACAAATGTTGAAGCAGTGATCTGTTGGTATTTTGGTATGGTTTTGTCATTGATGTCAACACCTACTATCACTTATCAATTCTGGCACTTTGAAGAATCGAAAATGTTCACCAACAAGCAAGTGACTTATGTACAATCACTGGTATCTGGTACACCGGTAGGATATGATGTTCACTGACACTTGGAATGGCATGAAAAACACCTGGTTATGTCAAAGACATTGTTTTGACACTTTGTCTTGGAGATTTGTTTATTATCATATTCGTATTTGCATATTTGTTGTTATCGGCAAATACGTCTAGGTTATAGACCGATAGACTTATCTATTCTAGATCAGTACGACATGCTATGGAGATGTTTTATTATTGTTGTAAATGCATCAAGTCGACATGTTGAATTGGTTATTGCATCAGATATTGTGTTATTTGTAAATTGATTTTATTGTAATATCCTTTAGAGTTGACCTACTAAAATTGGTCTTAGGTTATGTTATAAATGTAAAGATCTTATTTGTAAGATCAAGTGTGATGCGAAGGAAGAAAAAATTTGGTATATGCGAGAATAAGCAAAGCTTTACACGCAGACATCATTTGAAGGAGAAGCAAGGTTTTTGTGAAGTCAATCAAAACTACACCGATACTCAATCCAGTGTAGTAAGACGCTATTTTAAGCAGTACATCCTTATTGGATTTAACCATCCAATTGTAGTCAGTGTGACTCCTGTTTGTGTTTGAGCAGTGAGCTCTAGGCGCTTGGCCTTTCCACATGTGTAGACCCCATTTGTATACACATACTATCTGCAGTAGTATCATCTGATTGTGGGTAAGGTTTCCCACCGTGGTTTTTCCCCTTACAGGGTTTCCACATACAAATATTGGTGTTATGTGTTGTGGATGTTATTGTCTTTCTATTTCATGCATTAATCTTTACCGGTACTATAATTAACTAATAAAACTATCTACCGGCATAAAAGTTTGGTTTACTGGTATTAAGCATTAAAGTTGGTTAAGTTGTTTTGGTTTGAATTTATTTGACAACTGATTCACCCCCCCCTCTTGGTTGTCTCTGGGACCTAACAATTGGTATTAGAGCCTAGTCCTCTTTTTGCAGAAGTTTAACAACTTGAGGAGATCCAATGTCTACTAACTATTTTAGGAACGACAATCCTAAACTTAATGGAACCAACTATGGCATATGGAAGATCAGAATGGAGACACATTTGAATTGCATTGGAAAGGACATTTGGGAAGTTACAAATAATGGTTATATTACTCCTACTCCCGGTTAGCCTAATCCACCTACCTTAGGAAAGGACAAGGAAAATGATTGCAAAGCTAAAGAAGCAGTTTTGAGCGCATTATCAGATCAACAAATCATGGGATTATCAGATAGATCAACTACTAAAGATATTTGGGATCATTTGGAAACACTGAATGAAGGAGATTCCACAATCAAAATTGCAAAACTTGAAAGCTTCCGAGTCAGGTATGAAAATTTGAAAAATGGAAGAAGATGAAAGGATTTCTGCTTTTATGGAAAGAGTAAATGAAATTGTTTTAAGTATTAAATGTTGTGGAGGAACCTTAAGTGAAGATGAAATTGTTTTAAAATTTTTAAGAGGATTTCCACTGGCATATAAAATGAAGGTTACTACTATAAATGAGTTAAGAACAATGCCTAATACATTAGTAACTAGGGATACATTGATTGGAAAACTTTCAGCTTTTGAAATTGAGGAATTTGGTCCTATTGCTACTATAAAGACAAATTTAGATTTTAAGGCATCAACATCATCTGCACTATCATTTGAGAAGTCTGATTGGAAAGCCTTTTATGCAAGAGAACTTGAGGAAAGTAGGAGAGAAAATGAAGAACTTGAAGCACTATTTGCAAAGAAAATGCCTAAAGGTCCAGTTTGAAGTAAGTATGAAGGTAAAGAACCCTTTAAATGCTTTAACTATAATAAGATTGGTCATATGGCTTCTAGATGCCCTGATAGACATGCTAGACTGAGAGAAGAAGCTAGGAGAACATACAAACCTAACCTGAATATCAAAGATATAGATTTAAGAAGAATAAAGATAAATCTTGTTATCTTGCTGATGAAGGAGTCACTCATGATTCTGATGAAGATCTGACAGACAATAGATGGGTTTTTTTTTCTATAATAGAAGATCAACTGGCACCTACTGTTCAATTGGTAGAACAGACCTTGGCAGCTAAAATTGAAGTTAAGGATAAATGGATCATTGATTCAGGATGCTCACATCATATGACTGGTGATAAAGGTAAATTATTGAACTTTCAGGAATATAATGGAGGTCTGGTAAGATTTGGAGATGACAAAGCTTGTTTGATCAAAGGAAAAGGTACAATATCTCTTGATGGTAAGAATAATACTGACAATGTTTACTGTGTAGAAGGTTTAAAGCATAATCTTTTGAGTGTTGGTCAATTAGTTGAGAAAGGATTTAAGTTACAATTGCAAAATGGTAAATGCAAAATTATGAACATAATTGGTTTGGAAATTGCAACCGGTAATCAAACTAGAGGTAATATCTTTCATTTGAATAACAGTGAAAATGCATGCTTGATTGCACATATTGATGAAAGTTGGCTATGGAATAAGAGACGCTGTCATGTAAATTTTGATTGCATGGTAAAAATTAGTACTACTAAGGTAGTTAGAGATTTACCTAAGATTGTCAAACCTCACAATCCGGTATGTAAGGAATGTCAATTTGGGAAACAAGTTAGAGCATCTTTTAAAAGTATTCCAAAAAAATCAAATAATACTCTTGACTTAATTCACATCGATTTATGTGGTCTAGCTAGAAGTAAAAGTTTACAAGGTGATAGATATTTCATGCTAATCATTGATGACTATTCTAGAATGTGTTGGGTTACTTTTCTCAAAGAAAAATTAGAAGCACTTGGGAAATTCAAACTATTCAAAGCAATGGTAGAGAATGAAACTGATAAGAAAATCAAATGTCTGAGATCGGATCAAGGAGGAGAATTTATATCTAAGGAATTTAATGCATTATGTGAAATGAATGGAATTAGAAGACAATTATCAGCACCCCAGACACCACAATTGAATGGAGTTGTAGAAAGGAAAAACAAAACTATCTTGGATGCAACAAGAAGTATGTCATTTGAAGAAAATCTACCACATGTATATTGGAGAGAGGTGATAAGCACAATGATCTACACATTCAACAAAGTTCACATCAAAGGAGAAACTGGTAATAACCCTCATGAACTATGGTTTGGTATTACTCCTACTCTTAAATATTTTTGAATATTTTGAAGTAAATGCTATATTAGAAGAGATGAGTATATTGGCAAATTTGATCCTAGAAGTGATGAAGCAATATTTCTTGGTTATTCATCTAAGAGAAAGGCAAAGAAATGTTTTAACAAGAGATTGCAAAAAATTGTTGAGAGTACAAATGTGAAGATTGATGAATAATTTAGAGGAACTTCAAGGTATATAGACTCTAAACCGGCAACAGAAATACTGGCAAATGAACCTATAGTGAATCAACTGGTACATAATGAAGATCTAGTTACACCAATATCATCTGAAAATTCCACTGAAACTGAGGAATAACAACAAACAAAGAAACCTCAGTATGTAAGACTGAATCACTTTGAAGATCAGATAATTGGAAACAAGTATAAAGGAGTTATGACAAGAGGAAGACTGACAAATGAAGAGGTATGTCTTATTTCTCAAATTGAACCATCATTAGTTAATGAGGCATGTGAAGATAAACACTGGATTAAAGCTATGGAAGAAGAATTGGAGAAAATTGAAAAGAATAACACATGGACATTAGTTCCTCGACCGAAAGACAAAAATGTGATTGGAACAAAATGGGTATTTCAAAACAAACTTAATGAAGATGGTAAGGTAATCAAGAATAAAGCAAGACTAGTGTGTAAGGGATATTCTCAAAAAGAAGGAATTGATTATAATGAAACCTTTGCACCGGTAGCTAGAATTGAGGCAGTCAGATTAATCTTGGCTTTTGTAAACTTCATGGATTTTCTTTGATAGATAACAAAGATATGGTTTGCAGGTTAAGAAAAGCTTTGTATGGGTTGAAGCAAGCTTCAAGAGCTTGGTATGCAAGATTGGATAAGTATCTTTTGAAGATTGGTTTTTCTAAAGGTAATGCTGACAACAACCTATACTACAAAGTGACTAATAATGACATCTTGGTTATAGAAGTTTTTGTTGATGATATAATCTTTGGAGGAGAAGATGGATTATGTAAAAACTTTTCTATTGAAATGCATCAAGAATTTGAAATGTCTATGATTGGAAAAATAAAATTCTTTTTAGGATTGCAGATTTCACAGACTGATAAAGGTATATTCTTGAGTCAATCCAAGTACCTGAAGGAGTTACTAAAGAAATTTGGGATGGAGAACTCTAAACTAGTAAGCACACCTATGACTACAAATGACAAATTATCACTAAGGGATGAATCTACACCCGTTAATCCAACTAGGTACAAATCTATGATAGGGGACCTACTGTATTTAACACAAACAAGACCTAATATTATGAATGCAGTATGTATTGTTTCAAGATTTTAAAATAATCCTAGAGAAAATCATGAATCAACAGTAAAAAGGATTTTCTGGTACTTACAAGGCACTATAAATCTTGGTTTATGGTATCCTAGAGATGAAAACTTTGAATTATGTGCATACAGAGATGCAAATTGGGCAGGAGATGTGGATGACAGAAAAAGTACCACCGGTGGAGCATTTTTTCTTGGCAACAGATTAATTTCTTGGTTGAGTAAGAAACAAAGTTTTACATCTTTATCAATAGTAGAATCAGAATATGTTGCAGCAACAACTAACTGTACACATGTATTATGGCTTAAGCAAATGTTGAAGGACATAAAGGTAAAATGCAAGGAACCTATAACTATCTATTGTGATAACACTGCAACAATTGATATATCTAAGAATCCGGTATTACATTCTAAAACCAAACATGTTTCTATCAAACTAAATTTTCTGAAAGAGAATATTGGAGCAAAAGAAGTAAAACTAGTTTATGTGAATACTAAAGAGCAAATTGGAGATATTTTCACTAAACCTCTGCCTAAGGAGACCTTTGAATATCTCAAAGATCAGCTTGGGGTCATAGCCCCACTGGTAGAGACTTAGATAGTTGATGTTTGTCATCAACCGACATAATCAACATAGAAATCTTTTTACTCCAGCTTTGATGAGGAAGCTACTTCTCAGGGGGAGTAGTTGGTATACTGAATTGGTTGGTATTTTGTATTTGAATTTGTTTTTTTATTGGCTTTAACATTTGATGTCAAAGGGGGAGAGATATCTATGGAAAAACACATTATCTTTTGAGAGAGATTATTCATTAGGGAAGAAATTGTTACTTTGAGATGACTGATTACTCTCTGTATCTGAACTTTGATTTCTGGTCATGATCACTTTTTGGGAGATTGTTGGTTTTTGGTATTTGGCATTTCTGTGTGGCACTTTGATGGTTTTTCCATCTTGTGTTACCATCAATGCCAAAGGGGGAGATTTTTGGTATTTTGGTATGGTTTTGTCATTGATGTCAACACCTACTATCACTTATCAATTCTGGCACTTTGAAGAATTATAAATGTTCACCAACAAGCAAGTGACTTATGCATAGTCACTGGTATCTAGTACACTAGTAGGATATGATGTTCACTGACACTTGGTTATGTCAAAGACATCATTTTGACACTTTGTCTTGGAGATTTGTTCATTATCATATTCGTATTTGCATATTTGTTGTTACCGGCAAATACGTCCAGGTTATACACCGACACTTATCTATTCCAAATCAGCACAACATACTATGGAGATGTTTTATTATTGTTGTAAATGCATCAAGCTGACATGTTGAATCGGTTATTGCATTAGATATTGTTTTATTTGTAAATTGATTTTATTGTAATATCCTTTAGAGCCGACCTACTAAAATTGGTCTTAGGTTATGATATAAATGTAAAGATCTTATTTGTAAGATCAAGTGTGATGCGAAGGAAGAAATAATTTGGTATATGCAAGAATAAGAAAATCTTTACACGCAGACATCATTTGAAGGAGAAGCAAGGTTTTTGTGAAGTCAATCAGAACTACACCAATACTCAATCCAGCGTAGTAAGATGCTATTTTGAGCAGTACATCCTTATTGGATTTAACCATCCAATTGTAGTCAGTGTGACTCCTATTTGTGTTTGAGAAGTGAGCTCTAGGCACTTGGCCTTTTGACATGTGCAAACCCCATTTGTATACACATACTATCTATAGTAGTATCATCTGATTGTGGGTAAGGTTTCCCACCGCGTTTTTTCCCCTTATAGGGTTTCCATGTACAAATATTGGTGTTATGTGTTGTGGATGTTTTTGATTAAATAAAAACAGGTTTTAAGGGACCTGAAACCCGATTACATATGAAAGATATTCAAGAAGGAAACAAAACAAGACAACTGCAAAAGACCAGCAAAAAAACTAGCAGCAGAGAAAGGGATAGCAAAAGGCCAACAAGAAATTGGCCCCAAGCCCAGCATTACAAGTTAATTAAAAACTCTTCATAGTTTCCTCAGCATTCTGTACCAAGAGCATCATCACCTTGGCTACTTCCCTCAAGTCATTGTTTTCCTATCCAAGCGGACTCTCTTTCATTTTGGTGTCCTTCCCAATAGTGGTCTGCCTAGTTCTATGCTTAGGGTTTTAGTGGGTGGGGCTGGAGGTTGCAGCATCTTCTATAATTACCAGGTTCTTATCCTAATTTTTCCTTTCCAAATGATTAACCAAAGCGTTCATATTCTGGGAAGAAAATTTAAGGACCTGGAGGTTGTGGTTCATAAGGCTTTTCAAAGCCTTCTCATTATGGGCGATCCAGGTGTTGATGTTGTCTTTGTCCTCCTCCACCTACTCTTTCAGAGTTCTAATAACATCCTCCAAATGTTTCAAGTCCCCTTTGATCAGATCTTTCTCCAACTAGTCCTCCATCTCCATTTCCTCCTCAGCTTCACTGTTTTCCGTATCCTCATTCTATTTCCCAGAGTCAGACATCTTAATCAACTTATTAATCTTATCTTCCTGCTCCCTTTGCTTACCCTACATACTGGTGATATTTTCAACAACCCATTTCTAGAAATTGAAGAATTCTAGTGTGCAATTACAGGTGGTGTCCAAGATGGTGTTCATAGAGTCCTTGCCCTGTTTAGTCTCCTTAGAGTTAGGGTTGTCATACTCCTTAGGATTTAGAGCAGCATTCTCGCTTTCCAAACCCTTAGGGTTAGAGTGAAGGTTTTCAGAATTACCCCCTTCCTCCCCTTCACCATAGTTCTCATCCTTATTTTGCTCCATTTTAGTATCAGTGTCCTTATCCTTTTCCTCTTCTTCATCACAATGCACCTCCTTTTCCTCATGCTCTGTTTCAACTTTCCTTTTTTTGTGGGTAGGGGTGTTGGACTGATCCCCATTTGAGTCAGAGTCTTTGTAGCTCTCAGATATATGAGTGTTAATGATCAAAGGATCATCCTTGGTTGCCCTAGCCTTATCCTTAAGATGTTCATATATTAGCAGAATGAGCCCCCGGTGGGCTAAAGGGTAAGAGTTAGGCTTTTTAGCATTGTCTACAAGGCTCTCATTTAGAGAGGCCGCTAAATAGAAGGGCATAGATATTTTAGCCCCATGATGGAAATGGTTCAAAATAGCGAAATGATAGTTATAAATTTTTTGTAAATCTGCCATCCACAGTCAAATACTCCATTAAAGCCCTAAGAACTTTTTGCCAAAAAGGCTTTACCTGCTGGGGAGTGTAGTATGAGATGTTGTCCTTCTCATCCTCTGACTTTGGGAAGTTTTTGAAAGCTTCAGTTGCATACTTCTGATCCCTATAGAATTTAGTCCCCTCCATCTGGAGACCTGTGACCTTTGCAATCATGTTTTCATCAATTTGCCAAATCTCCCCAAACAGGGTGACTTTGTTGTTACTCCATCTTTTAGCAAAACCATAAGACATAGAATTTATGCTTCCGTGAAGCTTTTCCATATAGTCAGTGAAGCCGTGTCTGTGGAGCCTTCTCCAAACCTTTCTTTCACTCTTCCAATTTTCACATCCTGGAGGCTCATTCCTATTTAGGTTACCACCCATTCTAAGCTCCAAGTAAAGATACCCACTGCTGCAGTTCACAATCCATAGATAAAACTCTAAAAACTTGTTATTTCTGGAATTCCCATGTAAGGACTCTTTCATAGTTTTGAAATTGCTTCTTATGGCCACACAAACCCAACTATTATTACTATAATCTTTCGCACACATATGATCTTGGAAATGATGCCAAAAAACACTCATAATCTGATAGTTAATCCGCCCCCAAAATCTATCTTTGGAAATCATTCCCCAGAAATTAATCATGGGATTAACTTGACCCATTGATGCGATCAAAGTATAATTGCTCTTTAACCTCCCTTTTGATGTGATTTTCTCCAATGTATTTGACATCCTTCTCCAAATTGACCCCTTCATTGGCTAGGATATCTGCAACCTTATTGCCCTCTCTAAAGGTATGAGTTATACTAATGCTAACATAGTTATTTAGAAGATATTTAGCATTTTTAATTAAATTGGTAATATTCTAGGAAACGGAACTTGTACCTTTGAGGGCTTGTATGATGTTTGAAGAGTCCCCTTCGAGCCAAATTTTTTTGAATTTGAATTCCTGAGCAAGTTGGAGGCTCTTTAGCATTGCCAGAGCTTCAGCTACATGGTTATTTTGGACCCCAAAGGGAGAAGCAAAAGCAGAAATGCAAATTCCTTGAGCATTTCTAATAACTCCTCCTCCACCAGCCTTTCCAGGGTTCCCTTTAGCAGCCCCATCAAAATTAACCTTTATCCAGTCATATTCAGGAAAAAGCCAAACAATGTTATCTCTCCTATTCTTATTTTTTGATATGTAGACCTTATGCATTAGGTTCCATTTAGTGAGGATGTCTCTTTCCATATCATTCATATCAGTAATAGACCGTTGCTGATTATTCTTGTGAGGAATGTTGATGTTCTCCTTTATAGCCCTGCAGATTTTTTCAAAGACCACCTGAGTGTTACACTTAACTTCCCTAAATATCCTATTATTCCTTTCTTTCCAAATGCCCCAGCAAATCATGGGGAGGGTCAAAGACCAAAGGTTCTTGATGATTTGGCATTTGGTTGGAAAATTCCATTGCTAGATAATATCCTTGATGCTCTTGTTCATAACCCAATTAACTTTCCATTTTTCCCACATTTTGCACCAAATATCCCAGGTAAAGGAGCAGTGAAAAAAGAGGTGATCAACTGATTCCCCCTCCTTCTATCATAGCTCACATCTATTAGGGAATTTGAAACCTCTTCGGATTAAATTGTTAAGAGTAAGGGTACTATTACGAGAAGCAAGCCAAAAGAAAATGTTGACTTTAGGGATCAAAATGTTGTTCCAAACTTTACTCCAAATGGGATTGTTGGTTTGAGAAAAGGTGTTTTTATAGGCTGAGGCAACCATAAATTCACCTTTAGGATCACTTTTCCAGAGGAATACATCATCATAGCCTTTGTTAGGGGAAAAGGACAAGAACTCCTTCTGGAGGGAGGAGAATCCAGAATGAATGTCATCAAGCCTAACCCACTTGTCCTCCTTCCAGTAGTCACACACCATAAGCCCAAACCTCCTTTTACACTCCTCAATAATTTGACTATTTTTTTGATCATAAAGAGCTTCATTCTTCATCCAGGGGTCTTCCCAAAACCTTATTCTATCACCTTTTCCAAGGACCCATCTAGCCCCAGCTTTTGCCACTTTTATGGATTTGATAATGCTATTCCAGATGAAGGATCCAACAAGGATATCTTCAGAGTTAAGGACCCCTTGGGTAGTCTAATTCTGAATGTATTTGTCAAACCAAATTTGATTCCAAACTTTCTTAGTATCATAGGCTCTCCATAATTGTTGAGCAAGAAGAGCTTTGTTAAAGGTTTTTAGAGCTTTAATTCCCAACCCCCCTTTGTTCTTAGGTCTACACACTTTGTCCCAAGCAACCAAGGGTATTCTCTTTTTTCATCCATTCCTGACCATAAAAATCTCTTCTGGATTCTTTCCATTGCTTCAGCAAATTTAGCCGGGATACCAAACAGGTTGAGGGCATAAACATGGAGATTTTGAAGAGTAGCTTGAAGGAGCTGCAGTTTCCCAGCCTGAGATAACATTGAGCCTTTCCATCCAGCAAGTCTTTTATTAAGTTTATCAATAAGCATATTCCAGAAGGATTTTGGGGGAGCTAACCCCAAGGGAAGACCTAGATAGGTGGAGGGGAGCATTTCCACTTTGCACCCAATAATTTTAGCAATTTTCTATTGTCTTATGACCAGAGTATTCAGGAAGTACATAGCCGATTTGTCCCAATTGACTTGCTGATCAGAAGCCAAAGCATAGGAGTTAAGAGCAGTTTTGAAGGCATCAACCTCCTTGATAGAAGAATACCCCATGAGGATAGTGTCATCAACAAATTGTTGATGAGTGCAAAAAACATTAGTGGAGGAAGGTTGAAGACCTTTGATAGTTTTTCTTTGTTTCAAATTGTGAATCAATCTACTCATACTTTCAGCCAATATGGTAAAAAGGATAGGAGATATGGGATCTCCTTGTTTGAGCCCTCTTGAAGTTTTAAAAAAATTGGTAGGAGATCCATTAATCAGAATAGAGAAAATAGGAGTGATGATCAACTCTCTGATTATTTTAGTTACCTTTTCATCAAAACCAAAAGCCCCCATGATTTTGAAGAGAACATCCCACTCCACTCTATCATAAGCCTTCGCCAAATCCAACTTTATCAAGAAACCTTCTTTTTTAGCAGCACTGAGGGAATGAATGTTCTCATGAACAAGAATAATTGAGTCCAGAATCTGCCTACCAGGAACAAAACCTTTCTGCTCCTCAGAGATGATGAAGGGAAGCGCTGCCAAAATTCTAGTGGTCATAACTTTGGATATGATTTTGTAGAAAGAGTTGCATAGGCTAATTGGCCTAAAATTTCCCATAGAGTCCACCCCAGTAACTTTGGGGATTAGGGCTATAAAAGTGGAGTTGAGTTCCTTAAGGATTCTTCTAGATCCAAAGAATTCTTTGACCACATTAACCGTGTCTTCCCCCACAATATGATAGAATTCTTGGAAGAAAAACATAGGGAAACCGTCAAGACCCGGAGCTTTATCCCCTTGAAATGAAAAGACAACTTTTTTTATTTCTCCAGCAGACGGGATAGCAGTAAGGGCCTTATTCTGATTAGGATTAATGACCTTAGGAATAATATTGACCAAATTGAGTTGGTGGGTCTGATCAATGTCCTTGTTACTAGTAAGGAGCTAATTGAAGAATCTGACAGCTTCATCCCTGATTTCGTCCTTATTAAGTAGAGTGTTGTTTTCAACAATCAGTCTTGTGATTCTATTCATTGCCTTGTGTTTTAGAGAAGTCATATGGAAAAATTTAGTGTTTCTGTCCCCTGCCTTCAACCATATAGCCCTAGATCTCTACCTCCAATAGATTTCTTCCCTAGAAGTAATGTTGTGGATTTTGACTAGAACCATGGATTTGGAAAACTTTTTGTAGCCTTCTTTCTATATTGAATTTTGAATCTGGTCCAGTTCCTCCTTTAGTTTTTTCTTTGAATCAAAGATATCACCAAACACCTTCTTGTTCCAAGTCTTAATGTTGGTTTTGATGTTTTAAAGTTTTTTGGCAACTTTATACATGGTAGTTCCATTAATATCAAGATTCCACCAGTTAGCAATAGATTTTTCAAGATTAGGGTGGGAGGTCCACATCTTTTCGAACTGAAAAGGGAATCTCTGATTATTCTTAAAATTCTCAGCAACAAAAGAGATGGGGTAATGGTCTGACCCAATTCTATTAATAACGGAAAGGGAGCATCTATGAGAAAGAATCCAATCATTAGTAAGAAGGGATCTATCAAGTCTTACCTGGATGAGATCTTCACCATCCCTTCGGTTAGACCAAGTGTAGGAAGCCCCGTTGAGATCCATATCAATGAGAACATTGTCATTAATAAAGTCCATCAGGTCAGATCTACTGTCTGGTTGAGCTTGAATACCTCCAAATTTTTCAATGTCTTGCAAATGAGTATTGAAATCTCCCATCACAACCCAGCAGTTCAAAGGGAAGGAATTTCTTTTATGCTGAATTTTATTCCAGAATTTACTTCTAGCGGATTTGGAGTTAGGGGCATAGATATTAGTGATAATGAATTCCTTACCATCAATGATGCTTTTAGCTTTTAGGGATAAAATATTTCCATCAACATCAATCATATCTCTAGAGGTTGTGCTTTTATTCCAGAATATAGCAACCCCTCCAGAGGCTCCATTCGAGCTACTGCCACAAGCCCCTCCATTTTTGAAAAACTTTAATTTCTCCACTTTCTCTTTACTCATTTTGGTTTCCTGAACCAGGATAATATCTGGATTTTGATCTTAAATGAGGCTCCTTAATATATCCTGTTTATTGAGACCATTAAGGCCTCTGATGTTCCAAGATATTACCTTCATTTGGAAGCCTGAGGGCAAGATTCCTTGATAGTTCGTTGCCTTCCATCAGCTATGTTTTTCTTACTCTCCTGGTCCCTATGCCATTTCATAGATTTGTGTCTTGGTGGGGATCTTGAAGCCCCAAAATCAGCCTTGGATCTGGTTTTGGTTTTTACTCCATTAAGGCCTCCTACCTTCTTGGTTTTAATTTTCTTTCCATTTCCTATTGTGTTTTCTTTGTGTTCTACTCTAGACTCATCTTGCATATTTCTCCATAGGTCTTCTCTTTTATGGGATGAGGTAGTCATATCAACTCCTATGTTCTGGAATAAGGCATTTAAGTTTGCATGGGGTGACCCAAACTTGTTACTCCTTCCTAGTTTTATTTCATGTTCTTGAAACTCCTCCTCTAAACAGTGTTCATCTTTTTTTGAAGGTTCCTGAAAAGCCTCAGGATGAGAATCGGTGATATTCTCAATCTTAGTATCTTCAAGTGTCTCTTCACTGATTTCATTCTCCTTTTCCTGTGTCTGTAGAGCCTCAAAGGTGTTGCCTATTTTAATCTCAAACTCCCTAGTTTCATTCTTTTTATTCCCCTTCAAAGGGGGGTTCTTAAGAGGTTCAGTGCTATCTGCTTCCAGATGTTCAGATATATTAACCGAGTTTCCACTTTTTTCTTCTAACTTGTTACAGTCTTTGTTATTATTTTTTTCTTTCCAAACCTGTTTATGAATATTTGTCATCACAGGTTTTTTAGGGTTGTTGGAGCAAGCCTTAGCCCAGTGACCTGCTTTTTTGCAAGAGAAGCAAACAAAGGGGAGAGATTCAAATTCTATGGATTGTTCTCATAACCCAAGTTTGGAATTTATGTCAGTAGAGCTTGGGAGGTCCATATTCTGTGATATGTTGATGCAGATTCGCGCATACACCAATCTCTTGCGAGCTATTGTCATTAGGTCTATCGCAACAAGCTCCCCAAAGGAGTTAGCGATTCCTAAGAAAACATCCTCCACCTAGTATTCCAACAGCAACCCAGGCAACCTAACCCACACCTGAGCAGATTCAAAGAAAGAATCATTGAGTTCCATGTTAGGAGACCATTTTCTAACAGAAAGAGAGGATTTTCCAAACATCCAGGGGCCACCACTTAAAGCAACTTCCATATCTTCCTCGCATGAGAAATAAAAAACAAAAAAGCCTCTAGACAAGGTAGAGACATCAACCTGTCCTTTCATTCTCCATTTTCTCTTAACAAAGGACCTAACATCCTCAATATTAGGTCAAGGTCCGACAAATTTCCCCACCAAAGAGAAAGACATTAAAGAGATGCTATGATCAATAAATATATCAGGGATCTCAATTGCAAGTTTACCTATTCTATTATTTGATATATCCTTCACAAAGGGGAAAGACAATTTACTAGTCGGTTTACTAGATACTTGTCTTGCAAAGAGACTATTCTAGGGTTTAGGTATTCCCCTCTCCTTGATATTTTCTGAGTTAAACTTCACTGCCTCAGGGCTTGAATCTTGAGAATCTTTTGAGTTTCCAGGATCAGGAGGAGGGTCTCATATTCGTGGGTCCCCATCCTACCTTCCATCCTCATCATCAGATGCTTGTCCTTGAGCTGCAGTGGATCCAGAACCAGAGGATCCAACATCACTGTTCCCTCCATTTCTCGATTTCAAATTTCCCACTGCAAACATTGTTCCCTCCATCACTTCGCAAAGCATGGTTGGCAAAGCATGGTATGTGTTGTGGATGTTATTGTCTTTCTATTTCATGCATTAATCTTTACCGGTACTATAATTAACTAATAAAACTGTCTACCGGCATAAAAGTTTAGTTTACTAGTATTAAGCATTAAAGTTGGTTAAGTTGTTTTGGTTTGAATTTATTTGACAACTGATTCACCCCCCCCCTCTCAGTTGTCTCCGGGACCTAACATGATTAACATTTGTGCCTCAATTTGTTCTTCCCTAATGCTAGTAAATTTCCTACCTACTAAACTTAATGAGAGGTCCAAGGTATGTATCATCTCCCCATATTTTGATGGTTGATCAAAATGTTGGAAACAACAATGCAGGAAAACTAAGAGGGGGGGGTGAATCAGTTTTCAATAAAATTAGATAATTTAACCTCAACTTCAGATCTGATCAAGAACAACAATAACAAAGATAAACACCACATCAACAACACATAATACAGATCAACAAGACCTTGTTGTTCTCTAACAATTACAACAGTTAAATCCCCTAATCGGGTAAGCTTTAACAAGCTTTGTGCTATCTAAATCCTCTAACTAGGTGATCCATTAGCTTGGATTTCAAATCCTCTACCGAGGTTACTCCTAAGAGGGTATTTCTCTTTACAGGGTATTATAGTCAATCCCTTAACTGGCTGGTCCTTAACCGGATCTGTTCTTAACAGAATTTTTTTGTAGAGCTTCTAACAAGGCTTTTCTCCTACTAGGGAAAACTTCAGAAGAGTTCAAAATACTTGTGAGTATTCATCCCCACCTTGTTTTTTCCCATTTAGCTTTCCATGTCAAAAATCGTTGTGTCAAGTGGTTAATGATTTTGTGTATGTTTTTTATATGGTTGATATATTTAACTGGTAAAAACACTAAGACATGTTTAGATGACCAGAAGTGATTTGAAATGTGCTATTACTAATGGTAGTAAAGTGTTTTGATGTTTTGGATAAAAGATTTCTAAGTTACAGATCTATTTACACTGTTATATTGATATCTTAGTCAACCGATAAGCTTAACAATGCAATAACAGTTTATGGTTCAGTATCTAAACCAGTTAGTTTTAGAATTTGTTTATGAGTTGGGTTTAAGTTTGGTGAAAGTTTTTTTTTTTTCTATCTACTGATTCACCCCCCTTCTCTCAGTAGTTGACTAGATCATTATTGATTCATCATATCATCAATTGGTATAAGAGCATCTTACGCCCTCTTGTGTTTAATCCTAACAAGTTGAGGTAAAGATCTAGGAAAACATGATGAAGAAAGAAGGTCTGAAATTCAATAGGAAAACTACAGAATTTGGAGTGATAGGATGAAGATCTATATCAAGAGCTTAGGAAGTCAATATTGGGAACATGTTGTTACTAAAAATAACTTGCCTAGTGGGATTTTGTCAGATGATCAAAAGGAGCAACAGGAGAATAATCAAGCATTGTAGGCCATTATTAGTTCCTTGTCTGATTCAGAGTATGTTGGTGTCCATGGATTAGAGACTACTTTTTGAAGCGTGGAATAAACTTGAAGATATTTACAGTGATGATGAGCATGTGAAGATTGTCGAAGAAGAGAGTCTGAGAGGTAAATTTGATGACATATGGATGGATCAAGGTGAGAACATTCAATAGTACGGTCAGAGGCTCGGGGAGATAGTCGGTCAGATCGAAAGTGTTAGTGGTACAGTGGAGGATACCACAATGGTTAGCAAGGTGTTGAGAATCCTTCTACCAGTCTACGCTATTTGAGTTGAAGCTATTCAAGAGCTCAAATCTATTGATAAATCAAAGGTAATTCTTGACTCCATCATTGGTAAATTAACTTCATTTGAGTTAAATGGTTATGATGGAAGTATTCAAAAATCTGAATATGCATTTAGAGCTTCAGTTTCTAACCCACTAGTAAGGAAAAGGAGAGAAGCTAGTTATAGTCATGAGTCCAGATTCAAAAGAGAAGTTGATGATGAAGACAGTCTGATTGAGCTTGAAGCATTGTTGGCCAAAAGGTTACCCAGAGGTACCGGTAAGTACAAAGGTAAATTACCGTTGAAGTGTTTTGCATGTATCTGGATTGGACATATTGCAGCTAATTGTCCTAATGGAGACAATGAGCAAAATCAAGGGAAGTATAAGAAGTACAAAGGCAAAGGTAAAAGAGATTGTCTCATTGTAATGGATGTAGGAATAATAGATGAGGAGTCTGAAGAAGATGCAAATGAGGATATTGTCTTTGTTTCAATTAAAGAAGAGACATTAGATCAGAAGGCATTAGTCTCTCGCATGGATAGTTATGATGATTGGATTATAGACAGTGGTTGTTCACATCACATGACTAGTGACTAAAGTAAGTTTCTTACTTTGAAGGAATTTGATGGAGGTGTTGTGAGATTTGGAAATGATTCACCATGTATGGTAAGAGGAAAGGGAAGCATCTCTTTGAATGGAAAGAGCAGTGCAGATGATGTTTACCGAGTCAAAGGATTGAAACATAATCTTTTGAGTGTTGGTAAACTCAATGACAACGGTTATCCACTAGAATTCAAGAATGGGATGTGCAAAATCTATGGAAGCAAAGGTAAACTAATTGCAACCGGCAAGCAGAAAAAAGGTAACTTGTTTCACCTAAATTCTAAATTCAATAGCTGCTTAATTGCAAAAGTAGATGATTGTTGGCTTTGGCATCGAAGATTTTGTCATGCAAATTTTGATAACATTGTAAAAGTCAGTAAGTCCAAATTGGTAAGAGGTTTGCCACAGTTGGACAAACCGGTGAATGATCTATGTAAGGAATGTCAATTAGGAAAGATGACATCCTTAACCTTTAAGAGAAAATATTTCTCAGTAGAACATTTGCTAGATTTTGTTCATACAGACTGCTGTGAACCAATAAGACTAGGAGTATTCAAGGTGATTGGTATTTTATGATCTTCACTGATGATTTCTCAAGAATGATGTGGGTCACATTCTTGAAGGACAAAACAAAAGCCTTTAGATAGTTTAAGGCATTCAGAGCCTTAGTTGAAAAAGAAAGTGGTAAGAAGATTAAGTACTTAAGAACTGATCAAGGTGGTGAATTTACTTCAGAGGAATTCAATAAATATTATGAGGACAATGGAATAAAGAAGTAGCTTTCTGCATCGAGGACACCACAACAAAATGGTATTGCAGAGAGAAACAACTAGTTAGTTGTTGAAGCTGCTAGGACTATGCTAATATAAGGAGGTGTAGCTAAGACATTCGGGAGAGAAGTTGTCACTACAACTGTCTACACAATGAACTAGATACTGATTAAAAGAGGTAAGGATAAAAATCCTTATGAATAATGGTATGGTAGATCACCTAATGTTAGTTACTTTAAGATTTTTGATAGTAAATGTTTTATCAAAAGAGGTGACTATGTTGGTAAGTTTGATGCTAAGAGTGATGAAGGCATATTTCTTGGTTACTCCACCAAGAGAAAAGCATAAAAATGTTACAACAACCAGACAAATAAGATAATTGAAAGTGTTAATGTCCCTTACATTCTGATTTTGGAACCAGAACTCATGAAGCCAGAAGTTGGTGAAATGAATACTGCATCACTAGTTCAACGGGAACAAGTAGATTCGACAAAGGATGAGGAAAGTGAAAAAGAAGAAGAATCTGAAGACCACAATCATGTTATTCCAAGGTATGTTAGACTCAATCATAATCCTGATCAGATTATTGGAGATAAAGATGTTAGTGTATTAACCAGAAGAAGAATAAGAGAGAATTCTTTTATGATCTCTACTACTGAACCTAGAATAGCAAAGGAAGCTTTTGGAGATGATCACTGGATCAAAGCAATGGAAGAAGAACTTGACTAGATTGAGAAGAACAATACTTGGACACTTGTACCTAGACCGGTGAATAAAAATGTAATAGGTCCTAAATGGGCATTCAGGAATAAACTGAATGAAGATGGAGTGGTAGTCAGAAATAAAGTCAAACTGGTATGTAAAGGTTATGCACAAGAAGAAGGTGAATACTATGGTGAGACATTTGCACCAGTTGCAAGATTTGAAGGTGTTAGGACTCTATTTGCATTTGTAGCATATAGAGGATTCAAAGTATATTAGATGGATGTGAAGTCAACATTTTAAAATGGAATATTGGAAGATGAAGTTTATATTCAACATCCAGATGGTTATGCTTTGACTAAAGAAAAGGATATGGTGTGAAAACTACACAAGGCACTATATGGACTGAAGAAAGCACCAAGAGCATGGTATGAAAGACTACATTCATACTTGGTGAAGATAGGTTTTCAGAGAACTAGTGAAGACAACAATATATATCTCAAGACTGAAGGAGATAAGATACCAGTTAGTGAGGTATTTGTGGATGATATGATTTTTGGAGGCATTGATGACATGTGTGATGACTTTTCTAATGAGATGAAAAGTGAATTTGAAATATCTTTGGTAGGAGAGATAAAATTCTTTATAGGTTTGCAAATTCAATAAATGAAGAATGGTATTTTTATCACACAACCCAAATATGTGAAAGAGGTATTGAAGACTTTTGGAATGGAAGATTGTAAACCAGTTGGGAAACCAATGGTTACATGTTGTAAACTGTCTAAGGAGGATGATTTTGTGTCATTTGATGAAAAGGAGTATAGGTCGATGATAGGGAAACTACATTATGTTGTTCACAACAGACTGAATGTTGCTCATGCAGTTGGTTTAGTTGCTAGATTTCAAAAGAGACCGAGGAGACACACATGGTAGCAACTAAAAGGATATTCAGATATTTGAAAGGTACAATTGATTATAGATTATGGTATCCATATGATGGAGACTTTGATTTAAAAGTCTATACAGATGCAAACTGGGCAGGAAATGTTGATGATAGGAAGAGCACAACCAGAGGTGCATTATTTCTTGGAGGAAGGCTTGTATCTTGGAGTAGAAAAAAGAAGAGTTGCATATCACAGTCAACTACTGAAGCTAAATATGTTGCAGCATACATGAATTGCACTTAGGCAATCTGGATGAAACACATTCTAGAAGGTTTTAAGTTGAAGATTACAAAACTGGTAAGGATTTTCTATGATAACACTAGTACAATAAATATTTCAAAAAACCTGGTGTTGCATGCAAGAACCAAGCATATTGAGTTAAAGTATCATTTCTTGAGAGATAAAGTGAAGAGTAAAGACGTGTCACTGGAGCATGTTTCTTCTAAACAATGACTTTCAGATATCTTTACTAAACCTCTACCTAAGGTGACATTTGAGTATCTTATAGGTAAGCTAGGGGTTGTACCCCTACATGAAGTTCATTGAGCAGATGTGGAAGACAATAGTCCTAGAGTTTATCGAAGATCTTGAAGAAGGATTGGTGTTGAGCGGGGCTACTCCATAGAGGGAGAAACTAGTTGCAGAATAGTGAAGTATGGCACTGTATGATTTACTTTCACTTTGGCATTGTTGTCAAAGGGGGAGAAGAATTGTATGATTGAAGAGGAGATAAGTTGTAGCCAATTACAAGTTGAAGACATGGAGATACAGTTGAAGGAGAGTACATGGAAAATGTAAACCAGGATTCTTATACCTATGTATGTGCATTACTTTCAATCATCACAAACAGGTGGTATTGATTTTTGTATTGTCATCAATTCCAAAGGGGGATATTGTTGGCATTGCATGAAGATTGCATTAATGAAGTATAGTTTTGTCATTGATGTAAATGGTAACTGTTAATGGAGCTGTAGTGTAGCCGATAGTGATGTAGTTTTGCAACCAGTAGTGAAGTAGTTGGAAACTGTTATTGGCATTTCAGGCAGAGTGATCAACTGGTAACCCTAACCTATTGATAAGTTGAACCAACTAATGGAGCTTGGAGAATTGGTTATGATGATCTATGATTGAATGGTGATCGGAGATGATTATGCCACATATGCATGTTGCACGTGATGAGTTTGAAAATGAATTTAGTGCGTGAAGATAACTATTTATCTCGAGAATGAGCAAGTTCTCAGCATGAAGTGGAAACTATGTGATGAGTTATAGGATTTGATGAGAAGTGATCAAGGAGCGGTCGTGGTTGTCTTGGACAATGTGCAAATGATTTCTATGTAATCTATTGGTCATGTTTGAATCGATATGTTTGTAATCTCTATGAGATCTTAGGTTTCGTGATGTGTTATCGACCTATTATATTTGCTTATAAAGTCGATGAGTTATTTTGTAATAGTGCTAGAAATTTTGGTTATGTGTGTTAGTCTGATTGTTACCAAACTAGAAGGAATATCTGTATAATGTTTTGAAGGCAGATGGGAGCTTAAAAGGATCTAATCAAGCAAAGCACTGCTATTACTAGATCAACAAGACCCTGTTGTTCTCTAACAATTACAATAGTTAAATCCCCTAATCGGGTAATCTTTAATAGGATTTGTGTTATCTAAATCCTCTAACTAGGTGATCCATTAGCTTGGATTTCAAATCCTCCAGAGACGTTACTCCTAAGAGGGTATTTCTCTTAATAGGGTATTATAGTTAATCCCTTAACCAGGTGGTCCTTAACCAGATTTATTCTTAACATGCCATTTTTGTAAAGCTTCTAACAAGGCTTGGCTCCTAATAGGGCTAACTTCACAAGAATTCAGAATACTTGTGGGTATTCATCCCCACTGTGGTTATTCCCATTTGGGTTTGCACATCAAAAATCAATGTGTCAAGTGGTGAATGATTTTGTGTATGTTTTTTATATGGTTAATATGTTTAACTGGTAAAACCACTAAGACATGTTTAGATGAACGAAAGTGATCTAAAATGTGCTATTACTAATAGTAGTAAAGTTTTTTGATGTTTTGGATAAAAGGTATCTAAGTTATAGATCTGTTTACACTATTATATTGATATCTTAGTTAATCGGTAAGCTTGACAATGTAGTAACAATTCATGGTTCAGTATATAAACCAATTAGTTTTAGAAGTTGTTTGTGAGTTGGGTTTAAGTTTGGTGAAAGTTTACTTTGTTTTCTATCTACTGATTCACCCCCCTCTCAGTAGTTAGCCAGATCATTATTGATTCATCATATCATTAAATTTCTCCACAACAACCACAACACCTCAAATCACTAAAATCATCACCATCTTCCTTTCAAAGCTCAAGAACACTAACATAGAAAAATAAAATATATGCTTGTGAAGTTTCAAATCATGAACCACTCAAACTAAGGACACACATGAATGTCCCAAACACTCTCAAACATCTGCACACCATAATGAATTAATTTCAAAGAAATGCAAACTAGAAATCACAACTCTACAATACAAAACCAACAAAAAAACTAGTCACCACACCAATCACATAACTCGATGAAATCACCTTCCAGAACATAGAATCTAATGCTGAAACAACTGAAGATACTAATCTTTGAATCCATAAATCCACATCATCATATCTGCAATAAATCAACTAAACCAACTCTCTACAACACCGAAGCACAAGAACATAGGAATATGTTGACACCAATGACAACAACCCATTCCAATAACTCTAATATAATGGAAACTTCCTCACTCACTCCCTACATTGTGCATGATGTGGAATGTGTTGGATTCGGGGATCACTAAGAGGGTGGGGTGAATCAGTGATCTACCAGTTAATAAATTTTCAAACTTAACTTTAAACCACCAGAAGCATACAAATGAAACAAAAATGCAGAAACATAGAACAAATAACCATAAAATAATAACACTAGATTTTTATGGAGAAACCCAAATAGGAAAAACCATGGTGTAGTTTGAAACCACAATATTATTCCACTATGGCTAGTGGCAAAACACTATTACAATATGGGGAACTCACAAGCATTCAGGCACATTGCCTAGAGCTCACTACTCAAATACAATAAGGGCTACAACCCCAAAAGGCTCACTACCTTACTGATTAGTTACAATGATGAATTACAACAAAATGAACTCTGAAATAACATCTACAATTCTTGGATGAGTTCTGGTTGAGTGACAAATATACTGACTGGGTCACCTCTGCTGATCTGCTCTGTTTTGTTATGTTCACTATCTTAGACAGCTATCGGATCAAGAATATGCATGTGGAACTTCACCAAAATGGATTATCAATCACCACTCACTCACATAAAATTATATCATTCATAAAAAAGATCATCTAAAGTGGTCTTATATATCCACAATCACAAAATAGGTCATTTACCATGTCAGCCTACTAGTGTAACGTGTAGTCACATGTCAGCTTCAACGGATCAAAAAGGATAAATGCAGATCACCAAAACAATAATAAAATGATGTTTCAATGTCATCCCAATCAATCCAAACATGATTCAATACACCACAATCATTGGAAAGCTTTCGAATGCAAAACTGCTCTATTCTTCCTGTAATACTGGTTAACTGGCTATCGGTTGACATCCGCTTTCGGTTAAGAAGAATTATGGCTACCAGATCGAATCTCCATGAAGAGTTGACATCAATGACAACCCTAAACCAATAATAAACCATCAGAAGCCACCAAATGAGTGTCAATTTCTAACAATCCCCCCTTTGACATTGATGGCAACATTCATGAAAAATGGCTAAGTGTTGAGCACTACACACTGGATCAAAATAATTTCTAAGGCTCGCCCTTAGACAAAGAATTCCACTCTTCAATACTATACATTTTTCACTATTTCTCTCCCCCTTTGACAACAATGCCAAAGATAGGGTGTTGTCCAAAACTTATATATAGAGATACTTACCAGATATTTTACAAATACTTGAAGATGTCAGCAAAAATGTTCTTCAACGATCCTAGGTGAGTATCCCACCCACTCTTCAAGTTATTCAAAATAGTAATAAATGCACTAAATACAGTAGCATGAATCACTACCTCCTTCATATCAGATGACACAGGTTGTGCCATAGCCTTCATGCAATCTACCTTATTACTTAGCATGGTGTCCAACTAAGGGGCAATTAAGTTCTAGAGTTCACCTACCCCCCTCAAAATTCTATCCTTCTCTGCATTGAGCCTTGAGATCTGATCATTTAGAACCAAAATTTGTCCTTCAACACTATTGGTTGGAGCGACATTGAGATAAAAGGACTGAGAAATACTAGCAAGCTTGACCTGACAAACAATTATTTGCTTGTCTATATCTATAGTGAGTTTAAGAAAAAATAAACAAGACTTATACAATTTTCCACCTTTCATCAAGGCATTTGAGATAACCTGCAGACCTTTATTTAATCTCACCCTATCATCCTCAATCATCTTCTGGAATGTTTGCATCCTAACATCCTTAAATCTATCCAAAACTCTCTTAGTAGCAGACTTCTCTAAAGAATCAAAACTGGTATTTACACTATTAACCAATTGCAACAATTTACCGAACGGGCTAGCATTGGAATATAACTATACATTCAGAGCCACCTTCTACAAAACATCTATCGACATCAAAATAAGCTTCTTATCTTCAGATTCATACTTCACTAGATCTTGGCTAGCCTGAGCTTGAACAACAACTGTGAGCATGATCTTTTCAGAAGGAGAGATCTGTCCAAGGTTGGCAGGACCATCAAGATTGATAGGGATCTGAGGTAGGGTGGTAGCAACCTGAGGAGTAACAATTGTTGGATCAACTACTCATTTTTCCTTGTCTAACTCTACAACCTTTGCCTCTGCACTCTCAACATCCTTTTTCTCTGCTTCATCCCCTTTATCCTGTGCACCAGTGTTGCCACTTGGTGCAGTGTCATCCTTTTGGATCTCAGGGGTTGTTGAACTATCGATCACCGAAGGGGTATCACTAGTCTCAGCATCAAGTGTTGTGTTAGCTTGATCTTCTGGATGTCCCTCAGTCTAAGTTTCACCCTTTTGATAATCGAAAACACCTTGTTTTTCTTCCGGCTGAGAGGACTTGAATGCATCTTTATACAAAGGATCATTTGCAATTATCCTTCTCCATATGTCCTTTGTCTCCTTCCTTACCTCTTCCACCTTCCCAATCATTAACCTATTTACCCTGTTCTTGCTTCTAAACTCTTTCTTGTTAGCCTCTTCAATAAGTCTTTTGACTTCTTCATTGGTAATACAAGTGCAAACATTCACTAGTAGAAATATGACCAATAAATGACCAAGTGACTAAAATTTTTCGTCACAATAGGTAAAAATGACCAAATTTTAGTCATTTTTTGCAACACAACTATAAATGACTAAATAAATGACTAATTTGGTCATCGGGTAAGAAAACACAACTATAAATGACTAAATAAATGACTAATTTGGTCATTAGGTAAGAAACACAACTAAATTATTAGTCACATAAATAAAAATGACTAAATAAATGACTACTAGTACTCCTCTATACTATTAGTCATGAGGTATCCCTCATTTGATAACACGTTTATTGGGAAACAAGGTGAAACTACTAAGATAACATCTGTTACAAGTATATGCAAATCTAAAATTTAAATTTTCTTATCAAATGATTACCACATGATCAAAAGGGCCCCAATACTTGTGCAGTTGATGTGACATCACATGATTGGTTACTTTTCACAACAAATGGTAGTATATTTCATTCAATTATTAATTGGTATTTATCATCAACAATAACAACTTTAAAGTCACAACTATTGAACATTAAATCAACAATTTCTATCACAAGACTTGGAACGCGCTCAACTACTTTGCACTTTCCCCTATTTAGCTTTTATTTGAAAATGAAAAAGCATTGCTTTAAAACTAGGTACTTTATATTCTATGTGCATTTATACATAACTTTTGATTTATAATAGATATATTTTTTTAAATGACTGATTGTAATATTTTTGTTTTCAAATTACTAATTATTTTAAATATTAATTTTATTTATAAATAAAAAATAATTATATTAGCATATGTATTATATTTTATTTTATTTTTATTTTCATTAAAAATATAATAAGAATAAAAGTAATGGTTACATTTCACCACTACTACATAAAAAGGAGGTTTAAGACAATTTTTAAAGACAATAAATATTTTCTTAAACATTTAAATTATTATTTAAATTCTCTTAAATTAAAAATTAAAAGCATTTTGATTTCCTTAAATAAAAAATAAAGATAGAAAAACTTGCATTTGAGCATATTGAGCTGCTAAGGGCAAATGAATGGCGCAAAGTGGATTTTTGTCTGCATTAAGGACTATCTACAAAAAAACATTTTAGCATATCAAGCAGCAAATGAATGGCGAGAAGTTTATCTGCATTACATGGTTCTCTAAAAAGACATTTTTGCATCTTCAGGTGGTAGCTTATTCAGATAATATTTGCTTTCATCTCGTTCCTACCATTGTCTCTGGCTGCTACAAGGGCTGTGGGTATGTATTCATCTTGCTTCTAACATTAAATGTACTATTTTCTCCTAGTTTTGTATTGTTTAGTTTTGAAGCAATAGTCAAAACAAGGGTAGTGTTCCTATTGATAAATATAGAGATGCATTCATATATAGTCAACTGATTTTGCATGATGATCAAAATATTGATTAGATTCCAAGAGCTCAGATGTTGGATAGAAATTATTTCATGCCAAGAGCGACTCCCAAATGTTCCAAAAATGAAATTTCTGGGATGCAAATTGCTACTAATATATAGGCATATCTATAAAGTATCTTTTTTCAGGTCAAATTTGCTTTTAAGTGTCCAAAATTGCTCACATCTTTTGAGGTCTGCACCCATTTCCCATGGTTGTCCTAACTTTTGATAGGGATTTTGCTTTGATAGTGCTTCTATATTACTGTTTTAGGCCATTTACTTGTCCTTCTTCACTATAGGTTCAATTTTTTATTCCATAAAAAATTAAAAAATAAGTTTTTAAAATTTGTATTTTTTAATTTAAACATTGACTTAAACATGAATAAAAAGTATAAATATTATTTTATTTATATTAAATTTTTATAAAAAATAATATCTAACTATAATAAATTTAAATTTAGGATAAATTATTGATATTTATAAAATATTAAATTTATATAAGGTGAATTTAATGTCGATTTTTTATTTGAATTTTTTACCCTTGTGAAATTTCATCCAAATTTTATAGTTGTTGAACTCGAATTCGAATTCGAACCTTGTGACTTAGTATAAAAATTTGCTGGACTCAATCGAGGATCCAACATATTTTTGATTGAGTTCGGCAAATTTTTTATTTTATTTATTTAAATCAATAATCATAGGCGATTTTCCAAGTTCTCCATTTCATTTTTATCAAATAGATCTAATACTGTTTTATTTGATGAGAACATGATCTTATTGAGAAAGTTTTAGAAGTTTTAATCAATAAAAGATGTCTATTTAATTTCAAATACTTTTGGCCTATTACATAATGTCTCAGCAAATTAAAATTCCTCTTTTATTTTGAGTGAAAATATTAAAAGTCGTGATGAAACCAAGTCAAAAGACTTCATGTTTCAACGTAAAAAATTAAAGCTAACGTTCAAGGGAAAAAATCAAAGCTAAATCAAAATTATGTTTCAACGATGGAGGGAAAAATTCAAAGCTAAATCAAGACTAAAAGTATAGTCATGTTGTTGCAAGGGTTTTCTTTGTATCCATGAAGAGTTTTTCTTCCCCTTGCTCTTTCACCGTGAATGTGGAGATCTTTCATGCAACTCCATCTTTTCTATAATGTTGTTTGGCTATGTACTCTTTAACTATTTTTGGGTTCTAAGTGAAGTTTGCACTATTAGTAATTCTTTACAAGTGATATGAAGGCAATCTAAAATGGAGGTGGAAAATATGAGTCTTTCTCTTGGTTTGTGTGGGCTTTTGCATTCCAAAGCCCTTGACTTGGGAAGGAGGTAAAGGGATCGACACTGGGGGATTGAGCAGAGGTAGTTTTCCTAAAGGTTTTGTTTTTGGAACTGCTTCCTCTGCTTACCAAGTTGGAGGGGCTGCCAATTTTGAGGGACGTGGGCCCAACATTTGGGATACATTTGTACGTACACCAGGTATGTTTTGGCCTTGGCTCTGCTCTAAAATGTTATGTTTTTCCTTTTTCTTGCAGATTGTTTCTTGTCTTGTTGGTTTGAGTATTTTGAGATTGGCCTTAATCCCTAGATTTCCTCCCAAAATTTTTATCATTATCCCATCATCACCCATACCCTTAGATTGGCCTTAATCCCTAGATTTCCCCTTGAAAATTTTATTCTTGTATCTATACAATTTTTACACATTGATTTTCACTTGTTTATATAGTTAAATTAAAGGCATTCAATGTGCATTAATTCATATGAGAGGAACAACAGACAATCCTATGCTATTATTGTCATAAAATAATTATGATAACTTCCCTCTTCCCTCTTGACTATAGGTTATAGATAATCACTCTAAATGCCTTTCAAGTGCTATCTCTGATCTTGTTGTGATTGTTATAACCTAGGATTGCATTCCTTGAAAATGATGGCTGCTATATTGCTCTGTAAACCTGCCTTTGGGATTGTTTCATTGTCATACAACACTTGAGGCTCTTCTTTCATACACTGTTCTTTGATCCCTGCCTTCCATTTTTTCTGAGTCTTCCATTGTCCTATGAACTATTCTTGACCAATGTGATTATGACCTCTATGTTGAGAGTGATTTTTAAGACACTTAAAACCCCTAACAATGCTCTCTTTGTAATAGAGGACTATTTATTGGTGTCTTCATTATCTTTAAGACTGAGAACACTAGTTTGAAAATACATGTCTCTTTTTTCAACACTGAAGTGCATTGTTTTGGGCCTGTTAAATGTTCTTGTATGACTGTGATTATGTGCAACATATAGCATGGAGGCCTTTTAACCTTCACTATCTACCAAACTTCATGCCTTTTGGATTCTTAGAAATCACTGTGAATATCTTTTCTGTCAAAGGTTGTCAGTTTTAGGATTAACTGTTCTTGCTTTTGATAGATACATGTTCACTGTATCAATGCCTCCTTTATGTTCTCTTAGTAACATGCCTTGAGATATTCTTTTTTGTGCCCTTTTGATAGAACTAACACCTTTGATCACTGTCACTACCCAAACTTTTGTCTAAGGCTGCTAATCAAGGGTTTTGTGACTATGAACTTGCATCTCCTTTGCTGGTAAAAATTGCTAGAAGTGTTATAATGATTGTTATTAAATCTCTCATGTTGTATCTTGTTTTACAACCCCAAGGACTATAGTTTTGGAATTTATATGCCTTTGATAGCATGATATCTCTGTGTCTTTTGAGATTGTGAGGGTTCTTTTTTGTCTTGAATAGGCTTCATCGAACATTGTGACTGCACTCTTTAATTTATTTACCGTGGCTTAGGTCTATGTATGCTCTCATTATTTCTATTAGACTTGACCTAATTTACTGACTCTGTTTTCTAAGAAATCGTTTCTCTTCTATGACTTGGCTCTTTCTTGGGTCCTTTCATTGTGCTTGTCTGTCTTTAGCATGTGTTTTGATCTTCAATGATCTCTGCCAAGGCAATGTATTGTTCCTTCACTTACCACTGATCTACTATGCATTAAAAGTTGTTATAGTGCATTCTATGTGATAAAAATTTTAATTGATTGAAGGATGTCTTTATGCTCTGATTCAAGATGCCCCTATGTAGTGCATAGATACCACAAACTTTTTACCTATCACAATCATTTATTTTTCTTTAATGGGTGCCTCCATGAATGTTCTTGATGTTTCATTATTGATTTTGACTATTTAAAAAACCTTATTCACTATTATTTGTCACTTCTTTGCTATTTTTGTGATCACTATCTTAATGGATATTGTTGCTTTGACTTAGGCTTAGGGCTTCTCTTAGTGTTTGGACTGTGTTAGTAGTGTTCATATGCTCAATCCTTCTATGATGGCCCTCCTCAATTAGTCATACCTTGAACCTTTGATACTGCTCTTTACCCCTAACTGTTCATGGTTGCTAGTTGTGATCTCTGATTTGACTTACTGAGTTATCCTCTCTGATATTTGATGAACTGTTATGATAATCGATATATTCTTTTCTATCCATACTTCAAACAAGTTTTTCTCACTGTGTATGTCCACTTGGAGGATTTTCATTCTTCATAGCTCTAAGTCTTATCATTTCTGGTGTATGTAGACTACTTAATGTGCATGTGATTGTAGATGCTTCATAACCCTATCAATTATTACTATTCTTTTCTCTCTTTATCTCTAGGGTATGTACATGTGCTTGGACTAATATAAGGGGCTATTAATACCTCTTTCAAAACTTCATGATCTCTCACTCTTGATTGCAACAAATGAACTAATTCACTGTCTTAATCTTGCTCTTTTCTATTGCTCACTAACCCTTGATATCCACTATTCCCAGTCATGAGAATATTCTATTTCTTCTTTGACAATGAAATCAATATGTCTTCATATTGTTGTTTGTGACTTATCTTCATCATTGATGGTGGATATAGATATGCATTCATGGTTCTGTGATAAAGATCATTGTCACTGCTCCTCATGTTATCTCAGTAACATGCCTTTGAACTGTGATGACTATCTCTGCCAAGTTGCACAGGCTACTCATACTATGACTGTATCTCTGTTCAAAATGAAGATTGATTTCAAGATCATCTTGTATAGTCAATATGCATAACTATACCTGTTACCTATTTTTTTACCTCAAGGCCAAAAATAGCCACTTGCCAAAAGAGTCAAAAATTTTAAATCAAAGTCTTGGTTTGATGGGATAAGTGTAAAGTATTAATTTTCTCATTGTTTTTCAGTCAAGAATAGAAAAAATTAAGGTTGACATGATAAATAAGGACAAATTGAAATTCACTTATTGCATGGTGAAAATCATTACATGGGGGAAATTAAGGAGAGTTAAAACTCATAAAGTCAAGCTTCACATAACATTTAGTTAGAAAGTGAAGCAAAATCTACCACACACACTAAAATTTGCATGAGTCAGCACTCCAAGTTACATTTCCAGAATAGAAGCCATGTCTTTCAGCTCGAATGTGGAGTTAGGTCAAGTTTAGGGGTTTTTTATGTTTGGTTTTCCTTCAAGGAGAAGCTTGCATGATACTCATTGCTGCTAAAGCTATAACAAATTTTCAATGAAAGCATGAGCATATAGTTTGCATGGATTACATTGTCCAACCTACAGTTTACTCAATGAAAGGGGGAGATATTCAAGTGTATCTTCAGTTTTGAAGGGGATGAAGGCATTGTTTCAATGTTTCCAACATTCAAGAGGTGTTTTAACAAGGAATAATGAGTTATTACAAAGCATACAAACCACCATAACCTCCCATCCATCCCTTCTTTTATTAATCCCAGGTTACTTTTATCTCTTGTTACTCACTTATTTTTCTTTTAAAAGAAAAGTAAAGAAATAGCTTCATTATCAACATATTTGCTATGATCTGCATAATCAAAACTTTTTTATTACCACAAGTATATGACATAGTTACATTCATAAGAATAGGTGTAAAGATTAATAATCTTTCATGCTTAAGAGTAAAGGATAACAATCACATAAATTAAGGCATGTTACCTTTGAAAGGTTTATTCATCAATCTCGAAGAGATTGCTTTCATGGATGTTTTAGAATGTGTCTTTAAGACATTTAGGTTTGTAGTAATCACAAAGCAAACACTATCAGAGAAATCAAGAATGGTTAATGCAGGGGCTGGAAATAGAGAACCAAATTTGAAAATCTCATTGTCAAAAACAACCACAGTCTATCCACTATCATAGATAAGAAGCATGTTATTTAAAAGGAATAGTGATCTAAATTCAATAGTGAATTCATAACAATACAAGGTAAGCAGAAACCTGCAAGTATTATTCAACAAAATGGACAATAGAAAGAACTCGAAAAAGCCAGAGTTGTATGCATCAAAAGTCACATAATATTATCCAAGCTGAGTTTTAAACATCAGCATGGGGATTCCATTAGTCTCGGAAATCCAACAAATTCAAAAATCAATAGTCTACGCAAAATAAAATAACAAACAAATTACAAATTTTCAAAAACTAGGAATTTAGGTGGAGCCATAACTTTCAACTCACAACTCGAAACTCAAAATGGCTTACATCATTGGAAAGGTCTCGAAGAGAACTAATTTCAGTCCCTTAATACCATTTCCTTTGGCTTATCAATTTAAGGGACGAACACAAATTTTGACCCCAAATTCCACTCCGAAGACATCCGAAAAATGTGATTTACTAAAATGTAGAAAATACCAAAAAATTAGATTTTTGGTATTTTTCAATTTTATCACCTTCAGCTTGTTCAGGATCATTCTTGGAAGCCTCTGGATCAAGTAGCTTGAGGTATAGTCCAATATTTCAAGGAGGTGAACATTAATAACAGTCAAAGCATAGAATGATTAATTAGAGAGTAGTCCATACTTGAGAAGCACAATCACCATTTGTAGAACCAGGCAAGGCACAAACTATAGAAATAAGAGTCTGCAATAGTGATTAAAGCCTCCAAACATATAAATGGAAGATATAACTCCTATAATAGTCATATAGACAACAAGGTAACAAGCAAGATGAAATGTTCTTAGTCATAGAGTTGACAATAAAGAGTCAAAGATCCTTGAGGCAGAGTAGACCAAAGAGCCTAGGTATTTCATAGCAGTCCTCAATCCATACTCCATAGAGTGAGTAGATAATGAATTTTTATGGTGAATGGCAAACCAAACATCATAATGAGCCATAGTTTTGTTTATAGTCATTAAGAGGTACAACCTTGAAGTACCAGACAGTGAATAAGGTGGAAGGCATCCTTAGGAGTCTAAGAAAGCACAAGAATGCATGATGATTTGTTGGTATGTTAACTAGGGAAACAATCATGAATAATAGTATTGTAGCAGCATCTAAAGACTGTCAAGGACAACATACACATGTGGCAGGGATACAAAAAGACAATATGATAGACCAAATGATAGGGTAATAGCCTTACGGTCTTAGGAAGCAAGATTTTTGGTGAACAAAGTAATATTGGTAGGGAGACTAATCTTGTCACAATTAGTCAATTCTACCAAAGATATATTATTGAAGCATTACATATACGAGTACAATGAATATACATTGAAAATAGTATCCCTTATTACATAGACACATGATTCAACATGTCAATCACATGAGATATAGAGAAGAGTGCAACCTAAACCTCAAGAGATAGACCTCATGGAGCAAGAGAACAATGAGAAGTATCACTGTAAAAAATGGAGTATCATGAAGACAAAGGCAAACCACATACAAAAGAGGAGATCACAATCCCCTAAGGCAATATAAAGAGTCTAATGTAGTGATTGTTTTAAGCCACATACCAAAGAGCAAATTTGGATGATTTGGTAGTCCAAAGTCTCAAAAAACAGACCTATGATAGGGTGTGGTAACCAATGAAAGAAAGGTTTTGTAAACACCAAGTCAATATAAAATATCATTGTGTAAGGAATAGTCAACACTTCTAGCCTTAGGATAGTGATATTGCAAACCAAGGCTTTAAATTATTCATCAAAGGACAATATTGTTTAAAGATCCATTAAGTACTATGTTTGCAACCCAAGAACAATGATCTCAATACTAGACCTCATAGCAGTCAAAGTAATACGGTGAGTAGAGACATACCATAGAGTCTATCATCATGATATCAGTCATAGTAAAGTATCTTAGAACAACACTCAAGGTTAATGCATGGAGAAATCATAAAAGATAATGATATATTCACATAACATAGTCATAAGGACTAGTTGAAGTCTTCATCTAAAAATATTCATAAGGCATATAAACTTGAAGTAGTTAAATATTCAATTTGATTAGTGAATACCCAAGTATGGGATAACTAACACTTGTAAGCTTGTGGCACATCTCAGCAATGAGTAAATAGATATACAAAAATTCATAGACAAGTTTTTACAATTCACTTACCTAGTCTAGACTCAAAACCTATAGAAGATAATGTATGATTTTCACAATTCACTTGCCTAGTTTGGACTCAAAGCCCACAAAAGATAGTCAGATCCTCATGTATAGAAATCAAAAGGAATTTCATGACAGAGGATCATAACATGAACAAGTTCCTTTAAGAACCAAAATAAGCATACTATTGATTATTAATTAATAAACAATTAACCCAAAATATAAATATCTAAAAATAAATTTAAAAACATTTAATGATATGAATCATCTCTTTATTATAATTAGTTTATTGCAATATTTTGATCTAATCTTGCCCAATGCAAATAGAATAATGCACAAATGAGAAAAATTACAAAATTTATATACAATTATAGTCCACTTTCATGACTTACATTTCACAATTTTCATTGAGTCAGAAATTAAGTTTCAAATGCAATTTTACTCATTGAAGACTTGTATAAGAAGATGTACAATGCATTTTTGAAAGCATTAACAACACCAAATATTGTAAGCAACTCTTATTAGAATAATTTTTTATTAAGTGAATCTTTAAAATTTTATTACACTTTTTATTAATGGATTTTTAGCCAAGGGGTATTCATTCTGATAACTATTCAGAATGTCATGCATTGTTTATAATATTTTGTATGTTTGATGGCTCTACTATGATGCACTCTCATATTCTTGATAAAAACCTTAGTGATTTAGCCCTAAGACTGTACCAATGAATCTCATCATTCATTGATTGGGTAAATTCTCAAATTGACAAGCTTTGTATGATATTTTACACTTTGCAACAGTGCTAAGACTATTTCAACTCTCAACATTGAGTTCTCAGTGACTGCCACCACCTTCATGGCTGCTACAAACTCTTTCACCATTGTATTCACTGCTCTCTTCATGGTGCATGATTGTGTCTATTACATATCTATGTTCCTTGAATGAATAGACTCTCATGAATTTTTCTTTTTGACTGTGAAGCTATCAAATACCCTATTGACCGTAGTGCTACATTTTTAAATGACAATAGCCAACCCACTATCTTCTTGCTCCATGATATATTTCACTTTATTCTATATGCTCTCATAACACTGTTACAACATGACCTCTGTTTCTTTAGACTACAAGTGGTTATAAACCAAACCATTGTGTTCATGATTCCTTGTATATGAACAATGATTTGGGCTCTATGATTGTCATAGGCTGTCATAGTCTGATCATATTTACTATTTTTAGCTAGTAATTAAGGTTAAGGTATGCAAATGAGAAGATGTCACTCTTATCTGTACCAAACCCTCAATACTACTGTATCTTAGATATGCTCTTATGGTTTGATGATGCATTGACTGAGTTTGATCTTTTGTATTTTGTATCTTCTTGTATTGAATCTGCTTCTTTACTATTCACTATTCAAGGTTTGCAACAATGTTGTTATGATCAACAAATGAATGAAATGGAAGCTTTTCTGTCCAAACTTTGATAGGGATAGTGCTCATTCTGTGTGATAAGTTTGAGACTTCTTTTAGGATTGCTCTTTTTCATTAAAGATGATCATTGATATTTTATACAATATGACTTTATCTATTGCATTGTGTTCTTAGTGATCATTGTGCTCCTGAATGACTATTATTTTAGAGTTGATAGTGCTGCTAGAGAGTGTTTTTTGTTCAAATATTGTGTTTGCTCTATAAAAACATTGTCCTTCAACAAAATCCTACTCTCTTAGGTACTTGTATGAGTGCAACACCATTGTTGCTTCCACTATTCTGAAAGTTTCTATTCTTCTGTCAATCATCTCTTTGGAGTGTTCTGAGGCTTTCCTAATCTTTGATAGAACTACAAGCTTACTTTGCTATCCCTGCTTCTAGTCTCCATTCATTGCCTCATAGTCTGTGCTCTTGATACAAGTTCTATGGATACAATGTCTATGACTGCTCTAAAGGGTTAATGAAAGAGCAATTATAAACCATATACATAGTTCCTCCTCTTCATAGACTGTCTCCAACTTTGGTGGTCATACAAATATTATCATTACTATTAATGACTTGAAGACCCTCAACAAGCCAATAATTTCATGGGTGAAAAACTTGAAATGACTATAACTCCACTATATTCATTATCTTTGGGTCTTAGCTTCTTAACTGAACAATTCACTCACATCTTTCTTTTTTACTGTGTCTTTGCAACCTGTTGTCTTGAATGCCCATTACTTTTGATTTGGACTGTCTTGATCATTCTTTATATTGCTTTTGAGTTTTAACTATATCTCTTTGTCCTTCTATATTTTGTATGCTTGTGGGTCATTTTATTTCTCTGTGATTCATAGTACATGCTTCTTTGTGATGGCCCTTTCTTCTGATCTTTATCACTATCCTATTGGCTGATTTGTGAACACTTCTAACAATATTTTCAAAACCCTTAATAGTCAAAACCTTTGACAGTCTTGCTTCTCTGAGACCTTGGACTCTTTGTAGCACTATTTAGGAACCACAAACTATTTGGAGGGAAGCTTATGTGATTTGAAGATATTATTATCACTCCTCATGAACTCTCTGCTACTTGTGATCCCAAAATCATCTTGTTCTTTTGATTGGAATCTCTTTTGTGACATAGTCTTTAACTGTGATAAATTTAACTTTGAGCCCCAAAATAATGAATTCATTCATGCAACACTCTTTACTAAAACATGATTAATCTCAGGATCAAAAGAAAAACACTACATTCTAAACAAATATGCAAAATGATTGCGTTCTTATAAAATATGAAGAAAGGTTTCTATGAGAGATAAGGTGGACCTTAAGATCTTTCCAGGACTTGTTGCATGACTTGATGAATTTGTTATTTAATTAATTCACCTGCGTTCACAATGATCTCTTTACCCTTGCTGAAGTTCTTCATGTTACAAACTGTTGTGACAACTCATTGGTGTTAATGAAGACTGGAAGACCATTAAAGGTGTTCCCTTTCCTTAGATAGATTGCATGTGAAGTAAATGAGATATGTATGATTTCTCCCTCAAAAAACTCCATGAAAGTTTGGAATAGTTCTAGCCGTCATGATGAATATGTAACAACAAGAAAACTCATAGAAAGAAAAGGGCTTATTTACAAGATAACTCAAATACTCCCAAAAAAACCCTATCCCAACTCATGTTTGATGGAGAGACGCTTCATGTTAATATTGTGCCACGTGCATGACACAACCTTACCATTCTAATTCTTCTTTCAATGTAAAAGTTTTGAACTTATTCAAAGGTTTTGACCCTCTTATGACCACCCCTTTGTAAAAATACAACATGGAGTTATCTTTTAAATCCTTTTAGAGTTGGAACAAAACCAGGGAGGTATTGATTGTTCCTCTTCAAACATTGGTAGCATAGATAAAAGTATTTGAAGTAACTTTTTCCTATTCTTTTTAATTGTTTAAAAACCTCCTCAAAAATTTTAAATGAAACCTAAGTCTCATTTGGGGAGGGGGGTGGGCTATTTTTGACCTGAGCGTCAAAAATAGGTAACAACTACAACTGTAATGCCCCGCTAGGAAACCCCAAAGGGATTAAGCTAAAACACATGAATAGAGTGCAAATTTTTTTTTTTAAAGATAAGCACAACATTAAGATACAACGAGATATCAAAATTCAGATTACATAGCGAAAGACATCAACTAACACCTAAAGAGTTTCCCAACGCGATTACTTAAATATCACAATTCACTTAACTCATGATAATCAATCCAATAAGTTGATTAACTTAACGAGATAATTCTTAAACAAGGATAATTTCTTTCAGAAGATGAAAATATAAATCACAAGATAAGGTTCATCCATTAAGATCTATTCATATCCTACATTCATACTTTTCATTAGAATTTAAGTCGTGCATCTAATTTAACAACACACTTGAATTTTATCATAACTAATGAGATATTTCCATGCATACTTAATTTCCTTAACAATCACTGAATATATTCCATTATCCTAAGCTACATTCTTTCGTGTTCCAATTTACTGCATTCAAGAGAGGACTGCATACATGCATTTAACATTAATTTCATCTTATCCACTTATACATTCTATCAAAATGTCATCTATACATGCTAACACTAAACATGAAACATAAGAACAAAAACATCACATAACACCAAGACGATCTCAGAGTTCACCCCTAAAGGGTTACATCTCCAGGTCTTCTCAACTGAAAGACCCCTCTGATAATTAATAAAGTTAAGAATACATGAGGTTCTCATTATTTACAATCCTACCATCAAGGCGAAACATAACCATATATACAAACGACCACATCGGTCAATAAACATAATTGATCCCTGGAAAGGAAACGATCCATCTAAAACATAATTGAAGCAAATACAAAGGTCCACTGGAGCATCCGCAAAACTAAGACATCGCAACCCAAGGTCTAGCATGAAATTAGGTTCTCACAAGGGCATAAGCAACAAGATGACTCCACAAAAGTGCTCCTATCAAGACAATACAATCACACACTAGCGAATGTAGGGACAAGTGTCATCACACAACTTGGTATGGTTACCATGGCAGGTCTTCATAGGTTCCGACCCATACACTGGGTTACCCTGGCAACCTAATCGGAACCTCCGGCCCATCCAAGCCTCATGTGGACCCACACATCCTTTCGTGAAGACAAGAATGATGGTTTGTCATTTCAGGCCTTCTCACAGCATGTCGAGTCTGTGTTAGCACTCATCCCATGTGTGAGGCACAATTATCTTACTTAGAGAACCATTATCCACACTCTAATATACTATTAGGTTATCACTTATTAGACTCACTTTCGATGGGTTACCCAGTAGCCACTTTGGGCGCGACCCCCAATCGAAAGCCACTTTCCCATACGACACTAGACCAAACTAGATGAACTCAAAAACCAAGGGATACACATGGTCAAGCAAACAGAGTTTAAAATGGAGGAGCAACCATTTGGTCAAACACGACTCATATGAGGTGCTCTGATAGATGGTACTTTAACCAGAGGCCTGACAATCTATGGTCAACCACTAAACATCATTCGACACCCACATAAAGGATATGAGCAATACAACACCACAATAAAATAACAGTCAACTCGAGACCAAGGACAAAAACAGGTACCCAAATCAACCATATGACAGGGTCCAATCAAACAAAGCAAGGCTTTCCATTACTTAAGCAAAAGCGAATATAGAAATTAAACTCGCATAGGCAATAACCAACAGATACAATATTTTCTGAATTGATTTAAACATTAAATGTCGATCAAGTCTTCTAAATGATCTAAGTTTGATTGCAGTTATCTACCTCATCTAGGTATCAGTTGTTCTTGGTTTTCTAACTCTTTAAGGTTCATTGCATCGAACATACATAAATACACCATTACGAGTTCTTAAACCAAGTTCACATGAATATAATTAAATAACCATTAACCAACTAAATATAATATTACTCTTCAAATAAAACATCGCTGTCATGTTGGTTCAAAAATAATTGCCCAAATTCATCTTTTTCTAGAACCCAGTTACACCATACAGATCAAGGAAACATATACATACAAGGAACCCAAATAACGATAGTTCGTTCCCAACTTAACAATTATTTCCTTATGCATATATAGAAAATTACCAAAATTAAATATTAATTACTATATATTTATTAATCCGCAATTAATAAAATATAAACAATTAATAATTAATAATAAAATAACCAATTAAGTATCTAATTAGAAAAATATGCATTAATAATAAAATAGAATTTGAAAATTAATTAATGTATATTGCCACTTATACAATTAATTAATTACAAAATAATCATAATTTATTAATTAAATGCCATATTTAAACTTTATTAGAAACTTAATTTAAAATTTACATGTAATAATATTAAATTATTATTATATATATTTTTTGATAAAAAACAATATAAGGGGGGAGGGGGGTGTTTCCACGTGGGCCTCCCCCTTGGCAACGATGGCTACCATTGGTAGCGCTGCTACCAAATGGTAGCAAGCGACTACCATTTGGTAGCAATCCGCTACCACTGGCAGCGTTGCTACCAAATGGTAGCAGCTACCATTGGTAGCGTGCTACCTCCCCGTGGTGGGGGGTTTATCCCCGCCACGTGGGTTATTTTATTTTTATTTTTTATTTTTTTTATAAAAAAATTTACCTTAAAAAACACACAGTAAAAAAAAACAATCTCCCAGAGACTTTAAATTTTAAATTTTATTTTCAGAAAGCATGGGTTTTAACATTTCCAAATACCCAGATTTAGGAAGGGTAATCTCTTCAAAACAATACCATACTGGCATAATGATAAGGATTAACATCCATTATCCAAACCTAGGCAGATTTCTCTGATTGAAGCTTGAATTTGAAAGCATTAATTTAGAATTTTATCAAATTTTCATTGTAACCAACCAATCTCAAGTTTATTTTGATTTTAAAACAATCAGAGCAACCATAATCTAAACTTGGAATGGAAATAGAACAAGAGGGGATTGGATTGGAATTTAAAAATTACAACTGGTTGATTCTTCCCCAAATAGACGAGATTCTTTTTTTTTTTTTTTTTATCTTCACAAATAGATTTCTTCAAAAATTGAAAACAAATTCTTTAAAACAAGAAGCCAATGAAATAAACCAGAGGCCTATTTGGCTCAACAATCCTGGCAAGATTGAAGAAGAGCCCAATTCTCCAGCTCCAGAAATTCCTTCTCCTCCCAAAACCCCCAAATCTTCCCATCCCAAAATATTTTCCAAAAAAAATCTATCTCCTATATTTTTCCAAAAACCTAGGTTAAAAGGGAGAAGTTTGACCAAAATTTTATTTTTGGAATTAAAATATTTTTATTTAAAATAAATCACAAAATCATTATTCTCCAACTATATCAATATATTAACTTGCTTTTCAATCTAAAAATTGATTTTCTCAAATAACTGAAATTTAACCTTTCTATTTCAAAAAGCCAACAAGATTAAATTAATTATATTTCAATTAAATTTAAATCTTTCTTTTCCAACAACGTAAACATATTAATTTTAACATTAAAATTAACCATTTAAATGAACTTGCTACCAACTTGAATTGAGCAATTCTAATAAATGATAAATCACACAAAGGGGACCTATTTAATTAAGTCCCTAAAATACTAATGGGTAAACACACATTAAATCAAATTAAACACTAAGGATTAAATATTCGATTTAACCACACACACCAAACACGCAACCCAAGAACGCCAAACAAATAGACGACCCGCAAACCCAACCAAAAGGGAAAACTGACGGACGACTAACAATGCTCACTTGAGCACAACTATGGTCAAATGAGGGTCTCACGACCACCTAATCCAACTCTAAGGATTAAAGAGGTACACTCAAACCTGTGAATTCAAGTGGAGATGAACCTCGCACCCATGCGACACTGTACTTGAAGTCTCCTGCAACCAAGAGTCATACATGCATACATATATAAACTTAATGAAAGCATTAGCCTGAGATAATAACATAAAATAGGAGAATTAATAACTTGCATACAAATTGGTGTGAAAACCACATTAATAGGTATGCACTAAAATCAAAACATTCTGACTATAATCATTATATTATGATAAACTAACCAAGATTAAACCAAGATTAGAAATTGATTAGGGCAGGGATACTACATTCTTCCCCCCTAGGTTTTGACTTACTCTGGAAGTCACAAGACTAGATGGAGAACATGTCGCATGTATTAGCCCTGAAACTCATTCAACAAAAATCAAATTGCACATAGGAATCTTTCCATAAATAAATGAAACATTATTGCTAAATCCTCTAGGAATGCCATTACCCATTGGCAAGATGCATCTAAATACATACATTTCTTATAACATTTTAGGAATTATCCACAATCATAGCAGAGAAACAAGAATTTTCTCCCTTTCATTACACCAACTTAATGCATTAAAAGAGGTAAGCAACAATTACCATACTCATCTATCAAACATGACAAGAAAACATGCCATCATGATCCATTTCTTTTACCAACCCATCTTTTTCATACAACTTTATCGCATAGAACTGGCTTCAAAAATCAATTTATACAACCAAGTTAACTTTCATGAAATAAGAGCAACATAGATAACTCAATTGTTTACACTTGCCAGGCATATGAAAACCTTTCCAAAGACTATGTCCCATAACATAGTGACAAGTTAACACAATTTACTCCATGATACACATGATAACCATCCACATAACTGGAATGCATAACTCAAAAGGCCACATGTGAGCATGTCAAATGCCCGGTCAAAGATAACATGCACGATCAACATCTCTATGCCTGATCTCATAACAACAAAATGATCATAAATATCCAATATCTCACTCAAGGCTCAATGGTGCTAGGCACACCATAGCGGTGTTACCTTCTATACAAGACCTTCATGAACATCCCTTGTTGAGTAAGGTGGTTAGCCTCCAAGAGATAGTCACCACACATAGGTAGGTAGTGGATCCTAGCTGCATCATAGCCTCACATACCCCCATCCTCAAGGTTCCTTACATCTACTTCCTCGTTCACACTCTACCAAGACTGTCTCATACGTCCTTGGAGAGGAATTTCACATTTCAACACAAGACCAACATATGAAAACAATAAGGATAAACCAGTTTAGCCACCAAAGTACAGATGAATAAAGATAATAAATCATCAATTCCAATAGTAAGGCAATAAAATAATCTGAAATAGCAACACCAAATCAAATATGCAAAAGATCACAAGATCATGGCTAAACCTTCAAAGTCAAAGTAAAATAAATTGTTGGTCCCCAAAGAAATATAAGAATATCACAACTGCACATAACATCACTCTGTGACTAGCGTCTAGCCACCAACGAGGAAGGAAGGAACAATCATCTAGCTATCATAGTAGCTCATCATGTGGTGCAACGTAGTCACACTACCCACATGGCATGGCGGTGTGCACCTCGACATCACCCCGCATCACATCGTCACGCGACATGGCCATGCCTCAAGCGGAGAAGACAAGCAATGGACGTATCCCACATTGTAGTGTACCTCGTAGAAACAAGCACGCGTAGGTCACGTCCCGCATAGCGACGTATCTATAAGGATACTTGTCATAAGCTAGAGGTATACATGACTAAGATCCACCCACATCCCCACCAACACATACTAACTAGAAGCTCATGTGGATAAACCTACCTTTCATGAAGACAAGGCAAAGGATCCTCCAAAATACACCATCACTATGCTCAAGAATCACAATCAAGATGCTCAAATAAAGGAGAGGAATAGGCTGCCACACATAAACCTATAAATAGATTCATCAAAAGGCAAAGTATTGAGTACACCTTTGATACAGTTTTATTGTATAACTATATCATTCCTTGAAATAGAGAAGCTAAAGTCGCTTCGTGCCGACATTACTCATACGCCAATCCATACTATTCAAGGAATGGTGACTTCGAATACTACCCCTTAACATATTGAATTACCCACAACCTGAGGTTTGGTACTCAGTAGGGAAACAAATAAGCAACATTGCATAAATGGTATGGTTTCCCATACTCATAAGCAACATATCCTCCATGGTTGATTACTTCACCAATCCATGGGCACATATACTAAGCATTGGTTTCTTACAATACACACGAATACACCAGTACTGGTTTAGTCACATTTATGGGGAGTACTTTTCAGTACGCTATCATCTACTCAAGGGAGATTTTAATTATGCTTTCCACATGAATAACTAAATCAAGTTTACTTTAGATACAAGTATTGAAATTATTAACAATTCACAATTACATAAGGAAATAACATCATTCCTATATCTTTCTTGAATTTCACTAAGCATTTGTAACTAAATTACTAACTATGCAGTTTATTTCTGAAGCTTAAGATTTTCATCTTTCCATAAGAAGTTCAAAAACAAACATACAATTTCATATGCGCTATAAACATTCTATTTAAATCAATGCATTATTTAATACCATTTCTAAAAATATTATAATCTAGGCAAAGAGAAGGGAAAGAGAGTTTGATAATCAAACTATTTCCTACAAAGACACAAGATCAACAAGATCACACTATATACTAAAATTTCTCACTATAGGCCTATCATTTTAATTGCACAGTTTTCATTTCGCTGCCACTTTAGGCAGATGCCAAACAACCTAACATGACATTTCCAATTATTATGGTTGCAACAAAATGTTCTAGTTTTCCAAACAACAGAGATCAAAATAGGTAATCTTTTCGATAATACCAGACCTCTTGCGAACACTCACTACTTAATACAATACAGACACATATCATAATTTGCAACCTATCATTGAAAATCAAATTACAATAAAAAAGTAAGCGAGGAGCTATCACCAAAATAATACATATTAATGCATGCACCTCAGACAAGCTTTTCATTCGCACTTTCTAAACATAATAAGGTAATTATATATACCCAAATGCAAGTTCAATGGAGCATTGCTAAAATAGATCCTCAATCAAACTAGTTTAATGAAACACATAAAACAATCTTTTGTGGAACACATTAATACACTCTCGAAGCTACTATAGCATGTTCCCTTTAATACCTCTTTTACAAACAAAGCAGTTTAACATAACAACTATTTGCATATTAATGCACCTCACTTAAGATAGAATTTAATTATGTTACTCCTACAAAACACATGGAGAATTCTTTAATGTAAACATATAGTTTCCTCCCAACTACCACTATTAACTTTCAAACCCCTAGCCCCTTTTATTATCTAAAACACATAAACATCATAGGGTTCACACAAGGGTTCAAGAAGTCACAACCTTTCTCTTGCAAAAAGAAACCTCATATAAGAGATAATTACACATATCCCAAACATTTTAATTTCTAGAGAGAGAGAGAGGAATGGTCATAATCATTCAATTTTCTACAAAATAAGAATTCAATATCTACCATACAAGTCCTTCAAGCGAACAACACTAAGCTAGATCGTAATCTTAAACAAGCACATTTCACACTTTCTGATTCAAGACAAGCACTGACCAACCCAAATGGATTAGTTTAAAGACCAAGGGATACACAAGGTCAAGCAAACAGAGTTCAAAATGGAGGAACAACCATTTGGTCAAACAGGACTCATATGAGGTGCTCTGATAGACGGTACTCTAACCAGAGACCTGACTAGCTATGGTCAACCACTAAACATCATTTGACACCCACATAAAGGATATGACCAATACGACACCACAATAAAATAACAGTCAACTCAAGATCAAGGATAGAAACAAGTACCCAAATCAACCATATGACAGGGTCCAATCAAACAAAGTAAGGCTTGCCATTACTTAAGCAAAAGTGAATACAGAAATTAAACTCGCATAGGCAATAACCAGCAGATACAATTTTTTCCAAATTGATTTAAACATTAAATGTCGATCAAGTCTTCTAAATGATCTAAGTTTGATTGCAGTTATCTACCTCATCTAGGTACTGGTTGTTTTAGTTTTCTAACTCTCTAAGGTTCATTGCATCGAACATACATAAATACGCCATTATGAGTTCTTAAACCAAGTTCACATGAATATAATTAAATAACCATTAACCAACTAAATATGATATTACTCTTCAAATAAAACATCGTTGTCATGTTGGTTCGAAAATAATTGCCCAAATTCATCTTTTCCAGAACCCAGTTACACCGTATAGATCAAGGAAACATATACATATAAGGAACCCAAATAACGATAGTTCGTTCCCAACTTAACAATTATTTCCTTACGCATATATAGAAAATTACCAAAATTAAATATCAATTACTATATATTTATTAATCCACAATTAATAAAATATAAATAATTAATAATTAATAATAAAATAAAAAATGAAGTATCTAATTAGAAAAATATGCATTAATAATAAAATAGAATTTGAAAATTAATCAATGTATATTGCCACTTATACAATTAATTAATTACAAAATAATCATAATTTATTAATTAAATGCCATATTTAAACTTTATTAGAAACTTAATTTAAAATTTACATTTAATAATATTAAATTATTATTATATATTTTTTTTGATAGAAATAAATATTAAAAAAAATAATATAGGGGTGGGGGGGGTTTCCACGTGGCTCCCCCCCTTGGCAGTGACAGCTACCATTGGTAGCGCTGCTACCAAATGGTAGCAAGCGGCTACCATTTGGTAGCAGTTCGCTACCACTAGTAGCACTGCTACCAAATGGTAGCAATTGCTACCATTGGTAGTGTGCTACCTCCCCGTGGTGGGGGGTTTATCCCTGCCACGTAGGTTATTTTTTTATAAAAAAATTTATTGTAAAAAACACACAGTAAAAAAAAACAGTCTCCCAGAGACTTTAAATTTTAAATTTTATTTTCAGAAAGCATGGGTTTTTAACATTTCAAAAAACCCAGATTTAGGAAGGGTAATCTCTTCAAAACAATACCATACTGGCATAATGATAAGGATTAACATCCATTATCCAAACCTAGGCAGATTTCTCTGATTGAAGCTTGAATTTGAAAGCATTAATTTAGAATTTTATCAAATTTTCATTGTAACCAGGCAATCTCAAGTTTATTTTGATTTTAAAACAATCAGAGCAACCATAATCTTGGAATGGAAATAGAACAAGAGGGGATTGGATTGGAATTTAAAAATTACAACTGTTTCATTCTTCCCCAAATAGATGAGAATCTTTTTTTTTTTTTTAATCTTCACAAACAGGTTTCTTCAAAAATCCAAAACAAATTCTTTAAAACAAGAAGCCAATGAAATAAACCAGAGGCCTACCTGGCTCAACAATCCTGGTAAGATTGAAGAAGAGCCCAATTCTCTTGTGCCAGAAATTCCTTCTCCCCCCAAAACCCCCAAATTTTCCCCTCCCAAAATATTTTTTGAAACTATTTTCCAAAAAAAATCAATCTCCTATAGTTTTCCAAAAACCTAGGTTAAATGGGAGAAGCTTGAACAAAATTTCATTTCTGGAATTAAAATATTTTTATTTAAAATAAATCACAAAATCATTATTTTCAAACTATATCAATATATTAACTTGCTTTTCAATCTAAAAATTGATTTTCTCAAATAATTGAAATTTAACTTTTCTATTTCAAAAAGCCAACAAGATTTAAATTTAATTGAAATTTAACTTTTCTATTTCAATTAAATTTAAATCTTTCTTTTCCAACAACGTAAACATATTAATTTTAACATTAAAATTAACCATTTAAACGAACTTGCTACCAACTTGAATTAAGCAATTCTAATAAATGATAAATTGCACAAAGAGAACCTATTTAATTAAGTCCCTAAAATACTAATGCGTAAACACACATTAAATCAAATTAAACACTAAGGATTAAATATTCGATTTAACCACACACACCAAACACGCAACCCAAGAACACCAAACAAATAGACGACCCGCAAACCCAACCAAAAGGGAAAACTGACGGACGAATGACGACGCTCACTTGAGCATGACTATGGTCAAATGAGGGTTTAATGACCACCTAATCCAACTCTAAGGATTAAAGAGGTACACTCAAACCTGTGAATTCAGGTGGAGACAAACCTCGCACCCATGCGTCACTGTACCTGAAGTCTCCTGCAACCAAGAGTCATACATGCATACATATATAAACTTAATGAAAGCGTTAGCCCGAGATAATAACACGAAATAGGAGAATTAATAACTTGCATATGAATTGGTGTGAAAACCACATTAATAGGTATGCACTAAAATCAAAACATTTGACTATAATCATTATATTATGATAAACTAACTAAGATTAAACCGAGATTAGAAACTGATTATGGCTGGGGTACTACAAGAACAATATCTCATGATTATCTTTTGTATCCGATTCATACCTTTCTTTGTTTTGAAGGGACTTAGGGTTGATTCTTTTGATCTTAATGCCTTCTAGGAGCTTTTTAATGAAATCACCATAAAAAAGACAGTCCCCTCTGAGAATGATATTCATGATTCTTATTGTTGTTATGGTCTCATAGCTACATATATATATGCTCTTTGGTGATTTTTTGAATATCCTTTGCTTGATAGTTTCTATTGATTGGTTTGCCTAAGTTAGCATTGTCAACTTGAGTGTTTTGTTACTCTCATGGTCTTTGTTAGCTATTTTGAGTATAATAAAGACAATCATTTGATATGTTTCATAACTTTTATTGGTTATGAGATATTAATATTGCTCCATATTGTTTTATGTTCTTATAACAACGGTCTCTTACTTATGGTTTGATCTTTTTGATAGTTTGTGCTTAGAATACTTGTGCAAATGGGTTGTACCTTTTCTATGACTCTCTTCAATTGCATCCTTATTCATTATTAGATGTCAGTTTTTGTCATCACTCTGTTCACGATCTTTTGCACTCAACTTTTTCCAAAAGACACTATCATTTGTTCTCTAATAAAGATTGTAGTCCTATGGTCATTTTGATTTATGGCTTTAAGATCCATTCATCAAATGTTGAATCCCCTTTATCCTTTTGTTTCCCTTTTCAAAACTATGACAAGATCTTCATACCTATGATATTGGCTACAAATAGAACTTCTTGACCAAACCCCTATTCATGTTAACTGAGAACATCTTTTGACATTGCCTAGTATAAGTCCCTACTCTATAACCTCATCATTTTGTCTTCACTTTCCAACCCTATCCTAAGGTTTGATAATACCTTTAACCATTGAGATACCTTGATCCCTTCAATGACTTGTCTCAATATTGTGTCTCAGATCTATGGTCTACCTTTTAATGATATGGAACTGTGCTCTCTTGATTGTCCACTATGGACTTGAAAATTCTTCTATTGAATCTTAGGACTATTTTGAAATACTGTCCATGTATTGTTATATTCTTGTCTCTACATTGCTATGGGATAATAACCTTTTCTACTCCTAGGGTTTGGTTATGATATATTAGTGCCCATCATCACATAGGTTATCATCGTATACTTTTCTTGTGAGTCTTTCTCATAAACAATCCTTATGCTTTTAACTATGTACCTTAAGCTTTAATATTGATGTACTAACCTCTTAATGGATGCCTATGTCAATGATTCTTATGTGAACTTTGTGGCTTAATGTTGCAATAATACCTTACTAGGTAGTATACATCAAGTCTTATTATAAGTACTACTCTTGCTTTGATGTTTATTGATCACCTACCACTATATTTAATGACTAAAAGGTTGTCATCCCTTAGCTCTTTGTCAATATCAATTCTTATGTTTATTGATCACCTACCACTGTATTTAATGACTAAAAGGTTGTCATCCCTTAGCTCTCTGTCAATGTCAATATCTTTCAAGCTATAGGGGAAACATGAAGAATATTGGATGCCTTTTGATAAATAGGTTGCTCAAATATTGTTAATGTTGTGTGCTTTGTAAATGACTTTTGACTTTTGACTTGACTGTCCTTAACTGTATCTTCAAGGCCATTTCTGATAATTTTTTCTTTTCATTGTCTTTGCCTTCTCTCAAGCTCATGACTACCTTGCTAAAGTTGTGAACTGCATCTTTGTGTTTGAACTCTACCCTTTGTATAAAGCTTTGCACATCAACTATGCATACTCTTTCCCTTTAGGTGATTTGGTTAGAAAATTGATTCTCACTATTCTTACTGCACTTTATCACTGCTCTAAAGATTAGCCGCAACCTTCATTATTGTGAGGATTGTCATGAATGTAGAGTTTTGCATAGCTATCCTTCTTGAAGAGAGGACTTCCATTGCACTCCTCTTTTACTGTCTTAACTTCTCTTTATGTACTTAAGATAACTGTCAATGTTTTTGAGGTCCATTCTCTACCATTCATAATTGAGATTTTGTGTTTAGACTGTGAGTTACCGTGACCTTGATGTATTTATTGTATTGTGCTACTAAACTCTAAAAGATGTTACTATTAACTATGAAAGGGTTACACTTCTGATGTAAAATATTTCTATTGTATTCCTTCACACCATCATGAGGGTCTTCTATGATATCATCTTTGCAACATTGGGACTGTTCTTTTTCACTCTTTTGGGCTATCACAAGCTGATGTTTGTTGCTTTGTGTGCTTCCAATTGTAAAAGCTTTGAACTAGGGCTATGATCTTGTGTAGAAGCTTCCTTCACTGTGACTAGGATTCTTTATTGCTACTCTTGATTGTGGTTGTTGAAACTTAAGATCATGGCTGTCCCAAGTGATGTCTCTTATTTGTAATTTTTGAGACTCATTACTGAAATTGTAGTATTTCTTATAATTGTATGACTATTACAATTAATTAATAACTTTGGTTTGCTAGATGTCTTTTTTTTCAGCTGTAGAATCATTGCAATTTTCTTGAAATTTTCTTTTTGTAGTTATTTTAACACATGTACTATTAAATTAATGGTTATCATTACATATATATTAATATAACGTGTTATTTTTTCTTTTTGTAGAAACATACTGATAAATTCAATGAAGGTGATAAAGTTAGGCTATTGGATCCATTTGATAGTGTTGTTGTTGGCATTGGGAGGATTTACTCCCTATCTATTCTACATGGAGTAAACTTAAAAGGAACAAGTGACACAAATGTGAACATTTTAACGGTCACAAGTAACATACCTCTTCCTTATGAAGACAAAATAGATGAAGCCGTCCATGTGAAAGAGAAAGAGGGAAACTTCACAAGGTGGCCATTAAAATATTTGCAGAAAATGATATAGTTGAATATGTTTATCATGTTTCTTATTGTTTTATGCAATATTTTAAATATTTTTAAAGAGTTGGAAACTCTTAGACAACTTTGACATTTTTTATTATATTTAGATATATGCCCTTAGATTTGACATCTTATAACTTGATTTATATAAACATATTTGCATTATATATTTTTTAATTGCAGATTACCTTGTTTGTCATGATGTTCAATCAATATTTTAATTCTAACATGTAGCTTGTTCGTATATGTAATATTTTTATTTTCTTTTATGATCTAGTTCGAGTTTAATGTTATATTATTTTTGCATTATAAAATGATTAAATAAACTACCAATAAATAAAAAAGATTAAATATACTACCAATGGATGTAAATATATGACTAAAATAATGACTAAATATATGACTAAAATAATGACTATGATGACTAAATAAATGACCATTTAACAACAATCAATGATTAAATTAATGACTTAATATATGACTAAATTAATGACTAAATATATGACTAAATAAATAACTAATATGACTAAATAAATGACCAGATAACAACAATCAATGACTATATTAATGATTAAATATATGACTAAATTAGTGACTCATGACTAAATAAATGACTAGATAACAACAATCAATGACAAAATTAATGACCAAATCAATGACCAAATCAATGACCAAATCGATGACCAAATTGATCAATCAAAACAACCAATAAATGATTAAAATAGTTTAGTCATAAATTTGGTTGTGTGATTAATGACTGGCAATAAACTACTAATGGTCACGTGATCAAATTTAGTCATTTATGTGCAATTTTTGGTAGTTTTTAAAGTCATATACTGTTGTTTTTGTACTAGTGATTTACGAGCTCTCTTTCTTTCATCTCCTTGTTTGTTATGTTAGAAGTTAGTCTCTTTGCATCAATAAGATTGTACAGGTCTTTAAGAATGCTCTTCTCCAGCTCAAAGAATTTTTTGCTAAAATTGTGCAAATATAAGACAACTTCTTCCACTTTTCTCTGACTAACCTCATTTAGATTTACATAACACACTCTGATATTCTTCAGATTACCATCTACAATTATTTCATCAATTAACTGATCTACTGACAATGAAGGAACAAATGTAGATTTACCTTTCTTGACATCGGACTCAGGTTGATTTTTAACCTTTCTTTCCTTCTGAGGTCTTCCAGTAGGGGCAGGATCATATTTTTCCTTCTTACTTTGATGGGCTCCACCAGACTGCGGCTTCCTCACCACTTGCAAATTAACCTTTCTTCTTTTCCTTGTCTGCTTTCTCCTCAAACTTTGTCTCAGAGGCCACTAGAGACACAACAACATAAGTCCTTTTGGACTTCTCTTCTTGCTTCAATACACCTTTCCCAAATGGGATAGGTCCTAATGGTGATACCATCGGAGCAGGGGAAGACTTGGTCTCTTTTGGTTTGACCTTGGAGGGATCCAGATCAACCTTAGGCCTCATGGTTTCCTCTTTGGCCTCCTTTTGAGCATTTTTTTCTCTTGTCTGCTTCACCTCCTCCCGAGTAAACCCCATCTGCACTACTACTTCCTCAACCATATTTGTAACCTTCCTTTTCCTAGCAGGTGCACTGAATTGTTTGTGCAATTCAAGGTCTTTCTCCTTAAATGTCCCAAATCTTCCTTCTTTAGGATCCACCAATTGACTCAATAAGTGATGAGCATATACCTCGAGAGTGATAGAGTCAACTTCATGCCCCATGGGCATGATCCACATTGTCCTGGGCTCCACGACTTCCATTTGACATTGATCCTTATGTACCATGAAGAAAATGGTTTTCTCATACTTCTCTACAATATCTTTAGGTATTCTCTCTTTGTTTTTCATTATAGCTTGGAAATATTTGAAGTATCCCCAAACAAAAGAGATTATCATTGTAGCATCACCTATGTTGGCATTTGACTGAACCGGTAAAGATTGTTGTTGCTATGCAGCCGATATATGATTGGTTGGAGAATAGTGATGAATGGATTTTAAATAGTGGTTGCTCACACCACATGACCAGAGATAAAAGTAAGTTCATAACCCTTGATGAATTTGATGGTGGTGTTGTTAGATTTGGAAATAACTCTCCCTACATGGTGAAAGGTAAAGGTTTAATTTCTCTAAATGGGAAGAGTAATGTTGATGATATGTTTTGAGTTGATGATCTAAAGCATAATCTTTTAAGTGTTGGTCATCTCAATGATAAAGGTTACTTGCTTCAGTTTTAAAGTGGAGTCTATTGAATTCTTGGAGGTAAGGTGAACTAATTGCTATTGGGAAGCAAACTAGAGGTAACTCATTCCATTTAAATAGTAATATTAATAATTGTCTAGTTGCAAGAATGGAAGACAGTTGGTTGTGACATAAAATATGTTGTCATGTTAATTTTGATAATTTGGTTAAGGTAAGAAAGTCAAGTGTTGTACGAGGATTGCCCCAACTTGTTAAACTAAATAGTGTGATATGCAAAGATTGTCAAATTGGTAAGATGACCTCTATTTATTTAAAGAGAAAGGATTGTACTTCTGAGAATATTTTAGATTTGGTACATACTAATCTCTGTGGCCCTATGAGAACAAAGAGTTATTATGGTGATAGATATTTCATGCTTTTCACTGATGACTATTCAAAAATGATGTGGGTGATATTTCTGAAGGAGAAATTAGAAGAATTTAGTAAATTTAAATCATTTAAAGCTTTGATACCAATTTTTGAACTTATAAGGCACTGAGAGGGGGGTGAATAAGTGCAAGTAAAAATAATATAAATTTGATCGCCAACTTTAACAACTTAAAACTCATCAAGCATATGAGAAATACCACCACATAAGAAAATGCACAATAAAACAAATTCCACATAACAAAAGAGATTATACATGGAAAAACCAAAAGGGAAAAACCACGGTGGGAGTTGGTACCCACGAGATTCATTATCTACAGAATAGAAATCTGAACTGGTTAAGGTCTTACAACTATGCCATGTTAGGAGCAAACTCGGTTAAGAATCACCCGGTTAAGGGATTTGAATGATAAGAACCGTAAGGATTAATGACCTGTTAGGATCAACCTCGCAAGAGGATTTGAGACTCTGATTCAGAGCTACCATGTTAGGGGATTTACAGATTAAGGCCTGTTAGGACCTACCCAGTTAGGGGATTTTGTTGCCGCAAACTGTTAGGAAAACAATAGTGAAAAGATCTTCAAGTAACACCTTCAGTGTTTGATAAGATCCACTTCTGATCCTTAAAACATCAACAACACTTCATTACAGAACTTCCCTAAACACTGCACGATCACATTCACAGTATTCACTCACGAATTCTCTCTTCACACACATACCAACTTTATACCTCATCACACTTTTTATAAACATTTACATTTAGTCGGCTACAATATTGGAACAATTTTCTAGGTTGAATGAATCTAGAAAAAATTACATCGCACGCTTTACATATGTCGGCCACTGACATAACAAATTAAAACTTGTGTTGTGTTACCAATTTAAGTGACTATATCACTGCTGGTTAAGTGTTCTACCAATTTGTCTGTTCTGTAAATCAAATCTCACTCATCCAGTTGAATTTGTCACTGTGGTTGAGAACATAGCTCCAAATACATGTCACCATCATTGTTGTAAAACTGCATCATCCAACTCTTCATGAATTTCCTGTACTAGTTGTTAGAATGTTACTTTGTCTCAGTTTATCGATTGAGATCCTAATTATCGGTTCTCTGTAAAATTGTCTTTTGTACCGGTTAACCCTTACCGATTGGCTTCTAAGACTTAGATGACTACAAAAACATTGTTGCCATCAATGACAACACAAAAATTAGTAGTCAAACATGAATCTCAATCTCTTCATCACATTCACTAACCAAATCATATACCGGTTGCATAACAACAACAATCTTTACTGGTTCAGTCAAATGCCAACAATCTCCCCCTTTGGCATTGATGGCAACACTTAGGAAAAAAAATTTCAACTAAGTGTGTAAAAAAAAAATTGACTACATGACATATACTCCCCCTTAGCAATTGTATGCTATAACAAAATAAATACAATAGTCATACTGTTACATACAAAATTTTGACTCAACTCTTACTCCCCCTTTGACAACAATGCCAAACGAAATAAAAATACATGTGATATCAAAATTTTTATTAGAGAATGTATATAGATATAAGAGTCATAAAGTCTTTACACAAGAATTCTGGAAAAAAATATCACTAAAATGAGACTTCAAATTTTTTAAGTCATTCTGTCATGTGATGCAGAGCATCTACCATAACCCATTCTAGGACTCCAAACCATCCATGAAGCCCAATGTATCAACACAATTCTTCAATCAGTTAGAGGCATTATCAACATCCTTAACATATTATCCCAACAACCAACCAATCAATATTTCAATGTATGAGCAATTAAATCTACATTCAAGAAATATTCCTGATTAACAATGGCCTATTACATCCCATTTATCATCCCCAAATACCTTATCCCCAAGTTGCAAATGATTTGGACTAGTAATGAAAATGACAAACTTGACTGTCTCTATTTTCATAGTTTTGATTCTGTTATTCTTATCTTTCCTTACAGAAAATATGTTTGCAATCACTCTAGTGGAGAGGTAGATAACTAGGCTTAGTAAAACATATCCAAAATTTAGAACAATCCAACAGTGGAGTTAAGAGTTATGCCTTCTGCATCGAGACCGTTTTGATTGTTACAGAAAAAACAAGAAATGTGCATGCCCAGTCTGCCTAGGGCATCAAATATCTTAGAAAATACTCAACCAATCATATTGAAACTGAATTAATTTGAAAGAGCATTCAAAACTCTAGCAAATACCAAATTTACAACTATTTTCAATGGTACAATAAAAATATATTAGTGAAACTCTCCACAAACCCCAATTTGGAGGGTTTTATGACAGTTTTATGAAAACTCATCCATTCTCCCTTCATGGTTCACGGATAGGGATCAAATATGATTCAAAACAAAGTAGATTAATTGAGATACATATTCCAATCAATTTTGGTGTTCATTTAATCCATTTATTTATAGAAACATGCATTGAAATAGGGAAACAACGTGCTGCTACAGAGAGAATCAAAGACATTTGAACAAAAACCTTCCTTCATTGAAACTCCAACAAAAATACATTGAAAATAAATTGAAAGTCACATACTTCCCTTTCCACTCCTTCTATTATCATTACATGGAGATTTGCATCCAAACAATGGACCTATAACTCTAAACTGTCATCTATCCTACAAAATAATGTGACAGTTAGAGGTTTATTTTGAGGATTTAACTTTGCAACACCTCCTCCAGCTTTCCCACCACCTCAAATTCAACCATTTCAGCCTTTTATAAGATATTTGGAAGTTACAAATGACTCAACCACCTTTAGACCAATCAACCACCCTTTTACAACTTTGCAAAACATGATTTTTTTGCTTGACAACATTTAATGTCACAAATGACAACTTTGATGAATATGAACTCCAAACTTGTAAGACTTCACATGAACCTTCCAAATACATCAAAATGGACTTCAAATGACCTTTTACAACCTTTTTACCCTTTCATGACTTGTTTATATAAATTTGACCTCATAAACCCAATCAAGACCTTATAAGGACAACTTGGACAACTTATTACAATTGGCTCTTTTAGCCTTACATATGACCTCATAGTGACTCAAAATACATTAAAATGACCATATAAACTCAAATATGAGTGAAATGACTAATGGAATGATCTTTAACCTCCTGGTGTACCTTTGGGTTAGGTGCTCCTGCACCACCATGTCTCTAAAATTATGCATGCAATCTCCACATGAGTCTTGATTTGTCTAGCTAGCTCCTCCATTGCATCAACAATGCTCATTTCCGGTGTAGCAAGAATGGATTCACATTCCTTGTATGCTCTCTGCAAAACTTTGACCTTTGGTATAAGCTGTGTTTGAAGTTCCTGCAGGGACCTAACTCTCTTCACCTATTCCTGCTCATATACTTTCAGCTTGTGCTGAAGTTCTACAACTGATCTTCCAAAATGAATAGCAGAGTGATTAAGGGGCTTAAATGACTCACTTACAACCTCAAGTTCATGCTTATCTTCTCTCTTTTCTTCTTCAAATCAACACAAAATAAGGAAAATTTTGAAACAATAGAGAGGATTTTACCTTCGGTTTCCAGTTCTTCTTTCAAATAATCCTTATTAATAGTAAGAGCCACTTTACCTTTATCATTTCAGACATCAAGTGATTTGTTCTCTTCTTCTTGTAGTTTTTCTCCACATTGACATAAGCTACATCCTCTAATGAATTCATCTTCTCTCTGGTATCAAAAACAAGTTGTCCAAGCTTGTCAATAGGTGTGGCAAAATTTCCTGTATCAGTCTCTGGTAGGAGACTAGACAAAATATCTACTGCACTCCTTATTGTCTCTGCCTCCTTCTGTTGTTCTTTCATCCTCTTCTTTTTATCTCGGGATTCCATGGCAGTTGCAATCTCCATTAACTTAGTAGAACTCAGTTTATCCATGTCAAGAGGCCCTTAGATGATTAATGCATCATCATATTCTTCATCAACACCTTTCTTTTTGGAATCAAGTGACAAAGGTGTCACTATAAGTTCAGTCTTTTCTGCCTTATTTTCCTTTGTTCCCTATTTGTTGTCATTTTTCTCTTCTTACTTTTCATTTTCAATTTCTTCATTCTTCTCTTCTTCTTGCTTTTCTTCATTATTGACCATTACCGGTGGCAGTTGAGTATCTATAGTCTAATTATCTACCGGTGGCTTCTCATCCTTCTTTTCTTCTTCGTCTTTCTTTCCTTCCTGTTCCTAATTCTGCTCATTTTGTTTAGACATGTGAACATCTACATCATACATATCTATATTATCAACAGTATTATCATCATCAGGAATAAACACCGGTTCAGCTTGAGTGTTCACCGATTGGTCATGTACACAATGTCATCGAGCTTAAAATCAATAGGTTTAATACCTTCTAGAAAATATTCACCCTTAAGCTTTACAGGTTCAACGTCCTTATCATATTCCTCTTTGGTAGGAATTAGACTCAAAGACTTCTTCAACAAAATTTCAGTCTCTTGCTGGACTAATTGAGTCTCACCGATTAACATCCTTGTCAGTCTTTTCTTAGATCTGGAGGAAGATTTTGCATTTAACAAAATATCATCTAATTCTTGTTTTGTGGCTTCCGGTTGAAGACTTTTGAGTGTATACTCAACAAATTATTTGTCCTGCTTCATTGTAGCCTACCACCTTGCATCAATTTTGTTGTATAATGAATTTCAAATTCGCCCTTGCAGCTCAATAAAGGCTTTACTATATTTACTCATCATATACACAACTGCATCTTCTATTAACCTTTGTTAATTCTCACTAAGATTATCATACAGTTTATTCAATCCCTTAAGAACACCATATTCCATAATACTTCTTAACATTTTGTCAAGAGCAATAGGTTTATTTACTGGTTTCTCCACAAATTTGACAGTGGACGTTCCAACAACCTTAGATTTCTTGCGACTAGTTCTTGGGACTTTCTTCTCTTTCTCAAATTCAGTGTCTTCATCATCTGCATCTATTGGTGCTGGTTTCTAAGCTTGTTGCTTCTTTCTTTTACCAATTTTACCTTATTCCCCAGAATCCCTCTTTGATTTTCATAGCTATCAGTCTATCATAGGCCCATTGGACCTTTCCTTCCACACCGGGTATCTCATTCAGGAAATATAAGGCCAAGAAAATAAGAAGAGTTCCATATTTGAAAGTGTGCTTCTTATCTTGCTTGATCTTCTTCAATTTACTTATCAACTCATTCAGGAGGACAGTACAGTACAAATCATACCTCAAGTCATTCTTCAACATCTGAAATGCAGAGTAAATGCCAGTTCTGGAGATAGAGTTATGTCTACTAGACTAGTAAACTTTGTATCCGACCACCATTGATGCAAACTTCACATCATGCTCCAGAATATCATTTATGGTCATTGCTCTGCTATCAAACTTGGAACCAGTAGAGGCTATCACTGTGTTATTCAATACCTTCCTCAGGCTAGGTACTTCACCGATTTCATTGAGGCATGTCACGACTTGGATTGCCTATTTGGTAATCTTGTGGGGCCTGCCAAGCCATATAAACTCATCATAAACTTGATTGATAATGTACCGGATCTACTCTGCTTCATCGAACAATGGGAAATGGATGAACTGCAAAAAACCCTTGTCTTCAAGAACCTTGTATTCTGGTTTGAGGTTTCCCAAACTATCTGCCAAGTATTTGTTATAAAGGTTCAATATATCCGCATTACCAAGCTCCTCGAGATCACAGTGGATGTATGCCCTAATATCTTCATTATGAAGGACGTTGTAGGGTACTTAATAAAATGTACCTTCCAAATCATCTTCAACCGACTTGAAAGGGTGTTTCTTGAATACAAGTCTGGACCTATCCTTAATCTCCACAAACAATGGGGTAGCAATACCAAAAGCTAAAGCCATTTCGAATTTATGGTTTGCAAAAACAAATAGTCTAAACAAATAAATACGTTGATTTTCAACTGAGCACTGGAATTCACTTTAGAGTCGCTGAAATCGACGTTGAAATCACCAAATTGCTTCGCTCTCTTTTTCTGTACTATTCGCTTGATTTCATTGTGACAAATGAAGTTTTGAAATGCCTTTTTATCCTTTAAAAAACTAATTTTGTTTTGTAATAAATGTTGCAACTGGTTACCATGATTTTCATAGAATTGCTTACCAGAGTATTGAATCTTCTCTAAAACTTCTGGATAACATCTACACCTATGATTTAAGCCTTGTGCAACCTTCTGGAATAGATTGTAGATCACTGAAGAAGGGGTTCTTATAATCTATGTGAAAAGTTCCCCCTAAGGCATAAAGCCCTAGTTACCGGATGAAGAGTATGCACTAGATTCAGGTGCAGATCCATTTTCTACTTTAGATTCATCTTTATTGACCCACATTTTCTCATGTTTGTCTCTAATCTCTTCTACCTTTGCCTTTCCCTTCTCATCTAATTTGTTCTTGTCTACCGGAGAATTATTCTTGTTTCTGCAGTACTTAGCAATGTGATTGGTTTTATTGCATGCACGACAAACAACATTTCTCAGTATAGGTCTGAAGTTCATCTAATTTGGTCTCATCCTGCACTGGTTAGAGATATGTCCAAACATTCCACAAGCATAACACCTCTTGTTTTGGAATTTATTCATTACTTCTCTACACATATTTGACTTGTGACCAAAATTATTGCATATGAAGCACTAAGCGGTAAACGTAGGAACATTATTCATGTTGTTCATTCCATTATTCATCCTACCTATACATTTATTTGCCATATGATCGAATTTGTTGCAAGTAAATAATCTACCATTGAATTTATGAACATTAGGTTGTCTTATAGGAGGATTCGTTCTCTTCTTCTAATCAGGTTTTGCATTGCCTTGTCCAGACCCAGAGGATTCACCTTTCTCAAATCCAAGTCCTTGTATGTCCTTTCCATGTCTTTGACTTTCCAGCATCTCATCAAGCCCTGCTGAGCTAGCTTTGAATTTGTGTTTATAGTCATTAGCATTAGCAAGTTCATCCCTTAAGGCAGAAATATTTCTTTCAAGTTCTTGACCATTATTCCTTGACTGTGTCAACTCAAGCTTCAACTGATCATTCTCATATGTGAGCCTAAAGCATTCACCAGTTCTTTCCTTCAATGATTGTTCCATATTCTCTTCATTTTTCTTCCGATCCTCAATTTCCTTGGTCAGTCTCATCACAATGGATTGCATCTCATTCTTTAAGGAAACATTCTCTCGCTCAAGCTTGTCACATTCATCAAATTTACCCTGATTTTCCATGATTTGATCTTCTTTCTTCTTTAGCTTGTCCAACAATTATTTCCTCTTATCTTTTGATTTTCTCATTGTTGGTATTATGGATGACTTCATCATGTGTTGCATTGGTTTTGTCATTGATGTCAACACTTATCTTTCTGGAGTTCTACATTGTTTATTTGACACTCTGGTTTTATTGGTTTATCGTTGAACCAACACATTGTGGTCCTGGTATGGATATTTCCTTATGCACAGTCACTGATATATGCTTCACCGGCAGGATATATGGTTCACCAACAATAATGATGACATTTTGGTTATTGAAGTATTTATGGATGACATCATTTTTGGAGGTGAAGAAGAGTTATGTAAAGACTTTGCTAACAAGATGCAGGAAGAGTTTGAAATGTCTATGATTGGAGAGATAAAAAAAAATTTCGAGGTTTGAAGAAATTTGGTATGGAAAACTCCAAACCGGTAAGCACTCCTATGACTACAACTGATAAATTGACATTAAATGATGATTCAACTCCTATTAATCCGATAAGGTACAAATCTATGATTGGAGGATTACTATATTTGACACAAACCAGACCTGATATAATGAATATAGTGTGTATTGTATCAAGATTTCAAAGCAATCCTAAAGAAAATCATGAAACAGTAGTAAAAAGGATATTTCGGTACCTACAAGGCACAATAAATCTTGGTTTATGGTATCCTAAGAATGAAAATTTTGAGTTATGTGCATATATAGATGCTAATTGGGTAGGTGATGTGGATGATAGAAAGAGTACCACTAGTGGAGAATTCTTTATTGGCAGAAGGTTAATTTCATGGATTAACAAGAAACAGACTTGTACATCATTATCTACAACAGAAGCATAATATGTTGCAGCAGCAACTAATTGCACTCAGGTATTATGGATCAAGCAAATGTTGAAGGATATAAAGGTAAAATGCAAGAACCGGTAATTATTTACTGTGATAACTCAATAGAAATTGATATATCAAAGAATCTGGTATTTCACTCTAAAACAAAGCATGTTTCAATTAAGTACAATTTTCTAAAAGAGAATGTTGAAGAAAATGAAGTGAGATTGGTTTATGTGAATACTAAAGAGCAAATTGTAGATATCTTTAGTAAGCCTTTGCTTAAGGAAACATTTGAATATCTCATAGAGAAGCTTGGGGTAATTTCGCCACCGACGAAGACTTGAATGATGAAGATTGACATCAAACCGACAGGGACTAACAGAAAAATCTTTTTCCGGCTTTGATGAAGGAGAGATACTTCTCAGGGGGAGTAGTTAGTTGTATGTTATGTTTTGATTTTTATTCTTGACTACTTTGGCATTTGATGTCAAAGGGGGAGAGATGTCTATGGAAAAACATTGTACTTTGAAGATTAGGGAGAGATGTATTTTTGGTTTTGGTTATACTGTTTCTATTTTTGGTATAGAACTTTGTATTAATCCTTTTTGGGAGATTGTTGGTATTTGGCATTTTGTTTTTGGCACTTAGATGTTTTTCTATCTAGTGTTGCCATCAATGCCAAAGGGTGAGATTGTTGGTATTATGGATGACTTTGTCATGTGTTGCATTGGTTTTGTCATTGATGTCAACACTTATCTGTCTCAAGGTCTACATTGTTGACTTGGCACTCTGGTTATATTGTTTTATTGTTGAACCAATACATTGTGGTCCTGATATGGATATTGGCTTATGCACAATCACCGATATATGCTTCACTGGTAGGATATATGGTTCAACGATAGTAATGATGACTTGTTATCATCTGGAGATCATTTGGTTATGTCAAAGACATGGGTTGGATGCTTGGATTTGGTGTTTTGCTTATTGGTCTAATCGGGTTCACATATTTGTCTTCACCGAAAAATTGGTCTAGGTTATGCACCGATACAAGATATCATGTTCCAGATCAGCACGACACGTTTTGGAAATGGTTTATTGATTGAATAATGTGTAAATGTATTGAGCCGACATATTGTATCGCATCAAGACTTATTTTTGTAATATCTTTAGGGAGCCGACCTAATCATAAGGTCTTAGGGTTTTGTATAAAATAAGATTTTATTCGAGAGATGTATGGTATGGTATGAGTGTATGTGTGAATATTGAAGATCATATAAGGAGACCATTATGCAAATCAAGCAGATATTATCTAGAGGTTGAAGGAAGGTTATGAAGGTGTTTGGCACTCATGTTCAAAGATTAAACTAGTACTGAATCCAGCATTGCAGATGCTATTCTAAAGTAGCACATTATTTATTGGATTTAACCATCCAATTGTAGTCAGTGTGACTCCTATTTTGTGATTGAGCAGTGAACTCTAGGTAGTTGGCCTTTCTGTATGTGTAGACACCATTATTGTATACACTTACTATCTGTAGTAGTATCATCTGATTGTGGTTGTCCTTCTGGTTCCTAACACTCACTTGATCCTTCAAGTCATTAATGAAATCATTAGCAACATTCAAGTTTCTCTTCAAGGAACTGATCTCATTTCTTGATGCATCAAGATCCTCAAGTGCCACACTAAGATGTCTCTGAAAACTAGAATCCCTTGAGTCAATCTCCCAGACCTTCCTCAAGTGGTTAAGCTTCCTCAGAGGAACTAGGGTTTGATACCAATTGTTGGATTCAGGGATCACTTAGAGGGGGGTTGAATCAGTGATCTACCGGTTAACAAATTTTTAGACTTAACTTTAAACCACTGAAAGCATATAAATGAAACTAAAATGCAGAAACATAGAATAAACAACCATAAAAGAAAAACACCAGATTTTTACATGAAAACCAAAATGGGAAAAACCACGGTGGTATTTAAACCCATAATATTATTTCACTATGGCCAGTGGAAAAATAATATTACAATATGGGAAATGCACAAGCATTCAGGCACACTGCCAAGAGCTCACTGCTCAAATACAATAAGGGCTACAACCTCGAAAGGCTGACTTCCTTACTGATTAGTTATAATGATGAATTACAGAAAAATGAACTCTAAAATATCATCTACAATTCTTGGATGAGATATGGTTGAGTGCCAAATATACTAATTGGGTCACCTCTGTTGATATGCTCTGTTCTACCCTCTTCACTCTCTCAGTCAACTACCAGATCAAGAATGTGCACGTGGAACTCCACCAAAATGGATTCTTGATCACCACTCACTCACATACAATCATATCATTCATAAGAAAGATCATCTACACCAGTCTTATATATCCGCAATCATAAAATAGGTCATTTACCATGTCGACCTACTAGTGTAATGTGTAGTCACTGTTGGCATTTGCATTAAGATTGCATTGATAAACTATTATGTTGTCATTGATGTCAATTATAACCGGTATATGATGTTATGATATTTTTTTGCAACTGGTAGGTGAGCTAGTGAAGGAAACCGATATTACTTAAGAAGCAGTAAGATCAATCGGTAACCCTCCCTATTGATGTGCCAAACCCTAATTGATGGAGCTTGGTGAATCGGTTGTATTGGTTTATGATCAAATGTTGAATGATAATGATTATGCCACGTATGTATGGTGTATGTGAAAATTTTCAAATGGTTTTTGGTGCGTAGAGATAACAGTTTTATCTTGGGAAAGAGCAAGTAAATTGAATGGAGAGGAAACTGCATGATGAGTTACAGGTTTCGATGAAGTGGTGATCAAGGAGTGGTCGAGGATGTCTTGAACAATGTGCAATGATTGCTATGTGATCTAATGGTCATACTTGAACCGATTTGTTTTTAATCTCTCTAAGATCTTAGGTTTGTGATCCGTTACTGACTTGTTGTTTTTCTTATAAGGTCAATGAGTTATTTTGTTGTAGTGTTGGTAATTTTGGTTAAGTGTTAGTGTGATTGGTTGCCGAACCAAAAGGTGTATCTGTAGTATGTGTAAAGGTAGATAGGAGAATGAAAAGGATCTGATCAAGAAGAGTAGTGCTATTTACCATATCAACAAACCCTTGTTGTTCTTTAATAATTACAATAGTAAAATCCCTTAACCGGGTAAGCTTTAACAGGCTTAGTGCTATCTAAATCCTCTAATCAGGTGGTCCATTATCTTGGATTTCAAATCCTCTACCGAGGTTACTCCTGATAGGGTATTGCTTCTAACAGTGCATTATAGCAATCCCTTAACCGAGTGGTCCCTAACATGATCTGTTCCTAACAAGATTTTTTGTAAAAGCTTTAACAGGCTTGGCTCCTAATAGGGAAAACTTCAAAAGAGTTCAAAATACTTGTGGGTATTCATCCCCACCATGTTTTTTCCCATTTGGGTTTCCACGTCAAAAATCATTGTGTCAAGTGGTGAATGATTTTTGTGGCTATGTTTGATATGGTTAATTTTCTTAATTGTTAAATCCACCTAGATATGATAAGATGATCAACAATAATCTGACATGTGATTTGACTATTATTAGTAAAGTATTTTGATGTTTTGGATAAATGGTTTGGGAGTTTCAGAATAGTTATACCATTATTTTGATATGCTAGTCAAATTGGTAAACTGTCAATGCTATTGAAGTTTGTAGTTCAGTGTTTGAACCAGGTAGTTCTGAGATTGGCTTGTAAGATGATTTTTGAGTTTGGTAAAAGTTTAGTCAGTTTTCTATCTACTGATTCACCCCCCCTCTTAGTAGTTGTCCAAATCCTTATTGATTCATTATACCATCAATTGGTATTAGAGCATTTCAGGTCCTCTAGTATCTAAGCCTAACAACTTGAGGTAAAGATCTAGAAGAACATGATGAAGAAAGAAGTTGCGAAGTTTAATAGGGAAAACTACAAAATATGAAGTGATAGGATGAAAATCTATATAAAGAGTCTATAAAGTCAATACTGGGAACATGTTGTTACACAATATGTTGCACCTATTGGGAATATGTCTAATGATCAAAAGAAAGAGAAACAAGAGAATAATCAAGTATTGGAGGCCATTATTAGTTCTTTGTTTGATTTGGAGTATGTTGATGTCCATGGTCTGGAGACTGCTTATGATATGTGGAAGAAACTTGAGGAAATCTATAGTGGTGATGAGCATGTGAAGATTGCCAAAGAAGAGAATCTGAGAGGTAAATTTGATGACATGTCGATGGCTGAAGGTGAGAATATTCAACAGCATGGTTAGAGGATCAAGGAGATAGTTGGTGAGATCAAGAGTGTTGGTAGTAAAGTGGAGGATGCCACAGTGGTTAGTAAGGTTTTGAGAAGCCTTCTACTAGTCTACACTATCTGAGTTTCAACCATTCAAGAGATAAAGTCTATTGATAAAACAAAGGTAACTCTTGACTCCATCATTGGTAAACTTATTGCATTTGAATTAAATGGTTATGATGGTAGTGCTCAGAAATACAAATCTACATTTAGAGCTTCAATTTCTAACCCACATATGAGGAAAAGCAAAGATGTTAGTCATAGTTATGAGTCCAGATCCAACAGAGAAGTAGATGATGAAGACAATCTTATCAAGCTTAAAGCATTGTTGGCCAAGCGGTTACCCAGAGGTACCGGTAAGTACAGAGGTAAATTACCTTTGAAATGTTTTGCATGTAACAAGATTGGACACATTGCAACTAACTGTCCTAATGGTGACAATGAACATAATCTTGAGAAGTACAAGAAGTACAAAGGAAAAGGCAAAAGAGATTGCCTTATTGTAGTTGATGGTGGTATCACTGACGAGGAATCTGAGGGAGATGCTAATGAAGACATTATCTTTGTTGCCATTAAAGAGGAGACATCTGATCATAAGGCATTAGTTTCTTGCATGGATAGTTCTGATGATTGGATCATAGATAGTGGTTGTTCACACCACATGACCGTTGATCGGAGTAAATTTATTACTTTGAAGGAATTTGATGGAGGAGTTGTGAGATTTGGAAATGACTCACCCTGCATGGTGAAAGAAAAGGGAACCATTTCTCTTAATGGAAGAGCAGTGCATATGATGTCTACTGGGTTGAAGTATTAAAGCACAATCTTTTGAGTATAGCTCAACTCAATGACAGAGGTTATCCATTGTAATTTAAAAATGGAATGTGCAAAATCTATGGGAGCAAAGGTGAACTGATTGTAATAGGCAAGCATACAAAAGGAAACCTATTTCACCTAAATCCTAAAGTCAACAACTATTTAATTGCTAAAGTAGATGATAGTTGGCTTTGGCATCAGAGATTTTGTCATACAAATTTTGATAACGTTGTCAAAGTTAGTAAGTCCAAGTTGGTAAGTGGTTTGCCTTAGTTGGACAAACTGTTGAATGCTCTGTGTAAGGAATGTTAGTTAGGGAAGATGACATCCTCAACTTCTAAAACTAAATCTTTCTTAGCAGAACATTTGTTATATTTGGTTCATATAGATGTTTGTGGACCAATAAGGACTAAAAGTATTCAAGGTGATAGATATTTTATGATCTTCACTGATGATTTCTCAAGAATGATGTGGGTCACATTCTTGAAGGACAAAACAAAAGCCTTTAGTAAGTTCAAGGTATTCAGGGCCTTAGCTGAAAAGGAAAGTGGTAAGAAGATAAAATGTCTAAGGACTGATCAAGGAGGTGAATTTACTTGAGAGGAATTCACTAGATATTGTGAAGATAATGGAATTAAGAGGCAACTTTCTGCACCTAGGACACCACAACAAAATGGTATTGCAAAGAGGAACAACCGGTCAATTGTTGAAGCTGCTAGAACGATGCTAATACAAAGAGTAGCAAAAAATTTCTGGAGAGAAGCTGCTAGCACAACTATCTACACTATGAACCAAACATTGGTAAAGAGAGGTAAGGATAAAACTCCTTATGAATACTGGTATGGTAGATCACTTAATGTCAATTATTTTAAAGATTTTGGCAGTAAATGTTTTATCAAGAGAGGTGACTATGTTAGTAAGTTTGATTCTAAGAGTGATGAAGACATATTTCTCGGTTACTCCACCAAGAGTAAGGCCTACTAATGTTACAACAACCATACAAATAGAATCAATGAGATTGTTGATGTTCGAGTAGATGAGTTTCCTAAAGTTTTAGGAGAAACTAGTGAGGAGAAAAAGGAAGATGAACCTTACATTATGATTTTGGAACCAGAACCGGTGAAGCCAAAAGCTAGTGAAGTGAATGTTGTAGTACCAATTCAACTGGAATAGGTAGATTCTGAAGATGATGATAGTGAGGAAGAAGAACCTAAAGATAATGATCATGTTATTCCAAGGTATGTGAGACTCAATCATAATCCTAACCAGATTATTGGAGATAAAGATGTTGGAGTGTTAACTAGAAGAAGAATTAGAGAGAAATCTTGCATGATCTCCACTATTGAGCCTAGAACTACTAAGGAAGCATTTGGAGATGATCACTGGATCAAAGCTATGGAAGAGAAGCTTGACCAAATTGAGAAGAATAATACATGGACCCTAGTACCTAGACCAGTGAATAAAAATGTAATAGGTACTAAATGGGTATTTAGGAATAAACTGAATGAAGATGGAGTAGTAGTCAGAAACTAAGCTAGATTGTTATACAAAGGTTATGCACAGGAAGAAGGAGAAGACTATGGAAAGACATTTGCGCTAGTTTCTAGATTGGAAGGTGTTAGGACTCTACTTGCATTTTCAGCAGATAAGGGATTCAAAGTATATCAGATGGATGTGAAGTCCACATTTTTTAATGGAATACTAGAAGAGGAAGTATACATTGAACAACCAGATGGTTATGCTTTGACTGATGCAAATGATATGGTGTGTAAACTACAAAAGGCACTATATGGTTTGAAGAAAGCACCAAGATCATGGTATGAAAGACTATATTCACACCTGATGAAGATGGGTTTTCAGGAACCAGTGAAGACAACAATATATATCTCAAGACTGAAGGAGATAAGATACTGGTTAGTGAAGTGTTTGTGGATGATATCATATTTGGAGGAAATGATGACATGAGTGAATACTTTGTAAATGAGATGAAAAGTGAATTTGAAATATCTCTAGTAGGAGAGATAAAATTCTTCGTAGGTTTGCAAATTCAACAAATGAAGAGTGTTATTTTTATCACATAGTCTAAATATGTGAAAGAGGTATTGAAAATATTTGGAATGAGTGACTATAAACTAGTTAAGACACCAATGGTTATAGGTTGTAAACTATCTAAGGAGGATGATGCCGCATCTGTTGATGAAAAGGAGTACAAATCAATGATAGGGAAACTGCATTATGTTGTTCACAGGAGATCGGATATTGCTCATGTAGTTGGTTTAGTTGCCAAATTTTAGAAGAACCCAAAGGAGACACACATGATTGCAACTAAAAGGATATTTAGATATTTGAAAGGAGTATTGATTATGGATTATGGTATCCATAAGCAGGTAACTTTGATTTCAAGGTTTATACAGATGCAGACTGGGCAGGAAATGTTGATGACAGGAAGAGCACAATCGGTGGTGCATTCTTTCTAGGAAGAAGACTTGTATCTTGGAGCAGCAAGAAGCAGAATTGTATATTACAGTCCATTGTTGACGATGAATATGTTGCAGTGTATATGAATTGTACCCAAGCAATCTGGATGAAACACATTCTTGAAGGATTCAAGTTGAAAATTAAAGAACCAATAAATATTTTATGTGACAACACCCATGCTATTAATATTTCAAAAAAATCGGTGTTGCATGCTAGAACCAAGCATATTGAGCTAAAATATCATTTCTTGAGAGAGAAAGTGCAAAGTAAAGATGTGTTATTGGAGCATGTATCTACCAAGGAGCAGCTAGCAAATATCTTTACTAAACCTCTACCTAAGACTACTTTTGAGTATCTTAAAGGTCAACTAGGGGTTGTGCCCCTACATGAGGTCAATTGAGAAAGATGTGGATTACATCAATCCCAAAGCTAATTGAAGAATCTTGAAGTAGGATTGGCATAGAGTGGAGTTACTCCACAAGGGGAGTGTCAAGATGTAGATTATTGATGCAAAACAATGAAGTATGACACTGCATGTTTTACTTTCACTTTGGCATTGTTGTCAAAGGGGGAGAAGAACTATATGATTGATAAAGAGAAGATCTATTGCTAGTTACTAGCTAAAGACATGGCGACTCAGCTGAAGGAGAGTACATGGTAAAATGTAAACCAGGATTCCTATACCTGTGTATGTCTCTCAATCATCATAATCAAGGGTATTGATATTTGTATTGACATCAATGCCAAAGGGGGAAATTTTTGGCATTTGCATGAAGATTACATTGATGAACTCTTATGTTGTCATTGATATCAATTGTAACCAGTATATGATGTTATGATGTTTTTTTGCAACCGGTAGGTGAGATAGTGAAGGAAACCAATATTACTTAAGAAGTAGTGAGATCAACTGATAACCCTACTTGTTGATGTGTCAAACCCTAACCGATGGAGCTTGGTGAATCACTTGTATTGGTTTATGATCAAATGATGAATGGTAATGATTATGCCATGTATGCATGTTGTATGTGAAGAGTTTCAAATGGTTTTTGGTGCGTAGAGATAACAGTTTTATCTTGGGAAAGAGTGAGTACATTGCATGGAGAGGAAACCGCATGATGAGTTACAAGTATCGATGAAGTGATGATCAAGGAGTGGTCAAGGATGTCTTGAACAATATGCAATAATTGCTATGTAGTCTAATGGTCATACTTGAAACCATTTGTTTGTAATCTCTATGAGATCTTAGGTTTGTGATGTGTTACCGACATATTGTTTTTCTTATAAGGTCGATGATTTATTTTGTTATAGTGTTGGAAATTTTGGTTAAGTGTTAGTGTGATTGGTTACTGAACCAAAAGGTGTATCTGCAGTATGTGTAAAGGCAAATAGGAGCATGAAAAGGATCTGGTCAAGCAAAGTAGTGTTATTTACCAGATCAACAAACCCCTATTGTTCTCTAACAATTACAACAGTCAAATCCCTTAACCGAGTAAGCTTTAACAAGCTTAGTGATATCTAAATCCTCTAACCAGGTGATCCATTAGCTTGGATTTCAAATCCTCTACCGAGGTTACTCCTAATAGGGTATTGCTTCTAACAGTGCATTATAGTCAATCCCTTAACCGGGTGGTCCCAAACAGGATATGTTCCTAACAAGATTTTTTGTAAAAGCTTTAACAGGCTTGGCTCCTAATAGGGTGAAATTGAGAAGAGTTCAGAATACTTGTGGGTATTCATCCCCACCATGGTTCTTCCCATTTGGGTTTCCATGTCAAAAATAATTGTTTCAAGTGGTGAATGATTTTTTTGGTTATGTTTGATATAATTAATTTCCTTAACTGTTAAATCCACCTAGATATGATAAGATGATCGACAGTAGTGTGACATGTGATTTTACTATTGTTAGTAAAGTATTTTGATGTTTTGGATAAATGGTTTGGGAGTTTCAGAACTGTTATACTGTTATTTTGATATGCTAGTCAAACCAGTATGTTGGCATATGTGCATAACTTGATGATATGATGATATTGTATGTTGTTACTACTTATCAAGTTGCCATTAGTTTTATATCCAAAGTCATTCTATATACTCCAGTTGGTTACTACTACCAAAATATTCAGTCGGTAAGAATAGAGCAAGTTAGTTATAGAAGAAAGTAGTCACAGAGCCTAGTATTCACCGAGCTATCTATCGAGTAACATTCCATGTCTACCGAGCAGCAATAATGATACACCAAGTTGATATACACCAAGTGAAAAGTGTTACTAGATTCATTGAACCTAGACACACATGGGAAAACGTGTTACAAGATCAAGAAACAATGAACCATTATCACATTGGAAATTGCACTTAAAGATTTTGTATGATTTTGAGGTCATCTATCCAATGAAATATTTTGCATAGTTATTCATTCAATATATCATGTTTGTAAGATCAAAGCAATGAACCTAATCAAAGACATAAGATATCTATTTATACAGCATGAATTGAGGATCAAAAAGGGAAGAAGAATGTGTGTGAAGCAAGACACATGTGATAGATAAGGAAGCACTAAGTATTGTGACTGTCAGAGACATAGAGGTCATCGAGAAGCATTTCAGAGAACAGTCAAGGAATAGAGTAAACATAAGGGTTTACCGAGTTACTCTATGGGTTACCGAGGTATGCTATAAGCAAGGTAATCTCATTTTGAGCACATAGAATCTGCTATAACATTCCAGATGTAAAGTTGCAGATATTTGTAAAGATTTTATTGTAATATTTTGAAGTTGTAAGAGAAACCTTTAACAGGGTAAAAGACTCTAACAAAGTCTATAAATTGTAAAGCCTTTAACGAGGTGCAAAATTTAGAATAAGTGTTGTAAAATCCTTTAGCAAGGTAGATCTAACGATCTCAATACTCCTAACAGGGTAAGCTATCAGAAATAGCTAAACATGTAGCTCTAACTGAGCAACCTTTATTATTGTAGTAGTGAAGTTATGGGTGCCATCCCCACTGCAATTTTTCTCTCTAACCAAGAGTTTCTGCATAACCAAAATATATGTGTTATGGAGTGAATCATGTATGATTGTTATTTATTTGTTTTAGCTTTATGTTATGTTACAACAGTTTTTTTATGTATAACAATAAATATATTGTTAAAGAAAGGATTTGAAGTACTGATTCACCCCTCCCCTCTCAGTACATTAGCTTTCCATATTGGGCCTAACAATTGGTATCAGAGCTTCAATCTTGGAAAAGGGTTTAACAGCCTAAAGAGAAAGATCTTATCAGTGGAAGGTTGTAAACAATCTTAGAGAATTGTGTATCTACAAGAAGAGTTAGATCATGCTAATCAAGTGATTGCAGACATCCAAAGACAAATGCAAAAGTCATTGAAAGTTAGAAGAAGATTATCTGATGATTTGTAGGACTCTCAAGAGTTAGTGGAACAAATTGAAACATCATCTGAGAACAATATATCTGAAGAGAGTGAAGAAATGATTGAAGAACTAAAGGAGAAGAACAAAGCATTGACTGATCAACTAAAAGCAATGAAAAGAGGACATGAACATTTCAGCACAAAGATGACTGAAAATCTTGATGCATTGAGGACAGTTGAGGATAAAGTAAGAGATCTAGAAAGAGAAAATCAACAACTTAAAGCATTAGTATCAGAAAAGAATGATGAAATCACAAGGTTGACTAGGATTCAACAAAATCTATCAGATCAATTGGGATATGCACATCATGAAGCAAATCTAAAAGATGATGAGAATCAAGCATTGAAACTTGAAGTATCAAGGTTGACCGATGAACTTGAAATAGAGAAGAAATCCAAGGAAACATTGAAAAAGAGTTATGAAGCATCAAAGATGTTGGATGAGAAACTTAATACAAAGAGACCCAACAAAGTTGCAAGACTCGGTTACAAATGAAAAAACTCTACCGAGAAGGGAATTCATATTACCGAGAGAGGAGAATCATCAAAGCAAGCTGGAAATAAGAAGAATATCAAAGGAAAGAAGCCTATTTGCAACTACTGTGGAAAACAAGGTCACACTACTAACATGTGCCAAATCAGAAAAGGTAAGCAACCGAATGTCACTAGGTCGAATGGTTATTGTCACAATTGCAATAAATATGGTCACACATCTAGCCAATGTAGGACAAAGACTGCTAGCAATTATCAGAAGGCAAAATTCAAAGGGTTTTGTAAAAATTGCAATAGATATGGACATAGTACCGAGGAGTGTTGGTTTAAGCAAAAGAACTATATGTGGTCTGCAAACCGAGTAGATCCTAGAGGCTACCGAACTCACACAGATCCTTATCGATAGTATTCTATAGTACCATGGGATTACAATACAAGGATATGGTGTGAATGTTGTGGAGGATATGGACATATAAGTGCCAACTGCTTTATAAGGTTTAAAATGAACAACCGAAGATCATGGAGAAATATTGGTATGGCATGTTTTCATTGTCACAAAGTTGGACACTTGGCTAGAGATTGCAGAGATCAACCTAGAGGAGACACTGAGGAAATAAAAGGCAAATTACAGATGATTTGGAAAAAGAAGGAAATTGTGTCAAATGAAGAATGCACCTTACCTACCGAGCTAGGTGCACCTATTCCAAATTAATTGGTAAAGGTGTGAAGGGATTGCATTCTCTCAAAGGGTAAATCTTAACAATTCCTATTTTATCATGTACTTAATTCAAAATCTGCACAATTAAAGATGCATTAGAAAATTTGAAATTTTATCAAGTCTTTTGGAAGCCTGTCAAGTCGGTAAATACAGGAAGTCTAGCTACTCAATAAAAGCATAAAAAGGAAGTGGCACCGAGTGCATTTAATGTTTTCTGACCTAACTGCATGGAGCCCAATAAGGTATAATGTATACTTACAACCTTTTGCATGGTCATTTTACACTCACCAAGTTTTCAAGAAAGCAGAGCAAAGCAATTCAAAGGTGATCAAACCACCTCCCGAGCGAATTTCAAAGGTATTTACATCAATCACAACGCATTGTCAAGATAGTTTACCGATCATATCAAGTTGTTATTATTTGCTAAGTAGAAAGCGTCTACCGTTTGAAAATCTTCAAACCCTAAGGATCTTTTGTTAGTATTTATTTGAAATCTGCAATGGCACCTAAGATCTAGAAGCCCGTTGTTGTTGAGAACATTGAAAAGCCCTCACTGAAATAGTCTTTAACTCCCAAAGTTTCTTCTGAACCGGATGATAAAACTGCATTTTCACTCATTTCGGAAAGAGTTTTGTTAGTTGAGGATGTGAGATTCTTCACTAAATGTCGAGTTGAGGAACTAGGTCATGTTGAGATCAAAGACACATATGATGAAATTTGTACCGATGGTAAAATGGATAGCAAATTTGAACACATCAAAGTCAAGGGATTGACCAAAGCCCTAACCTACCCGCGAGTCTTCAAACCCCAGTGGATCAAGTTTGTTCTGAGAAGATTTCATGATGACTTCATGTGGCTAGAAGAGAAATCGTTTAAGATCACCAAGGAAATCATCCATTTGATCATTGGTTACCCTATTTATGATCATGCCCGAGCTCAAAAAATGATATCACAGAAGGAATTGATCAGCTTAACCGGAGTGGAATCTGATTGCAGAGGACTGAAACTGAACAATGTGACAGATGCAAAGCTGAAGTTTGCAATTAGAGTGATAGGTTATTGTTTCTTCCAATCGGCAAGGGAAAATAGTGTACCCTGTGCTATAGTCGACTTAGCATATAAAATTGTGAAGAAAGACATGAAAATTGATTTATGCGAGGTATTGTTGAAAAACCTATTTGAGAATCTCAATACCATAAGGAAGCCGAAGAAGAACAACTCAGCTAATACACTAAAGTTTGGATCACTTCTAGTATGCATGTTTTTCTATTTTGAGAAATTCTTTCCATTAGTCGGTAAAGTTGTTTGGGAGCTACACCGACCAATCACCCATCAAATCAATGACTTCATCAAGAAGCTAGGTGATAACTTTAATGATATTATGGATGATTATTTCAGCAAGTTTCAAGAGAAGATGCATAACAGGTATATAATTCCACCCAAGTTAGTGGAGAAATACAAAGATGACATATGCTTTGAAGTAGACACTGACTACTGCTATGTTAATGTTGTGGAACCGAGAACTCAATCTTTTCCACCTATGGGTTATGAGATTGATTTTGACATCACACAACAACAGATAGATGCTTTTCTTACATTACCAAGGCATGCTACTGAGCTAAGATATGGTACATATGAAGAAGTAAAAGAAAAAGTTAAGATGAGCATTGTAGTGCCCAAGGCTACAAGGAAGGCAACAAAAATGATCAAGGTATTAACAAAGAAATTTGGAGAAGATTCTTCCTCCACACCTGTCAAGGGCACTCTAGCCATCACCGAAGAAGAATCTGAAGCCTAGGAGGTAGCTATTACATTGAGCACCGAGTTGCCTAAAGGAAAAGTTTTGAAAAGAAAGAAACATGATACATCAAAGGTATCACCGACTCCTCCAGCAAAGCAACCTAACACAAGAGCTTCTGCAACATCACCAAGTAAGAAGCCAAAGAATGTTGTTGCACCCAAGGTAACAAAAACATATAAGAAATCTACTCGGAGACTCATTTTGGCTAAAGAGTCTAGTGACACTGAATCTAAAGACAAAAACAAATTTTAGATTGTCAAGAGTAAAATGGAAAATGTACACAGTGTTGAAAATTTTTGTGCTAATCTAAAGCAATATGGTGGATTTGGATCATTCAGATATGTAAAATATGAATCCAAAAATGATGCAGAAAAGAGACAAATTGAAGAAGCTGTAATTTGCACTCTTTTGAAATTGTGATTGGTCCCATTGGAAGTAACTAATTCTCTTCCAAAAAAATTGTATGCACATATTGATAATAGGTGGACATATGCCATGGACTCAGAAAAGAAGATGAGAGAAAGAAGTCTAGTACATCTCTTTCCAGACATGTCGGTAGATGAAATCAAAGAACATCTGAAAAACTACCACAAAAACTTTCTAGTCAAGAAAAGAGCTTTAAAATGGATGAATGGACTTTATTTGGATGTAGAAAATGAAACCAAGGAAAAATGGCAGGAAATATTTTGAATCAAGAATGCTAGTGAACAAGCTAAAGTTGAAATAGTTGATGTCACCGAGCAAGATCCTGATATCACTGAGCAAGACCCTGCTGACACTATACAAGTTGATGAGGATATCATGGACACCGAGGCACCAGAATAAGAAATGATAGAAGGGAATGCATATGCTCAGCTGGTTTCAAGTGAATCAGTTTTGGAACAAGTTCAGCCCTATCCTCCAGTCAATTGGCCTACTTCAACCGAGGACCCTCAAGATATGGAAAAAGGCACAAAAGGTCACAAGTTTACAGAAGGAGCACCTACTTCTCAAGCCACTGGGGAACATACCTCACAATCACCTTCTAGCACTGAAAATGTTACAACCGAGACACCAAGCACAGAGGCACCAAAGGACACTGCAGAGGCTAAAGAAACTGACCAAAGTGTTGCCTCTACCGAGCAACCTACCGAGGGTCAACAAACCTCTCAAGCCCTTATATTAGTTCAACTAGTGAAAGGTAAAGAAAAGAAAATGAAAAAGCATAGTTTCAAATTAGATTTGTCAAAACCAATAGTGTTGCCCAATGTAGATATATCCAAATTAAAAGGGCAAGCACTCATTGAATTTGGTGAACTATGCAAAGCCAAAGCCAAACAAGAAAAACATATGGCTATTCAAAAGAAAAATAAAGTACTTTAGAAGGTGAAAGCACTCTTAACCGATATGCTACTTGAAGCAACAGTGACAAAAGATGCCACCATCCATATTCAATTGGATGAACTCCTAACCTAGATAGAGACATCTGGAGTAGATGCATTTGAATATTTGAGAAAATTGAAGGATAAAGAGCTCACTACTAAAATGATTGAAGAGGTACAGAAAGCTATTGCTATTGGCAAAGTTAAACTTGTCAAATTTATTGTTGAGTTGTCCCCTCAACTCAAGCACATTCTTTATTTATTTCAGAAACTCTGCACATTCTCTTTATTCATTAAGGACATCAAAAATAAAAAAGAAGCAATTGAGAAAGAGATCACCGATCTCTCAAATAAGTTGACCACTGAGCCCAATTCTATTCAACAATTCTATACAAAGTTACAACAACTCATGGCTCAACAATTGGAACTCAGGAATGAAGAGCACAAGATAAGGATGGACACAATGACTCTTCAAACATGATTCATTCCTCATCTTTCATCCGTCCAAGAATAGCTCCACAAAGCTACCTCCCTATCCACTCAGCAAGAGGGAAGCACCTTAGATGGATTAATTTCACTGTTAGCTGACATTACAGCTCAAAATTCACTTATGGATAGTGTCAAGAATGCCCTCTCTGCCGCTCTCACCGACGCAAAGACAAAGTATAAATCCATTTTTGACCAGTTGCCCCCACCGAATGGTAACTAAATTTTGATGTTTGTCAAAAAGGGGGAGTGATATAACATCAAAGTATCAAAGGGGAATGTTGTATATAGGGGGAGTATACCGAGCAGTAAAAAGTATCCACACAATTAATTTTGACAGCACCGGCCAGTGATCATCGAGCAGTAAAACAAGCAGTTAACATAGAATATTGATCACCGAGCATGCGAAATTAGAGTTTTTATAGTACATTGATAAGGGGAGTATATCTGAATGTATTATTTCATTGACAGAAGTATATACTATCAGTTTTGTCAAAATTTTGTAAGTATATAGATTTTTGAGTTATGACTTTGAAAGTAGTTTTGTCAAACATCTCAACTAATGTCAAAAGGGGAGATTGTTGCTACTTATCAAGTTGCCATTAATTTTATATCCAAAGTCATTCTATATACTCCAATCGGTTACTACTACCGAAATATTCAGTCAGTAAGAACAGAGACAGTCGGTTATAGAAGAAAGTAGTTATAGAGCCTAGTATTCACCGAGCTATCTACTGAGTAACATTCCATGTCTACCGAGCAGCAATAATGATACACCGAGTTGATTTATACCAAGTGAAACATGTTACTATATTCATTGAACCTAGACACACATGGGAAAACATGTTACAAGATCAAGGAACAATGAACCGTTATCACATTGGAAATTGCACTTAAAGATTTTGTATGATTTCGAGGTCATCTATCCAATGAAATATTTTGCATAGTTATTCATTCGATAAATCATGTTTGTAAGATCGAAGCAATGAACCTGATCACCGACATAAGATATCTATTTATACAACATGAATTGAGGATCAAAAAGGGAAGAAGAATGTGTGTGAAGCAAGACACATGTGACAGATAAGGAAGCACTTAGTATTACGACTGTCAGAGACACAGAGGTCACCGAGAAGCATTTCAAAGAACAGTCAAGGAATAGAGTAAATAGAAGGGTTTACCTAGTTACTCTATGGGTTACCGAGGTATGCTATAAGCAAGGTAATCTCATTTTGAGCACATAGAATCTGCTATAACAATCCATATGTAAAGTTGCAGATATTGTAAAGATTTTATTGTAATATTTTGAAGTTGTAAGAGAAACCTTTAACAAGGTAAAAGACTCTAACAAAGTCTATAAATTGTAAAGCCTTTAATGAGGTGCAACATTTAGAATAAGTGTTGTAAAATCCTTTAGCAAGGTAGATCTAACGATCTCAATACTCCTAACAGGGTAAGCTATTAGAAATAGCTGAACATGTAGCTCTAACTGAGCAACCTTTATTATTGCAATAGTGAAGTTGTGGGTGCCATCCCCACCATAGTTTTTCTCTCTAACCAAGTTTCTGCGTAACCAAAATATATGGGTTATGGAGTGAATCATGTATGATTTTTATTTATTTGTTTTAGCTTTATGTTATGTTACAACAATTTTTTTATGCATAACAGTAAAGATATTGTTAAAGAAAGGATTTGAAGTACTGATTCACCCCTCCCCTCTTAGTACATTAGCTTTCCATATTAGGCCTAACATATGTTGTCATTGATGTCAATATATTGAAGTAAGCAAACTGGCAAGAGAACTGGTATGATATTGTGAACTAGTATATATGAGAATCGGTATGATAATGTGAACCGATATATGTGAAAAAGTGAAGTAGTATGTTGGAATGAGAACCAGTATATGGGAAGTTTTGTATCAGGGTTTCATTTGGCATGACTATCGGTTGGTAGTCTCAACTTTAGGGTTTTCGGTTGATGCATTCCAAGCCCGTGTGATTCAACCGATGACATCTTGTGATAAGTTAGCATTGTAATGAAGACCAAATAGTGTTGCCACGTCAACCTTGTGCACGTGAAGGATTTCCTTGAGGATCTTGTATGGAGATTGATCCTATCTACCTTGGGAATGTGCGAAGTCTCTATAAACAATGGAAAGTGTGTGATGGGTTATCAACTTCCTGAAGTGGAAAATAATGAACATTGGAGAACATCTTGAGATATGTTCAAGATTGTTGTATTCAATGCATTATGATTAACAGTCAGGATTGAACCGATTGAATTTTTAAACCTAAATGTTTAGGGTTTAGGGTTTATGCTACCAACCTATCTATTTCCTATAAGGTCAATGATGCTTTTCATTTTGAGGTTGTTGGCAAATGCTATGTGTGTATCCAAGTGAAGAGATACTAGATTCTTTCCACACCGAAGAAGTGTATTGATATCTATAGAGTGTGATTGCAAAAGCAAAGGAGCTAAAGTGGATCTGCCTTGGCATTGAGTGTTGTTATCAGATCAGTGTATTACCTGTTGACTTCTAACCATTTCAGCAGTTGGAAAATCCCTTAACCGGGTAGCTTTAACAGGATTTTGTGTAAATGATTTAACCAGGTGACTCAATTCAATGAGTTCTCCAAACCCTCTTGCGAGGTAACCTTTAACAGGGTTCTAACCTTTAACCGGGTGATCCCTAGCAGGATTGGTTCCTAGCAAAACCTATTGTAAAAGTCTTTAACCGGACTAGCATCCTAATAGAGTGGACTTCAAAAGAGTTCAAATAATAGCTTGTGGGTATTCATCCCCACCGTGGTTTTTCCCAGTTGGGTTTCCACGTGAAAAATCAGTGTGTCATGTGTGATGCTTCTCATGTGATGCTTTAATATCTTCTATCAAGTGGTAAATCATGTTGAACCGACAGCCATTGTATTTCTGATGATATATTACTTGTTTATGCATACGGGTGAAGTGGAAATGAGATATTAGATTGTGTAGAGATCTAAGTGTTTATCGGTTTATGTCTTTCATACTCTCACTGTGTTCTATCGGTAGTGCCTAGATTTAGATCGGTGTTACTATTTACCAATTAAGTGTAGTCTTTGCAGTCAAATTGGTTCTGGGAAAGTTTTTGTCTGTACTGATTCACCCCCCCCTCTCAGTATTAGTTTGGTACTAACTAATTCATCATTATTCATCACGGTAAACTGTCAATGCTATTGAAGTTTGTAGTTCAGTGTATACAATACGCTACAATCATTGGAAAGCTTCCAAACCCAAAACTACTATGTTCTTCCCGATATACTAGTTAACAGGCTACTGGTTGACATCGGCTTCCAGTTAAGAAGAATTATTGCTACCGGATCGAATCTCCATGAATATTTACCATAAATGACAACCCTAAACCAATAATAAACCATCAGAACCCACCAAATGAGTGTCAATTGCCAACATAATGTTCACCATCTTCGTTTCTCCTTCACTCTAGGCTCTTTCTGCATGTGATAGTTAAGAGTGCACAAATGGCCTCCTATGGGCCCCTCATAGCCTATATGTAGTCATACCTTCCACCTTTTGGCCTTCATCACTTGCATTGCTTCCATTCTTTCACTAAATTCTTTTTCTCTTTCTGATTCCTCTTCACGTCACCTTTTCCTTTCTTTTCAGTAATTTACCCCAAAAATTCAATTTTTTTCATTCCAAATTCTTGAGGGAGCATCATCTACTTTCTTTGACACCATGTTGTTTCACAACACCGCATCAAAGAGGGGCAAAATGTAGACGTTTAAATATTAAATAAATTTGATTTGTTAATTATCCTTGAAACATGATTAATTTTATTAATTATGTTAATCCCTTCATCCTTCCAAAATAATTGATTAAATTATATTTAATTAGTTACCCCCCATTCAATATAATTAATTTATTATTTAATTATATCTTCCTTTCTCCTAAAGGTTTGATTTATTTTAATAATTTAAACTACCCTTAGCCCATTAGCCAAATATTTATCTAAGCCAAATTAGTTAGGTAACTTCCAATTAATTAAATATTATCCTAGATTCCTACAAATCCTCTGACGAAGCCCACTAATTAAAATTAATTCATTAGTGCCTAATCCTCATTATCATTTTCCTTCAATTTTAGTTCATCACACCTACCCAAGTTCACATGTGACACCCCTCTTAAATGAGCTTGCATGCACAAGTCATTTTCAAGTCTCCACCTCACTCTTTGACCAAGGATGCTCACACATGTGTAAGGATTCTCTTCCTAATAGAGACACCCTACACTTTCCCCTTTCACCCATTTTTTACTTCCCTCTTCCTACACCTTTTCCACTTCATCATTTTTGCATCCACTGTCACTCTCTTGTTCTTATTAAGATGTGCTCACACATGTCTGAGCACACTTGGCCCTCTTCCCCATGCCAAGTGTTCTTCCCAATACTACTACCCCTTGTGACACTTGTAACAAGGTTAAGTCTTCAATCCAACTCATCTCTTCTCCTTCAATCTTATCCCTCCACAAATTTTGATCTCAATTGTCCATTCATATACCAAAAATCTATAAATTGGTACGTCCTCCCTCATATTTGTATCACAATTTCATGCTACTCTTATGCTACTAAATTCACTAGTTTTTATGCAACAAAGGAGAGTAATCCACATATTTAAACAAAATCCAGGACAAATCAAGTGATTAAGGGTGCAACTACTTTAGACCAATCCATGGAGTGTGAAGGTAAAATGGTGTATCCATGTTAGTATTTCATGTTTATGAATTTGAATAAACATTTATTTTTATTTCTTTCATCTTCATTTCATGCTCCTACATAAGAAAATAGGATCCATAATTCTAATATATTGGAGCTCTAGTGAGATTTACCTTTCCTCAACTAATTAAAGTGGACCCAAGACACAAATCAAAATTATGTACTAGTACACAACTTAGTAAGCACTGCATCTCTAACATCACAAGGCTACCTAAGTAATAAGATCATGCTAAGTTGGCTAAAGCACAAACTCCACCTCGTAAATAGATTAGACCTACTAGACATGTTTCGTCATTATGTAGAAACCTGACTCTAATAGAGAATGGATCTTTGGAGCTTGTAGAGATGTGTCTATCTATCATGTGTCAACATCATGTAAACCTGATCAAAGGATTGAGATGAGAAATATTTTAATGATCAACGAGGCCAACTAGTTACTAGGCAAAGGAGTTCATAATTGGATGACACTTAACACTTAAGATTATGACTTAAAAGTAGGCGAACAGTCATATAAAGTCAATGACCAAATAGAATGCAAGGCTTAGGGATTAAATGATGCTTGGTAGGACTTAAATGGTTTCCACATAGGAAAATTTTACAAGGTCAAGACAAACTAGATAGCTCAAAAAAATTGTAGGATTTCCACTAGTGGCTTCAGTTGTAGATGTATGATTGACTCAAGCATAGTGAGGACCACAAAACTTTGGGTAGAGGAATATAATATACAATGTAAATAAAAAAAGATAACTATACATATATTTACATATGTACAATGTGAATTGAGCAAAACCTATTTTACGAGAAATAAGGTTTTATAAATTGTCCATGCACTAGCAGTTCCTAAAATTCACCATTCATATTTTACAAAAAGTATTGAATTTTTTCCATGTGTATTGCTGACCATATATGGGCTAATCTAAAGAGGATAAAATTTACCATGTTCGCCCTTATATTGAAATCTTGTATCCCACATCAGCACCAAGTGATTAATGTGAATCTTTCTATCTGAGGATTTTTGACAAACAAATACTTCACTTTTTTCTTCTTAAAACTTATCTTTTGTGCTTCTCTTCTAATCTGATCAAGTGCAACTAATTTATTTATTTTGTTTTCCATAGCCCCTTAAATCTCATAATCATTGTTCCTACATAAAGTTGTACACTAGTAAAAGATTGTTCATAGGCATTATATTATTCATCCCATACACCAATTCATAAGGATAATTTCTGTAGCTTTATTGATTTTATCCTTATTAGCCTATAATATAAGCATAAACTTGGAATCCCATGACTTCCTATTATTTCTTATTATCCTCTTTATAATCTTCATAAGACTTTTATTACTTGATTTGGCCGATCCATTATCTTGAGGATGATAAGGTGATGAATAAAACTAGTTTATTCCCTAATTATTGTACAAATTAACAAACTCTTCTAATCTTCATGTTGAACGAGAGTATTTGAAGCTCTCTTTATTGTTGGCTCCTCAATATTATTGACAATATTTGACTTATTTGTATTTGGGTCTAGGAACAAAATATCCAAGGCCTCAAACATAGGGCTAAACCTTGACCCTAAGAAAAATTACTTTGATTGCTCCTTAGTATTGTATATATCTTGTTCTTGTTTTCTATGTCAAAGGTAAGTGTAGTGGTGATATCCCAATTTTGGAGAAACAAAAATCCACTATCCTACATTTTTTTGCCTTTCTTAGGTGTAATATTTTCAATTTTAAAGTCTACCTATTTTAATATTTGTTTTGATATCTTGTCCCATTCAGAAGGATCAACGTTATTCTTTTATTCAATCACCTTTTTTTGATATTCATCATTCCTAACCCTCATAAGAAAGTCTTTGAACTCCTTGTTCTTAATGAATTCATCATATACCAAAAAATGTTGACATGTTAATGCTCTTATGTCATTTGCATTATCAGTGGTAATTTTTAAATTGTCATATCTCCTATTGGTAGTGTAGACACCTAAAAATGTCTCATCATTAACATGCTAATTATTCGTCTTAATTAGTTAAATATTTCTTTAGTCGTTTAATTAATATAAGTTTTATTCTTCTAAACTAATTCAATCATCTCATTTCATCAGTTCTAATTATTCAATTTCCCTCCAATCATTTAATCATCCAACCTCCTTTTATTTATATTAATTAAGTATTTTATTATTTAATTAATTTTGAATTAATACCTTTAATTAAATGATCTTTATTATTTAATTAAATTTAATTTCTAGTCTCCTAGAGTTAAATAATTTCTTTAAATTATTTAATTGTCTAACTTATTCTTTTCAAAAATTTAAAATTCCCCAAATTCTAATTTCAATTAATTTCAAATAATGTGTATTTCATTTCATGGTTTCGAAAATACAAATTTAAATAAAATCAAAATCAAATGCAATTTCATGACAATTTCCTACAACAAATGCTCAAATTCCTAACTGGCACTAACTCTCAATCTAATTGTCAATCACCTTTTCTGACTAATCAATCAAATCACCAGTTAACTCAATTAACTCCTCAATCACCTTCTCTAACTCTCTATCAACTTAGTTAGTTATCTACCTAATCTATCTAGTTCACTGATCAATCTATCCAATCAACTCATCAATCAAATGAGTTTAATTCTCAATCGATTTTGCCTTAATTGATCTCACCCATTGATTAATTTCATTATCAAATGCATCTCAATCATTCAATATCTCCTTTCAAAATGTATAAATTGAGCCTCATTCTCCCATTTTCAATAATCATGATGTTCAAATTCTTATGTCACATTGCAGGTTAGCAAGCATGACTCTGAGAGATAGCATTCCGCAAGAAGCAGAAGGACAATGGAAGCAATGTTGCAATAGGAAGTTTAATTAGTTTGATTAGATTATTTCATTTGCACACTTTCATTGATATTATGGAATTTGTTAATTAGATAGGGTTTCATGGTTTCCCTTTCATTCTAATTAGCCTAATCTTGATGAATTTTCCCATAGTACAGATAGGCATGATAAGAATTACAATCCTCGTAGGTGAAGACACAAGATCCAAAACTTATTTCTCTATAATGTTCTCTACATCATCCTCAAAATCAATAGTTTCAACTATCTCACCCTTCTCCTCTAGGTCAATGACCTTTTATTTTTTAGCAAGTTGTTCCTTAGTCACAACAAAACTTGAGATTTCTCTAGAGGCCTTTCACTTTTAACAATGGTAGTTGTTCAACCCAACAATAAGAATAATAAGTCTAGTTGAAGTCTCAACCCGAAGTTTGGACATTCATTTGGTAAAGTCACTATTTTCATAGCTAGTGTTCATTTGATTGTCAACCTAGGGACGCAATACTTGAAATGGGTTTGCACTATATATGCATTAAGTTCCTGCGACAACTATTCCACATTACTGCAGCAACTAACATTATGCGGAAAAAATAATCAAGAATGGAAACAATGGAAAGGCTAGAGGAAGATTTTTGCATAAACTCATTAAAGCAATACTAGATAAATTCAATGCTGATAAATAGAAATTACTCTGTTCTGGCTTGGCTGCATAAACAGTCAATGGATTTATTTCCAATGGCTGCAAGAACAGTCAATGCAAGAATGTCTACTGTGGCTAATGAAAGAAAACTAATTTTAATGAATGCACAGGAACTCTCACCAACTGGGCCCCCTTGGATGAGTGATACCAAGCTTCCAAAAACAACTCTAACAGATCATAATAACATAATTTTATTCATTGTTCTTGAAAGTCATTACATGATTCAATATGAAAATAAACTCAAAAATACTTATGAAAATCCTCCTCTCTATTCTTCTCTCTTTCTATCTAACCTTTGAGAAGAAGAAGAGCTTTTTATTAAAAAAAAATCATCTACAATAGACAACACAAATCACGCCAAAAAGAAGAGGTAGATGATTAACCAAGAAAAGAGATAGCTAGAGTTATGCTACAGGAAACACAGATCTAGACCGAACCATAGTCATAACATACTGTGGCAGTATTTACAACTTCAATGTTCGCTTCAAGTTAGACATTGGTAGTATCACTTGATTGCTTCTCTTATGCCGTCCCTTACTCTTTCTCAGCTTTTCTACAGTTTGATCTTCAGTCATCACTTGAGTATCCTTCCCTTCAACAAGTGCAATAGGCGAACATCCACCACAACATCATTTATTCTCTGCACTACAAAATAAATAACATACAAGAACATACATACGCATTTTATTTAATCAACACATATTAATTTCACATATGATCTTGCCCTAAATAATCTGCATAGCAACTAGAATAAATCACATGGCTGTAGGAATAAATGACATGGCTGCAAGAATAAATTGGCAAAGATAAAACATGATTTAATAAGTTCAAGCTTAACATATGGAATACATATAGTCAACTTCCAATACATCACTACTACTATGCAAACCAAAAGATGACAAAAACTCAAGATTTCTGAGGATAGAAATATGACAATGTCTCAACCCATCATGCCCCTCAACTTTAAGAGCTTGTTGATCCTACATCAAAAGGAAAATTTCTGACTCTTGCACTAACTCTCAGATCACCAAGAGTTCCTTGACCTGTTCCTCCTGAAGCTAAATTCCAATAAAATCCCTTCATCTTTTCCATCCTAGACCATTTGGCTGATTCTTCTGTCACTACATCATAGCGCTTATCCAGAGTTTGACATCCCAATAGTGGCCACATAAGAATAGGAGGTAGAAAATTCAATGGTAACCAGTTATTGGCCTTTTCTCTGCCTAGTTGTATATATTTGGGGGCTCTCTACATAGCTACGAGAAAAATTTGTAGTGAATAAGGTTCTGCCTGCTTCAATTTGTCTGGTAAGTTATTCCAGCGCCTAGTTAACCCATCTATTGTAGCTGCACTGTCAATCTGAACTAAATGCTCATATGATTGGTATATTTATTCTCTCATTGGAAGCACTAGTTTCCTAACATCATCTCTTACCAGTAAATTCTGCCATTCATAATAAAGAACTCTTGGTTCCTTTGCTTCTTTCCTTAATGGAAATGGGCAGTCAAATTCAAAATCTGTATATCCCTTGGTTTGTTCCCCCATGCTAATCTCATTTTGGATCCATGGCATTAAAGCTTTTATATGGATATCCCCAATATATAATAAAGGGTTCCACTTACTGTCTGAGGGTACAACATAGTTATGTAAATAAAACTCACATATCAAATTTTTCACAGCTGCTGGAGAAGTTCGGTAAGCATAATAAAATTCCTCAGGGGTTTCTAAAGAGGGATAAGGTCCCTAACAATGCAGTTCAATTTGAAATATAAATACCACTCCTTTAAATGAAAAGCATAAACCCTTGGAGGTGCCCTACATTGCATCAATTCGGGGACCATACTAGCAATTGTTTCAACCTTAACCTCTAATTCCTTAATTTTGTTATCTCTCTTTTCAATTTCTCTTTATTGTTTGTCAATAATCCCTTGCAATCTAGCCCTCTCTATTTCCCATTGTCTATAAAATGTTAAAGCAATAGATAAAGTGTTTAGGGATGATGGAGGTCTAATAGGTGTTACCTTAGGCTGTGGGATCTCTTCAATAAATTCCTCAATCTACTCTGGAATCTCTCCAACAATTTCCTCAAGCTGCTGTGGAATTTCTCCAATAGTTTCCTCAAGCTGTTATGCCACAAAAGAAAGATTTGACAGTTTATCTTCATCACCTTCTTCATGGATTTCAACATTTGCAAGGCTTCCTTCTTCTTGAATTTTAACATTTGCAGGGCTTCCTTCTTTTGATGTTTCCATTGCAATAACCTCTGCTGGATCACCTACTATATGAGCATTCTAGGTCCTACTCCATGTTCTTCTCACATATACTTTTGGAGTGGTTGCAGGAATGGTTTCAGTTGCTGCAAGAGTTTTTCTTTTTGAGCTACGCCTTTTGGCTGCAGGAGAAATTTGAGTTGTATGTTGCTGAGCCATAGGTTCCTTCCCTTTTCTCTTAGAAATTGGTGACTCCCTTTGAAGAGAAGTGGAGGATTGCTCCACATTTTCTTCAACCATCTCTTCTTCCATAATAACTGCAGCTCCTTCGGCAATGAGCAAATCATCCTCTGCAACAACTATTAATATTTTCTTCTTCAACTGGTTGATCCTCTGCAATAGGAGCATCTTCAACCCTAAAATGCAATATATCCTCAAATACCCCCGATTCCATCTATGAAACGTTTCTAAGAGAATGTTCTACAAGCAATTTAACCAAACCATGATGGCTGACAGAACGATTTCCATTCTTTCGCGTTTCCTTAGCACTTGTAGAAATGAGGTGGTATAGAAAACTAGGGACATTCACCCTCCGGCCACGCCATAAATGACTAAGTAATTTAAAATGTGGTGAATTTAGATTTGAATATCTCCCTTCACAATTAATGTATTTCATGACATATAAAGCTACTTGAGGCCACTCTGCTGGTAGGGAAACTCTTCTAGTTCCTTGCTTGTCTACCGTTAGAGGTCCATCTGTGGGAATTGTAAAATCTGTCTTGGTGCTCCTTGTGCCTTTTGATTCTGGAAACAATTCTCCTTCCCACGACAACCCTGTTACTTCAGCTATTTGCTTCTCCGTAGAAATCACCCTTAAACCTTTAACTGTAGCTTCTCCTTCGTTAAAGGAATGCATAAACTCTGCAACAATTTCTTCATTAAAATCTCTGATTTTCAAAAAGTAATCAATCCAGCCATGGTGTCTAAAATAATGCTCACAAAGAGCATCCTGCAACAACACTTCATGGACTCTTGGATCATGGTGGATTGGATCTCCAACCATTTCTTACTCTGTTAGTATAGAACACTCTGCACCTGAAAAACAGAGAACCAAAATATCCGACAGACTTGCAAAATTGAAAATTCCATACATATCTCAATTTCAGTGACAGAATTTATTATTTCCTTGCGTGAAAGAATATCTTGTTAAAACAATGATGGCAAGCAATCAATTCTAAGTACCAAAAAGGATGAATAATCACTAACTTTGGAAACCAAAAGATAAAGCACCCCCCCCCAACTTAACCTAGCACGTGTCCACACAAGCTGACGAGATTTCAGGGAGTGTACGCAGATTCAAAAAGGCATAATCATAATGTTGGCATTTTGATGATGTTGTGATTGTCATTGATGGACACACAATTGTTTTGAGATTACTTTTTGTATGTATGAGTTATGCTCAACCGGTATTTGTTCCAACCGGTATTATGTATTATAGTCTTTAGACTATCGTTGTTTTGCATAAAGTGTTTACCAATCTCAAGCGGTATGAAGACCCAAATGGTATGAAGACCTCAAGCGGTTCGAGGATCTCAAGAAAAACGAAGGAATAAAGTTGCAATTATCATTTTTTCCCAGTCTTCATTTTGACAAACTAGAAATTGGTAAAATGTATGAACCGGTAATCAGTTAAATGTATGAACCGGTATTACTTTGTGATGTGTTACCAATCGGTATTTTTGTGATGAGTTATCATCCACCAACACTTTGGTGGTGATTTTGTGTCGTGTTACCAAATGTGTCCAGATGCACTGAACCTAGGAACTTGCAATGTAATCCTATTGGACTAGCATTAAATTAGATTTCTTTATAAGGATATCATAGGGTTTTAGGTGGTTGATGAGGTTTTTGTATGTGCAATCATAGAAGAATATTACGTTTGTGTGAAGAAATAAAGTGTGGAGATATTGAAGACTGAAGTAATGCCCTAAATGCATTAACAATGAGCTATCAAGGATCTAACCAAGCATATTGTGCTAGTATTTAGATCACTCACTTGTTGATTACTCACATCTTCGACAAGTCTGAAACCCTTAACCGGGTAGGCCCAGAAAAGCCTTTGTAAATCCTCTAACAAGGTGGTTCACAACTGTGAATCTGAAATCCTCTCACAAGGTAGTCTTTAATCGGACTTATCTCCTAACAAAGATCTAGATTCCTAAAACCCTATGATGTCCTTATAAAGAAATCTCTTGTGTTATGGTGATTGTGCTCTTGTGGATGAATGCTTTATTTTTTGTTTGGTTTGCATTTGTCTTAACCGGTTTGTTAGTAAATCCATTATACCGGTTAACTACTAAATTATTAAAGAGTTTAAGTTCAATATTTTTTGGTATACTAATTCACCCCTCCCGCTCTTAGTATTCATCAATTGGTATTAGAGCCAACCTTTCTATAAGTTTAACCACTTGGAAGGAGATATGGGGGAATACACTGTGACAGAGCTTACTCGTCATCTCACTCAGACTGAGAAAGCCTTTGATGAACTTAAAGTCAAATATAAAGCCTCTCTAGCAAAGAGAAGAGAGCATGTTGAAAAACTGATGGAGCTTACTGAAAATAGTTCTTCTGATGAAGCAGAAATGGAAGCCCTAGTTGAAGAAGTTGAAAAATTGAATGAATCTAATGCAAACCTAAGAAGGGAACTGGAAGGACTGATTATCAGAATGTGTCAAGAGCTTGAGAACCAGAGGAAAGCTGAAGATCTGGTAAAAGACAAAGATCATGAGATCTCCAAACTGAAACAAGAAATTAGTGCCCTTACTGCTCATCTCCAAGAGAGTAAAGTGGAAAAAGAAGAAATGCAAGGTGAACTAAAAATGACTATTTCTGAGAATGCAACCTTGAAGGAAGGTGAATCCTCTACTAAGCTAGAGCAAAAGCTTGAATCAGCTAAACCGGTAAAGAATACTATTGACTTTGGTTTCTCTGGACATGAGGAAGGTGAATCCTCTGGAGCAAAAGATGTGGCATCAAAGAAGAAACTGACATCAAAGGATAAAGGTAAGCAAAAATTCAAACCTGTTTGCTTTAATTGTCTAAAGGAGGGACATACTGCTAATGTATGTAGAAATAAAGCTTACAACAATTTTCCTTATTTTCTAAACAATAAGCCTAGATCCAATAGATTCAATGGAAACTGTTATGTATGCAACAAGTTTGGGCATAGAGCATTTGAATGCAGGTATATGTGCACAACACTAGAAGATATCCTCAAAGGACTCAAGGAGTTTTTCCTAAATCCTCTATGAACCGGAATCCAAACCGGTATAATGACTATGACCATCAGTCAGGTGGTGGTGGCTATCAAAAAGCAACTGGTTGGAGAGAAACTTGTTTGATTTTCCATGGTAGCGGTCACACTGCTGCAACATGCAGGAGGAAGAATCGTAGAATAAACAATGGACCATGGAGAACACTTGGAATGGTATGTTATCATTGCAACAAACTGAGACACCCTGCCAGAACCTGCAGAATGAGAAAGAACCTATCAGATGACATAATGATCACTCTGGAAGGGAAGATTGATGTTGAAACTATTCAAACAGATATGAAGAAAACATGGAAGAAGAAACCTGAAGAAGTGTCACAAGAAGAACCGGTTTCTGGACCTAGTGTGGAAGTTGCTAAATTGGCAAACTAAGCTTCAGCAAAGCTTAGGGGGAACAAATCAGTGAAATGTTTCAAACCCCCAGTTTACACTGGTAAAAGACCTTAACCAGTATGTGTTACCTATCAATCGACAGAAGATCAGAAATGGTAAAAGGAAAAATTAGGGTTTATGCCCTAATGGTGATGCATTTATTATGGTAGGTGAAGAATTTGTTTAAATAGGATTTTCAAGTCATTTTCACTTATCAGTTTACGAGTGAAGAATTTTTCAAGAGGAGAGAGACAAAAGGCGATTCGAATTGTAGAGATTTCAAAACTTTGCAGTAGAATCTAGAGATAGTGACAATCAATCAATTGTAGAACACAAAGCGGTATTCAAACAATCGAAGTGGTCAAGTGTGCACTGTATTGACAAACCCTAAATTTCAAAATTCTGAAGGTATTTATCAAAATTGTTGTTTATCAGTTAATCATGGCTTCTGCATCGCACTCCAGTTCTAGTGCACCTATTGATTCAACAGATTTTATCCAACAGAAGATGAATTACAATGTTGTTGATATGTGGCGACTGATTAGCAAAGTACTGTACACTCAGCACATATCCTTGCCGGGGTTCGGGGTCGGGCAGGGGTTTGGGGGTGGTAGTCCCAAAAGCAGGTGAAGCCCACTATGGGGATTCGGGGGCGATAGCCCTCGAGAAAATTTTTTTTTCCATTTTTTTGTTGATGAAAATCAACATTGTAATAAAACCCTAAAAAGGTAGACTTTGTTTGTTGCCCTAAAAATGCATGTTATAAGCGGCTGGGATGCTTAAGGCATTGTAAGGTTGATGTACTATTTTTGCTGGATAATAAGAAAGATTGGACAGTTATGTATGGTGGACGTAACCCATTCTGGGTGAACCATGTTAAATCTCTATGTTATCTATGTCCTATTTTATTCCTTTATCTTTTGTATTTAAATCTACATATAATTGTTAGTTCATATTTGCTTCGGATCTGCTTGAAACCCTAACAAATGCCCGATCCCAAATACCCACTTGTGTTATAGTGGAAGGTGATATTTCAGGGTACATTGATTGTAAATTAGAAGACCTAGGATCTCTAGTGATCCATTCCCAGCTAGGTTTGTTCTGTGAGGATGACAAAAAGATCAAACCCGAATACAAAATCCTAGAGAGGAAGAAACTTCACAATGTGGTGTACTTTCTTGAAGAATTTACGGAAGATCACATCCGCATCATTCTGAGTAGAGTGCATGGTGACAAGATGTATCTTGAGAGGACACATGATATTAAACCTAAAGTTATTCATGTTGTCACCAGTTTTTGCAACACTGGTGAGGTGCCAGGCCTAAGAAAAGTCATCAAGACTAAAATGACTAAGCTCACCGGTTCCATGAGTGACCAATGAGGAATGACCATCAACACCATCAAGGATGATTTGGTCAAGTATGCTTGCATGGTGATCGGATACTGGACATTCTATGCTAGTAGAATAAACTTTGTCTCTGCTGTTGTGGTGAATGCTGCCTACAGAATGATCATGGAAGATGCGTCATTTGATCTATGCACATGTATGCAGAAACAACTTCTAATAAACCTGAAGTCTATCAAATAGGACAGTGCCCTGAGATTCAAATTTGGACAACTTTTGGTAGGTCTATTTTCTACTTTCAAGGCTATTTTTCAGGAGTCGGTGATATTCAATTGTCTGCTGACCAACCAGTTACCAAATAAATTAGAGAAAGTCTTCAAGCAGTGGGAACTGGATATCCTGAAGTATTGAATAAATATTTTTATGAATTCAAGCGGAAGATGAGCCAACGGATGAGGATATGTAGTGATATTGTTAAGAAGTATGAAGAGGACATCTTCTTTACCATCAGAGTAGATGAGTGCATAATGGAGGCGGTGGAGCCCAGAAAAGAAAAAGTTGAACCCATGGGATATGAGGTGATGTATGACATGCTAGATGAGTATGCCTCTACCCTACTGCCTCACCTCTTGATCCAAACAAGAAGAGAACCAACACCTACTTGGAAAGGATAAAATTGGTTGAAGAGCCTTCAGTGAAGAAGGGAAAGGCAATGCCATCAGTATCAGCACTGGTTACCTCAGCAAGTCCTAAAGTGACCAAGCGATCACCTACCAAGAAGAAACTGGAAGTTGCACCCGCCAAGTTTTTTGAAAGGAAGCAGAAGACCAAGAGCAACTCATCGGATTCTAAGGATACAGAACCTGAAGTGCAGCCTAAGAAGACTAAGAAAACTAGGAAGAAGGCAAAGACAACCAACAATGAACTGGCATCATCAACACCGGTAAATATAGACATTTCCTCTTACAAACCATTGAAACATTGTCAAAGGACTATCAAGAATGTTAGGAGAAAAGTGCTAAGTGATTTAATAGATCACTTTGATGATTTTAATGATAATGAAAATGAGGAAGTTGAATAGGAAGTCATTTATAACTATGTATTAATGACTGGTCGCCATCAGAATTAGATCAGTGACACCAGATTCTTTATACAATTCTTTAGATAACAAATGGCACATTGCCATTGAAAAAAAATAGGAAATAAGAGAGAAAATCTTTGCACAATATTTTCCTGATGTGTCAAATTCTCAGCTCTATGAAATCATGGATAAGTACAAAGGCCTCTTCTTCATGAGAAGAAGAAGACTCTTGTTACTGGAAGGAAAAGTCTTTGAAGTGGTGAAAGATACACACTCCCATGCCAAAGCTGCTCTAAGGTTGCACCAAGTGTCTGAAGCCAACAAGAAGGCTGGACAAGAACCGAAAACCAGAAAACCAGATGAGGTATATGACAGTGAAGGAGAACCGGTTACTAAATAGATGGACACTATTGACGTTGATGCTTTGGATGGTGAAGTTGTCACTCCAGATGCAACAAAGGAAAAGGCTGATAAAGAAAAGGTAGATAAGGAAGAGCGGGATAAAGAAAAAGAAGAAAAGCAGAAGCTAGACAAAGAAAAGGCTAACAAAGAGAAAGTAGAAAAAGAAAAAAAGAGAAAAGAAGATGAGAAAAGGAAAGAGGAAGAAAAGAGGAAACAAGATGAAGTGAAGAGGAAACAAGAAGAAGAGGAGAAAAGGAAAGAAGAGGAGAAAAGGAAAGAAGAGGAGAAGAGGAAAGAAGAGGAGAAGAGGAAACTAAACGAAGAAAAGAAGAAGGAAGAAGAAAAGAAGGAAGAAGAGAAGAAAAAGAAAGAAGAAGAGGAGCAAAAGAAAGCAGAAGAAGTGCTTGCACAGAAGGAAAAACTGCAATTTGATTTGCAGGCATACTTAAGCACCTTTAAGACACCCTATGATTCTTTTACTACATATGGGAAAATTGTTCACCGGTTTCAGCTCCAGTCGGCCAGGATAGAGTTGGAGATTAGCAACCAGACTAGAGATTTGTAGGAACTTCAACTGGTTTTACTACCCAAATTGCAAATACTTCAAAAGTGCTTTCTCAATTTGGAATCTTTAATGGTCACTCAAGAGATGAGCACAATTGATTCCATTGAAGAACATGTATCTCAAATACAGACAGAAAGTAAGGTTGCTACCTCATTAATTGAGTCATGGTCTTTAGCCATGAAGACTCTTATGTAGGATTTTAAGTTAGTTTTTGATAAGTTTTACTCATTATTGTCATGAACATTTATTATTTTAATGATAATGAGAAATAGGGGATATTCTACTCAGTAGTTTGTCATTGTTGGCAAAGGGGGAGTCGTATTTAAAATTTTGATGAATGTTATGTATACTTTCATGTTTATCTCTTTAAGGGAGTAGTATACATTGTTATTTCTGCAAAAGGGATAGTGTACATGCTTAGGGGGAGTAATTTTGATTATGGCATATTTTTGTTGAAAAACACTTAGAGGTCAAAATTTTCCTAAGTGTTGCCATCAATGCCAAAGGGGGAGATTGTTGGTATTTTGATGATGTTGTGATTGTCATTGATGGACACACACTTGTTTTGAGATCACTTTTTGTATGTATGAGTTATGCTCAACCGTTATTTGTTCCAACCAGTATTATGTATTATAGTCTTTAGACTATCGTTGTTTTGCAGAAAGTGTTTACCGATCTCAAGTGGTATGAAGACCCAAGCAGTATGAAGACCTCAAGTGGTTCAAGGATCTCAAGTGGAATGAAGGAATAAAGCGGAAATTATCATTTTTTTCCAGTCTTCATTTTGACAAACCGGAAATTGGTAAAATGTATGAACCGGTAATCGGTTAAATGTATGAACTGGTATTACTCTATGATGTGTTACCAACTGGTATTTTTGTGATGAGTTATCATCCACCGACACTTTGGCGGTGATTTTGTGTCATGTTACCAAATGAGTCTAGATTCATTGAACCTAGGAACTTGCAATGTAATCCTATTGGACCGACATGAAATTAGATTCATTTATAAGGACATCATGTCTAGGGTTTTAGGAGTAGTTAGGGTTTTAGGTGGTTGATGAGGTTTTTGTATGTACGATCATAGAAGAAGATTAGGTCTGTGTGAAGAAACAAAGTGTGGAGATATTGAAGACTGAAGTAATGCTGAAATGCATTAAAAATGAGCTATCAAGGATCTAACCAAGCATACTATGCTAGTATCTAGATCACTCACTTGTTGATTACTCACATCTTTGACAAGTCTGAAACCCTTAACCGGGTAGGCCCAGAAAAGCCTTTGTAAATCCTCTAACAAGGTGGTTCACAACTGTGAATCTGAAATCCTCGCACAAGGTAGTCTTTAATCAGACTTATCTCCTAACAGAGATCTAGATTCCTAACAGGATCTGTTCTAGTGAAGAACATTGTATGACCTTAGCCGGTCTAACCTTAACCAGTCTAGTTACTATTCTACAAATAGTTACTTGTGAGTTGCAGCTCACCATGGTTTTTCCCATTTGGGTTTCCATGTCAAAATCTCTTGTGTTATGGTGATTGTGCTCTTGTGGGTGAATACTTTATTTTCTATTTGGTTTGCATTTGTCTTAACTAGTTGTTTAGTAAATCTGTTAAACCGGTTAACTGCTAAATTGTTTAAGAGTTTAAGTTCAATATTTTTTGGTATACTAATTCACCCCCCCCCCCCACTTAGTATTCATCACATAATGAAATAATAAATGTGTAATTAAAATAAAATACAATATGTGCATACCTGCAGTCATACGAAAATGATGGCGAAATGAAGTGAAATGACAGATAAGAAAATGGGATGGAATGACGTGGATGGAATTTTATGTATGGAGAAGAATATTCCCATAAGACATGGAAATATTTATTATGAAATAATGTGAGAATAATTATGAAGCGGCAAGCATGTTCACTACAATGGCTATAGGAACCTTACCTTTATTACTTTGCTCAATTGCAGTAGGAGCCTACTCAGTTGCTATAGTAACCTTATCAGTTGTTGCAGGAACTTGTGTTTCATCCTTTTGGGCAAATTGTTGCAGGAACTCCTCTTTAGTGGCCGACTTATGATACAGATGCAATTGGTGACCATTCACCAAAAGCTTAAACTGAACAGGGTCAATTGTGATCAAACGTACAACTCCATTATTGAAAACTTCTTCTATCTCATATGGACCTAACCATCTGGTTTGCAGCTTCCCCAAAGTATCTTTATATCTGGATTCATACAATAGTGCCTAGTCACCAGCTTTGAACTTATTTTCTTTGATATATTTATCATGCCACTTTGTTCTCTGATTTTGGATCAGTTATGTCTGTTGGACAACCATTTTCCTCCATTCATCTAGAGCATTCAATTGTTGAATACATTCCTTTTGTGCTTTAGATAATGTGATATTTAATTGCAAAGTTGTCGTCAAAGTTTTATGCTCAAATTCAATAGGCATCATTGCTTCTTTTCCATAAACCATCTCAAAAGCTATAAAACCAATTGGTGTTTTCCAAGTTGTTCTGTATGCCCAAATTTCTTCTGAAAGCCTATGAGACCAATCTTTTTTATGAAAAGATACTATTTTAGTAAGAATAGCCTCAAGCTCTCTATTTGTAACCTCTACCTGTCCATTAGCTGGTGGATTGTATGGAGTAGATTTCTTGTGCCTTATATTGTATTCATTGACCAAAGTTGCAATCAATGTTGAAGTAAATTGTGGGCCCTGGTCTAAGACAATTTCTCTTGGTACTCCATATCTTGTAAATATCTCCTCATAAAGAAACTTAGCCACCTTATTATCTCTTGCATGTGTCATAGCATGAGCTTCCACCCATTTGGTTACATAATCTATACAAACCAGAATGTAGGAGTTGTCATTAGAAGGTGGATCAATTGGGCCAACAAAATCTAAACTACATTTATCAAATGATGCTACTGATATTTGTGGATATAATGGCATCTCATCAGATTTAGTAGGTCTTCCCATACACTGGCATCTATCATATATTCTTATATACTATGCTACATCCTTGTGTAATGTGGGCCAATAGTATCCTATATTTAGTACTTTGATTGTTCTTCTTTTGGCAGTAAAATGTCCTCCACATGGCTCATCATGACATGCATGCAGGATATCTTATGTTTCATCTTCCCTTACACATCTTCTCATGAATTGGATAGGCCTAGTATAAAACAAACAATCAATAATCCATGAGAAATTGAAACTTTTTTCAACTAACAACCTTCTTTCCTTAGGAGAGAAATAAATTGGCATTTTAGCAACAACTAAATAGTTGGCAATATCAGCATACTAGGGAGTGTGGGCTTGTATAAGGAATAAATGTTCATCTAGAAAAACATCATCTATTACTTTAGAATCCTCTTGCAACAGAAGTCTTGAAAGATAGTCTACAACCACATTAGACTTCCTTGGTTTATCAACAACTGTGATATCAAATTCCTGCATCAACATTAACCAGCGAGCTAATCTACTAGTAATTAAAGGCTTATTCATGAGATATCTGATTGCAATATGATCTGTATGCACAAATATGGGATATCCTATGATATAGTGCCTGAATTTGTTGAGTGCATATATAACAACTAACATTTCCTTTTCAGTGACTGTGTAATTCAACTCAAGCCCCTGTAAATTCTTGCTAATATAATATATTGCGCTTTCCAATTTGTCAATCTTTTATCTCAGTACTACTCCTATTGCATAATTAGATGCATTTGTGTGAATTTGAAATGGTAAAGACCAATTTGGACCTTTAAAGAACTGGTGCTTGAGTCAAGGCATGCTTAAGCTTCAAGAAAGATTCATTGCATGCAGAGGTCCATTTAAATTCCATATCCTTGGTAAGCAGTGAATATAAGGGACTTGCAATTTGGCTAAAATATTTAATAAACCTTGTATAGTATCCAGCATGACCAAAGAAACTTCTTACATCTTTTTACTTCATAGGAGCATTGATATGCTAAATGACTTCAATCTTTGTTGGATCCACCTGTATTCCTTTTATAGAGATATGATGACCAAGGACTATTCCTTCTTGCATCACAATGAAGCATTTCTCACTATTTAATGACAAACTATAGTCTTCACATCGTTGCAAAACTTTTTCAGGTTCCCCAATGCTTGTTCAAATTCAGAACCATAAGTTATAAAGTCATCCATATAGATTTCCATGATGTCTTGAGAAATATCAGAAAAGATACTTATTACTACTCTTTGAAAAGTGGCTGGAGCATTACACAACCCAAAAGGAAGAACAAAATATGCATATGTTCCCCAAGGAAAAGTAAATGTTGTCTTTTTCTTGATATTCTAGGGCTATCTGAATCTGATTGTAACCACTGAATCCATCAAGAAATGAAAAATATATTTTATCAGCCAAAGAATCCAATACCTGGTCCACAAATGGTAATGGAAAATGATCTTTTCTTGTTTCTAAGTTCAAGGCTCTATAATCAACCAATACCCTCCATTTTCCTCCTTTCTTAGGGACTATTACCAAAGGTGATACCCATTGGCTATCAGAGATAGGATAGATAAATCCCACCTTTAACAACTTTTGTAATTCTTCTTTAACTATTTCTTTTAATGTAGGATTGATTCTTCTTTGCGGTTGTCTGAGTGGGCAACATTCTTCTTTTATATAGATACGATGGGTGCAAACTGTTGGATCTATCCCATGCATATCCTTGTAATCCTACGCAAAAGAATTTTTATGACATTTTAGCAAGTCCACAAAGGTACCATTTTGAGTATCTGAAAGATCTTTATTGATATTAAAACATTTATTCAAATCAACTTCTATCTTGATATTAAGATCAACCTGGTTCATATCAAAAAAATGAGAAGTAGAGACTTCCTGCGGCAACAGGGTATGCAATATATCAGTGGCTGCAAGAAAGTCTAAAACTACAATATTCAGTACCAACTCCTTCAATTGTTGTTCTTGTATCAACTCATTTATTAGAATTTTATAAAGAATTGAATCTTCATCATGTAATTGCATGAATAACCCTTGATTAATCACCATAAGGTGATTAATAGAGTCAACTTCCTCAGATTCTTCTCCCAAAATAGGCCAAATAGCTTGTTGTTGATCACACTAGGGTTGTGCAGGAGAATACAAGGCTAATGTTTTTGTAGAGTTCCCATCTAAAATAGTCATATCCCCTAATCTACATCCAATATATGCATCAGTTGTGTCAAGCCAAGGTCTTCCCAAAACTACCGGATATCCTCCCAATGTTGCCTTTGGAGATAGAATCATAAAGTTTGCAGGGTATTCCGAGGAATCCAAATAACCACTACATCTTCAATCATACCATCTGGTCTCACTATAGAGCTATCAACAAGCTGTAGAACTGTGGGTGTAGGCCTTAGACCATTGATTTCAAGTTGTTTCATTACTTCTCTTTTCATCACATTAATGGCTGCCCTTAAATCAATTAAAACATTTCTTATCTGGCTGCCATTAATGACTATACTTACAATAGGACTACTCAGATCAGAATATTTTGGAATTGCAACCTTGCTTAACATAATATATGTTAGTTGACCCATAACATGCACTGTTTGCGGATCCTTCTTCTTCCTGTCAGGTTTTTTTAGACATTCTTCTCTCAGTGCCTTACTATATATAGGAACATCTTTTATTGCTTGCAAGAATGGAATTTTAACACACACATATTTTAGTTGATATATAATATCAAAGCCTTGCTCTTGTTCTGTGAGAACTTCCTTTTCTTGCAAACTCTAGGGAAATGGCGGTAATATTAGCTCCCAAGGTATTGTATCTGTTGGATCATAGATTTCTTGTTCTTCTTGTACCTCAGTCATAACTGGAGGAGATGGATTAGACAATTTTGTCCAAATCAGAGGTGAATATCACTTAGAGATAGAGAATAAGCTGGGTATTTATTAAGATTAGTTGAATAAGCTTGTTGTTGTTGCTAAGATTTGATATTAGGATTTGGCATTGGTTGAGTGGGTAACTACATTGATTTAGGTGGGACAAAAGTGGTTGCAGGAGGAGGCATTATTGCAGGAGGTTGTGGCTACTGAATAGGTTGTTGATAGCCAGAAGATTGGGTAGTCCATGGCTGACTCCCCCTCCATTGAGGAGTAGGTTGCCAATTCCCTTTAAAATGACTTCCTTGGCCCTTAGGTGGATACCAATTCCCTTGTGGTTGTTGCCATTGTGTCATTTGATTAGCAAAATGCTTCCCTTGGCCTTGAGAACCATAAAATTTTGATAATTACCAAGATTTTGAGCACATGGTGGTTGCCATTAGTTATTTGGTACATAAGAACTTCCACTATAAGCAGAAAAAGAAAGTGGATCCAAAGGCATACCTTGTCTTTAAAAATTTGGCCTTCTTTGAGCAACATAGAAGACTTGCTCATCCGCACCTTGTATTGGCTTGAAGTCAGGAACCTCCACATTTGCAACCATTTTACATTTGCAATCCTTCTTTCATTTTCTACAATGAGGGCAAAATTTTGCAAGAAATACATCAACTTCTTCATGCTTCTTCTTAGCTGACAGTGTATCCAACTGAGTAGCCATATTATTTATGATGTCCTCCTTAAAGTCCTTCAATAAATGACTAAGTTCCATTCTAGAAACTCCATTACCTGATGCTGATGAAAGCGTTCCTGGCTTGAAACACCTGTTCATCTTAGAAGAAGATTTGGAATACTTTTTACAAATTTGTCCTATTTCAGCCCAAGTGGACTGTGTAATATCACCTCCTCCCATAAGATCCAAAGAATCAGTGCATTCATCACTGATTCCCCTAAAAAATATCAACTTGAGGGAATCTTCATTTAGAGTACTATGTTTGGACTTCTTGACACTAAAGAGAAAGCTCTCCAAATAATCCTCAAGACTCTCATCTTCTTTCTATGTCATTCTAAAGATATCATCCCCATGATGATCAGTGCCTCTATAATAATCTTTATATTTTGCAAGAAACAACTATTTCATCTCATCCCATGTATTGATTGTGCTACTACCCAAGCTCATGAACCATCTTAAAGATAATTCCTTCAAGGTTGCAGGAAATATTTTGAGTCTATGGGCATCTATAGTAGAGTCAAAAATCCTACAGAGAACATCAAACTCAAACAGAAATATGTCTAGATCCTCTGTTACCAATCCATAGAATTTAGGGAGGGAAGATGCTAGAATGTTCTTGAGATTAAAATTATCATACTGATCAGATATAGGGAACTCAAACATTGGGCCCAGTGGTGGTGGTGGGTTATTTCCACCAGGAGGTGGGTTTCATTGCATCGGACTTGTGGGGGTTGTTACTATATGAAATTCTTCTTCTTGAGGTTCAAAGAGGAACTGAAGACTACCTTCTAGGAATTCAGATTCAGGGTGGTTCAAATTCTCTGGGGTTTGATAAAGTTTAGCAAAAGGATTTATATCTGAGGAATTATTTTTTGCATGATTAGGATGATTGGGTAGAAATCTACCTAGAACATCTCTTCTTTGCCTATACATGCAGATTCATAAAATATTTCGAACAGTCAGGTATGCCAAAAAAAATAATTAACTGAAAACTAAAAAGACAATAACCATAACAAGTTCTTAGTTTGACACCATCCCCGATAACGGTGCCAAAAACGTTCAACCCAACAATAAGAATAATAACTCTAGTTGAAGTCTCAACATGAAGTTTGGACATTCATTTGGTAAAGTCACAATTTTCATAGCTACTGTTCATTTGATTATCAACCCAAGGATGTAATACTTGAAATGGGTCTGCACTATATATGCACTAAGTTCTTGCGACAAATATTCTGCATTACTGTAGCAACTAACATTATGCACAAAAGATAATCAAGAATAGAAACTATGGAAAGGCTACAGGAAGACTTCTGCATAAACTCATAAAATAAATATTGGATAAATTCAATGCCGATAAACAGAAATTACTCTGTTTTGGCTTGGTTGTAGGAACAGTCAATGGGTCTATTTCCAGTGGCTGTAGGAACAGTCAATGCAAGAATGTCTACTACGGCTAATGAAAGAAAACTAATTTTAACAAATGCACAGGAACACTCACTAAGTGGCCCCCCTTGGATGAGTGATACCAGGCTTCCCAAGAACAACTCTAACAGATCAGAATAACATAATTTTATTCATTGTTCTTGAAAGTCATTACATGATTCAATATGAAAATAAACTCAAAAATACTTATGAAAATCCTCCGCTCTATTCTTCTCTCTTTCTATCTAACCTCTGAGAAGAAGAAGAGATTCTTATTAAAAATAAATCATCTACAATAGATAACACAAATCACACCGAAAAGAAGAGGCAGAAGATTAACCAAGAAAGGAGATAGCTGGAGTTATGCTACAGGAAACACGGATCTAGGCCAAACCACAGTCATAACATACTATGGCGATATTTACAACTTCAATGTCCACTTTAAGTTAGAAATTGGTAGTATCGCTTGATTGCTTCTCTTATGTTGTCCCTTACACTTGCTCAACTTTTCTACAATTTTATCTTCAGCCATCACTTGAGTATCCTTCCCTTCAACAGTCACGATAGGTGAACATCCATCGTAGCATCATTTTTTCTCTGTACTACAAAAGAAATAACATACAAGAACATACATACGCATTTTATTTAATCAACACATATATTAATTTCACATATGATCTTTCCCTAAATAATCCGCATAGCAACTGGAATAAATTACATGGCTATAGGAATAAATAACATGGTTGCAGGAATAAACTAGCAAAGATAAAACATGATTTAATAAGTTCAAGCTTAACAAATGGAATACATATAGTCAACTGCCAATACATCACTACTACTATGCAAACCAAAAGATGACAAAAACTCAAGAGTTCTGAGGATAGAAATATGACAATGTCTCAACCCATCCAAAGTGAGATCTCTTTTGTATTTAGGAATAGACTTCTCAAGAGGATTCAAGGTATTTGCATGAGCTAGCATTATTTGAATTCTCAAAATTGAATTTTTCTCCTCTACAAAGGAGTTAGGGAAATTAGGGTCTATCTTCCTCTTCATCTCTTCAACCTTGATTATTTCTATCCATCCTCTTCTTTGTTCCTTTTAGGATAATCAGTGGACAACTGAGAGGGTGGGGGGGGGGGGGGGGGGGTGAATCAGTTGCCAACAGATTATGTGAATTAAAACACTTAAAACCTTTTACCGGAATATAAGAAAATAAATACCAGAATAACTGATAAAGCATTACAGCACAATTGAAAACCAAAGAATCAATACCATGCAACCATAACCATAACACATAACAACATGATTTGTACATGGAAAACCCGATAAAGGGAAAAACCATGGTGGGAAACTCTACCCACACTCTGAAGATACTTCTGCAGAAAGTATATGATTACAATAGGGGCCTGCACATGCAAGAAGACACACTTCCTAGAGCTCATTGCTCATCACGAAGGAGTCTCACTGACTACAAAAGAGGTCAACCACCTCAAAATATTTGGACAACAATCTGGAAAGAAGAACTGCCTATGATAGCATCAAACATGTCAGATTACAGTTCCGGTTAAGCTCAATACCAAAGGTCTAAAACTTCTTACATAAACCCAACTCAATCACCTATGATCGGCTTAATCCTTTGCACAAATTATTATTACATTATTCGCTCCTTGCCTATATGATCTACAATGAGATCTTACAAATATTTATACAATCCCTGGACCTAAACAATTAGATCGGCCACCCAAATGATAATTCAATAGATCCATTACATAATCCTAAAATAAAATCACAAAACATGTCAGCCTAAGGCCAAAAAAATGCCATCCAATCAATAAAACATCCCGGAAGCACATCAGAAGGATCCACCAACATGTTTCATGAAACCGGTCCATAACCTAGATAGCACTGGACCTTAATTAGATCCACATGCCAAAGTAATGACACCACTCAATCAAAGCATGAACACGATCACCATCAACATCCTAAATCCCTTCTAGAAGCTGCACGAACACCACTTAGCATTACATCAAAGATCTTCAATAAAGATCTGCCGATGAAACCCTTACCAAACTTACAAATCAGGATTACTAGAACATAAGATAGCATCTGATCATGAAGTCAATACCAAATGACTGAAATATACTTTGAAAGCATATGAACCATTCATACAAACTTATTCCATCATTCAGATCATACCAGTGACAATCAACTGATAATATTCCCAATCCGATCCTTCTACCAGAAGTCGGTAACCAAGCATAACAACTAGTGTTGACATTAATGACAAAATATCAATGCAACAAAATTAATTCCTTCATATTGCCAACAATTTCCCCCTTTGGCATTGATGGAAACACTAGATGTGAAAAACATCCAAGTGCCAAGAAATGTCAAACAAGTCTCCCCCTATGGAAGACAACCGACAATCTCCCATAAAATGATATAGTAATGAATCTCTTAACCAAATACCATGAAACTCACCGCCACACTCACCCTTAGGAGTGCAATCAATCTAAAAAATAAATAGCAATAGTTTTTCACATGTATTCCTTCCCCTTTGACAACAATGCTAATGATATGACATAGATTTCAAACAGAATATGAAAACTCTAAATCTCAAGGCTGACTTCCCCCCTAAGTAGTAGCATTATTTCATCAATCTGGAATAAAAGATAGCTCTGATAATGTATATTGGACTGATGCACATCTGCATCATTTAAGTCTCTACCAAAGGGGTAGAAACCCCCAATCTGTCTCAAATGCTCAAATGATTCCCAGGACAAAGGTTTAATGAAGATGTCTGCTATCTATTCTTTAGTTTTCACATAAACCAACCTGACTTCTTTTGCTTCCACCTTTTCCTTCAAAAATTTATACTTGATTGATATGTGCTTAGTCTTGGAATGAAATACCAGATTATTTGATATGTCAATAGCTGCAAAGTTATCACAATGAATAAAAACCGGATCATTACAACACACTTGAATGTCCTTCAATATCTTCTTCATCCATAGAACTTGAGTGCAATTAGTTGCGGCTGCAACATATTCAGCTTCAACAGTAGATAGAGAAATGCATGATTTCTTCTTGCTGATCCATGAAACCAACTTCTTTCCAAGAAAGAATGCTCCATCAGATGTACTCTTCAGGTCATCAACATTGTTGGGATCCAAGAACACTGAGAGGGGGGGGGGGTGAATCAGTGTTCTACCAGAATGGAGAAATTTAACCTTATTAATACAACAACTCAGCAACCAGTAAACATAAAATTATATAACAATAAGAAACAATTCAACCATAAAGATGAACACCATAACACCATAGATTTATACGTGGAAAATCTCAAAGAGGAAAAAACACGATGGGATTAGAGACCCTCAATATCTATCCATTGATCAGATGAATAAATATTACAATAAGGGGCCTGCACATGCATGAAGGCCAACATCCTATAGCACATTTCTCATCACAAAAGGAGTCTCACTGACTATAGAAAACATCAGACAACAATACAGAATGAAGATTGAACTGCAAGTATAGCATCTCCCATGCCTGAGTACAGTTCTGGTTAAGCTCAATACTGGAGGCCTTAAACCTCTTCCACAAACCCAATTCAATCACCTATGATCGACTGAAACCTTTGCATATAATTACAACATTGTTTGCATATAGATCATCCATAACCCATACCATACATGATCTCATTGACCTACAAAGAGATCTTACATCATATTTATACCAATCTAGGACCTAAACAATTAGGTTGGCCACCTAAAAGATAGTACAATAAATTTATAACTTAAATCTGCAATCTAATGATCAACCAAGTTAGCCTAATACATAAACAACATAATCCCATCAATGAATCCAACTGGTAACGCATGAAGAACATCAACCCACACGGTACATAAATCGGTCCATAACCTAGCAAAATAATCACCCGACCTATAATAGGTCACTATAAGCCAATTGAAACACCACAAACAATTGTAACATGAACATGATAACCATTAGCATCTTGGTAACCTTCTAGAAACCACACCAACACCACTTATGCATAATATCAAAAGATCTTCAACAAAGCTCTACCGATAAAACCCTTACTGATAACCAAAAGGCTTACTAGAACAAGTGATAGCTTCCAAATCATCAAATCCCAAACCAATTGAATGTGATAACCAATCCAAACCTATTCCACAAACCAAAGCATACCAGATCAACATGATCTTACCAACAAGAAACCAATCATCCTACTGGGACCAATCAGATACCGGTAAACAACCAAAACATCTAGTGTTGACATCAATGGCAAAAATAAATGCAACACATAATCAATTCCTCCAAATTGCCAGCAATCTCCCCCTTTGGCATTGATGGAAACATTAGATGTGAAAAACATCCAAGTGTCGAGAAATGCCAAAAAAGTCTCCCCCAATAAAAGACAACCAACAAACTCCCACAAAATGATATGATAGTGAGGTTCTGAACCAAATATCTCTATACCAATTAACCATCCATAGATCTGAACCAAACTCCCCCAATGGGATACAACCAATCTAAAATTCAATTCCTCCTCCTTGTCCCAATAATCTTCCCCTTAGACTGATATCTCAATTAAGCTTTGTTTTTCACATAAATATCTCTCCCCCAAATATATATAACTCCTTAAGTTTTTCATATCAATATCTCTCCCCCTTTGACATCAATGCCAAAGATCTGACATAAGTATCAAAGTAAAATCAGAAACCATTGAATCACAAGACTAACTACTCCCTTTGAGTAATAGCATCACCACATCAATCCGGAATGAATAATAGCTCTGATAATGCATACCATATTGATGCCAAATAGCATCAATCAATTTTCTACTAGAGGGGTAGAAACCCCTAATCTATCTCTGAGGTACTCAAATGATTCATCAAACCAATATGACTTCATTTGCTTCCACCTACTCTAGAAAATTATACTTGATAGAAATATCAAATTCTTTGATATGTCAATAGCAACAAAGTTATTACAATGAATAACTATTGGTACATTATAATGCACTTTTAAGTCCTTTAACATTTGCTTCATCCATAGAGCTTGTGTATAGTTAGTAGCAACAACAACATACTTAGCTTTAGTAGTAGACAAGGAAGTACATGACTGCTTCTTGCTAATCCATGAAACAAGTTTCTTTCCAAGAAAGAAAGCTTCATCATATGATCCTATTCGGTTACCTAAATCTCTAGTCCAATATGCATTTGAACATGCTCAAAGTGCAAAGTCATCATAAAACAAAAACCATACCAGAAAATCCTTGAAAATATCTGAAAATCCTAGCTACCGGAGCAAGGATTCAACATAATCAATTCCTTCCTTCTGAGAATATCCATTGCAAACCAATCAAGCCTAATTCCAATAACATCCAAGTCCATGTGTTTTCCTTTTCTAACTGATCGAATTACTCTTCCATAACTTTCATCCAACATTCATCCTTACAAGTTTCAATTACTGAAACCGATACAATTAAGGAGATTAAGCATACCTCGTCAATTTCCAACCTTCTTCTTGTCCAATTATCTGATCTTCTAAATGATTCAACCTTACATACCTAGGAGTTTTCTAACTTTCTATTCCTCTTCCCTGATCTTTAGTTACTGTTGAATTTTCTGATAACGTCGGGGTAACTGGTTCAACATTTTGTTCTGGTAAAGGTGTTACCAATTCAATTATGACCATTTCTACTACCAATTCTCACTTTGATTTGACCTCTATACCGCTCATCTACCTTGACATTAGAGCTCTCCACAATTTTCTGTAATCTTTTGTTATAACATCTATATGCTTTGCTTTCATTAGAATAACCAAGAAATATCCCTTCATCACATCTAGGATCCAACTTCCAATTCACTACCGGAGATTCTGAAATACTTAACTGTAGATGTATGACCAAACCATAACTCATAAAGTGACTTACCGATAAACCAAACTAGATCCAAGATCCAACAAGTCTTTGCTGGTTAACCTTCAAACTGGCTTCTCCAAAGATCTAAAATAGGCTTTCAGACCACTACCAGGGGCAATGCAAGATCTGTCATCAATTTGCCTCCCCCTAAGGTGAGTGCCTTAGTTACCAAATGAGTTTCCTCCCGGTGCAAGAACATTCTGCTCTATCGGTTGAGTAATCAGGGTATATCCTTTAGCCAAATTATTCTACTAGTTGAGCCTCAAACTTCATAACCCACTTCTTTTCATGCTCCTTCCAAATGTCATCAACCTTCTACTTTCCCTTCTCATTAGATTTATCACTTCCTGTCGGTAGGTTGTCACTTCTGCAAAATTTAGCAATATGTCCTACTTTGTTGCATGCATAACAAGTGATATTATTCTTCTGAATTTCATTACTATAACCTTGACCATTCCTTGACTTTCATTGATTAGGCATATGTCCAAAATTTCCACATGCATGACATTTCACATTTATTCTACAATCTTTTGTCCTATGACCATACTTCTTATATTTGAACACTGACCGAGAATTGCATTATTATTCTGATTTTCTCTATTTCTACAATATCTTGCCATATGACCAAATTTATTGCAAATAAAGCATCTACCATTAAGTTTATGTGCATTGGGTTGCCTTATCAATGACCTCTGATTTCGGTTGACCTTCTGACTGGATGTGTTATCTTGATTTGCAATACCAGAGATTTCTCGATGCTCAAATCCAAGACCTCTAGTGTCTCTGGTGTCCCTTTGATCCTTCAATAATTCATCAAGCTTAGAATAACTAACCTTGAACTTATCTTTGTATTCATTTGCAATATCCAGATCTCCTCTTAGGGCTGTTGCCATTCTTTCCAATTCTTGCTTATTGTTCTGTGATTGCACCAATTCAGTTTTCAACACATCATTCTCATGCGCCAACCTAATTCATTCCTCGGATCTATCTTTCAGAGATATAGCAAGATTTTCTTCATTCTTCTTCTGGTCTTCAATCTCCTTAGACATCCTCATAGTTAGGGCTTGCATTTCATTCTTCATGACAATATTCTCTTGACTTAGCTTTTGACATTGTTCCTTAAGGGTATCCTTCTCTTCATCATCCTGATTTTATAAAAGTTCCTTCCTTTTAGCTTGGGTAGATAACAACCTATCCTACAAAGTAAAAGTGAATTCCTTTGTAGATCTAAACTCATCTTCCATCTTCATGTTCCTCAATCTTTCAACGTCATATTCTTCAAGTGCTACTTGAAGTTCCTTCCTTAAACTTATCTCTATAGATTATGGATACAAGATCTTCTTCAAGCTGTTAGACTTACTCTGAGGCACCAAGCTTTGATACCAATTGTTGGGATCCAAGAACATTGAGATGGGGGGGGTGAATCAGTGTTCTATTGGAATGGATAAATTTAACCTTATGAATACAACAACTCAGCAACCGGTAAACATAAAAGCATATAACAATAAGAAACAATGCAACCACAAAGATGAACACCATTACACAATATATTTATATGTGGAAAACCTCAAAGAGGAAAAACCATGGTGGGATTGGAGACCCACATATCTACCCACTGATCAGATGAATAAATAATACAATAAGGGGCCTGCAAATGCAGGAAGGCCAACAGTCTAGAGCACACTGCTTATCACAAAAGGAGTCTCACTGACTATAGAAATCATCAGACAACAATCCAAAATTAAGATTGAACTGCAAGTATAGCATCCGAGTACAATTTTAGTTAAGCTCAATACCAGAGGCCTTAAACCTCTACCACAAACCCAATTCAATCACCTATGATCGACCAAAACCTCTGCATATGATTACAACATTGTTCGCATATAGATAATCCATAACCTATACCATACATGATCTCATCGATCTACAAATATATCTTACATCATATTTATACCAACCCAGGACCTAAACAATTAGGTCGGCCACCTAAAAGATATACAATAAATTCATAAGTTAAATTTGCAATCTAATTGTTGGTGTAAATAAATATTCATTTTGGATATTATTACACTTTACTTAAGTTAACTTAGGATAATGCATCTCTTCGTAGTTTGGATTTGAGACACTTAGGGAAGTGTGCACATAGGGATAGAGCTTGTAAGAGAAATTCCACCTTTTGTGGTCTTATTTTGCTATTACACTCCACATTCGGTGGGTCATCCACCTCTTATGGAATATTATATTATTTCTCCTACCTACCCTTAGTATTTCTTACCTACCCTTATTTCTCATTGAGCCACATGTCATAATTGTGTGCTCGTACATCCATATGGCCCTGCCTATATAAGCAAGCCTATATTCATTGTATTGGTTAATCCAGTTGATCATTTGCATATTGATGAGAATATAGTTTGTTCTTGTCATTCTATTCTCTCTCTTTTTATGCTTTTCATTGTGCCCTTGATCTTGGCAAAATCCTACATGGTATCAGAGCCATTGGGGCTTCATTGATTAGTTTTTTTGAGACATTTTGGAGGCTTCTATTTTTGGATTTGGGGATCTTCATTTTTTGGGGGCGTCATACAGCGATTTGGACATCACCGTTGAATCCGGGAGGCCGTTTCCATGAATTTCGACTATAAAGTCGACCTATTTTGGTGAGAAATTTTTTTCCCCATTTTGGCTATTATCGTACGAATTTCGAAAATTTTTTATTATTTTTCGAAAAAAAAAATTCAAAAAATCAAAAAAGCGATTAAAAAAAAAAAAATCAAAATTTTTTTTTTTGGTTGTTTTGGGGGTCTGCAGACCCCCCCGTACTTCGCAGTACCTGCTGTCAGTTTTCGTTGCAGGGTCGTACCTTTGTTGCAGGTGTTGTCGAAGCCGCCGCCATCACCGCGTACCTTCTCCCACCGTCGCCTTGGCTCCCGGCCCGGCTCTCTGGCAGCTCCCTCCACCTCCGGTGACCTCGGCTCTTGCCCAGACCTCCTCCCACCGGCCGGGACCTAGCCACTGCCGCCGGTCAGGACCTCCGGCAACCGCCCAATCACTGTCGGCCGCTACGCCTCCAACTTGCCATGCAGAGCCCAGATAGCTGTCGGGACCCCACCACATGGCACACACGCAGTCCATCCGTCTGTCCAGTCACTGTCACACACGCAATCCGTTCGTATGCACAGTCACAGCGCCACGTCAGCCAACCGTACGCCCAGTCAGCTACCCAGTCACAACGCCCAGTCAGCAAAGAGGTGAAGTTTGCACGATGGTTATACAACCGTCAAATTTAAGCCAGTAAATTGCTGATGTCAGTGCCACATCAGAAGACTCTTGAAATTTTTCAACCCCTCTCCATTGAGCTTTTCAATTTTGCAGTCCAACTTTGAAAGGCCATATCTTGCTCATTTTTGCTCCTTTTTTGGTGCAATGTTTTTTGAAATGGGCTAAAATTTCATGATCTTCGCAGTGGTATGGTTATTTTCTGATTTTGGTGCATAGGGTTTTTGGAATTTTTGAATTCTCTCAGCTGTACCTGTCCAATCCTCAATTCTGCAACTTCAAAGGCCTCGTTTGAGCTCATACGACCTCCTTTTCAGGTGCCGGTTTTTTTTAAAGTGCATGTTTTTTTGTCTACTTTCATAATATATGATAAGATTTTAGATATTTTGAGTGGACATTTTACTTTAAGATATTGGTCTTATTTGGCCTATTAGGTACTTGTAAAGTGCTTGGATCTTAGTTTAGATCTCTTGCATTATCAATTTGAGTCTCTTTTGGCCTTATTGAGGCAATTGTAAAATTTTAATCAGAAGTCCACTTTGCCATTTTTGCAAGTGGCCCATTGTATACGCACTAAGTATAAAGTGTCAAATCATCACTTTTGGGGGGGGTTCTTTGATTGAGTGAATTTGGGGGGGTGTCTTGTGTGATTGTGCCTATCTTTGTGCTCTTTCCATTTTTGTTGCAATGAGTCCTCATAAATTTCCACCTTTAACTCCACATAATTATGCATCATGGAAAATTAAAGTATGGAGTAAATTAATGGAAAAGGGTCTCACACATTACATAGATGGAACAATAACAGCACCACCTGATCCTAAGGCTGATCCAAATGCTCAATTAGAATGGCTCACAAAGAATTGCATGGCTCTTGGAACTTTGCACAAGTATGTATCAGATGACCTCATTTTTCACATTGAGAAGTGTAAAACAATCAAAGAAGCTTGGGATATGTTTCAGAAATTGTATGGTCAAGTTGATTAAATCAGATGCTATCAGATTGACAATGAGCTCACCAACTTGGATCCCAAGAGTTTTGATACAATCCAAGATTATGTCACCAAAGCAAATGAGCTAAGAGCAAAGCTTAAGGATTGTGGAATTGACAAAAAGGATGCTCAGTTGATATTCAACTTGTTGGACAAGAATACGCAGCATTTGTGTCTAGCTTCTAAACTCCTCGTTTGACAGTGGGGAGTTCCTATGTTATGCCTTCATTTGATGCTTTCACAGAAATGTTGATATTGGAACAATCTAAGTTGTTGAACATGGGGCTTCTCAAGTCTTCAAAGTCCAAGGCTTTGGTGGCAAATCAAGGGAAAAAGGACAATCATCCTCTCCATCACAAGGCGATTTTACATCCTCTTCCAAGAAGGGGACACCACCTAAGAAGGATAAACCAACTTGTGCATATTGCAAGAAGTATGGTCATGATGAGCATCGATGCCACACAAAGCAAGTTGATGAGTTAACTAATCTTCTCAAGAAAAACAACATCAACTTTCCATCTACCTACACAAAGAAGGATTCATCTCCTTCCTCTTCCTCATAGTCTAAGGGAAAAGGGCAAGCATTTGTGGCTACAACAGGTTCTTCACAGCAATGGATACTTGACTCGGGTGCCTCATATCACATGGGTTCTACAAAGGAGCAATTTTCTTCATTGGAGACATCTAAGGTACCTCACATTTACATAGGTGATGATACACAAGTAGAGGTTGAAGGGAAAGGTTCAGTTGACATGGATGATGGAACATTTGAGGATGTTCTCTATGTTCCTAACTTGTCTACCAACCTTTTCTCCATCTACCAAATCACTCACTATGGGAATGGGAAAAAGGTTGAGTTTACACTAGATTCAGTTGTGGTAAAGGAACTTAATGATGATGCCTTGGTAGCAGTGGGACAAGTCAATGACAACTCAAGGCTTTATTCTTTCTCTCACTTTGTGCCAAGTTCACCTTCTAGGGCCTTGCTTACTCATTCAAATTCAGAAAGTAAGCTATGGCATGAGGTTTGGTCACCTCAACTACCGCTATCTTTAGCAGCTAAGCACTAAAGGCATGGTCACAGGTCTACCTCGAATCATTTTTTCAGAGGGTGTATGTTCAGGTTGTTCCATGGGCAAGCATCCCGAAGAGAAGTTTGATAAGGGGAAAGCTTGGAGAGCTTTGGAAGTTCTTCAACTTGTTCACAGCAATGTAGCAGGTCCATTTCCAGCACCTTCATTTAGTAAGGCCCGCTATGTCCTCAACTTCATTGATGACTACTCCTGCTTCACTTGGGTCTACTTTCTTATTCATAAGAGTGAAGTATTTGACAGATTTCAGGACTTCAAGACTCATGTGGAGAAGCAATCAGGGAAAGTGGTCAAGATTCTTCACACAGATAATGGAAGGGAATATGTGAACAAAAGACTTGAGGATTTTTGTACATTTGAGGGGATTGATCTTCAACATTCTGTAGCATACACTCCACAGTAGAACGGTGTTGTAGAACACAAGAATAGAACTCTCAAAGAAATGGCTAGCTATATGATACATGCACGGTCTCTTGATCCCGCCTTTTGGGCAGAGGCTATCAGTTGTGCCACACACATCCAGAATTGGGTTCCTCACAAAGCTTTGCAAGGTATTACTCCTTTTGAAGCTTGGGCTAGTAGGAAACCAATTGTGAGACATTTCAGAGTCTTTGGGTGTCCAGCATGGGCTCACATACCTCCACAGAAACTCAAGGCATTGGAACCACAAAGTTGACCTTGCATATTTGTTGGATATCCTGAGGGTGTTAAGGCATACAGATTGATGGATCCAGAGACACATGAGGTGTTCATTGAGAGGAGTGTTCACTTTGAGGAAAGCTCTCCTAACTTAGCCTCTCTACCTCCTCCACCTTCCTCCATTGTGGATAGTGATGTTAGTGAATCAGATGATGAGACTCCTTCAACTCTGACTCACAGGATTACACCTCCACAGGGTCCACTTGCAGTTGAAGAGCCTCGTTCTCCACCTCCACCTAGACCTCGTTGGGCTCGACAGACACTTGAGTCCGCGGGTTCTCTTGTTGGGGATCCTTCAGATACACAGAGAACTCGATCACAACATCAGGATCTACCACATGCATTCATTGCTACTGCTTCCAATCCAAAGACATTTAGGGAAGCATCAGGGGTTCCTGAATGGGAACAAGCTATGGAGAAAGAGTATAGTTCCTTGATGAGGAACAACACATGGGATTTAGTCCATCTCCCTAAGGGGAGAAAGATGGTTCAATGTAAGTGGATCTATCAGACCAAGTTTGCAGCAGATGGTAGTGTGGATAAGTATAAGGCTCGGCTTGTTGCGAAAGGTTTCTCTCAGGTTGCAGGTGTTGACTATACTGAGACCTTTGCACCCATAGCCAAGATGAACTCCATTCGTTTGACACTTGCTATTGCTACAGCTCATGGTTGGGCTGTACATCAGATGGATGTGAAGAGTGCTTTTCTTCATGGTGACTTGATGAGGAGATTTATATGGAGCAGCCACAGGGTTTCATCCAGGATACTTCCTTGGTTTGCAGACTAAGGAAATCTCTCTATGGCCTTAAGTATGCCCCTAGGGCTTGGTACGCCAAGATGGATTCCTTTCTTCTCTCCACAGGGTTCACCAGGTGTCATTCTGATCCAAATGTCTACATTTTGTGATAGGATGACTCTCACTTGATACTTGTGCTCTATGTTGATGACTTGATCATTACAGGGAGTACTTCATCCATCATTAGCAGGGTCAAATCTGCTTTGCATGATAGATTTGCTATGACTGACTTGGATCTTTTGCACTACTTTCTCGAGATAGAGATTTCACAGTCACCTTCTAGGATTACACTATCGCAGCCCAAGTATGCTCTTGATCTACTTGCACACTTTCATATGGCTGATTGTAAGCTTGCCCCGACTCCCTTTCTTTCAGGAGTCAAGCTTGAGGCTCAGTGTTCTTCTCCACCAGTTGATGCCACTTTGTATCGTCAGCTTGTGGGTAGTCTCATCTACTTGACTCATACACGCCCTAATATTTCATTTGCAGTTGGCATGGTTTCCCACTTCATGCAGGAACCACATGAGCTTCATTGGAAAGCCACCAAACGCATCCTCCATTACATCCAGGGTACACATCACTATGGGATTCATTATGCAGCAGGCATAGGACTTCGCTTGGTTGGTTACACAGACTCCAATTGGGCTAGCGATCTTGATGATCGTAAGTCTACTTCTGGTTACAGTTTTTACCTTGGTTCGGGCCCCATTTGTTGGCAGAGCAAGAAGCAACATGCTATTGCTCTCTCTTCGACTGAGGCTAAGTATCAAGGCATTGTTAACGCAGTGACTGAGACCATTTGGCTCCAGCAAATTCTCATAGAGTTTGGATTCACCACTCCACGGTCGACAGTTCTACATTGTGAAAATCAGAGTGCTATTGCAATCTCGAAGAACTTGGTCCAGCACCAACGGACCAAACACATCGAGATTCATATGCACTATATCTGAGAGCTCATCCAGGAGCAGGTCATTGATTTGCAGTATTGTCCTACAGCAGAGCAGGTTGCTGACATATTCACCAAGCCTTTCACCGAGAGTAAGTTCCAGTAGTTGCGAGCTCTCTTGGGGGTGCGGGATGTGTTATTAGGGGGGGTCAGCTGACTTCTCCTTCCTCTCTTATGGGGGGGATTTTTTCCTCTTTGAGAGTCTTTTGTACATTCATCTCTCTTTTGGGGGGGAGTTTTTTCCCACTGGGTTTTCTCCCTTTCTCCGTTTGTGAGAGGTTGCATTGCATGGTTTTGCTTGCATTTGCATATTGTACATGGGTACCTATCATGGCCTAGTAGCCAGGACCCATCTTGCATTGTTGACTCGAGTCTTCATTCCCCTAAGTTGCACTTAGGGGGGGTGTTGGTGTAAATAAATATTCATTTTGGATATTATTACACTTTACTTAAGTTAACTTAGGATAATGCATCTCTTTGTAGTTTGGATTTGAGACACTTAGGGAACTGTGCACATAGGGATAGAGCTTGTAGGAGAAATTCCACCTTTTGTGGTCTTATTTTGCTATTACACTCCACATTCGGTGGGTCATCCACCTCTTGTGGAATATTATATTATTTCTCCTACCTACCCTTGTTTCTCATTGAGCCACATGTCATAATTGTGTGCTCGTACATCCATATGGCCTTGCCTATTTAAGTAGGCCTATATTCATTGTATTGGTTAATCCAGTTGATCATTTGCATATTGATGAGAATACAGTTTGTTCTTGTCATTCTATTGTCTCTTTTTTTATGCTTTTCATTGTGCCCTTGATCTTGGCAAAATCCTACACTAATGATCAACCAAGTCATCCTAAGACCGAAACAACATGATGCAATCAATGAATCCAACCAGTAATGCATTGGGAGCATCAACCCACACATTACATAAACCAGTCCATAACCTAGCAGAATAATCATCAGACCTATAATAGGTCACCTTAAGCCAATTGAAACACCATGAACAACTGGAACATGAACATGATAACCATTAGCATCTGGATAACCTTCTAGAAGCTGCACCAACACCACTTATGCATAATATCAAAAGATCTTCAACAAAGCTCTGTCGGTAAAACCCTTACCGGTAACCAAAAAGCTTACTAGAACAAGTGATAGCTTCCGGATTATCAAATCCCAAACCAACTGAATGTGATAACAAATCCAAATCAAATCCACGGACCAAAGCATATCGGAGCATACCAGATCAACATGATCTTACCAACCAGAAACCAATCATCCTATTGGGACCAATCAGATACTGGTAAACAACCAATGCAACTAGTGTTGACATCAATGACAAACATCAATGTAACACATAATCAATTCCTACAAATTTTCAACAAACATTACCTGCCCAATCTGCATCTGTATATGCACATAAAGTAAAGTCATCATCTTTAGGGTACCATAAACCATATTCAGTTGTTCCTTGCAAATATCGAAATATCTATTTTATTGCACTTTCATCATTTTCTCTTGGATTAGTTTGAAATCTTGATACAATACTAACTGCATTCATTATATCTGCTCTAGTTTGAGTTAAATATAACAAACCACCAATCATGTATTTATATCTTGTAGGATTTACTAGAGGGGATACATCTTTAATTGACAATTTTTCACTTGCAACTATAAGAGTACTGACCGGTTTGGAATTTTCCATACCAAATTTCTTCAAAAATTCCCTTAGATTCTTAGTTTGACAGATAAAGATGCCTTTGTTAGTCTTAGTAATTTGCAAACCTAGAAAAAATCTTATTTCTCCAGTCATAGACATTTCAAATTCACTCTTCATATTATCAAAAAATTCCATGGACAATTTTTCTTCACCTTCAAAAATGATATCACCAACAAATAATTCAATAATTAGAATATCATCATTAGTGATCTTATAATATAGGTTATTGTCAGCATTACCTTTTATAAAATCAAGCTTCAAAAGATACTTATCCAACCTTGCATACCAAGCTCTAGGAGCCTGTTTTAATCCATATAGAGCTTTCCTTAATCTACAAACCATATTTTTGTCATTTGTCAGTAAAAATCCATCAGCTTGCTCAATAAATACTTCCTCTACAAGTTCTCCATTCACAAATGCACACTTAACATCTATTTGATAGACCTTGTATTTCTCATAGGCTGCATAAGCAAGAAATAGTCTAACAACTTCAATTCTGGCTACCGGTGCAAAAGTTTCACCATAATCAATTCCTTCCTTCTGAGAAAATCCTTTGCAAACCAATCTAGCCTTGTCTCTTATAGCTTGACCATCCTCATTCAGTTTGTTTCTAAAAACCCATTTAGTTCCAATGACATTCTTATTTTCAGGTTGGGGAACCAAAGTCCAAGTGTTGTTCTTTTCTATCTGATCTAATTCATCTTCCATAGCTTTCATCCAACATTCATCTTTACAATCTTCAATTAATGATGTCGGTTCAATCTGAGAAATGAAACATACCTCTTGATTTGCCAATCTTCTTCTTGTCATAATTCCCTTGTTTTTGTCTCCAATGATCTGATTTTCAAAATAATTTAGCCTTACATACCTTGGTGTTTTCTGATTTTTTAGGTTCTCTGTCTTTCTTTTTAGTTACAATTGAGTTTTTTGATGATGTCGAGGTAACTGGTTCAACATTATATTCTGGTACATGCATTACTAGATCAGTTATGATCATTTCCACTATTGGTTCTCTGTCATAAGATTTAGCTTGGTCTTTGTGCTGCTCATCCACTTTCACATTAGTGCTCTCCACAATTCTCTACAATATTTTGATATAACATCTATAAGCTTTTCTCTTAGTTGAATAACCAAGAAATATTCCTTCATCACATCTAGGGTCAAACTTTGCAATGGAATCATCTCTTTTGATATAACACTTACTTCTAAATATTCTGAAATACTTAAGAGTAGGGGAATGATCAAACCATAATTCATAAGGTGTCTTACCGGTATCTCCTTTGATATGAACTCTATTGAATGTATAAACCATTGTACTTACTACTTTTCTCCAGTAGATATGAGGCAATTTAGCTTCCATCATCATGGTTTTGGCTGCATCTAAAATGGTTTTGTTCTTTCTTTCCACAATGTCATTCTGCTAAGGTGTCCGAGGTGCAGATAACTGTCTCTTAATGCCATTTTTCTCACAATAGATGTTGAATTCACCACCTGGATCTGATCTCAAACACTTGATTTTCATCCCTTTCTCTGTCTCAAGCATAGCTTTAAAGATCTTGAATTTCTTAAAGGCTTCTGATTTCTCCCTTAGAAAAGCAACCCACATCATTCTAGAATAATCATCAATGATTAACATAAAATATATATCTCCTTGAAAGCTTCTTGTATTAGCAGGACCGCATAGGTCAATATGATTCAAATCAAGAATATCATTAGATTTATCAGGTATTCTCTTAAAAGAAGCTCTGATTTGCTTACCCATTTGACATTCCTTACATATCGGATTATGAGGCTTCACAATCTTAGGTAAATCTCTAATTGCCTTAGTTGAACTGATTTTATAATACAATCAAAATTTACATGACACAACCTCTTATGCAATAGCCAACTTTCATCAATATGTGCAATCAAACATTTTTTTTCACCAGAGTTCAAATGAAAGATGTTACCTTTTGTCTGGGTACCAGTTGCAATCTCCAATCTTGATTTGCTAATGATTTTGCACTATCCATCCTTGAATTGTAATTGAAATCCTCTGTCTACCAATTGTCCATCTGTAGACACCTAAAATTAATATTTAATTAATTTAAGCCTATCAACATAATTAATTAATTTAATTGTGTTATCCTTATTCCTCTCATAATCAATTAAATCTAATTTAATTAGTCCTGTCACTATAGTCCAATAATTAATATATCAAATAAATTAATTATTCCCCTATTCTTCTAAAGTCCTCTCAATAATTATTTCCTCTAAAACCCACTCAATTAATTAATTTTAATTAATTAACCTAGTTATGTGATTCCTACAAATCACTTTTCCTAATCCCACTTAGCCAAATTAATCCTTCTTGAATCTCTCATAATCATGCTTATTATTATTCTCCTATTTTTAATTCCCACTCATGTCACATCAACTTTGAATCTCTCAAAGAAATTCAAATTTCTTTGAATCCCTCAATGCATCCTTATTTTGGAATTTTTAATTCCTCAAGTTTGAAATTCAAATTTCTCCCCCATTTTTCCAAAGGAATTTTATATTCCTATTTATTTTTCCAAGGCACCCTTGATCCATGCCTTCTATCCAAAATCAATCTCAACCATTCATAATCAAATCAATCTTGGTCCTCCATTGGTCTCCTCCAATCTATAAATTGGAGCTTATTATCCTCACAAAAGATCCACTTCTCATGCATCCTCATGCTACTCAATTCTCCTCTCATCCTCTTCTAATCCTCTCTCAAATCTATCAAATGCATAATTCATCACTCAAATCCAATCCAACAATCCACTTACCTTGTTGAGCACAAGGAGAGCAATCCACATTCACTCCATCTCTCTCCAACTCTCCATTTGTCAAACTTTGGAGCTAGCATTTAGTTTGTGGAGGCAAGGAGGACAAGGAAGAGCTACTTGCAATGGGAGCTTCATGAGTATATTTCATTTATGGTGTCTTGTTTTCATGATGTTATTGTTTAATCTTCCTTGATATATCAGTTAAATAGTTTTTAGGTTTATTGAATATCAATCTTGCACTAACCATCTTATTGTGAGACACCATCCTTGATTTGATAATGATTTTTCACTATCCATCAGTTTTATGCTTATCATCCAATGAAATGGTTCCTCTTCCTTTGATCATGCACGCTTTTTTATTACCAAATTTGACTTGACCACCATCAAATTCTTGCAGAGTTAGAATATTTCTTTTGTCTCTTGTCATATGATGAGAGCATCCACTATCTATTACCCATTCATCTTTGTCTTCAACTTTTGTTGCAAGGGCCTTTTCCTCATTTTTGATAACTGGTTCCAGATCATCTTCCTTCATAGCATAAAATACCTAGTCTCTTCCATTGCCAGATCCACTAGCTGAATCTCCTACTGGTTCTTCCTCTAAGTCATCAGTTACTCCTTCCTCATCAACATAGTAGCATGATTTGTTTTTGTTTCTCTTGTACTTATGCTTGATCTGATATTCAGGGTTAGGCTTAAAATATTTTCTTTCTCTTTCTTCCAATTTTGAATTCCTTTTAGGACATCTAGATGCAAAATGACCTATTTTATTACATGAAAAACATTTGAAAGGAGATTTTCCTCCATACTTACTTCCTGTCGGACCTTTAGGTATCCTTCTAGAAAATAGGGCTTCAAGTTTCTCAAGCTCTTAATCTTCTTTCCTAATCTCTTCCAATTCCTTTGCATACAAAACTTTCCAATCTTGTTTGTTGGTTGATGATGTAGATGCCTTAAATGCAGTATCAATCTTTGTAGCTCCTGGAGGACCAAATTCTTCAAGCTCAAAAGAAGATTTCTTCCCAACAAGAGTATCTCTATTGACAGAAGAATTAGGTTGTAGGCAAATGCACACTCCAATGAGAAATTGTAGATGATTGAAGGTATTGTCATTGATGGCAATCTTACAATTCTATGGCACCGGCACAGGAACCAACACCGACACCGACAAAGATGTTTACCGTCACCCAAGCCGACAGGATTTTATTTATTATATTTTGTATTTAATTGTAAAATAGTTTTGTAAAGCCAACAAGGTGAATTGTAATAGGACTCATATAAATATGAGATCTTGTAAAGAATTTGAATAAAGTATGTATGGAATGTAATAGGCAAATGCGAATATTAAGGCAGATTTTGGAATAAGGTTTATGGAAGTTGTATGAGCTTAAACCGGTACTGAACCTGGCATAGCAGATGCTAAACCGAAGTAGTACATGATATTGGATTTACATAATCCATTTTTGTAAGTCATTGAGACTTCCCTTTTTGTATTTGAGCAATGAGATCTAGGCAGTGAGCCTTGCTGCATGTGCAGGCACCACATTTGTAAGTAATATTCATTTATTGGCCAATGAATGAATATTGTGGGTCACAAATCCCATCGAGGTTTTTCCCACACCGGGTTTCCTCGTTAAAAATATTGTGTTATGGTGTGCTTTCTATGTTGTCATTATTGATCTTATTTACTGCATTATTTCTGGTTTATCGGTACACTATTTTTCCATGCAATTCATTTAATAAGTTTAGAAAATCCACACACCGGTTAGATACTGATTCACCCCCCCCCCCCCCCCTTAGTATCTTTAGGAACCCTAACAATTGGTATCAGAGTCTCATCCTCTATTTTCAAAAGCCTAACAACTTGAGGAAGATTCTGACACCGGTACAGATGGAAAACTTGAGAAAGAAATTGGAAACAACTCTTGCAAATTATGATGTAGAAAATTTAAAAAATATGAAACTTGAAGTTGATCTAAAGGCTACATAGGAAATCATTCAAGGACTTCAAGAAAATCTCACTATTGCTAGGAACAAAAGAAGAGAACTTTATGAGAAGATACAAAGTGATGATGATGAAAAAGAAACTCTTAATGATCTTGTAAGCAAGATGAAGTAGGAAAACATGGCCTTGAGGGATGAGATGCAAGATATGACTATGAGGTTTTGTAAACACATTGAAGACCAAAAGAAGAATGAAGATGACTTGGCTAGGAGAATCAATGATGTTGGAAATAAAAATCTAAGACTCAGTCATGAAAATGATATGTTGAAGACAGATATAATTCACTTAGAGCATGATAAGACTGAACTCATGAGACAGAAAGATTTCTTAGAAAATGAGTTGGCTACTGCAAATCAACACAAGGAGAAATTCAAGAAAATTTCAAAGGAACTTGATGACATGTTGAAAAATTAGAAACCTAATGGAGATACAAATGGCATTGGCTTTGAAATTGGTGAAAGCTCTGGTACTGCAAACAATCATGATCACAGTAAACCGGTAAGATAACCTAATGCCTACAAATTCAATGGAAAATGCTTTAACTGTAACAAGTATGGTCATAGAGAAAATCAGTGTAGATCTAGAAACTATCAGAACACCAATGCACCCATCGACCAATGTTCTAAATGCAACAAAGTTGGTCATAATTCAGAAAATTGCAGAATGAATGTAAGATGTTATGTTTGTGGAAGATTTGGACACTTATCTAATCAATGCAGAACACATACTGGCATAGGATATGGAAAAGCTATTTAGAAAAACATGTGACTTGTTATGCTTGTAACAAGATTGGACATATTGCAAAAATTTGTAGAAGTAAGGCATCACCAGCAAATAACAAAGGACCTAGTTTGAAAGGTAAAGAGAAGGTTTAAGAGGTAAAACAAGAATTCTCAAAACAATGGATTAGAAAGTCAGATCAGAATGTTAATGAAGCTATTCCTTCACTGGTAGAACAAAGTATCACTCCACCGGCAGGAGATTCTTCATCAAACTGAAAAGAAACCTTTTGGGGGTATGGCAACAAATTGAAAAACATGCTAATTTACCCTCGGTTGATGGTGAGAAGTCGAAATACTTATTTAGCAGATGTGTTAAGTTTCACTTAACCGACAAGCATTTAATATGGTAGTTGAAGGAAATGACATTATAAAGCAAGTGTTTTGGCTCTTTTCCATTCACCGAGCATTCAAATTTTCTTAGAGCATGAAAATCCTGAGTGGAGGCATCCATAGCAAGAAGTGAAGCAAATCATTCAAGCATTCAAACCTAAAGGTAGATTAAGGTATTTATACAATGGCTTCCTCCTCTGCAACTTCATTGCAAACCCTACTGTAATTGAAGTTGTTAAGCACCCTAGACTCGTATTTAAAATTATTTCCAAAATTGCGAAGAAAGATGATACCCTAGGAGTATTTTCTAAAATACCCAAACGAGTTGCTTATATTGAGGATCGTAGAATTTACATACATTGTCATATTGAAGAACTAGGAGATGAAGAGATAATGAACATGTATAGAACAGTAATTTGTGATGTTAATGGAAATGTGAAACCGGAACATCAGATAGTTGAAACCCTAGGTTTTGTGGAGATTCTTAGTATCCCTGATTTTCCAAAGGATGTTATAAGGATTGTATTAAGAAGAGTACATGGGGAGTTCTTTTGGTTGGATTTCATTCACAAGATAACAAAAGAGGCAGTTAGGGTAGTGACAGGCTTACCTTTCACTGGTAGTAGGCCTGACAAAACTAAAAAGGTTCCAACTGACACTGTAATGACCCTAACCGGTGCAACCTTTGACAAGAGATCCCTAAGAGTAAATGATGTAAAGGATATCAATGTAAGATTCATTAGCATGATTCTTGGATACAAAGTTACACATGCCAACAGATTAAACTCTATTTCTAGCTTATGTATCAAAAGTACTTATGATATGGTAAACAACAATGCAAAGATTGACATATGCGAATGGTTAAAGATGAGCTAACAGACAATCTGAAGAAAATTAAAGGGGACAAAAAAGGGACATTCAAATTGGCAACTTACTTGTATGCTTATTTCAAGTTCCCGGTATTGGCAAAAAGGATTTTGGATTTGACATACCGATAGGAGAACAACTTCGGGATATTCTAAACAACATGGGAGATGATAGGGAGAAGAACATAAATGAACATTTTTCAGGCACTAAAGGCTAGGATGAAAACCAGGATAAGGCTATCTCAAGCTATAGTTGATAAGTATCAAAAGAAGATATGCTTTGTAATAAAGAAAGATGAAATCTGGATGGAGGCAGTGGTCCCAAGGACAGTTTGGGTTACAGAGATGAGATATGAGGCTGATGAGAATATAATAGAAACTTATGCAAAAGCCCTTCTAGAAGCCCCCAGAGAACCAACAAAAAAAGTATTTGGAAGTGTTAAAACAATTGAAAGCAAAATTCAGTCACAGAAAAGAATAAAGAAAACTAAACAAATAGTTAGAAAAGGAACAAGGCAGGAAAAAGCAATCAAGGTAGACATATTGAATAAAATTGGTATTAAGGAGAGAGACTTGGAAGAATTACAACCAAAAGCATATCTTTCACCAGTTGTTACCTCCTCTGATAGTGAAATACCGGCAGAGTTTAAAAGGGTAGAAAGAAAAAGAAAACCCTCACCGATACCCTCTTGTGCACCCAAGAGAATAAGACAGAAACAACAGGCAGTTAGGCCTTTAGTAAAGAAGATGACTCCAAGAAAGAAGAAAGAAAAACAAGTTATCCTTCCACTTGACAATCTTCTACATGAAATAACTAAAGATGGTAACTTATCAAACATTAGCAAGTTGTATAACACATTTTCAAATGAAGAAAAAGAAAGCATAGAAAATAGTGTTATCCTAAACTTGGATATCTACAAGAAATTTTTGATTGAGGTTGTCGATGATTTACCCAATGACCTGTACAAAAGGTTAGATGCTAAAAGGCTAGAAATTGTGGAACTAGACAAGAAGATTAAGATAGAAAAACTACTTGCAGTTCACCCAGTAAATTCAATAGAAGATATTGATGAACTAATAAGTGAGGCAAACTGGACAGTATTTTCAACCGGTCACTGACATGTAGCATTAATGGCTGGCAGAGTAAATGAGATCACAGAAGAGACAACAGATAAGTGGGATATATTCTTGGTAGAAAAGGAAAAACAAGAAGAGCTTAAACGACCAAAGACTTTTAAAGTCTATCAAAAAGAAAAATATAAAGGTAAAGGTAAGGTAGGTGGACCTCTGATCATAAAGATAATAGATAACTTGCCTCCACCTTCTTCTGATACTCCACCGGGACAAACCATTGATACACCACCAGCAACAGATAATGTTGAGAGTATGGAGACAACACATGAGGACACAAATCCTGATTTAGAGGTGTTGTATACAATGAATATTGATACACAGGAAGTCAACATTTTGGTTGATAAGGAGACAAGTGAGAAGAGAGATGTGGCTTTAAATGAATTGCATGCCAAAACATAGGCATCTTTCTTAGCTCATTATCTTTGGGAATCCTTGGAATCCTAACAAAGCTAAGAACCATGCCTATGTTAGGATTCCCAAAGATAGGCATGGTTCTTAGCTCATTATTTGCAATTACCTTCATCTTATATGCTGGTGGAAAAACCCTTAATAATTTTGAAACAATCTCTTCCTTGCTTAGAGATCCACAACAACACTGAATTTGTAATGCAATTTCATTTACCCTTTCCATGAATGTAGAAATTATTTCATCTTCCTTCATCTTCAAGTTTGTTGGCATATTGGCACTAAGTTGTCGTTGATCTCAACTGGTGGTGGCTAAGAATGAAAGATGGTGGCTTGTTTATGATGAAGAGGCAGAATGTTAAAAGTTGTCTCATACCACCGGAAGTGAAGATGTGCAAACCAGTACCGAATGCTCTACCGATTAACAAAAGGAGAACACTCTGGCCAAGGGTTTTATTGGTATGTGTTTGTCGGACCGAATGTGTGTTGGTAGGTTGTTTCTTGATTGGTGTGATGTCATGTGGAGCTGAGGTGGAAAGTGTTCCGTGGTTGGTGAAGATTCATCGACATGGTTGATGAAAAAAATATTCGCCACTAATGAAGGAACCACAAATCAAGAGATTGCATCAGACAGATTGCAGCACGAGGAAGAAGGAATGACAGAGGAAGATGAGGGGAGCAGTTGGCACCTGAATCAAAGCAAGAAGATCGGATTGAAAGAATACCTTGAGAAGTAAACAACAAAGGTATTAATAGTAGTTTGATAGATGTAGATTGATATAATAGATCGTGTTTCCCTTATCTAGAAAACATGTTTTAAAAGGTGCAGAAATGATGGAGATGAATAGATGGACATCAAGGTGATCAAATCATGCAAGATCTGATTGGATTTGGTTTACCTTGTAGATTGTGAGGAAACCCTAACCATCAAAACTTTGAATTGCATTTTGGTGGAAAATCATTTGATAAGAAATGAGAGCTATGGACAGAAAATGTTGTTGATGCTGTGAAGATCATGGAGGGGAGAGTAGTGTGAGTGAGCAAGAAAACTAGTGAGAGGATTCTACCAGTAGTATCATAGTCTGCTAGTTGAGCCTAACCAGTAAGGTGTGGCAGAGCAAAAAGCATCCTAGTGAGAGACTGTGTGTGAGAGGGAGAGACAGATAACAGAGCTTGAGAAATAAAGACAGCAATTTCACAACCAGTAGTGTGAGTTCTAGTGGAGGAGAAAAGACTGTAAACCGGTAGAGAGTTATTTGATTCAAGAGTTGCAGAATTCATTTGTAACAAGAAGCCTTAACTGTATTCAAATAGTATTTTATTATACATTTCCAAGTTGAAGCTTGGTGCAGGGGTTGGTGCTCCTTGGTTTGGTGCCCTAAAAGTGCAGGGGTTGGTGCCCCTTGGGTTGGTGCCCTAAAAGTGTAGGGGCTGGTGCTCCTTGGGTTGGTGCCCAAAATCTTTGTAAATCTATATTTTACTTGTGAGACTGGATTGGAGTAGTAGTCTCCAACAACTCTTCTCACCGAGGTTTTTCCCTTTTTGGGTTTTCCTCGTAAATCCCATGTTGTCAATCTCTTGAGTGTGGATGATCTCCTTGTTCTTCTCTCTTGCATTACTGGTGAGACTATTTAGTGGTTAAGTAAAAAGTTGATTGTCTCAAGTTAGATTGGTAAAGATTTAAAGCTACAAACCACTGATTCACCCCTCTCTCAGTGGTATTCTGTGTTCAACAATTGGTATCAAAGAAAAGTTCCCAGTTATCTTTAAACCTTGGTTAGATTCTAGACTTTGAGCACAATGGCAAGAAGTGAGTCTGCTTCCTCAAAAGCCCCAATGTTTGATGGATCCAACTATGCCTTTTGGAGAAAAAGAATGGAGACCTATATTTCATCTCTTGGTTTTGATGTGTGGATGGTAGTTAGGAATGAGTATGTTGTTCCCAATACTCCTCCCACTGATCTAGATGCAAAAAGGGAATATGAGAATAATGAAAAGGCAAAACATGCCATCTTGAGTGGACTATCCGATAATGAATTTGTTAAAGTCATGCACTGTGTTTCAGCAAAAGAGACATGGGACAAATTGAAGAGGTTGTTTGAGGGAGATGAAAAGGTCAAGGAATCCAGGCTGCAAATGCTGAGAAGCCAACTTGAAATCATCAAAATGAAAGATGATGAAAAGATTGTAGACTATCTTCACAGATTTGATGAAACTGTGAATACTATTAGAGGACTTGGAGAAGAGATTGCATATGAGATTCTTGTCAAAAAGATACTTAGATCTCTCACTCCCAAATATGATACTAAGGTGTCAATCATTGAAGAAGCCAAGGATCTAAAGACTTTCACAATGGATGAACTATTTGGCTCCCTGACAGCCTATGAGATGAGAACAACCGGTGAGACTTCTACAAGGAAAGAGGCAGCATTCAACATCACAAAAAAGGGCAAAGAAGCTATTACTCATAAATAATCCAATGAAGACTGATGTTGAAGTAGAAAAATTTGTCAGGAAGCTCAAAAGAGGATCCAGTCAGTACAAGGGAAAGCTACCACTTAAATGCTTCAACTGTAGGAAAGTAGGACACTTCACTGCAAGCTGTCCTCACAAAGAAGCTAGTGTAGATGAGTCAAGAGAGTTCAGAAGATCTGTCGGAAAAGACAAAGATAGGAATGACTACCAGTAGGGAAGAAGAGGCTACCAGAACCAAAACAACCTATATACCATTGAGGATGACACAACAGATGATGAAGATTCATCAGAAGATGATGATCATGAGAATGAGAGAAAATTAAATCTCTTTATGGCACTCAACAAACCTGCTGATGAAGATGAGGAAGAAGAAGACATTGAAGTTGAAGTGGATTTGGAAAGTGAACTTATCAGTGCACTTGAAGAATTGAGTAAAACAAGAAGGGAACTCAAGAGGGTTAAGCTTGGTGTAGTAGAAGAACAAGATCTCTTGAAGCAGTCTCTAGAAGAATCTAGTCAAATCATATATGACTTAAAATTACAGTTGGAAGAAACTAAGAGGATCAGTGAATCTATAGCCCTTGATCTGACAAAGAAAGAAAAGGAGCATCAAGAGATGGAAGAAGAAATAATAAAGCTCAGAAAGGAGCTTGAAGAAAGCAAGGAAGAAATAAAGACAAGAAGTAAGTATGAAGGTAGCACTGAGGCTTTGGATAAGATGTTGAGCAAACAAGAGAAATCCAAAGACACTAGAGGTTTAGGCTTTGAAGTTGGTCAAGGTTCAACCCACAAAGATAAATCCGACAAAGAGATAATGTTCACCTCTTCAATTGAAAGTAAAGAAAAGAAGACATTCACTGTAGGCAAGGATACTGGCAAAAAGACATATGCAAATGTTGTTAGAACTCAACATCCAAACTGGTATGCAGAAATGAACTGGAGGCCATTCTTCATGCATAAATATGTAGACCCAAGATGGAATGCCAGGATTGACCGAGAAGGATTCACTAGATTCAACAACATGAATGGAAGACACCCAATGAGGCAGTTCCATTCAAGAACAAGACAACCCAACCAATATGTATCAAACTTTCATGGTTATTATTACCAGTGTAATAAGTTTGGACATAAAATAGCCGACTGTAGGTTAAACAATAAGCCTTCTATGAATTATGAAAGTATAAATTCATTTAAAGCACTTCGAGATATGGATATTGTCTGTTATCAGTGCAATGGATTTGGACATAAGAGTTTTAATTGTAGGAAGAACAAACTAGTACCCTACAAAAATATTAAGGATGTTCCCTTCAATGAAAACATAAAATGCTATAACTGTCAAGAAGTTGGACACACAACAAAGTTATGCAAAAAAAAGAAGATCAAGAAAATGAAGGAAAAACCAGATCACGAACTCGTAACTGAACCTAAGCTAAATATAGTAGTTGACAAGAAGAAGGAAATCAAACTAGTTTGGGTTGAGAAAGAAAAAGAAAAGGCAGAATTGGGTCTCATAATGCAGATTGCATTGGATGTTGAAAGTAAAAATCTGTGGGTGGTAGATAATGGCTGCTCAAACCATATGATTGGTGACAAAAGGAAATTCATTAAACTTGAAGATTGGAATGGTGGATCGGTAAGGTTTGGAGACAATTCCTCCATCAAAATAAAGGAAAAAGGAACACTAAGCATTGATGGAAAACTGAAGGCACATGATGTATACTATGTGGAAGACCTCAAACATAATCTGTTGAGTGTGAGTCAGATGTGTGACAAAGGTTACAAATTCAGCTTTGACTCAACCAACTGCTAGATAAAGAAAGACAGTGCAGGTAAAGTTGTGGTTCAAGGAAAGAGAATTGATGGAAATATTTATAATCTGAAGGAATTCTATGAGTCCCAATGTATGTTGGGACAAGTAGATGAAAGTTGGTTGCGGCATAGAAGATTACGCCACATAAATTTCAATAACTTAGTTGTAGTAAGAAAAAAGGAGTGTGTGAGGAATATTCCACTCATCATCAAACCGGTAAACACATTCTGTGAAGAATGTGTAAAAGGTAAGCAAACAAAAGTGAGTTTTAGGACAAAGGAGCACAACACCTCTGTTGGCATTCCAATAAGTAGGGAAGATTGTTGGCATTACAGTAAGTTTGTTGGTTGATGATATTGAGAAGGTTGTTGGAAATTAATTAATAAAGGATGATTACTGTCTTAATATTATTATTTTGTCATTGATGTCAAGCAATTGATTTTCTGATTCAGTATGATGTTGCCATATCTTAAAGAGTATGTTTTGATGAGTATAAAATGTCGGTAAGCGACATAGAAAGAATATAAAAATGAAGGGGAGTAATAAGTTATTCAATGGAAAATGATTACCGAGTTAGACAGTGATGAGATTATGATGTTTTGATTGTTTTGATATCCTATATATGTGTATTCGAAGACAGAACAAGAAGGAGAAAAGATTTCATGCAAAGGTTTGATATTACACTATTTTACCGAGCAAGGAGCTAGTCGATAAACTTCAAGTTTATCAGTCACTGAGCAGAAGCAACCGAGATGAGAATGTCTACCAAGTAAAGTTCAGTATTAACTGAGTATCAACCAAGCAATAACAGAATGTATTGTTGGCATTTGGAAATATAACAGACAAGGGGAGATTGTTGGCATTTCAATAAGGATATTGAGAAGGTTGTTGATGATTATGGATAAAACTGATTAAGGATGTTTACTATCTTAATATTATTATTTTGTCATTGATGTCAAGAAATTGATTTTCTAATTTAGTATGATGTTTCCATATCTTGAGAAGTATGATTTGATGAGTATAAAGATGTCGGTAAAAGACACAGATAGAATGTGATGGATAAGGGGAGAAATAAGTTATTCAATGGGCAACTATTACCGAGTTAGACAATGATGAGATCATGATGATTAGATTGTTTTGATATCCTACATATGTTATTGATTGAAAGGTTAATACTATACTATGTTACCGAGCAAAGAACCTAGTCGGTAAACCCTAAGGTTATCGCTATCGGTTAATGAAGGCAGAATGTCTACCGAGTGAAGTTTAGTATTTAATGAGTTGCAACCGAGTAATAACAGAATACATTAAATGATTACATACATTATTTAATGAAGGAAGTTGATGAGCTGGCTATGATTAAATGATTGGTATGCCGTGAATGAAGTTTGTTAAAGAATCTATGGCAAAGGAAAATCAACAGGAAGATCTATAGCTTAGATTGAACCGCAATACCCTAGCACAAGTTCCAAGAAATGTATGCAAGTTCCAAGGTAGGGTAAAACATTTTCAGATCAAAGGATACATTGAACCTGGATAAAGTTTGAAGATCTAATGGCTATGATTGATCATGGGAAATGTGATCAAGGAGATTAAGCAGTTGGCGAATTGTTTATAAATAGGGAACTGTTGATAAACAATGCATGCGGGCAAGTGTATGCACAAGGATGCTACATAGTGATTACTGAGCACAGAAGCTTGAAGACCTGTTTTGAATAACAGAGTATAGAGCCCAGTAGATGGACAAGATTAGTTCTATGTCTATATTGTATTGAGCAAATAAGAATCTACTTTAGCATTTTAGATGTGAAGTTTTAGATAGATTTTTATTACTGTTATTTTGTGAAGTGACAAAAAATCTCTTAACCAAGTGGACTTAATAATCTCATTTGTAAAACCCTCTAGCAAGGTGACATTCTGATTGAATGTTTGAAATCCTTTAACAAGGTCACTTCTAACAAGGTGAAGATCCTAACAGATCTGAGGGAAATCCCTTAACCGGGTCACATCTAGCAATGTGTTTGTAATCTTTAATAGGATTTTCTTTTAACCGAGCATACTCTAGAAGAGTATATTTCTTAGTGGGTCTGAAATCCCACAGTGGTTTTTCCCTATTTGGGTTTCCATGTTAAATCTGGTGTTATGAGTGTTATGATGTTTATATGCTTTTGAGTTTGCATGTTTAACAGTTTTGGTTATATTACTGAAGTATATGTTACCGAGGTTGAATCTGATGTTTTTATGGAAGATTAAGTTTGTATGATTCACCCCCCCCTCTCATCTTATTAGCTTGGCATATTTACTTATCTTTAAGTATCAGAACTATCAATTGGTATCAAAGCTTTGGACTTCAGAAGGAAAAGTTTAAAGGTACTTGAGGAAAAGATCCAAAGATGTATAAGAGGGATGCACTGAAGCTGAACAAGTCACGTTTCTCTACATGGTAGAAAAGGATGAAGTTGCACCTTTTAGGAGTTGGAGAATATGTTGTATATTATCTAGAGAATGATTTCATCACACCGAGCACCTATCCATTGACAATGGAAGAGATAAAGGCAAAGCAAGAACATATCCAAGCAATGATTGAAATAACATCTGCATTGACCGATTCAGAGTTTAATGATCTAGAAGGCTGTAATGATGCAAAGGCAATGTGGGACAAGCTCATATCTGTGTATGGAGGAGATGAACATGTTTAAAGAGAAAAAGTGGATAGTCTAAGAGGACAACTTGAATCTATGAGGATGAATGAAGGTGAGAACATAACCCAGTATAGTACAAGACTAAAGGAGATTGTCAATCAAATCAAAGGAGTGGGTGGAACTATTGAAGAAAAGGATATAACAAGTAAGTTGTTAAGAACCCTTCTACCGGCCTATGCAATCCGAGTCTCTGCAATCAATGAATTGAGGTCTGTACCTAGTATGCCAGTTTCTTTAGATGCTACTATTGGTAAGCTACATGCATTTGGGTTAAGTAACTTTGATAATAGTGGGTCATCGGTAAATAAAGTTGAATCTACATTTAGTTCTTTTCATATTGGTGAATCTGATGATTACAATGATAGAATGAGTAAGTACACTAAAGGGGATCATAGTGGAGCAAGTGAAAGATTTCGCAAGAACATGGAGGAAGTACACAAACTGTATGAGGAAATCAGAAAGCAAGAAGAGTTTGAAGCACTATTAGCCAGAAGGTTATCGAGAGGCAAAGGTAAGTATAAAGGAAAACTACCTTTGAAATGTTTCAATTGTGATAAGATAGGACATATGGCTTCTAACTGTCCTGACAAAGATTGTACTAAAAAGAGAGATTACCGAGATGATAGACAGAAAGATAATCTTTACAAAGGACACCGAGACTTCAGAAGAAGAGATAGAAAGTCATGCTTAATAGCAGATGAGGATGCCATATGGGTAAAATGACAAGATCAAGCTTTACAAGTAAGTCCTACACTTCTAAGGGAATTTTAGATCTTGTGCACACTGATCTTTGTGGTCCTATGAAAGTTCAAAGTTATTATGGTGATAAAATATTTCATATTATTTGTGGATGATTACTCAAGGATGATGTCAGTAATGTTTTTAAAAGAAAAATCAGAAGCTTTTCAAATGTTTAAATGGTACAAGGCAAGAGTTGAAAATGAAACAGGAAGACAACTGAAATGTCTTAGATTAGATAGAGGAGGAGAGTTCACATCTGATGAGTTCAACTTATTCTACAATGATCATGGTATAAAAAGACAGGTCTCTGCACCAAGAACCCCACAACAAAATGGAATTGCTGAGAGAAGAAACAGGTCTATTGTGGATTGTGCCGAAACCCTGATGATTGAAAAGAAAGTGCCACAAACATTTTGGAGAGAAGCAATAAGCACTGCAGCTTACACCCTGAACCGAGTACAACTGAAGAAAGGTAAGTTATTTTAAAATCTGGTATGATAAGAAACCTAATGTAAGTTATTTTAAAATCTTTGGAAGTAGATGCTATGTACACAAGGATGATAGAAATGACAAGTTTGATTAGAAAAGTGAAGAAGGAACATTTCTTGATTATTCTTCTAGAAGTAAAGCATTTAAATGTCTGATCAAATCATCTAACAAAATAGTAGAAAGTGCAAACGTGAAAATTGATGAATTTGCAGAAAGAAATGACGAAGGAAATTCCAAGGAACTAGAAGATTATGATGAATTTGTCTATGTTCAACCGACAAGTCCTACCGAGAAAACTACAGAAGGAAATGAAGAGAATATCCAGTTACCGAGTGATGAAGAAGATCATACAGAGCCTACCGAGCCTGTATTAGCCAAATATGTCAGAAGACATCATGCACCAAGTCAGATTATAGGAGATAAGGATGATCTAGTGATGACAAGGAACAAACTGAGATAGAACACATGTCTGATATCTAAATTTGAACCAAGAATAGTGAAAGAGGCATTTAACAGTGAAGATTGGATAAATGCTATGACAGAAGAGATTGATCAAATCAAGAAGAATGACACATGGACACTGGTCCCAAGACCAAAGGACAAAATGTAATCGGTACAAAATGGATTTTCAGAAACAAGCTGAATGAAAAAGGAGAGGTCATTCGAAATAAAGCAAGACTAGTTTGCAAAGGTTATGCCCAAGAAGAAGGAATTGATTATGGTGAGACTTTTGCACCTTTAGCAAGACTTGAAGGAGTAAGAACATTGTTGGCATATTCTGCTTACAAGAATTTCAAGGTATATCAAATGGATGTCAAATCTGCATTTCTGAATGGTATATTAGAAGAAGAAGTTTTTATTGAACAACCTGAAGGATTTGCTGAAGACAATAATAAAGATCGGGTATGTAAATTGAACAAAGCTTTATATGGTCTGAAAAAAGCACCTAGAGCATGGTATGAAAGATTGCACTCTTATTTAATCAAGATTAGTTTTATAAGAACAAGTGAAAACAACAATATTTACATGAAGAATGATGAAAATGGAATACTTATCTCAACCATATTTGTTGATGATATTATATTTTGTGGAAATGACTCTCTATGTAAGAACTTTGGAAATGAAATGAGCAAAGAATTTGAGATGCCATTAATCAGTGAGATAAAGTATTTTATAGGTTTACAGATACTGCAAATGAAAGATGATATTTTCATTAATCAATCCAAGTACATAAAAGAAATCTTGAAGAAATTTGGAATGGAGGATTCAAAACCAGTAAGTACTCCTATGACTACCAACTATAAATTATCAAAGAATGATGAATTTGCATCTGTTGATGAGACACTTTACCGATCCATGATTGAAAAGTTGCAATATGTTGTTCACAGCAGACCAGACATAGCACATGCAATAGGTATAGTTGCAAGATTCTCTGCAAACCCTAAGGAAACACACATGACAGCAATCAAGAGAATTTTTAGATACTTGAAAGGCACTGAAGATTATGGCTTAGTATATCAGAAAAGAAATAACTTTGATTTATAAGTTTATACTAATGCTGATTGAGCAAGAAACATTGATGATAGAAAAAGCACAAGTGGAGGAGCTTTCTTTTTAGGAGAAAGACTAGTGAGTTTTCTTAGCAAGAAACAAGGATGTGTTTCACAGTCAACAGCAGAAGCTGAATACATTGCTGCAACATTGAATTGTACCAACATAGCATGGATCAAACAACTATTGGAAGGTATAAATAAGAAAGTTACCAAGCTAGTAACTATATTCTGTGACAATACTAGTGCCATTAACATTTCAAAGAATCCTGTTATGCACTCTAAGACAAAGCACATCTCTATCAAATATCATTATCTTAGAGAAGAAGCTCAAGAGAAGAAAGTGGTGTTGGAGTATGTTAGCACAAAGGAACAAATAGCAGATATCTTCACCAAGCCACTACCAAGGGAAACTTTTGAGTATCTCAGAAGTAAGTTAGGGGTCCTACCCCTATCTTCTACTCATTGACCAAGTTCGGTGAAAGCATCAATTTGATGACTCTACAGAATATCTTTTTAGGAGTTGATGCTAATTTACACACTTTAGTATGTTTTCTAAAGGTGTGCAAGAAACAATACAGGAAATAATACAGGGAACATGAATTGAAGACATAAATGCTCTGATCGAGACTAAGTTGACACATAACAACAAGAAATCACTTCATACAGGAAGAAATTATGTTTTAGTTCTTTACTTTTTGGCATTGTTGTCAAAGGGGGAGAAGACTGAAGTAGAGGAGAAGACTAATGTATGAGAGAGAATTCTGATGACAGGGGGAGAGCATTTCAGCATTTCAGAATCTCACAGCAATCCAAAACAATTAGGTCAAATCAATTGGTTTTGCCATCAATGCCAAAGGGGGAGATTGTTGGCATTTGGCATTATAACAGACAAGGGGAGATTGTTGGCATTTCAATAAGGATATTGAGAAGGTTGTTGATGATTATGGATAAAATTGATTAAGGATGTTTACTGTCTTAATATTATTATTTTGTCATTGATGTCAAGAAATTGATTTTCTAATTCAGTATGATGGTGCCATATCTTGAGAAGTATAATTTGATGAGTATAAAGATGTCGGTAAAAGACACAGATAGAATATAATGGATAAGGGGAGAAATAAGTTATTCAATGGGCAACTATTACCAAGTTAGAAAATGATGAGATCATGATGATTAGATTGTTTTGATATCCTACATATGTTATTGATTGTAAGGTTAATACTATACTATGTTACCGAGCAAAGAACCTAGTCGGCAAACCCTAAGGTTATCGCTATCGGTTAATGAAGGCAGAATGTCTACCGAGTGAAGTTTAGTATTTACCGAGTTGCAACCGAGTAATAATAGAATACCTTAAATGATTACATGCATTATTTAATGAAGGAAGCTAATGAGCTGGCTATGATTAAATGATTGGTATGTCATGAATGAAGTTTGTTAAAGAATCTATGGCAAAGGATAATCGGCAGGAAGATCTACAGCTTAGATTGAACCGCAATACCCTAGCACAAGTTCCAAGAAATGTATGCAAGTTCCAAGATAGGGTAAAACATTTTCAGATCGAAGGATACATTGAACCTGGAAAAAGTTTGAAGATCTAATGGCTATGATTGATCATGAGAAATGTGATCAAGGAAATTAAGTGGTTGGTGAATTATTTATAAATAGGGAACTGTTGATAAACAATGCATGCAGGCAAGTGTATGCACAGGGATGCTACATAGTGATTACCGAGCACAGAAGCTTGAAGACCTATTTTGAATAACAAAGTATAGAGCCCAGCAGATGGACAAGATTAGTTCTATGTCTATATTGTATTGAGCAAATAAGAATTTGCTTTAGCATTTTAAATGTGAAGTTGTAGATAGATTTTTATTACTGTTATTATGTGAAGTGACAGAAAATCTCTTAACCAAGTGGACTTAACAGTCTTATTTGTAAAACCCTCTAGAAAGGTGACATTCTGATTGAATGTTTGAAATCCTTTAACAAGGTCACTTCTAACAAGGTGAAGATCTTAACAGATCTGAGGGAAATCCCTTAACCAGGTCACATCTAGCAATGTGTTTGTAATCTTTAATAGGATTTGCTTTTAACCGAGCATACTCTAGAAGAGTATATTTCTTAGTGGGTACAAAATCCCATAGTGGTTTTTCCCTATTTGGGTTTCCATGATAAATCTGGTGTTATGAGTGTTATGATGTTTATATGCTTTTGAGTTTGCATGTTTAGTAGTTTTGGTTATATTACTGAAGTATATGTTACCGAGGTTGAATCTAATGTTTTTATGGAAGATTAAGTTTGTATGATTCACCCCCCCCTCATCTTATTAGCTTGGCATCTATACTTATCTTTAAGTATCAGAACTATCATGTATTAAATAAGTGAATATATTATTAAATGAAGGATGCTAATGAGCTGGAGATTTATAGAAAATTGGAATGTAGTACAAGAAGTTTGTTAAGGATCAACGGAAATGGAAATTCAAGAGTTAGATCTACAACACAGATTGAACGGTCCTAACCGAGCACAAGTACCTAGGAAGGAATACAAGTTTCAAGGCAAGATAAAACATTTTTTTAGTTCGAAGGATACACTGAACCTAGTCAAGTTTGAAGAACTGGTGGCTAAGATTAACCATGGGAAATGTGATTAAGGAGATTAAGAGGTTAGAAATTGCTTATAAATTAAGTAAAGTTTAAGAACAGTTATGTGGGAAAATTAGAAGCATGGTGATGCTGCTTAAGTAATTACCAAGAACAGAAGATTGAAAATCTGTTTGAAGAACAGAGTGAGAAGCCCAGCAAGGAGAAAGATAAGTCTTATGACAATATTATCTTGAGCACATAGAATCTGCTTTAGCATTTCAGATGTGAAGTTGCAGATATATATTTTATTACTATTATTTATTTTTGTAAGTGACAGGAAATCTCTTAACTGAGTGGACCTAACAATCTTATTTGTAAATACTCTAGGAAGGTAACATTCTGAATGAGTGTTTGAAATCCTTTGACAAGGTCACTTCTAACAAAGTGAAGATTCTAATAGATCTAAGGGAAATCCCTTAACCGGGTCACATCTAGTAATGTGTTTGTAATCTTTAACAAGATTTGCTTTTAACTGAGCATACTCTAGAAGAGTATATTTTCTTGTGGGCCCGAAATCCCACAATGGTTTTTACCTATTTGGGTTTCCACATTAAATCTAGTGTCAAATGTGTTTTAATGTTTCAAGTTTATCTGTTTATGAGTATGTGTTATAAAGTTTCAAGTTTATCTGTTTATGAGTTTGAATGATTTACAATCATAGTTGCATATCAAGAACAGTGCTACCGAGGTTGAATCTGATTAGAATACTATATTGTGAGTTTATTTGATTCACCCCCCCCCCTCTCATCTAACTAACAATTGGTATCAGAGCTTGGACTCCGAAAGAAAAGTTTAAAAGAACTTGAGGCAAGATCCGAAGATGTATAAAAGGGATGCACCAAAGCTGAATAAGTCAAGTTTCTCCACATGGCAAAAAAGGATGAAGCTGCACTTATCAGGAATTGGAGAATATGCAACAATTATCTGGAGAATAATTATATTGCACCTAGCACCTACCCTATGATGATGGAAGAAATAAAGGCAAAGAAAGAACATATTCAAGCAATGATTGAGATAACATCAACTTTGACCGACTCAGATTTTAATGATCTAGAAGGTTGTAATGATGCTAAAGCAATGTGGAATAAGCTTATATCTGTGTATGGAGGAGATGAACATGTTCAAAGAGAAAAAGTAGACAGTCTGAGAGGACAACTTGAATCCATGAGAATGAATGAAGGTGAGAACATAATCAAATACAGTGCAAGGTTAAAGGAAACTGTCAATCAAATCAAAGGAGCAGGAGGAACCATTGAAGAAAAGGATATAACAAGTAAGTTGCTGAGAACACTTCTACCTGCTTATGCCATTAGAGTCTTTGTAATTAATGAATTAAGATCTGTACCAAACATGCCAGTATCTTTGGATGCTACTATTGGTAAGCTACATGCTTTTGAGTTAAGTAATTTTAATAACAGTGGGTCTTCAATAAACAAAGTTGAATATGCATTCATTTCTTTTCATCTTGGTGAATCTGATGATTACAATGATAGAATGTATAAGTATGCTAAAGGAAATCATAGTGGAGCAAGTGAGAGATTTCACAAAAATATGGAAGAAGTACACAAACTATTTGAGGAAATCAAAAAGCAAGAAGAGTTTGAAGCATTATTAGCTAGAAGGTTACCGAGAGGCAAAGGTAAGTATAAAGGGAAGTTACCTTTAAAATGTTTTAACTGTGATAAAATTGGACATATGGCTTCAAACTATCCTGACAAAGAATCTAGTGAAAAGAGAGAATACCGAGATGACAGACAGAAAGACAACTATTACAGAGGACACCAAGACTTCAGAAGGAGAGATAGAAAGACATGCCTAGTAGCCGATGAGGAATCCAATGATGATAAATCTGATGGGACTAAGACAGAGGAAGTTGTATATGTGGCTATCAAAGATGGATCAAATGAAGAAAGGTATGAAGAAAAAGCCTTAATATCACACATAAATAATAATGATTCTTGGATCATAAATAGTGGATGCTCACATCACATGACAGGTGATAAACACAAGTTTGTTAAATTAGAAGATTATGATGGAGATTATGTAAGATTTGGTAATGATGCACCATGTCCTGTGAAAGGTAAAGGATCTATCACACTTCTTGACAATGCAAAATGTGATGATGTATATTAGGTTGAAGGTCTGAAATACAATTTGTTGAGTGTAGCACAACTAAACAATACAAGATACCGAATAGAATTTCATAAAGGGATTGTCAAAGTTCATGACAAACATGGAAATTTGGCTGCAGGACTCAAATAAGAGGTAATACATTTCACGTTGACTCAACTCAGAACAATTGTCTGTATGAAAAAATAGAAGATACCTAGTTGTCGCATGAAAGGTTTTGTCATGTAAATTTTGATAACCTGATCAAAATAAGTAAAAAGCACCATGTAAGAGGTCTACCGAGCTTGGAAAAACTTGAGAATGCTATATGCCGAGGATGCCAGATGGGTAAGATGAAAAAATCAATCTTGACAAGTAATTCTTACACTTCTAAAGGAATTTTAGATCTTGTGCACACTGATCTTTGAGGTCCTATGAAATTTTAAAGTTATTATGGTGATAAATACTTCATATTATTTGTGGATGATTACTCAAGGATGATGTCAATTATGTTTCTAAAAGAGAACTCATAAGCTTTTCAAATGTTCAAATGGTATAAGGAAAGAGTTGAAAAAGAAACAGGAAGACACTTGAAATGTCAGATCTAATAGAGGAGGAGAATTCATTTCTAATGAATTTAACTTATTCTACAATGATCATGGTATAAAGAGACAAGCGTCCACACCAAGGACACCACAACAAAATGGGATAGCTGAAAGAAGAAATAGATCAATTGTAGATTGTGCTAGAACTTTGATGATAGAAAAGAAAGTACCTCAAACATTTTGGAGAGAAGCAATAAGCACTGTAGTTTACACCTTGAACCGAGTACAACTGAAGAAAGGAACTATGAAGACACCTTATGAAATCCGGTATGACAAGAAACCAAATGTAAGTTATTTTAAAATATTTGGAAGTAGATGTTATGTTCACAAAGATGACAGAAATGGAAAATTTGATCAGAAAAGCGAGGAAGGAACATTTCTTGGTTATTCCTCTAGGAGTAAAGCATTTAAATGTCTGATCAAATCATCTAACAAAATTATAGAAAGTTCAAATGTGAAAATTGATGAATTTGAAGAAAGGAATGATGAAGGAAACTCCAAAGAACCAGAAGATTATGAAGAATTTGTATATGTTCAACTGAGAAGTCTTACAGAGTAAGCCAATGAAGAAATTACTCAGTTACCGAGTGATGAAGAAGATCATACAGAGCCTACTAAGCCTATATTAGCAAAATATGTCAAGAGAAATCATGCATCAAGTCAGATTATAGGAGATAAGGATGCTCCAGTGATGACAAGGAACAAACTAAGACACAACACATGTCTGATATCCAAATTTAAATCGAGGATAGTAAAAGAGGCATTAAACAATGAATATTGGATAAATGCTATGACCGAAGAGATTGATCAAATAAAGAAAAATGAAACATGGACATTGGTCCCAAGATGAATAGAGAAAAATGTAATTGGTACAAAGTGTATTTTCAGAAACAAGCTAAATGAAAAAGGTGAGGTCATTCAGAATAAAGCAAGGCTAGTTTGCAAAGGTTATGCTCAAGAAGAAGGAATAGACTATGGGGAGACTTTTGCACTTGTAGCAAGACTTGAAGGAGTAAGAACATTGTTGGCATATGCTGCTTACAAAAATTTCAAGGTATATCAAATGGATGTTAAGTCTGCATTTTTGAATGGTATACTAGAAGAAGAAGTCTATATTGAACAGCCTGAAGGATTTATTGAAGAGAAGAATAAAGATAAGGTATGTAAGTTGATCAAAGCTTTATATGGTCTAAAGCAAGCACCTAGAGCATGGTATGAAAGATTGCACTCTTACTTAATCAGGATTGGATTTATGAGGACTAGTGAAAACAACATGTATATGAAGAATGATGAGGATAATGAAATACTGATGTCAGCGATATTTGTTGATGATATTATTTTTTGTGGAAATGATTCTTTATGCAAGAACTTTGGAAATGAAATGTCCAAAGAATTTGAGATGTCATTAATCAGCAAGATAAAGTATTTTATAGGTTTACAAATACTGCAAATGAAAAATAGGATTTTCATTACTCAATCCAAGTATATAAAGGAAATCTTGAAGAAATTTGGAATGGAGGATTCTAAACCTATAAGTACTCCTATGACTACTAATTGTAAACTATCAAAGAATGATGAATCTGCATTTGTTGATGAGACACTTTACCAATCTATGATTGGAAAGTTGCAATATGTAGTTCATAGCAGGCCTGGTATAGCACATGCAGTAGGTATAGTTGTAAGATTTTTTGCAGATCCCAAAGAAACCCATATGACAGCAGTCAAGAGAATTTTTAGATACTTGAGAGGCACTAAAGATTATGGTTTACTATATGAAAAGAAGAATGATTTTGACTTAAAAGTCTATACTAATGCTGATTGGGTAGGAAATATTGATGATAGAAAAAGCCCAAGCGGTGGAGCTTTCTTTTTGGGAGAAAGACTAGTAAGTTGGCTTAGCAAGAAACAAGGATGCATTTCACAGTCAACAGCTGAAGCTGAATATGTCACTGCAACATTGAATTGTACCAATATAGCATGGATCAAACAACTATTGGAAGGTATGAATGAGACAATTACCGAGCCAGTAACTATATTTTATGATAATACAAGTGCTATTAACATTTCAAAGAATCTGGTAATGCACTCTAAGACAAAGCATATCTCTATAAAGTATCATTATCTTAGAGAAGAAGTTCAAGAAAAGAATGTTGTGCTGGAATATGTTAGCACAAAGGAACATAGCAGACATCTTCACAAAGCCACTGCCAATAGACACTTTTGAGTATCTCAGAAGTAAGTTAGGGGTCCTACCCCTATCTAGCACTCACTGACAGAGTTCGATGACAGCATCAATTCTATGACTACATAGAATACTATTTGTGAGTTGATGTTGATTTACACACTTTAGAAGGTTGTCTAAAGTTGTGCAGGGAATAATGAATGAAGACAAGATGCTCTGACCGAGATACATTTGTATATGTTTTAATAGCTAGGAAATTACTTCACAGGAGAAGTAATCATGGATCTGTCTTACTTTTGGCATTGTTGTCAAAGGGGGAGAAGACCAATGGCAGGGGGAGAAGATTACAAGACAAGTTTACAGCTCAAAGATAATAGGAGAAGATTCATAGTAGTTCAAATCAGTTGGAATAAATCAAGTTGGTATTGCCATCAATGCCAAAGGGGGAGATTATTGGCATTACAATAAGTAGGGAAGATTGTTGGCATTACAGTAAGTTTGTTGGTTGATGATATTGAGAAGGTTGTTGGAGATTAATTAATAAAGGATGATTACTGTCTTAATATTATTATTTTGTCATTGATGTCAAGCAATTGATTTTCTAATTTAGTATGATGTTGCCATATCTTAAAGAGTATGTTTTGATGAGTATAAAGATGTCGGTAAGTAACACAAAAAGAATGTGAAAATGAAGGCGAGTAATAAGTTATTCAATGGGCAATGATTACTGAGTTAGACAGTGATGAGATTATGATGTTTTGATATCCTATATATGTGTATTCGAAGACTGAACAAGAAGGAGAAAATATTTCATGCAAAGGTTTGATATTACTCTATTTTACCGAGCAAGGAGCTAGTCGGTAAACTTCAAGTTTATCGGTCACCAAGCAGAAGCAACCGAGATGAGAATGTCTACCGAGTAAAGTTCAATATTAACCGAGTATCAACCAAGTAGTAACAGAAGGCATTAAACAAGTGAATACATTATTAAATGAAGGATGCCAATGAGCTAGAGATTTATAGAAGATTAGAATGTCATGCAAGAAGTTTGTTAAGGATCAACGGCAATGGAAATTCAAGTGTTAGATCTACAGCACAGATTGAACGGTCCTAACCGAGCACAAGTACCTAGGAAGGAATACAAGTTTCAAGGCAAGATAAAATGTTTTTCAGTTCAAAGGATACAATGAACCTAGTCAAGTTTGAAGAACTTATGGCTAAGATTAATCATGGGAAATGTGATTAAGAAGATTAAGTGGTTAGGAATTGCTTATAAATTAAGTAAAGTTTAAGAACAGTTATGCAGGCAAATTAGAAGCACAGTGATGCTGCTAAAGTAATTACCAAGTACAGAAGATTGAAAATCTGTTTGAAGAATAGAGTGAGAATCCCAGAAAGGAGAAAGATAAGTCTTATGACAAGATTATCTTGAGCACATAGAATCTTCTTTAGCATTTCAGATGTGAAGTTGCAGATATATATTTTATTACTATTATTTATTTTTGTAAGTGACAGGAAATCTCTTAATCGAGTGGACCTATCAGTCTTAAATTTAAATCCTCTAGGAAGGTAACATTCTGAATGAGTGTTTGAAATCCTTTGACAAGGTCACTTCTAAAAAAGTGAAGATTCTAATAGATCTGAGGGAAATCCCTCAACCAGGTCACATTTAGCAATGTGTTTGCAATTTTTAATAGGATTTGCTTTTAACCGAGCATACTCTAGAAGAGTATATTTTCTTGTGGGTCTGAAATCCCATAGTGGTTTTTCCCTATTTGGGTTTCCACGTTAAATCTGGTGTCAAATGTGTTTTAATGTTTCAAGTTTATCTGTTTATGAGTTTGAATGATTTACAGTCATAGTTGCATATCAAGAACAGTGCTACCGAGGTTGAATCTGATTAGAATACTATATTGTGATTTTATCTAATTCACCCCCCCTCTCATCTAATTAACAACCTCCAAGCCACTTGAAATTGTGCATATAGATTTGTCTAGTCCAACTAGAACAAGAGCACTTGTCGGTGAAAGATACTTCATGCTCTTCATTGATGACTACTCAAGGATGACATGGGTCACCTTTCTGCAAGATAAATCACTAGCATTTGAAAGATTCAAGATCTTTCGGAAGATGGTAGAAAAGGAAAGTGGGTACAAATTAAATTGCCTAAGATCAGACAGGGGTGGAGAGTTCACATCAAATGAATTTGAAGATTATTGTGAAAAACATAGAATTAGAAGGTAATACTCTGCTCCTAGAACACCACAGCAAAATGGAGTGGTAGAAAGAAAGAACAAGATAGTCAAAGAGATGGCCAGAACCATGTTGAATGAGGTCAGTCTACCTGATACTTATTGGAAAGTTGTTCATACTGCTGCATATAATTTAAACTGGGTTCAATTAAGAACAAACAACAAAATGACACCTTATGAGTTATGGTATGACCGGAAGCCATCAGTCAAATATTTCAAAGTTTTTGGAAGCAAGTGCTTCATTAAGAAAGATATGGATGGTTTGGGAATTTTTTACTCTAGGAGTGATGAAGGGATCTTTCTTGGTTACTCATCTAATAGTGAAGCCTACAAATGCTACAATAAAAGACTAAGAAGAGTTGTTGAAAGTGTGCATGTAAGAATTGATGAAGATATGCACAAAGGTTCTCAACCATAGGTTAATGGGTATGATGACTTCGGTGATGAATATTATGAAGCTCAGACATAAACTGCACCAGAGGTAGCATCCCAGAAGGTTCCCAACCGATATGTACAGTTGAATCACCTAGAAGAGAAAATTATGGGGAATAAGAATGATGGTGTGTAGACTAGAAGAAGACTTGCCTAGAATGATGAGCAAGTCAACCTATGCCTCATGACTGAAGTTGAACCCAAAACTTTCATTGAGGCTAGCAAGAGACAATAATGGATGGTACCAAATGGATGTAAAATATGCTTTTCTAAATGGAAATTTAGAAGAAGAAGTATACATGGAGCAACTGGAAGGATTTCTGTTGCATGATGATGAGACATTTGTGTATCGGTTGAAGAAGGATCTGTATGGTTTGAAGCAAGCTCCTAGAGCATGGTACTCGAGATTAGATCAATATCTGAAGGAGCAAGGATTCAAAAAAGGAAGTGCTGACAGTAATTTGTACATAAGGAAAGATGGGAATCACATGATTATTATGGTTGTGTATGTAGATGACATCATCTTTGGAGGCAACAAGGATACTCTTTGCAAAGAGTTTGCTGATCAGATGCAGTCAGAATTTGAGATGTCAATGCTTGGTGAATTGACTTACTTCCTTGGCTTGTAGATATTACAGAAAGATAAATGAATCTTTATCTCACAGGTCAAGTATGCAAAGGAGATGCTAAAGAAATTCCAATTGGAAGATTGCAAACTGGTAAGTACTCCCATGGTGACAAGCAGTAAATTGAGTAAGAATGATGAATCATCGGTAGTGGATCAGACTCTGTATAGATCCATGATAAGAAGTCTATTGTACCTAACTGCTTCAAGACCGGATATAGTTCAGGCAATATGCATGGTAGCCAGATTCCAAGCTGCACCAAAGCAGTCACACATGAATGTTGTTAGCAAAATTTTTAGGTACCTACAAGGAACTCTCAGCTATGGTTTGTGGTATCCTAAACAGGGAAATTTTATCCTGGAAGCATACACTGATGTCGATTGGGTAGGATGCATTGATGATAGAAAGAGCATAAGTGGTGGTGCATTCTTTCTAGGGGACTGGTTGGCCTCTTGGCATAGCAAGAAGCAAGACTCAGTCTCCTTATCTATTGTTGAAGTTGAGTACATTGTTGCTTCTACATGTTTCTCTTAAGTTCTTTGGATGAAGCAAACTCTCAAAGATATACAGGTAGACATCACTGAACCTATTCTCATTTGGTGTGACAATTCGAGTGCAATCAACATAGCAAAGAATCCGGTCATGCATTCTAGAACAAAACACATTGAAATCAAATATCACTTCCTCAAAGAGAAGGTTGAAGGACAAGAGGTAAGAATGGAATATGTTCCTACTGGTGAACAAGTAGCAGACATTTTCACCAAACCATTATTGGTCAACACTTTTGAGTACCTCTGAAACAAGTTAGGCATTGTATCATCTGCCTAGGCAGGTTCTATATGACTCAGGGGGAGTTCGGTAAGGGTCAAAGGGGGCGTGCGCAAGTACCCTTTGTCATTTATGTCAAAGGGGGAGAAATGTACAGGTATGGAGTGGACTGTGAGAAGTTGACATCAATGCCAAAGGGGGAGATTGTTGGCATATTGACACTAAGTTGTGAATGATTTCAACCGATGGTGGTTGAGCATGAAGGATGGTGGCTTGTTTATGATGAAGAGGCAGAATGTCAAAATTTGTCTCATACCACCGGAAGTGAAGATGCACAAACCGATACCGAATGCTCTACCGATTAACAAAAGAACACTCTGGCCAAGGGTTTTATCGGTATGTGTTTGTCGGACCGACTGCGTGTTGGTAGGACATGTCTTGATTGGTGTGATGTCATGTGGAGATGAGGTGGAAAGTGTGTTGTGGTTGGTGAAGCTTCATCGATAGGGTTGATGAAATAGATATTCACCATTAACGAAGGAACCACAAATCAAGGGATTGCGGCTCGAGGAAGAAGGAATGACAGAGGAAGATTAGGGGAGCAGTTGGCACCTAGATCAAAGTAAGAAGATTGGATTGAAAGAATACCTCGAGAAGGAAACAACAAAGGTATTAATAGCAGTTTGACAGATGTAGATCGATATAATGGATCATGTTTCCCTTATCTCGAAAACATGTTTTAAAAGGCACAGTAATGATGGAGATGAATAGATGGACATCAAGGTGATCAGATCGTACAAGATCTGATTAGATTTGGTTTGCCTCGTAGATGGTGAGGAAAGCCTAACCATCAAAACTTTGAATTGCATTTTGGCAAGAAATCATCTAATAAGAAATGAGAGATATGGACAGAAAATATTGTTGATGTTGTGAAGATTGTGGAGGGGAGAGTAGTGTAAGTGAGCAAGCGAACTGGTGAGAGGATTCTACCAGAAGTATCATAGTTCGGTAGTTGAGCCTAACTGGTAAGGTGTGGCAAAGTAGGCATCATCCTACTGAGAGACTGTGTGTGAGAGGGAGAGACATATAACAGAGGTTGAGAAATAGGGACAACAATTTCACAGCCAGTAGTGTGAGTTCTAGTGGAGGAGAAAAGACTGTAAACTGGCAGAGAGTTATTTGATTCAAGAGTTGCAGAATTCATTTGCAATAAGAAGCCTTAATTGTATTCAAATAGTATTTCATTCTACATTGCCAAGTTGAAGCTTGGTGCAGGGGTTGCTGCTCCTTGGGTTGGTGCCCAAAAACTTTGTAAATCTATATTTTACTTGTGAGGCTGGATTGGAGCAGTAGTCTCCAGCAACTCTTCTCACCAAGGTTTTTCCCTTTTTATGTTTTCCTCGTAAATCTTGTGTTGTGAATCTCTTGAGTGTGGATGATCTCCTTTTTCTTCTCTCTTGCATTATCGGTGTGACTGTTTAGTGGTTAAGTAAAAAGTTGATTGTCTAGAGTTGGATTGGTAAAGATTTAAAGCTATGAACCATTGATTTACCCCCCTCTTAGTGGCAATTTTAACAGTGGGATCACCTTCATTCAAAGTCTCCAACTTGTCCCATATATCTTTTGTCGATGATTTATCTAATAGTCCCATGATCTATTGATCTGATAAGGCACTTAAGAGGGCTTCTCTAGCTCTGTAGTCATTTTTAATGTTCTTTTCCAAGTCTTCTAGTGCAGGATTGCCAGATGCCAAATCATGAGGAGTGTAACCTTTTTGAGTTATTTCCCAAATTTCCTTTCCAATGCATCTTAAATGATTCTCCATACAAATTTTCCATACTCCATAGTTTGTTCCATCAAGCCTAGGGCAGTCCTTTCGGTAAAAAGTAGAACTATTAGTTGCCATAGGATCTTCCTCAAGCGGTTAAGCTTATGCAAAAAGAGGACCACGCTCTAATACTAATTGTTAGGATAATCAGTGGACAAATGAGAGGGAGCGGGGTGAATCAGTTGTCAACAGATTATGTGAATTAAAGCACTTAAAACCTTTTACCGGAATATAAGAAAACAGATACCAGAATAACTGATAAAGCATTAAAGCATAATTGAAAACTAGAGAATCAATACCATGCAACCATAACACATAACACCATGATTTGTACGTGGAAAACCAAGTAAAGGGAAAAACCAAGTGGGAAACCCTACCCACAGTCAGATGATAATTTGGCACAAAGTATATGATTACAATAGGGACCTGCACATGCATGAAGGTACACTGCCTAGAGTGCACTGCTCATCACAATGGAGTCTCACTGACTACAAAAGAGGTCAACCACCTCAAAATATTTGGACAAAAATCTGAAAAGAAGAATTGCCTATGATAGCATCAAACATGCTAGATTATAGTTCTGGTTAAGCTCAATACCAGAGGTCTAAAACCTCTTACATAAACCCAACTCAATCACCTATGATTGACCAAATCCTCTGTACAAATGATTATTACATTATTCGCTCCTTGCCTATATGATCTACAATGAGATCTAACAAATATTTATACAAGCCCTGGACCTAAACAATTAGGTCAGCCACCCAAATGATAATTCAATATGATGCACGAGCATCCCTAGTTCACAACAATCTTGCATCAACCAAAAATATTTCATTTTTGTTTTGTTTGTAGTTTCAGTTTTCCTTTCTGTGTGTCCTTTTTTTGGCTCACCAGATCCTATGGAGTTGCATTCTACTTGAAGACTTGATCATCTTTCTTTCTTTCAAACCACATATTATTTGGATCACTTTCCGACAAGATATCGCTATCGGTTTCCATGAAAATTTCTTGTTACCGATTGTTCCTTTTTTACCGGTCGCCTGAGACCTATTCTAGTGATCTACCAAAACCAATTCCAAAGCTTACAGAGCTTTGAGAAATGATCTCAATGTTTCTGGGTGTGTGGCTGACCTTCTACGTTTCATCCTTTGGATTTTCTGGAGGAATCTTTTGGCGGAGGCCAACCTTGTTCATTTTGCACATTAGGTCTTGTTCTTTGAGTTTTGAACCTTTTAGGTCGATTGGATCCTTTGGATTGATATATATATTTATAATCATGCTTTAGAATGTAATCAATTTAGAATCAAGAAGTATCAGATAGATAGAATGTGTCTAGAAGATAGATCTTTCTATTCAAGGTCTCGGTGTGACCTATTCTACCAGGCCTATGTGTCGGTGTGTTGTAAAACGGTTGTTACCGGTTGGATGTAATAAAATTTCATGCAATAAAACTATCTGTTATGCATTCCCTCCATCATATCTGTGTGTTTCCATTGTGTTTACTCTTGTTGACCGATTTAGATTGATCTCCTTGAGGTCCCTCCTCATCGGTGACTACTTCAAGTGGTATCAAAGCAAAGTTTCATTCAAGAGGTTGTGTGTCCTGAAATTTGTTGTAGGGTGGCAGATTGTGGATCTGACCTGCAATTGCAGAGGACTAATATATGGCACAGAGATGAACTAGGAATGGTGGAGCGTGTGGGAATGTTGACCATGTTGTGATGGAGGTGTTGCGAGGAATAGCGGCCTAGTTAGAAGTCGTGGAGACAGCCCAGAGAAGAGGTCGATATATTGAAGATGTAAGTGAAGATGAAGGAGAAAAATCCTCAAAAGAACAAGTGAACCTATCGACAGTTGATTCGGATGAAGAAAGTTTTTTAAGGGTTTTGAGTAGGGAAAACACTAAACCTGATTTTACCCCACCATAATATGCTAGGAAGTTAGATTTGGATGAATTGATGGACTAGATCTCACAGATGGAGAAGTATTTTGATTTTGAAAATACTATAGAAGAGAGGAAGGTGAAGTATTCCTATACCCGGTTGAAAGGTCATGCATCTCTTTGGTGGAAGCATTTGCAAGTTGATAGACAAAGAAGGGGTAAAGAAAAGATTAAGACACCAGATCAGATGATTCCTAAGTTAAAATCAAAGTTTGTCCCGATGAATTATCAAGTGGATTTGTTCCAGAAATTACAGAACCTGAGACAGAAGGAATCTAGTGTGAAGGAATACACCGAAGCATTTTACAAGTTGAACATCAGATCCAAACATGTTGATGGTGAATTTGAACAAGTTGCAAGATATTTGAACAAATTGCAGATGTCTAGACAAGATAAACTTAGTATGATCAAATTACAGAGTGTCGAAGAGGCTTACCAGTATGCACTAAAGGTTGAAGAAAAATTGAACAAAAGACATGAGTAGAGACAGAGAGGTAGAGGTGGAAGGTTTACCGAAGGAATATTTCAAGGAGGAAGAGGAACTAATATAGATCATAACAAGGACAAGGAAGTGAGAAAAGAAGGTAGTTCGTACCAGAAGGATGATAGAAATTTCTACCAAAGGAGACAACCAGATGGTTATTGGAATGAGAACTTTGGAAGACAAGACAAAAGGACATTTAAAGGAACTTTCTTTAAGTGTGGAGGAGAAGGACACCGTGCATTTGAATGTAAGAAGATAGAGGCTACTGGAAGAGTAGCAGTGGTGGAAGAAAACCCCACCAGATCAGATAATAAACTGAAAGATGGAGAACTATTAATGATGAGGAGAGCTTTGTGTCATACCAGAGGAGATGGAAAACCCTTGCAAAGGAAGAACCCATTCAAGACCAGATGTAAGGTATTTGGTCAGTGTTGTAAATTTGTTATTGATAGTGGCAGTTCAAATAATCTTGTTTCAAAAGAGACGGTGAATAAGTTGAAATTGAAGAGATTGAAACATCCTAAGCCTTATCAAATAGCATGGATTCAGGATGAACATAAGTTGTTAGGAAGTGAAAAATGTTTGCTAAAATTGAAAATTGGGAATTATCATGATGAAGTTTTGTGCAATATTATGCCTATGGATATTTATCATCTCTTGTTGGGAGGACCTTGGCAGTTTGATAGATAGGCAATACATGATGGGAGGAAGAATACATACACTATTATGGCCAATGGGATGAAGCAAACCTTGTTACCTTTGGAAGAACCTTTGAAGAGTGAGGTATGTACAAATACCATAATTTATTTAGTAAATGGAAGAAAAATCATGGATGGACTAAGACATGAGAATGTGTGTTTTTCCTTAATTCCTAAGAAAACTGAGAGACCGGAACCGAAAGGAGGACACCCGATAGAGATAAGAGATTTGCTGACAAAAAATGAGGACATCATTTCAGATAATGTACCTTATGGATTTCCATCTGTTAGAAGTATTAGTCATTGCATGGACTTGGTTCCTGGAGCTAGTTTTCCTAACAAAGCTGCACACCGGTTGACACTGACAGAGAATGAAGAACTAAATAGACAAGTACAGGAGTTGTTGAAAAAAGGTTTGATCAGGGAGAGTCTGAGCCCTTGTGCAGTACCAATAGTATTAGCACCTAAGAAGAATGGAGAATGGAGGATGTGTATCGATTCAAGAGCAATAAACAAGATCACAGTGAAATGCCGGTTTCCTTTGCCTAGGATGGATGACATAATGGATTGTTTGAGTGGAGAAAAATAATTTACAAAGATAGATTTGAAGAGTGGGTATCATCAAATCAAGATCAAAGAAGGTGATGAGTGGAAGACAATATTTAAGACAAATGAAGGACTATATGAATGATTGGTGATGCCTTTTGGATTGACTAATGCACCGAGCACTTTCATGAGGCTGATGAATGAGATATTGAAGAAATTATTGGGTAAGTTTTTTATTGTGTATTTGGATGACATTTTGATTTTTAGTAGAACAAAAGAGGAGCATTTGTCGTAGTTATGACAATTTTTGCAGAGGTTGAGAGAATAAAAGTTGTTGATCAATATCAAGAAGTGTACTTTCATGAAGGATGAGTTAGTCTATTTGAAATTTGTGATATCTAAGGATGGTTTGAAGATGGACCTTGATAAAGTAAAAGCCATTGTTGAGTGGCCAACACTGGAAAGCATTGGAGAGGTAAGATCATTTCATGGATTGGCTAGTTTTTACCGAAAGTTTATCAGAAATTTCAGTTCAGTTTGTAACCCTATGACTGAGACCATGAGAGGAGATCAAAAGGAATTCAAGTGGACCACTAGAGAAAAAATAGTTTTGAATTGTTCGAGTAGATAGTGACTGAGCAGCCTGTGTTAGCTTTACCGGATTTCAATAAGGTATTCCAAGTGGATTGTGATGCAAGTGGAATAGCAATAGGAGCAGTTTTGAGTCAAGAAGGGAGAGCAGTGGCATATTTTAGTGATAAATTAAATGATGCACGGAAGAGATATTCAGTGTATGATCAGGAATTTTATGCCATAGTTCAAACCTTGAAGAAATGGAGACACTACTTGTTGCCTAAGAAGTTTATGTTGTATACAGATCATCAATCTTTGCAGTATTTGGATAGTCAGAGTAAGTTGAACCAAACGCATAGGAGATGGGTAGAATTATTGCAGAGTTACACCTTTGTGTTGAAGCATAGAAGTAGGAAATCTAACAAATATGTTGATGTATTGAGTAGGAGAATGACCTTGCTAACAGAAATGAGAGTGACAGTATTAGGTTTTGAAGATTTGAAGACCTTGTATGATGAAGACCCGAATTTCGTAGAACCTTGGAAAGTATGTAGAGAACCAGTTATGGTTGATAGAAGCAAATGGTTGGATTATTTCATTCGGGATGGGATTTTATTAAGGGGAGTTCAATTATGCATACCTAAGAGTTCCATGAGAGAGAACCTAATCAAAGAGAAACATAGTGGAGGTTTAGCTGGACATTTTGTCATACCTTGTAAGAAGACATAAGATGCATTGCATGTAGCAGATCTATTTTTCAAGGAAGTGGTGAGATTGCATGGATTACTTAAGAGCATAGTTTCAAACAGAGACGCTAATTTTGTTGGCTATTTTTGGAGAGCACTTTAGAAGAAGATGAAGATAGATTTGAAGTTCAGTTATACTTTTCATCCACAAACTGATGGATAGACAAAAGTAGTTAACCAGAGTTTGGGAAACTTGTTGAGATGTTTAGTGGGAGATAAAATCGGAAGTTGGGATTTGATCCTTGCACAAGAAGAGTTTGCCTATAACAATTCATTTAATAGAAGTACCAGAAAACCACCTTTTGAGATTGTTACCAAAGTGCATCCTAGAGGAATAGCAAAATTGAGAGACATTGGCAGTGAAGACCAGAAGATTTTAGAAGTAGAAGATTTCGTAGATCACATGGCAACATTACATATTTAGGTTAAACAAAATTTGAAAGACATGAACAATAAATATAAGGAGAAGGCAGATGAGAAGAGGATACATAAGGAATTTGAAGTTGGCAATGAAGTGATGTTATACTTGAGAAAAGAGAGATTCCCAGTTGGAAATTATAGTAAGTTGCAGATGAAGAAGTTTGCACCCTACAAAATTTTGAGAAAGTTCAGTTTTGGAAATGCATACGAAGTGGAGCTACCAGATAGTCTAAGTATTTCACCTATATTCAATATTGTGGATCTTCATGAGTACCATGAACCAGAATTCAGTGAGGATAGTGTTGTAGACTTGGAGAAACAATCACCCCGGAAGGAACTAGATCAAATTGAAGATATTTTGGACAGTAGGATTGGGCATAGTACCTGGAATAGTCAGTACAAAGAATATCTTGTGAAGTGGAAGAGTAGACCAGTTGAAGATTCATCTTGGATTTCTTAGGAAGAGGTAAACCACCTTGGTTTCCCTCTGACCCCAGCAAAGTGAGAGGTTCACTTTTTCATTAACCTCGGATGTCTGATGCAGGAGCATCCTCGATTCACAACAATCTTGCATCAACCAAAAACATTTCCTTTCTATTTTGTTTGCAGTTTTAATTTTCCTTTTTGTGTGTCATGATTTTGGTTCACCGGATCATGTGGAGTTGGATTCTACTTCAAGACTTGATCATCTTTCTTTCTTTCAAACTGCATCTCATTTGGATCACTTTCCAACAAGATATCGCTACCAGTTTCCATGATAGTTTCTTGTTATCGGTTGTTCCTTTGTTACCGGTTGCTTGAGACCTATTCTAGTGATCTACTAGAACCCATTCCAAAGCCTGCAGAGCCTTGAGCATTGATCTCGATCTTTCTTGGTGTGTAGCTAACCTTCTACGTTTCATCCTTTAGATTTTCTGGAGGAATCTCTTGGCGGAGGTGGACCTTGTTCATTTTGCATGTTAGGTCCTATTCTTCGAGTTTTGAACCTTTTGGGCCGACTGGATCCTTTGGATCAATATATATATTTGTAATCACGCTTTAGAATGTAATCAATTTAGAATCAAGAAGTATCAGATAGATAGACTTTGCCTAGAAGATAGATCTTTTGATTCAAGGTCCCAGTGTGACCTATTCTACTAGGCATGTGTGCTAGTATATTATAACCCGATTGTTACTGGTTGGATTTAATCAAATTTCATGCAATAAAATTATTTGTTTTGCATTGCCTCCATCATATTTGTGTGTTTCCGTTGTTTTTACTCTTGCTGACCAGTTTGGACTGATCTCCTTAAGGTCCCTCCTCACCAGTGACTACTTCATAATAGATCCATTACATAATCCTGAAATAAAATCATAAAACATGTTGGCCTAAGGCCAAATAAACATCATCCAATCAATAAAAAATCCTAGAAGTGCATCAGAAGGATCCACCAACACGTTTCATGAAACCAATCCATAACCTAGATAGCACCAGACCTAAATTAGATCCACACATGCCAAAGAAATGACACCAATCGGTTGAGGCATGAACACAATCACCATTAGCATCTTGAATCCCTTCTATAAACTACACAAACACCACTTAGCATTACATCAGATATCTTCAATAAAGCTTTGTCGGTGAAACCCTTACCAGACCTGCAAAGTAGGCTTACTAGAACATAAGATAGCATTCGATCATCAAGTCATTACCAACTGATTGAAACATACTTTAGAAGCATATGAACCCTTAATAAAAACTTATTCAATCATTCAGATCATACCAGTGACAATCAATTGATAATATTCCCAATCCAATCCTTCTACCGGAAGCCAGTAAACAACCGTAACAACTAGTGTTGACATCAATGACAAAACATCAATGCAACACATAATCAATTCCTTCATATTGCCAACAGTTCAATCACTTCATCAATGATTAGGAAATTTCTTGTAACACTGTCATCAAAAAATACTTTAGGAAAAAGTATAGGCCTTCTTTAATACTTAATCTTATTTTATTAATGAAACCTAGATAGAAAACCCTGCTGCATTCAAAGTTCATTCTCAATTATTCATCTTCACCCATTACTTGACATAATGTGTGGTATGTTTTTATAAAATAATCTTCAAAGGTCTCTAAACTGGAGGATTTCTTCTCAAGATATGTGATTTTGATTGGATTTTATCAAACCCCTTCACTCTATGCTTAGGAATTTAAATAGACCTATATGCAACCTAATGCATGTTTGATATTTCTCCTTGAAAGCTTCAAAAATTTATAACCTTACTAGCTACAAAATTTTTGGTTAACAAATTTGCCAATTAACTTTTTTTTCTCATGCACAAACAAGAGGCAATTGAAACCATCAGTTGAGCTAGATGTAATGATATTTTACACCTGCTCTCTGCTTATTTACAAGGCACAACTACCTTGTAATGAAACATAGTAAATAACAACCATGCACATTTTTAACTATATAGCAGGGGAAAGGCAAAGCTTTTAACTAGAAATCTTTAAAAGAACAAAAAGGAAATGACTAAATTTAGGAAAAGATAGAATACAAAGATTCTATACTAAAAATTCAAATCGCAACAACCTCTAACTCAAAGATTGTCATAATATGCATTCAAAGATGAATTATTCATAACAGATGCTCAAATATGAGAATTAAACTTCTTCTGAAAACAATAATAAATTATCTAAATAGAAATACATTCCACACAAGAAGAAAAAACCATAAGACTATCGTAACTCAAATTTTACGATTCTCAAGAATCAATTCAGATAATTTTCATTGATTGCACCTTCAATAATTCTCTTACATATTCTATCCCTTTTTCTTTTTTATAGATAGTTTTTTCAAAGGCAACGACTCCTTGAGGGTAGTCATGTGATGATAGTTAAACAAAACTTCAAGAAAAATGACTCCTGTAGAGCCATGTCGCACTCTTCTCCCAATATTCGGAGGGAACATGTGTCTTCCTCATTTATATTTTTCATATCATCAAAGATCATATTCTATTCTAGTAGATATCTAAAGGGTCATAATTTAAACTATAATAATCAATCAACTAGAAGTATTCTACAATACTAGAATCTAGCAAGTGAGTCCACATAGGCATAGGGGATATACATTGCATGAGACCAAATAAGGAACATTCAAGGTTTTCAAAATAATTTGTTTGAGAGGGACACTCTAAAGAAGTGAAGGTAAATAAATTGGATGAATTGATTCTAACCTATCTTTTTTCTTCTCTATGACCTCCTTCATGATGTGGAAAACTTAAATCTCTTGTTGTCGTATGTTCAAGACGAGAAAGAAGTTAGAAAGATGGTGACTATTTTTAAGAATTAAGACATTAAATGCATTAATTTTTTGTGGCTAAGGTACTACAACTTCTCTTGAAAATTGTGCTAACACATTTCTCGTGTCTTTTACCATAGGTTGGATATGAATGCATTGAATTGGCTGATTCTATGAAAAAGACATTGTCTTAGGAATCAAAAATTCTTTGAGTTAGGTGGTCAAAAAAATATTGAACTAATAAACTAGGCTAGTGAAGAATACATAGGTTCCAAGCTTTCTCAATTAACCGACTATAAGTATTCATACATCTAGAAGAATAAAAATGTTCTAAGAAGGGTTGGTTGGTTAGGGATTTCTTGAACTTGCAAATCCAAAGGAAATGTTAAAGGACATGTTATCTTGTTGACTATGTACAAAGGTCCAACAAAAGCTTGACTATAAACAAGGCTTGCCAAAGCTAAGTGTGTGTGTCAGAGTGAAGAGTGACATATGAACTTAGATTTTAGGCTTGGGGCTAGAGAATGAAAATTTAAAAAGTTGAGGCAACACAAATGGAGACCAAAAACCTTTCAAATGAAATATTTTGAAGTGTATCATTTCATTTGTATTTATTGCCAACACTCTTCTTATCTACACAACATATCTTTAGCAAATTCTTTGGAAAATTTCGCATCTACAAAGATTTTGGGCACCATCAAATTTACCAAATCTATAACCCAAGCATTGTGAAGAGAGAAACGAGCCTACATCTTCCTTAACCAGTGCTTGGACAAGGACCAACCATTCACTGATATGTTTGCATCTTTGTAACCTCCCAAGTAATCAATCAATTTGTCGATAAGGTCTTTTAGACTGGGTCATGTTCAGAAGAATCTTTGATGATCTAAGAAATTGTATCAAAAGCTCTTCATCAAGCCCTCACCTTGAAGTGGAAGGGTGTACAACTGATTGACTCATCTTTATGCACTTAACAAAGACTTAGGGTTTGAATTATGATTAGGGTTTTACAATTCTACCCAATTATTAGTCAAATTCAAATTATACTAAAAATTACAAGCTCATAAACATATAATTACCTAGATTTAAGTAGATTTAAGCACAAGAAAATCACTTACGCATTGATCTATAACAAACCCTAGTTCGAGTGCAAACTTCACAAAGAGCTCAAATTATCTAAAAATTCTTATTAAAATTGAAATTAATTGTTGAGGAGGTCCTTAGGATGTATTTATCTTTCTCAAATGGTCAAAACTACTATCATTATTAGTCATTTCACCAGTAATGCTTGCAAGCTTGAACATAACATTCTACAACTAGCCATTCTCAGGTTTGAATGTGGGCCATTGATTTTAGTTAATTGTAACAAGATCAATTATCCATATCAATCAAGTTATATTTGAAAAAACTTTGCATTCTTTTAAAATACTTGGAACAATTAAAAAATTTCATCAAGGAGAGTACTTTACACGATAGTAGACATTCAATGTCACATGTCATCATTATGCACTCAAATCGTACAAGAAAATAGGACCTACAGTTCTAGCACCACAAGGTCACAGTACCTAAGCTTTATCTTTGCTCAATTAACTAAAATGGGCCTGAGACATGTCACAATCCTATAGTAGTGCATAGTTGAGTAAGCATTAACATTTCTAACATTATGGGCCTCAGTAACCAATAGGATCATGGTGATTTGGATAAGCACAAAATCTACCTTGTAAATATATTGGGCACATTAGACTTTTGCCATCATTCTAACAAAGTACATATCTTTGGAGGTCATAGGTGTGCATGTAGGGAAATGGCTATCCAGTCTTTTGGTTGAACCAAGACATCAATAGTCTTCATATATTATAAATAAATTTATAATGGATGTTTGGTGCATCCTAAAGACTAGATATCCATTTCCAGCACATAGACACCACATGGTGTGATCACATAGTATGATTAAAGGACTATGGAATTAACAAATATTAAATCTTGAGGAGGCCATTAGGTTACTAGGCAAAGGATAGGGGGAGTGTAAATGGACAATGCTTAACACTTAAGGTTATGACTTCAAAGTAGATGACTAATCATAGTAAGTCAACATCAAAATAGAAGTAGGGTTTAGGGCTTAAAGGGTTTCTGCACTTCAAAAAAATTGCAAGGGCAAGGAAAAACCAAAGAGCTAAAGAAATTGTATAAGTTCCACCATCACTCAACCCTTATTTGTGAGATATTTACCTAAGGTGTTTGATATATGAGCATCATTAGACCATCTACAATCTTATATCAACTAAAAATATTATTTGTTCCTTTCTTTATTTCCTCTATTATATACATTCTCTCTCTCTCTCTCTCTTGAAATGTTTTTTACTTTTTCTTTTGTGTTTCTAAATGCCTTGAAATGATATGAAATTAATAGGATGCTTTTCTACTACATCTTTCTTCCTTTTTGTACTTATCCACAAAAAGGTCTTATAATTTTTTTTGCCACTTATTAATAATCTAAATTATAAAATAGTGACAAAATCATACTTTGAATTCAATAATTGCAAGGAAATGTTTTTGTCTTAGATCTAATTTCCTTATCATTCAAAGGTATCCTACCATTACAATTTTTTATGAGCTTGAATATTTTTATTTGGAGGAAACAATATTTGTTTATACAGACATGATCTTAGATTATTCAAATCTTTCTAGTTAAAGGGTACATGCTAAGAGTGAGGATTGTTGTATAGTTGGGGCCTTGCATTGTTATTCACATTTATTTCTAAAATCTCCAATAATTGACTAAATGAATGAGTAGATTTAGCACGATTGGTGCCAACAAATTTTTGTTCAAACAAAGTGTCCAAACATTGGTTGAGCCACTCTAAGTAAGATTAATTTCTAATGGAACACCAAATTTAGAGGGTTCTTTTGACCCTTGAAATATTGTAATGAATGCTATTTTAAACCAAGATGTGAATAAGTATGCATGGAACCAAAAAACATCAAAATAATTTGTGGATTCATGAAGTTCTATCTTTCATAAAATTTTAAAGAGAGCAAACTATTTTTTTTGTAATTCAATCATATTCCTTCTCATATGACTCAAATTCCTAAAATTAGTTTAATTATTAATTATTTTTCATCTTCATCTTCATCTTCATGTTTATTCTTTTGTACTATGTTTCTCAGTTTGATAGTCCCTAATTAGATTCTAAGACCATGACCTACATAAATAGCGAACTTTAGGGTCAATAATATATCCCTCGTTTGTCATTTCATATTTATTCCTTTATAATTTTGTCAACTACATTACAAATTTACAAGTGATGTGATTATATGTAAATGTAGCACACACAAAATATTATGTTTGTTCTAGTCTAGGTGGTAAATCTAGTATAGGTTCACTAGTTGATATAGCACATACCAAATATTTCTCAAACTAAATAATTATCAAGTTTGTAGTTTAATTGAATTTGGTCATAATAAATGTCGTAAAATCTTGTAAAATTACTTAAAGAAAAACACATGCTTCAAACATTGGAAATCTTTTCCCTATAAAGTGAAGAAGCTTACAAGTGAAAAGTTTATTCTTAATATTTTACAACAGGAAATAAGATTTTTTTTAAATTCCATAGAATTTACAAAATTTATCACAATCTATACTTGATCTATGCATGTGATTTCTTTTATTCAACATGTATAGTATGTCCATCGACTAAATCATTGTAGTAAAACAACATATAATTGATCGATGCATGTGATTTCTTATATTCAACATATATCTTATATGCATTGAAGACTATGATTCTTTCATATTATTTGTATTCACTTAACATACGTTATTCAAGACCCTAATTATTTTATTTGAACCAAAGAGCTAATTCATTATAGTGATACACTGTATACTTGATCTATACATCTTATGTTTTATATTCAATATATATCTAACCTACTATATCCAGCACACTAATTAGAAACTAACTAAATTACAATAGTAAATAAAACATAGTTGCTAATTTTAATTTTCAAGGAAGATTAGTAAAATAGATAAAGAAAGGAACAAAACCATAAAATAAAAAAAGAGGAGGTTTCCTAGAGGTTGTCTAGTGATAATAGGAATATCCCTTATTTCATGTGATCAATTTAAGGCATGTCTTTTTGTATATTTGTTTATCACTCTTTCCAGTTATACAAGTTAAGACCTTCCTCAGCGTATCTTTATTTATTAATAAAGTCAAAACAATACATAACATATTGGTGAGCTAATATGTAGCTTTCATTGACGGCTTCCAAGGTATTTTAAACTTTTTTTGCTCATCTGTTTCGGCATTTTTTAAGAGTTGAAAACGGTTTGCATACTTTTCAAACAAAGTTTCCATATACAAATCATTCCTTTCACCAACCCACAAAGAAAATTTGCATAAAAACAGAAATTTTTTTAATGAAATGTCAATGTACTCCAACAGAACCATGTTGTGAGATTAACTTTTCTCAACTTCTTTTTCTTCATCTCACATCCTGCATTTTCTTCAATTCTAAGACTACCATTTGGTAGGTGTTGTAGAAAAAGACAACAGCTAGACCGTAATTGAAGGCATTTAACATTGTGTTTTGTATGGTATTATTTATCACACAAGCCGTGAAGTCCGAGGGAGTCACTAATCACAATGTGGTTGGCCTGCTTCCAATGCTATGGATCAGATGCGTCATTCTTTGTCATCTCTGTAACAGCAAATCAGGGATAGTTAGAGGAGTATATTTTGTGTGTATATTGCATTAGGAGACTTGATGTGTTCTTGTAGACATATACACATGGATTGTGGGGTTATTGCAGCTAACAGGATCCTTCTGAAGAAGGTGACAAGGAAATTGAGAAGAGGAACCATGCCTGTGGATGTGCCTTATCAACAGCTGTCAGCACTGAGATTCAAGGAAGATCTTGAGGATGAAGAAACTCAAGCCAATGCCCCCCATGTCAGTGTGGTGGTTGGAAAAGAAAGGAGAGTTTTTAAGGTGGATCCTCAGATTGTTAAAGATGCGTTTTTTAGGGTTTTGCTGGACAAGGGCACCATGATGGAGGAAGACAATTTTGCAGATGGGCACAGGTGCATGATATTGTTAGAGCAGTGTGACTCAATTCTGTTTGAGCACATCCTTTGGCTTGTGTATAATGATGATCCTTCAATTCCTAGCGTCAATCTAGAGGAGCTCATTGAATTCTATGCTCAAGATGCTCCTTGATCAGATTATGCAAGCCTGCTTTAATACAGATCTGGTTATTATAGAGGAAAGAGAGAGAGAGATCTAATTGTCTTTCCATTTCTCTTATTGGGTCTGATACAAATTGCATACTCTTATATTAGCTCTGTTCTTAGTCATTCAGTTGGATTTTAAGCCAAATCTTAGTGTATGATATAGTTTTTCTGCACCTAGGATCATATATTGGCTTCATGGATCATCCTCAGGCAATGTTAAGGTTACTGTAATGGAGAAAATTTCCCTTACAGTTATATATATGTTTATTGGGATTGTTAATTGGTAAATACCCAATTCAAAAATCATTGCAGATTTTAATTTGTAATAGTGTTTATGTTGTAATTATCTGTGATAGTATAACGATGATCCTTAAAGACTTCTTTTCTTTTTTCTTGAATCGCTGTCATTCTTTTAAAGCCAATCAATGTGATGACAAAAATCTTTCTTCTTTTCTGTTCTTCAACATGTGAACGATTGACAAAAGTTTCTCATTATTTTCATTTTTGGTGTAAAAGAACGATAAATGGTCAAGGTTTTGGCTTTTCAGAATCATAATTTAGATCAACAGTCGAAGTTTAATTTAGGTAGATAAAAATAGGAGAAATATTTATGATTTTTTTTGGGGGGGGGGAACATATGAGTTGTAAAATTAATAATGCTTGTTTGACAATTGAATTAGATTACCCAAACTTTAACTTTTGATGTTTTCAATTTTAAGGATGCACTAAATTACTGACCAGTTTTAGTAATGTTTGTTGGCTTAATAGTGATATTAATAGTTATATTATATTGTTATCTACAATAGTGCAGGTACAACTGTTATACAGTTATGTAAACTGTATCTCATTGTTATATTGTTATCAGGATTCAATTGTGTAGTTTTTGAGTCAAACTCAATGATTAATGTTTCATGAGTGGTGGTTCACAAAAACCCATCTGTCATGAGAATGAATGATCCACTTAACATCTAATTTGTATAAATCATCCTCACATCATTGAATAATATGATTGAACATTTACCTTCCTCTCTTTCATATAGTATGAGAGGGGAGGTTGTTAGATTGATGTAGTATAAATCATGCAAAAGATATAACCATGGCGGCATTGAAGGACATGTGATTTGCACAATGAAGCGTAAGTCATGCTATCTTTAGGTCTGCAACTTTTTGGCATGATTCAGAGACTTTGGCTTGTCTTGGAGGGATGAAACATTTACAATTCTATTTTGTCAAATGCAACTGATATCTTATTTCTTGAACCCTCTTGCATTCTGATGATAGATCACATATTTAAAATTCTATTTTGTCAAATGTTATCTTATTTCTTGAACCCTCTTGCATTCTGATGATGGATCAAGTATTTAAAGAGAAAGGTGTGAAATTCCATCTGGATTTTGCAGGAAGAAAACCAAACCGGCAGCCATTGAGGAGGCGTTAAATATATCAATTCTGCAACTTTAGACAATTTTGGTTCAATTGAAATTCCCTAAAGTTTATTCAGTTAGGGTAACTGATTCTTGATGCACTTGGGTCTTTGCATGCCTTAACTGGTGCCTGATTCTTGCAATTCATTCACTCTAAAGCCTGTGCAAGGATTGTTGTGTGATGAGCGAATTCTAAAGCGTAGGAGGAGCGCTCAATTTGATTTTGCACGGTCTTTCTGCAGATCAGCAGCTGATATCGCTATTTTGGTGTCAATCCATTCAATTAAGGTGCTCGCTTTTACAAAACGTTTTTGACAGATCCATAATAGTATTACTGAGGGCTTCACATTTCCCACATAACTTATTAAATCCAAAATTTGAGAGTTCATCGTTTCGAATCAGAAATTTGAACTCATGAACACCTTCACAATGGAGGCCTGATTGGACTGAAATATCACAGGAAATTTAAGGGCGTGAAAGATGAAGGTGCACCTGCAATGAATGATTGAATGAAGGCATTAAAGATATCTCCGTAGAAAGGTGATCTGAGATTTTTCCAAACTTGCTGGATTTGTGTTCGAATGTGTGCTTATATTAGAAGGCAAAAATAATATTGGCCATTTGCATTGGAAAAGTTTAGATTTTTCATTATCTATTTTCTTATGGTGAAAGTGGCTATAGAGTATTAGAAAGATGTGTGAATGAATGCTGTTGTGAAAGAAGTGTTAATGAATGCTGTGGGTAAATGTAAAAAGATTTGCATGGAGAGACCTTGATCTATATGGCAGATTTTGGGATGATAAGAGTTTATTGGTGGTGTTTTCATTAGATTTGGCAATAAAAATTATAGGTATTTCAATGTAAATCATTTCTTTTATATAGCTGATGAAGGAGGAAATGTTGTAAGGTTGGGTAGAAGAGGCTTAATATCTTGTATTCTCTTATCTTGAGACATCATGAAATTATTGGTAGTTGGGACAATTATATGTTTCTAATGGAAGCTTTGAAGTATGGCTTATTGATGGAGTGATTGGTATTGAGTTTATTCTATCTATTACCCTTTTATTAGAGATTGCAGTGTTTCCTCTAGTGCTACTCTTGGACAAGGACTCTAACTCATATTTTTTGGCCATTGGAGGTTGGAGGCACCAAAGGATGGAGGAATTTCCATCATCTCAAACCAGCGCCTCGCTTTGAGATGGCGCTTTGCATGAGAAGAATTTTTGGCTTTTCTTTCTTATTTTTTTATAGATTTCTTTGTTGATACTAGTAGATTTGAAGAGTACATGTATTGTGAAGGTTATGTTTTGGAAATAGGTTTAGGACTCAGTGTTGAGCTCAATATGGGTTGTTGTCTAACAAGTTTCAAAGTATATGATCGAGAATTATACCTTTTCTCAATCATCAGACAATGAAAGAGTGTTTATAGTTTTAAGAGATTGTTGTCGAATGATTCTGTGATTTGAGAGTTCAGGACTAAGAGTTCAAGAAAACAACGCGAAGCTACACCTTTATGAGGGTCAATAGATAACTTGATGGAACCCTACTTAGTTTGATATTTGCTTCTTTAGGAGAAGATCTTTTTACAAAATCTATTTAATTTATATATCCAACAAACTTTCTTGTGTAAGCCTTAAGGGGGGTCCCTTAGCTAGGTGAAACTTGAGGTTTGGATGGTACATGTATAGGAACAATGTAATAAGTGGGGTAATATTGGCATAATAGTTACATTAATAGTTATAATATTTAGAATAACAGTTGTATTACATTGTTATTTACAACACTAAAGTTACAAATTTTATATAGTTATGTAAACTACATCTCATTTGTATAAATCATCCTTGTAATGCCCGCCAAAATACCCTAAAGAAACTAAACAATAATATACAAATGGAGATAAAAATTTTCTTAAAATTAACCTCTAATAACATCTAATGCAACATATAACATCTCCATCTATTTACATTCATTAACCAATTAACCAATATGAACATACATCATTGCTCATTTCATCAAATAACTCAAGCAGAAATAACACAACATCTATAATCTTTCTCTAGGGTACTTTAACATCATTACTTAATCCATTTCAACAATAACATACTACACACATGATAGGTATATTTCACCTTCATTAATGCATCATATTCTAATCCTTTAACCATGAGATAAGCAACCTACAACATTACTTATTCTTCATGATATGCATAATTTCCTTTCTACCAATGCATCTATGTGAATCCTTCCTATTAACTAGATCCAATTAACCTCTTCTAACATATTCACTTATTAATCTACGAATATTCCTCTTTCAAGATTATTTAACATTCTAACTAGCATATAAACATCCCATGAAATAATACAACTAATTCATAATGCAATTCCATTCTGTTCCAACTATAATCCACTTATTTCCATGATTCATAAGATCGCATCTCTACAATAGTACGAATACAATATCTCTAAATTCCAATCCCCAACTACAATTCATCTTACAAATACGAATACATTAAATATATTATGAGCATAGCTCTTTCTACTAAGAGATTCCATCTACTATATACAAAGATATTACATTACATACATTCCATCTTATCCATTACATAAATCTGCTACAAGGTACATCCATAGTACATCATGAAGAAGAATCCAAGAGAACATCCCAATGACTAAAAAGCACCAATCTCTCAACCATGTGGAACCAAAGGAACCACCCCTCGTGCTAGGAGATGACACAAGGTCCCAACACATACTCTAAACCTAAGCTGGCACCTATAACCAAGGAGACTATCCACACAAGGATCCTCAAGCAAGAATTCACACATACAACAAGAATGAACTCCCAGAGGCATAAAACTCATCAAGACATAAATGCATCCAACAAGCATAATCACAAATCATAAAGGGAAAACACATGTAGGAGTGGAGTGTCATCACATGCCATCCTCATAACATAATAACATAATAACACAAGGCACTAGCCTAATGGACATGTGGAGCCATCTCAACCTATGAGAGACTAAGGGAGATTAGCTTATTGTCTTCATGGCCTTCTCATGCTTATCCTAAAACATCCTCCCTAGGACTAAGTCATGAGGCACAAATCAATTTATCATCTTATTAATTAATCTAACTACCCAACCCATCAATTATTATTTTATCACTTATTTACAAATCATGAAAAACTCCAATGTACCCTGGTGGTCTAGACTTCATGCATCCTTACAAAGAACCTCATTCAAGCCTATCTCTCGTGACCCCGATCATCACAAGGAAGCCAACTCCTCCTAACATGGCCCAACAATAAATCACAAGAGGCTCTACCAACATAGTTACATGGAAAATAATACTCAATGCAACCAACAATTTACACACATACTCTTATAACATAAACAAGGCTACAACATCAATATAGAAAAATGAGCCTCTTGGCTAGCAATAAACAAAGGCATATCAAGCCATCAAATGCTACAATCAAATAAAGAATAACATCATAGCAAGGCCTATTCACTTGCTGGTCCAAAGTAGCATAGAAAACATCTCAATCATCCATGGCCTATCCACATGGAAGAGAGTCTAACATGTACACAATGGTGTAGAGAAGCAAATATACTCTAAGCCATCAAAATGCATGAAAACTGATCAAACCCAAAACTGGAAAACATTAATAGACCTCAAATAAAGCCTCTGTTACAAAAATCAATTCGGGAAAATACTTCAAAAATGACCAAAACTGGGAAAATACAAAACACAGTCAGGTTAGCGCTTTTGCCCCGCGAGACAATGCTTATGTCATAAAGAACAACACAAATGCAGCATAGGTCGGTGCTTTTGCATTCCAGAATCACCATATGCATTCTGAAACAACACTTATGTTTTCAGATTCAGGTTTATGCATCCTAAGACAACACTTATGCTGCGCAAATCAGCACAAATGCAATACAGAACATCACAAATGCAATATAAAACAACACTTTTGTAGAAACAATTCTTTTGCACAAAACTTACTGAAAGCTGAGATAACTTTCAGGTAAAATAATAAAATACAGTCTTAACAAAAAGGCTCAAAAAACATATGAAAAGAAACGCCCAGAAACAAGGAATTCTTGGATATAAACACAATAAAAAAACTCAGCCTATAAACCAAGATTTACATCAAATAACTTCAGAACCATTTCTCACAGAGCCGTGAAATGCCATACACAGGAAACCAAAAAATATATTCCAGGAACTATACAAAACCCAAATAATATAAAGTTTCTCCGCAAATATTTCCTTTCAGCAATAATAAACTATAGAATAAGATATTATTTCAACCCAATACCCAAAACAATGCATACACAGAGAAGCCATTGAAAAACAAAATACAAAGTGAAGAACTCCAACCTGCAACTTTGAAGTAATGGAAATGAAGTTGAAGAAGAGCTCCCACAAGCCAAACCAAATCCAATCCAAGCTCCAGCCAAAACCAAGAGAGAAGAAAACCAAAACCAAGGAAGAAGCTTGCTGAAATTTTTTCCAGAGAAGAGCAAAAACCAACCCGAAAAACTTCACTGGAAAGAAAATAAAAAACAACAATAATCCAAAACCCTAGCCTCAATTTCGATCAATCAGAATATTCCATTTTGGAGTATATTTTACCAACCCACTATATAATATAATTTATTCACCCATTTTGAGTTTAACCAATGAGAGTGAAGGGTAGGTAAAGTAAATAAAATATACTTATTCAACTAAGTGGGATTGTTTTATTTCTTTATTTAATTTAATGTGTTCATACACCCCACTTAAGAATAAAAGTCAAACTATTAAATAAATATAAGCTGTAAATAAATAATCCAAATGGGGATTAAAATCAAATAAACCAAAAGCTAATACAATAAATTAAAGAGCCAAATAAATATAAGATATCAATTAAATATTAAACCATAGAAAGTCAAATAAATAATTAAATAGTCAAATACCATTAAAGATTAAATCACAAATATAAAATAAATATTAAACAACAATAAAGCTCATCAAATAAATAATCATAAAATCAATAAACATTAATTATCAAATAAATATAAATATCAAATAATTAAATATTCAAAACTTATAAATAAAATACTTTAAAATAAACCTTACCAAATATAAAATTACACATCAAGAGCCACATAATTACTCTAACATAATCAACTAGATCAACCGACATAAACTGAAGTCGCCATACCAAAAGACCAAGCTTACTAACTGACATGGCGAATTATGTCAAGACACTGATTACTCATGGTGAACAACTTAGACCTAGAGTATGTGAGGGGAACTCATGCCATCTCCAAACCACATAAGCCATTGGAACTAAAGACACGCTCAGACTTGTGAAGCCAGGTGGAGTCGATTTCTGGTACTTGCAAAATCCTACAACCACAAAATGACAATACAACATATACATATACATATATAGAACAAGCAAGTGATAGAGAATCACGACAACACATCCTGCTCGCAATGAGTGATGTGGAATCATCTCTATCACGAAGACAGTCAAACACATCTTATAAACATCTCATCATATGTAATCATGAAGTAGGGTTAGGGTAATCATAATCATCATCAAAACTATGATAAATATAATCTATCAATAATCCATCACATAGTGAGCATATAAAATCCATCGAGTACATATCTCATCAAATCACATGATCAATCATGATAGTACTAACATCCATATCGATAATCAAAATAGCATATGTCCAATAGTGTCTAACATCAATCATAAGTCATTGAATCACATGAGTAATCATCATCCAAATCATCAAAATATAGTCTAGATAAGTGTATCAAGCATAATATGAAAGTCAACTCTAGTCAAAATAAGTCCAATCAAGGGTGGACACTACAATCCTCACATCATCGAATAATATAATTTAACATTTACCTTCCTCTCTTTCAATTTTTTTTTTAAAGATAGAAGTACGATCAATTTCTTGATCATGATAGTTAATTATTGTAAAGGAAAAATAAATGTATAGAATTGTGAGGTTAGACTTGTATACTAATGTCAATCTTTATTTTGACACAATAGTTAAAATATTTATATCAATAAATGGTGCAATCTTGTGTGAAGTTGGGCTAGATGCTCACTTCTCTAGCCTTCTTATATCCTTACATACACACATTCTTACAATCCAATGTCTTGATAAGTAGGAGGTATTTTCCATAGCAAATAAAACTATGATATTTCTATTAGGGTTCAACTATGTAGTTTTTTAGTCAAACTCATTGACCCATGTTTCATGAGTAATGGTTCACAAGAACCCATCTCTCAAGGAATGGTCCACTTAACACTCATTGCATCTAGGTGATGCTCATAGTGGTGAAGCATTGGACCTTCTCGGGAGGTCACCCATCCCAGTACTACTCCAACTCAAGCACGCTTAACCACGGAGTTCCCTCCAAGGTTAAACCCACTTAACTTGCAACCCCATTTGCAAAACCTTCAACAATATCATAGTTTGACTTGTGGAAAATACCTCCTACTTATCAATTGATGAGCTAAAGGAGCTCTATAATGAATGGTTCATTTTTGACAGAATCATTTTTTCATGAATTTGATTTAAATATTTTTATCTTCCCACTTCAAAAAGTGATAGATTATAATTGTATTTTGGAGTTCATTTTCAACACAATCTATTTTTCATGAATTTTGCTCCTAAAACTCTACATGTGAAATTTGAATTGTTCATTGTGGGAGATTGGATGGATGGAATTTTGTAGGTAGAGGCCCATTTGAATTGTGTCGGTGAACTCTTTGGGCTATTCGGTTTTCATGGCACCTCTCGGTATGTTTGGCTTTCATTTTAATTTTGAAGATTTCGTCAAGTTGAAGGTATGCTTCATGATTTTATCCTTTGATTCTCAATTAGAATGTTTGATTCTTGTTGCAAATGGTTTATAAATGGATTTTAAATAATTCTACAATTTGAATTTGGGATTTTAATATGTTATTTGAATTTATTGTTTAAATTTTAAAAACTATGGTTGATGTGGGGAAACTCAGCCCAAATTTTTATGGATGGATGAAATGTGACTTTTATTGCATTTTTAAAGTGTTGTGTAGTTATAGATCATTGGGTTTTCCCAAAAAAATTATTGGTTGAGTTTGAATTTTGAAGCTTTTTGGAGGTCCATCAAGGGTGGATGACCTCTATGAATGGTTTTAGTCCAAAATGTGATTTTATAAAAGTTAGAATTTGTGGTTTTATATATGATTTTATTATGTGGAGTTGTGATATTATATATGTAATTTTTATTATTGGGTCAATTTGGATCTATTCTCTTGGCATTATGGCCAATTGAGTATATTGTGAATTGTATGTGATTATGGCAATGTAAATATGATAATTTGATGTGCACTGACAATTATTAAGCTTAATTGTTGAAGTATTAGGTCTTTAATATTGTTATCCTTATCATTGGGTTTCATGTTAATGTTTTGGAAATAGGTTTGGAAGTAGGTTTGGGATGGGTTATCCTTATCATTGGGTTATGTTTTGGAAAGTGGTATGCAAGAAATTAAGTTGGGGGTTTTCTTAATCAAATTATAATATTAATTAAATCTTGGGATGGGTTAAACATGAATTGAGATAATTGGTTCCCAAAGCATGCCTTAAGCACTAATACGAGTCTGTGGATGGCTTGGGAAGGCATGCTCCCACATGGAGTGCTAGGACTTGTCCAAAGAGATGTGTCTGCTCATGTAGCATTGGGACTTGCATGATCATCATTCTTGTCTGTATGAGGTAATGTTTGGTTCTGTGTGAGTCATCACTTCAAGCTACGCAGTAACACTACCCTCTCTTGTTCTCAATGTACCTAGCCTTGTAAATATGAGTAGCACCTGGAAGATGATATGACTTCCATGATGATTGTACTTATTGATAGATTCATGTGATTACTTTTTATGTTGGCCATTGGGCCTTATTATCTCTGGATGATTGGATGACGAGTTGGCTTATTCTTGATGCTTGATGTTGTTCTTCCTTGTTAAGAACATTTGTATTTGTACATGAGATCGACTTCTTTGAGATTATGGATCGAACTTCATTTATCTAGATGTGGCATTATTATTCTTATTAGGTTGATATGATCATGTTCAGTGTGTGTTCCATGTTTGCCCCTGTGTGATCCTATTACTCCCCTTGCATGTTTGTAATAATTTTTGGGTCGTATGACTATCTCCACGAGCACGATGGCATGGACCTAAGGGTTCCACATGGTCAGGTGGCATTTCTAACCACAATTGGAGACTAGAGTACTTGGATCATGAGTGGCTTAAAGTGTTCTTCCTCCTTCCTCAACACTAGTTCTTCTCTTTCTTTTATTCTTATAAAGTTGTAATCATGGTATTATTGTATCAAGCATTGTAACCATTAAAATATATGCATTTAGAACACTCAATGATGAGATTGATCTAATTTGATTTTATGAATTGTTATATTTTTATGTGGACCGATGTTGGAATTGGCCACAAGCATGATCTTGTATGTTTCTAATTCATGTTATATGATGTGGTTATCATAGGAACATTTCCATTGATGAATTAAAATGAACATAGATGAGTCTCTCTTAGGGATGGAGCTTAATATAGTCATCTCCTAGTGATTCATGAGCTATTGACCAGTCTTGGATGTGTTCTAAGGTAGCAACATCAGGTAACCCTTATAAGTGACTTAACTCAGATAGAATTTCATGAGTTTAGATTTTCGCATGTACATTGTTGGTTAACAATTAGTTGACTTTATCTTGAGGTTGAGCATTATGATTGTATATGTTATGCATGAGGACACTTAATTACTTCAAAAAAATATGCATGCATTTCTTGTGCAACATGCTCTCATCCACTAGGGTTCCTTGGCAAGGCATTACACTCCTCATCAGGTTGTTACATTGCAATCATGGTTCTTGTTCTTGATAACTATGGTTGAGCCTTGATTCTCTACCTCATTAATATGGTTGATGATATACTTATAGGAGACATTGGAATAGTTTGTATTATTGTCATTATTTTCCCTAAACAAGAGGGTTTTCCTTTCTCATGATCAGGAAAGGGATCATTAAATATCACATTTTCATTATTGGATGAAGGACCTTCTGCAACAATTTGTACTTGATTGATAAGGTCATGGATAATGTTCTTCAATCTATGGCAATAATTGGTCTTTTGTCCTTTTTTTTATAGTATTGATGGTATTTTGAGTGATTCCATTAGGCTAATTTAATTTTTGGTTCAAAAAGGTATAGCCTCATGAAGTGTGATAGGATTGGTGGCAATGTAAGTTTCTTCAACACTGATTCAATCAGTTCTCCCAAACGTGTGTATATTTTTCATGGTATATTGGGAGGTTTTGAATTTGATTTTTAGGTGTTGACTTGATTGTCTGAAGAGATTGATCCTAAGAGACTCAACACAAGTTATTTTTTCTTGACAGCATTTGCATCTACAACCCCATCGTTAATAATATTTTAGTTAGGTTTGTCAGAGTAATTGTTTTCTTTAGTGTCCTTGTAAATATTAATAGTCCCTTTATTAAGGATAATTATTTCAATGGATAATACTTTTTCTATGACTTGTTTAAAACTATTTAAATATTGGACTTGAAGCTACAATCATATCTTTGGGTTCACATTTTAAACGGATATCTCAACCAATTTGTTTTGAGGAATGTGACAAGGATATCTACTAGTTAAGCTCATCCATGTTTTCAAGAAGGATGAAAAGGAATATATGTTCCTTTGTTTGATGTTGCATAGGGTCATGGAGGTTTCATGCTCGATATTATAAGAAAAGTATGTTATAAATTTTTATGCTAGCTCAAATTAAAAGCCTTGATCCTAAGAGGTAGTTGTGAGAACCATTTCATAGCTCATCCCCATAGTTTATATAAGAAGAGGTACATAAGCTAAGTATCATTATGAATCACCTCTAATAAATTTGTGTAGAACTCTCTAATTTGGTCCTTAGGATCACCCTTCCCCTTGTACTTGTCAAATTGGGGTACCTTAAAGTTTGGGGAAAATGTGGCATTGTGTAATGCCTACCAAAATACCCTAGAAAAATAATCTAAAAACTACTAACATTTTTTTTTTGTAAGAACATTCATTACATTATTCCAACATTATCATACACTGACACAACATTAACCAATTTCAAAACTCATGAAAAATCGAATAGAAACATCATAAATCCATTCTACGCAAGCAGAATAAACCTTCTAGCATAAGCATTTAATAAAAAAAATCCTTGCAACACTTTTATTCCCTAGGGTACCTTAACGACACTACTTCACATCATATAAAAATAATGATTATCTAGAATATCATAAGCTACCATGCATATAACCAATTACTTTCCATGCAACTAGATGAACATTAATACATATTCACAACCCATCAAATTGCATTTACTTAAGTTCTTTTTAAAACGCTAATCAATGTGTCTAAGTAGAAACTTGATTCTTCAATCACTTAATGCATCATGAATCTAAATGTATTTATCCTTCCGCTTCATATAGGGCTTATTTATTTCCTTAATCACAACCATAATATATCTCATCAAGAATACTATTCACATTCATATGCAAGATTATAATAATAAGCACTAATTATCCCCAAAATGGGATTCCATACTTCTAAACTATTTCAAGAATCATATTTAAGATTATAATCTGATCATTTAAATATAGTATCTCAACCCTAACATAATGAACATTTCTTCGATATGAATCAAGTAACATTATCTCATCTTATTACAAGAGCATTGTTCCTATTTCACCAAGACCTGATACATAGGAGTACATAGAACAAGCACATGGTCTCTATTGCTACATGAAATCCTAATGGATTAATATTACAAGTAACATAAGTATGTAATCTTATTTCATTTCATCATATTGCATCATAGATTTACTTAACCATTCATTCCTCATAAATTTTTAACTACTCCAGTAAAGCTTCAATGCAACTATTCTATTCTTTTCATCATCATTCTAAGGCATAACATAACTCAATCCTAATGCATGATTATAATTACAACTCAAAATCATATGACTACTCCATTTCACAATCACATTAAATCCATAAGCGCATTTACATATTAATCATTATATACATCAAGGAATCATCAAAACATTCTTCCTAAACCCTACATCATATTCCTTCTTCATTTCATTTAGATACCTAACACAAAGACGTTTAATCTTTTACTTAGTCAAGTCATCATTTCCTACTATGAAAAGTTCCAAACACATAGTATACCTTATTATAAAATTATACAAATCATTTAACCTTTATTTTCAATCATCACCTAGTTACTCAAATATCAATCAATTCTATCCATTTTATTTATCTATTACTCAATCCATAGCTTATCATAATATCATCTACCATATGAATGTAAACAACTCAAGTACAATTAAACTATTCCATCCCATTATCATTTTAGTCTCATAACAAGCACCATTTTACCTCATGAAGTAATCATAGGTCTATACCTAATTCTAACATCAAGTCCTATTACAACTTCCTTCTTAAATACATAATAGTACAACATAAGATTACATCATTTATTTTACATACAAATTACATCATGATGCAATATATTCTTTTCATAAACATAGGAATCCAATAGTGTAAACTCATTAAGAAACCAATCCATGAACGCAACACCAAGGAGAGTATCCCAATGGAAGAAGGCAATCAACCACCCAACCATGTGGGACCAATGAAGGAACCACCCCCCATGCTAGGAGATGAAAAAGGTTCTAACACACACTCATGACCTATGCTGACACCTATCAACCAAAGGATACAACATGACTCCACGAAACCCAAACATAAGGATACAAAACCAAAGTACAACAAGAGGCCAAATCAATGCAAATATCCTCCAGAGGAAAATCAATAAAACAAGGCATGTGGACAATGGATACATGTGGGGTAGAGTTTCATCACATTCTAGACTCATGTGGCATCCGTCTCCACCTTGGATTAACTCAAGGGAGATCGGGTATACCGCTCCAACGGTCTTCCCAATCTAGGATCCCAAAAAATACCTCCCTGGGTCCGTCCAATTGGGGCATACAATATCATATTATTTATCTTGATTAGGTGTATTCATAATACCCATCCCTCTAATAAATTATTATTATGTTATCACTTGCAATTATACCATCAACTCTTCATGTGGTTTCCTAGGTTTAGACACCCTTCCTGGAGGTCTAGTACTCACAACCTAGTACCAAAACATAAGCTCACTCCCCCATCCATGAACCAAGGTCATAGGGTAAAGATGCAAATAAAAACAAAAAATAACACCATCATTAAATCTCAGGAAGGTACAACAACCATAATGGCAATTGAACACAAACTGAGCACAAGGACGCAAGGGTCAACTCAAGGAAGGCAACCTTCATGAATGTAATATCAACATAACAATCATGGATGAAAAACATAAAAGATGTACAAATAATCTCAAATTCACAATAGTGACGCATAGCACATCTCATAAGAATCATAAAATCAATCCCTCAACAGCAAGGCATTCTCCCTCTCGTCGAAGCGTCAAATCGCATAAGAATCACCTCATCGGTAAGATAGGAACCTTCTTATCGGAAGACTTGAAAAAAATATGGTATGAAACAAAATCATAATAAACTCTAAAAATGTCAATAAATCCTGCACAAGCCTCTAGAGAATTCACCCAAATCAGAAAAGCACATAAACAAGCTAAAAACTGACTTATGGAGACCCCTGGGACAACTCAGCACCCCTGAAACATAGAATGGCTTTCCTGGTAGGTATGGTAGTATTTCTGGTATGGATGATAGTGTTTTTGGTCAATATGATGGCATTTATGGTCTCTAGGGTGGCGTTTATGGTAAGTATACTTGAATCTGTAATTTAGGACTTCAACTCTTATGGTATGTTTGTCGGAGTATATGGTATGTACAGTAGCATTTCTAAGATGTAGGATAGAGTTTGTGGCATGCATGGTGGCATTTATGGTAAGTCCTGTAGCATTTCTATGTGTTTCAGTAGTATTTCTGGGTGTTTCAAGAGCGTTTCTGGGAGAAGTGTGCAAAGTTGAGCCTGTTTGAGTCCTTTAGCTAGGGAAGGGGCACAGAGGATCTTAGGAACCAAAAATGACCCTCCTAATGTAGTCAAGGGGTTCAAAACACTCTAGTGACATCAAAGACAACCAACACACTCAACTCAAGCTTACTGGCAAAAAGATGCAGATGTAAATTTCTTTCCCATTGACCCAAAAACTGAATAATAGAAGCCTAAATCACAGAGGAGAGAGGGAGAAAAGTAAAAAACATCAAGAAGGAACCCAAACATGATAGAAAATATTAAAAAATGTGTCAAACAAGTGGAAGGAAAGATCCACACTCCCACAAAATAGCCACAGAGAACACAACCAACACGATGAAGGCAGGAAGTCCCAAAAAACTGTACTTTCCTTAATCCAAACTTGCTTAACAAACTAAAATTCACTAATGACGATCATATCCACATTCAAATAAAACTCCAAGAGAAAGTTCAATCCAAAAATTGCAGACATGGAGAAGACAATCTTTTTCGGAAAGAAAATGCAGAAGTAAGAATCCACCAACCTGCAAATCACAAAACTAAAGTTGAAGTAGAGATCTGAAAATGTCAATCCTTCCAAAATCCAATCGCGATCCAAAAATCCAAATCAAACCCAAAATTTTCTTGCAATGATCTGTCAAATGATCCCTCGTGCACAGACCAGCAAGCCAAAATAAATAGGAAAATTAAATTTTAGCCTATAGTTTCTTCGACCAATAGAAAAATTCCAAGAAACTATATAACTTACCTACCTTTACAAAGTTCAAAAAAGGCATAATAAAAATATATATATTTCTTACCAACCAATCAAACCCACCAATCACAAATAAAGGTAGGTAAATATAAATTAAATACAATTACTTTGTATAATTATGACAACTAATTGGGAAATACAAATATTTTCTCAAAATAAGATGGTAGGTACAAATAATATTAAGCTATACTTTATTAAATAATTCTCACATAATAATTATCATTATTAATATTAACACCAATAAATAAATAAATAAAATAAAATACATAAATGGGACTCAAATAAATAATTAAATCAAAACAATAAATTAAATAAATAAACAATAAATAAAGCTCAATTAAATATCAATAAATTAAATTAATTACCAAATTAAATTCTTAATAAAATGAATCATCCATTCATGCAAGAAAACCAATAATCAAGCCATGACCGAACAAAATAGGAAGCCAGAGAGATTTGACATCATGACCTATGAAACAAGGTGGAAGAGACTTAACCAATACACCAAATCTCTTAGTTGACCCTAAAAGGAGATCAACCAAGAAGGAATATCAGAATAAACTAGCAAGGTATGCATCTTAGACCAAAAGTGTGTGAGGGAAACTATGTCATCTCCGACAACTTGCCATTGGGATAAAGACACGCTCAGACCTCTAGATCCAGGTGGAGTCAATGTCTAGTACCTACAATCCTGCATCAAAAGCCAACATGATATATATATAATACATATATCTCACAATAAACAGACAAGTGATAGAGAATCGAGATAACATATCTTGCTCACAATGAGTGATATGACATCGTCTCTACTCACAAAGACAATCACACAATATGATACCAAAACAATCCATAGACCCGTCACCATAAAGTAAGTTTAGTATCATCATCAATCTCATAATCCTTATAAGAAATAATCATATGTGAATCCATGAGTCATATAAATCCATCGATGTAGGAGGTATCAAATCAACATCCATAAGAATCAAATACCATATAATAAGTCTTGCATCATCAATCATAAAAAAAACATCCAATCATAAAGAGTCATAACAGATAACATGAATCCACATAAAGTCCTAGTATCAATGATACGATCTAATCTAGCAGAAGAGTCATAAATAACCATCCAAGTAACCACCATATGCCTAAATAAGTCTATCGGGATGCCAATCAAAAGCAAGCCTAGGAGGGGCACTACACATTGGTATGCTCCTATCAAAAGGATAAGAACTAATGTCCTCAAGCATACGTATCTCTTGGTGGAGGCCATTTATTGCATGTCAATAATTTGTTGTTGAAGGGCCTAAATTCTTTGTGTCAAAAGTTCTAGTGATTGTAATGCATTTGATTCATCCCCATATTTTATTGGCCAAGAATATAATTTGAATGTTGTTGTTATGAGGTGTTTTAGTTTTGTTGATTGGGTTTGGTAATTGTTTTGGTAATTGAACATTTGTTCATATTCAAGGCCTATTTTTTTACCATGGGCTTGACCTATGTTATTCGTAAGATCATTATTTTGAATAGTATAGGTATGACCTCCCATGTTAACAGTGTTAGTCTGATATTGACCCTAGCTATGTGTATGATGTCCTTGATTGATTAATTGGACAATGAGTTCTTCTTGTTGTTGGAGAGGTTCAATTGTGATAGGCCTCAAGGTATTATTTTGCAACAGGGATGATGGGGAATCTGATATGGGAATGTGTCCAAACATTTTTCCACTAGCACTAGAATCACTTGTATTGTTGGTATCTTTTAATTTTGACAAATCAAAATTGGAGGGTAGTTTAGCCCATTTTTGGGCAAGTGTCAAGAAGGAGTGATTTAGATATAAATTCATCACGTAGAGAGTTTATTGAAACTATGGTCTTCTAGTGCCTCCCTAATTTTCACATGTTTTGATTCATCATCGTCTAGAGAGCAGACATGGAAGCCCTAATTGCAAAAGTTAATAAGTTGAATGAATCAAACTCCAACCTGAGAAAGGAGTTGGAAGGACTGACTATCCAGATGTGTCAAGAGCTTGAGAACTAGAGGAAAGCTGAAGATCTGATGAAAGAAAGAGATCATGATATCTCCAAGCTAAAACAAGAGGTCAATGCCCTAAATGCTCAACTCCATGCAAGCAAAGTGGAAAAGGAAGACATGCAAGGAGAACTAAACATTGCCATCTCTAAGAATGAAAACCTATTGGAAACAAATGCTACTATTTCCAAAGAACTCTCTGAGTCAAAGGAAATACTTGCTAAGTTTAACAAGAGTACTATCAAGCTAGAGCAAAAGCTTGAATTTGCCAAACTGGTCAAGAATACCAATGGACTTGGTTATTCTGATCATGAGGAAGGTGAGACCTCTGGTACAAATGTTGGAACATCAAAGAAACAACCGACATCAAAGGATAAAGGTAAGCAAAAGTTTAAACCTGTTTGTTTTAACTATCTTAAAGAAGGACATACTGCAAATGTGTGTAGGAGTAAGGCTTACAACAATTTTCCTTATTTCCTAAATGATAAGCCTAGACCCTATAGATTTGATGGTAATTGTTATGCACATAAAATGTATGGGCATAGAGCATCTGAATGTAGGTCTGTTATGAATAACACTGGAAGATATCCTCAGAGGACCCAAGGAGTTGGTCCTGAACCTTTTGTGAACCAAAATCACAACCGATTTAATGCCTTCAATCATCAGCAAAGAAGCGGTGGCTATCAAGCAACAACCGGATGGAGAGAAAACTGTATGGTCTATCATGGTCATGGTCACACTGCTGCAACATGCAGAAGAAAGAATGGAAACATGAACAATGGACCTTGGAGAGCACCTGGATTGGTTTGCTATCACTGTAACAAACCTGGTCACATTGCCAGATTCTGTAGATCAAGAAAGAACATATCTAATGATATACTAGTAACTTCGGAAGGAAACATTGATGTTGACACTGTTCAAGAAGACATGAACAAAATCTAGAAGGAGAAACCAGCGGTGTTACAAGAGGAACTGGTTTTTGCATCTAGTGTGGAAATCACGAAACTGGCAAACTAAGCTTCAAAAAGCTTAGGGGGAGCAAATGGTGAAATGTTTCGAACCCCTGGTTTACACCGTTAAAAGACCTTAACCGGTATGTGATACCTATCATTTGGCAGAAGACCGAAAATGGTAAAAAGAAAAATTAGGGTTTATGCCCTAATAGAGGAGCATTAATGATGGTAGGTGAGAAACATACTTAAAAGGATTTTTCAAATCATTTCTCACTATCAGTTTTCGAGTGAAGAAAAGTTTTTCAAAGATCAGAGCAACGAAAAGATGATTTGAGCTGAGATCTTGAGAAATTGAGAAACTGCAAGGAGATTCAAATTCAAACTGCAAACAGTCTAGTGGAGAACACAAAGCGGTGATTCAGAAACCGTCGGAGTGTGAAGTGAAGGAGAATCAACAAGCCCTAAATTCACGTGTTTCAAGAGGTATTTCTCGAGTTCATAAAATTTCTATCATGGCTTCCGTATCTCATACCAGTTCTAGTGCATCTATCGAGTCTTCAAGTTTTATTCAACGAAAGTCCAAGTATAATGCCCTATCACAAGTTTCAGTTGGTGTGATAGTAGAAGAGGGAATTTCTAACTACATAGATTGCAAGATTGAAGACCTAGGGTCTCTAGCTATCCACTCCCAGTTAGGTTTATTTTGTGGAAAGGATAAGAAGATCAAACTAGAGTTTAATATTTTGGAGAAGAAGAAGCTCCACAATGTTGTTTACTTCCTGGAGGATTTCATAGAGGATCATATAAGGATCATTCTGAGAAAATTCCATGGTGATAAGATGTACCTGGAGAGAACACATGATATCATGCCGCAGGCAATTCATGTAGTCACCAGATTCTACAACACAAGGAAAGTGCCAGCCCTCAGGAGGGTAAGCAAAACTGAAATGTCCAAGCTCACTGGTTCAGTGAGTGACTCAGGAGGCATGACAGTCAATTCTATCAAGGATGATCTGGTGAAGTATGCATGTATGGTGATTGGATACCGGACATTCTCAACTAGCAGAATTAACTCTATATCTGCTACAGTGGTAAATGTCACTTACCAGATGATAAAGGAGGATGCATCATTTGATCTGTGCACTGGTATGCAGAGACAACTCCTGTTGAATCTGAAGTCGATCAAACAGGATAATGCACTAAGGTTCAATTTTGGACAACTACTAGTTGGATTGTTCTTCTATTTCCAAGGCTACTTTCTAGGAGTAGGAGATGTCCAGTGGTCTGCTGACCAAGCAAATCAAGGAAAGCATTAAAGCAATTGGAACCAGTTACCCTGATATTCTGAACAAGTATTTTGATGAGTTCAGAAGGAAAATGAGCCAAAGAATGAGGATATCAGGTGACACAGTCAAGAAATATGAAGACGATATCTTCTTCACCATCCAGGTAGATAAATGTATAATGGAGGTTTTTGAGCCTAGATAGGAAGAAGTAGAGCCAATGGGCTATGAGGTGATGTACAATATGCTGGAAGGGTATGCCTCTACCCTTATTGCCTCACCTCTTGATCCTAAGGCAAAAAGGACTGGAAGCTATCTGGAAAGGGTTACACCGGTTGAGGAACCCTCTGCAAAGAAAGGAAAAGAACCTGCAATAAAGAAGGCAAAGGCAGTGCCTGCAGCATCAGCACTGGTTACTACTACAACTCCAAAAGTGACCAAGCGGTCACCAGCCAAGAAGAAACCAAAAGCAGCACTGGCTAAAGTATTTGAGAGAAAGAGGAAGACGAGGAATACCTCTCTAGACTCAGAAGAAATTGTGTCTAAGGAAAAGCCAAAGAAAACACGCCAAGCAAAGAGAAAAATAAAGAATGAACCAACATCATCTGCACTAGTAAATATAGAAATCTCTTCCTATAAACCTTTGACACATTGTCAAAGAACAATAAAGAATATTAGGAGAAAAGTGCTACATGACTTAATTGAGTTTTTTGATGACTTTAATGATGATGAAAAGGAAGCAGTTGAAAAGGAAATAATTCAATATTTATGTGTTAATGACCGGTCGCCCTCAGAGATTAAACCTCAGACACTGGATTCTTTATATATGTCATTAGATAATAGATTGTGTATTGCCATAGAAAAGGAATAGGAAATTAGGGAGAAAGTTTTTGCACAGTACTTTTCCAACCTATCAAATTCTAAATTATTTGATGTTATTAACCAAAATAAAGGACTCTTCTTCACTAGAAGAAGAAGAAGACTCTGGCTATTAGAAGGAAGAGTTGATGATGTAGAAAAAGACACTCATCACTATATGACAACTGTTGTCCAGTCTCACAAAGCGCGTCTAGCCAACCGGCAAGTTGAAGAAGAACCAGTTATATCCAAACCAGATGAAGTATTTGATGATGAAGGAAATCCAATTGTTGAACCGATCAACACCATTGATGTCGATGCTCTGGACGTAGAGGATGTTACTTAGGAAACACCATCTTAGGTAATAGGATAGGAGCAACAGGCTAAACAGGTTGATAAGAAAGCTGAGGATAGAAAGGAAGCAGCAAAGGAAGAGGTCGACCACAGGAAAAAGAATGAAGAAGAGAAGCAGAAAAAGGATGAAGAAGAGAAGTAGAAAAAGGATGAAGAAGAGAAGTGAAAAAGGATGAAGAGAAGAAGAAGAAAAAGGATGATGAGGAGAAGAAGAAAAAGGATGAAGAAGAGAAGAGGAAGAAAGATGAAGAGGAGGAGAAGAAGAAGGATGAAGAAGAGAAAAAGAAGCAAGAAGATGAAAAGAAAAAGAAAGAAGAGGAAGACAAGGAATAGGAGAAGAGGAAGGAAGCAAAGAGAAAGAAGAAGGAAGAGGAAGATAAGGAACAGGAGAAGAAGAAGGAAGCAGAAAGGAAGAAGAGGGAAGAGAAGGATAAGGAAGTGGAGAAGAGGAGAGAAGCGAAGAATAAAAAAGCGGAAGAGGACAAGGCAGGAGAAGTGGAGAAGAGCACCCAGATGGAGACTCCGAAGGCAACCAGGAGTCTAGCTAAATCAGCTGATCTCACCAGTCCTATTGATCTCTAGTTTGCAAGTGAAACGGAGTTAATGCAGAGCATCAAGGTAGCTCAAGAGCACCTTGAAATTATTTGATGGAAGAAGGAGTAGGATGTTATTCAAGTGGTTGTGGACACTCTTACCGGTTTGATACCCGGTTCAAATCTTCCCAACACTGATTCATCACTAGCCAAACTAAAGCTCCTATGCATAGTAATGGATGATCAGGTGCAGAGCCTAGAAGAGGCAATAGAGGCTAATGTCAAGAAGGAGCATCAAAAGGCTCTTAATATAGCTCTGGTGAAGAAGTTGAATGAGCTCCGGTCTGAACTGAAGAAAGAGCAAAAGGATATAAGGGATGCTCTAGATGAGGGGAATCTGTTACTCAGCAAGATCTGCCAACCCCATCTATTCTATGATGATGTGCTAGCTCAGAAGCAAAAGCTTCAAATAGACTTGCAGTCCTACATGAGCACATTCAAGCCTCCTTATGATTCCTTTACAACTTATGGGCAAACCGTTCACCAGTTTCACATCCAGTCAGCAAAAATGGAGCAAGAGATTAGCACATGGTCTAGAGATTTGCAGGAGCTACAACTGGTTCTACTCCCATGATTACAAATTCTTCAGAAGTGCTATCTGAACCTGGATGCCTTAATAGTTACATAGGAGATGAGCACAATTGATGCCATGGAAGAATAGGTCTCCCAGATGCAGACAGAGCAAGAAGTAGCCACCTCCCTACTTGAGTCCTGGTCTTTGTCGATGAAACAATTCTTGCAAGACTTTAAATATGTTTTTGACAAGTATCATTCCTTATTGTCATAAACTTTTCTTATTATTAATATCAAATGAAAATAGGGTTGTTCAGCTATACTTTGTCATTGTTGGAAAAGGGGGAGAAGAATTCTATTTGGGAGAAGTATCTGGTAATCAAAATTTTGATTATATGCTTTGAATATCTCAATGTTTATGCTCTTTAAGCAAAATTGTCATACATTGTATTGCCAAAGGGATAGTGTATATGCTTAGGGGGAGCCATTTTGCTAATGGCATGATTTTGTTGTAAAACAATTAGATGTCAAAATTTTATTTTCCTAAGTGTTGCCATCAATGCCAAAGGGGGAGATTGTTGGCCTTTTCAATGTTTATGTTGTGATTGTCATTGATGGACACACACTTGTATTGAGATCCTCTTTATATGTATGAGTTTGAGCACAACCGGTATTTGTTCCAATCGGTATGTTGTATTATAGTCTTTAGACTATTTATGTTTTGCAGAATGTGTTTCCCGGTCTAAAGCGGCATGTTGACCCCAAGAGGTACAAGGGACTAAAGCGGCATAACACATTTTTACCAGTCTTCGCTTTTGTATGAACCGCTAATACTTTGTGATGAGTTACCAATCGGCATTTTGTGATGAGTTACCATCCACTGATTGTTTGACAGTGCAAACACATTAACGATGCTTTTTGTGTCGTGGTACCAAGTATGTCCAGGTTCATTGAACCTAGGAAATTGTAATGTAATCATATTGGACCGACATGAAATCAGATTCCTTTATAAGGACATCATGTCTAAGGTTTTAGGTTGTTGATGTGGTCATAGCAAAATTTTATATTGTTGCTAGGGCTTAAAGTGGTTGAGGAGTTGGAAAGAATATGAATGTGTAGAAGACTGAAGTAATGTTGGAGTGCATTAAGAATGAGCTATCAAGGATCTAACCGAGCAGTCTATGCTACTAGCTAGATCAAACACTTGTTGATTACTCACATCTTTGACAAGTCTATAGCTCTTAACTGGGTAGGCCCAAAAGCCTTTTGTAAATCCTCTAACAAGGTGGTTCACATCTGTGGATCTAAAATACTTATCTCCTAACAGAGATTGAGATTCCTAACAAGATATGTTCTGGTAAAGAACATTGTAAGACCTTAACTGGTCTGGTTCCTATTCTGCAGATAGTTACTTGTGAGTTCCATCTCACCGTGGTTTTTCCCATTTGGGTTTCCACATCAAAATCTCTTGTGTTATGGTGTTTGTGCTTCTGTGGGTGAATGCATTATTAGCTATTTGGTTTGCATGTTTGTTAATAGGTTTGTCTCCTAAATTGTTTTACCGATTTACTGTCAGTCTTGCAAAGTGTTTAAGTGCAAAGATTTTTTGGCATACTAATTCACCCCCCTCCCCTCTTAGTATTCATGAGACAAAGAAAATCCTGGACTATGATAGATAGCCACAAATTGATAATCTAGAGAGGGAGTGACTAACAAGGGGATGATGAACTCCAAAACAAGTTGTTCCTAATCAAGAGGACTAAAATGAGCTCCTACTCAGGGATGATAGATTTGAAGAAATGAAGACTACCTAGTGGTGTCAAGAGGCAAAATAGGACCAAGAGGAGCAAAGACAACTTTAATTGTTGATGAATGAAATGGATATTGTGGATGGATAGTAATGAAGTAGATACTAGTGAACAAGTTTTTATGACAAACTGAAAACTCAGATAGCCCGATTGTTTAAGATTATTAAATTCCAAGACCTATCAAAAACTCTTTGGAGGCAAATTCTTGAGGATAAATATCAAAAGCATAGATAGACAAATCAAATGTGAAATATCAGAGTTCAAAAGTATAGGTAATCAGATCAACTTTGTATTGATAGAGATCAAAACTATAGGTAAACAAAGATCCAAAATATGACAAAAAGTTGCAAACATGCAATAATAAGAAGTAAATGCACAACAACAAGTGACAAATATGGAGAATCGGGAAACATATATGCAATAGCAATGATAAATGTGTTGAACACACTATAGGATTGAGAGGGAGGATAAATTAGTCTCGACCTTCAATATACTTACTTACAATCCTATAAAGTTCAAATCAGTATTAACTTATCTCTACAACTATGAAACATTAAACCACAAAGCACAACACACACAAGAACTCCAAATTTACATGGAGAACCCAAGAAGGGAAAAACCATGGTGAGAATCACACTCACAATATGAATAACTAATTATAATGTTTTAGGCTCAAGTCCAAGGATCTCACTAAACCTAATTTGACTTGCAAAACTAAGGTGCACAACCTTGGGGCAAGATACAAGGGACATGCATTATTGAGACGCATAATCTAAGGGTAAGATACAAAGGACTACACAAGCTACCAAAGGACTCACTATCTTTGAGTAGGTATAGGGAAATAATGAATTGAAAGGAACAAGATCTCCTAATCATGAAACTATCCTTGAACTACTATTTGAAGTGAACAATATCATGACAAACATATCATACTTCACTCATTGTCTCAAAACACTATCATACTAAAGATACAATCATTAAAGCCCATCGCTAATAGAAACTCACACTTTTGCTTCTTCACTTGCACTTTCATATCATTCACATCCAATTCACAATATTCCACTACCCAATTCACACATCCACACTTTCATTTATAAGAGGTTATACATTAAAATCCTCAACTAGGTCAGCCACAAACATAATATACATGAATTACATAAAATCAGACACCTGAACCAAAAACTCACAATGTGATCCACTCTAGGAGACAAAGAAGACCCAAATATATCACAACACATCTTCCTAGGTCAATTCCAATAATGAGCCACACATGTTAGAACAACCTCCAAAGTGAGCATCAAAGGTAAAGTGTAGAAAAATAATGAAGCGAGTTAACCAATCAGCCCAAAAACATCACCCAATACAAAATACTCAATGTGGATCTACACATGCCATGGTGAGACCCATATCAAAATTCTAATTCAACCTCAAATGCCTATCTAGATCAAAGAGGCATGATCCAAATAAGATAAACCAACTGAGTTAGCTAGAGATCAACATAATTGATAGTACTAAAAATAAAACAACATAACTTCACTTGTCAACCAAACCAACACTAGAAATATGAACTACAATAGTGCACAAACCATATGAAATTGTCCACCGATCCAAAACACTTGAATAAACATAGTAGAGAAATGTAGAGTGTTCTCCAGATGAGTCTTGGTAGACAACCTTACTGTCAGCAAACTACCACAACCAACTTTATCATCTAAGCAACTAAGGAAGCGAAAACATGATAATGTAACATCTGCATAATGTAAACATTATATCCAGAACCATAGGCCATGAACATCAAGATCAAGATGAATGCAAAGCATTCTTCTATAAGGATTTGAAATAATCTTTCTTCTATATTGTAACTTCCACTATAGTAGCCTTCTGGAAACACCACATACTTACCCAATATCACTACTAGACAACATAACAATGTTTGGACATTCATTTTCAAACCATATACAACATTTGCACAACTGAATAAGTTTGATATCAATGATAATACAACTCAAGTTTCTAGCAATCTCCCCCTTTGTCGTTGATGGCAACACTTGTACCACCAACCAATAATAAACTCTTTTCAATTGTATATCTCTCTCTCTCTTACTACATCTCTCTCCTCCTTTGACATCAAGGAAAAAGGGTACTATACCACAAAAAATAACTCTCTCTTGAACTGCAATACTCCCTCTGACAAGGATATCTCTCTTTTGCAATCATAATTTTCATTGTTCCCTTTGAGAGTTGCCACCACATCAATCTAGGAGATAAAAGATAAACTTTAAAACTCCACCTAGAAAGATGCACCACTTCTATGCATCTAGTTTGAAGGAGGGGCAATAACCCCTTCTATTAGAAATACTCAAAGGTATCTTTCACTAGTGCCTTGGTAAATATTTCTACAATTTGATCCTTTGTAGGCATATATTTCAATCTGAATTCCTTCTCTACAACCTTTTCTCTTAAGAAATGATACCAAATAGAAATATGTTTAGTCCTTGAATGCACTACCAAACTCTTTAAAATGTTAATTGCACTCGTATTGTTACACATAATAGGAACTGTCTCATCATATATTATACCTCATATAATTAACAAGCTTGAGTCCACTATTCTCCAATCCTTCATGATCTTGTGAATATGATATATTTTCTCTTAGTATTATCACTAGAACAAGATGGCATAAATAAATGGAGAGTGGTTGATTGATAATGCAAGCGAGATGATGAAATGATGACAAAAGGCTCTAAGCAAAATCTAGCATAATAGAAATAGTCTCAAATTGTGGATGCGGAAATGAGAGAGAGAGACCTCTTTTATAAAAAAATTTGATAAAATCAATAATCAAGATTAAGAGGTGAGTAGATGAATAAAGCATTGAGATTGAGAGGTGGAAGGAGTTTTCAATGAGAATAAGAGTTAACTGAGATAATTACAAAGTTAACTGATTGCAAAATTGAGATAGACAGAATTGATTGATCAGTTGAACTTGAAGTGAGAGAAAATTGGAGAGGTGAAAGAGAAGAATTAATTAGCATTAAATAATTAAAAAATAAATATTATTTAACTATTGTGCAAGAATAAATTAATTAAACAATAATTATTTAATTAATTTTAGAAGAAATTAGGATAATTAAATAATTATAAATTATTTAATTATAAAAGAAATGGAGATAAATTTAAAATTTAAGATTGATTTAGAAAAATAGTGTTAGCTTAATTAAATAATAAAATTATTTAATTATTTGAGTAACTAGTGAGGACAATATTAGGTGTCTACAACTACAATTGTGATTATCATCATAAGATTATTTGGTAAGGCAATCGGTAATTGCATTTCATTTCCTTGGGGATATGAACAAAGGAGATAGCTTTGAATTTATATCATATGCAAAGAATATGTTTAACTAAAGAGGTTATCATTTATCCTAAATCTTGAGTCCTAACTATATTCAAAAGAGAAACCAAGATCATGGATTTTGTTTCACATCATTTTTTTCAACCTAGTTCACAAGCTTTCTAAAGAGTCACAAGGATGGCTTGAGCTTTCACAAGCTTTCTAAAGAGTCACAAGGATGGCTTGAGCTTCCATTTGATTGTTATAGATAAAGATAAAAATAAGTGGAAAGCCAAATATCCAACATGACAAACCCCTCTAATGCTAACCAATAAACCTATAAAGGGAGACCACTTACTAGCTCTATTCAAATTTCTAGATTTAGGATTAAATTCGAATTAATTGGAGGGAAACAAGAGAATAAAAATAAATGAATTTGAGATTTTGAAGATCATATTATAATAAATTCTCATACAATGATAGTTGTTTTTAATAGTTTCTCTAATAGAAACTATAGCCTTATACCAAACTTGTAAAATGAGAATCTAGTGTCCTTGAAAACTTTAATGATTCTAGTCAATTGAGCTTTTATAGATGATAAAAATTGGACCAAGATTGCAAGTGAACATGAGAAGATAAGATAAATTGGAAGTTTGACCCAATATTTCCTATAACTTGAATAAAGAAGTAGCATGAATGAGTGACCTATTCTAGATTTATTAGCACTACCCCAAAAAGTATAAGAGGAAAGGACATTGGAACAAAAATTGATTAATACATCCTTCATTAGTGCCACACAAAACACATTTAAAAGGACCCTAGAATCCTCCCTTTATCATTTTATCTTTGGTAATTTATTTATTTTGGTAGTGCACCTAGATATATAAAATATATTTAAGCCATTAAAAATTATTCTAAATTTTTTTTTCTACTAGTGGAATTTCTATTTCAGCATTCTTTTATCTCCAAGGACTAATAACTAAGAATCACTCTATAATACCCTTTAAGATCATGACCCCATGTGAGAACATCCTATTACTACAAAGAAAAAAATGGTTGATACACAATAATGGAAACAAGGATAACCTAAGCTTCAAGAGAAACTCCAATAAGCTAGCTACTATAGTCCTCCCAATAATGGATATAAGAACCATCCACTAGTAATCCTAGTTTTCCTAAGAGATAGGACCCTATGCTATTTAGGATTACAAACCTACTCTCATCACATTAGACTCCATTTTTAGGAGGCCAAATTCCATGCCCATAAGAAATTTTGAGAGGGAGTTTCAAAGTTGTTGAGAAATATTTTGATGATACATAATACTATAACTATATAAATATAAAGAGCCTACGTGACAAGTTTTAAGAGTGTTAATTGACTCGAAAAGAAACTGTCCAAAGGTCCATTGAGTAACCTACATTCTAAAAATGCCTCAAGAATGTTCTTCCATTGATCTATTTTATAGTTACTATCCAATAATAGGATTGCAAGAAACTCTTAAGGAAGCTACCAGATTGTATAGCATAAAAAATGAGTTATTCTATATTTTGAATTATCAAGGGAGTATTAAAGAAAAAATATTAGACTTGTACTCATTAATCACTTGAATAGAAATATAAATATATATATATATATATATATGGCTTTCCTTTTTTTCTTCATGAATCACATCAACACCCATAAAAGTAATGTCATCCACAAATTAAATATTAAATTGAGGGTTAATATTATGAACCAAGGTCTAACCTTGAATGCAACCATTAGCTCTTGAGTGTTTTAGAAATTTTTCTAGACTTATTTTCTTGAGAATGAAGAAGTAAGGAATAAGATTATAACATTTTTGTAGCTCCTTGTATGCAAATAAAAGAGGGGATAATATTATATTAATAAAAACAAATTAATAGGTAGAAGCCACATAGATCATGGCCCAATCAATCCATACCAAGAAAACTCCAAATGTTGTTAAAATAATTCCTAAAAAAAACCATCTAACCCTATCATAAAACATAGACATGTCTAGCTTGATAAACATAGATTTTTCTTTGGAATGAAACATAAAGTGAATGACCTCTAAAGCAATATTGCTCCATTGATAGGTCTTTAATTTGTCTTTCTTTTAGCAGTTACATTGTAGACTTTAGTTAAGTTTTATGGTTTAAAAATCTTGAACCTCAGTCCTAGTATGACCTATTATGGTATTCAGACTTTATTTTAGCACTTTTAATATATTCAGTTAATGACTAATATAAAACATATATTCTTATGAATGTGCATGTTGCGGATGGAAATGGTTAATTACTATGGTTTGCAATGTTGTATATACTAACTTGTTATACAACACCTTATTTTGGGCTAGAAGTGATTGTTCCTGTAGCTAAACACTATGCCAACTCCTGCAGCCATCGAGAAAGATAATGTTGATTTGGTCCAAATTAGTTTCATGTGGATTAAGCTATCTAAGGGAAACACTCATACGTGTGTGTCACTCATTATGATATGAACTACTTGAGCATGTAATTTCAAGCAATCCATTGACCTTATTTGAGTGGATAATTATATTTTCAGTGGTTGTTAGGAATTATACTCATAATAGGACTCCTCTTTAGTTTATAGATTATTTCAGTTAATATATCTCTCCCCAAATTTGGGGATCGAGTTGTAGTTGGTTATAGAATTAGATATAGGATTGATGTTATAAATAAGCTTGTGACTAACCTAAAAAGGTTAACGATTATGTGCTATTTTCAGCAAGTTATGTTTTGAAGCAAGCATGTAATTTTGATGAATAGAATTCAATGAATTCTTGAACCATTTGAGTAATCTTGTGAATCCATAACAAGTGCTTACCTAAGGAGGCCCACTTGAGGTAAAGATACTCTTAGCATTACTTTAGTTTAGACAATTTTGGTTCAAGTGTTTAGTATTAGAATAATCTTTCTACATTTTAGTCACATAATAGTTCTATTGTTCACTATTCCTATAACAACCATAATTGTAATATAATAGATAGTGTGTAGATAATATTTAATGCATGTTTTCTTAAGTAGAAATTGAGTTAATTCTTGATTTCCTCATTAGATTAAGATGTTGTAGCATAATGTTTTGTTTACACTGTACATGTTCATTCTTTGATATTTCTATTTCAACAATAGTTATTCTTAGTGATTATTTTCCATCCTTCTCTTTTACTGCGATTTTTGCAATTAACAGAGTAAAAACTTTAGTTGGGATTGTAATGCACATATAGTGTTGCACTATTTCAAGTTATGTGACCACTGGTTGATAAGAAAATTCAGTCTTCTAAGTCATGAAGGATTGTTTAGCATGGACAAGTATCCTTGAGCTGTGAAATTATGTTCCAATTGCAAGTGGAATTATAAGACTTGACATTTTTGGTGTCATTGCAAGGGATGGTGTCAAGTTATGATATTATCTTGATTTTTTAGTAGTTTATCATGCTTTCTTAGGCATAGGAACTATTGCTTTCAGTTTATAGGACTTGTATATTTTAAACAAACCCCCAAATTCTTTACTAATATTTTGTAGGTGCATTTGAATAAAGGTTCTACTTCTTGCATGCATAGAAGGAGTGACTCTTATGGAAGATTCCTTCCCATTATTGATAGTCATCTTAGTATCTGTGATATAACTTCAATAATACCATTCACCTCCATCTTCTCCAACATCCATAACAAGCTTTAATTCATCCCATAATTCCACTCTACATAATTCTCCACCTAGACTTAGAATCAAACATGCAAACCATCATGCCAACCAAGATGAGGAGACTCCAAATTTTTATTTTCCCATTGTCAAACAAGAGTGGAACAATTCTCTCATGAAGTTACCACATTCAACCCTTCCAAATTTCTATGGGCTTATCATAGAGGACCCAGACACTTTTCTTTCTGAGTTTGACATCATATGTTGTAGTTATGATTACACTACATATACCCATAGGTTGAATTTGTTCCCTTAAACTCTCAAGGATTCTATTTTGAGATGGTTCATGAGCTTGGGGAGATATTCGATGACTATTTGGGATCATATGAAAACAATAATCTTGAAGAAATATAAAGACTATTGCAGGGGAGGAGACTTGCAAGGAGATGATATCGTTTGTATGTCCTAAAAGGAAGATGAGCTACTAGAAGATTATCTTGAATGCTTCATGTTTAGTCTGCAAAAGTCTATATATGACAAGCTTCACAAAGACTCTCTCAAGCATGTTTTTCTTCATAGGAATGATGAAGATTGTTTGGATGCCTTAAATTTAATAGAAGGAGATATGACTCAAGCTACTAAGGATGATATGTTCCAACTTGCAAGAAATTGTTCAAGGTCAAATATGAAGAAGACCATAAGCATACAAGGACTAGCATCTAAGTATACTTTAGGAGTTTCATGAATGAGAATTAGTAACCTGCTTTTAGACATGAAGAAGGATATTATTAATCACATCGATACTCATTTGCATGCATTACAAGAAAGGAAGAAGTAGGACGAAGGAGACGTCATTTTGGTTAAATTACCCACATTGTCATTTTAAGAAGAAAGATTCTAAATATAAACGAGTTGCTAATATAAAGGATAGGCCTTATTTCAAGACCATGGAAGATGAAGATGGCTAGGTCTTTTACCTTGCCCATCTAAAACCATGGAAATAAAGGCTAGGTATACCTCAAGATTCCGTGTCCTATCATTCCTTGTATAGCAATTTTAATCAATCGCAAAACCAACTGGTTCCTAGTTAGATAAATTTTGGGATAGTACTTTGGAATACTCCTTTTGAGGGTTGGCAATTCTTTTAGCCTCCGAATAAGTAACCAAACTAGAAAATTCCTCAATAAAATTAGCAACAACAACCATGGAGATGTAACCAACCATGGAATAATCCTAATACTAGATATCCATAACAGTTCCTAACACCACCTACACAACTTGCTATTATGCCCAATCCTTCTAATCTAGCTTCACAACCTCCAAGACACACTCATCTTCTAGAAAAACCTACACCTAATCCAAATAATTATCCAATACAGTAGGCATATGCTAATGATGCCCAACAATTCCTAGCTTATGTACTAGATGTCAATAATATGCATGTTTTCTCTAGAAAAACCCTTGTTACACCTGTAGACACCTAAAATTAATTAAATTAATATTTAATTAATTTAAGATGGTCAATATAATTAACCAGTTTAATTGTGTTATTTCCCTTCTTCTTAAAGTTAATTAAATCAAATTTAATCAATATTATCACTATAGTCCAATAATTAATTTATCAATAAATTAATTATTTCTCCATTCTTCTAAAGTCACCTCAACCATTATTTCTTCTACAACCCATTTATTTAATTAATTTTAATCAATTAACCTAACTAAAGTGATTCCTACAAATCACTTTCCCTAATCCTCACTTAACCTAATTAATTCTTCCTTATTCATACTTATCATTATTCTCCAATTTTATATTCCTCTACTCATGTCACATCAACATTGATCATTAACAATCCCCTTTGTAAGAAGAGAAAGATTGCTCAGATTATTGGTTGTTCTATTGATTCCTTCCCCTCAATCTATTTGGGGCTACCTTTAGGGGTCTCTCCTCTAGATTGCTTTTGGAGTTCTATTATGGATAGGTTTTCCAAGAAATTGGTTGGGTGGAAAGGGGCTCTTCTTAGTCAAGCAGGTAAGTTGCAACTTCTAAAGGCTTCTCTTCAAAATATTCTTGTCTATTCTCTTAGTCCTTTTAAGATCCCCTCTAAGTTTTCTGATGCTATAGAAAAAATTCAGAAAAAAAAAATAAAAAATTATGGACTGGGTAGAAGAGAAAAAAAAGACTTCCCTTGGTTGCTTGGGAAAGGGTTTGTAGTCCTAAATGTTATGGGGGCCTTAGCTTAAGGACTATAAAAGACTTTAATAATGCTCTGTTAGCTAAACAAATTTGGAGGTCTTTTGGTGATAGAAAGGATTGGAACTTAGTTTGGATTAGAAAGTATCTTCAGGATGTTCCGAATATTGCTTCCTTGCTCCAATCCAACAACATCTCTAAGGGTTCAGCTATATGGAATAGCATCCTTAAGGCCAAACAAGTTGTTGCTGCCAGTGTTGGGTGGGTTCTTGGCAAAGGTAATAAGATCAAATTTTGGGAAGATGTTTGGCTATTTGAGAGACCCCTATGTTGTGATGATAATTTAGTGCCTTTTATGGAGATTTGTAAAGAAATATTTGGCTTTCTAGCTAGTCATTATTGGCAACAATCTTCTTGGGTTAGGTTGGAGGATATTGATGTTGTCTTTTCTACTCTCCAATAGGTGTTGTCCTTTTGTGTGGATTGGGATCATGATGATGTTTTTATCTAGAAGAAGATTTTAGATGATTCTTACTCGGTTGCCTCTTCCATCAAGGTTCTGAGCCCTCCAACTCTTCATCCTACTATGTGGGCCAAAGCCTAGTCTAAGATTCTTATTCCTAAAATCAACATTTTTTTCTAGCTCCTTCTTTAAAATAAAATCCTTACTCTTGATAACCTCATGAGGAGAGGTTTTCAACTTCCTAATAGGTGTTTTTTGTGCCTTAATGCTAGTGAATTTGTCTCTCATCTTGCTCTTCATTGTCCTTTTACCTCTGATATCTAGAGTAGAATTCTTAATCTCTGGAGTATTGAGTGGGTCTTTCCTAAGAAGGTGGAAGATTTTTTTACTCAATGGAAGTGCCCTTCTTCTATCCCCTTTTTGAAAAATCTTTGGTCTTTGTTATTTCCTTTTGTGTCTTAGCAAGTGTGGAAAGAAAGAAACAATTGAATTTTCAAAAATGTGACTTGTTCCTCTGAGATTGTTTTTGAGAAAGTTTGCAGAGCTGCTAGAGAGAACTTGAACCTGTCTATTGGTGGTGCTAGACCTACTTTCTCATCATATTTCAAGGAGGAGGATAAGATTGTTGCTAAGAATTGAGATCTTCAAGTTGACATTAGTAACTTCAGAGTTAAAAAGAGTAGGGATGGTATTGTTTGGTGCTACCCTCCGGAGGGATGGATGAAATTTAACTTTGATGGTGCTGCTAAGGGAACCCTAGTAGGGCAGGATGTGGGGGTGTTATAAGAAACTCTAATGGGATTTGTGTGGTTTTTGTTGCTTCTTCATTGAGTATTCAGTCTGATCACATAGCGGAGGCCATGGGAGTTTTGGAAGTTCTCAAAATTGCTAGACAATTAAACATTAATAAAGTCTGGATTGAAGGGGATTATTTAAACATTATTAGATGTCTCAAAAGACTAGATAAGCCTTCTTGAAATATTATGAATATCATTCTTAATTGTCTTAATATTATTCATGACTTTGAGGAATGTATTATAACTCATGTTTTTAGAGAAGCCAACAGGTGTGCGGACTTCTTTGCTAACTTTGGAGTTAGTTCTATTGCCTCTTTTTCGTGGCAAAATGAAGGATCATTACCTTTTGAGGTGAAGGGGCACTTATTATTTGATTGAATTAATGGTATCAATCCCCCCTATCTAATAATGATTAAATTAATGAGAGTAGGAGTGGAAATTATTATTCCAATAGGGGAAAGCTTCTAGGTAGGATGATTTGGCTCTTTTCACATGCTTTCTGGTTGGTTTTATTTGTCGAGTCTCTTAGCGCTCATTTACCCTATTTACACTGTTAAGGTTTTCAAAGTGTGAGTGTGACTAATATATTTGGGTTGGTCATCACCATGGGTGGTAATATCAACAGGATTGAACCCCTGAGCTGCCTGGCTTGGAAGAAGGGAAAAAAATTTGGAGGAGGTTGTAGAAGGGAGGAGTGGCTAGTTTCATGGAGAAGCTGCACGAAAAGAAGGATCATGCCTCCAAGGCCTTTTTTAAGGGTTGGTCAAAGAAAAAAGTCACCCTGTTCAGCCAAACTTTCAAACTGGATGAGGAGCTAATTATGGAGGTGATGGGAATGTTTATGGAAGGCATGAAGTTCTTTAGGGATCGGAAGTTGTTTGACAATGCTATGAAGACCTTCCCAAAGTCAGATGTGGAGAGGGATAACCTATTAAAGTCAAACAAATCTTACTTTACCCCTCTTCAAGTTAAACTTTTTTGGAGGAAAATTCTTAGGGCAATTATGGATTATGTCACTGTCGATGGTAGGTTTACTAAAATCTATAGCTATCATTTTGTCCTTTTAAAACATTTTTGCCATGGCATTAATATCTTTGTCCCTCATCATCTTGCCTCTTCTCCGAATGATAATATGGTGGATTTCGTTAAAAATCCTCAAGCTATCCCTCTTGCCCATCAAGGCCTTATCCTCATGATTTATGAGTTATGCAAGGTTAGGGCTAAGCAAATTCAAAATAATTTGGGGGATGATAAGGAGTATGAACCTAGTGATGACAATGGGGAGTCCAACTTTGAGGAGGAGGAGAGTGCTAGTTCACTTCCTAGATCAAGAGATAATTCCATGGATGATATGTTTGATCCTAAGGAGGATGGTAAGTTATCTCCAAATGAGTATGATGAACAGGATTCTGAGCTGATGGACTTAGACTCAGAGGACTTATAGGACAAGCCAGATACCCCAATTGACATATTGGGCACTTCTAGGAGCTCCGTGGTTGATCAGTACCATTTCAGCAAGTGGACGTTCCATGAAATTAAGTCTCTGAACTTAAAACTTAGAGCCACAAATGCTAAAATTGAAGAGGGGGAGCTTAAGAAGCAAAAAGATAGGCAGATGATGAACAATAAGAGGGCAGCTCGGGATAGAGATGAGTATTCTACTTGGACTATGGGGGAGAAAAATGTGATGTTAGAGATTTTAAAGAAGAATGGTGAGGCAGTGGAACTGTTAAAGAGAATAAATGATCAAAAGAACAACGAGATCAGCCAAAAGATAATGCAAGTTGAGGAAGGGATGAAGAAAATTATGGAGGTGCAGCTATGATGAAAGTTTTTGCAGTCAACATGAATGCTTTGGTTTCCAGGCTGGAGAGTATTCATAATGAGAAAAGTGTTGTTGATCTAGAAAATGATGTTGGGACCTCGAGCTTGAAGTTGACTCCCAGTACTACCAGGAGAACCAGGCAGAGCACTAAACTGGTGGAAGAGTCTCTTCTATAGGATCTGTTGGACCTTAAGGAAGCTACCAATGCTATGCTACTGCTTGAGAAGGAGGCCTCACAAGCTTGAGATTTTTTTAAGTAGTTGGTCTATGTTGCTTTTTTTGCCAACATCTTGCTGGTCTTCCAGTGGCTGCTGGGTTTTTTTTCTCTTGGTTTGCAGCCAGTCTTATTTCTAAGTCCTAGGCTCTCTTGTGTTTCTTTAATGCTTTATCTTTAATTTGTGATGTAAGGGGTTTTGGGTCCCCTCAAAACCTTTTTTTCTTAATCAAAAACATTGATACTTTCAAATAAAATTCAAATTTCTTGGAATCCCCCCATGCATCCTTTATTTTGGAATTTAAATTCCTCTTTCCTCTCCCCAAGTAATTTTATATTCCTTTTTATTTCTCCTCATGCACCTTTATCCATGTCTTCCCTCTCAAATAAATCTCAACCCTTCTTCCCAAAATCAATCTTGTCCCTCCATTGGCCTCCTCCAATCTATAAATTGGAGTCTCATTTCCTCACAAAAGACTACATGGAATCTTCCTCACAAAGGGTAATCCACTCCCTTGATAGCATTCTCATGTTGATCATTTCTCCTTCTATATTCCTCTATCATATCCTTATCATGTCCTCATGATCCTTCATCAAATCCAAATCTATTCATTTCCATCTAATCCAAATATATTCATTTTCATCTAATACAAATCTATTCATTTCCATATAATCCAAATCCAAATCCTATCAAATCATTCAAATATTATTGTGTGTGGAGAGAAATCCACATCCCAAAGAAGGATCCAATCCAATAAAGTGAGGAAGGGGCGCATTCATCATTTCATCCAAGTCTCAATCAGAGGAACAAGAGAGAACTCCCTCTCTTGGAAGGTACAATTGTGTTGTTGGTTTATGCTTTATTTGGATTTCTTATGCTTATTTGTACTTCAACTAACAATCTAACCTTGCATGGGTTTTCCCTTGGTTCAAAACCTATTCAACCTATAATTATATAGGTACCATTAGATGATTCTTAAACAAATGTTCACCCATTATTAAGTAGCCAAACTTCATTTCTTGAACTAGACTCCTTACCGCCATTTCCACAAAGACTTAATATGCAAAAACCTGCGTTTGAAATAACATTTGACTTCCTGGATCAATTAAAGAATGTCTATATCAAGATGCCATTATTTATATTCCTATCTGGTGCAGGAACACCTACCTATGAAGGCATGAGCCAGGAGAAAGATGATTTTCTATTAGTTAGAAGCAATGTAATAAGACCCTAGGGGTCCTTCTTTGTAATTAAATGTCCTAGGAGTGTGACAAGTTTGTTCATGTTTGGATCAAATTGTCATCTAGGGTTTGGTAGAGCAAATCGAGTCAATAAGGGTCATAATGGTCTAAATTGAGGGATCAAGTAACCACAAGTCAATTTGAGTCATTTTTTATGTTTTAAAGTTAAATGTAATCATTTTGTGGAATTATGGTAGTCTAGAGTCTAAGTTGGTCAAATTATGCAAAAGTTGTCATATTGTCAATTTGTTGTCATGACAATTTTGCATTTTTTGTAAATCGAGATTCTCCAACGGTCAGTCAGTTTGAAAAATAGTTGGAGGAGGTTATGGTCATTTGGGAAACACCTTTAAAGTCCCCAAACACCAAAGAATGTATTTTGGTTATGTTGGTTGTGTTGGTTGATTTGGAAAGGAATTTGAAGCATCAAAAACTGTTGGAAACTCAAAAAATCATCTAATTTTTATTGATTGCATGCTGAAGGTAGATTGGTAAGAGTTATAATGACATAGATCCTACAATTATATTTTCTTACCTTTTTTTTTCATTCATTGTGGAACCTTGAAGTGATCGCTTCCCATTTCTACAAGCAAATCTTTACCGGGTAGCCTAAAACCCTTAAACCCCTAGGGTTTGACTGTAATAATGGGTTTTGGCCTATCAATCCTTAACTGAACACTCTTCCATTATAGGAGATGATAGGCCACTATATCATATGTTAGTACCAAAATCTATTAAGAGATTACAAGAGGGTGAAGAGGATGGAGAACTAACCCTAAGTCTGGCATCTCTATGTGACAGACCGGTTTGATGAGTGCAGTGCGTGAGAATTGAGAGGTAGAGCACTGGGAAAGGGTTTGAATGTGGTAGAAGAGTATTTTAAAGGTTTACATGGCATCTCATTCTCATTAATGGTCACCCATTATGAGAACCAAACCAAGTTGTGAAAGTCGTTCAGTCAAATAGGTCTAAAAACCCTATTAGGTCTGTTAGTGCAACACCACTAGGAATATCTGCAAGTTGTTACGGTACTAGAAACTGATATATTGTTTAGAAATCCCAAAAGGATATCTGAAAACATAATTCATTTGTCTAAATCCTTGGGGTGTCAAAATTTATCACCCGATTCCTTCAAAAAGAGGCCTAATAGCAACCGGTTCAGGTTTGTGGGCGAATGATTCAAGATTGATGTTCCAGTGGATCTAAACCATGAAATCCAATTTAATTTATGTTCAAATGTTGTGAAAAAACCCCTCCAAGGATTTTTGTATTTAATTGATCAAGTAGGTCATTAAAACCCTTAAGCCTAGTAGTAGCCCACTCATTGTTTGCTAGGGTATGTGTGTAGCCACACAGAACTTGAGAAGTGTTAGTTGTTTGTAAGTGGTCATAGTCAAGCCTTGGGGTCTTCCAAGGTGTAATTTGGTGTCATTGAACCATTTTTTCATTTGGTGTTGTGTAAAGATTTTTGGTATCAGGGATTACCAGTTGAGTCTATGAACCTTAGAAGTTGACTGGTTAAGGTTAACCTCCTTCCGATCTGATAACCTCCCCATCACTATCTATAATAAGACAAATAAGGAGATATGCATTAAAAATATAGGTAGGAAAAGGATGGACCCAACAACTATTCATGTGGTGGGACAATTAGAAGACATCATGTTGGGAAATGTCATTTTTCCCAAATATGTTGACCTTGGAAGTCCTATGGTAATTATCACAATCAATCCAGGATGCTCAGTCCACACACTTTGATTGACCTAGGGGCAGCCATCAACGTGATGACTTTAGAGACCATGCAAAATGTATAATTATACAATTTGAGGCCTACACCAACTATCCTACAACTTATTGATAGCTCCACGGTGAATCCAAAGGGAATGGTCAAAGACTTGGTAATAACAATTGATTCTTGGGAGTATTCTGTAAATTTCATGATTGTACAACCAAATCTACCCTTGGGGAGTTGAAGTAGTCATCGGTGAGGAGGGACCTCAAGAAGATCAGTCCAGACCGGTCAACATGAGTAAACACAACCAAAACACATAGATATGATGTATGCAATGCAGAATAGATAGTTTAATTTTATGAAATTTGATTACATCCAACCGGTAACAACCGGGTTACAACATACCGGTGCATAGGCTTGGTAGAATAGGTCACAACTGGGACCTTGAATCGAAAGATCTAACTCCTAGGCATGGTATATATATCTGATACTCTGATTGATTCTAATTGATTTCATTCTAAAGCATGATTACAAATATATATATCGATCCAAATTAAAGGATCCAGTCGGCCCAAAAAGAATCAAAACTCGAAGAACAAGACCTAATATGCAAAATGAACAAGGTTGGCCTCCGCCAAGAGATTCCTCCAAAAATCCAAAGGATGAAACAAAGAAGGTCAGCCACATGCCAAGGAACATAGAAATCAATACTCAAGGCTTCACAAGCTTCAGAATGGGTTCCGATAGATCACCAGAATAGGTCTCAGGCAACTAGTAACAAGAAACTGTCATGGAAACCAGTAGCGATATCTTGTCAGAAAGTGATCCAAATGAGATGCGGTCTGAAAGCAAGAAAGATGATCAAGTATTCAAGTAGAATCTAGCTCCATAGGATCTGGTGAGCCAAAATCAGGACACAGAGAAACAAAACTGAAACTACAAACAAAACAAAAAGGAAAATGTTTTTGGTTGATGCAAGATTACTGTGAACCGGGGATGCTTCTGCATTAGAAATTTCGGGTTAATTATAAAGTGAGCCACTTAGTTTGTTGGGGTCAGAGGGAATCCAAGGTGGTCTACCTCTTCCTAAGAAATCCAAGATGAATCTTCAACTGGTCTACTCTTCCACTTCACAAGATATTCTTTGTACTGACTATTCTGGGTACTACACCCAATCCTACTGTCCAAAATTTCTTCAATATGAGCTGGTTCCTTTCGAGGCAATTATTTCTCCAAGTCTGCAACACCATCCTCACCGAATTCTAGTTTATGGTACTCATGAAGATCTGCAATGTTGAATATAGGTGAAATACTTAGACTATCTGGTAGCTCCACTTCATAAGCATTTCCAAAACTAAACTTTCTCAAAATCTTACAGGGTCCAAACTTCTTCATCTACAAATTATTATAAGTTTGAACTAGGAATCTCTCTTTTCTCAAATATACCATCACTTCATCACCAACTTCAAATTCTTTATTTCTCCTCTTCTCATTTACCTTCTCTTTATATTTCTTGTTCATGTCTTCCAAATGTTTTTTAACTTGAATATGAAATCTTGCCATGTGATCTGCAAAATCTTCTACTTCTGAACTCTTTCGGTCTTCACAACTAATGTCTCTCAATTCTGCTACTCCTCTAGGATGCACTCCGATAACAATCTCAAAAGGCATTTTTCTGATACTTCTATTCACTGAATTGTGGTAGGCAAACTCTACTTTTGCAAGGATCAAATCCCAACTTCCAGTTTTATCTCCCACTAAACATCTCAACAAGTTTCCCAAGCTTCGGTGAACAAGTTTTGTCTATCCATCAGTCTATGGATGAAAAGTAAAATTGAAATTCAAATCTTTCTTCATCTTCTTCCAAAGTGTTCTCCAAAAACAACCAACAAACTTAGTGTCTCTGTCTGAAACTAAGCTCTTAGGTAATCCATAAAATCTCACCACTTCCTTGAAAAATAGGTCTGCTACATGTAATGCATCTGATGTCTTCTTACAAGGTATGAAATGAGCCATCTTTGAAAATATATCCACTACCACAAATATAGAATCATTCCCTCTTGGTGTCTTAGGAAACCCAACTACAAAATCCATGCTTATGTCCTCCCAAGGTCTTACCAGTACTGTCAAAGGTTTATGCAATCCCATATTCTGACTACTACCTTTTGCAACTTGACAAACTCTACAACTCTGCACATATCTCTTAACATCCTTATGAATTTGGGGCCAAAAGTACTACTCAGTCATCAATGCAACTATTTTGTCAATGCCAAAATGTCCAACTAAACTTCCACTATGTTTCTCTTTTATTAGGTTCTCTCTCATGGAGCTCTTAGGTATGCACAATTGAACCCCTTTGAATAACATCCCATCCTGAATGAAATAATCCAACCATTTTCTCCTATCAATCATAACCGGTTCTCTACATGCTTTCCAAGGTTCTACAAAATTTGGGTCTTCATCATACAAGGTCTTCAAATCTTCAAAACCTAATACTATCACTCTCATTCCTATCAGAAAACTCCTTCTCCTAATTAATGCAACAACAACTTTGTTAGATTTCCCACTTCTATGCTTCAACACAAAGGTGTAACTCTACAAGAATTCTACCCATCTCATATGTCTCTGATTCAACTTACTCTGACTATTCAAATACTACAAATCTTGATGATCTGTATACAACACAAACTCCTTAGGCAACAAGTAGTGTCTCCATTTCTTCAAGGCTTGAACTATGGTATAAAATTATTGATCATACATTGAATATCTCTTCAAGCATCATTCAATTTCTCACTGAAATAGGCTACTACTTTGCCTTCTTGACTCAAAACTTCACCTATTGTTGTTCCACTTACATCACAATCCACTTGAAATACCTTATTGAAATCAGGTAAAGCTAACACGGGTTGCTCAGTCACTTTCTGCTTCAACAATTGAAAACTTTTGTTTTCTCTGATGGTCCACTTGAATTCCTTCTGATCTCCTCTCATGACCTCAGTTATAGGGTTACAAACTGAACTAAAATTTTTGATAAACTTCCAGTAAAAACTAGCCAATCCATGAAATGATCTTACCTCTCCAATGCTTTTCAGTGTAGGCCACTCAACAATGGATTTCACTTTCTCAGGGTCCATCTTCAAACCATCCTCAGATATCACAAATCCTAAATAGACTAACTCATCCTTCATGAAAGTACACTTCTTGATATTGATCAACAACTTTTCTTCTCTCAACCTCTATAAAACGTATCCTAACTACAACAAATGCTCCTCTTTTGTTCTACTAAAAAATCAGAATGTTATCCAAATACACAATACCAAACTTACCCAAGAATTTCTTCAATACCTCATTCATCAGCCTCATGAAAGTGCTCGATGCATTAGTCAATCCAAAAGGCATCACCAACCATTCATATAGTCCTTCATTTGTCTTAAATGTTGTCTTTGTTGGCATATGGACACTCCAATGAGACATTGTATGTGATTGAAGGTTTTTTCATTGATGGCAACCTTGTAATCCTATGGCACCAGCAAGACATCATACCGGTAAAGCATTACATAGGCAAGACAATGCACCGGCATCAACAAGATCACTCTACACCAGCACCGGCACCGACACAGAAGAAAAGATGTATACCGGCATAGAGGCCGATAGGATTTTTGATATGTAATATTTTGTTTATTATTGTAAGCCGACTTGGAAAATTGTAAAATGACTCTCGTATATAAAGGAGATCATTGTAGACATTTAGAGAGGTAATGTGGCGTGTAAAAAGAAAATTATTAGGCAGACCTAATGTGCGAATTATAGGTCAAGGGTATATGTAAAGAACAGAGCAAGAACTGGTACTGAATCTGGCATTGGAGATGCTATTGTAAAGTAGTACAAGTCATTGGATTAGTATAATCCTTATTGTAAGTCAGTGTGACTTCTCATTGAGCAGTGAGCTCTAGGTAGTTGGCCTTCCTGCATGTGCAGGCCCCTATTGTAAGTAATATTCTCTTATTGGCTAGTGAGTGAATATGGTGGGTCACAAACCCCATTGAGGTTTTTCCCACACCGGGTTTCCTCGTTAAATATCTTGTGTTATGGTGTTCTTTTCATGTGGATGTTTCTGATTCTATTTATTGCATTAATTCTTGCATACTGATATACTGTTATTTTATGTTCTGCATGTTTTAACTTAGAAAATTCTTATCACCAATTAGATACTGATTCACCCCCACTCTCAGTATCTATGGGAATCCTAACAATTGGTATCAGAGCCTGGTCCTCTATTTTCAGAAGCCTAACAGATTGAGGAAGATCTTGACACTAGTAAAGATGGAAAATTTGATGAAGCAACTTGAAGGAGCTCTTACAGACTATGATGCAGAGAAGTTAAAAAATATCAAATTAGAAGATGATTTAAGAGCAGCTCAGGATATCATTCAGGCACTTCAAGAAAATCTTACTATTGCAAGAAATAAGAGAAGAGAACTTTGTGAAAAATTGTAAAATGAGAATGATGAAAAGGAATCACTTAATGATATGATAAACAAGTTGAAACAAGAGAACATGACAACAAAAAATGAAATGCAGGATATGACTATGAGATTTTGCAAAGAGATTAAGCATAGGAAGAAGAATGAAGAAGAATTGACCAAAAGACTAAGTCATGCAGCAAATGAGAACACAAGACTTAGCTATGAAAATGACATGTTGAAGATAGATCTGATGCATACTCAGAATGACTCAAATGAACTAATGAGACAAAAAGAAATCTTGGAAAGGGAATTGGAAACTGCAAATCAACATAAAGAAAAATTCAAGAAAAGCTCAGAAGAACTTGGTACCTTATTGAAGAATCAAAAACCTAAAGGTGACACTTCTGGAATTGGCTTTGAAGTTGGTGAAAGCTCTGGTATTGCAAATACTCAGGATCACAGCAAACCGGTAAGACCACGTAATGCTTATTAATTCAATGGAAAATGTTTTAACTATAATAAGTATGGTCATAGGGCAAATGAATGTAGATCTAGGAATTATCAGAATATCAATACATCCACCGGTCAATGTTCAAAATGCAACAAAATTGGTCATAACTCTGAAAACTGCAGAATGAATTTGAGATGTTATGTTTGTGGAAGATTTGGACATTTATCTAATCAATGCAGAACACAAACCGGCATAGGTTATGGGAAAGCTATTCAGAAAAATAATGTAACTTGTTATGCATGTAACAAGGTTGGGCATATTGCTAAATTTTGTAGAAGTAAAGGTACACCGGTAGACAACAAAAGTGCTAGCTTGAAAGGTAAAGAAAAGGTTGAAGAGGTTAAGCAAGAATTCTCAAAGCAATGGATTAGAAAAGTTGATCTAAATATTGGGAATACTCCTCCACCGGTAGAACCAACAAATGCTCCACTGGCAGGACAAAGTGATGCTTCACTGATAGGACAGAGCAGTGCTCCACCAGCAGGAAGTTCTTCATCTAATTGAAGAAAATTTCCTTCAGGGTTTGGCAATCTAATGACACATGTGCTATTATTCCCTTGGTTAGAAATAAGAAGTTGAAAATTACTTATTACCGGCAAACAATGTTAAGTGAATACTTAACCAACATGCAATTAATGTGGTAGATGGTGAAAAGGCATTATAAAAATAAGGTTTTGGCTCCATTTCATTTCACTATGATTTCAAACTTTCAGAGAGCGCGAAGATTCTGAGCTAAGGCATTTCGAGCAAGAAGCAAGCACACTCCAAGCATTCATCCATCCAAGATAGAAAAAGGTATTTAATCATGGCATCCACCTCTGCAATTGAATACATAGCAAACCCTACTGTTGTGGAAGTAATTAAAAGACCTAGGCCCATATTTCAATTAATCCCCGAGATAGCAAAGAAGGATGATACCTTAGGTGCATTTTCTCAAATTCCTAAAGGTGTTGTATATGTTGAAGACCCTAGAATGTACATCCACTGCAACATTGAAGAGTTAGGAGATGAGGAAATTAGAACCATGTATAAAACTGAGATATGTGATGATACCGGCAATGTTAAAGCTAAACACAAGGTTATTGAAACCCTAGGATCCACAGAAATCCTTAGCATTCCTGAATTTCCTAAGGATGTGATTAGGATAGTGTTAAGCAGAGTTCATGGAGAATTTTTAAGGCTAAATGCAATTCATAAGATCACCAAGGAAGTGGTAAAAGCTGTCACAGGGTTACCGACCACCGGTAAGAGACCAAACAAAAACAAGAAGGTTTCCAATGATTTAGTCATAGACCTAACAGGTGCAACATTCGAGAAGAGATCTCTAAGGGTTAACGATGTAAAAGATATCAATGTGAGATTCATAAGTATGATATTAGGTTACAAAGCCACTCGTGCTAATAGACTTAACTTAGTTTCAAGTTTATGCATTAAGAGTGCGTATGATATGGTGATAGACAATGCAAAAATTGACATCTGTGAATGGTTAAAAGATGAATTGATAGACAACATTGGAAAGATAAAGAAGGATAAGAAAGGAACTTTCAGATTTGGAAATCTGTTAGTATGCCTAATGCTTCATATAACAAAATAGGTTCCTGGTATAGGATATAAAGAACTAGGATATGACATACCGGTAGGAAAGCAATTGACAAAAATATTTAATACCATGGGTGAGAACAAGGAAAACAACATTCATGACTTTTTCCAAGCATTGAAGACAAAAATGAAGAAAAGAATAAGGTTATCTCAGAAAATAGTAGACAAATACAAAGATGACATATGCTTTGTTATTAAGAAAAATGAAATATGGATGGAAGCAGTCATCCCAAGGACAATCTGGGTAACCGAAATGGGCTATGAGACAGATGACCACATAGCTGAAACTTATGCTAAAGCACTTCTGGAAGCCCCCAAAGAACCTAAGGAAGAAGTATTTGGTAGTGCTAAGACCATAGAAAGCCAAATACAGTCTAAGAAAAGAGTAAAGAAGGTAGAGGCATTTGTGAGGAAAGGATCCAGATAAGCAAAGGCCATTAAGGAAGATGTATTAAAGAAAACTGGCATAACAGAAGATGAGTTGGCACCCCCACAACCTAAAGCTCATCTATCACCGATAGGTACTTCTTCAGAAGGTGACATGCCAGCAACTTTTAAAAGAGTTGTTAGGAAAAAAATTCCCTCACCAGCAACCACTCCTTCACCTAGAAGGACAAGGCAGAAGAAACAAGCTATGAGATCTCTAGCTAGAAAGGTCACACCTAAGAAAAAGCTAACCCCTAAGAAAAAGAAAAAGACAAAAACTGACTTGGCACCTCTAGACATATTGCTAAATGAGATCACAGAGGAAGGAAAACTGAAAAACATAGAGAAAATTTATGACACTCTATCTGCTGATGAGAGAGGGAAAGTTGAGGAAGGTGTAATACTGCATATGGACATGTACAAAAAGTATTTGATGGAAGTAGTCAATGAAATTCTTGGTGATTTGTACAAAAGACTTGAGGCTAGAAGGCAAGCAGTGATTGAATTAGACAAGAAAATAAAAATAGAAAAACTACTTGTTGTATATCTGGTAAACTCTCCCAAGGAAATTGATGATTTGATTGCTTAGGAAAACTAGACAGTATTCTCTACTGCACACCAACATATTTCACTAATGGTAGGAAGAGTTACTAAAGTTACAGAAGAAATAGAAGATGGTTGGGACATATTCCTGGTTGAAAAGGAAAAACAAGAAGAATATAGGAACCCTAAGCCTATTAAAGTATATCAGAAGGATAAGGACAAAGGGAAAGGCAAAGTTGGTGGACCTCCAAGCATAAAGGTTAAAGACAATCTACCCCCACCTATGAAAATTACAACCACTAAAGACCAACCGGCAGCTGAAAGTATGGATGTAGAGGATAGCAATCCAAATCCTGAAGTCCTATACACTGTAAATGTTGATACCCAAAAGATCAACATAATAGTTGATAAAGATACAACTGACAAATCAGATATGGCTAAAGAGCCTCCGGTAACAGGAGATATAGACAAACTGGTAGAGGATATAGGGAAAAAGATGGAATCTGAGGCACATACAGAGAAACCAATAGAGCTAAAGGCTTCGGAACAAGTTCACAAGGAAACAGTGCCACCAGTAAGCAGTGAAGCAAGGAAACCAGTGCTAAAAGAAATGCAAACACAAACTAACCTACCAGAGGTCAATACAAGAATGGTCACTTTCACTGGTACTCAATTTGTTGGGTCATCATCAACATTCAAGTCAACAAATGTGACTGAGGTATTACTTGAATCCATTAAGAAAATAATTGACTGCAGTTCACAAGCTTATAAAGCAATAGATGATTCAATACCAATATTGAAGTTAGTTGCTCCTAATTGTAATATAGATAATAAAGATTCTTTAGGACAATTGGATACATTATGTAAATACATTTCTGGAAATATTCAGAAAATAAAGGAAGAATCAGTAAAGGACATGGTAGGAAAGGAGAAACAAAAATTCTTTGATGAAGAAATAAAGAAGTGTAACAGGGACTTTGACACACTTCTACTGGAACTATGTAGTTTGTTGAAAGAGTATAAAAAACTATATAAAGATACATGTACAACAAACTTCTTGACTATAGATATTGACAAGAAAATAAGCAAGACACAAGATGAGATAAATAATCTTGCAGACAATTTTGTCAACTCACCGGATTCATTATCTATTTTTGAAGAAAAGTTAGCAAATTTTGAGGAAGAATTACTCAAACACGAAAGAGAGAAAGAAAGAATAATAAACAAGGCAAAACACTTGAGATCTAAACTAAGTCCAAGATTGGACTATTTAGCATCTCTATGGAAGGAAATCTCAGAGGCATTAGCATAGGGAAGCAAAACACCGGCAGCGCATTTACAGCATCTCACTGGTACTGTGAAGAGGACTGAAATAGCAATAAAAGAAGGCAAAAAGTTTATGGATAGTATAAACTTAATTTTGGGTGATCTTTTTCAGATAATAACTACCCAACTACAGGGTTGAGGATATGGATAGATGTAACTACAAACTCTACTAACATCTTGACAACCTTTGTCATTGAGGCCAAAGGGGGAGTAGTAGGATGAGAAAGTTCAAAGACAGGAATCATATGCTCAGGGGGAGCCCTCATATTTTTGGTAAACATTTTTTTGACTACACATTTTGGACACTTTTTGAAATTTCTCATGAGTGTTGCCATCAATGCCAAAGGGGGAGATTGTTGGCATATGGACACTCCAATGAGACATTGTATGTGATTGAAGGTTTTGTCATTGATGGAAACCTTGCAATCCTATGGCACTGGCAAGACATCATACCGGTAAAGCATTACACAAGCAAGACAGTGCACCAACATCAACAAGATCACTCTACACCGACACTGGCACCAGCATAGAAGAAAAGATGTATACCAACATAGAGGCCGATAGGATTTTTGATATGTAATATTTTGTTTATTATTGTAAGCCGACTTGGCAAATTGTAAAATGACTCTTGTATATAAAGGAGATCATTGTAGACATTTAGAGAGGTAATGTGGCGAGCAAAAAGAAAATTATTAGGCAGACCTAATGTGCGAATTATAGGTCAAGGGTATATGTAAAGAACAGAGAAAGAACTAGTACTAAATCTGGCATTGGAGATGCTATTGTAAAGTAGTACAAGTCATTGGATTAGTATAATCATTATTGTAAGTCAGTGTGACTTCTTATTGAGTAGTGAGCTCTAGGCAGTTGGCCTTCCTGCATGTGTAGGCCCCTATTGTAAGTAATATTCTCTAATTGGCCAGTGAGTGAAACCTATTGAATATCTTGTGTTATGGTGTTATCAACTCTTCAAATATATCTTTGTAAAGTATTTTGCTCCACTCAAACAGTCCATTATGTCATCCATCCTGGGAAAAGGAAATCGGTATTTCACTGTGATCTTCTTTATTGCTCTTGAATCAAGACACATCCTCCACTCTCCATTCTTCTTAGGTGCTAATACTACTAGTACCGCATGAGGGCTCAAACTCTCCCTAATCAAACCCTTCTTCAATAGCTCCTGCACTTGTCTATTTAGTTATTCATTCTTTGTCGGTGTCAACCGGTGTGCAACTTTGTTAGGCAAACTAGCTTTGGGAACCAAGTCCATGCAATGACTAATGCTTCTAACAAGTGGCAATCCATCAGGTACATTATCTGAAATTATGTCCTCATATTCTATCAGCAATCTCTTATCTCTTCTGAGTGTTCTCCTTCCGGTTCTAGTCTCTCAATCTGCTTAGGAATTAAGGTAAAACACACATTCTAGTGTCTTAGTCCATCCATGAATTTCTTTCCATCTACTAAACAAATTATGGTATTTGTACAGAGTTCACTCTTCAAAGGATCCTCCAAATGTAACAAGGTTTGCTTCATCCCATTGGCCACAATAGTGTATGTATTCTTCCTCCCATCATGTATTGCCTGTCTATCAAACTGCTAAGGTCTTTCCAATAAAAGATGACAAATATCCATAGGCATAATATCACACAAAACTTCATCATGATAATTCCCAATTTTTCAATTTTACCAAACATTGTTCACTTACTAACAACCTATGTTCATCGTGAATCCATGTTATTTGATAAGGCTTAGGGTGTTTCAATCTCCCCAATTTCAAATTATTCACCATCTCTTTTGAAACAAGATTATCTAAACTACCACTATCAATAACAACTTTACAACACTTACCGGATACCTTACAGCTGGTCTTAAATAGATTCTTCCTCTGTAAGGGTTCTTCATTTCCTTCGGTATGACACAAAGCTCTCCTCATCATCAACAGTTCTCCATCTTCCAGTTTATTATCTGATTCGGTGGTGTTTTTTTCCACCACTACTTCTCTTTTGGTAGCCTCTGTCTTCTTACATTCAAATGCATGGTGTCCTTCTCCTCTACACTTAAAGAAAGTTCCTCTAAATTTCCTCTTGTCTTGTCTTCCAAAGTTCTCATTCTGGTAACCATCTGGTTCTCTCCTCTAGTAGAAATTTCTATCATCCTTTCGGTGTGAATTATCTTCTTTGCTCACTTCCTTGTCCTTGTTTTGATCTATACTAGTTCCTCTTCCTCCTTGAAATCTTCCTTCGATAAATCTTCCACCTCTACCTCTTTCTCTTTGCTCATGCCTTTTGTTCAATTTCTCTTCAACCTTTAGTGCATACTGGTAAGCCTCTTCAACACTCTCTAATTTGATCATACTCAGTTCATGTTGTATAGACATCTGCAATCCATTCAAATATCTTGCAATTTGTTCAACTTTATCATCAACATGTGTGGATCTAATGTTCAATTTGTAAAATGCTTTAATGTACTCCTTCACACTAGATTCCTTATGTCTCAGGTTCTGCAATTTTCGGAACAAATCCACTTGATAATTCATCGAGACAAACTTTTATTTCAACTTAGCAATCATCTGATCCCATGTCTTAATATTTTCTTTACCTCTTATTTGTCTATCAACTTGCAAATTCTCCCATCAAAGAGATGCATAACCTTTCAATTGAGTACAGGCATATTTCACCTTCCTCTCTTCTGCATTGTTTTCAAAATCAAAATACTTCTCCATCTTTGAGATCCAATCCATCAATTCATTTGAATCTAACTTATAATCATATTCCGATGGGGTAAAATGAGGTTTAATGTTCACCCTACTCAAAACCCTTTCTTCTTCCGGATCAACTACTAGTAGGTTTACTTGTTCTATCTGGTCTTCTTCTCCTTCATCTTCACTTACATATTCAATATGTCAACCTCTTCTCTAGGTTGTCTCTACGACTTCTAACTGGGCTACTATTCCTTGCAACATCTCCATCACAGTAGGGTCTACATTCCCACATGCTCCACCATTCCCAGTTCCTCTTCATGCCATTGATGCACACTAGTCCTCTCCAATTGCAGGTCAGATCCTCAATCCACCACCCTATAACAAAATTTTAGGACATGCAACCTCTAGAATGAAACTTCACTGTAATACCACTTGAAGTAGTCACTGGTGAGGAGGGACCTCAAGGATATTAGTCTGGACCAATCAACAAGAGTAAACACAACTGAAACACATAGATATGATTCAAGTAATACTAAACAGATAACTTTATTACATGAAATTTGATTACATCCAACCGGTAACAACCAAGTTACAACATACCGGCACACAGGCCTAGTAAAATAGGTCACAACCGAGACCTTGAATCAAAAGATCTAACTTCTAGACACAGTCTATCTATCTGATACTCTGATTGATTCTAATTGATTCCATTCTAAAGCATGATTACAAATATATATTGATCCAAAGGATCCAGTCGGTCCAAAAGGAATCAAAATCTAAAGAACAAGACCTAACATGCAAAATGAACAAGGTCGGCCTCCGCCAATAGATTCCTTAAGAAAATCCAAAGGATGAAATGAAGAAGGTTAGCCACAGGCCAAGGAACATCGAAATCAACGCTCAAGGCTCCACAAGCTTTAGAATGGGTTTGGATAGATCACCAAAATAGGTCTCAAGCAACTGGTAACAAAGGAACAACCAGTAACAAGAAATTGTAATGGAAACCGATAGGGATATCTTGCTAGAAAGTGATCCAAATGAGATGTGGTTTGAATGAAACAAAGATGATCAAGTCTTCAAGTAGAATCTAACTCCACGGGATTTGGTGAACCAAAATCAAGACACACAAAAAGAAAACTAAAACTACCAACAAAATAGAAAGGAAAATGTTTTTGGTTCATGCAAGATTATTGTGAACTAGGGATGCTCCTGCATCAGGAGTACCTACTCATTCTAGATGTAGATGAGGAAAAAGGGACGTTAGTTTGAAAACCAAAACATGCATACAATCTACTTAAGCTAATGATAGAAACTTCGATTACAAGCTAACTTTCCTAATCCTACCAACAAAGTCATTAAATTAAAAAAAACAATAATAATGTAAACCATCCATTGCACTTCTTCAATTAGACCTCACTACTCTTCCTTTCATCTCTAATAAAGATATGTCACTCTCGAGAGGCCAAGTGCATGAAATCATGAAATCAATGGATATGGTGTGCAAGACTTACTAGGAATATGTAATTAAAAGTTACTACTATTTATTAACTATTGATGATTATTTGGACAACATATCATTATTTAATCTAGATGATTGCTTGAAAATGTGACCGAATGAAACTACTTAAAAAATGGATGAATTGATTGAAGGGCATCCTCAATTTATAGAAAACCAAAGACTCAACAGATGGACAAGATCAAAAGGATTTTCGATCAAGTGGACAGACAAGATCAAATGCATGGCAAAGTTTCCATTCAGCGAAGGATGAAGGAGATGAAGGTAAAAGTGATAAAAAAGAAAAAAGTAGATTTTTGGGGATGCATACCTCATTTTTGAATTAAAAATTGAAAAATAATGAGATATTAAGATTTTTGAAAATCAAAGATAAATCTTGAGACAAAGTTGCCATTTTTGAAAACTAGGAAGATATTTTCAACTAAAAATTGAAAAAAGAAGATAAGATCCTTAGGTGAGAAGATAATTGGGAAAATTAAATAAATAATGATATTTATTTAGTTTGAAGACATAATTAGATAATTTCAAATAATTTAAATGAATTATTCAACTACAGGTTAAAATAAATGAACCTTTAATTAATCAATTAAGATTGTTTAATTAAATGGGATAAATTGAAATCAATCAAATAATGCAATATTATTTAATTAATTTTAAAAGGGGAAGGGGTTTGATGAAATTATGAAATATTAGGGCATAATAATTCATAGAAAAGGGGCTTAATTAATTAATGAATTAATTAAACCTAACTAGGCAAATTAGTCAAACTGACATCCAATGATCTTAAAGAGGTCAAATTAAGTCAATTTGGGTCAAAATAGATGAAATTAGCAAGACTAGGAAAGTTTTGATGGGAAATGAGATGATTCGAATGAAAAACTACAAATTAGGGCAAACCAGGTAAAACCAAGTAATATCGAGTAAACCGAGTCAAAGCGGGTCACCAGACGGAGAAGGGACAAATGTGATGACATGGGACTAGAAAAGAGGTAAAAATGCAATTTTTTATATAGATAGGTAGGAGAGGGGATCCAAAAAGATTTGGAATGGAAGGTGGGAAGCGGTGGAACCCAAAAAAGCAGGCCTAAAAACCCAAAAATTGAGACTACAAAAATGGTCAAAATGGACACTGTCAGAGCGAGATGGGAAAAATACAATGGAAGGGGACTGAAGAAGAGGTCGAAATGAAAAATTTTCACTAGAAGTGGGAAGAGAGGGGAAGGATCTGGATAGGCATGGAAAAGGCTGAATGGGAGGATCGATTTATGGGCAAAAAAACCTAATTGGGATGCAATTAGGCAAAACATCACTACAAAAGTGACAAGGATATGATCTGACATAAAAGGGATGAGGTTAAGGGTGAAATTCCATCTCAAACCTAAAAAGGGAAGGCAAGGAATCAATCTGGACAAGACGGGATCGTGCGAATAAAAAAGATCATACGTCCAATAAGGTTAAAAATGAAGAACGAAGGTGGTGCAAATTTTAAGTGTCTACAGTAGGAAGACAATGCCTTGAAAAAGAAGATATTTTCATAGGATGTAGATTAGGGGAAATTATAATTTAAAATGGAAATGTCATAAAAAATTTGGTTTAATATCCCCCAACCCATCCTCACTAGGATAATGATCAAGCTATTTGCCAGAACTTGAGGATAAAAAAGAAGATAGTTTACAAACACTCATGATGATAGAAAGGGATCTTATGTTGTAAGGAAAAGATGAGGATATAGTTTTGTATCATATAATCTAGACTAATTATAGTAGACACAAAGAAGCATAGTCACGTTTGGCATGCAATTTTTCTCCTCTATATTCCTTGCTTCCTACAACTTCATCTGAAAGTTACCTATCAACGACACAACTGCTTCATCAGTTGTTGTCACATACTCAAGATCCTAAGATAATATGCTTAAATACAACATCAATGAGTCTTCTTACCATACAAGTAGAGATTACTCCCAAGAAGCACATTAATATCAACAACAATAGATACAGCTAGATTCCCTATTAGAAGAACATAAGGAGGATTTTGCTTGGGATTATATTGATATGAAGGGATTGGACCCAAATATTTGTACTTATAGGATTTATATAAAGTCATATTTCAAACCAATCAATTAGCCCCAAAGGAGGATGAATTCAACAACTAAAGAGATAGTCAAGACTAAATTGCAAAATTTATTGAATGCAACTTTCATATATCCTATCTCTGACAACTAATGGGTTTCACCTCTTGTTATAGTTAGAAAGAAAGGGGAAAATATAGAGTATATAGATTATAGGGAACTCAATTTTGCAACAAGGAAGGACCACTTTCCCTTACCATTCATGGATCAAATTCTGGATTCTCTAGCAAGGAAAAAATCTTTCTCATTCTTGCATGGTTTCAGTAATTATAACCAAATTTGAATAACACCAAAAGATCAGGACACAACTACATTCACCTACCCTTGGAGCACCTATCCATATGTTGTTATACCTTTTGGCCTTTTTAATGCACCTTCCACATTTTAGAGAATAGTCATTTCCTCATAACTCACACATGATTGCATGGAGGTGTATACATATGGCTTTACTACTTATGGTGATAGTTATGAAGAAGCCCTCTCTAATCTAACTAAAGTGCTTCAAAGGTGTAAAGATCACTAGCTCTCATTAAGTAATAAGAAATACTACATGATGATGCAAAATGGACTAGTTCTTGGTCACCATGTTTCTCATAAGGGTATACAAGTTGCTCCTATGAAAATAGAAGTCATAAAAAATCTACCAATACCTTCAAAACCAAAGAATGTTAGCAACTTTCATGACCATGCAAATTATTATCGAAGGTTTATTTAAGGAATTCAGAAAAATTATATCATCATTGTTTGTTCTTTTGACTAAGGATGATGAATTTGTATGGACTATCGCTTGTCAACAAGCTCTTTAGAAGTTGAAGGATGTTTTGATAGAAGCCCTTATTCTTAGAGGACCAAATTTGGGGCCTACCATTTCATATACATGCAGATTCATCAAATCATGTAGTTGGAGTGGTAATTGGAAAAAAGAAGGGACAATAGAATATGCAATTTATTATGTTAGCAAGAAATTTCAAGTATTAAACTCAATAACATTGTCATTGAGAAGGAGATGTTAGTAGTTATTTATGTAATCAACAAGTTCAAACACTACATAACAAGATATCAAGTTTTTGTACATATAGATCATGCAACAATAAGGTAATTGATGAACAAACCAGTTGTAATGGGACGAATAGTGTGATGGTTATTCTTTCTATAGCAATTTGACATCACAATAGTTGACAAACTTGGAAAGGAAAATGTAGTTGCAGATTTATTTTCTTGACTTACAAATGAAAGTTCGAATCCACTCGTTGATGATTCTTTTCCTTGTGATCATCTATTTTTCCTTCAAACTTATGATCCTAGGTATGTAAACATTTCCAATTATCTAATCTTTGGCAATATTCCTTCATATCTCTTACCTGAAGAAAGGTTCCAGTTAGTGGAGAAGAGTTTTTTTTACTCATAGATTGTAGGCTACCTCGTTTACATTGGACCATGCAATGTAATAAGACACTACCATAGAGAAGATTAAATACATGGATGTCATGATGACCCTTGTGGAGGTCATTTTGTAGCAAAAAGAATCTCTCAAAATAATTAACATTAGATACTATTGGCCTTCTATTCATAAAGATTCAGTAAAACATACCAGACAATGTGATAGATGCCAACAAATAGGCACAAATTAGATGAAATGTCTTTACAACAATAAATGGTCTTAACCCTCTTTGACAAATGGGGTTTGTAATTTATAGGGTCAATTAAGCCACCCTTAAATAATAAATAATATATCTTGGTATGCACATATTACCCAACTACATGGGTGGAGGTGAGAGAAATGAAGCATGCAAAGGACAATAAAGTAGAAAAATTCCTATATGAAGAAATGTTTACAAGATACAGAGTTTCTAGGGAGATAGTTACTAACCAAGGTTTTTAGTTTACATCCATGATCATAAAAGTGCTTGTGAATGAGTACAAGTTGAGGCATAGAAAGGCTAATCCATAACACCTTCAAATTAATGGCCAAGTGGAGGTCACCAATAGAGAACTTGAGGCAATCCTTACCAAAATAGTGGCAATTCATAAGAAGGATTAGACCTGTAGATTACAAGAAGCAGTATGGCCCTACAGGACCATATGGAGAACTACAACAAGATTTACACCATTTTAATTGGTGTATAAAGTTAAGGCTATCATGCCCATTAAATTTGAGTATTAGACATTAATAACATCCATGTAACTTGGAATTAATTTGACACAAGCTCAATAGGAGAGAATTGGACAACTCAATGTACTTGATGAATATAGAAAAGAAGCACTACAAATAATGGAGATGTTGGAGACAACAGATTAAATGGCATGACTGATTAATCAAAACAAAGTAATTCAAATAGAAATACTAGGCACTATTGTATGAATCACACTAGGAGGATCATCAAGGTAAGCTACAAACTCAATGGTTAGGTCTTTATGAAGTTTCTGAAGTATTTCCTAATGGTGTGATCCAATTATAGATTATTGACCCAGTGAAATTCTTGTTGTTGGTCAATGGTCATTGACTAAAGTTGTATTATAAGTTACTCAACAAGGAATAATTTCTCCAGTAGCATGCAGCTCAAATAACTTATTTTGTTCATAAATTTTCTCAATCAAGACTAGATGATGTTCCAAAATAGAATTAGCAATTAAGAGATAAATAAAGTTCTCATTCTATAAGAGAACATACCACGACCATAATAAAATTATTCATCTGCAATTTTCCCTTTAGTCGGTAGCTTTTGTAAATATTTTGGAGAGACCTATTTCTTGTAGCCACAAAGTTGGACCTATCTTATTATTGGTCATCAACCGCATGTTGCCATTTTTCTTCCATTCTGCCATGATGACTCTTTCAACACAACTCATATTTCCAATTTTTCAACATTCCTTTCCACATCATCCAGTTAACATCACTTCATTTCAAATGTCACTTTCCTTTCCACATCATCCACCTCATCATTGTTCCATGCAATTTTGGTGATCTACTCATGCATTTTGCAAACTTCATATCATATCAAAGTGATTTTTAGTAGGAACTTTCATTCCTATAATGTATATACATCATTATTTAACCAGGCTATTTTTTTTTGTTTCAAAAGTACATCATTTATAATAAGGATTTCAAACTATTATGTTATGATTCATAATTGCATGTTAATTGTGTTCTTTCTAAATTTAAATTTCACCCTTTCTATGTAGCAAGTGTGGACACTTAGCTCTAAATAAGTTGGGGGGAGCAAAATCCTCTCACAACCTTTTATGATAATCATTAATTTACATGCCATTTTTTTTGCATATTGATTGTGAAATATAGCAAGATATTCATATCTACCCGCATAATTATCCTTTATCTCTTATTAATATCGGGGTTTTCTTTTTTAATGTCATCTTTTCAAAACCCTCTCATATATATCATGTTGTTTGTTTCAAATTGAGCATTTCAAAACTTCAAGAGAACTAGTAGTTAAATATCAGTTGTAGAATTCAGATAAAGGATAGAAATTAGGTAGAGGCAAAGGATAGTTGGATAAAGAAGTGCTCAAAAGGAAAAATTTGAGAATAATTTTCAAGTAAATTTATTTTAGCACCCGCATTAGTAGTAGATATGGGTGGGGAACCTATCAAGAAAGATCCTTCAATCCACACCCTAGTCAATAATGTGGTTCATTGTAGAGATGAGTTGGTAAATGCAAGGTGGATGGGTTATTTTCATAAACTGGATGCATATGATGCATAGGTAGCATTGGATTTTGCATGGACTCTACAAGAAAATATAGCCATTGTCAAGGCATTACATGTGGATGCCAGCATGATAGCCATAGAAAAATTATCTAAAATTTTTACAAAAGGGGAGGATTATATAAATACCCATGATGCAGTTTGAACCAATGTAGTGTTTACTAGACCAAATGACCCACTATTAAAAACTTTTAAACAAGGAACTAGGAGGTTTTCTTTACGAGAAAAGTGGGTGGAAGCATCAAAATTCATAATTAGGAATTTTTCCTATGAGGGACGAATGTCATTTCTCTACTCACATCATTTTAAGCTTCTTGGCCATTTGTATCATGGTCAACTGGTCAATTGTCTTGACTACTTAGCTCATTTCCTAACTAGAATGGCATCTAAAATGCAAAAAGGTAATGATACCTTGATATCCCACCATTGTTTTATATCTCTTCTTATGAAAATAATTCTAGCTATCTATTTTCTAGGAATGAGATAGGAGGAATTCTTAAAGGTCAAGAAGAACAAACATGTGAAGTTGGGTTCAAGAGGTAGAAAAATAAGATTTAGAGGGAGATAAAGGGGAAAGTAGTAAGCCCCCAATGCATTCAATTCAAGAAGAATCAACTTCTTCTGAAGAAAGAGATACTTTTATCTTTGTAACCCCCAAATTCGTGCCATTTGGAAAAGAGGTAGAGGAACCACAATCGACTCATTTTGGAGCCAAAAATTGGCTCAAAAAATCTCTATTGAGCCCAAACCTACAGAAAATAAGGGTAAATAAAAAGTTGAAACTTTAATAGAAGAGGGTAAATCAAAGTAAATCAAACCCTGTGGATAAAATCCTTTTTTCTACCCCAACTAAGAAGGAGAAACTTTCCTCTAGAAAATGGAAGGCAACCGAGGAAAATCCAAACCTTAGAATGGCAAAAAAGAGAAAATTGATATAGCCCTATAGTTGAACAAGAAAAACCAAAGGACACACATGATTCTACTATGGGGAAGAAGAAGAAGAAGCTAGAGACTTCTCTTCCTTCTACTAAACTCAAAATACTTAAACTCAACAAACTCCTCGTGTTGCTACTCTTGTCTTGGAGAAACCTCCCTTTGTTTATTATCAAGTCAACACGCAAATACTTTCAATAGTTAGAAAATTTGAAAAGATGAAAGAAAAGAAAAAGGGAAAGGGAAGGGTTAAAAAACAACAACAATCTTATAGATTGAGAAAACAAAATGGAAGTTATAAAGGAAATCACAAAGCCTAGCATAGTCCTAGATGTTGACTCAAAGACAACTAGTGAGAGGGAATTCATTGTTGGAATACACTGATACCCACAGTAAAGTGAGAGAGGGGGGGGGTGTTCAATCAATTTACTAACAATAACAACAATTAATTCAATTATAAACCTTAAACTGGAGCACAACCCAATGAATAATATAACATGAAAGAACAACACACATAACACCAATATTTGACATGGAAAACCCTGAAAGGGAAAAACCATGATGGGAAACCCTACCCACAATTAGATGAATACTCTGTAGTAGTATTGTGAGTAATTACAAAGGGGTTTGCACATGCAGAAAGGCCAACAACCTAGAGAACATTTCTCATCATAAAGGGAAGTCTCATTGACTTACAAAATCATCGGACTACAATCCAGAAAACAATGAACTATGAGAGTAGCATCTACAAATGCCTAATATAGTTTTGGTTAAGCACTGTTGTCTGCTTTGCAATACAAAACCTTTCCAACCTTCTCTGGAATGATATGACTCTATTCACACATAATTATTTATCTGATAATGTAGACTTAACCAACCATAACCATCGATCTATCCATATCCAAATTACATGAATAAGTCACCTATAAATACAGATCATCAACCTTATTGACAAGGTCGCTAAACCCTAAACCCATAAACCCATAATTAAAAATATTACATCACATGATACCACTGGACCAATATCATGATTTAAATTACATAGCATGGACCTAAACCAAGTAACCAAACAATTATGTCCACCAAGTATTCAGCTAAGACCAAGATCCAATACACTTCACTTGTCAATAGAAACCCTCATTGAAATTTTAACCGGATCCAAATAGGACCACTATAATAGAACACCATCCAATGCAAAGTCACCAAACACTCAGGATATGATCAAGAAGAACCAACATCATGAAAGAAACTGATTCCATAAGTCAGATCCAAAATCCACTAACCAAGTCACCAAAACAACATACCGGTAAAGCTAACCGGGAATGCCATAAGCCAGTAAAGCCAAAATCTAGCCAGTAAAGGCATAAACCAACCGATAACCAGAAATATCAAAAGCGATAACCAAAACATGAAACTGCCAGAATATAGCAAGCATATAACCATCATAATAAGCATCAAAAATTGATTCCAGAGGTCTGCTCATACCGGATCAGAATTGCAGCCAAAACCAAAATGATCACCAAGACTAACCAGGATAGTCTCCAACCGGGATACAATGTTGACATCAGTGACAACACTTGACCAAATCCAACATATTACCAACATGTCTAGGTGAAGGTCTATGGTTGTGTAAATAAAAGAAGTATCTTTTGAGTTCAATCCAGAATCATATCAGACTCTCCTAGATTGGACAAAGGAAGGAGATCCTATAAAACCAATGGAAATGCCATAGCCAACATAGGGTTATTTTATTGAAGAAATGGTGGAGCAAGGTATGAGTGTACAAACAAAAGATATTGCAGAACAAAGAGAGGAACAGAAATAGATTGAAATTTATGATGATGAAGAACCCCAATCTAAGGCACAATAAATTGTACCGTTAGAAAAAAATAGTTCAGATAGGTTGATGGAACTGGCTGCTAAAGAAATGGAGGAGGTCATTGAGACCATCTTGAGAAAAGAAACTATCACGAAAACTAGGTCATTTATGGAAACCACTGGTAATATTCAAGTGCCTCATATCTCTTCATATATCTCTTATCCTTCAATAACACTCAAATTATGGAAACAAGCGAAACACATACAATTGAGATAAAAAGAACTAATAAGAGAAAAATAACAATTGCAATAAATGATGGAAAAGAAGCTATAGGAATAAAAAATAGAAGTTGCAAGATTGAGGAACAAAGTGGACACTATGGTTTCCATAGTGCCACAAATTGTTAGTTGTAGACCACCAACATGGGTATATTCATTATTTCTTAGGGAATGATTTCTTAACTTTCGGTTTATGCAAATGTATTTGGATTTTCCCTTTTTCCATTGTTTCTCCTAGAGACCTCTTTCATATTTTTCAGTCATCTACTCCAAAACTACAAAATGTTTTGTGTGAGTTTTATATCCATAACTTTATTGTGTGATACAACACTAGCTGGAATCTTCTTTTGTATGTTTGAGATGTTCAACTCAAATCATTTTGTTCTTATTTAAATAATGAAGAAAGTAGAGGTAATCAAATGCTTACATACAAGGAGGTTGATAAAACAGCTACACTATATCTTCAGGTTGAATCAAACAGTGCATATGCTATGATTAATGAGTGGATATTACTCACCTAAGAGCCTGATATTTAGTAGTATATAATAGCATCAAAGACAAAGGATTATAAAGGATACAAGAGAATGATTCATGCTCAAGGAAGTGATATTTTAATTTTGTTGCAATATGTTGGCAAGAAATCACAAATGAACTACAACAGAATGAACCCCGTTCCTTATACAATTGCAGCTATTTGTAGAATTGGGAAGTACAAAGAGTTGGCTAGAGAGTAGAGACTAAAGTAGATATCACTTGTTTTTCAGCCTCCACTCATTTTGTGGCCCATACTAGATTACAAGGGAATTGAATATTATAATGAGGAGACTAAGGAACCCAAGTGGCAGAGCATTATGAAGTCAAATGGATTCTATTGGAATCATTTAGCAAAGAATTTAGGAGTCACTACTCATTCTAATTTTAGATAAATGGTCTTTATGTAGAATATGTTAATGGGGCTTGCTTTGGAACAAGAAAGAGTCTAAGTTGGGGGGGGATTATAGATCTCCAATTTTTCTTTCTTTTATCAATTACATTATATACTTTAGTTAAGTTTTATGGTATAAGCATCATGAACCTCAGTCCTAGTATGACTTATTATGGTATTCAAACTTTATTTCACCACTTTTATTATGTTTAGTTAATGGATCTAATATAATACATATATTCTTATGAATGTGCTTTTTATGGATGGAAATGGTTAATTACTATGGTTTTCAATATTGTATAAACTAACTTGTTATGTAGCACCTTCTTTTGGGCTAAAAGTGATTGTTCTTGTAGTCAAACATTGTGTCAGCTCCTACAGCCATGGATAGAGCCAACATTGATTAGGTCAAAAGAAATTTCATGTATATTAAACTATCTAAGGGAAACACTCATACATGGGTGTCCTTCGTTATGATTCAAACTACATTAGAATGTGCTTTTAAGAAGCCATTTGAGATGATTTGAGTGGATAATTATGTTTCTAAACATTGTTAGGAATTGTAGTCCTAATAGGACTCCTCTTCATTTTATTGTTGTTTAATTTTAGTTAATAAATATCTCCCCAGATATAGGGATCGAGTTGTAGTTGGTTATAGAATTAGTCATATGATTAATTTTATAAATAAGCTTGTGATTGACATGAAAAGGTTAATGGTTATGTGTTATTTTCAACAAGTTATCTTTTGAAGCATGTAATTTTGATGAATAGAATGCAATGATTTCTTGAATCAAGTGAGTAATATTGTGAATCCATAACAAGACTTACCCAAGGGGGCCTACTTGAGGTAAATCTACTCTTAGAATTAGTTTAGTTTATATAGTTTTGTTTTAAGAGTTTAGCATTAGAATAATCTATCTAAATGCAATTGTCTAAAAATTTCATTGTTCACTACTCCTGGAGTAGTCAAAACTATAATAGAATATATAGTATGTAGGTAATGTTTAATGCATGTTTGCTTAAGTAGAAGTTGATTTAATTTTATTTTTTTTCTCTTTAGATTAATATGTTGTATTATAATGGAAGGATGATGGCGATCGCGTGGGAGTGCAAGCGAGCTAGGGCACCCGAGCCCTAGCTTGCAGTCTATTTTTTCTATGCACTGGGTGTTTGCTTGCTCGCGGGGGGTCAAGGGGACCAGGCTGCCATTGGGTTTTCTTCTGTGGGTGTTGTGTTTTTCTTCCTCTGGTGCTGCGTTGAGGATAGATTTTGCGAACTCCAAAAGGGGTTTTTTCTCTTCAACCTTAGCATCCTCTGGTCTGTGCATGGATCATGCTTGGGGAGGCACATTCTTTTTCCTTTTATTGTTGCTTCTTGTGTCGGTGCGCCCATTCTGGGCTCTTATTTTGGCTTTGGCTTGGTGAGCGGGGGGCTGCAAGAGCCTTCATACTGGTGTTATAAATGGATGCCCACGTGTCTTTAGATATGGCAGGTATTGATTCTACTTCGGCTGGGGTGAATGCTAATATTCCTCCTCAACATTCTTCTGGTCCGGGTGGGGTTCGAAATGGTGCCCTTAAACTGCATAAGGTTAATGGATGCTTGGAGAGGACTCAAGAACGTCCAGTTTTAGTAGTGCAATCAGAATCAGTGGCTGAAGATATTGAATACTATTGCAACCATGTTTTGATTTGCAAGTTCCTGGGGATGAGGGTTTCTCCCGCATTTCTTGATAATTGGATTCGTAAGACATGGAACCCGGAAGGTGACTTTGATATTCTAATGGCTGCAAATAACTTCTTTATGGTAGATTTCTCGTGTGTTTCTGACCAAAATAGGGCTTTTGAAGGTGGTCCATACTTCTATAATCAGGTGGGTCTTTTCATCAAACCCTAGCATGCTGGCTTTAATTCGGTAGAGGAATTACCTTCTAGAGTCCCAGTTTGGGTTCGTCTGCCTCGGCGACCACTAGAATGTTGGAGAAGTGATATATTGCAGTTGATTGCATTGTTGCTAGGAAGACCTATTGGTCCTTCTCAACAGACTCTGAATAAGCGCATTTTTTCTTATGCTAGGGTTTGTGTTGAAATTGATTTGAGTAAGTCGTTACCAGATTCTATTGATATGACTGTTGGATCCTGCTCCTAGACTCAACCGTTAGACTGTGAGATGCTACCATTTAGGTGTCGAGTATGTCATGAGTATGGACATCTCCAACGGAGGTGGCCTCATGCTTCAGGTGTTTTTGGTACAAGTAATGCCACTTCTCAGCCCTCTTTGAATGCAGATAAGGGTAAAGCTCCTATGCAGGGAGGGGGGCTGATAAAGAGGGATTTATCCTAGTTAAGACTAGGAATCATAATCGAGGCCAAAAGAGATCATTTAAAGATAGGCAAGAGGAAGAGACTCTCAACAGATTTGAGGCTCTTGAGGATTTAGTTCAAGAGGAGGGTTTTCAAGAAGTCCTACAGAGATTAGGGAATTCTTTAGTGGAGGAGGTGCTTGGAGTTCAGTCTTCTGGGCCTCCAAATCTGACTCAGATTGGAGTACAGGGTGCTTAGATAGCTACTGTTGAATCTTCCCCAGACCTTGCTTTGGCTACGACTGATTTGGTGTTGGAGGCATCTGGTGGGCCTGCAGACATTGGTGGAGTTCTCCCTGTGATGCAAGGTGCTTCTAATCTAGGTAAACAGAAGACTCACCCCCCTGGTTTAGGTCTGCATCAAAAGATTTTCAAGAAAGGGGCTCTTGAGAAATCTCTTAAGGTGGGTAGAAAGAAGGATCAGGAAAAAGTCAAGCTAACTGGTGAGATGTTGGTAGAGTCGGGTTCGGTGAAGACTATTGATTCTCACTTCTCTCAGTCTCTTCAATGATTGTGCTCTCTTGGAATGTGCGGGGTATGAATAGCATCCCTAGACAAAAGGCTATTCGGGATTTGATTTGGTCGCATTCTCTTGATGTGGTTTTCTTACAGGAAACTAAGTTGTTTGTTGATAGTATGTTGGTGGTGGCTTCTAGGATTTGTGGTCGAGGTCAGTTCCAATGTGTTGGGGCATTTGGTAATTCTGGGGGGGTGGCTTGTTTGTGGGACCCACGCAGAGTTAGACCTATTTGGTGGTTCTCTTGCAGAGGTTCAATTTCTTGTGTTTCTTCTCATCTTGAGTCAGGGGAGAGAGTTCTCTTCTCAAACTTGTATGCACCGACTGACCTTCAGGGTAAGGTTCTATTGTGGGATCATGTGCGATATGTGAGGTCTCTGGATCCTTACCTTCCTTGGATCCTGGCTGGAGATCTTAATGCTGTCACTTCTTTAGAGGAGAAGCGGGGTGGTAATGTCCATCTAGATTCTGCTTCGACACTCTTGAAGGATAATATTGCTCTCTTGAACCTAGTTGACATCAAGCTGAGTAATGGGTTATTTCCTTGGAGTAATAGAAGATGTGGGGAAGCAGCTATTTCTGAAAGATTAGATAGATTCCTGGTTTCCAATTTTTGGATGGGGGATAGGTGGGTGACTAGCTCTAAGATTTTGGATGGCAGGGGTTCTGATCATTGGCCTATCAAACTTTCTGCTACTTTACCCCGACAAGGTATAAACTAGTCTTTTAAGTTTCAACTTACGTGGCTCAAGGATGAGTCTCTTCATGACTTAGTTCTTGGATGGTGGAGTTTTGGGAAGCCGGCTCATGGGATTGCTATGTACTCCTTCTCGAAGCAACTCCAGTTTGTGAAGTATAAGTTGAAGCGTTGGAATAGGCAGCACTTTGGTAATCTCTTCCAAGAAAAGAAAAATGCTCAGTCTCAGTTGGATTCAATTACTCGGCAGATTTGGGACCAAGGTTTCACGGAGGAGCTTGGTGTGCTTGAAGCGGCTGCAGTGAAGGTTGTGGAAGAATGGAACTTAAGGGAGGAGATCTTTTGGAAACAGAAATCCAGAATTGAGTGGCTCCAAGCTAGAGACAGGAATACTTCCTTCTTCCACAACTCTGTGAAGGACAGAAAGCAAGGTAATGTTATCTCCTCTTTAGTGTCGGAGAATGGTGAGACTTTTTCGTCTTCCGCTTCTATTTCTGCTGAGTCTTCCTATTTCTTCTCTGCGTTGCTGTCTGAGGATTCCCCTCCTGCGGAGGTGGATGAAGCTTTGATCCTGGGTAGCATACCGAATTTGGTTACTAGAGAAATGAATGAATCTTTGCTTCGTCCTATCCCTTTATCTGAGCTTGAGGCAGTCATTTTTCAGATGAAAAGAGGAAAAGCCCCAAGGCCTGACGGGTTTCTGGCTGAATTCTTCCAGGAGTTTTGGGAAGTGATTAAATTGGACCTTCTGGCGGTTGTTCAAGAATCTCTTTTGAACAAACAAATGTTGAGATCTATGAATGCTAATTTTTTGACCCTCATACCAAAGAAGGTGGGAGCTAATACTTTGGATAATTTTAGGCCCATTTCTTTGTGTAATGTGGTGTATAAAATTATCACAAAGCTGATTGCTGAGCGGCTGAAACCTTGGTTAGGTAGACTAATCTCAGAAGAACAAGGGGGTTTTGTTGCTGGTAGGCAAATTTTAGATGGTGTCATTATTGCTGCCAAGACCATTCATTCTATGGCGGGCTCTAAAGAGAAAGCCATGTTCATCAAGTTGGACATGGCTAAAGCTTACGATCATGTCTTGTTCAAGCTTCTGGAAGCTTTTGGTTTTACTGGTGATTGGATTGAGTGGGTCAGGAGTTGTCTCACTTCTTCTTCCTTCTCTGTGTTGGTTAATGGTGAACCCTCTGAGTTGTTCAAGGCTTCTAGGGGGCTTAGACAAGGAGATCCCTTGTCTCCCTATTTGTTTATTTTGCTTGCGGAAGGCCTTAGGAGGTTTATAAGATCTCGCGTGGAGTGTGGCTTGATACAGGGGTGGAGCTGGGGAAATAACATTCCCTCTCAGTCTCATCTGCAGTTTGTAGACGATACTGCTCTCATGGGCCGTGCCAAGATTGAGGAAGCTGTCAGATGGCGTAGCACTCTAGACTGTTACTTGGCTGCTTCAGGTCAATGAATCAATGAAGGGAAGTCCTTTATTTATTTCTTTAATACTCTGAAGATTATTCAAAGGAGGATCGCTGGTAATCTCCGTTTCCAGATTGGTACTCTTCCTTTTGTTTATCTTGGCATCCCGCTTGCAGTTCGCTCGCTTCCTAAATTGTTTTGGAAGGGGATTTTAGACAAGTTTCACAATCTGGTCAGTCATTGGACTTGCAGGTGGCTCTCTTCTGTTGGTAGAGTGACTCTGCTAAAGTCTGTGGTTCAAGCTCTTCCTATATACAGATGCTTTGTCCTCTCGGAACCATCTAGTTTTATCAAAGATTTTGAAAAATTGTCTAGGCAATTCCTTTGGATAGGCAACCTTCTTCATAGAAAGTGGAGCTTGGTTAAATGGGATGTCATCTGTAGACCGAAGCAGGAAGGCGGGTTGGGGCTTCGTAGGACTGACTTGAATGGGCAAGCTCTAGCTGCGAAACTATATTGGCGGTGGTGCTCTCAGCAAAACCAATTGTGGGCAAGAATCCTTACCTCAAAGTATCTTGGTGAGGTCGAGAGTGCTGATGTGGCCCGCTTTAGCTTAGAAGGGAAGGGTTCTATGATTTGGTGCACTCTTAAAAGGGATGCCAAGTTGGTCAAGCAGGGGTTGTTCTGGATTTGTAATGAGGGTAAGGAAGCTCTTTTTTGGCATGATTCTTGGGATGGATATCCTCCCATTTTGGCTTCTCATCCTCATTTGCAAAATTTGTGTCAACTCTTCACTGATGCTGGTTTTTGTCACGTGGCTGATTTTAAATCTCTTCAAACATTGGGGCAGGCTACTATTTTCAGGTGGAAGGACCCAAGGGAATGGCCTCCTGATGGCACAGTTGAGGACAGTCAAGAGCTTGCTGGGATTTTGTCTAGACGTTCTTGTAGTTCCCTCTCTAGACGTGATGTGTTGGCTTGGGACTCTAATCCAAAAGGAAGATTCTTTGTTGCTTCAGGTTATGCAGTCCTTGATAAGCAGTTGTTTGGGAGTACTGAGATCTCTTGGTGGAAGAAGGTTTGGAATAAGTTTGCATGGCCTAAGTGCAATTTCTTCTCTTGGTTAGTGGTGCAAGGAAAATGTCTTACCTGGGAGAATCTCTGTAAGCGTGGCTTTCAGGGACCTTCTATGTGTGTTATGTGTGCTGGACATGAAGAGTGTATTTCTCATCTTTTCTTTCAGTGCTCCTTTGCGAAAGCCATTTGGCACTTTTGGTGGAATCTGTGGCATATGTCGTGTAGACATGTTTTTTATTTGAAGGAACTCTGGGAAAGTCAAGGGTCTCCTTTGGTTAGGACTTCTTTTCTTTTAATTGCTTGGGTTATTAGCCCTAGTCTGATAATTTGGCATATTTGGTTGGAACGCAATCGAAGAATCTTTTTGGATAGAAAGCTGCAGATTGGTCAGTTATGGTTGAGAATTTTGGGGGGTCTTTAGGAAACTTTGACAGCTAAGTGCGATTTGTCTGTTCCTGTGGATCCTGGTGATTTTGGAGTTGCTAGTGCGTTGGGGCTATCCCTAGGGGGAAAAGGAATTGTGAGGACTGTTCACCATAGGCGCGGGAGGGAGAAGGTTAGTCGGGCTAGTCACTGGTGTCCCCCTGCTCTAGGAGAGTTGAAAATTAATACTGATGGCTCTTCTAGAGGAAATCTTGGGCATGCTGGTGTTGGTGGCATTCGTAGAGATGGCTCTGGAGTGGTGGTGTTTTTTTTCTCTATTTATAGAGGTTAGCATACTAATAACCTCATGGAGGCCACTGCCATTCTTCTGGCTTTGGAATGGGCTTGTGCTATGGGATGGAGAAGGATTGTTTGTGAATCAGATTCTCAGGTTGTTATTGACCTTTTAAATAGGAGGCAATTTGAGGAGGTGAATTGGCAGTTGGCGGTGGTGATCAAGCAAATTGTTGCTTTGGGCACTACCTTAGAATCTGTTGTCTTTTGTCATGTCCCTCGGGAGTGGAATATGGTGGCTGATGGCTTGGCTAGGTGGGCTTCTAAGCAGATGGGGACTTGGAATGTGGTGGAGTGGGACAATCTCCCTGAAGATTTGGTTATGGAAGATATGAGGTGCTTCTTAGGTGTATCTTAATTTGGGGTTTCTTTGTTGCTTTTGTTGGGAGTTTTCTTCCCCTTTGTAATGCTTTGCTGATTCAATAAATTTTTACCCTCTTTTTATTAAAAAAAATAAAAAATGTTGTATTATAATGTTTCATTTACACTACACATGTTCATTCTTTTATATTTCTATTTGATCAATAGTTATTCTTAGTGGTTATTTGTTGACCTTCTCTTTTGTTGCAATTTTTGAAGTTAATATAGGATAGCAAGCTTAGATAGGATTGTAATGCACATATAGTGTTACACCATTTCAAGTTATATGACCCCTAGTTGACAAGTAAATGAAATCTTCTAAGCCACAAAGGATTGCTCAACATGTGTTAGTGTAGGTTTTTTTATTTTCCTTATGTTAGGGGGTATTTATTTTTCCTACACATATATTATTAAGCTTGCTTAGGTTATTAGGTGTGGTTAATATGAGGACACGTGGCGGAATACATTAGCTACATGTGTAACTCTCCACCTCACATGGGTAGTTGAGTTACACACCCTCTTTTGGCTTGTTGTGCCACCTCTCATAACCACTATTTTGTCATTTCCTAAGTAGGTTATGGGGTAGTTGGGTTTCTCACCCTCTTTTGGCCTTATGTCCCACCTCTTATAACTCCTTTTTTGTTTTCATGTAAGGAGGTTATGCCACATGTTTTGGCATTTACCAAGTAGGTAAAAACCTCCCACCTTTTATGGGGTAGTAGGTAAAACCTCCCACTTTTTATGGAGGTGGGAGTTAATGCACCTCTTGGTTGTATATGCTATTATTTTTCTATATAATAAGCAATATACTCTCACCTTCACAAGTGAAGTGATAGCTCGGTGAGAGTCTTCTCTAAATTCTCTTCTTTATCTCTATTTTTCTCTCATATCAGATTTATCTTCATTCAGCTATTTTGATCTTCGATCATCTGTTGCTTGGAGTTGCATGTGATCTATGACCGACATCAGATCCTGGCTCAATTCTTGCTTCTCACAGAATTTAACATGGTATCAGAGCCGTGTTGTCTGGTATAGCTCATTGCTTTTCTGATTTATTTGAGAGATTTGAGATTGTTAGATAGCTAATATTTTTCTTAAAAACCAAGTATGCTCTTCTCCTGCATTTTCGTGTGATCTGGAGAATCAGAACAGTTTAAAGGAAAATAAGCTTCTAGTTAAATCTGGTTTTATATATGTGTTCTTTGAGATCTGGGTGATTGCAGCATTTTTGGTAATATTGGAGGCTTCTTTAGCATTTCCAGAGTGTCCAGAAGGCTTGTGAAAATCATAAGTGACTTTTATTTCACCAAATTCAGAGTTTGGAGAACACAGTAAAAAAAAAATCAGAGTACTTGATGGAAAGCTGGAAATGAGCACTCTTCATAATTGCAGGTCTTATTGAAATATTCTACCCTTCTTTTTTTAGATATTGCAGGTTGAATCAGCTGCATATTTTTTTTTTCCTTCTATAGATCATATCTTTCTTCTCACAACTCTATTTTACAAAATCGAATAGTTGTTGGAAAGGTATTAAGATACATTGAGCAGCAATAAGGCTAATTTTTTCAGATTTTGTGTTAAATTTATATGTATTTAAACTTTCTATTTTGGCCATTAAAGCCTTAGAAAGCTTTGTAATCTGATAAAAGCCTTGTAAATGCACTAATTATAAAGTGCCAACCTTGTAATATTTGGGGGGGGTGATTTCAAAGACTAGTGAAAAGGGGGGGTGTCTCTTGTGTCTTCTTTCTTGCACTCTTCTTGACTCTTTGCAATTTTCTTTTCTGCTATCATGGATGCATCTACAGTTCCACTTTTAACACCATATAATTACTTTGAATGGAAATCTAAGATGATAATATATCTGAAAAGACATGGATATCATCGTGTTACTATGGGACTTGAAACTGAACCTCAAGATGCTGCAGAAAAGATTAAATGGTTTAATAAATGTGATGAAGCTTTTGGTACATTGTGCATGTCAGTCTCTCCTGACCTTCTTTTTCACATTGAATCTACTACTACACCAAATGCAATATGGACTACTTTGGGAAACCTCTTTGGTAAGTAGGATGAACTAAGAGGTCATCAATTGGAGAATGAACTCATAGGGTTGAATCCAACCAATTTTGATACTATACAAGACTTCTTCACTAAACTTAAGTCTATAAGATTGCAGTTGGAACAGTGTGGAACTAAGAAAGATGATAAGCAACTGATCTTGAGTATTCTTTCTAAGCTTAGTCCTAACTATTCAGTGTTTGTTTCTACATTCTATGCTACCAAATGTGCCCTAGGTACCACATTCAAAATGCCTTCTTTAGATGATTTTGCTGCAGAACTCACTAGGGAGCAGGACAAATTGGTTCAAATGGGTACAATAAAGCCCTCTAAGTCACATGCCTTAGTTGTAAATCAAGGCATAAAAGAACAGAAAGGGTCTAGTAAGCAAGATAAGAAACAAAAGAACCAAGGAGAGAAGAAGAAAGATCAGAAATCTGCTACTTCAAAAGCAGACAATGAGACCTCTTCATCAAAAGGTGAACAACCTAAGAAGGAGAAGATCAAGTGTTCTTATTGTAAGAGGCCTGGTCATGATGAACATAAGTGTTTAAGGAAACAAATTGATCACCTTTCAAATCTTCTTGAAAAGAATAATATCAAGGTTCCTGATTCAGTCAAACAGAGTTCATCGGAAGGATCTTCTAAGGACATAGATAAGAGTAAGGGGAAAGGAAATGGTAAGGCCCTAGTTGCTATTGCTTCACAACCAAATTCTTGGATAATTGACTCAGGTGCTTCACACCACATGGCTTCTTCAGAAGATGATTTCATATCTTTAGAGCCATGTTCTATGCCTTCCATCCTAATGGGTGATGACACTCCTGTTGAAGTGCATGGGAGAGGGTCTGTTGATGTGGGTGAAGGAACATTTCAAGATGTCCTTTGTGTTCCATCTTTATCAACTAATCTCCTATCTATTTATCAAATCACTCACACTGGTTCTGGCAAGCGAGTTGAGTTCACATCAGATGCAGTGGTAATCAGCGAAATGCATAATGGGTCTACTGTTGCTGTGGGAAAAGTAGATTATCATTCTAGATTATATCAGTTTTCTCACTTTGTTCCTGACTCTCCTTCGACGATTTTACTCACTCATGCAGATGAGGTGAGTGGTTTGTGGCATCAACGGTTTGGCCACTTGAACTACCGTTACTTGCAACAACTTAGTCAACAAGAAATGGTTTCAGGGTTGCCTTCTATTCGATTTTCTGATGGATTTTTCCAGGGGTGCATTCTTGGTAAGCATCCAGAGGAGAAGTATGATAAAGGTAAAGCTTGGAGAGCTACACAACTATTGGAGTTCGTACATAGTGACTTGGCAGGACCATTTCCACAACCATCTTTCAGCAAGGCTAGATATGTCTTGACATTTATTGATGACTTTTCTAGATATACATGGGTTTACTTTCTCAAACAAAAGTCTGAAGTCTTTGAAAATTTTCTAGATTTCAAAGCTTTTGCAGAGAAACAATCTGGGAAGTTCATCAAGATTCTGCGTACAGATAATGGGGGTGAATATGTTAATAATTAGTTTGAACAGTTTTGTGCTTCAGAAGGTATCAACATGCAGCACACAGTTCCATACAGTCCTCAACAAAATGGTGTAGCAGAACAAAAAAATAGGTCCTTGAAGGAGATGGCTAATTGTATGATTCACTCCAAGTCTTTGGCACCTCAGTATTGGGCAGAGGCCATCAACTGTGCGTGTTACATCTAGAATCGAGTTCCTCATAAAGCTGTGAAGGGGGTAACTCCCTTTCAAGCTTGGACTGGTCAAAAACCCACAGTTAAACACTTTAGAGTGTTTGGTTCTCTTGCATGGGCCCACATTCCAGCTGAAAAACGCAAGGCTATGGATCCGCAGAGTAAGCCTTGCATATTTGTTGGATATCCAGATGATGTCAAAGGGTATAGGCTTCTCCATCCCACTACTCATGAGTTGTTCATTGAGAGGAGTGTTCATTTTGAGGAGAGTTCTTCTAGTTCTTCTCATACCACCTCTCCATCCACTATCACATTGGAGAAATTGCATTATGATGACAGTTCTTTAGAGGATCTTAATCCTCCTAATCTTGATGAGGAGTCTTCTTCCTCTACTTCAGATGGTGACAGTGATGATGAGGATTCACATTCCTCTCATAGTCATCATTCAGAGGCTGATGATTCTCCCCCAGACTCTCCAGCCTCAGTGCCTCTTTGGGCTCGACAAACTTTTGAGTCAGCAGGAGATTGGCTTGGTGATCCATTAGATACTAGAAGAACAAGGTCACAATTTCAGCAAGCTCCACATCTCTTCATTGCTTTAGCTTCTGATCCACAATCCTTTCGAGAAGCTTCAGGTGTTCCTGAGTGGGATGCTGCAATGCAAGAAGAGTTCAATTCCTTGGAAAGGAAACACACATGGGATTTAGTTCCTCTTCCTAAGGGAAGGAAACTTGTTCGATGCAAGTGGATCTATCGAACAAAATTTGCAGCGGATGGGTCGGTTGATAAGTATAAGGCTCGCTTGGTAGCAAAAGGTTTTTCCCAAGTTCCAGGGGTTGATTACTATGAGACTTTTGCTCCAATTGCTAAGATGAATTCCATCCGACTTGTTCTTGCTATAGCTGCAGCCCATCGTTGGGAAGTTCATCAGATGGATGTGAAGAGTGCATTTCTTCATGGTGACCTTCAGGAGGAAATCTACATGGAGCAACCACAGGGGTTTGTTCAGGATCCTTCACTTGTGTGTCGACTTCGAAAGTCTCTCTATGGCCTCAAACAGGCTCCTCGAGCTTGGTATGCCAAGATGGACTCATTCCTTCTGACAGTTGGTTTCACTCGGTGCCATTCTGATCCGAACGTATACATTCTACAACAGGATGAAACTCTCACATTTCTGGTTCTCTATGTTGATGACTTGTTACTCACAGGGAGTCACTCATCCACCATCAAAGCAGTGAAAATTGCTCTACATGATAGATTTTTGATGTCAGACTTGGGTCTTCTGTATTACTTCTTGGGAATTGAGATCACTCAATCATCTTCAGGAATCTTCCTTGGACAACCCAAGTATGCACTTGATATGCTCTCCAGATTTCACATGGCTGATTGTAAGCCTGCACCTACTCCATTTTTGTCAAGGGTCAAACTTGAGGCTAAGTGCTCTTCACCCTTGGTTGATGGCACTTTCTATCGACAGCTTGTTGGAAGCCTCATTTATTTGACTCATACGAGACCTGACATTTCTTATGCTGTGGGCATGGTCTCTAGATTCATGCAGGAGCCACATGAGTTGCATTGGAAAGCAGCTAAGCGAATCCTCCACTACATTCAGGGTACTCACAATTATGGAATTCAGTATGTAGCAGGTGTGGATATTGACTTGGTAGGATATACGGATTCAGATTGGGCAGGTGATTCTCAGGATCGCAAGTCTACTTCTGGGTATTGCTTCTCACTTGGTTCTGGTCCAGTTTGTTGGTCGAGCAAGAAGCAGTCTGCAATTGCTCTTTCATTGACAGAGGCTGAGTATTGAGGGGCAGTCAATGCCACCACTGAGGCTATTTGGCTTCAGAATATTCTTACTGAGTTTGGTATTCCAGTTAGAAAGCCTACCATCATCTTTTGTGATAATCAGAGTGCTATACAGATCTCAAGAAATCCAGTTCATCATCAGAGGACGAAACACATTGAGATACATATGCACTATATTCGGGAGCTCATTCAGGAAGGCATCATTGATCTTAAGTATTGTTCTACATCGGAGAAAACTGCGGACATCTTCACCAAACCTTTCACCGAAAGCAAGTTCCTTCATTTGCGATCTTTGCTTGGGATGCAAAAGGTGTCTACTTCAGGAGGGGCTTCTTAGTCCTTCATTCTTTCTCTCTCTATTTTGGGGGGGTCTATTCCTCTTATGGGGGGCTTCTTCTTTTGGGGGGGATATTTATGTACATGGGTACCTAACATGGCCTCATTTGCCGGGACCCATCTTTTCACCCACCTAAGCTACACTTAAGGGGGGGTGTTAGTGTAGGTTTTTTTATTTTCCTTATGTTAGGGGGTATTTATTTTTCCTACACATATATTATTAAGCTTGCTTAGGTTATTAGGTGTGGTTAATATGAGGACACGTGGCGGAATACATTAGCTACATGTGTAACTCTCCACCTCACATGGGTAGTTGAGTTACACACCCTCTTTTGGCTTGTTGTGCCACCTCTCATAACCACTATTTTGTCATTTCCTAAGTAGGTTATGGGGTAGTTGGGTTTCTCACCCTCTTTTGGCCTTATGTCCCACCTCTTATAACTCCTTTTTTGTTTTCATGTAAGGAGGTTATGCCACATGTTTTGGCATTTACCAAGTAGGTAAAAACCTCCCACCTTTTATGGGGTAGTAGGTAAAACCTCTCACTTTTTATGGAGGTGGGAGTTAATGCACCTCTTGGTTGTATATGCTATTATTTTTCTATATAATAAGAAATATACTCTCACCTTCACAAGTGAAGTGATAGCTCGGTGAGAGTCTTCTCTAAATTCTCTTCTTTATCTCTATTTTTCTCTCATATCAGATTTATCTTCATTCAGCTATTTTGATCTTCGATCATCCGTTGCTTGGAGTTGCATGTGATCTATGACCGACATCAGATCCTGGCTCAATTCTTGCTTCTCATAGAATTTAACAACATGGACAACTATCCTTGAGTTGTGAAATTGTGTTCCAATCTTAGGTGGAATTGTAAGACTCGACAACCATAAAAGATCTAGTGCTCCACCACAAAACCAAACTATAGTAGAGAAGCCAAGATATGCTTCAAGCAATCAATAATGAGTTACATGATAATATTATAGGTGAAATTGTAGAGTGATAGAGAGGAAAAAATTAAAAGAGTTAACTCTCTCTTTGAGACTCATTTGGGATTGAAGGCTAGAAAAGTAAGATTAATTTCTTTAAGCATATACTTATTGGTAAGAGATTTAAGAACAACCTCCAAAAATTCAAGCTTTCAAATATCCTAAAATTATTGGAAATAATTAATAGGAAAACTAATTGGGCAAAGAGATGTTCCTTTCTTCATCTAGAATACAACCACTTTAAGATCTTTTAGAGAAATGGTCTCTACAAGAAAATTTGGTTATGTCCTTAGAGATTGGGAAAGCTATACAATCTAAAATAATTTATTCTTCCTCCAAATCTAGAGGGATACTTTCTAGAAAGAGGGAGGAAAATTTTTGGAAAATTTCCCTACTTAAAAGTGTTGGAAAATTTACCTACTTACATGTTGGAAGGAGGATAATTGATTTTCTTGATTTGAGATGAGAGAAGATATAACATTGTTTCTTATCCTATCTTGATTGAATTTCGAAAAAAGGACATATTCATATCTCCCTCTTAAAGCCAATCTATTCTTGGTTTCTACCTCTATAAAATATCCTCTCATAAACTCCATTTAGTAACCTCTTTGGAAAGAGACAATTCCTCAACAAGATTCTCCATAGTCGTACCATTGGAAAAGGTATGTTTTATACATTATATAATAAAATAATAACATTAATCGTGTAAAACTAAATAGTTAATTATGATACATCTTAGATATGCGGATACCACATGGTTTATATATTTCTAGGGCCACTTGTGTGTTGTGTGTTACATTGATAATGTGGGTGTCGCATTGGAATAATAAATAATATTGAAAAAATTTAGTGCTAATTGGGAAATATTAGTACCAAAAAGTTAATGTTGGCATCATAGTTTTGTAATCTCGTGGTTCAGAGGAACATGGTTTACATAATACCACTTGGTATTTTTGTGCAAGTTTACTTTTGTAAAAGCAAGCACATGAGTAGTGTTGAGGTTGACTTGTTTTAAACTTTGGCTTTTTGGCTAAAGTTGATTGAACATCTCTTATAGCTTACATATATGAAGAGAAAAAAATATGTATTGACATGTGTGGTTACATGATTCGTATTTTTTGTTTACATGGAATGCAATTAGCAATCTTGATGTTTCATAAGCCTAGCATGGAGACTTTGAAAGTCTATTGTAATATTTGATCATGAGATTACATTGAGTATGTGACTACTTTTGGAGGTCATAATTTTCCCTTTTGAGGATTTTCTTGGAGTGTATTTAGGTTCATTTTGATTATATGTTTGTCTCTTATTTTCCATTATAGATTTTAAATACTTGTTTACATATTTTTGTCTCTTGGGATTATGTATAAATATACACTATTGATATAAATTTCTTTTCATTTTTTATTAGATCTTATTGTAAAGTTGTAGGAGGAAACATCTTCCTAGTTCTTAACCCATGTGGTATGAGTACAATAATTTGCATAGTTGAACCCATGACACTGCAAGAAAAGAATGAAAGCATTTTTTAGGTTACAAGTGTGTTTCTAGATATGGATTATTGTAAATCTAGGTTTCAATGAAGACTGGATTGTAGGTTTTATCTTCGACTCTTTCAATGAGAGTTTATTGGTGAACTTTTTCTAGAGACCTCTCAAATAAGAAAAAATCTCCATTGAGTCCAAAAGGACCAAAAATATATGGACCACCATAGACTAAGACATATTTTAGAGTTATTTTTAAATTTTTGAGGTCATGAAAAAATCTTTAACTATTAAAAATCGTACAATTGTAAAGAATTATCACAACCATATGGATCTATGTAGATGATATGAGTGTTAGATGATATCCCTTTAGAAATATATGGTTGTTATATATTTAGGGAATATTAATATCATACAACACATGTTTGCAAATATTATTTTAAAAAATAGACAATATGGTTCATTGGAGGTGACATCACTTGTGCATTTTCCAAGTTTAATTTTTTTAATAAAACTTTTGTGCACCTATGGTTGTATTGTACACCACTTGCTAGGTGCAATATACTACCCATTAGTCATTTATGGGAATTGGCCCTTGGTTTCTCTTAGCTCATGGATTGAAGCTAATACAACAAGCCAACCACCTTCAACACTACCCATTTGTAGTTTGCCAACCACAAAATAGTGTGTGGGTGTACTTAAAGAGGATTTTTTTTTTGGAAGTATAAATTTCACTAATGAAGTCATGTTTTCATATTTCCTATAATCTAAAATAAGCTCTTTTCAAATATTATGTAGTAGTATTAATATTTTTTAATATATTTTTTTTAAAGAAAAAAGTCTAGTTAGCATTTAATTTTGCTCATTGATTTAATAGGTCATATCTTGTGCCCATAATTCTAAATTTAGACTTCTTAAAGGTGATTTAGAGTATTTTTTGATAATTTCATAATAGACAAATTTTGGAAGTGTTTCTATGTGATTATTCACTTACATTTCTATTTTAGCTATTTGTTGGTTACTTTGGTTGAAATACTTTGTGGGGTTGTAACAAATTAAATCTAGAGGTGATTTGGTGTTTGAGATATGGTAGAAATTATTTGTTTATCTATAGTTATCTCTATTTGAAATGGTTATTGATGTGATGTTAAATTTATATAATGCATTTTGATATCAATAAGTTATATAGTGTTGTAGGCTATGTATACTTACTACATAGATAACTCAACTATGGGTTATCTATAACCATAGATATTTTAGTGTTGATACATATTCCATTTTGTTGGCCTTATTTAGTCATTTATACATTGGTTTGGTTGTCACTACAAGGCAAAAAGATGGTTTTATCCAGGATAATTATGTTGTAGTACCTAGACTTTTTTACTATATTGTACATGTGTGAGAGTAAATTGGATCTTGACGTAGGTACATTGGATGGTAATTATGGTGTCATGGAGGCTCTTTGTAGGCTTGGATCTTTCACATGACATGGTTTTTTGAGTGGATATAAATTAGGTGGCGATAATAGTGTCATAGAGGTTCCTTGTATGTCTGAAGCTTCAACACAATATGGTTGTTGTGTAGATGAATCATTGATGATGTTGGATTACTATTGATTGCAAGTATTGATTTATCTTCTTGGTTTAGACATCTTGGTACTAATTATCCTCTATATTTTTTGGTGTTATAACTGAGTGTGTATGGACCATGTGTGATCTTCATTTAGGAGATGGTTTTCTTGATACCATGTGTAGTTCAATATCATTGTTTTGTGGGAGCTCTGATATTGGTGTATTGATCACTTCCTAAAGGATGATCTTTCGTAGTGGTTATTTATGTCATGAATAACTTCTTGGACCCTATTTCTTATATACAATGAAAGATATTGACATATTAAGTTCTATTTATAATAGATGGTTATCTTCATGTGATTTGGAGACATTGAAATCTTAATACCATTGAGGTCTTATGAAGCTTTCAGCTAAGGCGTTAGAAATGGTTTATTAGTTTTAAAATGGTCCTTATTTTAGAAGATATATGTTATTGTGCCATGGTGTGCTCTTGAAGATTGATTAGAGTGTCAACATGGTACATGTGTTCTTAGGAGAAAATATTTTCATTTTATACATAATTTTATTTTGATAATATATCATGATATCATGGAGAGTTCATGAATCCAGAGTTGGAGCTTTGGTGGTGATTTATGATAATCTAATTTATGAATGGTTGCACATGAGATAAACATAGAATTGTTAAGGGGATTATTCTTTGATAGAGTTGTCTTACTCTATCTATTTTCAATAAATTGGTGTGGAGAGGACATGCATAAAACTCAATGGACCAACATATTCCTTATCAAGCAACTCACCAACTTAGATGTGTTACATATAATTTATCAACCAGGGAATTATTAGATGGCATTGGCATTGTATGTGCAGTCAACGATTCTAAGTTGTCCTATCAATTGCATATAGGAGACTTTTAAATTAAAGTAATCCTATTTGGAAACAAAATAAACTAAGAATATATCTATCTAGAAACAAACCTAACTATATAACAATTTCTATGGGTAGATACTCCTAATAACTACAACTATGTTGTAACTACATACATGCAACTCATTTCTAAATAAATTCCATTAACTATTAATTAAATTAACTTAAATCAATAAAAACAACTTAGTAACTTATTCTAATATTAGTAACAATATAAATTACAAGGATTATTGAAGTTACTTGAGCAAGTGGTCCTTGCTTGAGTAGCTACAATCCTGCAATATCTCTATCAATTATTAACTCAAAATTTCATTGACTAAATCCATTTTATTGTATTTTAAAAAGGATAACACAAACAAATAATAGAGGATTGATTGACAACAATTTTTATAATAAACTCTACTAACAAATACTCAACTCTAGCATGATCTAACATATATGCAAAATCTTGAGAATCTAATTATTCTTGAACTCAAAACAACTATGAAAATAAAAGTCAACTCCCTCAAAAACATAGCCTAGAGAGTACATTCTTATTCTAAACACTAATGGTACACTTAATCATGTATAGATGCAAGTGTCATAACCCCATTAAGACTTTGCATCATCAAGAAGGCAATCATAATTAGAAACATGTGAAATCATGGCATAACCATTTATGAACCATGAACTACCATCACCACAAATATATTCTCATTCCCATGATTATCTTTACCCCTTATGACAACAATAGTGAAAGTAGAATGGTTTATAAATGAAACATCTCCACAATCTTCAACAATTGTCCCCATCAATTATGGAAGATTGTATGTGTTGTAGGTGATCATGCCTTTGTTATGGGTTGACAAAAATCCTTTGTTGTTTGTTAGTTTACTTCAAAAAGATCTCATCATCATTAATAATCATAATTAACATAAAAATCTATCACATTTTATAGACATTCACAAATACACACAATTATTCATCAATATAATATAGATTATCCTTAATGCTTTAATACTAAGGATAATTAGAAATGTTTGGATAATATCTTAAAATTATTAGAAATGTGAAACTTAAAACAAGGAAATGGGGGCAATTTCAGGACTCATCAAGAATTATTATAGCTTGGTGTGTCCTAGAGTAATCTCATTCCCAATTATTGTTCCTCTTAGTGGTGAATCATCTAAGAAGTGTTGTCTGTTACAAATGTGTGCTTTGTTGTCATTGATGTCAAACAATGTGGTCTGGATATGTTTTGGTTCAGACATCTATTTATGGGATTCAACATTTGTTGTGTGGGATTTAGTGTTGAAGTATTTCATTGAAGTATCTATAGTTATTCTTTTGTATTGGTCGTTGTGATTAACTTTGTACTAGACATTGTTATGGTTGGTTTTTGTGGATTGGATATAGAAAAATTGTTTTGGCAATTGTTCTAGTTGATATTAGCTTATTTGATGGTGAAGACAGTTGGAAGCATTATCTATATGGTCCGAGTGTTGCCTATTTTGGTTTGGACTCTTTCATTTGATCAATGCATGTGTTGGGATATGATGCATATTCCTTGGTACAATGATTTTGTGTGATATATTCTTTTGGTTTGGTGTTGCTCGTTGGATGTTGGTTTAGGTCTGGTTCATGTTCCACATTTTATATTCTGGTTTGGTTGAATATCTTGAGTTAGAAATATGTTACACATTATAATCTTTCTTTTGGCCAACTTGGTGAGAATATTTTGTTTCAGTTTGGTATATATAAACATGATGATTTGTAGAAAAATATATAATTGTGTGAGATGCAAGTAAGTTTTGATGAATATGTGATATATGTGTATGGAATTTGACAGTGAGTATGTGCAACTTGATGGAAGGATGTCGATGTGATTTGAGTTTCTATGTCAGATGGTATTGTAGTGTGGAAGTGACAGTGGTTTTAGATGTTCTAATCTAAAAGATCTAGTAGTCTATATATTTTAGTAAGGTCAAAGATTGTGCTTTAATAGTGACTGTAATCAGAATATCGAGATGCTTTTATTCATACACTTCTTTTTCTTGAAATTTGTAAATATATATCTTGCCTTGTTGGAGTTATCTTCTGGTTTGTAAGTCCTCATTTGTATCTTGTACCATGTGGAACTAGCCTTGGTCTACAAGTTTGGAGCAATGAGCTCTCTCTTTCGTAAATGTTTCTACATAGTGGATTATCTTGTGAGTTAACACTCACCATGGTTTTTTCCAGTTTGGTTTTTCCATGTATAAAATATTGGTGTTGTTGTGTGGGTGATGTTTGATGATCTTGTTTAAAGCTTTTGATGAACATATATGGAATTAATTGGTAAACATAAGTTTGCAATCTGAAATTTTAATTTATCTTGATTCACCCCCACTCTCAACATCTGATGTGTGTTCAAAAATTGGTATTAGAGCAAGGTTCCTCTTGAGTAAGCTTAACCACTTGAGGTAGATTCAGTGTTTTGAACATTATATTTAGAGAAGAGATGAATTATATGGATGCTTTAGATCAAGGTGATTGGGATGATGTTGAAGGAGTTGTTGATATGGAAAGAGAACTAAGATCTGGTTTGGTTGATCTAAATGAGTGCAGAGACATGTATAAGAAGGTAGTTGAGAAGATTACTTTCTAAAGAGGTTTAGTGGACAAGGGAAAGAAGGCAATTGATGTATGTGAAATAAAACTTGATGAAAAGACCAAAGAATGTTTGAAATTAGAAGAAGTGACAAATATAAGAAGGGAACTCAAAGAAGCTAAAGATCAAATTAATAATGTCTTAAGTTTGAAAGGTGGAAGAGAGATATGGGAATTTGTCTTGCAGTTTCAAATTAATGGAGATTTTGGTGAATGCTCAAAGATCAATGAAGAAAAAGACAAAGGATTGAAGAATGTTATTAAGGATAAGAGGATTTTCATGCCTAATTAGAAATTTCAGAAGTTTGTGATGGACCGAAGACCTCCTCGTGTTTCTTCTAGGTATTTATCTTCCAAAGGAAATTGTTTTTCAAGAAATCAAGTAGGACACCAAGTGAGTGAATGCATAAATCATATAAGGAACTATTTTTTCAATGTAAATTGTTATTATTGCATTAAGTTTGATCACAAGACTAGTGAATGTAGAAGTAGAATCAATATGAACAAGTTCATCAGATCTTTCAATGGATGTTGCTATGTTTGCAATGGATATGGGCAGAAAGTTGTTGAATGTGGACTTAAGAAGAAATATGAATGGGAGTATGATACATAATGGTCAGGTATGCTATAATTGTAATGTTGTTGGGAATATTGCAAAATTTTGTAAAATCAGTAAAGGAAAAAAAACTAGTACGAACAAGGTGACAAACTTTAATGGAAAAGGAAAGAAGTTGTGGGTAAAGAAATCAGAGGAGAAGTTTCAAGGAAGTGTTGAAGGTGGTTTGGCATCTGCTGAGGATATGGTTCCCTCTTCCAGTAATTGACTCAGATAGTAGTGTCTAAGGGGGAGCTTAAAGGAAAACATCTTTTGACCCCTTAGTTTGATGTTGGGTATCCTCTCAACATGGCAGATATATGTGATGTTTTTTCAAAGGTTTTGAGTTCATCTTGTTGTATGGATATAATTTTGTAGAGTTTTGACAAATAGTGTATCCGATTTTTTAAAACCTAATTCATGAGTATTTATTTTGGTGATTATAATCATTTGTGCACTAGTAATTTGGAAAGTGAAGGAAAGAGAAGGAGAAAATTCAAGCAAAAGTGTCTGAAAAGGAATTGTAGACTAGTGATTTGGCAAAATGGTGAAAATTGTAAGTATCAACAATGAGCTCAAACCTGAGTTTGAATTGAAACCCATCATTTTGTCAGATATAGATTTGAATTGAGCTTTTTCTAGTGTTGATGATGGTGTTATTCTTAAAGAGGATGTTTGTCAATATACTCATGTTGTTATACAAGACTATGATCATGGGAAGATTAGGAATTTTAGGTAGAGTAATTTGGTTGACAGTTCATAGAGGTTGAGAAATGAATTCGATAGCCTAGGGCACAAGGGTTTAGATACTTGGAATTATTTCTCGATCTTTGAAGATGAAGAAATTATCATAATTATTGTTAGCAAAATTCATGAAGAATATATCTAGCTTGATAAACCATACTTGATTTTGAAGGAAGTGTTGCAAGTTGTGACAAGCTTATGTGCAATCGAAGAAGTGTCGATGTTGAAATCTATAAAGAATATTGAAGTAAATTTATTGACTGGTGTAATAGCATTGAGAATCGATTCTATCAGAGATGTAGATGTTAGGTATGCATTAATGGGGATATCATACAAAGGTTATTATAGGAATAGAGAAGGTTCTTGTGCATCTACTGGAGTATATATGGCTTACAAGATGGTCAAGGAAGATGTTGAATATGATATGTGTGAGATTATAAGCTAGAATTTATTTGATAATATCAAGATGATAAAGAGTGATATGTATCCATTTTAGCATGGTTCTCTGATTGTTTATTTAGTTTTATATTTTTTGAATGCTTTTCCCAATGTTGAGAATGTTGCCTGGAGAGGAGATATGTTTGTTGGATGTCAGATTAAGAGTTACTTAGATGGTTTGGATGATAGCTCTAAAATGTGCAAGAATTTTTTTGAGAAGCTTAAAAGTGTGTTGGTTTTGATTAATTGGATTCCTCCTAAAGTTCTAGATTGGTAAAAGAATGACATTGTGTTTTTGGTAGATAAAGATAATTGATTTTTATAAGTTGTGGTTCCTAGAGTTTCATGGCTAACTCCATTACCTTATGAAGTCTCAAAAGATAAGTGCATGAGGTTACCAGAGAAAGTTTTGAAGATGTTGAAGGATCAAAATACAAAGAGATTTTGAACAAGGGAAGAGATTCTTGGAAGGTCCAGAATGATGAAGCCAGAGAAGAAAGTAAAGAATTCTAGAAGGCTATCTGCATAGGCATTTGCCTCCTTTTATAAGGTTCTGAATAAAGGAAAAAAGAATTCCAAAGAAGAAGGATATTGAACCAATGACTATAGAGAGTGATGATGAAGAAGAAGAGATGAATGTAGAATACAAAGTTTCTTAGAGTGAGGAATCTGAAGTGGTGCAAAAACAAGGTGTTGAAGAAACTAATGACGACAAGCTTACATAGGACATGGTGCGTGAAATGATCAAGAAGCCTAGAAATGTGAAGCCCATTGGAGATTCATATCACAAAATTTATGTATCTTATGAGTAGGATGTTATTGACAAAGAATTTGTAAAGTATTTGGTTTAGAACAATTTGGTTGCTACCGATGTCGTTGATTATCTTCTAGAGGAGCTTGTTGAGTTATTTATAGAGAGAATGGTTGGAGAAGATGACAATAATGCTAAGAAAGGATTTACTGAAGCAAATTTACACAAGATGATGATAGAGAAATGTAGGAAGGCACATCAAGTGCTAATTCTTAATTTATTGAAATTTGGGAAATCTATTGAAGTTGAAATTCAAGAAATCTATTGAAGTAGTTGAAAAGTTGTATAAATTATGTTTTAGGTGGCATGTTACCACATACAAGTTCAAAGATAAAATTGATCTAATTTAGTTTAAGTTGGTTGAAATGGCTAAAGATTATAAAGTATCTACATATATTTATGGAAAATAAAGGGATAAGGCTCAAGAATCAAATGATCAGTTAGCTCTAAGAAGGAGATAGAGATATGAGTTTATGAGAATGTTTGGTGAGTTGAGAGCTGACATGGAGTTAAAACTTTCTTCTTATTTAAGATTGATGGTTGAAGCAGAGAGTGTTGAGAAGCTTTCTAAAAAGATAAATTATTTTGATAATGCAGTAAATAAACATATTGATTGTGACAGTCAAAGTAGGATTTTGGATGCGACTACGTGTGCTTGTAAGGCCTCAGTGATCAAGGTGAAGAAACAATTCAAAGATTTTGGCTAGGTCATTTTGAATGATTTTGATTTTGGCCTTTGTCGTTGATGACAAAAGGGGGGAAAGGTGCTAAAAAATATTTTGTCATCTATTTATGTAATGTTATTGTTAGGGGGAGTTGTTATTGGTTGTTTTTCCAAAGGCTTAATGTGAAAACATTTTTGTTTGTTTGCCATCAATGACAAAGGGGGAGATTGTTATAGATGTGTGTTTTGTTTTCATTGATGTCAAATAGTGTGGTTCGGATATGTTTTGGTCTAGACATCTATTATGTGGGATTCAACATATGTTGTGTGGGATTTAGTGCTGAAGTATTTCATTGAAGAATATGTAATTATGCTTTTATACTAGTTGTTATGATTATGTTTGTATCAGAGGTTGTTATGATTGGTTTTTATGGATTGTACATAGACATATTGCATTAGCAGTTGTTCCAATTGATATTATCTTGTTTGATGGTAAGGATAGTTGAAAGCTTTATCTTTATGGTCTAAGTGTTGCCTATTTTGGTTCAGACTCTTTGACACAACCATGTTCCGGAGGGCCCTCAAAGAGAACTATCTGGATCATGCAACACAAGTAACACAACAGAAGAAACAATACATAAGGTAGAAAATGCATGATTAGACATCTGTAATATTATAGATTCATTATAAACTAGTTGGTGACATGTGGGCAAACTTATAGGATTATGAGCCTTATTACAACTTACATTCCATAATATAATCCATTCAGACCTCCAGAGAAGTTCAAATTACAAATCATAAATCTAAATTATCATCTTTCCTTTCTTATATACCAAGGGATTGAATATAACAATATATATAGCATCTGGAACACATCTGGGTTGGTCACAAAAGATTACATTCACCAAGATAGGAAAATGAAATGTGTAAAATAGGTCAGACCCAAAACATGAAGATATCCTCCACCAAGAAGCAAATCAAATGTGGATCACCAAGGAAGGTTGGATAAGGGCTCAAGAACATTGAGTGAAGTTCCAATTAGATCCACAAACCAAGAAATCGCTTTGCAAGAGAAGAAATCTCCAACTAGTCATTAAGCTCAAAATTGCTCCAGGAACCAAGAAATAGATAATCCAGAAGTGACAACTTGCAAGAAAAAGATCCAACTGAACCTGAAAAATTTGGAATAAGGAACGAGAACAATTTTGGAAGCCAAAGATTGGATCTACAACAAAAAAGGAATAAATTCCAAAGAATATCGAAAGAAACACAGAACCCCAACATAGAATTGAAGAGAAACAAACTAGAAACAAGTTTTTTTTTTGGTTGATGTAAGATTGCTCATTGATCGAGGATGCTCCTACATCAGACACTCTAGGTAGAAAAAGATGTTCCATGAGAGGAATCTCATGAACATCACAAAGGGTTTGGGATATAGATCCCATGCTCACTTATGATCCAAATGTCTTCCTTGTTTGCAAGTTTATCTCTCCTTACCTCTTCTGATACCCCTTCTAGATTCTCCAACTTCTTCTTCTCTTCTCCTCTCTTTCCTTGCTTCATACCTGCACTCTGTCTCTTACCTCTCCCCTTCTTATGCAAATTTGATTTAGTTCTTCTACCATAATTCATCTTATCTACCACCATAACTCTAACTTTACTATCATCTAGTACCACCTTGCTATCAAATCTTTCCACAAGGTTCTTCTTCAAATCCATGTTATCCTCTGCATCTTGCTTCTTGGCACAACCACTCTTCACAAGACTCAATTTCTTCACTTCCTTCTCCTTCTCCTTTAAAGAAGCCAAAGTAAACTTTTATTCATCCTTCTCAATAGTGATCAAGTTCCTTCTACAATCATAGATAGCTCCTCTATCAAACTACCAAATCCTACCCTGTAAAACATAACAAGCACTCATAGACACAACATCACACAAGACTTCATCTTTGTAAGGTCTAATATTAAAATTTACCCAGCACTATTCTCTCACCTCTTCCACATGATAATATTTCAACCAACTCACCTTATAAGGACAAGGGTGCTCAACCCTCTTCAAGCCAAGATTCTCTACCATCTCCTTAGTTATCAACTTATTAGTACTTCCACTATCCACAATAATCTTACAACACTTACCTCCTGATTTGCAAATAGTTCAGAAAAGGTTCTTCCTTAGTGTAGGTTTTCTCTCCTCTCTGCTTTGCAAAACTCTTCTAAACATAAGGGATTCTCCTTTCTCTGGTTCTACCATACTCACATCTATATCTCTAGTTTCCTGGTCCTCGCGTGCTAAGAAATTCCTTGCCATTCCTTTGTTACCTTGACAACACTCATAAGATATATTTTTGATTTCCCCACACTTGAAACATGTATCCAAGAACTCCATAGTGCTACTACACTACCTTTTCTTTGCATCTTTTGGTCTGGTTCTTTACTCCATTTAGGTTTTGGTTCTTCAGCAGTCTGCTTCTCCATAGTACAACTCATATGTTCTTTGTATGTTGCATGTCTCTCTCTTCCCTTAGGGTTATTCTGTTGTCTTCTCTTCACTTTATCTTCTGCCTTCAAGGCATATTGATAAGCCTCCTCAACTATAGAAATCTTCAGCATACTCATCTTATCCTGAATGTTAAATCGAAGTCCATTTATGTATCTAGCTACCTTCTCCCTGTCTATCTCTTGATGTTCAAAATTGATCATCACCTTGTAGAATTCCTTAGTATACTCTTTCACACTCATGTCCTTGTACTTCAGGTTCTATAACTTCTTGAATAATTCCAACTCATAGTCTCTTGGAATGAATTTAGCCTTCAACCTTGCAACCATCTACCTCCACCAAGTGATTTTCATCTCACCATTCTCCACTCTATCTCTCTACAACTCTTTCCACCATAAAGTAGTGTGCCCTCTCAACTTAGTTTGTGCTAACTGGACCCTTTGTGGGTCTTTAATATCTTCAAACTTGAAGAAGTCCTCCAACTCTTCGATCCAATCTCTCAAGTCTTCTAGATTCAATGTACCTGAAAATTTAGAAACCTCAACTTTATGAATTTTACTCACTTGTACCACTACTCTAAGAAATCTATCTTCTCCTTCATTTGTTGGTCCTTCAACCTCTTCAGCCTCTAGCTCTTCCCCTACCTCTTCATACTCATCCTTTGATTTTGAATTCCTTCACAAACCAGCTAGTATGTTTCGGATCTCATTCCTCATCTCATTTCTGAAATCCTCCATCTTTCTCTACCCTTATAGGGTTCATCCTTCTCGGTGGAATCTCCTCCTTTGATCCATTGCAGTTCCATTTGCCTCTCCGTAGATGATCTATTGAACACACTTGCAGTCTGCCTTAATTTGACGCTCTGTTCACCCAAATGAATGTCTCAATGTTCACAACTAGCTCTGATACCATCTGACACAACCATGTTCCGGAGTACCCTCAAAGAGAACTATTTGGATCATGTAGCACAATTAACACAATGAAAGCAACTACACGGAAGGTAGAAAATACATGATTAGACATCCACAATATCATAGATTCATTATAAACTAGTTGATGACATGCAGGAAAACTTATAGGCTTACAAGCCTTATTACAATTTACATTCCATAATACAATCCATTCGGACCTCCAGAGGAGTTCAAATTACAAAACATGAATCTAAATTATCATCTTTCTTTACTTAACTACCAAGGGATCAAATACAACAATCTATATAGCATCTGGAACAAATCTGGGTCGGCCACAAAAGATTGCATTCACTAAGACAAGAAAATGAATCGTGTAAAATAGGTTGGACCCAAAACGTGAAGATCTCCTCCACCAAGAACACAAATGAAGTGAAAACCACCAAGGAAGGTCGACCAAGGGCTCAAGAACATTGAGTGAAGTACCTATCAAATCCACAAACCAAGAAATCACTTTGATAGAGAAGAAATCTCTAACTAGCCGTTAAGCTCAAACTACTCCGAGAACCAAGAAATAGATAATCCAGAAGTGACAACTTGTTGAAAAAAATCCAACTGAAATGAAAATATGGAATAAGGAACAAGAAAAAGTCTGGAAGCCAAAGATCGGATCCACAACAAAAAAGGAACAACTTACGGAGAATGCCAAAAGAAACACAAAACTGCAACATAGAACTGAAGAGAAACAAACTAGAAACAAGTATTTTTTTTTTGGTTTATGCAAGATTTCTCATTGATCGGGGATGCACTTGCATCACTCTTTAATTTGATTAGTGCATGTGTTGGGATATGATGTATATTCCTTGGCCCGGTGATTCTGTGTGATGTATTCTTTTGGTTTGGTGTTGCTCATTGGATGTTGGTTTAGGTTTGGTTTATGTTCCACATTTTATATTTTGGTCTAGTTGAATATCTTCAGTTGGAAATATGTGTACACATTACAATCTTTCTTTTGGCTGACTTGGTGAGAATGTTTTGTTCTAGTTTGGTATATATACATGATGATTCATTGAAAAATATATACTTGAGTGAAATGCAAGTAAGATTTGATGAATATACAAGATATGTGTGTGGAATTCAACAGTGAGTATGTGCGACTTGATGTAAGGATGTCAATGTGATTTGAGTTGCAACGTCAAATGGTATTGCAGTGGGGAAGTGATAGTGGTTGTAGATGCTATACTCTGGAAGATTTGTTGGTCTGGATATTTCAGTATGGTCAGAGATTGTGCTTTAATAATGATTGCAATCAGCATATCGAGATGCTTTTATTCATACAGTTCTTTTCTTGAAAGTTGTAAATTTGTATCTTGCCTTGTTGCAATTAGCTTCAAGTTTGCAAGTCCTCTTTTGTATCTTTCTCCATGAGCAATTAGCCTTAGTTTGCAAGTCCAAAGCAATGAGCTCTCTTTTGTAAACATTTATACATAGTTGATTATCTTTTGAGTTAACATTCATTGTGGTTTTTCCTAGTTTGGGTTTTCCACATATACAATATTGGTATTCTTATGTGGATGATTTTTGATGATCTTGGTTAAAGCTTTTGATGTGCACATCTAGAATTAATTAGTTAACATAAATTTGGAGTCTAGAATTTTAATTTATGTTATTCACCCCCCTCTCAAGATTCAGTGTGTGTTCAACATTTCCCACCTTTTTAGATGAATTTTAATTTATTCTTTATTTTCTCATAAGGATTACTCTTGAGCTATTGATTTTAATTCTAGAGGGGTTATTTGATGATTAATTAGTTTTCTTTAATATTATTTTTCACCTTGTGCACATCAATTTGTTATGAAGATAATTGTAAGGAGTGTAGAGGATGTTTTGGGCTTATTCACTAGTTTTAGGAATGATTTTTTGTTGGTTTAATCTTCCTTTTATTTTGAGAGGCTTACATCCTAGTCATTCCATTGATACAAATTTTATGTTCGACATTTGAGTTGAGTGGTTGGATCTTGAAAATTATATTTTATTTGAGGTTTTGTGAAGATCTTACTTGTCACAACTTCAACATTTAGAGGTATTGGTAGAAGGACATGCAACACATATTTTATTTGAATTTATTCTCTTCACCATATTATGTTTCTTCATAGAGGTTCATGTTCACATAACATTGGAGTTGAGGTAAATTTATGAAGATATTATGATACTATGTGATAAAAAAAATTGTACTTCATTTTTTACATTTTTGAAAATAGCATGAAGGCTCTTTGATTTTGCTTCTTCTATGATATGGTGAATTTGGGAGCGTTATGGTGCAAATATTTAGTTTACATATTTTGCATATCATTATGAATGTTTCTTAGTACTACATGATATTTCTAATATTGGTTACAAATTATATGTAAATAATATTTGTGTAAATGTATATGCTTTGATCATTTCCAACATTTATATCACCCACACTTTGGGAGTTTGAGGTTCTATATGTGTCCTTTTGTTCAATATTCATATTATATTGTAGCATTAAGGGTCTTTATAACTTTTTTGCACATGATATTGTATATAAATTGACTTCTAATCATTTATTGGGTCAAATATGTTGATGGCATACTATATACCAATTATAATCTTACTATACATTGGATTGGAGGTATGTTTAGTTGGATGCATTAGCTAATAGATATGGTTTTTATTTAGCTTTGAAAATTAATTTTGGAAACTACTCAAGCATATTTTGTACCATTGTATTAGTGTTTGTCTTTGGATAGTAACTTTAGGACCTTAGGTAATAATTATGCTTCTATGTGATAGTTTATGGAATACTTATCTTTATATTTTTTATCATTAAATATAGATAAACACTTTGAATTCTTGATATATTCATGAATGTGAAATGTGGTTACTTGCATAGGCAAAATAATGGCACTTGAACTTAGAATTATTCTTTAAAAATGCTTTAGGATGAAGATATTTGTAGGTTTTCTCTAATAAAGAACAATGGTTGAGATCAAAAGATAAATGGATGGATAAGATTGAGTTGGTTGGGTACTTAATGTTGGGAAATAAATAGGTTCAATACCAAGATTATGAAGGTCAATCTCTATCCAATAAACTAATCATAATATGAGACTCAAGACTTGGATAGCAGCAACATGAAAATAACTCATGTGCAAATCTGAAAATTAAGTTGCCTTAATTGTGGAAAACCCATGATTAGATTCATCTTCTTTATGATGCAAAAACCAGCCTATTAACCATGCTTAATAAAATTATCTTATGTGAACTTAGAACAACAATAAATAATGGTTAACATCAACATAAGATAGAAGCAATAAGTTATAAACTAGAAGCATATCATACACACAGCATAGGATTTACACGGAGAAATTTTTTTCTATACCTCTCCAAATTAGTCCTCAAAACTATATCCATAGCTTAAGAACAACAATAAGGAGAACAATGAAAATCCATAAAAATAAGCATCTTCTTCTCAATAAATCCTTAGAACTTCTATATGCAATACTTATTCATATGAGAAAACAAGATACAAAATAAAGAATGCACCTAATAGCCAGGCAAGAAATACCTCTCTAGTCATTAACCTATCGAGTAGACCAAGAGTGGGAAACAAATTTTTCATGTGATCACTACATCAAACAATAAATCTTATAATAAATGGCAATCTTCTCTTCACGTCCATAATGGATTCACATCCATAACCAAGTGTAGGCTCCTTGGTGTTTTTATTTAAACCCTCATCAAAGAGTCACCATCTCAACACATGATCCCAAAAACATGAGATCTCGTAGCCTCACCCAAGTCACTCTAGTCTCTATGAGCATAAATCAATCAATCTATGCTAACTTCAAATGCAATCCTACAAAATCATAAAGCTCCAAGAAAATGATTAATACTCAAAACCAAAAAGAAAAAAACAACACCTCACCAAAGATTCAAGAGTCCTCCATGGCACCAAGATGTCACCATAACCATCCATCATCAAATGATGAAACCATATTACTATCAAATCTCCCACTGAACCATGTAAGAAAACTCTTTAGGCATCATGATAACCATCTCTTAACTGAAGATCCTCCATGGCCCCAACACAATCAAAGAACTCAACCAAGAGCTCCCAAAAGGAAGAGTCAAACCATGATCCCCAAACCAAGAAGATACAACTGCACATCCTTTGTAAATAGAACCAAAGATGTCAAACTCTTACTAAATTTTGAAGGTAGAATCCAAGAGCTCTATATGATACCAACACTAATTACAAAAGATCATCCATCTTCTAATCAAAGATTGTCCATGACTCAAAATAAATTGGAACCAAAATCTTGCAACAAAGAAGATAGAACAAATTATGTGACTGCATAAAAATCCCACTAAAAGTGACACTAATTAATACATGGCATCATGAGCAAATTCACTGCCAAAGCTCCATTAAAAGTGAACAAATCTTCTCATGCACCATGGTCTTAATGATCAACTATATTAGGTACTCCAAAAAATCATTTTATCACTTCAACCAAAATACCAATGTAATAATGGTGAACAACAAAAAGGACCTACCAAACTAAATACTTATTAGACAATCTACAAGATCGACACCTATGAAAAATCTCAAAGAACAAATACATAATCAATTCTCCAATCTCAAATAATTGAAAGATTCAACCTCACATCAATATCTTGCATAACAAAGATAATTAGGCATAACATGTTGAATACCAAGAATCAAACACCAAAATCAACATTATACCTAATTTGCCAAACAAACCCACATAAGAGTCCATATATCAATAATAACCTTCCAAGAAGCCATGTAAACCTATAACTATCTCCATCCAAAACACCCCGAATCCATTCATACTATAGATCTACATACCACGGATTTTTTATAACATATAAAAATTGAAAAACTATTGTTGTAAATCTGAAATCCATTTAAAAATCCAAACATTCACATTATGCATGCCATCTAAACAATGGAAATACCACAAATCTACAAAACCCAACATCTGAAAATAAGATATCACTACAACCTAAGAAAGGAAAGGAAATTTGCCCAAGAGCTTAAATCATATGAAATATATCAACTACACAACTCTTAAAGAGGTCAATAACTTATCTTTCAGTACTTTCATGTAACCATGGGCTAAAACCATAAACACAATATAGGCACTCTATTTCGTAGTCCAAACAATTGATGCATCTCTATATGACCAAGATGTCCATACTCATCCAACATGAACACCTTATCGCTACACATAACCACAAGGTAAAGTAACAAAACCACCAAATAAGAGAATACATACATATTGTCAAACTCCATGAAGATCCATAAGCATGAGCAACTCCATAAAGATCCATAAGCATTAGATTCAAATGTCCAACATAGATCACATTGATAATATCCATGGTTTCCAATCTCACATATCTATAAAAAAGAGTTCTCATTAGAAAATTTATTCTATCCCCAAAATCCTTCCAACAACCTTTAATTCATTCCAAATTGTTCCCACAATCTTTCCAAGCTAAGTAACCAAAAATAGAGGTATACCCAGAACCAATAACCTTCAACTTTGATACCAAATGTTGGGAAATAAACAGGTTCAATACCAAAGATTGTGAAAGTCAATCTCTATCTAATAAACTAATTATAGGATAAAATTCAATACTTGAGTAAAATCAACATGAAAATCTAAAAAAAAAAGTTTCCTTAACTAGTTGTGGAAAATTCATGATTAGATCCTCTTCTTTATCATGTCAGAAATTAGCCCGTTAACCATGCTTAAGAAACCTATCTTATGTGAATTTAAAACAATAATAAATAATGATTAACATCCACATAAGATAGAAGCAAGAAGTCATAAATACACAACATAACATCCACACATAACACAAGATTTGAGTGGAGAAACCCTTGCAAGAAAAAGCTCTACCAAGAAGAGAGGACACACTTATATTAACAATAATAAAAGTTCTTACAATACAATTACTGTCATTCTCCTCTTTACCTCCACCATAGAAGCACCTATGTGGTGTAGGAGCACCTAAGGTCTATTCAATTAGGTTTTGAGTCTTAGGAATTAAGATTAGGTCTATTTTGATTCAATAAGGTATGTTGAGACCATTTGTAATGTTATTTCATGTTTTGGGGTCTGTTTGTCAAAATTGGAGTCATGATTTTCAAATTTGTAAAGTTGCTCAAAATGTTGTCATTTTTGTTATCAAGATAAGTTATACCGATAAGATGTCATTGGGGTAAAAATTGTCATTACTGTTATCGGGTAGGTTAAACCGACAAGGGTATCATTGTGGTTATCGGAATAGGTTACACTATCGGATTTGCAAAATTTTGTTCGGTCGACTTTGAATAGTTATTCTGATAAGGTATCATTATTGGCATCAGGATAGTTAACCTGATAAGAATCATTGTGGTGGAAAGTTGTCATTGGAATAGCTAATCCAATAAGGTTGTCATCGGGATAATTTACACTATCAGGATTGCAAAAAATTGTCTAGCCGACTTCGATGGGTTATTCTGATAGGCATCCACAAGGCTTGAAAGATATAGCTATACCTAAGTTAGTGACATCAGGATAGGTTTCTTCTACCAGGATGACTTAAAATTGTTGTTCCACCTTCATGTCTTATTCTGATGGGAGATAAAAGGTCATGATCGGAGTTGTTATTCCAATATAGATATCCAGTGTTGGTCTATCAACTCGGCATTTCTATTCTGACACCTGTGTCTAACAACGACTCATCAATTTTTGAATTTGAATAGTCCAATGGTCACGGTGGGAAAATTCAAATTTGGTATAAATTGTATGAGCAAGGGATAGAGAATGAGGGAGAGAAAGGCAGAGAGGCAGAGAGGGAGAGAACTGGGGGAATTCTGCAATGTAAACTAGGTGTTTTTAAATTTGAAATCATTGGCTATGTGTTGGAAGCTTATTTTCTGCAATTCGCTTTGTTTCTAGAATTTGCTCAAATTCTATATTTATATATTTTTGTTTATCTTCCATTTGCTAATGATTTGAAATTCTAAGTTGTTAAAAAGACCTTGTAGATTCTTTTCATGAGATTGTCTGGTAGCGAGGATAGCTAGGCCTCTAAATAGAATCTTGACTATTTCTCCCTGGCTCGGCTGTTATAACATCTTGTGTTGCTAATTTGATGATCCTATAAGTTTGTTTTGTTGAAATATGACTATTTACCTTGTAGCAGAGAGTCTCTGAAAGGGGTTTCTGTGTTTTGAATGTTGTGAGTCTAAAGGAAGGATTGTTTGTATTGCATCACTATGCACATGTGAACAACCTCCTTATGCCTCTATCCATCCTTCATTCCTCTAGAGACAAGTACATTCAATTGTTCCACATTTTATTGCATGTAAAATCTACACCCAAAGGCCGAATTTATAGAATGGCAAGAGCTCCAAAACCACCAATAAAGGTTCCCAAAGAATACTCTCATTACTCACAACCACAACCTTTGGAAGGCCTCCACAAAACTCAAAAAAAAAATCAATTTAGCTTCCAATACCTTCCCTCCAATATGGACACCCATGCTTGCAAGACAAACATTGCATTAAATGTAATAAATGACCAAAAACAAGGAGCAACTTGTTGCCTCTTCCATACTCCCACTTGGAGAATCCCATAGGTTACTCTTTTTCCACTTTGTTAAGTCATTAAATATCTTATTCTAGACATCCATAAGTGGGGAAAACAATGTTAAATATTTGTGTTCACAACCCATTTTTATTGCTATCAGTGTAACCCATCACCCTTTATGAATGTATTATAAATAATGGTGATAATTAAATGTTACAAAATATTTTCCCAGTACATCCTATGTGCCTTGGGATACTTTCCAATGATGCTAGAACCATATCATATTATTTACAAGGTAGATGGCACCTTAATCCTAATAGTGAAGAGATGTAGGTTAGGAAATATAAGAGACTAATTGATTCAAAATTGAAGTTTTAAGAAATAGATATATGAAGTGGGTAGAGGAGAATAAAATAAATTTTCAATTTCTTTTATTCATTTTAGGTGGTTATGTGTGGAGGATTTAATTAATTAGATTAATTAAATCATGTGTGGGAAGGGGGCAAGGACTAGGAAAATGGATAAGGACTCATGAATTTATGTTAGTGTTCACATAGGTTAAAATAATATTGTGTTATATTAAAATAAGTAAATTGTAGTACCAAATCACATAGTTATTATGGGTGTTTGGAATATTATATTTGTTATAGTTTGGTTTATTTTCTTATGAGTTGTTAAAATAGGGAAGTCATTTTAGTTAGTTACCTATAATATAGGATATGAGAGTCCTATATATATGGATGTAATTTGTATTATGTAGGGTGTGAAGAAAATAGAAGCATAGTATTATTATGTGTCAAAAAAAATTATTTAGCTTATATTATTTCTACCTATTTTTCTCTCGTGGTATTAGAGTGGGGCATCCAAATTTTTTTTATTACCTATTCAATAAAATTGTAATATTTCTCTCAATACTCAATAGAAAAAAAATCAAAATGTTTTGGAAAACTTAGAACAAGTAGAATAAAACCCAGAATTCATTTGAAAATCTTTAGTATTACTCAAGTAGTTTGAAGTGAAAGTTGGACATGACATGAATGTTGCATGAAAGTTTTAGCACTATCCTTTGAGTCGATTCAAATGATAAAATTGGCAATGCATGCAAGTGATGGTCCTCTAGAACATCACTAAATGTATTCAATTCATATTCTTATAATCTATTCTCCCTTTCAAGGATAATATCAATTTTCAAAAGACAACCACTAGAGCCATTATTTTGTGTGATCTCTTTTATGTTGTGAATCATTTGGATAGTGATTTCCCAAGAATTTTTATAAACAATAACAACTATTTACCAAGAATTGTTATCAACAATAAGAACTATAATCCCTATTTGAAGCAATACTTCAGCAATAAAAATCCTAATTATAATTTATTTTTTTTAAATGCAGCATGATTAAGCTTCGCGAAAGTCAAGGAAAAAAGAGTTCAAGATGAAAGCATTACAAAAGATTTTGTGTTGTGTTGATTGGAATTGGACTTGCACTAAGAGCAATGGCATCAATAAGGAGGGAGGGTCTAGTGGGTTGGTTATTGATCTCTTCTCACATTGTGAGGCATTCTTGTTATCTTTTAAGGTGTTTTTTCATGTTTCTCATATTTTATTTGAACTTGCTTATATATATTGAGACATTGAAGAAATCCTATATAAAAGGTAGGATCAAATCAAGTAATTGAAATAAATTTATTAAAAATTATATTTAATGTTCATTAAGAGAGTGTTTTAAAGTTCTATTTCTTATATGATATCAAAGTATAGTTGTATCATTTTGTCAAAATCGGGCCATTCTATGCCACAGTTTTTCTACTACCTAAACTATATGCAATTACATTTGTTGTTATGCCAAGAGGCATCCAAAACTTGACAAGTTTCCTACTACATTACTATCTACTTTTGTAAAGGCAAGAGATTGAAATGTAAATTTTATTTTGATTGATGTATACAATGGCCTTGAGTTGTAGCTTACTTAAAAAAAGAGCGAGTTGTAGTAACAAATCGCATAATTATTATGGACGTTTGGAATATTACATTTGTTATGGTTTGGTTTATTTGATTATGAATTGTTAAAATAAATCAATATATTTAGGGAAGTTATTTTAGGTAGTTATCTATAAGATAGGATATGAGAATCCTATATATATGGATGTAATTCATATTATGTAGGGTGTGGAAAAAATAGAGGCATAATATAATTATGTGTGCAATTTTATCAGCTTCTATTATTTCTACCCATTTTTCTCTCATGGTATCAGACCACGACATCCAAAATTTTATTTCATTGCCTATTCAATTTAATTATAATATTTCTCTCAACATTAAAAAATTTCATTTTTTTATAAAAATCTTAGAATGGGTAGAATAAAACCCAGAAATTATTTAAAAATATTTTTAAGTATTACTCAAGAAGTTTGAAGTGGGAGTTAGACATGAAATGAATGTCACATGAAAGTTTTAGCACTATCCTTTAAGTTGATTCAAAAGTAATGTCACATGAAAGTTTTAGCACTATCCTTTAAGTTGATTCAAAAGTTAGAATTGGCATTGAGCATAAGTGATGGTCCTTTAGAACACCACTAAATGGATTCAATTCACATTCTTAGAATCTATTATTCCTTTCAAGGATAATATCAATTTTCACAAGACAACTAGTAGAGTCATTATTGTATGTGATATCTTTCACATCGTGAATCATTCGACTAGTGGTTTTTTTGAGAATTGTTGTAGTACCCCTCCATGATTTTTTTAAGATACTTATTACTTTGACTTGTTAGACTATTTTTGACTCATTATGTGTATTTTATTTCGTTGGTGTGCATGTGTATGGATACATTCATGTGATCCATGTTATTGGACTATTTTATGATGCTTATATGTTTTAGGACATGATTACTTTAATACCTTATTTGAGATGGACATATTGATGTTAGCGATTGTATACTTATGATTTGAATTATTTATTGGTGATTTATTATGATATTTTATGAGATGTTAATCTGTGAACAGGTGTAGAAAAGGAAATCTTTCAAAGAGTCTACCAATGAAATTTGGGTGTTTTTCATGAACTTAATATTTTTAGAAGTGTCTATTTTTAGTAAGTCTATTTTTAACAAATTTCATTGTCTCCAATTAGCCTAATTTTGCATTTGGGCAAACTTTATGTAAGGACCCAGTAGTCCTAACCCTTGAAAAACTAACATAATTGATCCCCAATAAAACTAACATACATTCAATAATGAAGTCAATTTTATCGTAAATGAAAATACAAGTCTTAAGTTAACAAATAATTAACAATTGCTATTAATATGAGTGCAAAACTACATTCAATGAATAAAGTAAGATCCATAAGTTATGAAAAATGGATAAATGTTCTTCTATCCAATTAGTTATAGATAACCATAGGTTAGCATAAATGAAAAACTGTGAAATATGACTTAAATTAGCATTCAACCCAAACATCACACATTCAAGGAAATCTCATCAAAAGAGAAGGCTTACGTAATGGTTCGTGTGTATGATTAATGTGAACTTAAAGTAGCATCAACTCAACCCAAACATTCATGAAATGAAGGAAAACTAAGCATGAAAGCACACATTCCACAAATCTAGCACAAGCAGGACATGTTAGTCGGTTAGTGGTTAGTAGTTTTCCTTACTTTTTGTTAGTTACATTCTCTTGGCAACTTCCTGTCGCATTTTTTATAGTAGGCCTCATTGGTACTTTACATAGCTTACATAGCTTAATCATGAGACCACATTTGGTCTTAATACAATGATTGAATAATACAACATACTTTTATTACATAAGATATACACAAATCTTTGTCTTTAGATGTAGTGTCTTCCTCGCCATCAGACTCACCTCCATCTGTGATTTAGAAGATGAACAAATAACCCAGGCATTTTATCCGCCCAAACAATCAAATCTTACGCTTCCTAGTGCTCATGACAAGCTCCCATCCCTCACGATGGAGTATCCTAGCAAATCGGCATCAACTTTCAGAAATGGAACCTATGCGTGCATGTAGTATCTAACATCCAAACTATTGATCTTAGCTACATGTGTTATGGTGAGGAGAATTAATTTATTGGCCAATTAACCCTACTGGGGTAGGTGAAAACACCCTTCCCTATTTGTACCATAATCAAGCACATCTTTCTAGAATACATCCATCTTTGACAGAGAAATGAAAATTCCCCTCCCGGTTAAATTGATTTATTATAATTTTTGTTAAGTTCCAATTTTGAACAAACAAAAGATAAAAGTATTATTATCCCCATTGTGGAAAGACCCTCTTATCAAAGCAACACGCATATATATACATATCATAAGTGACGAGCATAAGTATGGATAAGGAGTAGATAAAAGAGAGGGTACGAGATGGGAATTTTGACTTGGTTGCCTTACTAATTCCTGCCAGTAATTCAATCTTGAAATGCAAAAAAATATATAATAACTACATTTTATGCCCCCCAAGAGTCAATTTGGCTCTACCATTTCGACCATTAGCACAAGTTAGTCTCAGAATTTGAAAAAAAGCTTAATGGTAATATGCCATTAATGAAATTAAAAGAAAAAAAACCGAACTTGCAGATCAAATCGACCCAACGGAATAAGAAAGGACGACAAAGCCAAATACAAAACGATAGCATCAAACAGAGTTAAACCCTTTCAAATCGATCCACTACAGAATTAAAGTTGACATGCAATTCAACCATGATATTTTTTGCAGAAAAAGAGAATGAAGAGGAGGCGATAGGCAGAAAATAGAACAATTTCACCTTGAAATCAAACATGGGGAGGAGGAAGGATAGGAACGTGAGGAGGAGAGGACATGAGCTCCCAGTAGTAGGCTGATCTCTTCCCAAATTGCTCCTTTTGTTGATCGTACAATTTGAAGAGAGGGAGGTACAATGGATTGTCTCTTAGCTGAAAGGTCAAACTTGCAATCCAACGTGGGGAGGAGGAAAGAGAGGAGGCACTATCAGCTCTGTGCAGCTCCTTTGTAGAAATTCAATTCCTTCATGTAACTCTCCTATAGAAAATTGAGCCTCCAAATTGCTCTTGGCAAGCCGTTGTACATGGTGAGGGTGTGAAGGAAAAGGTAGGGGAAATAATGAAGAAAGCGCAATATGGTGAAAGGCGTGGTCTACAAATTTGATTCCCCAATTTCTCCTTCCTAGTGCCCCAACACTAATCTCTCTCCTTCTAAAGAAAACTCATTCGTTGACCTAAAGCAATGGAAAAAGAAGCTAGAATATGGCAGCAAGTCGATACAATGGCAGAGAAAGAGATGTGTGTAGTTTGATGGCTCTGATTTTATATAACTTGCAAAGGAAAAGGTTTGATCCATGATTCATGGATCTAAGAGTGGTAGGAGAGTTGGAAGTGGAGAAGAGGATTTAGATTAGCCAGTTAAGAAAATTGATCAAGAGTTGGATTGGATTGATTAGCAGGAAGAGGAAATTGAGACTTAGATAGGAAAAAAATGTAAACTCAAGGGTTAAATTTAAAACATGCTTGAATTTAAATAAATCTCTAAATTAATATTTTAAGTTCATTTATTTGTAATCTCTTATGTAACATTTTAATTTTAATTTAATCTTTAATGCTTAAATTATATCATAATGTTATCTTCCAAAATCAATTTTATTAATTTATTTAATGATTACATGTGTGTGTATGTGTGTGAATGCACAAGCCACATTCCCTAGGTTACTATCGATGTTTTAGAAGACCCCTCCTCAGTTATTTGTCCATCTTCGACGGTCGACCCTGCATCCACCTCGCACTCAACAAAAATCATCAAATCATCATGATATTTAGAATTTCACAACATAACTAGAATAATATCATTAATAGCATCATCACATTAAAAAAAAAAAAATTCAATTAAATATCATCAAAATATTAGTAAATAGCATCATAATGTCATCAACACTTCTTAATGTCAAACATAAATAATGTCACCAAACACATCAAACATTGTCATAATATCAATGTCAAATTTAAATAATATCATCAAGCATCAATAATATCAATACCTATCTTCTCAACTTAGTCTAAAACTCATTCATCTAAATCAGGTCATGACATTCTTCCCCACTAGGAAGTGACATCGTCCCAATGTCTTGGTACACACATTGAAACAATAGTGTAGTTCTCTAATTTAATGATATAAATCTCAATATGCATCCAATAGACATCTATGCAAAATGAATCATATTAAACTTAGGGAATAATTGTAGGAGAACCAACATCTTATAATACTTCTAAACAGATAACCACAATAATCCTACTTCCAATTTGATTTCCTTTACCAATTCAAGTATAAATAGGTATATAGAAGATACTGATATACATAAGTCTTAAGAGGCTATCCTTACTTACAATAAATGGACTATCATTTACCACGTATAGTGTGGTATGCATAGATAAAAAGGCCTCAAAAATATTTTATACAATAATAACTTGTAGACTAGAAGGTGTTCATGAACTTTTCACACAGTGATCACAAAATGATAGCCTAAGGTCATGATTGCCTACTCACAAGAAACATAGCTTAATACCCAAATCTTGGTAAATAGGGTTAATAATAATAAAGAAATAGAACAAGTTGCAATTCAACATATGCATACATGAAATATTCTGAGTTAGTGATTTCACCTATCTAGTTAACTCATGTGACCTAGGTTTTACACCCATCTTGTCACATTTAATTATGTGACCTATCCCATCACATTTGATTATTATGTGACCTATCTCATCACATTTGATTATGAGACCTATCTTGTCACGTTTATTTATGTGGCCTATCTTGTCACGTTTATTTATGTGGCCTATCTTGTCACATTTGATTATGTGACCTATCTCATCACATTTGGATTATGTGACCTATCTCGTCACATTTGATTATTAATTATTAATGTCATGTCCATATTAAATTTTTAATATATCTCAAAAATGTCATCGCACAAAACTAAGATGTAGGCCTACTTCATCCAATGTCATTCATGTAGGCAATCATATCTCTATACAATTATTTATGCATTGAGTTATCATGTCACCACATTCATCGCAAAATGCATGCTATCAACACCACAACATCAAACATGCCAAGCTATACCAAGGGCTTCTCAACTTGTAAGGCTTATTTCCAATCCTATCATTACTATAATCCTCAGGATCGGTACACCTTCTACAATCTACTCTCTCTTAAATAAGATCAACACAAATTCAAGTATCATTATGTACAACTATGCATTCACTCCTCTAGCAGATATTTTCACATTTCATTATACAAGAAAATATATTTGAGGGAAACTCTACCACTTCTACATGACATGTGATTTTTTCATTGATTAGACCCTATTAAAACATTACATGCCCAAATACTATTTTGACAAGGTGTAATACTCTATAAAATGCTCACATAACAAGTTCAAGCAAGTAGGCCATGATACAAGGGCCTTAATTACTTTGACTTATAGGAAATGGTTACGCTTTAGCTAAGGCTTCAACACACATGACCAATATATATCATAAGTGACAAGCTATGCCATTCACATTCTTATGTGTGCAACATATCAAATGCACCAGGACACATCACAATATACCCTAATGCATGAATATACTTCCCATAATGTCATAAGGGAACAAAATAGTTGTCAACTTATTAATCTAAAATGACAACCTTGTGTATCTTTTACATATTACTACTTTCATTCTTGCAATCAATATACCAAGCAAGTGGAATAATATCATTAGTTCAATACTCTAATGCACAAGATTTATCTTGGATTTATTTCTCATTTTAGTCCAACTCTCAAGCCTTATAGTTAATAATACTCCATATCAGATATTGATAAACAAAACAATCATCCAAACATGAAGCATATGAGGGCATAAAAGTGCACTCAAAATTCATTATCATTTAAACTAGCCAAGGTTCATGTAATCAAGTGTTGCAACTTAACAAAGTGAACTCAAGGCCCTACAGTTCCAACCTATGGCTCTTATACCAAAATGCAAGGACCCACTAGTCCTAACCCTTGAAAAACTAACATAATTGATTCCCAATAAAACTAACATACATTTAATAATTAATTTGATTTTATCGTAAATGAAAATACAAGTCTTAAGTTAACAAATAATGAATAATTGCCATTAATATGACTATAAGACTATGTTCAATGAATAAAGTAAGATCCATAAGTTATGAAAAAATGGATAAATGATTTATCCAATTAGTTAAACATAACCATAGATTAGCATGAATGAAAAACTATGAAATACGACTTAAATTAGCATCCAACTTGAACGTCACGCATTCAAGGAAATCTCATCAAAAGAGAATGCTTATGTAATGGTTCATGTGTGTGATTGGTGTGAACTTAAAGTAGCATCAACTTAACCCAAACATTCATGAAATGAGGGAAAACTAAGCATGAAAGCACACATTCCACAAATCCAATACAAGTAAGACACATGTTAGTAGGTTAGTGGTTAGTAGTTTTCCTTACTTTTGGTTAGTTACATTCTCTTGGCAACTTCCTATCGCATTTTTGACAGTAAGTCTCATTGGTCCTTTACATAGCTTACATGGCTTAATCATGAGACCACGTTTGGTCTTAATATAATGATTGGATAATACAACATACTTTTATTACATAAGATATACATGTATCTTTGTCTCCAGATGTTGTGCCTTCCTCGCCATCAGACTCACCTTCATCTGTGATCTAGAAGATGGACAAATAACCCAATCATTTTATCCACCCAACCAATCGAAGCTTACGCTTTCCAATGCTCATGACAAGCTCTCGTCCCTCACGACAGAGTATCCTAGCAAACCATCATCAACTTTTGGGAATGGAATATGTGCATGCATTTAGTATCTAACAACGAAACTGTTGATCTTAGCTACATGTGTTATGGCAAGGAGAATTAATTTATTGGTCAATTAACCCTATTGGAGAGGTGAAAACACCCTTCCATGTTTGTCCCATAATCAAGCACATATTTCTGAAATGCATACATCTTTGATAGAGAAATGAAAATACCCCTCCCGATTAAATTGATTTATTATAATTTTCCCTTTCAGAATTTCATTGTCGTTAAGTTTCAATTTTGAACAAACAAATGATAAAATTATTCTTATCCCCAATTGTGGAAAGACCCTCTTATCAAAGCAACACGTATATATATATATATATATATAAATATATATATATATATATATATATATATATATATATATATATATATATATATATATATATATATATATATATATATATATATATATATATCATAAGCGACGAGCATAAGTATGGATAAGGAGTAGATAAAAGAGAGTGTACGAGATGGGAATCCTAACTTGGTTACCTTACTAATTCATGTCAGTAATTCAATCTTGAAATGCAAAAAAAATATAATAACTACATTTTATGCCCCCCTAAGAGTCTATTTGGCTCTACCATTTCGACCATCAACACAAGTAAGTCTCAGAATTTGAAAGAAAGCTTAATGGTAATCTACCATTAATGAAATTAAAAGAAAGAAAAACTAAACCTACATATCAAATCGACCCAAAGGAATAAGAAAGGGCAACACAACCAAATACGAAATAATAGCATCAAACAGAGTTAAACCCTTTCAAATTGATCCACTACAACATTGAAGTTGAAATGCAATTCAATGATAATTTTTGCCAAAAAAGAGAATGAAGGGGAGGCGTTAGGCAGCAAATAAAACAATTTCACCTTGAAATCAAATGTGGGGAGGAGGAAGGGCAGGAATGTGAGGAGGAGAGGATGTGAGCTCCCGACAGTAGGCTGATCTCTTCCCAAATCTCTCCTTTTGTTGATTGTACAATTTGCAGAGGAGGTACAGTTTGGTCTCTTAGCTGAAAGGTCAAACTTGTAATCCAACATGGGAAGGAGGAAAGAGAGGAGGTGCTATTAGCTTTGCACAACTCCTCTGTAGAAGATCAAATCCTCCACATAACTCTCCTATAGAAAATTGAGCCTCCAAATCTCTCCTGAAAAACCGTTGTACATGGTGAGGGTGTGAAGGAAATGGTGGGAGAGATAATGAAGAAAGGGTGATGTGGTGAAAGGCATAGTCTAAAAATCCGATTCCCCAATTTCTCCTTCCTAGCACCCCAACACTAATCTCTCTCCTTCTAAAGAATACTCATTCACTGACTCAAAGAAATGGCAAAAGAAGATAGAATAAGGCAGCAAATTGATACAATGGCAAAGAAAGAGATGTGTGTAGTTTGATATTTCTTTGAGTTTTTATAATTTGCACATGCAGAGGTTCGATCTATGATTCATGGATCTAAATTGAATCAAAACAAGAGTGGTAGGAGAGTTAGAAGTGGAGAAGAGGATTTAGATTAGCTAGTTAAGAAAATTGATCAAGAGTTGGATTGGATTGATTAGACAGTCAGGAAGTGGAAATTGAGAGTTGACAAGAGGTTATTGAGAGTTTAACTTTCCATTAAAATTTTGAAACTCAAGGGTTAAATTTAAAACATGCTTGAATTTAAATAAGTCTGTAAATTAATAATTTAAATTCATTTATTTGTAATCTCTTATTTGACATTTTAATTTAAATTTAATCTTTTATGCTTCAATTATATCATAATGTTATCTTCCAAAATCAATTTTATTAATTTATTTAATGATTACATGTGTGTGTGTGTCAATGCACAAGCCACATTCCCTAGGTTACTATCGACGAGCTAGAAGACCCCTCCTTACTTATTTGTCTATCTTTGATGGTCAACCCTGCATCCACCTTGCACTCAACAAAAAGCGTCAAATCATCATGATATTCAGAATTTTGTAACATAATTAAAATAATGTTGTTAATAGCTCCATCACATTAAAATATTATTTTTTTAATTAAATAACGTCAAAATATTAGAAATAGCATCATAATGTCATCAACACTTCTTAGTGTTAAACATAAATAATGTCGCCAGACACATCAAACATTATTATAATATCAATGTCAAATTTAAATAATACCAAGCATCAATAATATCAGTACCTATCTTATCAACTTAGTCTAAAACTCATTCGTCTAAATCGAGTCGTGACACTTTCTATTTTTCACAATTGCTATTTTTAGCAACTTGTTAACATTGACTATAAATGCTATTTTATGTGTAGAATATATCTTTATTGTATTGTTTACTTGGAGTTTAGGGTGAAAGGAATGTTTTGTGTAGGTTGAAGGTACCAGACATTGACTTCACCTGGTCCCATAGGTTTGAGTGTGTCTTTAAATCCCAATGGTGGTACAAGAGATAGTACAAGGTCCAAAATGTATCTAGCCCTAACCTAGGGACAATTATCTAGCATTTTTTTTATCCCGTTGGATTTGTCATATAGACAATAGTTGATCACCTTGTTGTTTGTGGTAAGCCTTGTTTTGATATTGGTATTATTTTATGATTTACATGAGTGTGTGATATTTTATGTTATCTTAACTATTGATATTAATTATAACTTGAGTGTTATAAATTAATTAATAATTAATTATTGTTTATTGTTGCTGTAATTATATTTTTTGATTTAATAAATATATTCCTATTATTGGATATTATTTATTAATTGATTTATTATTGTGCATGTGAATATTTTTAGTGTGGGAGTTATCTTGAGTGAATTTTTTGCTTTATTGTAGAACTGGTTGTTCTATTTTGGTGGATAATTATATTTTAGTTGGAAATAATTATTTATTCTTTGCATGTTGTTGAGTGGGAGTTAACTATTTTTAGGGGAGTTTTTAATTGGTATTCTAATTTTTAAATATTATTATTTAATTGTTTTGTGAGGACTTTTATTTGGAAATTAATTTAATATCATTGATTTAATGTTTTTAGGTGATATTTTTCATGATTTTTGAATTAGGGTTTTGCTTTTCTTTTGTGCATGTTTTTGTGAAGCATTATTTATGTTGTAGTTGATTTTTGTATATATTTTGTTTATGAGAGCTTTATTTTACATTTTTCTTTTCACAAAGTTTTGAGAGAAGAATTATTATTACAAATTGTGGGAAAATTGAAGGAGAATTTTGGATTGTGAATTTTGGAAATGGGTTTGCAATTTTTTTGTATTCATGGGAGGATTGTTTTTCTATTTTTTTTCTTGGAGCTTGGATTGAACCGCTTTAGGCTTGATTTCTGGAATTTTGTTGTTGATTGAAAGATGATTCATGTTTCAGAGATTCGTTTGCAAATTCTCTCTCTTTCTCTATGTTTCTTCACAGGTTTTCAAGTAGGTTTCTATATCCTGATTTTGAATTTAGTTTTATTTGTAGTTTTGATTAAAATTGATTATAAGGGAGATTTAGGAATGTTGTTTTGATTATGATTATTGTTTAAAATCAGTTCTTTATTCGTGTTTTGAGAGTAATTGCAATATGCTTAAATCAAGTGTGGAAATTAATTATTTCAATCGATCAATTTTGCTTTATGTTTGATTGGAAACCTTGCATGATTCCATATGTTTGGTTTTTCTATGTTTCTAGTAATTTTTCAAGCCTTTTTCAAATGGGTATTTTTCACAATTCAAATTCAAGTTTTATGTTATGTTTTTCTTTATTTTTCTAGATTTCCAAGCAATTGCACATCTATAGAGATCGATTGTACTCATTTAGGGCTTCAATTGCACAATTTTGAGCTTCATTTTTACAATGTCAGAAGCCCAACTAAGTAGGTTCAGTAACCATTTGCACAGGTTTTCTTTGTTTTGATTTAGTTTGCAATTTTGGTCAAATTGGACTCCTGGTCAGTTCCAAAGGCTTAGGGTGACTGTATACCCTATCAATTTTGAATTTTTTGTGTTTGATTGAACTTATTTGGCTAGATTAATGTACACATGCCCTTTCCTAATTTTTCTTATGAAAAGGAACAATTATTGTGAGGTTATGATTCAGTTATAGGACTTGACCTTGTGATTGGTCTTTGTTTGGAAGTCCTATTTGCAGATTGTGCAATCTATTCATGTATATGGATTCTTGATGTTCCTATTTGTATATCATATATTTCATGGTGCTTATTTCAATGAATCCTTAGAGGATAGGTTATCTAGGTGCATTAAGGGGGAGTGGCTCTCTATGGGGGTCAGGGCCAAAAGTGGCTATCAGGATAAATGATAGGAGGGTTGTTTAATAAGTGATAACATTAATAAAACTTTGGTTTGGGTTTACAAACTAATAAGATAATATTTTGGTGCTTCACTCATGGCCTCGTGTACTCGTATAGATAGAGGATGAGATTGGGAAGGCTTGTCCATCTGGAGAGATGTTTGGAATTGGGATGGTCATACAATGCCTTGTCATTAGGAATAGATTGTATTGTATTGTATGAGTTCTCCATGGGGGTTGGCGTCTCGAGTTAGGAGAGGTTCAGGCTGCTAGGATAACCCATGTTGATGCTATGTGATGGCACTCTCTCCTTCATTTGTCCTAGTATCCTATTGTACCATCTTTTATGTGAAAGCCTTTGAAAGTTTCATTTTCTTTTGGAGTACCTTTGAAGTCTTTTGAAAGATTTTTGGTTGTTACCTTACTCTAGAAGATTTTGGTTATTAATATTGCTTTGGAGGTCTTTTAGTTGTCTCTATAAGTTCTTTGGATGTTCTTTGGAAGTCCTTTGGTTGATGTCCTTACTTTATTTTCTTGTGCAATGGTGTCTTGTGTATCTTAGTTGTTGTGTATGTTCAGTTCTTTTATCCCTAGTCTTCTTGTTTGATATTTGTGGCCTTGTGTCTATCTCTATCATAGGGGATGGACCTCTCGGTTCCACATGGTTAGGTGGTAGTGTTTACCATCCATTGGGGTTTTGGAGTTCTTGTTTGTGTGTAGCTAGATGGACCTTATCTTGTATTCTAGTGTTTTCACATTCAAATGTAGATTGTTCTATCATCATAATTTTATTTGATATGTATTTTCCAGGAGTGATGTAAAAGGATATTTAATTCTATGTATGTACTTGTGATTAAAAGGATATTTATAATTGGACTCCTAGTGGAAAGGATTGTAATAGTACTATTATGATAGATGCATTTGCAGTAATAGATAACTTTTAAATCAATGTAGTCATGTGGATTATATGTATGTTCTTATTCTTGATGAAGGTTATCATAGGAATCTTTCATTTGGTTCTTTAAAATGAACTTAGCATAGGCCTTTATATAATGAGTAATATGATTAATAATTAGGAGTTTATTTGGTTAAGTCAATGTATCCTATGGGAGATGTTTATGTGATTTGGAATAATGTGATGGATAGAAGTTATCTTCATGTGATTAACTTAGTGATGATTAATGCATGTTAGTAAGTGTTGCTTAGTAGTGACGTTAGGGAACCCTTAGAGAATTGTTATGAGTTATGATTAAATCTTCCACTAGAAATTGTTATATTTCATCTATGTTATGTAATAAATTTACTTAGTGTTGTATTAAGTTAAAATATGGTTAATGTATTATGATTCCTTTAAAAATATATATATATATATTCTATGTGTTTTGGTTTATTAGTTATTATTTTTTTGAGGTTCCTTGGTGGGGCATTACAATTGTTATAAACAATGATAACTATAATCTTTATTTGAAGCAATACTTTAGTAATAAAAATATAGATTATATTTATTTTTAAATGTAGCATGATTGAGCTTCGTGAAAGCCAACACAAAATGAGTTCAAGATGAAAGCATCATGAAAAGATTTTGGGTTGTGTTGATTGGAATTGGTTGCACTAAGAGCAGTGACATCAATGAGGAGGGAGGGTTTGGTGGGTTAGTTATTGATCTCTTCTCATATTGTGAGGCATTCTTGTTATCTTTTAAGGTATGTTTTCATGTTGCTTATATTTCATTTGAACTCGCTTATATATCTTTTGAGATGCTGAAGAAATCCTTTATAAAATATAAGATAAAATGAAGTCATTAAAATAAATTCTTAAAAAAAAATTAAAGTTCATCAAGAGAGTGTTTTAATTTTATTTATTGTATAATGACAAAGTCTAGTTGTATCATTTTGTCTATATTAGAGTGCATTTTTATGAGTCAATAACTATCGCCTTATCAAAAGTGTGTCAAAAAAAAGGTGTAAACAATTAAATAATTACCTCAATTGTAAATAGATGTAACAACATCCATCTAAAACTAGTCCTTAAAGCTAAAATTTATAAGTAGAGAACAAATTGGAGGATGGAGGCACAATAGGTTGGAGGGTATTCAATGACCTCTTATTAGTCACTAGAAATGGGATTGCAAAATAAATTTAGTGACATTTTGTTTTAGTTGTAGCTTCCTATGCTATTAAAGATTGAGTGGCAGCATCTAACAGTAGTGGATACAATTAATAATGATTAAAATATTCCCTTGCCAAATTTTGAAAGGAGGAGAATATAGACATCATTGATGATGTAAATATTTGTAGAGGAAAGTAGCTAGCTATAGAGGTCCTCTAACTGCTAGAATTCTTGGAAGTGCACTCAGTTAGTGATAATTTCACTAGAAGTGAAAGCAAGATAAGTTCTTGTATGTAGGTGATCATATGCAACAAGATCTAGAGAGAAGTATTCAAACCTAAAAGTAGGCACATGCAAATGATTTTGTTTCTAGGCTTTGTGATTTACTTTCTCCCCAAGTTTACACTAAGGAGGAGGGGGGGTCCTAGGAAATAATGTTAGTGTTCCCATGGATTAGAATAATAATATGTGTTAGTGAGCTATAGTACTAACTCACATTATTATGGGTTTTAGGAATGTTACGTTTATTACAGTTTGGTTTATTTGCTTATCAATTCTTAAAACAACTCAATATATTTAGGGAAGTCATTTAAGTTAGTTTATATAAGATAGGATATGAGGATCCTATACATATGGATGCAATTTATATTATGTATAGTGTGAGGAAACTATAAGCATTATATAATTATGTGTGTAATTTTTTTTATTTAGCTTTTATCATTTCTTCTCATTTCTCTCACAATGTATCAAAATTGGGTGTCCAAAAATTTCTTTCATTATATGATCAACAAAATCATGATATTTCTCTCAATATTAAACAGAAAAGAAAAAATATATATTATAAATATTAGAACGAGTATAACAAAACCCAAAATTTGGTTGAAAATATTATGAGTATTTCATAAATAGTTTGAAGTGGAAGTTGGGCATGATATGAATGATGAATGAAATTTTTAGAACTATCCTTTGAATCAATTCTATGAGAATTTCCAAGAACACTAGGCAATATGGAAATGACAAGAAAGAGAAATGCTAAGAAAAATAGAAGATTGAAGTGTTGAGTAAGGTATGAATGAATAGGAAGAGGTACATATAGGAAAAGTATCTTACCTACCACCCTACCTACCTTGAAACATATGCAATCCATTTAAGTAGCCACCTAGAAGTAGGATTAACACACCAACACCCCCCTTAAGCATAGCTTAGGAATGAGGAAAAAAGAGTGGGTGCCAACATCAAAGCCTAACAAGGTGCCCAAGTATATTTCCCAAGTACAATGCACCTCATATATTTAGGGAAGTCATTTAAGTTAGTTTCTATAAGATAGGATATGGGGATCCTATATATATGGATGCACTTTGTATTATGTATAATGTGAAGAAAATATAAGCATTATATATTTATGTGTGCAATTTTTTTTATTTAGCTTTTATCATTTCTTCTCATTTCTCTCTCAATGTATCAAAGTTGGGTGTCCAAAAATTTCTTTCATTTTATGATCAATAAAATTATGATATTTCTCTCAATACTAAACAAAAAAGAAAAAATCAAAATATATTCTAGAGATATTAGAATGAGTAGAATAAAACCCAATTTTTTTTTGAAAATATTATGAGTATTTCATAAATAGTTTGAAGTGGAAGCTGGGCGTGATATCAATGATGCATGAAATTTTCAGAACTATCCTTTGAATCAATTTTGTGAGAATTTACTTGAGAACACTAGGCAAGATGGAAACGACAAGAAAGAGAAATGCAAAGAAAAATAGAAGATTGATGTATTGAGTAAGGTATGACTGAATAGGAAGAGGTACATATAGGAAAAGTATCTTACCTACCACCCTACCTACCTTGCAACATATGCAAGCCATTTAAGTAGCCACCTAGAAGTAGGATTAGCACACCAACACCCCCCTTAAGAATAGCTTGGGAATGAGGAAAAAGGAGTGGGCCCCAACATCAAATCCTAACAAGGTGCCCAAGTATATTTCCCAAGTACAATGTACCTCATAAGGAAGACAAGAAAACCTAGTAGAAAAATGCTTCCCTAAACAAAGAAAATATGCTCTCTAATGTATGAGAAGTTCTACAAAATTCCATGTGAGGAAAAATCCTTCCCATAAGAGAGAAAGAGGGAGATCATACAACCCCACCTCAATGAATAATATCTTGTAGTGATGGTAGATGTCATACAATAAATTTTGAAGATGATGCAAGCCCTTTTAACAACATTTCTCCCCTTAGGAAGAAATAAAACCACAAAATTATGTAAGCTATCTTCCCAAAGATGAAAGGAAAATTAGAAAAGAAAACTCAAGATGTATGATGCCTCCTTGGAAGGTGTTTGCTCCAAAAATTTTTTAAGGCCAATACTAAAATGTGAAAAACATTGATGTGATGAATTAGGCACCATAAAAGATTCAAGTAAAATGACCATGGATGTATGGTGATAGTTGGACTATTGAGAATCTGGTACTACCATAATATAAGAAAATACATGCAAAGTAATAACAAGATGGTTTAAATGCACCCTCAAACTATTTAAAAATAAGTATCAAATCTATAGTAGATATCATGAAAGAGGAGATGAATATCCTCAATGGTGTCCAAGCATACAATCTAGAACTCTAAAAATAAAAATTCAATGTCTGATAGAAATGTGTCATAATGAGCTATCTTTGAAAGACAAAAAAAATATTGCTACACCAAACCACTAGAAGTTGCTAAAGAAGCATTCCTAAACTCAAAAGCATCAATAATAGATGAAGTATACTCAACTAGAGGTGATGAAGTGTCCTCAACCACATACGTACAACAATATGTGGAGGAGCATTATATGTCAACTAATCTTTTATTGACGATGAGTCCACACAAACCAAGGTAGTAGGGCTCTCCTTTAAGGAACTATCATGACTAGATAAAGATTCAAGATATCCAAATAAGTGTAGCAAATTAGACCTCTAAAAATTCATTGAGATCTAATACAAAAATATTGGTTTCTTTTCTAGAAAATTTAGAGGAAATATAAACTTTTTCTCCATAAAGAGTTTTGTTTCTTAAAGAAAGAAGATATAAAGGTCCTAAAGAAGTTACCTAACAAAATTTTGATCAAGGGTACAATCCAAACCACAAATATTCCATGATATCACTATTCTTTATGTGGAACAGAGAGGTGAAAATACAATATCCCAATTACACTAGACTCCACTAAGGGTTTCCCAATCATCTTATTCTTCTCTTGATCTTTTGTCCCTATAACTTTGGATTTATTATCTAAGGAAACCTTTTTAACATTATTTCTTATAGTTCTAAAAGAAGAGGATATTCCTTCTTAGAATCATCCTTTGCATCTTGAGCTAGAAAATCTTTTGGTATGAGACAATTTATAAATTTTTCAAAAGGAGTATCTTTAATAGAGGGAGAGGTTGCATAATATTAGAGTTAACATTAAGAACTACCTCACTCCTGACTAAGTCCTCATTATATCTCAAAGAGAGAGAAACCCTCTAGTTGAGGAGCACCTACAAGCCAATAATATCACGAGTTTTTGCTAGGATAGAAGGAACAATATAATCAGGGAAATCCAAGTCTTGGTCAAATGAAAGCTTCTCAATTATGGTAGATCTAAGATCATCATAAATTTTAAGGACATTAAATATATTATTAAGTTCCTTCTTGGTATATCTATTTTATGTTTATTCAAAGGCCTTCCTCTATGATGAAATTTCATAGGTATGAAGTCATCTGGATCATGAACATAAAAATGATCCTAAGCTCTTCATTGTACATGATATTTGGATATAAAATTATTAGGAAGGGATTGAGAGGCAATTGAAATCCTTAGTGGATAGTTTCCTAGTAAGTTTTCATAAGCATGAAAAATATAACACCACAAAGGAAGAGCTTCACAATCTATTATATTTGTTCGATATATAGCATATTCCTCAATCTAATATCTAAAGGTTGAGAAAAGGTTTATTGAGATGAATTTCAACATAAATGTAATAACAAGTAGTTACCCTCATTTTGATCATGAGATAAGAAGAATCAATGGGTGTCCCAAGGACTACAATGATGGATTTCACAATAGTAGGTCTCAGCTAGAACTCAAAAAGAAGATGAAGGAGATGGATCCAAATTTCAATTTCAAAAAGGAGCTCTTCTGCAAGATTGAAACCAACATGTTAGAATTTGATGAATAAACCCACTTGATTATGAAAATAAGGGCATCCCTTTAAAGGCCACACTTTGATCAACCATTCATAAGAAAATGATAAAATTTAGTCATTTATAGCAAGGATAATATCCATATATTTTAGGTTGCCAAGTCTTGCAAGGAAAATCCTCCAAGAAGGGTAAAGATATTTTAATTCCCTTATTTTGAAAATTGGAGCATTTTTAGAGAGATAATACATGCTATCTACAATTGAATTCTAATTGATAACTAATATAGGTATATTCACTTTTCTCTCCAAACAACAGTTTGATCTTACACATTTATCTTCCTTTTGAACAACTTCAAACTCGCTTGTTGCATTCAACAAGAAGAAAACAACATTATCATATCCTAAAGATGAGGGTTTGTTAGAGGAAATACCTTTGAAATCAACAATCCTATTTTCTACTCTCCATTGTAGCAGCATAAACTCATGATACAAGAGAGAACAAGCTCTCTACCACAACCAAAAACTAGCAAGGAAAATGTTAGCAAGCTTATGACCATGAAAAAGCAAGGTCGGTCAATACCATTCTCCTAGTCTAAAAATCATATATGTATTAATATAAAAAACTGCTACTCATTTTTATGTATTGAGTGCTATTTATTTTAATAAATATTTTATGTTTTTCATGATTATAATAATATTAATATTCATTTTAAATAGAATAATCAAGTCCTAAACTCATTAAATAGTTATTTCAAACATTAAACATGTTGCAAATAGTCTGAACTTATAAGTATAGGTTATTTTGTTTGAAATCCATTGAATCTTATAAGATGATAAAATTTATGCAAATTAATCTTACGGAAACCAAAATTAATCTATTTTCAATTGGTAGAATTTATCTATTATTTAATTTTTTTAATTTATATAATTTTTATATCTATTCGATTTATTTCAACTACATCTTGTAAATTTAGAATAAATTAAGAATTGCATGAAGATATTACCTAATAGATATCAAGTTATAATTTTATTTTATAATATCAATTTAATATTTATGTGTGATTTAGATTAAGTTGATAAGGAATACATTTTATATGCATCTTACTATATATATAGGAGTCATTATTATGAAATAGAATGTATTTGGAGTAATTTAAATTGAATGGATTTGTAGTTTGATTTTTTTATTAAATAATGTTGACCTGCAATTTATTATAAATAATATAGGATTATTCAATATTTTATCTTAATTAAGTCTAGTTTATATGAAAATATATGATATTGAAATTTTTATATTTTATTTAGAATGTAGTATATAGTTTATTTGAAATTAAATTAATTTTTTAAAGAATTTTGAAGATTTTAGTTGATTACGAGTATAAATTATTTGAAATTATTCATTCACTGCATTACTTTAACTAAACAAAATTTAAAGTATACTATGATATTGTAATCTGGTAAACATATAAATACACTAACTTTCTTGAATTAATTTTAGTTAGAAAGAGTTGGAATAAGAATGTGTAAATAAGAAAGATATAAAAATACATCCTTAGAAGTGAAGATATACTAGATTTGATTGAAGAAACTTGCATAATGGAAGACTAGAAAAATGACCCCAACATTTTTTAGCTTTATGTAATAATCATGGAGACTAACAATGAAGATGGACACTCCTACCTAACACCTATGCACTTAGAGGGACAAACCTACCTTCTTGACACTTGTACAACTAGGGTGTTGTCTTCATTAATTATAGGGTCTTGAAACTTTTAGGGATAACTCACCATACTCCCATGAGTCATGTCCTCCTTGTAGAAACTCTAGAATGGTCACTGATCTCCATGTACTCATGTCTAAATTTGGATGCGAAAGGAAAAAGAAATTTTTCTATTTTGATATTGCTCCAATTAATCTCATGAGATGATATTTTCAACCTCCTTCTAATAGACTTTGGAATATATAAATGTGTATTAAGATACAACAAATAGCTACATAAACATGTATTAGGTTGGCTTCCAATGACTAGCAAGAAAGGGCATGAATTAGCAATTTAAATTTTTAAAATTAAATTTAGGTTTAATCCTAAGTAGCTAAAGATAGATCCTAAGAACCACTAGATTGACCTAGGATAGATAACTACATATTTTGAGATGTAGATCTTGAGTGATGATGAATTGACCTAAGACAAATATATGAGTATGTGTGCTATGATAAGTGCAATTAAATAACTAATAATAGTAAATATGTTTGAGTTCATACAAATAGAGCTAAGATAATACTAAATGTATAAAAAAAGGTGACAATGAGAATAATTAAAGATAAATGAAAATTATTTAAAAAACCAAATTTAATACACAAATTTATCACTTTTTACTATGTAATTGTATTAAGACACTACATCAATTTATACCCAAAACTAATTAAAAGATTGCATACATAAACAAATTTTACCATTTCAAATATCAACTCCTAAACTTATTCATTATTTAATTGATCATTTATTTATCCATTAAAAAGATATTTATGCTCACTATAATAATATACTTACAAATTAACAATTTTTTATAATTAGTTATGCATTTTATTATTCTACCAATTTCATTACAATTCTAATTTGTACACCTCAATCCCTATGCTCCATTCAAGTGTCACATTACTACCACCAATTACTTAATGACTAGTATTATTCAACTCAATCCACATCCTCCTCCATTTTATCTTGCATCCAAATGAGAGAACTACTTATAAATGTGAATTGGGCACCTCCCCAATGTGAGGGGATCCCAAAATGCAATGACAAAATCCCACTTGCTCTGTTGTTATATATACAATTCATAGGTACAATTGGAAATGGTGCATCTCCTTTAGGTGTGTGTTATGTTGATTTGAGCCTTTCATATTATCCCCATTTACCCATGCATGAATAAGTTATACCTTATCTTAATTCTATTTCTCGAATTCCTTCCTTGCATGTGCCTCCTTTATTTTCAAATCCAAAAGAACATTTCAAGGAATGATATAACATATACAACTTGTTGATCTCGTAGAAATCACACCATTAACTATACCACTTTAATCTTGTACTCATGATGCTAATTATGATTTCAACATATGGGCATATAATATATATATTCTTTCATTGAAGAAAGCATATATTAATAGTATTTAATGAGACAAAGCAGCTATTAAAATAGGACAAACCTGGATAAAAGAACCATTCCTAATGTACTCAATTGGTATCTCCATTTAACTCACAAAACCCAACCATTAAAATACACTAGAAATGCTTCAATCTCACTCCTTTCATGCCAACAAGCACACATTTGCACGTGTGAAGTACTATATTTTTTAGCATGCACGTGTGCACGTCAAAATGAGAGAGTCAAGCTTAGAGAAGACCAGGAAACAGATATTACTAGGAGTCAGTCAGTCTTCTCCCTGCAAAGATTTTAGTAGCAGAAAAGTGCAGTATTAAAAAAGATTTGACTGACTTCTAAAGGAGTGTTATAAAACACATTGAATGTCCTTTCGCATATTATAGCAGAGTCTCATTGATGCATGGAGCCATGCACGTGCCATGTCTGCTTCAATATTCTCTTTAATGGAGGATAATAACAGTAAGATTGAATAATTGAGTCAGTCCACCAGGGAGGGAATTTTAGCATCAATCCAATTGATAATATGCCTGCCCAGCTGGTGGGTTTTCTAGTTTTAGTATCAATTCACATATTAGATTTCCACAAACTATTATATTGATAATTTGTGATATCTATTCGAATGTGTGGAAATTTTTCAAATTCCGTGATCTACCATCAGAATAAGATTGATAGTAATACCTGTCCAGCTAGTGCATTTCTTAATTCTAGGCCAACCCAATTGAAACTTTTTGTATCAACGGTCCGGGATCTACCATCAGAATAAGATTGATAGTAATGCCTGTCCAGCTGGTGCATTTCCTAACTCTAGGACCAACCCAATTGAAACTTTTGGTATCAACGTTCCGGGATCTACCATCACAATAAGATTGATAGTAATACCTGTCCAGCTGATGCATTTCCTAATTCTAGGACCAACCCAATTGAAACTTTTTGTACCAACATTTCAAACTCCATGATCCACCATCATAATAAGATTGATAGTAATACCTACCCAGCTGATGCATTTCCTAATTCTAGGACCAACCCAATTGACAGTAAGGCTTGCCCATTTGGTGGATTTCCTTCCCTGCCCATCTTGGGCTGTTCAATTCTGGCCCAATCTGCAGAATTATCTTGGCAGGCGGGTACTTTGAATACAGAGCTTTGGGAGGTTGATCGAAAAGATGGGTAGGCAGAAACAGACCCAATAGCACGGCAATCCAGTCAGAATATGAGACTGACAATCATCCTCTACTCCCAAGGCAGGGGTCGAGTGATTCGCCCATATATCTATAGTGGAGAAAGGAGAGAAATCAAATAGAATAGAAGGTTTATTGGGTCAAAAATAATTTAATATATAGATAATTATTTATTTATTTTTTAATGGAAGATTTTATATTGATTATGAGTTTTATTGTTATTTGATATAAAGGTATGAGTTTATGTTGATATATTTTCAGTTTAGAGTCAATGATTGAGAGGTATTCATTATATTAAAGTTATTTAGGGCATAATGTCAACTTCATCTTGTTTTTTTGTCATTTGATATGGGAGCATGAGTCTATGTTGATACTTCTTCAGTTTAGAACCAAGGATTGAGGAGCATTTGTTCTACCAAAGTTATCTAACGTGATGTCGACCTCATCCCTTATATTATACTTCTAAGGGTTTGAATCTTGGTGGATTAATCAAGGAACATACCATCACCCTCACCAATTATACTCAACTAGTTAACTATGATCCTTTGGTAATTTGGAACATTTTTAAATTTTTGTGTCACACACACACACATTTTTATTTTTCAACTTTCTTTTCTTTGAGCAAATTTTGTAAAGAAATTTATGTAATTGACTTGAAAGTCATTATAAACTTGATATTCTAAAATAAAAGAGTTTATTTGATTCGACTATTAGAACTATGCAAAAGACACACTACCTCTCTTTCCATTCTTCTTTTGGCCTTTTTCATCTATATATTTTACACCAAAAATAATGTAAATCAATCTTCAACTAAATCATAAACATATTTATGTTGATAATGGCATAGTGTGATGGCTAATTTGTGGCATTGTGGTTCTTGTAACCAAGGACCAAACTTCTATTGGGGTGTTATTGTTGAGTGTTCGTGTTGTGGATGAGATCCCTTGTTAATGATCTCATTGGTTCATAGCTCCAGCCAAAACTGTTTACCCTTTAAAAAATTAAAAAAAATAACAAACATTTTGTTCTTCAAAATTTTACATAACAACATTTTTTAAATCAACATTTTAAATTATATTTCATAATTAAATAATAATCATAAACTAGAAAAAAGTCGTTCATGACATAGAGTGACAGTTAAATCATGACATTGTTGTTATAGCCATCAAGGTTCAAACCCTTGTTGGGTTATTGTGATCACAAACATTGTGTCTTTGTTGACTCATTGTGCTCATAGGTTTGAACCTTTGTGTTGATGTTGGTGGCCTTCATGCTAAGTGACTTAGTGCTCCAAACCTTCACTAGGCTAGTGTGTTTGCAAGTCTTGCATCCCCACTACTATGCTTGTGAGTTTGAATTCTTTGCATTAGTATTGCATGTTCATGTCGAAAAGATGGTCTCTCATTTGTGACCTCACTTAACTCAAACTAGGCTAAACATTATTGTTACCAATTAAAAGAATTTAAGAAAATGAAATTAATAAAGACTAACCCATAGACTTTAAATATAACAGTAAAAGGACATACTCTAACTTTTCTATTGGTATTGTTATATAACCATCCTTATGAGGTAACTTACATAAGATGACTTTTTAATATAGTGTAATGTATTTATTTATTATTTTAAGTTTTTTAAAAATATTGTTATACAATTACATCCTTTTTTTTGTTAAGTGATATAAAAAATCATGTTTTAGTATATCTAGTTTGATAGATTTTGATGTAATGATAAGCAATAATTTATTTTGGAGAGGTGGTGACTTAATAATAGTAGGTGTGAAAGTGGCTTCATTACCTATTTCATTAGGAAATTGTGGGTTTTTTAGTACATTGTTTTCATGCATTTTTTTATTCATGTGATTACATCAATATTACTTAAAGGTGTTTTTTTTCTCACATTTCTTGTTTAATACTCAATAAAGTGAATCTTGATTTTTGTTTTCCTTACAATGGGCATAGTAGAGGAAGAACATGTTAAGTATTTGCATGGGATTATGTCTTTATAAGTTTATTCTAGATGTATAATACAATATTGATAGTAGGAGTGACAACTCATATTACAAGAGGAAACTTTGCATAGAGTTTCATTATAATTAATATATAAATAGGGGCACCTAACCTATATATAAATCAATGATAGCTTGTTGGAATGTTGTCATTGATGCTCATGGCAATATGAGCTTAATGCTTTTGGATAGTTTTGGGATAGTCGAGCAAGTTGAACTATATATACATGAGTCTTATTTTGGTCTATACTCCTCTGCAAATGATTGTAACGATCTATGATTTTGACAGTGAGTTTGTGGATGCTTGAAGTACCTATATTCAAGATTTCACATGTTGGCATGAAAAGGTTTGAAAGATACAAGGTCTGGAAGCCCTATCTAGTAGTTACTATGTTTCTCCAGTGCAAGGTAGTTAGCTCAAGGAGTCTGCATTTTGTTAGACTATCACATTTTTCTTTGTGGTTTCTGGGACAAGACTAAAGATAGATCATTGCATGCAACTTCCAATGGACATCTTTTTGCACCAAGTTTTGGCCAGCTTATGTGGATGAAATGTGTAGCATGTAAAGTGTGTTTTGGACCGACTCAATTATTGGAATGAAGGACATGTAGCTGACATGAATCAAATATGGATCAATATATATGTATGATGTTTGGTGCAAGTTGTAGTAATGATGATGATGAGATAGAGACAATGATATGCAGTGATATGTGATTTATTTAAGAAGTGAATAACAAAAGAATTGATGAAGTGTGTAGAATCTATTTAGGGTCTTACCGAGCCTAATTGGAATGATACTCCATGCATGTTTGAGATGCAACTATAATAGTTCATTTTGTATATGTTTCTAGGCAGTAAGTCCTTCAACAATGAGCCTTATCTGAGCAGTGAACTCTCTGGTAGTGAGTTGTGCAGTGAGCATTATTGTAATATTTTGTAACCAGTTATAATATATTGACAGTTAACCTTCTCTATGGTTTTTCCCTTATGGGTTTCCATTCAAAAATACTGGTGTCAAGTGTTATGTGTTGCTTTCATAGTTTCCTTTCTTTTTAGTGCAATAATTATGTTATGTGGATGGTTATTTAAAAGTTTTAATACATTTAAGGGGATATTGACTCACCCCCTCCCCCTCTCAATATTCTGGATCTTCAACAATTGGTATCAAATCCTTGTCCTTTGAATGAGCCTAATAGATTGAAGGAGATCTTGGAGGTTGAACATATGGCACCTAATTTGTCCAAGAAGAATTCTTAGGAGAATGTCAACTTGATAAAAATGGAGAACTTAAGGTAGCTCTTGAAGATCTTGAAAATACAGAAAATAAAAAATAGAGAACTAGAATAAATGTTCATCAAAGAAGCAAATGAATGCATAAGGAAGTGAAGGGAATAGATCAAAAAATTTAAAGAAATACTTAAGGTGGTTAGCGAAGAATTAAAACAAGCAAATGACATGATTATGAAGTTGAAGACCCGGGTTGAAGAAAAGAAAAAGACTAAGGATTGTCTAAATGGTATAACTAAAGGAAAAATAGAGGAATTCAAGAAACTAAAACAAGAGGTAGTAGTTCACTAAGATCAGATTTGGAGAAAACAAAGAATCAGGAAGACAAATTTAGAATGTGCAAAAAAGCTTGATGAGATGTTAGCTATACAAAAGACTCCAAAAAACAAGAGTGGATTAGGATTTGAAGTTGGTGAATGCTCACATTAGAAAATCGAAGACAAAATCAAAGCCAGTTTAGCTGAGAAGACATAACATGCTCATCCTGCTAAAGGAAAGCAATTTTGGAATAAAAAAGAAAAAACCCCAATTATGCAGCCTAATGGTCAAAGGTATTTTTCTTTTAATGGTTATTTTTTTTCGCACAATAGATTTGAACATAAAGCCATAGAATGTAGAAACGAGATGAATAAAAATGCTAGATCATTTTTCGGTCAATGTTTTGCTTGCAAAAAGTTTGGTCATGTAGTGTCTTAAATTGTACTCCCTTACTGTTGGTGTAAATAAATATTCATTTTGGATATTATTACACTTACTTAAGTTAACTCAGGATAATGCATCTCTTCGTAGTTTGGATTTGAGACACTTAGGGAAGTGTGCACATAGGGATAGAGCTTGTAGGAGAAATTCCACCTTTTGTGGTCTTATTTTGCTGTTACACTCCACATTCGGTGGGTCATCCACCTCTTGTGGAATATTATATTATTTCTCCTACCTACCCTTAGTATTTCTTACCTACCCTTGTTTCTCATTGAGCCACATGTCATATTTGTGCGCTCATACATCCATATGGCCTTGTCTATATAAGCAAGCCTCTATTCATTGTATTGGTTAATCCAGTTGATCATTTTGCATATTGATGAGAATACAGTTTGTTCTTGTCATTCTATTATCTCTTTTATGCTTTTCATTGTGCCCTTGATCTTGGCAAAATCCTACATGGTATCAGAGCTATTGGGGCTTCATTGATTGGTTTTTGGAGACATCGTGGAAGGCTTCCATTTTTGGATTTGGGGATCTTCATTTTTTGGGGGCGTCATACAGCGATTTGGACATCACTGTTGAATCCGGGAGGCCGTTTCCATATATTTCGACTATAAAGTCAACCTATTTTGGTGAGAAATTTTATTTTTTTCCCATTTTGGCTATTATCGTACGGATTTCGAAAAAATTATTTTAAAAAAATTATTTTTCAAAAAAAAAAAATTTCGAAAAATTTAAAAAAAAAAAAAAAAAAAAGTTTTTTTTGCTAGTTTTTTGGGGGGTCCACAGACCCCCTCGTACACCGTACCTGCGTGTCGCAGGTGCCTCAGGCCCACGTCACCCGCCGCTGCCGCCTCCGTACCGCCCAGTCTCCGTGCCCCGCTCGCTGACACCGCCCGTGTAGGTCCACGCGCCGCCGCCTACGCCTGTACCCGCGCCGGTACCTACCGTCCCCGTCGCTCGCCGCTGCTCGAGTGCCCAGATCTCCCCGCTGCTCAGCGACCGCTCGCCCGCCGATCTCTGCACACCGCCGCCGGCTTCCCTCAGCTCCGGCCGCTTCCTTCGCTAGCGACCACCAAAACAGGTGGCCCCGTGTCTGCCACGTGGCAGGCGGCTACTGGCCTGCGGGCTAATCCATACACACAGTCATCATGCCACGTTGACTATACGGCAGCACAGTCATCACACCACATCATCCGTATGGCCTACACAGTCACCTGCCCAATTAGCAGTCCGTACAGTACGGACGCCCAGTCAGCAGGGAGGCGAAGTTTTTGCGACGATCATACAGCCATCAAATTTAACATAGTGAATTGCTGACGTCAGCACCACATCAGCATTTTTTGAAATTTTTTTGACCCCTCTCCATTGGGCTTTTCAGTTTTGCAGTCCAACTTTGAAAGGCCATATCTTGCTCATTTTTGCTCCTTTTTTGGTGCAATTTTTTTTGAAATGGGCTAAAATTTCGTGATCTTCATAGTGGTGTGGTTATTTTCTGATTTTGGTGCACAGGTTTTTTGGAATTTTTGGATTCTCTCAGCTGTACCTGTCCAATCCTCAATTCTGCAACTTCAAAGGCCTCGTTTGAGCTCATACGACCTCCTTTTCAGGTGCCATTTTTTTTGAAAGTGCTTATTTTTTCGTCTACTTTCATAATATATGATCAGATTTCAGAGATTTTGAGTGGAAATTTTACTTTCAAATATTGGTCTTATTTGGCCTATTAGGTACTTGTAAATTGCTTGGATCTTAGTTAGATCTCTTGCATTATCAGTTTGAGACTATTTTGGCCTTATTGAGGCAGTTGTAAAAATGTAAATCAGAAGTCCACTTTGCCATTTTTTGCAAGTGGCCCATTGTATATGCACTGCTTATAAAGTGCCAAATCATCACATTTGGGGGGGGGGGTTCTTTGATTGAGTGAATTTGGGGGGGTGTCTTGTGTGATTGTGCCTCTCTTTGTGCTCTTTCCATTTTTGTTGCAATGAGTCCTAATAAATTTCCACGTTTAACTCCACATAATTATGCATCATGGAAAATTAAAGTATGGAGTAAATTAATGGAAAAGGGTCTCACACACTACATAGATGGAACAATAACAACAACACCTGATCCTAAGGCTAATCCAATTGCTCAATTAGAATGGCTCACAAAGAATTGCATGGCTCTTGGAATCTTGCACAAGTATGTATCAGATGACCTCATTTTTCACATTGAGAAGTGTAAAACAATCAAGGAGGCTTGGGATATGTTTCAGAAATTGTATGGACAAGTTGATGAAATCAGAGGCTATCAGATTGACAATGAGCTCACCAACTTGGATCCCAAGAGTTTTGATACAATCCAAGATTATGTAACCAAAGCAAATGAGCTAAGAGCAAAGCTTAAGGATTGTGGAATTGACAAAAATGATGCTCAGTTGATATTCAACTTGTTGGACAAGCTTGCACCAGAATATGCAGCATTTGTATCTAGCTTCCAAACTCATCATTTGATAGTGGGGAGTTCTTATGTTATGCCTTCATTTGATGCTTTCATAGAAATGTTGATATTGGAACAATCTAAGTTGTTGAATATGGGGTTTCTCAAGTCTTCAAAGTCCAAGGCTTTGGTGGCTAATCAAGGAAATCAAGGAAGTCAAGGCAAAGATTCCAACAAGAAGAAGAAGCAATCCAAGTCTAAGCCACACCAGGAAAAAGGACAATCATCCTCTCCATCACAAGGTGATTTTTCATCCTCTTCCAAGAAGGGGACACCACCTAAGAAGGATAAACCAACTTGTGCATATTGCAAGAAGTATGGTCATGATGAGCATCGATGCCACGCAAAGAAAGTTGATGAGTTAACTAATCTTCTCAAGAAAAACAACATCAACTTGCCATCCGCCTACACAAAGAAGGATTCATCTCCTTCCTCTTCCTCACAGTCTAAGGGAAAAGGGCAAGCATTTGTGGCTACAACAGGTTCTTCACAGCAATGGATACTTGACTCAGGTGCCACATATCACATGGGTTCTACAAAGGAGCAGTTTTCTTCATTGGAGCCATCTAAGGTACCTCACATTTACATAGGTGATGACACACAAGTAGAGGTTGAAGGGAAATGATCAGTTGACATGGATGATGGAACATTTGAGAATGTTCTCTATGTTCCTAACTTGTCTACCAACCTTCTCTCCATCTACCAAATCACTCACTATGGGAATGGGAAAAAGGTTGAGTTTACACCAGATTCAGTTGTGGTAAAGGAACTTGATGATGATGCCTTGGTAGCAGTGGGACAAGTCAATGACAACTCAAGGCTTTATTCATTCTCCCACTTTGTGCCAAGTTCACCTTCTAGGGCCTTGCTTACTCATTCAAATTCAGAAAGTAAGCTATGGCATGAGCGGTTTGGTCACCTCAACTACCGCTATCTTCAGCAACTAAGCACTAAAGACATGGTCACAGGTCTACCTTGAATCAGTTTTTCAGAGGGTGTATGTTTAGGTTGTTCCATGGGCAAGCATCCCGAAGAGAAGTTTGATAAAGGGAAAACTTGGAGAGCTTTGGAAGTTCTTCAACTTGTTCACAGCGATGTAGCAGGTCCATTTCCAGCACCTTAATTTAGTAAGGCCTGCTATGTTCTTACCTTCATTGATGAATACTCTCGCTTCACTTGGGTCTACTTTCTCATTCATAAGAGTGAAGTATTTGACAGATTTCAAGACTTCAAGACTCGTGTGGAGAAGCAATCAGGGAAAGTGGTCAAGATTCTTCGCACAGATAATGGAAGGGAATATGTGAACAAGAGACTTGAGGATTTTTGTACATTTGAGGGGATTGATCTTCAGCATTCTATCGCATACACTCCACAGCAGAACGGCATTGCAGAACGCAAGAACAAAACTCTCAAAGAAATGGCTAGCTGTATGATACATGCACGTTCTCTTGATCCCGCCTTTTGGGCAGAGGCTATCAGTTGTGCCACACACATCCAGAATCGGGTTCCTCATAAAGCTTTGCAAGGTATTACTCCTTTTGAAGCTTGGGCTGGAAGGAAACTGATTGTGAGACATTTCAGAGTCTTTGGGTGTCCAGCATGGGCTCGCATACCTCCGCAAAAATGCAAGGCATTGGAACCACAGAGTCGGCCTTGCATATTTGTTGGATATCCTGAGGGTGTTAAGGCATACAGATTGATGGATCCAGAGACACATGAGGTGTTCATTGAGAGGAGTGTTCACTTTGACGAAAGCTCTCCTAGCTTAGCCTCTCTACCTCCTCCACCTTCCTCCATTGTGGATAGTGATGTTAGTGATTTAGATGATGAGACTCCTTCAACTCCGACTCGCAGGGTTACACCTCTGCAGGGTCCACTTGCAGTTGAGGAGCCTCGTTCTCCACCTCCACCTAGACCTCGTTGGGCTCGACAGACACTTGAGTCCACGGGTTCTCTTGTTGGGGATCCTTCAGATACATAGAGAACTCGATCACAACATCAGGATCTTCCACATGCATTCATTGCTACTGCTTCCGATCCACAGACATTTAGGGAAGCATCAGGGGTTCCTGAGTGGGACCAAGCTATGGAGGAAGAGTATAGTTCCTTGATGAGGAACAACACATGGGATCTAGTCCATCTCCATCAGGGGAGAAAGATGGTTCGATGTAAGTGGATATATCGGACCAAGTTTGCAGCGGATGGTAGTGTGGATAAGTATAAGGCTTGGCTTGTTGCGAAAGGTTTCTCGCAGATTGTAGGTGTTAACTATACTGAGACCTTTGCACCCGTAGCCAAGATGAACTCCATTCGTTTGACACTTGCTATTGTTGTAGCTCATGGTTGGGCTGTACATCAAATGGATGTGAAGAGTGCTTTTCTTCATGGTGATCTTGATGAGGAGATTTATATGGAGCAGCCACAGGGTTTCATTCAGGATACTTCCTTGGTTTGCAGACTACGGAAATCTCTCTATGGCCTTAAGTAGGCCCCCAGGGCTTGGTACGCCAAGATGGATTCCTTTCTTCTCTCCGCAGGGTTCACCAGGTGTCATTCCGATCTGAATGTCTACATTTTGCGATAGGATGACTCTCACTTGATACTTGTGCTCTATGTTGATGACTTGATCATTACAGGGAGTACTTCATCCATCATTAGCAGGGTCAAATCTACTTTGCATGACAGATTTGCTATGACTGACTTGGGTCTTTTGCACTACTTTCTCGGGATAGAGATTTCACAGTCACCTTCCGGGATTACACTATCGCAGCCCAAGTATGCTCTTGATCTACTTGCACGCTTTCATATGGCTAATTGTAAGCCTGCCCCGACTCCCTTTCTTTCAAGAGTCAAGCTTGAGGCTCAGTGTTCTTCTCCACCCATCGATGCCACTTTGTATCGTCGGCTTGTGGGTAGTCTCATCTACTTGACTCATACATGCCCTGATATTTCATTTGCAGTTGGCATGGTTTCTCGCTTCATGCAGGAACCACATGAGCTTCATTGGAAAGCTGCCAAACGCATCCTTCATTACATCCAGGGTACACATCACTATGGGATTCACTATGCTCCAGGCACAGGACTTCGCTTGGTTGGTTACATAGACTCCGATTGGGCTGGCGATCTTGATGATCGTAAGTCTACTTCTGGTTACAGTTTTCACCTTGGTTCGGGCCCCATTTGTTGTCAGAGCAAGAAGCAACATGCTATTGCTCTCTCTTCGACTGAGGCTAAGTATCGAGGCGCTGTTAACACAGCTACTGAGACCATTTGGCTCCAGCAAATTCTCACAGAGTTTGGTTTCACCACTCCACGACCGACAGTTCTACATTGTGACAATCAGAGTGCTATTGCAATCTCGAAGAACCCGGTCTAGCACCAGCGGACCAAACACATTGAGATTCATATGCACTATATCTGAGAGCTCATCCAGGAGTAGATCATTGATTTGCAGTATTGTCCTACAGCAGAGCAGGTTGCTGACATATTCACCAAACCTTTCACCGAGAGTAAGTCCCAGTAGTTGTGAGCTCTCTTGGGGGTGTGGGATGTGTCATTAGGGGGGGTCAGCTGACTTCTCCTTCCTCTCTTATGGGGGGGACTTTTTCCTCTTTGAGGTTTTGTCCTTCTTCTTTAAGAATCTTGTGTACATTCTTCTCTCTTTTGGGGGGGAGTTTTTTCCCACTGGGTTTTCTCCCTTTCTCCGTTTGTGAGAGATTGCATTGCATAGTTTTGCTTGCATTTGCATATTGTACATGGGTACCTATCATGGCCTAGTAGCCGGGACCCATCTTGCATTGTTGACTTGAGTCTTCATTCCCCTAAGTTGCACTTAAGGGGGGGTGTTGGTGTAAATAAATATTCATTTTGGATATTATTACACTTACTTAAGTTAACTTAGGATAATACATCTCTTCGTAGTTTGGATTTGAGACACTTAGGGAAGTGTGCACATAGGGATAGAGCTTGTAGGAGAAATTCCACCTTTTGTGGTCTTATTTTGCCGTTACACTCCACATTCGATGGGTCATCCACCTCTTGTGGAATATTATATTATTTCTCCTACCTACCCTTAGTATTTCTTACCTACCCTTGTTTCTCATTGAGCCACATGTCATATTTGTGTGCTCATACATCCATATGGCCTTGCCTATATAAGCAGGCCTCTATTCATTGTATTGGTTAATCCAGTTGATCATTTTGCATATTGATGAGAATATAGTTTGTTCTTGTCATTCTATTGTCTCTTTTATGCTTTTCATTATGCCCTTGATCTTGGCAAAATCCTACACTTACAATTTGGTCCACATTTCGGCCCTCATCTTAGTGTTCATGTCCCAAAGTTGGACTAGGACCTAATTATTCTCATACCATTCAAATCTAGTCTCCTTTTCTCTTCACACATCACATGGCCTCTTGGTTCTGGCCCTTAAATGGGGTAGGACCAAAGCGTGGTGCCCTGGTCCTCTTAATTGGGACCTTAATTTGGCCCCCCTTAACAGTAACAATGAGCTAGAAGGAATTTGATCTCCATGTTGGCTTGTGTCAAAAAATTAAGATGTTTTTCGACAGGCAAGTATAAAAGGAGGTCCATCCCTCTCATTTCATCATCATAGGAGAATCATAAGGCATCCATCTGATTCGTATTCAATCAATCTATCATTCAAGGATTGAAGCATTCATCATCAAGCATTTCTAGAGATCTTCAAGGCTACATGTTCTTCATTTATTCATTGTGGAGCAACATTACTTCATTCATATGCACGCATGTGTGTGTGATTAGGGTTTTGGCATTACATTTAAGAAGCAAAACATCATTATCACTCATTGTATATTTGAGGTACATCTTTCCATTATTTTATTTTGGTACTTGTAATATTTCATTCAAGGTTAATTCCTAAACCGGGTTTTGGCTTAGGCAAACCCCTATTCCCAACATATTTCCCTTTTTTTGTGTAGGAAGAAGGTATAGAGCTACAATCTTCAGAATAAGCGTTATCTACAATGACAAATCAATTCCCCTTTGGAGTGTGAAAAGTTTGAAGGACCAAGGTGACCACCACCATAGTCCCAATATTTTAGAAGCTCCTTCACGGAGCAGGTCCGAATGCTCTTACATTTCTCAGATCCAGGTTTGTGGCTCAATCCGACGACTATAACATACTGTTTCCACATTTTCATCTTCATTTTAGCACATTTACCCTAATTTCAGTAATTCAATTTACAAAAGAGGTTTAATTAATTCACATCATCAAAAATCCAATCCAGTTAGAATTCTCAGTCCTAATTCTTGCTAGTTTGTGACTAGATCTATTGGATTGCAACCCTCTTTTGAATGTGTTGATTTCCTTAAGTAAAAATTAGCGATTTTCATCCATCCAATGGGGGAAACCCTAAATTTTCACCCAACTACAGGTCATAAAGCTAGTTAATGCAAAAGTCAAATCATGAATAGCTATGGAAGAATGAATTCCTTCAATGGTCATTGTTATGTATGCAATGGCTTTGGTCATAAGGCTAATCTATGGAGATCTAGACTGAACAAAGGAAATACAGGACAAAGGAATGATAAGTGCTACAATTGCAATAAGTTGGAACACCTTGCGAAGTTTTGCAGAAACAAAAGTATAACGAAGGATAACCTGATGAAAAGAGATGAACTTGTGAAAAGATCAACGTGAAAGAAGTAAAAAATGAGATGAAAAAGATTTGGAAGAAGAAAGAAGATGTGGTTTCACCTAGCTCCGATGTAGAAAGTTCCCTCGAAAATTAAGTTAAAGAGCTTCGGCTTAAGGAGAGCTAAAATGAAGATCATTATCCCCTGCCAAAGAATGTGATGTTGTTATCACAACATGAAGATATAATGTGTAGAGTGTTGGAATTAACCTTTTGGCGAAGATTGCGGTAACAAACACTGAAGTGTAGTGATTTGAAGTACATTGGATTTGTGACTGTGACAGACAGACTTGTTAGCAATTTTTTCACAAAATATTTATTGTGTGTGTTGGAAAGCTGAATGAACTTTTAAAAGGAAATTTTCTAAGTCATTTCATTCATTTGAAGTCAAAGAAGATAAAGAGAGCAAGGCAAACAAGTGCAAAAGTTTTTGACAAAGTGCAAAGAGGTATTTCAATGCCCAGTTTTCTAAACCCTATCTTCTGCAACTTAGTTTATTTTCAATGGCGACTCCAAATGTTTTTGATGTTAATGCTAAGGCCCATCCCAAGTTTAAACGATACCCTAACAAGTCAACCAAAGATGATCTAATGGGTGCATTGTCAACCATTCCATATGGAGTTTTACTGATTGAGGATGTTACAACATTTATACATGTTAAAATGGAAGAATACAACCATGGAAACCCCATTGATATATGGAATAAAGAGTTAACAAGTTGATGAATGTTTATAATTGATTTCTATTTTTTTTCTATGATGACAAGTAGGTGCATATGGAAATCAATAGATTTCATGATAATTTTTTGTGGTTAGACCAACCATGTATGAATGAAGGAAGTGATTGAAGGGTTACTGGGTTATGGTCTACTAGATCAGTTCCAATAATGAAGGTAGTAAAGAACACGGTGGTGGCTAATTTAACTAGTGCTACCCCACATGGAAGAGTTATGTTTGTTAGTACAATTACTAATCCTGATTTGAAGTATGCATCACTAATGATTGGAAACAAAATTTACTTCACTAGCAAAGAGAACTCTATATTGACAACTGTAGACACATAAAATTAATATTTAATTAATTTAAGCTTGTCAACATAATTAATTGATCGTGTTATCCTTATTTTTCTTAGTGTTAATTAAATCCAATTTAATTAATCACGTCACTATTGTCCAATAATTAATTTATTAAATAAATTAATTGTTCCTCTATTCTTCTAAAGTCCCTCCAATAATTATTTCCTCTAAACCCGCTTAGTTAATTAATTTTTATTAATTAACCTAGTCATGTGATTCCTACAAATCACTTTTCGTAATCCCACTCAACCTAATTAATTCTTCTAGAATCTCTCTTAATCCCACTTATCATTATTTCTCCAATTTTAAATTCCCACTCATGTCACATCAACATTGAGGATAGTTTGATTTGGAGGGAAACCCCAGATGGGAATTAGTCTATGTCTCCAGCAATGGCTATCCACAACAAAGTTATGGAAGATATTCCTATTTAGGCTAAAGTGTGGAATAAGAAGTTAATTCCTAAAGTTAATATCTTTTTTTGGATCTTTATCCAAAACAAGGTGTTGACTTTGGACAACCTCCAAAAGCAAGGATTTGTTTTTCCTAACATGTGTTCTCTTTGTTGCAGGGAATAAGAGTCAGCTTGCCATATTCTCCACAAGTGTACTTTCAGCCAGGAAATTTGGAAAATTATTTTTAGTAGGTGGAAGTTGAGTTGGGTTTTTCCGAACTCTCTAGGGGAGTCCTAGTAGCAATGGTACTGTCCTAATTCCAACCCTAAGATTGTGGAGCTTTGGAAACTTACTTTCCCTAATGTTATCTGGAACATTTGGAAGGAGCGCAACAATAGGATTTTTAGGGATAAAAGTGCTAATCCTGAAGTTGTGGTGGATAAAATATACATAAGTATATTTGAATGTCTCAATGGTACCGATCATGGTCTAGCAGCTAAAGAAGACTTTAATGATAGGTGGAACCTTTCTACAACCAAATCCAGTAAGGAGAAGGGTAGGGAAGGTCTGGTGTGGTGCTTCCCACTTTAGGGATGGATAAAGGCCAACTTTTATGGGGCGTTGAAAGGGAATCCGGGTAAAGCTGGTTATAGGGGCATTGTCAAGAATTTTGCTGGAAGTTGCCTAGTGGCGGTTGCTGGCCCTTTGGGTAGTCAAACTAGTCATTATGCTGAAGCTTCAACTGCTCTGAATACTTTGATTATTGCTAAGAACCTAAATCATGACAACTTATGGCTGGAGGGAGACTCACTAAATATTATCAAGTGCTTGAAGGGGGAAATAGAGCCATCGTGGTCTATTGAAAACATAATTTTGAAAGCAAGAGAAATTATTGCTAGTTTTAAAGTTATCATAATTGAACATGCCTTTAGAGAAAAAAAATTTGATTGCGGATCGCCTGGCGAACCTAGGCGTTAATTCCGAAGCTCAAACTATTTGGCATGGGGAAGATAATTTTAATTTTAGTATCAAAGATCTCCTAAGAAAGGATAGCTTCACGGGGAAAGAAGGACCACATAATTATGATAGTTCAAATGAGTGATTTATGCATTTATAGAAAGGTTATGATTACTTGGTAAAGTGGCAGAATCGCAACCAAAGATATTAACACTCCGCACACTTTGTGGGTTATCATTTTCAAAATTTTGAGAGACAACGGGAAGAAAGCTTTGAGCTAGCAGAAGAATAGAGGTGACATTCTGAAATTGAATATGGGAGGGTATCTAAGGAGGGAGGAACCAGACAACATTTCCAGATGGAAGGAAATGCCAAAAGTATGGACAAAGCTGGAAAAAGGGTCCCTGACGAATTTTATGGAGAAGCTGGTTGATTATGATAAAGGTGGGGTTAATCTTGTAGTCTCCATAATAACTGAAAATTGGAGTAACGGATCTTTTAAAATCCATGGTGTGAGGTTCAAATTGGACGCATACCTCATTGCGACTGTAACAGGTATGCCCCACTTAGGGCTCAATTTTTTTAGAGATTTTAAGGTTTCCAATAATGTGGTTAAACATTTTCCGCATAAGGAAAAGGAGAGGGCTAAAATTGGTAAAGCCATGAGGGGTTATTATGATGCCTCCAACATCAAGAAAATTCGGGGCTATGTTTTGAATGCCATCATGGAATACATAATTGTTGAGGGTCATTTTACTAGGGCCCATACACATCACTTTGTGCTATTAAACCGTTTCAGGCATGAGAAAAGAGTTTCCTTGCCTTACTATCTCTTCAGGTCTTTGTCGAGGTCCTTCAACAAACACAACAAGAACCCCTCGAACCCGGTGCTTCATTATGGCCTCATTTTGCTCATTTATGAGCACTGCAAAATCCTTGCCATTCAAGAAAATGAGAGGTTGTCTGCTTCTCCAGGGAAAGGAAAGAGAAAGCTGGAGGAAGGCGGACCCAGCCAGGAAGAGTCAACTCAGAGCAAAAAAGACAAGAGCACCACTGGGATGAAAACCCAAGATGACAAGAATGACATAGAGGAAACTGGAAAAGATGGCAGTGAAATGGAAACGGACAAGTCTAGAGATGAGAAAAGTTGGAAAGATGAGGATGTGGGTGTAGAGGAAGATGAAGTTGAGGACGTGTCTGACAAAGATAGTCCAATTCATAGTGCTAGCTTAGGCAATGACAACAACCAGCCTATGGTGGAGAAGGATGATAAGGTTAATGAGGAAAAATAAATAGATTCTGAGAGGGAAAAGAATAAGGAACCCGAGAAGGAAATGACTAAGGATAATCTGAGTAAGGATAAGGAGTGTGTTGGAGAAGGATTATTCCTGGATAACCTCAAAAACCTTACCGAGGCTAGATTGGGTTTTGACAGATTGACATATGAAGTTTTGAAGAATTTGGAAAAAAATGGGAAGCATATGGATGAGAAAAGGAAGGAAGACGACAGGAACTAGAATCAATGGAAGCAAGACATGGAGGAAAACACTAAAAAGATGGCCCAACTCAGATTGACTATCCGGAAGAAGGTAAAGTGGCAATGAAAAACCTGTTGGGAATGATCCTGAATATCTTGTCTGTTGTTACAAAGAACCTAGAGGATATTTCTAAGGTCCTTGAAAGCTCCATTTCTCCCAAACCGGTGGTGGACCTCGACATTGATGAAGATGCTATCGAGACTGGGAGCAGGGAAGCTACGCCTGGTGGAGCAACAAAGAGAACTAGGGTGAGTGTGAAGAAAGTTGTTGCGGCGTCTGCTAAGGATATCCCTAATCTTAGAGATAATATCAAAGATCTGTATGGATTTAGCAGTAACTTGGCTAATGCCCTAAAAAACATAAATTAGTTCCTTTTTTGTGCTTTGTCTGGTTTGGCTGGTTTTTTGGGGCTTTTTAGTTGTTTTTTTCTAGTTGTTTTGCTGGTTTTTCTTATGTAAGTTCCTTTTAGTTTCTTAATACTTTTATCTATTAAGGATCTTTTGTAAAGGGTTTCAGGGCCTCTTCAAAACCTATTTTTACCTTAATAAAAAACATTGAGCCTCTCAAAGAAATTCAAATTTCTTTGAATCCCTCCATGCATCCTTTATTTTGGAATTTTTAATTCCTCTCCCCTTTCACCAAGGAATTTTATATTCCTATTTATTTTCCCAAGGCATCCTTGATCCATGCCCACCATTTCAAATCAATCTCAAACCTTCCATAACCAAATCAATCTTGGCCCTTCATTGGCCTCCTCCAATCTATAAATTGGAGGATCATTTCCTCACAAAGGGATCCACTTCTCATAGCATTCTCATGTTGCTCATTTCTCTTCTATCTTCCTCCTATCATAACCTCATAATGCCCAAATATCCTCTCATCTAATCCAATTCATATCATTCATCCTCATCATCCAAATCCAATCCAAATATAATCTTGTTGAGCAAATGAGAGAAATCCACATCCAATCAAGCAAGGAGCACACCAAGTGGAGCATCACCAAGGGTGCATCTTCCACTTCATCAAGCTCAATCCAAAGGAGAAGGTAGAATTAGCAAGGTATAGGTGGTTTTCTTAATGTTTTATGTTTTCTTTGCATTCTAACCATTAAATCTTACTTCACTTTTTTCCCCTCTTCATTCTGGCACGCCCGGTGGGACCCACGTCCTTAGAAATTAATTTGTTTTGGAGTTTCTTGTTTGTTTTGCTTGTAGGTTTCAGAACAACAAGAGTGACTACAAACTAGCGCGATAGCCTTGAGATCAGTGCGAGCATTACCTACTTTAGCATGTGCGCATGTGCTTTAGCACGTGGGATTGGAGTTTGAAAATTTTAACCTGCTCTTTTGCAGGTCCATGGATCAGCGTGAGCACCGTGGGAACAACACATCCACCTACAACATCATCTCATTCATTCTCCTCTCTTCTATTCTTTCACCTTCTATTTTTATTCCAAAATTAGTACCTAAAAACACACTAAAAAGGCTAAAAAACTTAAAAAATAAAAATAAAAAAGTTAGTTTTTTGCATCTAACTATCTTTTTTATTTTGGAAGTGTCACTTTAGCGTGAGCGATTTGTGAATAGCACGGGCGCTCTAGCAGAATCCTGCCCATTTTTGAATTTTCAAAATTTCAAATTTTTGGTTGTGCTAACTTGCTTCAATGCGACCACCATTAGAATAGCGTGTTCGCCTCAAGTATATTCTACATTTTTTGAATTTTATACTTCTCTGCATTTTTTGTTTTTCTCTTTTCAGACCCCTTGCAGCGTGTACGCAGGCGTTTCAACGCTTTAGCGCAGGTGTCTGCAGAACAACGTGAGCATTGTTTCTACAGAATTTTGTCTATTAATCAAATTTTTTATTTTTACAGGTCTTGCCTAAGCGGTCCAAGACATGAACAAAACTACTAATATGATATTTTGCAAATCGCCTAAGGAAATCCAACCAAACATTGCGTTTTTCTTAATCTTTTTAATCTAGGCACCTAGATCTAATTAGGGGTAAAAGAACTCTTGCTTTTTATGTTTGAGGAAAGTGTAGAGGTAGGAGAGTATGCTCTTGTATACATAGATAATCAGAAATCAAGACCCTCGAATCTTTTCTTGTTTGCTTGCATGTTTTTACCCTTGGCGGGCCTACCCTCTCGATTTGGTGAGAGGGGAACGACCCAAGTGAGTACGGCTAAAACCCAAGCATTCCAACTCACTATAATAAATAGGCCTCTTGGGATGAAAATTCTGAAGGACGGAGCTATTTGAGAGTTCACTCTCATATTGAGCACTTTGTAGGGCCCCTTGAGGTCTCAATCATGCTTGCGTGACTACATCTTGCTTAGTACTTTGTACGGCTATAGGCCTCAATTGTGCTTGCACGACTACAAGGAGTAGTCTTCGAATGAAAATCTATACTAAAAACCCTAGGAATAGAAGCCACCTCGTTCACCCCCAAAAGGTGGATAATCTTTGTGCAAGGGAGATAGTAACTCTCCTGAGAGACGTGCCACATCGTGCCCCCATTAGCGTTTGGAGTCGGCTAATACGATATTGAGAATCCATTGCGTGAGACTCAATGACTGTATTCTAATTAGCTATTGGGTGTGTACCCGAGTTAGCAAGCAAAGGTTTTCCTCCTCATCCAACTTCCTAGGATAGCACATTGTGTTTGGATTCTCTATGTGCGTTAGTGGCCAATGTGTATTCATTGCTTGATATCTCTTGCCAAGTCCATCATTCCTCCAACCAATCAATCCTCTCTCTTTCCAAATTCCATCTTGTCATCATCAAATCTTTAATCCATTTCTATCTATCCAAGTAATTCTCCAATCCCCAATCCACTTTCATCCATTCAAACAATCATCCTTCCCCAACCAATATTTTTGTCCTAATCATTCATTCGACTTTGGGTAGACTTCCCCTTTATTTTTCCTATTATCTATCCGTTCTTCCATAATCATTCTCCCTCTAATCCAATCAAATCTCCAAAATTCCAATCCAATCTAATCCAATCCAATCCAATCCAATCCAATCAAGTCGTAATCCAAGGACCAATCTAATCAAATCAAGTCCTAATCCAAGGATCAATCGAATCAAATTAAGTCCAATACAAATCAAATCCAATCAAAATCCAATCAAATTCGACCCATCATCATTTGAAGCCAAGTCCTAATCCTCATATTCATCCAATTCCAATCTAATCCTTCATTCTCAACACGACTACCCAGAATTTCAAAGCTTGGTATGAGCAGATGCTCATGGAAGTTCACGAACCACCCCAACCTACCTACCAAGTCAATCCCATAACATCCCATCCATCTATCATATCCCCATCCATTTCATCTCAACACACTATATCCAATCCCAATCTATATCATATATCTCATCCTTCCTCTACCTTTAACAAGGGAAATGCATCTTATTCCCCATCTGTATCTCCATATTATCCCTCATCCACATATATACCTTCATCTCCCCTCCCATCTACATCCTAATCCCCATCCTTTTACAACACATTCATTACCTCTACTCCCCATCCAAATCCTTTACTCCATATTCCTCCAAGCATTAATCCTAATTCCCCAATCCATTATCCTAATCCCCCATCCAATCCTCATCCCCCATCTAATCCCCATCCTCCATCTAATCCTAATCCTCCAAAATTCGTATTATCCACGTCCTCCAAATTCATCATCCATAATCTTATCCAAGACATGCTAGCAAAGGAGACAAAATCCCCACCTCAAAACAAAGTTGCCAAGTCTACTCAAGTCCACCATCCACCCCAGTTACCTCCACCTCAAAACAAAAATCCCCCGCACTTCATGATACCCCCATTCCTCCATCTACTCACATCAAAGCTTCCATGTCCTCCTCCATCACACAATCCCCGCAACTCCAAACATGTCAAAAGCTTGTTCCAAATCATGCTAGCATATAATCCTCTCCATCTCATAGTGCATCTCCCTCCACTCCATCTAATGATCCCATCCCCTCCACTTCCTCTCATGATCATATGATTCCTCTATCCAACCCTCTCCCTCCATCACATGATCCTTTCCCATCTCATGATCCAATCACCCCTCCCACTCCATCTCATGGTACCCTCCCTAATCAAGATCAAATTATCCCTTCATCTTCATGTCATGATCCCAATCCATCTAAAGATCCTAATCTTCCTTCCACATCTCATCCCCCTCAAAATGAACTTGCATCTTGTTTCTAAAATAATAAGGGTCCCCAAGCTAATGCTCAAGATGTTGGTACATCCTCTATTCCTCCTAAATCCAAAAGTACTTCATGCAAATTAAAATCCCATCATCCCATGTCATCCACATCCATTTTGGGACCCTATATTTTAAAGCTAAATCCTCCATTCCTTCCATCCATTTTGGGTCCTTACATCCCTCCATCCACCACTCCATCACCTCAAATAATCCCTAAGCAAGATCAACAAAGGCACACATCATTGAATACCTCCCAACACTCTCCTTTTGTTATCCCATCATCCATTAAATCCATCAATCCTTCATCCTCATGCACCCATCCCATTGCTATTGGAAGCAATTTGGATACCCAATCTAAAAAGCATAAAGCTCAAAATCCACAAAAATCAAAGGATCAACACATTCCCTCAAAACGACATGCTCAAAAGAAAAATAAGAACTGAAAGAAGGAAAAATAAAAAAGGCCACATAGGCCCCAAAAGAAAAAATCAAAAACTATGTGGATTGCCATAATACTCAAAGAAGCAATTCATCTCAAAGTAAAATCAAAATTGGCATCCAAACTTGCTAATCCAAAAGCTCCATCCATTCATAAGTCCTCTAATCCTCCATCTAATACTCCTCCATCTTTAAAATCCATTTTAGGTCCTTATGTCCCAAAATCCACCATCTCAACCCCATCAGCCCCTTCTTCTATTTTGGGTCCTCATTTCCCAAAATCCACACTTTATCCTCCATCTAATTCAAAACCCTCTCCTCCACTACTCCCCCACCTTTCAAGGTGTGTGCCAATGTTGATCTTCCACAATTTTTTTAAAACCCCATCCATTATCCATCATCCATTTTTCACAATCCCATTCCGTTAGTCCATTCCTTTGCAAATTCTCATCTTCCATCCCCTATCAATTTCATCTCCTCAATTATGGTTACCAACATCTATGAGCATACCTCTAGTGAAAAGAAATACTAAGGGATACCATTCATGGAGCTAAATTCTTGAGTCCTTCCTTCCTCCTTCACGCATCCACCATCTTCCATATCCACTCATTGTCATCCTTATCCATCCAAACTATATCAAAAATAAATAAAAAATAAATAAAAGAAAGCAACCAAAAAAAAAGTAAAGAAAAATCATTTCATCCAATGGTGAAAACCACTTCTTGTGGCGCCTTGGGTAAGTACCATGATGAAAACTTGGTAAACAATCATCATGTGTAATCCCCTCATCCTCTTGCACTCTACACTTGGGGGCAAGCTTCATCCATGCAATCCTCCCATCCATCTGCATCCTATTCAAATCCATTCTCCTTTCCTATCTTTGATCTTGACTATCCTATCCATATCCTCCATCTCATATCCCTCATCTTATCCAAATTCAATCCTCCATTCTTATCCTTGGTCTTCACCATGTTAGAGGCAAAATAATGTTTATGCATGCTTTGGAACACACAAGCCTTAAATCCTCTACCATCCATATCCATTACACATTGTCTTTCCACCTCACACATTATTATCCACCATCTTTCCTATCCTTCATTCCACTATCCTTAGCGGGGCATTTTCCTCCTTTGCAACATAGTCCTTGGGTCTCCATCATCCTACCCTCCATCATTTATTCCTTCATATCCTATTCATATACATCCACTCAATCCATCTATCTCCTATCCAAATGATATCTCCCTCCCTCCATCCATCCATCCTTTTACCAATCCTTGGTCCTCCCTTGTCATTGGTTCCATTCTATCAAATCCTATCCACTAATCCACCCCATCCTATCTAGTTTCTAATCCAATCCTATCTCATCCAATCATATTCTTCATCTCTTCCAAATAAATCATTAACCCCATCCCCAATCCAATCCTACTCAATCATCCATCCCCCGTTTCATCCTATCTAATCATTTATCCTTTTTCCATCTTATCCCAATCCATCAAACTGAGCTTTTCCCATCTATCCGAGCTTACACTAACTTGTGCCTAATCCAAGCACCAATCCATACTTTGCTAGTCAAATCCAAGTGGCAATCCTCTCATTTGCAGACCCTCCACATCCAACTTGTCTTTTGTCCTCCATCAATCTATCCACACCCTGCCCATCAGGATGAATCCTTCCCATGTCTGGCAGTTTATCCAAATCTATGTCCTACTCTTGGCAAGAGATGTCAGTTGGTCATGTGCATCTTCTGTCCCAGGACTATACTTGTTCAGGATTTCCTTGATCATCCTATATCTTGGTATGTCTTGGTTGGTGTATAATGGGGCATAGTTTTCATGGCATGGTGTGTTTGAAGGTTTTCCTTGTATGAATCGACAAACCTTCATTAGTGTTTATCAACACTTGCATGATTGTGTGCAAGGCATACCTGTTTGACTAAGCGTCAGTCCACGCCTCGGATCTTCATATCATCCTGGTTCTTATAATCAGTGGTGTAGACTATCCATGGCAATACCAAACCTAGGTTTGCTCTCTATATTTGCTCAACAAGAAATCCCATCCATTTATCATTTATTTATCTCATTTCACACACAAGAATCCAATCCATTCATTTATTCCCTCTTTCATCATCTTCATCCTTTCATAACCTCGTCTTCTCATCCTTTTCGAGAGAACACCCATGTTCTTTGAACCCACCTATCCTCTTAAGGGGGCATACAACTACTTCCTCATCATCCTTCCTCCTCGTCATTCTTCCTCATCTTATGGCTAGGGCATTATGCTACTAGTCCTTATCCTTTTCTTCCACTATGTTTTAGTCTTCTTTCATATAACATCATTTCATGACGCTATATCAAAGAGGGGAAAAATGTAGACACCTAAAATTAATATTTAATTAATTTAAGCTTGTCAACATAATTAATTGATTGTGTTATCCTTATTTTTCTCAGTGTTAATTAAATCCAATTTAATTAATCTTGTCACTATTGTCCAGTAATTAATTTATCAAATAAATTAATTGTTCCTCTATTCTTCTAAAGTCCCTCCAATAATTATTTCCTCTAAACCCGCTCAATTAATTAATTTTAATTAATTAACCTAGTCATGTGATTCCTACAAATCACTTTTCCTAATCCCACTCAACCTAGTTAATTCTTCTAGAATCTCTCTTAATCCCACTTATCATTATTTCTCCAATTTTAAATTCCCACTCATGTCACATCAACATTGAGCCTCTCAAATAAATTCAAAATTCTTTGAATCCCTCCATGCATCCTTTATTTTGGAATTTTTAATTCCTCTCCCCTTTCCCCAAGGAATTTTATATTCCTGTTTATTTTCCCAAGGCATCCTTGATCCATGCCCACCATTTCAAATCAATCTTAACCCTTCCATAACCAAATCAATCTTGGCCCTTCCTCCAATCTATAAATTAGAGGATCATTTCCTCACAAAGGGATCCACTCCTCATAGCATTCTCATGCTGCCCATTTCTCTTCTATCTTCCTCCTATCATACCCTCATAAAGCCCAAATATCCTCTCATCTAATCCAATTCATCTCAATCATCCTCATCATCCAAATCCAATCCAAATATAATCTTGTTGAGAAAAGGAGAGCAATCCACATCCAATCAAGCAAGGAGCACATCAAGTGGAGCGTCACCAAGGGTGTATATTCCACTTCATCAAGCTCAATCCAAAGGATAAGGTAGAATTAGCAAGATATAAGTGGTTTGCTTAATGTTTTATGTTTTCTTTGGATTGTAACCATTAAATCTTACTTCGCTACGTTTTCCCCTCTTCAACAACTATTAATGTAGCCTATGAGATGGTGATGAAAAATGTAGACTATCATCTATGTGAATTGTTAAGACAATAGTTTCTGGAAAACTTGAAGCGGTCAAAAGAAAAGAAACATGATTTTCGGTATGGTGCATTAGCCATGTGCATATTGTTCTACTTTTTGGGTGAACTTTCAGGTTATAAGAATGTAGGTTGGATTTTCGGCAAACCAGTGGCACATCAGATACATAAGTACATGAACATGTTTTAGGACTTGATAGTGGAAGATGAAGCTTTTACTGCTTTCTTTGTTGTATTTCAACAATGGATGCAAAAGTGAAACAATTCCCAAAAGACTTGTTGAAAAATATCACAATGATATTACTTTTCTAATAACTACAAATGAATGCATTGTGGAGGCGGTAGAGCCTAGAACTAAGTGAATACTAGCTCTTGGATATGAAGTGTTAGAAGAATAAATAATTGTTTTGGCTGAAGTTCTCTTGAGCAGCCCTAAAGATGAAACTCAAGAAAGACATGGCACATATGAGGAGAAATCTAAAGAAGTGCATATGAAATAGATGAAGCTCGTCATTAACAACATGGTTCAAAAGAAAACTGATAAAATTGTTAGAGCAATTGGCCTTTCCCAAGAAGATATTGATCTAAAGAGACAAGAAATAGGCCTTGCAAAAGCTCCAAGAGAACCACAATCTCCTCCTCTTCGAGTACACCTACGTCCTTTGGAACCATTCTATCTACCCCTGAGAAGAAGAAGAAAACTCAGGTAGAGGAAAATACTCCTCCAACATCTAATGATAAGTCCATAAAAAGGAAGAAAGAAACAACCCCTTTCTCTACTCCAAGGAGAGTAAAACAAAAGGCTACAGAAAGAAAACTTTTCTAAGAAAGAAGAAGAAGAATCAGAAAAAAAAACACATAGTTTAAAAAGAAGAATTTGTGACTCAAAAGGGTAAACAAACATCTTGTAGAATCCTTAGATGAAGAAAATATTGTAGCTGAAAAAAGAAAAATATGTACTTCGAGAAAAAAAAAAAAAGAAGAAAAGAGAAGAAAACTAAGAAGAAGAAGCCTTTGAAGCTAAACACTTTGTTCAACTATATGTTGTTAGATGATAAGATGAAAGAGGTTGGAGAAATGTATGAAAAAGAAGACGAGGTAGATAAGGTAACAATTGTTGAGGCATCTGTAAAATATTTTATTGATTTGGAAACATATATGGAAAATTTCAAAAATGATATTCCCGATGATATATGGAGTGTGCTGTCAAAATTGAGGCATGAAGCAATAGAAGACAACAAAAAGATCAAGCTGCATGCCCTAAAGACTGTAGGCACAACCTTATCAAAAGAGGGTAGAGCTACATTAAAGAAAGTTTATTCAAATGAATTTAGATAAAAAAGAAGAGAAAATATTCTGATGCATAGAGATAAGGAAGTTTTTAGAGAAGCTATAGAGAGAGATAGTTGAAGCTTTGCAGGATATGGTAGAAAAACTTGGAATGTTGTCAAACAAGGATGATGATATTGATGCCACAGTGCATCAAGAGTCTTAGGATGAAGATCAAGATACATTTGTAGCTAAGGATACTATTATGGGTGAGACACCCCTTCCTCCTTCGAAAAACACATATGTTATGACAAAGGATGAGTAGATTGACATGACAATTGCCCTTGATAATCCTAAAGGAGAAAAGTCTAAAGTTAAGTCCAACAAAAAACTTGTGATGAGAAAGAAATTGAAATTGAAAAACATGATAAAGAAGAGCCAAAAGATGAAGAAGGAAAATAGGAAGCTGGAAGAGAGAATGTTGAAAATGATAATAAAGGAAAGAGGAAAAGAAAGAAATGGAAGCTAGAAATTCCTCTGGCAATGATGAATATCCCTTGGACAATTTGTTGAATATGCAACTTAGTTTCCAACATGTTACTCATTCTAAGGCACTCTTTGATTTAAGCAAGATGTATACTCAGCACAAGTTTTAGTTGGGAGATGCATTTCTTAGATTTGATAGAAAGGATTTGATGGATGAACAACAATTTCGAAAGAAAAAATGCTCGAGGAAGCTGTTGAAGTGATACACAGTGTTACACCCGGAAGCAATATTGATCCATCTCTTTTAGGTGCAGAAAATTTTAAATTGTTAATGAATTCTTGTAAAGTTTATTCTTCTGGTTTCAAAGATGTTGTATCAAAGAAATTGAGAAGGAAAAGAAAAAGAAAAATAAGTTAATTGAGCTTAAAGGAAAGTGTGTTGCTGCATACAAAAGATTTCTTTAACTTATGTATAAAGGAAAAATGTTCCTTAAAGAAGCTAAAGTCTTATATCATTACAGTTTGCAATGGCCTAAGGCCACCAAAAGGATTAGACATGAGATAGACTCTATTGGGTCTCAGATCAATGCAACCTATCACAACTTTGATCTGGAACAAGATTTGTTTGGTTCCACTAGGCCTTCCGTTGAGGAAATACACAAAAGGTTCTTTGAGTTACAACAACAAAGAGAAAACATCATTCTTTCTCTTGGTCACCTCGAAGATTTAATCAATGAAAATGTGTCTCTAGTCTCTTGTGCCCTTCTAAAGGCACAACAAATTGATCAATCTAATTCGACTCCCACCATTGTTGAAGAAGGATAAAATATATTAAAAACATTGGACATTCATAACACTTTTCTTGATGATGTGTGTGCAGGCTTGGGATGAAAACAAGGATGCCTGGAAGACATATCTGCAAAAGATCAAAGGGTCAACATCCGATTGACAATATTTTTGTTTACAAAAGTATGTAAATTTTTGCTTGTACAAAATCTTTTTGTATTCTACTTAGGGGGATAATTTCACTTAGTTTTCACTAGATTTCTTTTTATATATGCCCTTTGTCTTTGATGTCAAAGGGGGAGACATATGGAAGTTTTGGGAGACATAAGGAGATGGTAGAAGATAAGAATAAGGAGATAGATATGGTACAATTTTGTACATGTTGCCATCAATGGAAAAGGGGGAGAATGTTGGAATGTTATCATTGATGCTCGTGGCACCATGAGCTTAATGCTTTTGGATAGTTTAGTCCAACAAGCTAAACTATCTATACATGAGTCCTATTTTGGTCCGCACTACTCCACGGTTGATTGTACCAATTTGCAGTTTCAATAATGATTTTGCGGATGCTTGAAGTACCTATATTCAAGATTTCACATGTTGGCACGAAAAGGTCTGAAAGTCCTATTCAACAGTTACTCCATTTCTTCGGTACAAGACAATCAGCTCAAGGAGTCTGCATTTTGTTAGATGATCACATTTTGCTTTGCAGTTTTTGGGACAAGACTAAGGATAGATCACAATGTGTAACTTCTAGTGGACATATTTTTGCACCATGTTTTTGCTGACTTATGTGGATAAAATGTGTCACGTGTAAAGTGTGTTTCTGACCAACTCAATTATTGGAATGAAGGATATGTAGTTGACATGAATCAAATATGGTTCAATATATATGTATGACGTTTGGTGCGAGTAGTAGTAATGATGATGAGATATATACAATGATATGCAATGATATGTGATTGATTTAAGAAGTGAATAACAAAAGAACTGATGAAGTGTGCATAATCTGTTTACAATGCCTAATTGGAACTGTACTCCATGCATGTTTGAGATGCAACTACAATAGTTTATTTTGTATCTATTTTTGGGCAACAAGCCCTTTGACAGTGAGCCTTATCTGGGTAGTGAGTTGTGCAGTGAGCAAGTTATTGTAATATTTTGTAACCGATTATAAGATATTTAGAGTTAACGCTCTCTATGGTTTTTCCCTTATGGGTTTCCATGCAAAAATACTAGTGTCAAGTGTTATGCGTTGCTTTCATAGTTTCCTTTCTTTTTACTGCAATTAATTATGTTATGTGGATGGTTATTTAAAAGTTTTAATACGTGTTGAAGGGAATGCTTATTCACCCCCCTCTCTTAGTATTTCAAATGCTCAACATAGCTAACTTGATGCTGTCATTGACTACCTCACCCCTCTATAGCTATTTGGGGATAAGGGTCAAACATCCATCTATTATGTGTAGTGAACACTATTGTAATATTTTTTTAACTGGTTATAGATATTAAGAGTTAACACTCTCAGTAGTTTTTCCCTTACGGGTTTCCACGCAAAAATACTAGTGTCAAGTGTTATGTCTTGCTTTCATAGTTTCCTTTCTTTTTACTACAATTAATTATGTTATGTGGATGGTTATTTAAATTTTTTAATACATTTAAGGGAATATTGATTCACCCCCCTCCCTCTTAGTATTCTAGATGTTCAACATAGCTAGCTTGATGCTATCATTGACTACCTCACACCTCTATAGCTATTTGGGGAGAAGGGTCAAACATCCATCTATTATGTGCACATGACTAATGATAGTTAGTCTTTAAGTTGACATCACAAACTAATATTTACAACATCATGAACTGATATCCTTAGCTTCACATTTATTAAGAATATAACTCTATATTTAAATTCAAGGTGACATGTTATCCATCTCCAAGAAATGAGATATGGGACTTCAGAGGTGAGAGGTTCCCATAGAGGACATTAACCTCAAGGGTTCAAAACCCATCTCTAGTTTCTATTCACATTAACATTAAGACAATAATTTTATATATGATATGATCCTTCTTCACCACATTGCATCATGAAGGATGCTTCCAATATATAGTCAAGTAGACCATTGAGAGAGGTTAAAAGCTCTCAACCAATCAATCATCCCTCAACAACCTTGTCTTTTTAAATAGAATTATAAGGGGTTCAATTTTATTATAACTAATTTAGAGTATATATAAGTTAAATTTAATAATAATACTTTTTATTGAGATTATCAATGTTTATTTTTATTTTTATAGTTTATAGGTATTGAATGTATGAATAATTGATTTTTTTTGGGTTTGATGTGAAGAATTAAAGGTTATTTGTTTATAAAATATTTTTTAGGATTTGAGCCTTAGTTCATATTTTATGGTGTTGAGCCTTTGCACTTGAAATAATTGGGCTTGGGATTAGAACTTGACTTCACCTCACATTTGTTTTGCAAAATTTTCTTATACTCAAACACAATTTCATCTCTTATGTAATTTGATTTATTCAAGGATGTCCCTATTATTAAATTCTCTCAGGATTCAAACCTAACCAAAACCTTCTAGTGTTAGGCCTTTTACATTAAACAAGAATTGTTCTTCAAATTGTAGCCCAACTAGTAATCACTTCAATTGTCAAGCCTTTGTACTCATAGATAAATTATTTTTGAAATTAAACTTGACCTCATCCATTATGGTGTTAAATATTTGAGGGATATTCACTTTGCTAAATTAGTTTTTGACTCAAAATCAACCTCATTCCTTATAATGTTGATTAGTTAAAAGGTATCCATTCTACCAAAAAACTTATAGGGTGTGTACTTGACCTCACCCACTATGGCGTCAACACTTTACACTCAGTGAGAATTGATATTGGTTCTCAAACCTAGCCTCATAATTATTGTGTTAATTGCCTAAAGGTTATCCATTCTATCAAGTTCTCTTTGGAATCAAACTTGATTTCATCCCTTATGTTCATGTTGAGTGCTTGAGGGGTGTCCATTTTTTGTGAAATTATCCTAATATTTAAACACGTCCTCATCTCTTGTGATGTTAGGACTTTACACTCAATAAAACATTGATCATAACATATAAAATTAACCCCATCACTTATGGTATCAAGTACTTGGAGAACATACATTTTGCTAAATTTCCTTGAGGCTCAATATTAGTCTTATCCCTTATGGTAAGAACTCCTTGATGAGTATCCATTACGCCAAATTATAGTAAGATTTGAACTCAACCCCACCCCTTATGATGTTGAATTCTTGATGGCTATCTATTTTTCAAATTCTCCAAATACTTGAACTTGAGCTTGTCCTTTATGGTGTGGAGATTTTGTCACTATAGAGTTGTTTGAATTCAAATGCAAATCTTTTTGATTAGATAAGAACTATCCAATCACAAATTATTCAACTTATGGATGATTAGAAGAATCTAAAGAAGTAATCAAATACTTTAATGCTTCAATTTAGACCTTTTAATTAGCTTGAACATTCTCTTTTTGAGTGACAAAAATTTGGATGAAAGTTGTTTAATACACACAAAGTTCACAACATCGCCACTAACATGTCAACTAAAATAAGAATTCACCACAATACTTCTATAATCAAGAAACACACTTTTGTCAAGATCATTGATTTGGTTATATTAATATATGAATAAATTATTTATTATTTATTTTTGTTATGTTCATGATTATGTGCTGTCTTGTTTACTTGATATTGTAGCTATCTTTGTTATATCTATTTATTTTACTAATTCTATCTACCTACCATTAACTAGTTATCTTATTACTTATATATATTTAAATTTTCATAATAGTAAACTATTATATAAGTTCAACTATTTAACTTAATAAAAAAATAAATTTAAATTTAAAAAAAATCCTATTTCTTATATTATTTTTAAATTGATAATTTATTTTATAAAACTATTACAAAATTGAAACTTAAATATACCTTAAAACTAAATAAAAATTATATATGAAAACATGCAAATCCATACATAACATATAATTAAATACAAATCTTCAAGAATTAAGACAAATATATAATTAAACATCTACAAATCAAACTCATCTCTCAAAGCCGCTAAGTATCGAGACCGACCTGGATAATCTCCTAATAGTTCATTTCATCCCTTGTAATGGACGTTATCACTATAAGTCTTCCTTTCCTTGATTGCTGTAACACTCGCAAAACATGTTATTATAATGTCTTCCCACGATTCTCATTAAAGGCATTGTATTCAATGAAAACACATTCTACACTTTGAATTGACTCTCATGAAACTAAAAGAAAACACCACTTCCAACGAGCACCTCACATGACGTCCATTACAAAAGCTTGAGTGTGCACGCCTACACCCATCTCAAGGGGGGACACTCCTTGCTCTTTCCAAAATCATCCCCTGTAACAATGCTGCTCCAAACCCATTATTATAAAACATTCATTCCTTTTTCCAATGCTAGCGTTCCAAAAGTAGGAAAATCCCATAGTCATCCACCAAAACCTCTTGAGCATGGTCTTCACTATTCACCTTGCCACCTTCACCCCCATGAAACATTTCAATGGCAGAGCTACAATCTCGCGGGACAGCGTTGAAACCCAGATGGGAAGAGCATCATCCAGAAAGTAGTACAACAAAAGCATCATTTTATAGACAGTCAAATGTAAATCTAAGCGCAGATTTAGCTCCACAGAGTTCCAGCTTTGGTGGGTTCTTGGTATCCATTCCAAACTATTCTTCTACAGTGATACCACCTTCTTCTTCATGTGCCAATGGCCTTGTCGGTCAGCCGCCCTATATTACCGTTGGGAATAACAATAATAGTGGTATTCATTTTTCATCATCATACAAGCAAGGAGGCAGCAGCAATATTCCTACCGAGCAAGAACCGAATAGAAATGGGGTGAATGGGCATGAAGTGAATGTGGGTCAGGTCTTGGCTGAACTTGAAAGAGAACGTCTGAAGAATGCTGAGCTATTGGGCAGAGTATCTTCTTTGGAAGCACAGTTACAGGCAAAGGAAAAAGCTTCTGCCATTTTATCTGACCAGGTATTACTCTTTGTTTTGTTTGAGAATGAGAAAACTCATTGTTTATCCAACGAAATTAGGTCTTCCAATTTCATGCATTCCCCATTTTAATATCCCATCTTGCAATGTGCATTGGGTGGATAGCCTCAAGGGACTAAACCATACTTATGCTTGAGCCCTATAAGTTTTCCCATATAAAATCTTTGGTTGCACTGAGTGAATATCCTTACGGAATAACCCACAGTTTATCTATATCTGTTTAACCTGTCCAGGAAAAGAGAACACCAAAAGCTCTTCAAGGTCATAAATATCTAAGCTCTAACGTGCACCCAACTTGGATTTTCGCGTCCTGTATACTAATTTCCTTTTTGGAACAATCTTGATCACAATGCTTGAATGTTCCATATTGCATGAATTTCATCAACTTGGGCAGTCCCTTGAATTCTTTAAAACACATAGGCAAGCATTTGAGTCTTGGAATTATCTTTTGTTTTAATGTAGAGTGTAGTCCCAAAATGACAATCCTAACCACTGCGATCGAAGTAGGGTTTCACACATTGGAACACACAATACATTTTAATTACTACCAACTTTTCACATCAGAAAGAAGAGCTTTGGGCAAAAAACATCTGTACCCCAATTCAAGAAGAGTTTGGCAAAGCACCATATTTTCACATTATCAAGGCAAATAACTATTTGGAAGTCAAGCTTCTTTTGTGTAGTTGGTGATAGAATTTGGTTAGAGTTTAGAAATTTCACACACAGTATGTCTTATTCATAACTTAAACAAATATTTATACAACATCAAGATTTTTGTGATTTTAGTATTTAAGAACCAAGATTTATCATCTTCTTATTATTCTCTCAACCTCTCCTACGTGAGTGTTATAATCACTCAACAAACTAACAATTCATTCTCTCTAACTATTTATTTCTCACCAAGCATTAAAATGCTATGGTGTAATAGCCAAATTCCTAATTCCTCCTCCCCGCTAATAATACAAACAGTTCAAACACTCGGAAAGAATCAACAACATATGCCAACTCTTTTGCAGTTGATCACACTAATGAACAATCGTGTAGTGGGAAAGGCCTCATTACACTTCCAAAATATCAAAGACAAACCCATCGTTCATTGAGATACACCAAATGAGTATGATCTAGGACACACCCAATGGTTTATGCATTTATTCCCATGTAAATAGGGACACACCCATCTGTCCACAACACACAAAAGTGGAAGTAAATCATATTAACTCTCCCATAGGGTGGATGGCTACTCCTCAATAGCAACTATAAACAAATTTGTAGTGGTGGGAGTGGTCCTCACTATGCTTATCCTTAGGTGGGACTGGGCCTCACCTCAACTGCTCCTCTGGTTGGATTGGGCCTCACCGAATAGTCACAAAACAACAGTGGGATTGGGTTCTCACTATGCTTTCTTAATTGGTCCTGAACACCTCACTGATCATCTTGTATGCACCTGGAGTTTGCTCTAACATCACTAACAATACTGATGACCGTCTTCACTGTTGTAGTCATTTTTGTTGGTGTAATGTTATACTTCACCTATGATGGTTCTATATTGTAAATATAATGTTACACCTATTTGTTTACTTAGGATGATAGGATATTTTATTTTCCTTTACCTAGGTGGCTAATAAAGACACATCACCTTTGATATGAGGTCATTAAGTGTTATCATTCCCTCTTTAATTCTTGATTGATGGAAGTTAGGTGCCACCTCTGATCAAGGCCACTTCTGTTGAACTTAACTAAGTTAACTCCTAATTGGAAGTTAACTCGTAACTTCTTTGACATCTGTCATCTTGATTCTTCCAGCCACGAGGCTTATATATATATCATAGCCCCTTTTGTATTTTATTTATTGTCTGATTATCTGATATTCTTTTTTGAATTTTGACAACCAAAATAAACTGTAACAACAAATTAAAATTTTAAAACAAATAGCTGGAGCACTTGTTCGAACCCTCAAATGCTGAAACACCAATTCATATGATGAATCTGAATGAAATTTAAACAATTATAATTGCTAGTATGTCTGGTATAAACCCTAGGTTGCAATATAATCTCATATCTGAGTTGTTTCAATGGTTAGGAACACCAATATAAACTCAATTCCACTAACCCAGCAAGTGGTGTAATAAGAAATGCAAATGACTACAGCAAATAGAGTAATTTGGAAGTCCTCATATCATGGTATTCATATTTGACATCTTCAGTACGTTGATAAACAAGGTTATATGACAGCAACTGAGGCGACAAACCTCTTATTTCCTATAGATCATAATCTGGAAAACTTAAACATTTTATTTGAGGAATTACTAAGAATCACATGATATGCTTGGAACCCAAGGCAGCACCCTAGACAATTGCTGCAGTAGCTGTTAACCTGTGATCTAGGGAGAAAATGAAGTGGCCACTCCAATATTTGCCAATATCCATGCAATCTGGGCAGATTATGTTGTGAGCAGCATGGTATGGATGCTGCAGATAGTATACAAGCTCATGATTTCATCCTTCAACAGGTGCAATCACCCTTGACACATTAAGTGACGAGTGGGATGATGAATGCAGCAGTTGGTTTGGCTCATAAAGTGCCCTAGATGTCTGAATTTTACTTCCTCAATGTGGTGCTCAGCTAAGGTAACTTAGTTCCAGGTCCAAGTGATGTCCAATGTTCACCAAAAACCTGAAACTCAATATATAACTCTTTAGGTATGTGTTGGTGATGAAATGATGATATTTGCTTGCAAAAAAACACTGTAGTGGTACTACAGAAACACTGTAGATAACTCCAAATCCTTCAACAATCAGCACAATTGTGATTTATAGATAGTATCACCCAAGATTGGAAACAAGGGTTTTTGTTCTCTCAAACTACAAAGTACAAACACACCAAGGGTTTTTTGTTCTTTCAAACCCCAAATACACCAAAGGTTTTTGTTTGTGGATAGCGTAGATTGAAGAAACTGCTCAAATCTAAAGATTGGATACAAAAGATAATTTGAATGAATGGACAAATGAAGATAGACACCTCCTTTTATAGTTCTAAAAATGGGCCCTTAAGACCAATTCAAAAGTATTTTAGAATACTTTTATTTATTTTATTTAGCATTTAAAATTGTTTTTTATTTTAATATTAGTTTTAAAAAAATACTTTCTATATTTTTTTTGATAGATTAATAGCAGCCTATTGGGGCTGCACCCATTGTATTAATTATCAAAAAGGATTACATTTCTGCCTTTCAGTCCATGACTTACTGCTCTATCATATGCCATATCTGGCTGACTATAAATAATGACACCTAAAACCTATTAGCAGACACCCATATCAACAAAATGGTGACCTGCAAACTTCAGTTATCTCTAAAACATAAACCCCCTATACATTTAAAATTGGGGCAACAATAGCTTTATGTAACTGATATCCTAAACATCTATACGTCTCTTTTTGTGGTACCCAGATTGTCGAGCCTTTTGATTTTCTTGGGGCAATCTGGTCCAAAGCGCTATGATCATCCACTGTCTCCTCTTTATCATCCGGCTTTGAGTTGTCATCCTCCATCATGTGTGCCACTCCTCTGCCAAATTGAACTAATTTTTCTTCTTTGATATACACTTGCATCCATCCAACCCCTCCTCTGGAACCAACCCCAACATCCTTTTTAGAAAGAGAGTGCTCTTCCTCATCATTACTCGATGTTTTCGAAGGCAGGAGGGGAACGAAGCAAATATGAGCGGAAATTTATCGACCTTATGGATGCACACTCGAATTATATAGAAATCTCTTGGTAATATGTCCTAGACTCCTCCACTACATTCTCCAACACATCCTCCCACTTTCCCAGAAGCCACTTCCAAATTAATTTCTTGCACAATGCCCCTGCCATTTCCTTTGACTCCCCCACATTCAGTAGTGAGGCAAAAACATGGAGGAAATATTGGTATTAACTCTATACCAATGATCTACTCTCAAGAACGCCTCTGCCAAAACTCCTTTGACAGTGTAAAGAATGAGCCCGTGGTTAGTCTTAAAGACACACCTCAGTCTCTTCTTTGACACTTCTCCTAAAATTGCCATCTGCCTATGTTGGCAAGTAAGCCTAACTAGTGTTTCCATCTCTCCTTCTATTTCCTTTTTTTAGATGCATTTGTGTTGTCCACCAAGGCCTTAAAATAGACTCAATTCATTATTTCCCACACTTTGCTCTTGAAACTCATAAAGCCTCCTATGCTTTGTCATTAAAAGCTTGTATTGTGCTGCGTTGGCTCACCTCCAAATGATGCCAATTTGTGCTTTTTGGCCTCACCAAACGGGAATATAACCAACCTTATTCCCTCCCATAATTATCTTTTCTGCGCAAGCTTCCAACACCCCTTTCACTTGAACATCTGCCACCTCATTCGCCTCCCTATACACATGCGATATTCTAAAATCATCGAATTTTCAAATTAACTCCCAAATTGGAGTTAGCCATTTTCTGAGCTTCCAATTCTGCTATATAGCATTAACTGTTAGGAGCGAGTCTCCCTCCAAATGTAAGTAATTCGCCTTTTCATTTAGGCCACATTGCAAACCTAGAGGGCCGCCTAAAATTCTTCTTCGTTGTTTGTTCCGACTCTTAAATATTTCGCTTTTTTCCTCAGAATGGCAACCCAATGATCCCTTAATACACAACCCCCTGCACACTCTTTCAGATTGCCTTGCAAGGCTCCATCGAAGTTGATCTTTATCCACCCTTCATTCAGTGCTCTCCATTTCACACCAAGCCTGGAATTAACAAGAAGATCAACCTGCTTAGCCCCATGAATAGGAGGAAAATACTTTTTATATTTATTGAGCATTGAAAAATACTTTTTATTTTAGTATTAGTTTAAAAAATAACTTTTTTATTTTATTTTAGTACTAGTATTTAGAAAAAACCTTTTATTTTAATTATAATATTACTATTAAGTTGCTCTTAAAACTAGAAATTACTAGGCCCAACTTAAATAATATTATTAATTATTTTAATCCGAAAAAGGGGACATGAAATACATGTACACTACTTTTTGTAAATTGTTGTTCAATCAAATCAATAGAAAATAACTTTATTCTCTTTTTGGTTTTGTGGCCAATTCATAGAGATTAGGTCCTAGGTTTATTTTGTTCATCACAAAACTTAAAATGGTATTATTCCATGATGTCCTAGGATTGGTCCATTTCTATGTTTGAGAACGCTTGGATTTGAGTTTTTGGCTTATCAGGAGAATGGTGGAGATTATTTTGAGCACACCATTGTTTCCAAAACAATTGAATTAGCTAGGTTGAGTTGTTATTTCCTCCAATTTGGACAACCGGAAGCTTGTAGATGGTGAACAAGGGTTTGGAAGATGATGATCTATTGGGATTGACAATAAACTTGCCTATGTTGGGCTCTATCTTTGAAAGAACTTCCAAAATTCTCAATTACTGGTAATGTCACAAATTTTGAGGCAAATATTGGTGGACAATATGTAATGCCCCACCAAGGAACCCTACAGGCCAAGAGCTAAATACACAGAATGCATGGAAATATTTTTTTTTGAAGTAATTAAATGTCATCATGCATAACATATGTGAGTATCACACCCAAACCTCAGGATTAGATCAAACTACTGATAACCGACAATGCACATGTGGAAGACCAAACACCCAAAACATCAAGCGAAGAAGGGGAAAAGTCTCCCAAACATTAGGACGAGGTCCACGAGGTGGATAGGGTCACACAAGACCATCCCCAAAGTTGCAAGGTTCAAATTGACAAACATGACTAACTACTAGGTCCTAGGCATAATGAATGAGCTCCAACGAAACCCTAGTCATAGACAGACGCTCTCAACATCAACTGAATCCACTCAAAACATTCTCAAACCACCTCTAAGGGTTCCCTAAGTTGCTACCTTTACATCAAATCCGAAACTGGGGCAAAAAGACACCCGAAACTCTTAGAAACCTCTTTGGATCAAATGATAGAAGACGGGCTTCCGAACCTGACTCAAGACATCCATCTAGACACATGCATGCCAGGTGGACACTAGCGTGATGCGCTAGTGATCTCCACCCATGCTAGTGTCCTTGGGATGTGCTAGTGTCGTCGAGATTGGTGAACTCACGCCGTTGTCCTTGAGACATGCGTTTGTTCGAATGAGTGAGCTTCTCTATTGGACAATTTGATGTCCCAGACACCCCGAACCCTTTGGTGAAGTCAAAATACCCACATGTCCCTCGAATCAAGAGAATTCAGCAAAATGGTGAGAAAATGAGTCAAGAACGGTGCCATCGAGTCACCAGGTGGCACCTACTATACTAGCCAGGAATTAGGTGAACTCAAAATATACTCATTACGCCCATAACTTCTGAAAACCGACTTCACAACACTCAGAGATGTCCAAACCACCAAGAAACAAGGTTGAGACACCTTGGGACACCCCACGGTTAGTTCCGATTGAGCTCATAATGGCTCTGAAATGCTCCAAACCACACTAAACCGGTCAAGGGCTCATGACCACAATAAGTAAATCTCATCTATGCTCATTTTAAAGAATCAATGGTAGTGTTCCTATGGTAACCATTGTCATACATCAAGAATTGAGGAACATACAAATTCATACTCATGGCTGGTTCCAAATTTGGACCAAGTAAAGATACCAAATACAATACAATATGTTACAATTACATCCATCTCCTCTTGGAGAGTCCAATACATATATAATCTATGTTTATGAAGCTTACATCTATATACATTTGCTTTACATCATACATGAATGAAGGGGTAAGAAGATAAGTGTTGAGGATAACGGTGAAGCTCCTCAATGCCGGTCCTAAACCAAGTCCATCGGTCCCCAACAATAGTTTGCAATGCCACCTGACCATGTGGTAATCTTAGGGCCACCCTACCATGCTTGTGGAGATAGTCACATGGACCAAATAGTCATACAAAGCATGTAAGCAGAGTAATAGGTTCACACAAGAGCAAACATGGAGCATACACTCAACATGATCATATCAACCAAATAAGAATTATAATGCCACATCAAGATAAAAGAAGGTAGAGCCATAATCTCAAAGAAATCAATCACATGTGCAAAATAAGGATACACTCAACAAGAAGGAACACCTCAAATCATCAAGTATGAACCAATATCATCACCCAATCACCAAAGAGATAGTAAGACCAAATGACCAACATATAAGGTAATCACATGAATCCAAAAAGAAGCACTATCAACATGGAAGGCGTATCATCTTTTGGGTGCCACTCATATCTAGAGGGCTAGGTACATAGAGAGAAAGAGAGGGGAGTGCCATCGTGTCGCTTGAAGGGATGGCTCATGCGGAATCGAACATTCTCTCATACGGACGAGAATGATGATCATGCGTGTCCTAATGCTACATGAACAAACATGTCTCTTCGGACAAGTCCCAACACTCCATGTGCGGGCATGCCTTCCCAAGACACCCTTGGCCTCATGATTGCGCTCAAGGCATGCTTGGGGCATCCATTATCTTATTAGTGTTTAATTCCCAACCCAAAATTTTAATTAATGTTTCCACTTGATTATGAAAATGCCCAATGAGTTACTTTGGTTGCCCCTTTGTGCTCTGGATCCATTGGACACCACTCTCATCATTGACCCTATTATCTACATGTTGATGTGTTTTTATGCACTATGCAACACATAATAAAATACAAGTAATCTATCCTCTCTTGAACAAAATCCTTCCAAGTGCTAAACTGCTTGATCAAATGGGATGACTCCATGGTTCCAATTGTCAAGTCTTGACGTGCTCTTGGGTAGACTCAGTGTGTATAATGCAAAGAAACGGGACTCGGACTCGGCTCGGACTCGGCAAGGCCAAATCGGACTCGGACTCGGCAAGGCCAAATCGGACTCGGACTCGGGACTCGGCGTCAGACTTGGCTCCAGACTCGGCTGGACTCGAGAAAGTGAAAAACTCAAAAAATTTAGAGATTTTTTAAGATTTAAAACTTGTTTCATGCACCCTTTATTGAATAAGACACAATAACATCATCAAACTTGGCTCATTTCATTACATAATACATACACAAGTATACATCTATGATCTATCACATAAGCATAAACGCAAATTGTAGCTGAAGGAAATAACAAACATAGATATATAAATATTGTCAAATGTATACAATATTACAAAACTCATGGAATAAAAAATCCATGTCATCATATGATCATCATCAAATGTTCCATACAAATAACAAAGGTAAATACATCTACCAGCCTATGGCGCAGAGGAGTCTGCACCCTCCGGCCCCGACGTCGGCTCCGATGAAGGCCCTGGCCCCCTACGAAGGCGTCTAAGGTAGGTCATAGATGATTGGGCAGCCATAGCCGCTCCTCGTGACACCACGCCATGCTCACCAACATCAGGAACATCTGTGTCACTGTCACCATCTGTGTCACTATCACCATCTGCCTCTGAATCTCCTCTCTCTGCTCGTGCTCTCTGCTCCTCCTCTGCCATGGCTACAGCCTCAGCCTCTATATCTACCTGGTCGATCCAATCAGTGTCATCATCACTAAAGACAGCCACAGGATCTGTCTCAATGGCCCACTCTGCCTCAGGATCAACCTCATCTAGAATGATAGGAGAGATGTCAGCTAATGCATTCTTTCTCATTCTCAGGCGGAGGTTGTAGTGAACAAAGATAAGATCATTCATCTTCTCCACGGATAATCTATTGCACCTCTTGGAGTGTATGTGCTCAAACATACTCCAATTGCGCTCACAACCAGATGCACTGCATGGTTGGCTCAAGATGCGAATGGCCAACTTCTGAAGATTTGGTGTCGTTGGGCCAAAAAAGCTCCACCAATTATCTGAGTTTGAAATGAGAAAAATAAATAAAATCAGTCTCTCATAAACTCATTTAACAATATACAATAAAACTAAAATTAAGCCTTACAATTTATTTTTACCTGGCATCATAGTTGTCCTACTTTCTTTGGCGATAGGACGAGAAAAGGTCTCCCCTTGTGCATTTGAGAACAACTGTAGCTCTCGCATAAGATCTGTCTGAGTACAACCAACAGGTGCCATCTTCTCCATGACTGAGTATAGCCCATCAAGGACCTCCGCATCAGCCCTGAAAGTAGGGCTAAAATGGAATGCCGGATTCAAATAATAGGCTGCTGCATGGATGGGCCTATGAAGCTGATGATGCCATCTCTTATCAATGATCTGCCAAATGGGACCATACTTGCTCTCATCCCCTGCATAGATAGATTTGATGCCCTCTTTCGCCCTATCCATGCCCTCATATATGTAGCCCATTGCAGGCTTTTCTCCATCCGCAACTCGCAACAAAACCACCAAGGGCTTAACAAACTGTAAAATTGAAAATATTGTGTAATTTAAAACATGAGAAAATAAGAGAATATGATGAATAAGTTATAAAACAAAAAGTTAAATAAAAATTGTAGAATTTATAAAAAAATTACCTTCACTATCTCATCACAAGGGCTCCAAAAGCCTCGCTCATCAAAAATGCAGTCTGCCATATCTTTCCCTGCTGGGGTGGCAGCATAGGATGAGGAAGACCACTCCTCACCAACAATCATACGTCTCAAGGCCATCTTACAACGAAGCATGGACTGCAATGTGATGAAGTTTGTGGCAAATCTTGTGATTCCTGGACGAGCTAACTCCTTATGCTCTGTGTATTGTCTCATAAGAGCCAACACCCATGAATGATTATATACAAATTTGCACACATTTCTTGCCTTTTCTACACATGTCTTGACCCATGGAAGTTTTCCAATATCCTCTAACATGAGGTCAATGCAATGGGCGGCACATGGAGTCCAAACTATAGATGGGCGCCTCTCCATCAATAGTCTGCCTGCAACAACATAATTTGTTGCATTGTAATTAATGAGGTTACAAAATAGAAATTAATTTGCAAACAAAATTAGTTTGTAATCAAAAGTTTACCTGCAGCAACATAATTTGGTGCATTGTCAGTCACCACCTGTACCACGTTCTCTTCACCCACCTCATTAATCACCTCCTCTATCTGCTCACATAGGTAGGTGGCATTCTTGCAATGGGCAGAGGCATCAATAGACTTGATGAAAACGGTGCCCCCTGAAATAAAAAAATAAAGCAAGATCAATGATCATTCAATAAATCATTAAATGAAAAATAAAAAATTAATGCCTAAATGAAACTAAAATTAATCAATCACCTGCGGAAGAAACAAGAAAATTAAGGAGAGTTCTATTTCTCCTGTCTGTCCAACCATCAGTCATGATGGTGCAACCTTTAGTGCTCCATATTTGGCGTTGATCACCCAATTCTTTCTTCACATCATTCACCAATTCAGTCAAAATGGGTCCCCTCAAATCAAACTCAGAAGGGGCTTTGAACCCCGCCCCACAAATGGTAAGGGCATCAACCATTTCTTGCCAATAAGGTGACCTGTCACAAATAATTTTAATGAGATAAGTATGTACTATGTATAATGAACTATATACAACAAAAATTAATACGAACAATCAAATTATAAAAATTAAAACAATCAAACATAAAACATTTACCTGGCTATGAAGAATGGAATACTGCCATAGATCCAAAATCTGCCAACTGCCATTTTAGCAGCATCATGGACCTCCTTGTTCCAACCCATGCTCTCAAGTGACTGTTGGGACCCAGGAGTAGTGCGAGGTGCAAAAAAGGTATCCAACCTAGATTTACGAATCCTAGGTCCAATGCTAACACTCCCACTACCACTGCCAGTGCTAGGAACATGAGAAGGGGCAGAGGCACTGGCACTGGCACTTATAGAAGCAGAACCGGAAGCATGAGTAGTAGCAAAATGAGTGGGACGATATGAAGGTAAGGAAGAAGGCCCTCCAACACAACCTAATTGTGTCCCTGTTCCTAAAGGTGCATGTCTCCCAATGACTGTGAGATCCTCTTTTTCTTTCCTTTTCCTTTCAATTTCTTCAACCATTACATAGCAATCACGTACGGCCTCAGTGACTGCTTTTGTGCATGGGTCGGCATCATGCCCACGCACACCAGCAATATGGTATTTCAATCTATATATGCCTCCATGGAATATTGTTTTGCAAAATATACACTTTGTTTGCCCTTTTCTTTGCCCTGGAAAATCCTCATGATATTTCCAAGCAGGGTCCTTTCTAATGGGAGGTCTAGAAGAGGACATTGTATGATTGTTTTGTGAAACTTGAGGCAAATAAGAATGTGAAGGTTGCTGCAATAAAACATTACAAATGCAAAAATAAATTAAGACATTCATTCTGTGTTGTGCATTCATAATTTCATTCTCATTGAACATTTTTTTCAAAAAAGCTAAAGTAGGGTTTGCAATTTTTTTTTTAAAAAATTGTAGGGTTTGTCCAACCCTACTTTAAAAAAAATAAAATTACAAACCCTGGGCCTACATAGTAACATAGAAAAGATTTTGGAATAAAATGTAAAACTTTCAAAAAAAAAAGAATAGAAAAATGAATTTTTGCATATAAGAAACAAAAAAATCTCAAAAAAACAATGTTACCTCTTAGAACTCTTGAAGAAAATTGAAGAAATTGAAGAAATCTTCCTTGCTGGTTTTTCTTCAATGCACCCTTGTTATTCTTTTTATCTCACTTTACTCCTCCTATTTTTGCAAATGAATGAAATGAAAGTCACTTTTAGGTATAAAACAAAAATAACACAAAAAAAACAAGTCAAAAAAACCATTTAAAATTGTTTTTTTTTTAACTTTTCATTGACTTCGCCGCCGGCTGAGTCCCAGGCACGGGACTCGCCGAGTTTGGCGAGTTTGGGCCAAACTCGCCAAACTCGGCGAGTCTGGCGAGTCTGGACTCGGCAGAGTCCGAGTCCGAGTCCCCAGGACTCGGCGAGGGTGACTCGCACTCGGACCAAACTCGCCAAACTCGGCGAGTCTGGCGAGTCTGGACTCGGCAGAGTCTGAGTCCGAGTCCCCAGGACTCGGCGAGGGTGACTCGCACTCGGACTCGTCGAGTCCAGGCGATATTCGTTTCTCTGGTATAATGTGATTTTGTTGGAATCACAAGGGGGACTTACGTTGATACTTAAATGTCTGAATGTTGCTGGAACAGGGAAATTCACTTAACTTAAAACAAAAGGAAAAAGAGATAGGGTTTAGGGAGCTAGTCTAATCTTAGGAATGTAAGAGACTATGAATGATTTAGTGAAACTCTACTAGACTTTGCTTTGCCATGCAAAGCAACAAATCCACAAAGTTAGTGTGATCTTCTAAGGTAAGCATATGATATTTAAATCACCACCAACAAAATAGATACCATCAAGAGGATGCATATCAATGAAGTAGCAATAGAAGTTAAGCTTGGCTAAGGAGTTTAGTTGACTACACAAGATGCTTCACAATCAGCGAAATAGTAATAATATTAACATGCGAATTTCATCATTAATCACCCACAATAGCTTCCATCCATCTAATCAACATTATTTAACATGCAGATACAACAAGAAACCATGCAATATGTAGAAGAAACAACACGTTCCACCATAAATTCAATGAAAAAGATGTTAATTTACAAGCTTGGCAAAATTTTTGCCTTCTCCTCCTACTCTACTCCTAATTGCTAACTACTTGCTACTTGCTATTGAACTATTCACTATTAACCTTTACAAATGAGGAAGTGAAGCCTTATATAGTGCTCTCAATACAATTGAACGGCCAGGATCAAATCCACATCAATGGCCAAGATTGAAAGATAAAAACCCTAATCAGGGTTTGTTACACCCATTACATAGCATTTAATGTTTGACCAATGATAAAATTACAATAAATAGGACATGTGCCCTTCTTTAAATTTCGACCAATAGATGATGAGGGTAGGTACATAGAACTTTGTGCTCACATGTGGTAGTTATCCTCCTCATTGAATGAGTCAGGTGCATTGAATTTGGACCTGACTTGGAATGAAGTGATTGGTGGATGAAGATGATTAGGCACCGCCTCAGCTAGCTGCTTGTAACTCATCACAAATGTAGGTGATTGAGGCATATCTCTTGATACTCAACATTTCTGCTTGACCGATGGTGATGATGGAGGGAATGAGATGATGGTGGGAGATATTCCCAAATTGCATTTTCTTCTAACTTTGATCAACTCTTCTAGAACTATCTCCTGCCTTGATGTCTTGGACTTTTCCTTGCATTGCTTTCTTGCTGTACTGGCAATAATTCTTGGATTTCTGGAGGAAATTCAAGATAGTCATATCTTCCTTCCTTTTGTGCCTTGAATATGCTGATATCCTTCTCTTTACGATGATGAGTCTTTATCTCTCCCTTGCAACGTTGATGAATGCTGGAGTGTTCATCATGTGGAGCAATCTGCTTCCTTGCCTTACTGAATTTCTCCTAAGCTCATCATCCTTGTAGTCATGATGCCTTTCTCTGCATGGTTCAATCTTCCTTGCGTTGATGCACTGAAAGCCTTGAATGTTATCCTCCTTTCACTGCTTTCAACCTTAAACATGTTGCTCTGATCTTCTTCCAGTTAGACCTACTTCTCCAAATGATTTACTTGTGCCTGAACTATGTTAGGCACATTTTCCATGTTGCTGTTGCAGCATTCATTATCATCTTTAAACCTCTTTCAGACCTACAAAACAAACAGGTATTTCATCAAACATATGTGAAAATAAAAATCTTTCTCTCATACCTCTAATTCCTATTTGAAGTGATGCATATTTGAATCCTCCTTGAGGTCTGATAATTTTACTATGCCTAAGTTTGATCTCAGCCTTTTGCAGATCTGCCCACTTGATGCTTTGCTTACGATTGGAATGATGCTCAAATGAGGAATTTATATCTATCTTATAGGCTTCCTCACCCATTCAGAGGTCTGATTAGTGCTTCTACTAAGTTGAAATCAGACTTGCTGCACCTCATAAATTACTTAGGCCGGGGATTATGAGTGGTCAGGCATGTGCCAGACTTTTGGATTAATGAGGAATATTGACAAGAAGAATGTGCCATGGATTTGAGGCCATGAGGGATGTTGTGGATTTTGGGTGGTCAGGTATATGCTGCAGATATGAAGGGGTCAGGTACATGCTGTGGGGAGGGATGCATGAGGGATGGAAGTGGTGAAGCATGTTCCTTAGGATGGATCGGAGATTTTGGAGGATGAGGGATGTGCCGTGGGAAGAAGGTGGTGAGGGATGTAACTTAGGAAGGTGTTGGGGTTTGGAGGTGGATAAGGAAGCTTGACAAGGATATGCCGTGGGATGAAGGGCATGAGGGATATTGTCAAGGATATGTCGTGGAATGGAAGGCATGGGGAACATGTGAAGGTGATGAGGGATGTGCATCTTTCATTGTCATTTTACCTTCCTCTTTTGATGACTTCTTCATACTTAGTCAACTTCAAATAATTCTCATCCTTGTTTTGCCAAAGCAATCAAGTCCAAACTTTCAACAATTTGAAGTCACCTAACTAGGTCAGGGTTTTTGGATGATGAGGAAGGTTCCTTTCCTTGGAAGGTCGGGCTTTTGAAGGCATGAGGAATGTCCTCAAGCATGTCATGGATTTGGAGTAGCTAGGCATATGTTGGGGATTTTAGGCAGTGAGGCATGTTCCAAAGGGGTGATCGGGGTTTTTATGGTGTGAGGAAGGTGCCAGGTATTTAGCATGTCAAGGAAGGTACTCACTTAGAGCTCTCCAAATCATGTCTGCTTTTAAGCAGGTAGCTGATCCATGCATTTCACCTCCAATGTGATGTGCTCTTCACTTCCTTGGACACAAAGTTATTGGCTTGGTTAGCTGATTTCGCCCCTTTGGTGAAGATATTATAAGAAACTAATACTCCTAGTTTCATTCTTTCACACATTCCTCACCTATTACTTACCACCCTTTGTTGAAATACAGATCTGTTTGAGGATTATTCCTGAGCCTCCATCATGGAATTCACGCCTTGACATGACGTAGAAATTGCATTGTATCCCCCCTCAAGCAAGAGTTTAAAAGCTCTAAAACTACTACTAGGCTAGAGTCTAGACAACTAGATTAAGACAAATACCCTAGAAAGCAAAAAGTGGGGGTCCCCATTTGCGATGGGGCGATGTGTGAAAACGTCACTACAGTACCCAATTTAAATTCAAATATCAATTAAATCCCCAAAATGTCCCCCAAGCTAAAATCATGCAATCCACATTATATTGGTTACATATAAGCTATATTACACAATTAAATATCAAAATGCTACTATGGTATTTAAATATTATTAATATAAGCATTATAATAGTGACAATTTACCATAGATTGACTATGCACAAACAGTCTTTATAGGTCTTACACAAATATGCATTAGGGTAACCAGACATTACCAAGATGGTAATCAAAGGTTTAAACACATGCAATTATGAAAATTGTCCAAATTAGGAATGATGGCTAAGGCTTGGTGACATAAATGGCTAGTGTGCTATCTCCTATACCCACCATTGGGGATATGGGCACGCTCAAACCTACGGAGCCAAGTGGAGTGGATGCCTTGTACTTCTAGTCACTAAAACATTTACACGGCAAGTGTACCTGCTCATGCATACATATATATTGCCGTGTACCTGCTCATGCATATATATAATCAAAGTAACTAAAATCATAGGAAGGGGATTTTAACATCTCATGCATTCTCAATTATTCGAATGATGCGATATCATCCCTTTTACATCTAATCATTAATTAAGGCACATTAATAGTAATCTCATATAATTAACTGCATTAAATAACAACATCAATAATATTTCATTGCAATGATAAGCATATATATATTCCCCGAACGGGTCAACATCATAATATCATAACGACTTTTTTCTTCACAGGGGACCTCTGTTCCTCCTTTTCCCCTCCTTGCTTATTCTATAGAGGTGAATAGCATCCTGGTGGGGGGAAGGAGTGTCTAGTCAATCTTTTCAAGATGGATTTTTTTAAGGGGGTCTATTGCCCTATTTTTGGAGGTTGGAAACTATTCTGCTTTCTTAACCATAATGACTATTCCTGATCACTCTAATCCTATGGAGGTGGATTATCTGGTTGTGTCAGTTCGTTTGGTTCTTATTTACTACGGGCCTCTGTTTTTTGTGAAGGCTTCAGGAGCCTTTTTTAATCTCAGATCTTCTGTGTGTGGGTGTGGTTGTTTTTTGCCCCCGGACCTTATGGTGTTGAATGGTGCTTGGAAGGCTCAGTTGGTGATCTGTATCTCTTTAGATCCTATGGAGGTGGGTCCTTTTCCTATAGAGGTGGAAAAGTGCTCTGACGGAGGGGAGATTATTTTCAGCTGGTTTTTCTCTGTTGGCTTTAACTTGTGGGCCTTTCCCAAAACTTAGCTTGCTGCTGGTTCTGGGAGCTTGCTCAAAACCCATTGTGCTTTGCAGGGGCCTTGATATACCCTTTGGTTGTGGGAGCCATGCAAAAGCCAATCTCTTGAAGGTTAGGGGAGCCTTTCAAAACCCCATGTCTCGATTCAGTTTTTAATGCTTCTTTTATGTAATCACTTATGGCTGGATGCTAATAGTTTTCGAGGGCCCAGCACAAACTGTAGCTGTTTTTGGTTAAGGGACGGGCTAGCCTTTTGCTGCCTGATTTTTCTGAATATGGGTAGGGGATCCCGGAAAATCTTTGATGTTTGGATGTGGGAGTCTATCGACTTCATCTAATGCTTGGTTGTGCTGCCAACTGGTTTGGTGCTGGTTTTTTTTTTTTTTTTAATTTTGTTTTTGGCTGTGCTAGCTTTTGGCTGGTTCTAGCCAAATCTGTTGTTTTAGTCTGCTGATCTTATTTGCCTATCTTTATGGCAGAAGTTTCTTTGTAGGTTCCAGATCTTGGCAAAATTTGAGGGTTTTGGGTCCCTTTAAAACTTGATGTACGGGGTTTCTGGTCCCCTCAAAACTTGTTTTCCCTTAATCAAAAACAAAATCATTATAAGTTATAACAATCCATTGAATCTAACATGAATACTATCAATTGTATCAATGAGCATTTAATCTCTATAACGAAATACAATAACATAAATGTAACTTATTACTTTTAAATCAACCTATCAAGTTAACCTGTTTCATTTTAATCATTAATCAAAAGCATCCATATCAACATCTCTCTATGGCAGTTCCGAATCATTACATCAGTCTATCACAATCATCAAAGGCATAGTAGGTCAAACACACATCTCAATGCAACAACATAATCATGATTATCATGAAGCAACCCAACACATCATTGGTCCAACATGATCACATAACATATATCAAAACCAAGCATAAGATAAGCACTTGAGTCACATATTGCAACAATGAAATATCTAAAACAAGATCAAAGCACCACAAGAATGATCCACATCCAAACTATAGATGGCACAACCACAGGCACAAGCCAAGTCCACATCAAGAAACATGAAATACAAAAGAGCAAATGAGAGGGGCATCCACAATGTCCTAGGTTTGGTCCAATTCTATGTTTGAGAACACCTAGATTTTGGTTTTTGGCTTATCTAGTGAATGGTGGAGATTATTTTGAGCACACCATTGTTTTCAAAATAATTGAATTAGCTAAGTTGAGTTGTTATTTCCTCCAATTTGGACAACTGGAAGCTTGTTGATGGTGAACAAGGGTTTGCATTGATTTGTGTAGCGATCTTTTGTAGGAAGCCTCTTTGTGAAAAATGGACTATGCTATTGTGTTTGGAAGATGATAATCTATTGAGATTGATAATAAACTTGCCTAGGTTGGGCTCTATCTTTGAAAGCACTCCCAATTCTCAATTACTAGTAATGTCATGAATTTTGAGGCAAATACTGGTAACTAGCTTGGCATGGTTCTCATATTCTCATAAAAGTATGTTGGAATCTTTGTAGCTTGGTACAATGAATGGTGAAGCCAAATTAGAGTCTTTCATTCTCTACAAATTCCTCTTTCTTACCACATCCCAATAATGAACATCTTGATGCCTTGCAATTGTGATTGACTCAATTAGACATTGGTCTGCACTAGGCCTCATAAAATTGTCTTCAAGTGTAGAACTCAACTTCATGAATTGCCCCATGAATTGCAAACATTGCAACTTCATAACTTTGTTATAATTGACAACATACTCTATACGATTCTTGATGAGCTTATCTTTAAACCAAATGCATGGGATGAGGAGCTCATTAGTTAGGATGTTTGATCTCACCAAAACCCTTATCTTTTTTGTACCTCAAAATATAACCCGGATTCCATATGCATGAACATCTTTGGGTTTGAGTAAGAGAAGCTATATGCACTATATTGCAAGTTGTATCTTTCACCTTTTCACATTTTTAGAGTGCTTCCCATGATGACAAAAATCTTGTGATGACAATGTATGGAGCAATGAATCTAAAATATAAATTTTTTTCATACCTTTGGGCTGTAATCAAAGTTCTCACCTTCTTTTGCCAAAATAAAAATTGTTGAGATATCGTCAACACCACCATTCTTGTGATTTGAGATTTCCGAGTTAGGATCAATTGAAACCTTCACCTCAATTGCTTGCTCATTGACATGGTTATCTTGAAAATCAACCACACATGGCTCTAACTCACTCTTTAGAAGATTGATGAGTAGTTCAAGGGTTCACATATTCGTTTCCATCTTTGGCTATTTGCATTCAACAAGTGACGCCTTTTCTTTTTTGACTTCATCAGTATTTTGTTGACATAGACAATCATTAGAAGTCAAAAAACATCTTTTTCTATCAAAAGATCCTTATCTTCATCTTGTAAGGCAGATTCCTTTGTAAGTTGTTGAACCTCTGTTTTTATTCTCTCTTCCTTTTCCAAGAACATTTTCTATGGCTTGTGCTGAGTTCTTCTTCTCCTAGGACAATACTTCATCTTTAGATCACAAAATTCTTGGAATGTTAAGTCATTACAAGCTGCTTGACTTAATTCGTTGTATTCATCACGGTATATGTTTATATCAATTTTTGTGCGAAGTGCAGCCAATGCTCTCTCTTTCAAGCTTCATTGTTCTATTCTAAATTCTTTTGTCATCATTCCAAGGTACTAACAATGCTCCATTAAAAGTTAGATCGAACCTTGTAGGCTGACAATATGTAATATCCCTTCTTAGAAATATGTTTTTTTTGATATTTTAAGATAATAAGAAACTTGAATATAAATGGTAGACCATGAAATTAAACCCTACACTGGCTATGATCAGGAATAACTAGTCTTTGAATCATACATTTATCAAAATAACAGTAAAACTCCTCAATGATACTTTTACAATTTTCTATTTTTTTTAATGATTTGATGCAATAATGGAGCGATAGAAAATGCTAAATAACCCAAACAATGATATAAACCCTTCTAAAACCCATTGAAACTTAGAAAATGCTGATATTAAACATCTCTATAATTACTGAATACAATTAGTAGTAACCTTTGTAATATTCATAAAATTTATTGACAACAATATCATTAAAATGCAGAGATCCACTTACAAGCCCAAAGATTAAACCTGTTATGATAGATGATGGTCTGGCTAGAGGCAGATAAAATAATGCTCAGCATTAAATTACGTTGCAATCCCCATCACACAATGTACAACATCTAGTAGTTATGTACTAAACGCTTTAGAATGATATGGCATCCTTAATATATCTTCCTTCAAGTTATACGACATGTTTTGACTTGTACAACTTTTTCAAATAGTTGAGCTTATGATTGGGTAACAACCACACATTTTAAATAATGTACAATAGCTTGCCAAGTTGCACTTAGGATGTTATGTAATGTCCCCATTTTGTGCTAAATTGTTTTGTAAGCAACTTGCCTAGTTTTTGAGTTTTCTTATAAGCTTCTTGGTGAGTTGGGGAGAACTCCAAACTTCTGGAGTGCTTTGGGCTGGTTAATAGTGACTTGGGTTATTGGCAATGAGCTCAGTTGGTAGTGTGGATCATCATGCCACTTTCAGAAGTGATTTTTGATACTTGGGAAGTTCTCCAACCTTCTTGGAGTAGTCTATTATTAATAAGTCACCTAGTTGGCTCCGATCATCATCCCAAGTCTACAATATCATGATTGTATGATTAGAGTTTAATTTCGATGGTGTTTCAGTGCTTTTCATAACTCGAGTAAAATAATTTTAATATTCACTTAAGTTTCTAATGTTATATTATCAAAGTGACGACTTTAAGTGTCCTATCCTTTTTTTAAAAGTGATAATGTGCTTCTAAAGTGGATGCCTAGGGGAAAAGGGGGGCATTTGCACATAAAAAGATATTATTAAATTTTTTAAAAGTCATTTTTGAGGGAAAAGGTAATTATTATAATTTTAAATTGAATATTTCCCTCCAAAAAGATATATAAGAAGGATGCGAGCTCATTTGAAGGTTAGACTTGTGAATATGATATTGTTATGTTGTTGGAATGAATATGAGTTCTTCCAAGCTTCTTGAGGACAAAAACCCTCTTGGAATTGTTGGTTTCGGGGACATAAACCCCCTAGCTAGCTGAGTGATATCATATAGAGGTCATCATTATGCTCAAATAAAAGTTTTAGTTTTTGGTTTGCAGATATGAAGATCTTTGTAGTGTTGTGAGATGTAGATTCGATATTGGTTCATTTAACTTCTCTGAAGTTTTGAAGAGTTTGTTTTAGGTGATTATTGGGGTTTTCCTACTGGCTATACAATTCTAATCAGACCGTACCATTCCAAGAAACTTGGTGAGCACTGTTTACCGTTCTATATGATAAAATAAATACATGAATTAATAATAGAGATGACAATGCATACCAAATACAAGAGTAAATATATCTTTATTTGCACATGAAATTATTACAGAAGAAGACCAAAGATGGTCAGCTAGGGATTGGAGTTGATCTGACTAGATCGACTACTTTCCTTGACAATTCTATTTAAACTTAAAGGAATTGATGGTTGCTTAGAGGAACAAAACTGTCAACCAATCGATGCTTATAACTACTCAAAGTTGACAAACACTTAATACATATAATTAATACATAGTCAGATAACTAGCACTATTGAAACATAATCACAAACATTGTACATTGACTAAAAGTCATCTTCTAGGAAACAAGTAAACATCAAGTAATATTAGGGAAGACTGATGATGATATTGTAGATGAAGACTTATACACAAACTTGGAAGTGTACCTTGCAATCTCAGATGTAGCCTACTTAGAAAATCAAATGAGTGCAGTGGGGGTTTAGGGACAATGCCCCTAGTGGAGTCAAGCGATAGTGCCATTTCTAGGGTCTTGGGACCAAGACCAAATTAAGACCTTCAAAACCATACATATCTTCATGGTGCACATCATTTTTGTGATTTTTTAAAAGGTAAAAAGTAATGCTGATAAAGCCAAAAAATAGAGATTTTGGAGTGTTTAGCCAACATATGATACCAACCAAAAATCGAATTGCTTGCCATATGCTCTCCCCAAGATGACATATGATGTGATTGACCATTTGTGAACACTACCGTACCATGTATGAGTGTTGTCGTGCAATGAAGGATTGCATTTACTTTATGATGCCACCAAACCGTATGATGTAGGCACTTTGTGTGCAAAAAGAATTTTGCCAAATGGTGAAGAAAAATTAGTCTTTGCCAGACAAGGGGAGCTATGTGTATGAAGATAATTGGCAATTGAGGCCGTGTGAGTAGAACAACAACCACTTGTACATTAAAAATTGAGGGGACTTGTCAAGTGCTGAAGATGGAAGAAACTCGTTGCGATGTAGATGTAATGTCCCCAATTTTAGCCGCTAGGCTGATAGGAGTAATGAGGAGGAATTAATTAAATTAATTTCTTATAAAGTCATTAAAATAAATTAATTATTAAAAGTGACTTTATATTTAATTAATTTAATTAAAAAGTGACTTAAGTATAAAAATTTAAAATAATTAAAAAGTCACTTAAATAATATTAAATAATAAAGTGTACCTACCCCCTTCTAGAAGGTGTCTCATGACGGGTTATGGAAAAGGTTAAATAGAAGAGGGTAAGAGAAGGAAAGCAGACTTGGATTATGAATTGTTGATTGAATTGGTTTTGTAGAACCAAGTTGGTGTCTGTAGACTAAGGGTCTTTGGGAATGAAAACTCCCAATTGATCGCATAACTGAGAGGGTGAAAGATCTCTCGAGGGGTTGCATAGAGGAGGTGACATCTCAGTCATCTCATTTGAGCTAATTGGAGATACATATCAGATTTCAGGTGGTGCAAGGTATTCTACATTGGCAATATTCATTCTAGAACCTTGGCAATCTATTGGCGATTTGAAGAAGAATTTGGAAGAGTTTTGGAGCAGATCGAAGGACTTTTCACCTTGCTGTGAACAGTGGTCGTGAACAGTGCCGTCGCTACAGTGTCGTGAATAATAGCAGACTCACATTTTGACTCATATCTCTCCATTTGTGCATCGATCTTGCCCATTGATGATTGCAGATTGAAGGTGGGGCAAAGGCGATTCTTTTTGAGGCATTTATTGGTGGTAAAAGTGCAGATATTATTTGTTTGGAGTGGCCAAACCTGACCTGGTCTGCCATCTCCATGGACCCTCGACTTCATGCTTAGACACTCCACCTTGCTCAAAAACCATCATAAGAGTTAGGTGCTGCAATTGGAGGAAAAATCCGATCAGGTTGAAGTCAATTTGGGAGACATCTAACAGCAGCGACAGCAACATCTCTGAGGCATCACTTACAGCAGACAAGGCGGTCCCTCTTATGGCATATTTCGATATTGGGAAGGCTTGAAAACTACCGATTTGGCTCCCCATATCATTGCAGATCGCTCAGGTTCCTTATTGCCCATTCTATACTGCATTTTCAGAGGTTAGAATAATTATATCAGTCAATGTCTTCAGACAGATCTGAAAATGTGTGTCTCAGAATGAATGCATAGTTGTAATCAGTTTATGTAGTTAAGACTTTGTCTCATGAATAAACAATCAGAAGATTACCTTGCTTGGTGTCAATATTAAAAGATGTTTGCCAACTGTTTGTAGTTATGTCTATCTGCTGTTCCATTAATTCATGAACACTTTTATCATCATATGATCATATATTTGTGAAGTAGTGTTGTTCGGTCATCCCATAGCATTCATATTATGTTTAAATAGCCCTCCTATTGTTGAAAACAAGAACCATTTGATAACCACTGAAGTTTGAAGTGGTTTGTGGCTGCATTTTGTATGATCAAGTTTTCTGAGGTTGAATGACATCTATTTGACAAAATGTCAGTTCATAGATATCATGTTATGAGCTTCACTTGTGATAGATTGCTGTCTATACTCTACATTTGGTCATCACACTTCAATTTCAGGTTATTAATGGATGATCTTCATTAAGTTTTGAGTGATTTATGTCCCTTATAACAAACTGAATTGAGAACAGCAAACTAAGCACTTGTAAGACAAGTGTTTGACGAAATTCCAAAGGGGTCAAAAACTGAAATTTCATATCAGACTAGGCAAGGGATATTACAGTAGAGTTGTTGTTGCTAGAGGATGTACCCGAGTGGTCATATGATGTGATGTCCTCCATGTTGTACGTTGAGCTGAGCAAAGTGGTGAGTGAGACATATGGCCTAATGTTTTACAGTGTAAAGGATGTGTTGTTGTATGATGTCAAAACTCTATTGTGTAGTATCACCTTACATTCCCGAGGACCGCTATACAAAGAATGTGATGGCTGGTTGCCTTCATTGATGGAAACACTAGATGTTTGGTTGGCTTCGTTGATGAATGTAGAAATACTTGGGCCATATGATGTGAAATGGAAGCCATACAATGTCAATAAAGGGTTGTTGTGAGTTATAAATTGAATGCTGCCTGATGTTATGCCGAGGGAGTGGCTGTCATATGATTATTGCTGCCTTAAAATGTTGTACTTTTGACTACACATTGTGTTGAGTGAATGAATTTTTTGGCCGTATGATTGAACAAGCCATACTACGTATTTTGAAGGAGACAACCATATGATTTTGAGTAAAATGGTAACTGTATGATGCACACTCCACTGCACTATGTAAAGGAATTTAGGAACTTACCATGCTATGTAGCTTGGACATATGACATAATTTAACCATTTAATATAGTCAAGCTGTGTAATTGGCCTTTTTATGTAATCAAGCCTTTTATTATTTTCTCCTTCAATTGTTGAATAGTATTTTCACCTCTTCCTTTCCACTATTCCTTTATTTTCTAATTTTCTTTTTCCTTTTGTATAAATTTTCTTTGAAGTTGATATGACTTGACTAATATTTGTATGCTTCATGATAAATGTTTTTCTTTTAGTAATATCAGTCGTAGCTTTTAGAAAATTACAAGTCGACAAAAATACCTCATTGTCCTCCATTTGCTAGTGAAATAGGTCGTGGAGAGGATTTGTTTTATCCTTCGAACATGACTACAACTCTAGAATTCCTTCGTTGTATGGTTCCATTAGATTGTAATTCTTTGTCCATTCTTCTCTAGATTATGATTTTGACGAATTCAAGGAAGTTGATTTCTCACTTACGACCTGGTTCTTTAAATCAATTACATACTTTTGACCCTTGTTTTCAATGGATATTGTATTTTTTTTCTAATTGTAATTGGCTTTGGCTGCTACCAGCCAACCTTAACCCAACAATGCATCATATGCTTTCTTCTTTAATGAAATGATTGCAAAGTCCAATGAAAATGCTTGGGTTCTGATAATTACCTTTTGTACCATTAAAGTTCCAAGTACCCTAATACCTTGTTGATTTGTGTCGACTAGTTGAAAAGTTGGGGGCAAAATGGTCAACTTGCTAAGACTTCTCCAAGTGTCTTTCAGAAGTACGTTCAAAATAGACCCGCCATCTACAAGTATATTGGTGAGATTCCTTCCATGGATCTCCACATTCACCACTACCAGTTTCTTTGTTGTGTTAACTATCAATAACATCAGATCAATCACTTGGTTGCCTGATAGTGGAGGTTCGGCTATTGGATTTTCATTCTCAATAGATTCCAGTTGGGCTGTAGCATGAGCCATATCATTCTCCCTCAATACAATAGCATTTCTAAGTTCAGAAATTCTTTATAATAAATCCACTAGTTTAATTAGTACAGTAGTTTGAAGTACTTACCTTGTAATATTTTTCTTGGATTGTGATTGATTTGTTACTGCACTTGCATTTGAGTGGCAGTGTTCCATATCCACAGCATTCTCTATTTCAACCCTTGCTTCACGAAGCCTTTCTTTTTCTATATGTGGGTCCGAGTACATAGCCTTCTTTGCTTTGGCATGAGTAATGTCCAATACTTCATTTTTCGTATCAACAACAATTAGGTTGATGCTAGCCTTTTGCTTTAGAGTCTAGACATTCAATGTCGTCATGGTCTCTAGGTCTGCCCATTCACACAATAATTTCACCTTGTGCTGCTTGTTCTAGTAGTCTCTCGCAAAGTGTCCCCATTCATTACATTGTCAACATTGTATGATTCGGCGTCCTTTAGGGTCATACAAGATTTGATTTGGTCCTCCTTTTTAATTTGAATAACCACTTGGAGATGCATTATGTGGCTTTGATGGAGTGGAATCTTGTGAAGAGTACTTTCATACTTCTTGTCTTCAAATTGTATGGGCACTCCTTTATTGAATGACCCATAACTTGGCAAATCTCACAAAACATCTTTCTAGGAAAATTACTTTTTGTGTACCCCTCAATTTCGCACTTAGTACACCATAATTCATTAGTTTCTTTGTTGGTTTCCTTCTCCGCCTTTAATTCTCTCATCATTTGGAGCATGTCCCTATGGCGTCCTTGTACCGTTCTTGATTCATTGTCATTGTTGTCATCTAGACTTCCATCTTCCTTTGCTTTTCATTTACTACATGAGAACATTTTATCTTCACTTTCTATGTCCATTGCTTGATTATAGAGTGGACTAATTCTAAAACATTACTTGTTTTCCTAGTACTATTTTGAAAAGAACCCTTGGTATTTTTACCTAGGGCACATCCCTTGCATGCCCCTGAATGATACTGCTTTAACTTTCTATGTCCATTTTATCTTCACTTTCTATGTCCATTGCTTGATTATAGACTTCAAAATAGGATGAGGGTAGTACTACCTTCATCTTTTTTTAATGACAAAAGTAGACCTTCAATGAACAATTGCTTTTTTAGACCATCATTTGGTTCTGTTTCCAATTTTACTAGCAATTTTTTAAGTCTATGATTATAAGCTTGTACATTTTTGTGCTTACCTTGTTTTTCATTGTAAATTTTTGCTACTATTGCATTATCATCACGAAGCAATTTAAACTCTTTTTTGAAGGCCTTCTTTAATCTCTCCCATGTATTTATGGAGGCTTGGTCAATTTCTATATAGCATTCAATTGCTGCACCTCGCAAGGTGGCTGGAAAAGATCGTAGCCAAATTTGCCTTATCATCTTGCTTATTTGTTGTCTAGGTTGTTTCACAAGTCTTATAGGGTAATAGGATCCTCCTGTCCGTTGCTTGTAAACTTCTGCAACTTTTTCTTTTCTCTGGTAGGGCTTGCCATGGTTTTATTTTGATGCAAACCTAGTACTTAGAATCTTCTTGCTAGTGGAGCTTTGATTCAGATGTTCCGATGCTTCTCTTGCACTCAGTCACGTAGGAATCCTCAATTCTTCTCTCAACTTCAACCTTCTATGTATTTTATTTGCCTTCAAATCTTCTTTTATACAACCTTGGCTTGGATTCTTCTCCTTTGATTGACAAGCTTTCAATGTGTTGAAGGCTACTCTCATACAATTCTATGAAGGAATGTGACTTCGTCTCTTTAACTTCCCTCATCTAGAGAAGGATGTCTTGACTTTTCAACTTGACTATGTTTTGGAAGGGGGCTCACATGGGAATTTTACGGTTGTATTTTCCTCTAAGTGTTAATTGTAATCTTCTCCTTTGTCCCTTTGCTTGATGATCCTTAAAGATCACTTGATCTCATGGTCTTGACCACCTTGTGGCCTCTGCTTGCCTTTATTAGGATCTGAATCACTCAAATCTGACTCGATTTCCTTTAAGGCAATGGCACCAAATGTTTACTTCTCTATCTGGTTAAATAAATACATGAATAAATAACAGAGATGACAGTGCATACAAATACATGAGTAAAATATATATTCATTTGCACATGAATTTATTACAAAAGAATACTAGAGTGAAGAGCACAAGAATATACTGAGGGGGGGGGGTGAATCAATATATTAACAAAATTTTACTTTGTTGGTTGAAAATTTTGTACACTTGGGTAAATATACAAAATTGTGGCTTCAACCACAGTGTGTGAGTAAAACTTTCCTAATTAAGAGAAGGCTCCCCCTATCTATCTAATACTAAAACTAAAATAGGATGGAACAACAATCTTTCTTCTTTTTTCAAGAAAGCCAATATCCTTTTCTCTTCACAGAAAAGTGATAGCAATTTAACATAAAACAACAATAACAACTTTATAAAATGAAATGAGAGAAAGGAAATGAAGTTTCTTGAAAGTTCAAAGACTTCCGTCACTTCCTTCGGGACGGGACAACAATACCAAGCTCAAAGTCTTGACTATGTGAAGTCCTAACTACCCTTTTCTATTCTAATGATATCGAGAACAAACTATGACATTACAAAGTCTGAAACAACTTATTTCTTTCTACACAAGACAACAAGAACTAGTGTGAGCTCAAAGTTTCACAGCTATTTCTTATTATAAAATCTACTTCTAATCTCTCTTACGAACGAGTGTAAGCACAAAGTCTTACAACTTTTCTCAATAGAACTTCTACTTTAACTAAATTAATCTCCAATACTTGCAGCACAAAGTCTGCAAATCAAATTTGATTAAGCCCTTTAAGAAACACTTGCAAGAAAGGTAATATTGAACATAAACTCAAGAATATAGCACAAAGTTTCAATACTTGAGTAATTTTCTTCTATTCCTTTCAATCCATCAATTTACACCTAAAGCTCAAAGACTTCTTTGCTGCAAATTTGGCAGAGTTTTTGTTTGTTTTCCAAAAGATAAAGATTACAATAGACCCCCTCCAATATTTATAGGAGAGGAGTCTTGAGAAAAAGGTGGGAGGATCCTAACTAACTTGAGAAATTCTCTCAACCACCAAGACTTATTCGATAACTAACTATGACTTATTCAAAGTTACAAGTCCTATTTTAAATTGACTTGTTACTCGTCTACTTGTAATTACAAAAGTGCAAGTAATGACTTGACTTGCAATTTACAAAACATTTTTACAAGTAAACATGTCAAAAAAAAACTAGTGCTGGTGTTGGAAATAAGCCACACCCGGACCGACAATAAACTGGTCCAAGAGGGGCCAGTAGCTCAGTGGTAGAGTACTCCAACAGCATATGGAAGGTCCTAGGTTCGAGTCCTAGCTGGTCCATGTCTCAACATGGTATTAGAGTGCCGGTAGATCGGACTTGCGGCTTTCAAATTTGTGAAAAATTCAAGTCAAGAATATATCTAACATCGCATTTCTCCAAATGGCCAACACTGTCAGATTTGAGGATAGGCTCGAAGGAGGTGACAATTTCTCAGCATGGAAGTTCAAAATTAAGATGATTCTAAGAGAGAATAAAGTTGAATCATTTGTAAAAGATGAATCTAAAGAACCTGAGAACGAACCTGACAAAACGACATGGATCGAAGGCAATGAAAAGGCCATAAAAATCATAGTTGATGGGGTGAGGAATAATATACTGCGTATCATAAAGAAATATGAGGCGGCCTACCATATGTTCAAAGCACTTGAAAATGCATTTGAGATATCCAATGCAAGTAGAACCTTGGCCTTAAAAAGAGAAATAAATCATATAAGTATGATCAAAGGGGAGTCAGTCAATGTCTACTTGATGCGGATATCAGCCCTAAGGAATGAACTAGCAACACTTGGATATGAGATCCAAAGCAAAGATTTAACACTCATTGCCCTAGATGTGTTGCCTAGTACATGGGAAATGTTCGTCCAAGGTATCAGTGCAAGGGCTAAATATCCAAAATTTGAGAGGCTAAGAGTAGATTGTTTGCAAGAAGAGTCAAGGTTAAATAAGAAAGGGATCAAACAAAAGAGTATAGATGAAGATCTCCAAGTCCTAAATACGAACTCCAATAAGAAAAGCAAGAAGACACAATTTAAGAAGATGAAAGGTCGTCAAGGCAAGAATACCTCTAAGAAGGATCTCTCCCATATTCAATGTTACAGGTGTGACAAATTCGGGCACTATGTTGCTAAATGTTTTGAAAGGGCTAAACAACAAGCTACATTTGCCAAAGCTGGAAAATCAAAGGGAGAAGATGACTTCGAGAAATATGTACTCTACTTAGCACTTTCAAACCAAGCATCAAACAAAGCTAACTCATGGTTGATCAACAGTGGCTCATCCAGACATATTACAGGGTTTAGAGAAGTGTTGGACTCCATGATAGAGAAGACTGATGAGGAAGTGACAATCGGAGATGACTCTGCACATCCAGTCAGAGGAATTGGAACCTGCACCATCAGACTGAAGTCAGGCTTATCATTACAGCTTATAGGAGTACTATATCTCAGGCATCAAGAGGAACCTAGTCTCCATCTCAGCACTAGAGGATAATGGGTACAGGGTGACCTTCATGGACAACAAAGTGTTGGCTTGGCCAAAGAATTCGTCCATTAAGAAAGCCAAAACCATTGGTCAAAGACAAGGCTACCTGTATGAGCTGTGCACAGAGCCCAACCTAGTCCTAATCCATGAAGTTGCAGATGCTAATGAAGTTTGGCATAGAAGACTAGGGCACCTGAATTTCAGAGCTTTAACATCTATGGAAAACCTTGTCAAAATACCCTAGGGGCATGCAAGGGATGTGCCCTAGGTAAAAATACCAAGGGTTCTTTTCAAAATAGTACTAGGAAAACAAGTAATGTTTTAGAATTAGTCCACTCTGATGTATGTGGACCTATGTCTGTACCCTATTTAGGAGGATTTTTGTATTATGTAATATTTGTGGATGACTACTCTAGAAAGACTTGGATCTACTTTCTGAAATGTAAAGAATCAGAAGATCCTTAATAGGTTCAAAAAAATTTAAATCATGAACAGAAAATTCCTTAGGAAATAAAGTTAAAACCTTAAGAACTGACAATGGGGGGGAATACACCTCAGATCTGTTTAAGGATTTTTGTAAAAATGTTGGGATTAAGAGGGAGCTTACTATACCTTATAATCCTCAACAAAATGGGATAGCTGAGAGGAAAAATAGGACAATTGTAGAAGCTGCCAAAGCTATGCTCCTTGATCAAAACTTAAATACCAATCTTTGGGCAGAAGCCACCAGCACTGCCGTGTATATACAAAATAGATGTCCTCACTCCCATGTTGAAGACAAAACCCCTGAGGAAGTTTTTACTAAAACAAAGCCAGATATCAGCTATCTTAGGATATTTGGGTTCCTTGTTTATATTCATGTACCTAAAGAGAAATGGTTAAAACTAGAGCTTTCTGGAAAAAGGGGAATACTTGTTGGGTATAGTGAAACCTCCAAGGCTTACAAAATCTATATACTTGGTCAAAGGCATATTGAACTTAGTAGGGATGTAATTTTTAAAGAAGATTTAGCCTTCAAAAGAGCCCAAAGTTCCATGGAACTTGAAGTCCTTGTTCCTGCCCCTAGCATAGATGAAGATTCTGCCCTTGAGCTTCAGAGGGAGAATCTTGAGCAAAATGAAGGTGAGATTCAAAACCCACCTAGAGAAAATCTCAAGAAAATACCACTATGGGCCACCAAAACTGTAGAAGAAGCTCAGAAGTATGCTGCCCCTTCAGGAACCTTCAGAGAAAGCAAAAGGCCTAATAAATTCACCAGCTATGTTGCCCTCATGAATGATCTTTCAAAAGATGAACCTACCAATGTATCAGATGCACTTAAACATCAAGTATGGAAGAATGCCATGTCTGAGGAATATCAGTCCATTATGAAAAATGATGTTTGGGAGATTGTTCCTAGGTCAGCTGGAAAATCTGTGGTTTCCTCGAAATGGCTTTTCAAGATCAAACATGCTGCAGATGGCAGCATTGAGAAACACAAGGCCAGATTTGTAGCCAGAGGGTTCTCACAAAAGGAAGGAATTGATTATGAAGAAACCTTTGCACCTGTAGCCAAATACACCTCAGTAAGAGCAGTCTTAGCCATTACAACATTAAAAGGATGGAAAGTACATTAGATGGATGTAAAGACAACATTCCTTAATGGAAAGATTGCAAAAGTAGTATATCTAGGGCAACCTGAAGGGTTTGAGATTCATGATGCAGAGTCTCATGTGTGTAGACTTAAGAAAGCTCTTTATGGGCTTAAACAGACTCCCAGGGTCTGGTATGAAAGAATTGACACTTATCTCACAGGGCTAGGCTTCTCAAAGAATGATGCAGATCCAAATCTCTACTATAAGCAAGACAAAGGTGATATGCTGATATTGATTCTATATGTTGATGATTTGCTAATCACAGGAGAAGATCACCTCATAGATCAGTGCAAGAAAGACCTTGCTAAATAATTTGACATGAAGGACTTGGGACTCCTTCATTACTTACTAGGATTGGAAGTATGGCAAAATTCTGATGGCATTATACTAAACCAGGGTAAGTATACCTTGGACATTTTGAAGAGATTTGGAATATTGAATTGCAGACCTATGACTTCTCCGATGGAAACAAACCTTCATAAACTTAAGGAAGCACCAGCAGAATCATAACCCACAGATCCTACTCTATACAGACAAATGATTGGGTCCCTGATGTATTTGGTAAGTACGAGACCAAATATCTGTTATGCAGTTAATGCTTTGAGTCAGTTTATGTGTGATCCAAAGGAGATACACCTGGTAGCAGTAAAACATATCATGAGATACCTACAAGGTACTCTAAAGCTTGGTCTCAAGTATGAGAGAGTTGATCTGAATTTACACAGATTCATAGATTCAGATTGGGCTGGAAGTGTAACTGACAGGAAAAGCACCTTAGGATGCTGTTTCAGTTTAGGTTCAGCCATGATATCCTGGATCAGCAGAAAGCAATCATCAGTAGCACAGAGTTCCAATAAGGCCTAATACATTGCAGCGTCCACTGAGGCCGAATATATTGTGATAAACATTTACATTGAAATACAACATTATATATATACCTTCATCATTGAATTGGAATTTGAAAAACATTAACATGTTATCAGAGCCAAGTCCAAGTTAGGAGCCCCAAGCACACGAGAGGTGTGGCTTAAGGGGGGGTGTTGGTGTTGGAAATAAGCCACACCTGGACCGACGATGGACTGATCCAAGAGGGGCCAGTAGCTCAGTGGTAGAGCACTCCAGTAGCGTATGGAAGGTCCTAGGTTTGAGTCCTAGCGGGTCCATGTCTCAACAACTAGAACTAAGAAATTACAATTTTAGAAAAATGCAACTAAGTGTTGAGAAATACTTCTGGACGATCATTCGTAGCTCAACAAGATTCGGCTCGTGGGTGTTCTTAGCAACAACCATGGTCTTCGCAATGGTATCATGGCATTGAAGAAGCATAGAGTTGTTCTTCTCCAAAGTGGACTGGATTTCATGCAAGAAGATTTGATGTTTCATCAAAACTTGAATTGAGGCAGCTGAAAATTGTTTACTCCTCCACTCATTATGAATCTTCATCTGTAGATCTGCGAGCACTTCTTCTTCTGGTATCAACTCCCCATTCTGACCCATGATATTGCAAGAGGCCTTCTCACAATGAGAAACAACACCTTGGAATACTTCAACTCGCAATCTCATTGCGTCATCAATCTCTTCAATGAGGGATTTGAGAACAAGGGCTTTGTTCTCTAGAAGCCCTTCAATTTCCATATACATGACTCTGGAAGGAATAATGGCATGCTCCTGAAGAACACTCAACTGTTGTCGAGGCATCTTGTGCCAAACCGTCAAGCTACCTTCAACCCTTTCCAAGTTCTGTTTGAAAGTCTTGGAGGTACGATTCAATTTTTCTTCAATGGTCTACAACTTAACCATCATTTGGAATGTCTTTCAGCACTTGCGCACACAGATCATGAAGTTGATCCACCCAAGAGTCCAACGCTTGTACCTTTTGAGCAGCTCTTTCAACTCCCCAAATCGTTTCTTGTGAACCAGAAGAACTTGAAGGATTACTCCCTTCACCAGCAGGTTTTGTGATTTTATGAACAACTGCAACAAGTTGCCTATTCTCCTCTTCTAGCTTGTCTTTCTTCGCTAGAAGTTCATCATACCACTGTACTAGTGAAGCTACGGATTGTTGGGCATCATGCTTGACCACTTCATGTGTTTGTTTACCCAATTCTATCCTTGTAACCCTATAATCAGCAGCTTGCATTTCCTCACGTGGCTTATTTGCAAGAGGTTCAACAATTTCTGCCTCTTTCATCTTGTTGCTGTCAATAGTTACCCTTGAGATTGTCTTGGCTTTTTTAGCAACCTTGGGCCTAGATTGCTTGAGTTGGTGATAATCAAAGACATCAAGAGAAATTTCCCGCTTCTTCCTCTTGGGAGTAAAAAAACTAAGTCATGGGGGTAAAATGACTAGTTCTCCTCTAGTAGCTACCGAAGACAAAGGAGAAGCAGTTTCTATTTGAACAACTGTGGTCACCCTGGGAGAAGTATCTGTCTAGATGGCAACCATGGTTTGCTCGGTAACCAAAGGGCATGAAGATTGTCTCATAAACTCTTCAAAGCCGGAAGTAGAGGTATCAATCTCTGACAAATGAATGCATGCAGGAGTATCCTCGAAGATTTCCAACAAACTCTCTTGTTGATGATCAAGAGGTGGCTGAACTGCTGAAATAGGAACGACATTCTGAGGAGACTCATCCACTACTGTGTCAGGAGGAGATAGAGGCAGCTCCATGGAAACTGAGGAGGGAATCTCATGAGGTGACTCCGAAGCCAGTGACTTAGGAGCATCATCAGATTGTTGTGCTTCCTTCGGATTATCAGGATCAATCACATGAATGTGAATCTGGGATTTTTATTTTCCATGAACTATCGCCTCCTCAGGAGGAAGCACTATTCCCTGACTAACCCACAATTTGATCCTAGTGCCTGAAGATGATACACCCTCCTTGTTGTTGATTTGAATCTCAGACTTACGTCAAGAGGCCCCATAGAGATGTCTTCTTTTCCAACCTTAATCTTGATGAGTCTAACACCATTACCTTTGAGCCAAGTGTTGGTGTTAGCTAGGATAGGCTGGAATCTCTCAAGAATGGAAGTGCATTCTTTATGTGACCATTGGATTAAAGGAAGTGGGGCTTCATCAACCCTTCGTGAGACATACTCTGGATCAAGCACATTCCCATCATCAATCATCCATTGCGGAATGTCTACTAGGTTCAAATCAATAACCTGCTCAAGGGTGAGCCTGCAGTAGTCCATCTTGAGAACCTCCATTTCTGTATGGAGATCCACCTAGATATCCTCAATGCGACGCACATGTATGAAGGATTTTTTGATCTTTTCCTTCATACCTCGGTAGTCAAAATCTGCCCTCAGCTTAAACCTTTTGAGTTTAATCTCCTGCATCTCAGTCTCCATAGCTTTGGCTTTGGTGGATGTGATAAGGGAGTACCAACCAATCTTTAATGGGTTGGTTGTAGAAATCCCCATCCCAACCTTATGTTTGACAGATTGATGTGCATGTACATCCATGATCTGTTTTCCCAACTCCATAAGAATAATCTTATCAGTCGAGTATCTAGGAAGCATGTATGACTGCCCACTGTAGCATCCGACTCTTATATAAGTGAAAGTCGGGAATTGAAGGAACAAGCAACCATACTCATTCACTCTTTCCCATGTTTCATCTGACACCCTTTTGTTCTTTAGAGTCTTGTCAAACTGGCACATGAAGTAACCAAAGAATGCATCTTGAACCCTCCTGAAATGTAGTCTGCTGGGTCTTAAGGGCAGCTGATCATAGTATTCCCACACAGGTATAAGCGAGCGATCACCCTTGGTAGAAAGATCAGTGAAATGTCTAAGTGATGCTGCCAAATACACTAAGTATGAATTCATGTAGAAGGTCATGGTAGTAAGGACTACTGCAAGTTGTTCACACAAAGCGTCACTGATAATCTCTCCCCATGATATATGATGGGACTGCCTTATGAACATGGTAAACTGTTACATCCAGGGCTCAAAAACATTAGAGTGCTCAAGACCCATCATCCTGCTGAGGAGAGTAATGATGTCTCCATTTTTCCACTTGAAGTCACAACGGTACAACTTAGCCCACCTTGTGAAAGTGGCTCGTGGCTCATGAATCCACTTGTTAATGTGGCGTTTGTAGTCCTTTTCCCTCTTGACATAGTACTCAGCTGCACTATCCTTTGAAATCTCCATATACATAGGTGCTGATGGTATTCTAAAGACTTTCTCAATAGTATCCGCATCAAGGCGGATTATTGCCTTACCATCATCATTTCTAATGGTTCTCGTCTCCTTGTCGAAGTGGTGAGTGCAAGCGAGAACAAATTCAGGTTCTAGGGAAGCCACTGGAAAAGAAGATGCATGATGAATGTGGCTGTCCAACAACCACTGCATATTACTATCTTGCGGATACTCCACCCTTTTAATGAATTTTGACATGTCAACATGCCTTATCTTCGTATCCTTGATATGATCCAAAGGAGAGGGAACTTGTGAAGGGGAAACTTCATTCTGGTACTTTTCATATTTATACTTCATCTTCTTTGGAATGGGAGATGGTGGTAAATCTGACATTGAAGAACAACCTGGTATGCTGCGATGAAGACTTAAGAGTGTTAAAGCAACATCATAATCAATTGCAACTAACATTTTTCCTTCTTCAAATGGGAAGAACTCCAGCCCTTGCACTTCACAACTTTGTGAGAGAAAGATGGGAAATAAATAGGATTGTTTAAAACGTGACTTTGACCAATTTCGGATCTTGGGGAAGTCTTACAAGTATACAAGTGGGAAGAACAAACATGCAATCAGATTTTTGAAACCCAAATGCAAGTATACTTGTAAAACAGAAAATGGAGAAATGAGTGAAAGGTGAGATTTTGACATGTGGGAAATGACGTGAATGGAATGTACGGATAAAGGCAATGAGTATGAACAAAAATGGAAGGGTTTTGGGAATGCCATCTTCAAGAAAATGGGAAGAACTTTCAACATGTAATCCGGTTCTAAAAACCCGATTTTGAAAGAATGGGTATTTTTTCACTTAGAAAATTGGAATTTTACCAAAAGATGATTAAATATTCTAATCACATGGGATCCTACTTGTAATCGGGATTTAAAATCCCGAATGCAAGTAAAGAGGGAAAATGGGGAAGATCAATGCAATGTAAAAATTGCTTTGCCAAGGGGGAAAATCTCTCTCACAAAACCAATTTTAGGGCAAAACCAACATATACAAATTTACAACTAGAAAGATAAAACAAGAAGACAAGAAATAAAAACAAAAAGAAAGGAAAACATATCTTGCTTCAATCCAAATGCTCTTCCAAGGAAATGCAATAATCCTTGTGATGAAGACTTAAAACCTTTAAATAAGCAACAAATTGAACTTCAAAACCCTAGCCACGTTTTTGAAAAACGTCTTTAGCAGCAAAAATGCCTTGAAAACTGGCACAAGAATCGGTCAAATCTTCCCTAAATCTCCATGCCTAGGGTTGAGAAGGAAAAACGATATGGGAGAGAAGAGATTCGTGGCATTTTGGAGAACAAAATCTTGGTATTTTGGCAAACACGTGTTACTGTTAACACGCCTTCAAACCAGCAAATGAATCCACCAAATGGCATGGAAAGAGTTTCAAGATGCATGAAAATAGGATAAGAATTCAAAACGCATTCATCCTAAAAAATCTCCACGAAAATAGGTGAAACTCTCAACAAATTCGCCTTCCTTGGCTGGTTGGGTTTTTGGAGAAATGCAACAAGTTTAAAATGTTACTTTATCTCCATTCTAGAGCAAATTGGGTTTTGAAAACTTATTTACAAGTTAAAAATGTCACTTTTCATTGCATAAGGCAAAATTGGGTTTTTGAGAGAGAAATAGAAGTTATAATAACTTGTAAGAGGAAAATAAAATCCCCTCAACAAGTTTTAATAACTTAACTTTAAAAAAGAACTTGTAATGGGGATTTAAAATTCCCTTTACAAGTGACTAAGAAAATAAAACATGTAATAGGGAAATAAAATCCCTATTACAAGTAAAGTCACTTAAATAGGAACTTTATAAAAAAATTACAAGTGACTTTTAAATTTATAATTTAAAATTAACTTGTAACTTATCCAAAAAGTCCCTATTATGACTTCAAAAGCCAAAAAGCATCAAGGGGGAAATAAAAAGTAAGTTACAAGTTCTAATTTCATAAAGTGCACTTGTATTTAACTTAAATTTCCCTACAAAGACTAAAACAAAGGAAAACATCAAAACTTGCAACTTAAGGAAAATTTCCCACCTGTAGTCTAAGTCACCAGGTTCGACCGAATTTCAACCTTGAAGTTCAAAATTCTCCGAACTTGAAACATTCTATAAAAACCTAAAAAATTCGATTAAATTCGATTAGATTCGAATAAAAATTTAGGGATGATGAAAATCGTTTTTTTCTCTTGCGTTTTAGGGTTTCGTCGAGGTTTATTAATAAATATGGGCGGCCATGGACAGAGTTGCAGTCACGGACGCCACGCACTAGTTCCAGTTGACGTTGCCGACCGCCACGGCCATTGCTACCCGACGTTGTCGACCACCACGGCCATTGCTACCTGATGTCGCCCACGGTTGCTACCTGACGTTGCCCACCAGACCGCCACCATTGCAGACGGACGTCTCCCGAGTCTTGACCTGCACAGCCTATCTCGAGTCCCGACCTACATAGGTAGGCTTCGACTTCTCTTATTTTAAAAAAAAAATTTAGGTTTAATAATTAAATAATATTAAACAACATTATAATTAAATTTTTATATGTTTATTATTATATTTATTATATTATATAATATTATAAAATACACATAATACACATTTATTTATTTATAATGTTTATAATGTTGTTTAATATTATTATTATATAATTTATAATTTTATATTAATAGTTTTTAATTTTATATTATATATTTTTATATTTTTTAAATTTTTTTTAGGTTTAATAATATATTAATATTATTATTATATTATACAATATAATATTACAAGATACACATAATACACATTTATTTATTTATAATATTTATTTATAATGTTTAATAAATTAATAGTTTATACTTTATAATGTTTATATTTTATAATGTTGTTTAATATTATTTATATAATTTATAATTTTATATTAATAGTTTTTAATTATATTGTTTAATATTATATATTTTTAAGAGGTCATTTGTGAAATTGTTAAAACTTAAAAGTATTTCTATCTTGAAAGGTTGAAATAAAAGTAGTGTGTTTTTTAATTTTTCTTTCCAAACATGCAGATTTTCATTTAATGGCTCCTCCTAAATCAACTTTTGAGGCATGGAAGCATGTGACCCGAAATGGAACTCACATCAAATGTAACCTATGTGAGGGAACTATGATTGAAACTTTAACAAGGCTTAGAGACCACTTCTTGGCTAATACAGGGCGTCCAGGTGGAGGTGTTCAAACATGTATAGGTGCGACTCCATAACTTAAAGCTATTCTAGAGAAAGAGTTGGCTGCTTCAACGGTAGGCAAAATGAAGAAGGCACAAAAGAAACAGAGAATTGAAGGAGATATATCTAGATTCACATTTGTCATGTCTTCCTCTTCTGTGCAATCCAAACCGGTGAGTGTATCAAAACAGAGTGGAACACTGAACAACTTTTGGAAACCAGTAGAGAAACAACAGGTGGATGATGCAGTTGCTGATTTGTTTTACACAAGTGCTATTCCATTCAATGTTGCGAGAAATCCTCATTTCCGTAATGCAGTTCAGAAAATTGCAGAGTTTGGCAAAGGGTACACACCCCCAGGTTCAGAGGCTATTAGGACAACTCTTTTGCAGAGGTCAAAAGATAGAGTGACTGAAAACTTAGCTGATGTCAAAGCCACTTGGAAGGAAACAGGTTGCACTATATTGAGTGATGGATGGTCAGATATGTGTCAAAGGCCATTGATTAATGTTTTGGTGTCTTGTCCTGAAGGTGTTGTGTTTTTGAAAGTCATTGACACCATGAACCACAAGAAAACTTCAGAGTATATTTTTCAAATATTAGAGGAAGCCATTCTTGAAGTAGGGGTGGAAAATGTGGTTCAAGTGGTAACTGATAGTGCAGCAAATTGTGTGGGAGCTGGGAGGCTGATTGTAGAGAAGTACCCACAGATATATTGGAGCCCATGTGCAGCCCATTGTCTCGATTTGTTGCTTCATGACTTGGCTAAATTCCCATGGGTAAATGAAGCTATTCATAGAGGGAGAGCAATTGCAAATTTCATACGGAATAATCGTCTCACATTGAGTATTTATAGGCAGCATGCATCAAAGGAATTGTTGAGGCCTTGTGAAACGAGATTTGCTTCATATTATATCACTTTGAAAAGAGTGGTTGAAGAAAAAGCAGCTTTGAGATCTGTTATTTGTTCCAATCAGTGGGAAAGTTCAGTGCTTTCTAAAGGCCCTAAGGGGAAGAACATAGAGCAAATCATCCTAAACAACAATTTCTGGGAAAGTGCAGCAAAAGTTTTGCTTGTATGTGAACCAATTATTGATGTGCTTCATATGGTTGATGGTGACACTCCTTGCCTTGGCATGCTTTATGAAAGCATGGACCGATGTAAGGAATCTATTCAAAAAGCACTAAATAATGAAGAAGCAAAATATATGCAAATATGGGAGACAGTTGATTGCAGATGGAAAATGATGCACACACCTTTACATGTGGTAGCTTGCTTTTTGGAGCCTAAGTTGTTTGCTATTGATAGAAGGGGTGATAATGAAATCATGGCAGGGCTTTACCAAGCGCAAGCCATTAGCAGGTATGCACCAGATCCAGAAATTGCAGCACTAATCAGAGATCAAAGTTGGCAATACAAGAGAGGAGAAGGGATGTTTGGAGGGGCAGAAGCCAAATATGACTCACCACGTATGCCTAGATATAGATGGTGGATCGCTTATGGATCATCAGCTCCTGAACTGCAAGAGTTTGCTATTCGAATTTTGAGTCAGGGAGCAAGTTCATCAGCTTGTGAGAGGAACTGGAGTTGCTTTGACCACATCCATTCCAAAAAGAGGAACAAATTGTTGACTGGAAAGTTGGGAGATCTTGTCTATGGTCGCAGCAATTTGAAATTGCTGATGAACAAATCAGCAAAGACGACTTCTTTAGAACAAACTCTTGAAGGCATAGCAATGCCAGATGTAGATGAGTCTGACTTTGTAGATGATGAACTGAGTAGTGATACAGATAATGATGATTTGGCATCCCATTCAAGTGCTCTTGATGACTTAGAGTTATTTTAAAGTTTTGAAGTCTTTGATTGTTATTGTACCTTTTTGACAAAAGAACATCTTTGCAATCGTGAAAGCATATGTTTCCTATGGTTTATATTTTATAAATGTGTCATCTTTTTGTAATAATTTCAAATCTATTTATCAATGACTCGCCACGTATGCTTGGATATAGACTGTGGATCGCTTATGGATCATCAACTCCTGAACTGCAAGAGTTTGCTATTTGAATTTTGAGTCAGGGAGCAAGTTCATCAGCTTGCGAGAGGAATTGGAGTTGCTTTGATCACATCCATTCCAAAAAGAGGAACAAATTGTTGACTAGAAAGTTGGGAGATCTTGTCTATGTTCGCAGCAATTTGAAATTGCTGATGAACAAATCAGCAAAGACCACTTCTTTAGAACAAACTCTTGAAGGCATAGCAATGCCAGATGCAGATGAGCCTGACTTTGCAGATGATGAACTGAGTAGTGATACAGATAATGATGATTTGGCATCCCAGCCAAGTGCTCTTGATGACTTAGAGTTATTTTAAAGTTTTGAATTCTTTGATTGTTATTGTACCTTTTTGACAAAAGAACATCTTTGCAATCGTGAAAGCATATGTTTCCTATGGTTTATATTTTATAAATGTGTCATCTTTTTGTAATGATTTCAAATCTATTTATCAATGTTAAACTATTTAGGCAATTTTATAGATATATTACATATATTTATTAAAAATTTTAAAAAATTACATATGGCGAATTTAATTCAAATTTTATACATTTCGAATTTTTTCCTCATCGAACTTCATTCGAATTTCAAAGCTATCGAACTTCGAATTCGAATTCGAACCTGGTGACTTAGCCTGTAGTTAGGGAGAAAAAACCCGAAATTGAAGGAAAAACATAGCAAACGGACCCAAAATGCGATGAAATTTGAAACGTGGTTTGTGGATGGACTAAGGATTAGTTCAGTCTAAAAGATAAGGCGGAATTATTTCTCGGGAAGCGTTCCATAGAGTAAATTTTTTATTTTTTGACAATTTTTATGTAATGGTCCATTTTTGAAAACAAAAAATGAGGAAAACATACTTCTTGAACTTTAATCACAAGCATATAACTTATCTCATAAACATATTCATTGCATACCAACATTCATGTGTGATCTATCTACTATGAACACAAGTAGAACACAAGATATATAGTAGAACACAAGAGAAAACCACGGCAAATCAATGCTTTTAAAAATTTCTTCTTTTACAAACCCACTGGAAGCACCAACTCCCACAACTGATTTATAGTACCAACCCACAAGGATGAAGCACCAACTCCACCTAAATGAGGCACCAACCTCGATAATATTAATTTCCACCTTAACAATGTTGCTTTCTCAACGAATGATGGATACTATTTTACTCCACAAATTGAACTGTATCTTCTTTTCAAATCTGCTAGTATTATGACAATAAGCATGCCATAAAACCCTTCTCAATATTATCTTCAGTCTGCACATAAATCTTCCTTAATGCTTGAATGATGATCATAAAACTCCCACACTACTAATCACAATTGCTTCACAAAACTGACTGGTATCTCTGCATGTGTTCTTAGATTTTGTTCCAATCTCCCTTACAATTACTTCATAAATCTGGATATAGTTTTTGCTCAAACCTGAATATTTCTTTTTCACAATTACATACACCTTCCCTTGAATATCTTTATATATTTCTTTTCTTCACTTTATATACCTAATTCCTATATCTGCATCATCAATCTGTCTTCTGTCATCATTTGCAGATCTGTATGTGATTGATATCATTATTTTACTCACCAATCTACTCTAATTACACAATGATTGCCTCATGCGACTCTTCACCAAGAGTCCTTATTTCAAAAATCACCTTTTGGAATAACATTTCTTTGAAGGGACGTGTCTTCCATTTACTAATCGCTGGCTTTTTTCCTCATAGAGCATGGATTTAATATGATATTGTTTGTTTAATAAATACACCACTAAAATCATATCTTTCCATGTAGATGAGTTCGCATATGTTAGGACTTAGGAGTATGAAATCTCACCTTTTTGATATGCTTCTTTTAATAACAAATCGATTATCATCTTATACAAATCAAATCACACCTTTAAGTCTTTATTTGCTGCATCAACTTTGATTAATTTCTTTTAATCGCTGTCTTCTAAACATGAATCACATACTTTAATAATTGTTTTGGCTTCATGTATATAAGCATCCTTATGATAAAGTCGTCCCATATTATTTGATTTCAAGTCGGCTATATTGAAGTCGCCTGGTTTGAGATTATTCGTTGTTATTAAATGTTTTTGTTTGGTGCTTAGTAATTACATTCCCAAGCGATGGCTAATGAACATTTGTCTTTTGTTGTATATGTAGTCGCTTCTAATCTTTGGTTCTATGAAGTCGACCATTGCCTTGGTATATTGATATATGCTTCAAATCATAGACGAGAAATAAAATAATGTTGTGCATATTGGGTCGGTTTTGTCAAAAGATCTGATTGCTATAATGTTCATAAACATAAGCACTGTTCTTCTTAATATACCATCGTTGCTGTCTCTCAACAAGTCACTGATGTAGTTGCTGTCTTTTGGAGGATACAAAAACTTTGTAAGGTTTGAATCGCTGCATACTATAGATGAAGCCACCATAATGAAAACCACCATTATTATTAATGCCATCTGCTGTATATTCACTGCATTTATGAACTGGTCAGCATATTGATATTTGTATAATCAACTTTAGTTATTTGTCTTTATCCTTGCTCGTGAAAACTTGTCATCGTGTGTATTGCTCCTTTGATCGCTGGATAGTAATATCACTACTTAATACATAGTGTCATTCTTAATTTGCTTCAGTCATATCATCGTTGCTCAATGGTTCGTTGTGTTTGTTATCTATTCGACTGCCTTAATGATATTATCGCTGCTTTCAATATTATCTCTGCATGAATCGGACAAACCAACCAAACACGTCATACCTTATACCCAAGTTGACTTTGTCAAACATAGAACATGGATAAAGTCGTCCATAGAATGGCTTGTTATCACTGCCTTTGTTTCTCAAACAAATCGCTGTCTACAGTATAGCATCCTTCCACTGTGGATTCTTGATTTATATGCTCTTTTTCTTGCACAGGATAAACTTCCAAGATAAATGGCATTGGACTGAGCACACGATATGTGCTAATGAATTGACATTTTAACAAATACTGAAGTCAAATTTTATAACTGTTTGACTCTTAACAAATACTTCTTGTCTTATAATTTATCGCTGCAAATACTCGCCACTCAATCAAGTCAAACAACTCAAGTCTCTTTTAATAGAGTCGATATGTTAAGTATGGGAATCGCTGTAGTGCACATACAGTCATTCCCTTAAATTGCCTCAAGACCTCAATATATTTCTTCACTATCGCTTCTATAATTTTCAACGGCTTTATCAATAGCCACACCACACTACCCACTTTGCAATAATATCAGGATCCTCCTTGTATCGTATCTGCTCATTATTTGAATTAGTTAATGTTCTCCTTTATCAAGTGGTCACCTTATATTTATCACTGCTCTAAATGATCTTTTAATGGCTGTTCTAACTTCTAACACATCGCTGTCTCCTTAAGAAAGTCTCTTATTTTGTCTTTCATCTTCACATACACAATAAATATGCCTTTTGACTTATGAAGTTTCTCTTTTTCTTCGTAGACCATTTATAGAGTTCTTATACATTTCTCTCACATTGATGGAATTGCTTGTGTTGCAAATATCTTTTATTTTTTCTTAATCTAATGTAGGCCTTAAGATGTTCAATGTCCACAAACATATTCCTTCTTTCAACAATAATGATTCAATATTCTTTTACCTTTAATCATATACTTTGTCGATCACCTTGACTTCATAACTAGACCTCGTGTGCAATCAAGTCTCTTCTTTGACATCAATGACAATATTTCCAATATAGAGATAGTCAACCAAGGATTGGAGTTGATCTGACTAGATCATACTACTTTCATTGACAATACACAACCTATTTAAATGACCCGATGGTTGCCAAGAGGAACGCAACTATCAACCAACACTTATAACTACCTGAAGCTGACAAACACTTAATGCAAACAACTAATACATAGCTGGATAACCAATATTATGAAACATAATAATATACATTGTACGCTGACTACATGTGCTATAACATTCTTTCTTGTGGAATATTGATTGCTAATTGTATTTGGGTGCTGGATGTACAGTTTGTGATCAGTGGATTACAAGTTTGGAGAGGTTGTACATCTTGATTTGTTGGGCCATAGTTACCATGCCAGGTGTGGGATGTAATGTCCCCTTTTGTGTAGTCACTCTAGGACTTATTAGCCTTTTTAACTCCTATAGGCTATAGTCGGGATAAAGGGAATTAATTTATTTAATTATTTAATATTATCTGTCAAAAGAATATTATAAGGGCAATATTATTTAATTAATTTAATAGAGTTTTATTAAGTGACTTTAAGGGTGATTTAAGTGAGATTTTAATAAAGCCACTTATTATTTTCCCCAAGCTCAAGCTTGAATTGAAAAGAGAGGGAAAACCTAAAAGTGTCTAGAAACTTTTCTAGTGGTTGTAAAAGAGCAATTTGGGTCTCATTTGAGGTATGCTTGGTTATTTTAACATATTGATTTGGAGAGCTTGTTGGAGCTTGTAACCCTAGGATGAAAACCTTAGGGGTTTTCTAGTTTTGGTAGTGAGACTATCTACCCTAGCTGGCTGTTGGAAATATCATTTAGGTCTTTCACAATGCTTTCATTGTTGGACTAAGAACAAATTGTGAAGCCTCTTTTAGAGACAACATGTAGAGTTACTGGAGATTTTTCTTAATTTGTCTCTTCAATATGAATGCCTTATGGAAGAACTTTAATGAAGAGTAAAATATATTTATGTTAGCCGCGAAGTGATCTATAGCATAGGACGCAAACTTTAGAAGAAATATTATTTGCATTGGAAAATATGTTGCAATCTTTCATTTTGTTTGGACGCTAAGAATCAATGAAGAAAAACAAGGCAAATAGAAAGTTGGAGTTATTTTGAGGAAGTTGTGAGTTATAGGTGCCAAATATCTGGTCGATATGCAAACTCAGACCTAGCCGCTACTTTCATAAAGTTGTGGGTTTCTTCTTTTGCTGTACTAGGTGTAAATTTGGATTGGATGAACTATGTAGAAGTTCTATCTATCGTGCAAAAGATGGCAATAAGTGGAGTAAAATTCCACATTGGCTCAAGTACATAAAAATTTCTTGCTGAGGTTTGAAAAGTGGCATAAGTGATTTAACCACATGATTTCTTTGCTTTGGGATAAGCAAATAAAAGTTCCCCCGCTTACGTCTCATGAGGGTAATATCAACAAGGACAACGATTAGAAATGGCTCAACAATTGTAAAGTAACTTTACATTTATAAATATGGCAATAACACTTAAAAATTTTGCCAATCACACATTTAGAGAGGCTTTGCTATATGGTTTTTTCTGCTTAAGGTCTTACAAATGGCTAAGTCATTTCTTTTCTCCACTTGGCGCAAGTGAGTAAAAGTTCTTCTTGACATAAGTGGCTAAAAATGTTGATTAGAAATAGTGAGTAAAAAGTTCCACCTAAGTTATTAAAGTGACAGACATTGCACTTATCAAAGTGGCAAACATTGCCTTGGTGTGCCCCCAGCTCAGTTCAGCCGTCTAAAAGTTTTTCTGACACACATTACTCATGTCTAAGCCACATCAAATTCTTCTTGAGTCTAAATTGGCATGAAAAAATGAACATGGCTCTCATTTATATTGGTTTACCCACTTAAAAGTTTTTCTATACATTTAAAGTGGTAGATACATTCCAATTTTCCACCCAACTCAATAACTTCTAGTGTATTTTTCAACATGTTGCATTGTTGTAACTCAAACCTATTGCATTTAAGCAATTTGCCATATGATGCTTTGGATTGAAGGATCTCTTGAGGTTGCATTGCAGAAAATGTTTCAAATTTTAGAAGGGCTTCTGTATGCCAGCTTTGCTATTTCTAGTAATGACTAATTTCCCTAGGTGCTATTTCCCATGTTCTATTTCTGGACAGTGGACGAGGGCCTCTTTTTGAACTGCATTTTAGATTAGATTTACTTTAAGTTATTTTTTTCCAACTTTTTGCCAATCTTGGAGCATTTCACTTTAAAGCTCACTTTATGTGACAAAATATCATTATTTTAAAGTTCCAAATGTTGAGAATTTGTAACTTATAAATAATCGCTTTGAACACATAAACTGAAAAGGATGGTGGATACTACACGTACACTTCTGAAGCTATTCTTAAAAAATTAAAAATGTGTTTGCAATTGCATACACTAGATTGAAAGTGAATACCAAGTGTGCAAGCTAATTTTTTGGTATTTGGAATATGTTTTGTTATTATTGTGATTCCTTTCAAAATCTTGTTTTCACTAAATAGCTCATCGTTGTTTTAGCCAATAGGAAGGTGTCATTTGTGTGTTTGATTAGTAGTTTCTTTCTTTTAATATTTGACTATTAACAGTTTGGTGCTTATTGTTGATGTGTTTTTTAGGCACACGCGAACACAAAATAAAATACCCAAAAGTATCTTGTCCTCTCTTGAACAGAATCTCTCAAGTGCTGAAGATTAGCTTAAGGATCACTTGAGATAACTCCAAGGTTCTGGTATGTTAAGTCTTGACTGGTGGATAAGCACGAGTGGTCGTTGTGATTGCTGTTTCATCAAGGGGCCTTACGTATGAGAAGACTTCATGAAGTGCTTTATGGATGATATGCAATGAAGTTCTTTCCTATTACTATTAGATGTTTATCAAAAAATTGCAAAAGATGAGGGTTGAGAGATACCAATCTATTCTTAGGAATGGATGGATGAAGGACGATTTAAGTGAAACTCTACTAGTCTTAGTATTGCCATACAAGAACAACTCCACCAAAACTAGTGCAATCTTCTAAGGACATTTGAAGATTTTCAAATCGCTACTAAGCATAGACACCATCACTTGAATGCATATCCATGATTAAGCAACAATTGAACTTAAGCGCTTTCAATGATTCCAGTTGACCACACAAGGCACGCTTACAACCAGCAAGAGGCTAGTGGTATGGATTATGAGCTTCACAATAAATCATGTACAACATTCAATCATTCAATCTAAATACTTAAATCAATATCAAAGATTAACTTGAGAGGATGAAAAACCATGCAAGAAGCTTCAAGGATTGAATAGAAACACCATAACTACAATGTTTTATTAATTCAATAGCAAAGTAACAACAATTCTTCAAGTCCTTCTCTTATCTCTCTTGAACTCTAATGAAATATCCCCTGTCCTATGATGACTGAAAACAAGGAATATTTACTGTCCAAGTTGCGTGTTATGCAGTTCTGAAGTTTGTGTGTTATGTTGACAGAGTTTTCAGATTGTAATAAAGACCATCTTATATGAACATTTCAATAAAAAATCAACCCTAAATGACTCTTCTTAATCGATAGATGACTAGAGATGCTTAAGCAACAATCTATGAATGATATTCATGAGTTTAAGTCATCAAAAACCATGTCCTACGGCAGACTGACATAATGATGAACACTTGGCATACATCCTCAGACAATCATAAATGTAAAGATGTAGTAGATGCAATCCAAACTCCTCTCTTCTTTATTTCATTTGACCATCCAAAGACATTACATAGGCAACAAAATTGATCAAATATAAGGACTGATATTATAGACCTTTTTAGACAGTCTGAAGACAAATGACAGTCCTAGTCTTTTGGCATCCTTACCTGATAATTACAATGAAGTGTTATTAGCAAATGAACCTGGGATGAGGCGCTGTAAAGAAGCAAGCAATATCACAGACAAAGAGCCACCAATGTGCCAAATCTGATCCACTTCATAATTCGCCCCTGCTGCTGCAATTAGAAAGTCTGATATTTGATATTGATCAGCAGTATGTACTCCAAACCTCCTCCTAAATGATCGCCCTTGTCCCTTGAGTGAAGCGCTTCCCTTAATGGTGTGTTTTGATGCCAAATCATGGGGATATGAGTCAAATCGATGGTGCACCACATACAGGTTCGATTCTGATTTTGGACTGATATGAAGCCAATATCTCCACAAAACCTTCTCTACTTGACATAAAAGGAATCACCTTTGCCTTATAATGAAATTGCTGACCTCAAACTTAGCTTTTGATGCCTCAATGATGAAAGATGAACAAATCGTGGGTGTATAGTCTGAAGTCAGTTTTGTATCAGACCTGCAAATAGATCAATTCTTCATGCAATTCGACCTCCAATCATCTACCAATGGAATCGCCTTTCTTCACCAATGCTGCTGCTGCCTTCTTGATAATGATTCGTGGCCTGAATGATGTGATATGACCCAAATCGTGGGTTAGGATCAGAAATTACAATTCGGTCTCAAATCAGAAATTCTGAACAGCATACTCCCAACAATGTTCTCAAATGATCTTCAACAAAATCGGTTTCCTCTCTAATAGAAATAAATGGGTTTAAGGCTCCTCAAGAATAAGTCTGAAAACCACATGAACCCAAACACCATGACCATGTAATATCTCAATATGCTCAATATGGAAGATTGAGTATCTTCCACTCTCAACTGCAACCCCTTGGAAGGTCTTTCACTCCCTCAGTTATGCAATCTATGGGAGTTTTTCGTTCCCAAAGACCCAAGTCTGCAGACACCTCTTGGTTCTACAAAACCCAACCAATGATCAAATTCAATTCCCAAATCTGCCTTGAAGCTTCATCTTGATCTCCCTTTATATTTTTTCACTCCAACATCCAGAAGCTTCTAGAAGTGACTTTATGAAATAATATTTAATTAGTCACTTTTATTAAATTAATTAAATATAAAGTCATCTTTCAATTTTAATTTATTTGATAACTTTATAAATAATTAACTTAATATTATTAATTAAAATAATTAATCAAGCTATCCATAAAATATATCAATAATTTGGACAACTTAATTAATTAATTCTTCCTCAAAATGGGGACATTACATCTAATATCTATCTCTTATAGCTAATGTCTAATGATTACAAATGAAATGAATGGAGTTTATATAGCACTCCAAATACAATGAAGGGTCAAGATCAAATGAAGATTGAGGGCCAAGATTTTGCCACCTAAACCCTAATTAGGGTTTAATACAAATGAAACCCTATCAAGATAAACATCATCATGAAATCAACCAATGAGAAAATGACATGAGTTGGCACAAAAATCGAGGAAGCATCCTCCGATGAGAAAATGTGTTGCCAAGTAAGATCATAACAAACTGTCTTCTAGAATCTTATTCCCTTTCTCCTTCTCTTTCCTGGCATATGTTTGCCCTCTCGGGTGAAGTCTCTGGCGGAGCTGACACAACTGCATCCTGCTGTGAAGGTACCTCCTCCGCCACCAATGGTGTACCCTCCCCTGGCATCTGGATGGCAGAGACGACCTCTCCTGCCGCGTGCCCAACAGCTGGCACATGTGTCTCGCTAGAGGAATCATCCAAGTCGACTACCTCTGTTCTAGTCTCTCGACACGGTGAGAATACAACAGCTCCCTCCGGCTGTGCCAATGTCATCTGAAACCACTGTGTGAGCCAACTTTCCATAGCCACGACCGACGGATCGGCACACATCTCTACGACTGGGGAAGGGGTCGCTGTCATCGGCTCCTCCAACAAGGACGCAGCAACAGTCACCACTGCCTCAGTCCCCACAACATCCAACCGTACTTGCGGCTCCGTATCCATGACCTCCCTCAGCGCTTGCTCCTCGGCGACTACTACCCGATGCGGTGACTCCTCCGTCCCTGACTCTGCCATGTCCTCGGTAAGTGCCCCCGTGGTTGGGCTTGGTGATGCTACCCGTTGTTGTAGGGGGCCAAGTGTAACTGGCGTGCGGCTCTGCCCGAAGGCCGGAATAAAGGTGCCGCCCACTCCAGATGATGGCATCAGCGTGCCCATCGGTAGCAGGGGTGGGGCAAACAGGACCCGCTCCTCCATCGCCCTGCTGCTATCATCCTCCTCGTCCGCTTCTGATTCCTCTGTACTATTGGAATCCCTCCCGCTGTCAGGCTCCCCTGAAGCCGAGGCTGTATCTACTGCTCGTTTCCGCTTCGCGGAAGAGTGCCCAATGTCCAAGTGCCTCCAATACATTATTGGAGGCTCACCTGCTGCCAACGGTCCCTGTGGCCATACCTCCAACTTTGCCTCCGACACTGCTTCTCACGTGGCCTCCAGGAACAACCCTATAGCATAGTACAACATATAGAATGTGCGATGCTACATCGTCAAAAACTCATGCATGCGCTCTGCGAGTAACGCAGCCCAGTCATACACAATGCCATTCATCAACCTGTTCATAAGCATAATCTGAGGGAGGGTGATGTCTGACGCCCTACCTGACCCTGTCAATCTGCTCTTGATGACATCCATAATGCACCGCCAGTGGCCCTCTGCAACAAAGGTCTTACGGATTCTTCGACCCTTCGTGGCATTGGCCACGCTGTCCAGCTCTGTTGTCGTCAAGTTCCTGGAGATTAATTTAATCCACCGATCCTTCTCCTCTTGCTTCATCTTTTTAGCCTTCAATTCTATTTTCTTGCCTTGTCTGCCTGGAATACCGAATACCCTCGTGAAGTCCCTCGCTTTGAAGGATATGGTAACATCCTTCCCGAGGTATTCAAAAGTGCTGGTGCATGTGTGTCTGTCGAAGGTGTCCACCATGAACCATAGGGCACCCTCATACTCGCGGATAGGAAACACGGGCATCCGAATAGCCCACTCCACTTTCGCCTTACGGAGGTTTTGCTTCACTAGATCATTGTCGGGAGTGTCCTGCCACCATTTCCGGCATTCCGACCCATTCAGGCCTTCAAAGGTGATATTCTGGGGTGTTAATGTAGTTTTCGCACTTATGGCAGCCTGTGGTGCTTTCTGCTTTTGCTTCTGTCAGGCGCTGGCATCCATGGTGCCACCTGTAACACGTATGCCTGACGAAAAAACCCTGGTATTGCTATCCCTCTGGTTGCTACTGGAGGAAGCTTGCAGTTGTTTTTGCCAACTTCGTTTCCCTGCTGAATCCATTAATCTCTAGTATAACTGATTTCTGGTTAAAAATTGTATGGTTGTTGGACACCTTCGTAACGACCTTCTTTTGTTGTGTATGGCTATTGCTGTGCGGGCTGGGCTGCGTGTCTTTCTTCGTGCGTGACGGCTGTGGGTTTCCTTCGTCTTCTTTTTTCTTTTTCTCCCTTTGCGTTCCTTCTCCTTTTTCTTTTTTTCTCCCTGTGCGTGGGCTGCGTGGTGCTTTTTGTGTTTGCGGGGGTTATGTTTTTTTTCGTTTTAATTGTTTTGTCTTTGCAAGCTTCAGGCTTTGTAGTTGCGGGTGCCACTGCACGACGGTGGTTACCACCGCCGGTGTCCACCGTACGGTGGTCCACTGCACGGTGGTCACCGTCGGTGGTCCACCGCACGGTGGTTCCACCGTGGCCCCCTTTTTTTTTTTTCCAATTTCCTAATTTAGTTGTCTAGAGAGTCGTCGGCTCGGGTCCCCTGTCTTTGGGATCGCCCTTCATCCTTCTCGGTTTTCCTTGCCCAAGAGTCTCCCGTGTTGGTCCCATGCCTCTCAAGTCGCCTGCCCGGCCTCTCGAGTCCCCTTCCATCCTCTCGGGTCCCCCTCCTGCCTCTCGGGTGTCCTTCTAGCCTCTCGGGTCCTCTGCACGCTTCGCGTGGTAGGGTTTCAATTTGGATCCGTTGGTGGCAAGTCTATTTTCAATGGCCATCCGAAGACCTGGAACCACAAATTCCACAGGGACCATGGTCTCCTTCCCGTACATAAGAAGAAGAATAATAAAGATTTTGAAGGCTGCGACCTTCAGCACTGGGTTCCAGTCATTTCCGACAAGGATGATCTTGGGGTCACTCATCCCCCCGAGTTTTGTCTCCTTTAAATTGGCTTCCTGGTATTTAATGGGCTCCCCCTTCGGGAATTGGTGTGCCGGTGTCTCGTTCACCGAGGCCTCCCCTTGTACTTGCCATATTCTGGGGGAAATATATCTGGTTCTTCCTTGATGCTCAATACATTGCACGAGGGTGTAAATATTTCATAATCTCCCATTTGCCAATGGAAGAGGCCATTCAAGGAGTCCCCGTCATCCCCTGAGCATGCCTCCAATTCTAACACCCCTTCGTCACTAGGCTCCATGCGGCGTCCGTCTCCGCCCTCCCCCAACTGGTCTCCCTCCGATTCCAAGTCGGAGGAGGATGCCAACTCCTCACTCACCATTTGCGTACGGAGATCGATCACTTACTTCCTCTCCACCTTTTCCAAGGAAATAGTATTCCGCTTCCAGTTATGGTTTGCTTTTGCTGCAATGAGCCACCCACGCCTGAGAATGGCGTCATACCCTTTTTGCTTCAGGGGAATTACTACGAAATCCAGTACGAATGGTTGCGTGCCAATCATCACTTGCTAGCCCATGAGGGTACCAAGGGGTTTAATCCCATGTTGATCTGCCCCTAGCAGGTTGAACGTGGGGGGCCACAACGTAGGCTTTCCCAGTTTTTTGGGAGCACATTTACTCCTGACCCTCCGTCCACAATAGTGTCTGTCGAGGTAGTCCCCAGTATGCCCATTTCTACCACCTCCGGTTGGCTTCCGCTGTTGACTACCAACAACATGGGGTCGATCGTGGGGCTTAGGACCTCCCTTAACACAGGGTCGGCTGTGGGGCTCATGACCTCCCTCATTTTCACCTGTGAGGGTACAGAGTTTAAGATAGCCATTTTTAACTGCGGCATGGTCTCCAGGAGGTCTTGTATTCTCACGGGTACCTCCATCTGCAATATTTGCCGTAAGATTTCCTCTTCTCCCCTCGTTCGTGGCGGATTTGAGGTCTGGTTGTTGTTCTGTCCTTGTGCGGCCATTTCCTTTGTGATCTCGTCTCTTGCTTCCCGCACTCTCGTTGTCTTCGTGTGGGGATTTGGGTATGCACCCTGTTTGGCCTGCGCCCTTGTGATTGCCAACACTTTTGCTTTTGTGGGTTCTATGTTTAGGAGGTTTACACCAGGTTTCGGGCAATTTGCGTCCTCATGGTCGCCTGGCCCGCACCATTGGCAGAGGTGCTGAGGGTTGGCTTCCTTTGTGCAATCGCGGGCGAAGTCTCCCCACTGATTGCAAGCCCTACACTGGATCATTGGCCGGCCCTTGGCGTCATACTGGATCCGGTTTCTGTTATTGTTATTGTTATTATTTCTTCTGTTGCCGTGTCTGTTATCCCGGTATCCTCCAGATGATGCCATTGTGTTCGTTTGTTGGCTCGTACCCGCTGGTGCGGACGTTGTGGCCTGCTCCGTGAACAACACTTGGTTCATTTGCGTATTTCGGGTTTTCATGTTGTATGGGCACTCCTTGGTGGAGTGTCCCATCACTTGGCAAATCTCGCAGAATGCCTTCTTCGGGCAAGTACCCTTTGTGTGCCCCTCCTCTTTGCACTCAGTGCACCATATGTCCCCTTCGATCCGATCGGTGCTTCTCATTGTTTTGAATTCCCTCCTCATTCGCTCCATGTCTTTCTGGAGCGCTTGCACCTGTTTGCCAGCCTCGCTGTCGCTGCTGCTTTCCTGTGACGAGTCATCCTCCTCGGACGAGCTATCCTTCTTCTTCTTTTTCTTCAATGTCTTGGTCTCGCTCTCGAGATCCATCGCTCTATTGTATGCGTCTTCGTACGATGTAGGTCGAACGATTTTCATCTTCTTTCGCAGGGAATGCTTTAGTCCCTCCACGAACCATCGCTTTTTCAACCCATCTGCTGGTTGACTCTCCATTTTTCCCAATAGTTCCTTCAGCCGCCGACTATAGGCTCGGACAGTTTCGTTCTTGTTCTGCTTCGTTCCATAGATCTCGGCGACTGTTTCGTTGTCATCTCTCAGGAGGCGGAACTCTATCCCAAACTCCTTCTTCAGGTCGGGCCATGTGCCGACTTTGGCCTTGTCCATATCTGAGTACCAGTCTATGGTCACTCCTCTCAAGGTTGCTGGGAATTGTGTTACCCGTTCATCTTGATCGGCAACACCGTTTGCTGACCATATGGTTTCGCACGTTTGACAATGGCGAACAGGATCTTCCTTCCCGTTGCCATTGAACTTCGGCAGTTTCTGTTTACTCCCCATCGATGGGGGTCGTCTTCTTGGAGGTGGTTGTGGCTGTGTTTGTGCCCTTGTGCCGCTCCCTTCGGTCCCGATGGTGTGTCCTGCGTGGGTGACTGGAGGTACAGTGTTTTGCCTGTCGAGTGTGGCACCTACCGTACGGTTATCCTCCCCTTCGTTGTCACCCGTGCCCACTCTTGGCTCCCTTTGGTGATCCTCACTTTGTGGTGTAAGGGATAAGTTTCTGAACCGATCCCGAGTCTCTTAGACTAGATCCCTCCTTAACCTTGTTTCCTCCATAAACTCTTCGTGGCTCCGCACCCTACGGTGTTCTGGCGACGCGTAGAAATTTCCCTCGACTTCTGCTCCCTCTGTGACACCTCCTTGGCTCCCCTCGGGCCACCCTTCGGCAGGTTGTCCTTTGGCAAGTTGCCTCAGCCTCCGTCTACGTTCTACTTGCTGCTCCAGAATCAAGGCCCTCCTGCACGGCCTCCCACTCGTCCATTTCTGCTTTTTTATTTCTATCTTTATTCAATAGGTTGGGCATTAATTGCCGTACATTTCCATAATTCACAATACATAAATCAAAACACGTCTTTATTAATTCATTTCCTTAGATACAACTCGTGTCAATGACACTTTTATTTGAATATAGAAGATTCAAGGTTCAATTCCTTCCTGGCTTGGCGCCATCCCATTTTGCTTCCCGTCGGTTGTTATCTTCGTACTGCTGAAGGATCTGTTGGCGTCGCTCTTCTTGGGCAATCTCCTCTAGGCGAGCTTGTTGGGCCAGTGATGCCTGTGCAAGCAACCGGGGAAGATGGTTCATCAACCGGTTTATTGCCGGGCTCACCTCCAACGCTGTCCACACGACATTTGGTGGGATTTCCGCCTCCATCGCCTCTCGTCGGACGTAGGTCTGGATGGCTACTTGGAGTAGAATTGAAAATTCTCTTGTTGCGGTGTCTTCTCTTGTGTAAAGTTCTGTTCGTGCGTCGTCGGCCTCTGGGTTTATCTCACCAACGGGTAGGCCCATCGTGTCCATGTGCCATCCGCGTCTTCCTTCCCGAGCACGTCTAGGCAACGACGCCAAATGTTTGCCCTCTCGGGTGAATAACTTAAAACATAAAGCATGTAATGCAGAATGATACCGCCATAGACAAGTATAAGAGATGTTATTCCATTCATAAGTGTTTTTCACAAGTTACATTCGGAAGTATATAAAGATGCCGAGGCGAGGGGGTGCGAGTGCCAGCCGTCGCACTGCAACTGCCACCCCTCAGTTACCAACTAACCAACACAATTACAACGTAATTAACTAGTCTTATGTTTGTGTACAATAATGCCGCTAACAACATATTCAATGAATCTAGTCGTCATGTCTTCTATCTCAGTCATTGGAATTTTTGGCAAATTCTTCAACTGTTCTTCCAAGTAAATGACCTCCTCAAAAGATGTGATGATGGAAGCCTCTCATTCAGGCTCAAGATATCTTATTTTGCTCGCAAGTACCATGAATGTATGCATATCTTCCAATTGTTTTTCGATGATCATTCCATTATTCCCATAGAAGACAATTTTTATTCTTTTCTCTAACTCTTTGGCGTCTACAATTGTGCCAGGATCAATCTTTCTCTCCAAGATGATTTGTGCTACTTCCACTATTTTATCATGAATGAGGTGCGTAGCATCTTGAATTTGACTGCATTTGTTGCCAATATCTTCAAATACAGTCTTCTTTGTGCGAAGTAGGCTACTCCATCATATGAAGCTCGGTGTAGGTTCATATTTCATTATCTTCTCTTTCACCAAAACTTCTCTAGATGTCTTCCTCATTTCTTGTAGGATGGGGATAGTGATGTCTCTAGTATGGACAAATGCATCAAAGGCTTCTATGAGAGCACGAGTTCCTTAAAGAACTTTTACAACTCTACCAAGAGTCTTCATCATATCTGCTACAAACTTATTTGCCTTCGTGAAGGAATTTTCTATCCAAGTATCCATCAACTATGCAGAATTCCTTATCTTTTCTATATGATCCATTGATTCGGCAGGAAGCAAAGGCGGTGGTGTAACTGCTGGATCATGCTGCCTCAATGGTTCCTTGAACTGTTGGAAGTAGTTCCTCCATGCATTGATCTCCTTTTCTAACTTCTTATTCTTTTCTACTTCCATTCTAAGCATATCATTGAGTGTCTTTACTGAATCATTCACATCACCTATGGCTTGCTCCGGATTGATTGGACCTAGATCAGTAGTCTCCATATCATAATCTTCCACAGTAATTTCATCCTCATATTTGTCAACCGTCGGAGTAGCTATTTGTATTTTCCGGGAACCCGAATCATCTTTTATCACCTTAGACATCTTCGTAGCTTTCTGCTTTTCAGGGATCTCTTGGGTTTGACTTAGGAGGCTATCCAAATCACATACTGATTCTTCATCAACTTCTATCACCTCTCTAGCAAGCCGTTCCCTAAGCCATGTAGGAATAGATGATCTTCCTTCTCCCACTTGTTTCTTTTCGTTCAACAACTCATCTCTAGGAGGGGAGGTTTTTTCATCATCCTTTTCTACTCCCACTTCATCATTCACTTGAATGGGAGGAGCGAAATCCCTTTGACCTTGTGATACCTTTTTTTTACCTTTGTCATTTTGAACTGTAGATTCCATTGACTCGTTCGCTCCATGACTTGATTCCTTCCCAATCCTTTGCCTTTTATGTCTTTCATTTTAATTCATCTCTTCTTCACACTTGAGGAAGTGCTGGAAGGATGACCGGAATTTGACTTATGCTTCTTTCTCTTTATGATCATCTTTTCTCTTCGAACCTTTGGAATGAGTTGATGGAGAAGCGCTTTTGCTCGCACTTGCCTCTTCTTCATCATCTATTCTTGTCTCTAGGTTGAATGCCTTAGTCATATTTTACTCTTTCAATTTTGATGCTGGATGTCTATCGGTATCCATATGCGAGTGTATTTCAAGACTTGTTTTATCAACTCCTTCAAATCTACGATCTCCATGTCAACCCAATTGATCTTGATCTCTTTGCTTTCTTTGGCATAAGCAGATTGGAGATATTTGCCGCTATCCTGTGCTTGATCAGCAACACTAAATAAATTACACTTCCGGATGAAACCAAGAGGTAGCCTGGAATACATCTTTTTCTTCACTTATACATCATCTTGGACATTCATCCAATAGTCTTCTAACTGCCACTGGTGTTTATACTTCTTTCGTACAATTCCTCTTACATTGTCATATGGATCAAAGTAATCTCTAGGAGTGAATGGCTTGAGTGAATAGAGAGATAACTCTTCTTCGGCGTTCTTAGCTACTTGTAGAGAAGGACAAACTTCAATTGAATCACCAAGTGAAATAGGAAAGGAAATACTAGATCCATGTTTGTGTCGATATGCCTTAACATATACTGCTAACTGTCTCACCACCTCAAGTAGCACTATTCTTTCTGTCCAATAGCATGGTGACATGTATGGAGGAGAAGGACATCCTTGAACCCTGATATATGTCAACTTTGGAAATTGAATGAACCATGCACCATATTGTTGAATCAATGCTTGTGTTGCTGGAGATAGCCTTTGATGAATTCCACCTTGAAGGGTTCTTGTGATATGCATAGTGAAGGCATCATTAACCCTCCTATAGTGACTCTTTATCAGATGGTGTAGCTATGGATATGCTTCACATGCTCTTATCTCTCCGGGTCCTCTTCCAACTATACCTCTGTACATCAACCCCGCATATTCATAATTCCTCGCAAGTGAAAAGATGACATAGGAACTCATGTTGAATCTCCTAGTGCGGTTTAGTCTTCTCAGTTGAACATCCAAGTTATTGCTGATGAGTCTGGCCCAATTGATTGTTTCTTTTCCATTGGTGACTGTCTCGATGAAGAAGAACATCCAGTTCTCAAAGTAGAAGGCTTATGGTGCACCAACAAGTCGATTGAGTAGAGTGATGTAATCCCCAAATTCCTCTTTGAAATCAACTCTATGCGGTCTATTGGGCATCTTGCTTTTACCTGGTCTACTCTTCGATAGCCAATACTTGTTGATTATCTCCGAACATGCTTCAGGATCATCATCATAAACTGATTTCGCTCCTTCTACGCTCTTGTATATCATATCCCTCGGCTCAAGTAAGTGAAAGGCTTCATTGATGGTCGTCTTTGAACGGTAGGCAAGCATTGTTCCATCTTTCACTATTGTCCTCGTGTGAGAATCGTAATGCCTGGCACATTCAATCATCAACTCATAGCATTACACCGTGGGAGGGAAGCCAGCTGCTTTCATTATTCCACTTTCTATCATCTTCCTTGCTGTCGCAGTAGGTTGACTTGTATACAACGAGCTCTTGAACTTCCTGAGATCGAACTTCCCAAGGTTTGTGTCTACTATATTGCTCCAATGGGATGTGATCTTGGTCTCCAACGCATCGCTCTTCGAATCTTCCTTGATGAGGGCTTGACGAGTTCCAGCTCCATTAGGCTTAGGTGCCGCCATCTTTCACCTTTGATTTTTAATAGATTAACCTTGAATCTGATCAAAAGGTGACTGATAATATGGAGGAATTCGCTGTAACTTGGATAATTTCGCCTTGGGAAGGATGAATTCGCTACACTTTAAGATGAATTTTGCTGCTCAATAATGGAATTCGATATTCTAAATTACTGGATATGCACCTCGAATTCTCCTTTTGTGACTGAATTCGTTTTAGTGCAGATGATGAATTTTGCTGCTCAATAATGGAATTCGATATTCTAAATTGCTGGATATGCACCTCGAATTCTCCTTTTGTGACTGAATTCATTTTAGTGCAGATTGAATTTGCTATCTTGCTAAAGAAGTTCGCTAATCTGCTCCTGAAATTTGCTTATTAGAGAGAAGGAATTTGCTTTGAATTGATGACTAAATGATGGCTTTGATCCTCCTTATATAGGCGCTTCAAGAGGGAGATGTGTCTTTTGGGTGAAGGCCGACTTAGTTTTAAGTAAATAAAATTTAAATTGTCCCCATTTAGATAGACGACTTACCGCTTTTTAAAAATTTCCCCTTTTGAATTTTAAATTATAGCTTTGGCGCTCAAAAATATGTTTGAATAGTGCTCTTTCCAACGGTCAAGAGGAAAATTCGCTCCTAGCTAGTGGCAATGGAAATACTTTTCGCTCTCAAAGTGAAGTAATGGAACAAATTTTCGCCCGTAGCTAGTAACAATGGAAGATTTACAACACTTAGCCAAATGCTTACTTCATCAATTCATCTCTTCAACAATTCGTTTCTCCAATCCATACCTTTATCAAATTCTTTCCATCAATTACTTAACATATGATTTCGCTCTGAAATATAGGCAAAAGGAGTGAGTTTCGCTCATAACAAGGAGCAATGGAAATGATTTTCATTCCAAAGGAGGAGCAATGGAATCTTCATCTCACTTAATCAAATTTGCTCTCTATCAACTCAAACTTGAAAGTTCATAATCTAGACAAGAGAAAGCATCAAATACACCTCAAAGAATGCTTTGCAAGAAAAATTTCGCTCCAATTATTAGGCAAAGGAAGACAAATTCGCTCCCAAGTGGGAGCAATGGAAGTGAAAATTGCTCTCAAGTAGGAGCAATGGAAATGATCACATTTTGGATACTTATCTCAAACTCCTTCAATTCCGTTCATTCCATTGACTCAAACCTTAGTCCTTTAGCCATCCATATGTGAAAACCATGTCAAATTGACCTCAAGGAATGCCTTAGGAAGAATTTCACTCCTAAACAAGAGAATTGATAGTGAAATTCGCTCCTAACAAGGAGCAAAGGAAGTAAATTTTGCTCTTGTCAGGGAGCAAAGGAAGTAAATTTTGCTCCTGTCAGGGAGCAAAGGAAATGCTCTCATACTTAATCAAATTTCGCCTTTCATTGCTTCAAGTGATCAAATCAACTTAGAGGGAGTCTCTGTAAGCAATTTCGCTCCTGAGAAGGGGCAAAGGAATAAGATTTTGCTCCCAATGAGGAGCAAAGGAAATGATGTTCAAATTGATCCTCTAGCTTGACTTTGTCAATTCCTTGTCTTTGCATCATTTTAGGCCTTGAGATTTTACCTTCTTGATGTGTGGATGTGTCAAGTTAGCCTCGAGGAAAGCTCTAGAGAGAATTTCACTCCTGGGAAGGGGCAAAGGAACAAGATTTCGCTCCAAATGAGGAGCAATGGAAATGGTTCTTAAGTTGAAGTTTAAACTCACTTTCACCCACCAATTTTCATTCCATCAACTTTAAGGCATCAAACCATGCTCAATGTAGAGTCTTAGGATCAAATTCGCTCTCACTCAAGGGCAAAGGAAGTGGATTTCGCTCCAACTGGGGAGCAATGGAAGATGCCTATACACTTGACCTAACTCAATGTTGATGATCATGCGTTGCACTCTCATGGTGATTCGAGGTGATTTTGGTGACTTGGGGATTTTGGAAAGGTTTTCACTCCTAAGAAGGAGCAATAGAAGCAAAATTCGCTCCAACCAAGGAGCAAAGGAATTTTTTTGGTACTTAGTGAAATTTTGCCTCCGGAAGTCACCTCCCACTGTAACATATATAAGTCACCTGAATGATAAAGGAAACACCTGCATTGTTGATTAGGTTTGATCTTCTAGGGTGCCTCCATCAATACCTCTTTCTCTTTATGCTCAATTTTGACCTCTCCCCTTCACTATTTTACCATTGCAGACCTTGAGCAATCGAGCTGACGATCATCTTTACCCTATTCACTCAAACTTGCATGGGAGACACTAGGCTGAGAGAGACTAGGACTTGAAAAAAGGGGGGTCCCCATTTTGATGGGGCGATGTGTGAAATGGTCACAACACTTATATTCGAGGCAAAAAACATAATCATGTATTATTTCCTTTATGCAAATTCCTGTAGTGAATCTTGTATAGTGTGCATATTTTTATATTTTGCCTAGAGTTTTTAATCTAGGTTCAGTTTGGCTTAAGTTCAGGTTTAGCTTATATCTTAGGGAGCCTCCCCTCCAAATTTGAATAGAGGTTTTACCTTGTACACTGTCGTTTTGTTGTATCTTGCAAAAGACAAATTAAAATGGTAACAAAATTACAAGATCTTTCTTCGTTTTCTCCAAGAAGTACTGGCTGATGAGCACCTTATGTTTAGGTTTCTGTCTACTATGGGATTGCGTGAGGTATAATTGTGTTTAAATCCTTAGATGGTTGTCTACTCACTTTCTTCCTCTACCTTGGTCAAAGGTGTTTGTTCTCTTTCTTCAAAAGGCTCCCACTTTAGTGCATAGGCCCTTACAAGGGATCCATAGAGCTATTGATTGATTGCACCCTCTCAACCTATTACACTTGTTAAGAGTAATTAAGTGGACTTTCATATCTCTGTTAAGTTACTTGCCATGCATCTTACTCTTGCTCTAGGCATTAAAGATCTTTGTTTTGGCATCAGGGGCTTTCAAGGTCCCCTGGACTGCAGTCTGCATTAGCAGGACAAATACAGATTAATAGTTATCTCTCTTGCACCAAAGGATTGTCACCCTTGGGTACTAGGATAATTTCTTGTGGGATTACCCTGCTGCCTCCAAAGTATTCCCAATCTGTTCCCCTTAGCTTTTGACATTTTTCAATGGATGTTATGAAATATTGCATTGGTCCCTTTGTGATGATTGATGAAAACATTGTTGGCTTTTTGGCCCAAACCTTTCTATAGGGATATGTCAATGATAATTTCATTCATGATCTTCAAATTTGATCTTTGTCAGCTTTCTACTTCACAGATAGGTCCTTTCCTTACTTGGCTATTCATACTTGTTCTAAGATGTTTTGTTTCGGTGCTCAATCACTTCACCTTTTCACTTTTTGCTTTATCTTATAGCATTTAGTTGATTTCCCTAAGGTAGGTACCTTTCTGTTATAGTTGATTGTTTGAGTCCCATTGATCTAATTGCATCATTTGTGGATGTTAATATAATTTCTTCCTTGTGTTCTCGTATGACATGCAATGTTTTTGAATCTTTAAAACCTCTCACCAGCACATGGAATGCCTTTTCTTCCCCGATTTAGGAATTATCCATCTTCTTCAGTGGTCAAATTTAAACCTCAGTTCAATCGATCTGGAAGAATTTGATTGATAGACTCATTTCCACATGAATACTTCTCAGTTTTGATATGGACTAAATTTGTCTAGCAAACAGGACATAATTCAAAGTGATACTCAAAGTACAATTCACAGTCATGGTATGGTTTTATAGTTTAATGAAATATAAATTATGGGATCCCAACAAACTATAAAATGGGATTATACATTTTTGTAATCAGAACACATTCTCCACTTGATTTGTTCCTTCTCTTATTAATGCAGCAGATCTGATGTCACAATGAAGTTGTTGGATTCATGAAAGAGTGTTATGGTTTTCATCTGTAATTTGGCTTTATTTGATCAGAATTTTCTTTGTTTGTAATTTTATAGCATTTAGTGTTATCACCATCTTCATTTTTCTTAACTTAAATTGTATATTACAGTCAAAACCATGGTGAAGCATCTTTTTTTTGTCATTTGAGCATTCATGTGCATCTTCATTGATCATTCTATGTTGCCTTTCCGGGAAAAACGATTTCATATAGTCTTCTCTAAATTTTCATCTTTTTCCATCCATGGATGATTAGTTGTAGTGATTTGAAAATATGTCTTTTGAACATAATTTTATGAATTATTTGTATGAAGTTGATAAGTGCTCTATTCTCTTTGCTAGGATGATTCTCCTGGGATCATGCAAAATGATATCAAGAAGCTCAAGAGAACTAGGAATGAAGAGGAAGCTGGTGAGGGTGAAGACACTGATAATAAGAAAACTGCTAATAATGCATTGCACATCAAACATGAAGGTGCAAGAGCAGCTATTAGATTGACTGCTCAACAGGATACCATTGTAAATTGGATGGGACAGGAGGAGATACAAACTCCAGATTCTGATAAATTCCAAGATGGTGCTTCTGAGGAGGAATATGATGAAAGTGATGATTCAGATGTCGATTCTGATAATGCATATGATGCTGATGAAGTAGATGAGTATGAACATACAAAAATTAAGGATAGTGCAAGAAATATTATAGGCAGGCAAAAAGAGGATGAGGGAACAGAGATTCGAGGATTAGAGATTGTGTCTAATGTTCTAGATGATGGGAAGAGTTCAGGTGTGAAGATAAAGGAGGAGCAAGATGAAGCTCATCTTCTAGCTATCACTGATTGTCATATGAAAGATGTGGGAGATGAGACAAAAGTCAAAAGAATGAAGAAGAAGAAAGATAGGAAGAAAAAAAGTTGTGAAAAGTCTTTTTATGGTGAAAAATATCCCTATTATGAAATGGGCCCCTCAAAATCTCCAGGGGTTATTCTTTCGTATAAGAAGCCACCAAAAACAGCCTTTTGTCCCAGAGAAGTTAGAAGGATTATGGAATCAGGAGTTCTTGCACTTAAAAATGCACAATCACATACAATGCGTAAAATTATAGTGTTTGCTTCACTGGGAATAAGACATGGATGTGAAGATATGTATGAACTGGATTTCAATCATTTTACCATTCTCAGGGAAGGGGAGGCCTACGTGTCTCCAAAAGATCCTGGGGTATGTGATCCTTATTATATCTGTGCTACATTGTTTTTGCTTGTAAAGTACCTTTTGCTTTCCATTAGAGGACTGTTCATTCTAGTGATTACTCGTCAATAACACATATACTTTGTTCATTATTTCGCAAAATATATTTGGCATTTTCATTTGCTGAAAGAGTGTATTTCCATTCCATTTGACTCTTCACTCACAGTAGTTCAACATTTAGGAAAAGATGTGTTTAAATTTGATACCAGCTTGCACTCCAAATATATCAAGATGCATTGTTGTCACCACTTTTTTTCTGCTTATTGTAAAAAATGGATGCACGGAAAGGGTTTGTAGGTACAGATTTCAATTTTCATTGAATTCAATCATATGTAACTTAGAAGAGTCAAACCTTGACATGATCCTAACATTAACTCTCATCATATACACCAACATTCACTTATTGGGTGCTTATCATGAAGATAAATGTTGTGATTCATCACATGTGGACTTACTGAAAAAATTGTCAACTCCTTAAAACAAGCTTCTTGACAAGATCATCAATTTATGTAAAAAGCAGCAGCATACTGAGTTTTTTTTTTTGTTGCCCAGAAAATCAATAACAGAGAAAAATTAAAATTTCTTGCACAAGTGGTTGAGTCTTTCCCTTCTTATCTAGGTTCTTGAAGTGGTCAATTGGTGAATTCATTTAGGAGAGCAATCTCTTTGAGAGGATGGAGTTCCAACACATAGAGATTATATACATTCAATGCTGATTTGAATATGAAAGTTGGTCAATGAGTAGATGGTGAAAAGGTATACTCTCTGAACTGGGCCAACTCTCTGTCTGTTGGCTGAGCTCCCACAGTTGTGTTGCTCCAAACCTACCAAGGGACTTATGTGGACCCGTCCAGTGTTCTATCACAAAATTTTCATGTCCAAATGAGGTATATTTTCCAGCTACTGGAGATATCTTCCAAGCCTTCTACACTACTCTGATAGGCCTTACTGTTCTCTGCAAAATGGTCCTGGTTTAGACAAAGAGTATTCCGCAGATACTATACCTTTTTTTTTCTCAGGCCTTGCCCCCATGGTCAGAAAGAAATAATCTTCTCTTAAAACTACAGATAAAGTTGTCATATTGCATAAACAAAATCCATTAGGTAGTTAAGTGATCTCATCTTCTATGTTTTTATCTACTTTTATGTTCATTGGATCCCATTAATTATATAGAATATTCATAATGTCTATTGTCATGCGGATCTTCTTTAACTATAGAGATTGGAAATAGTTTTCAATCTTTTTGATTATGTCGGCAAATTTGTCCAGCATTGATGAGGGTTAACATTAACTGAAAGATAGGTTGCGAATAACTGAACCAATTTTTCCATGCACAAAAAATGCTATTTTCCACTTTTCAATGGAAGGTGTTAATAAAATTATTTATCCATCATATAGTCATCTTTGACCAGGCTATTAATAGTCAAAGCTGATGAAACTGAATCCTAGCAGTAAACTTTCCCGCTTTCTTTTTTCCAGTGATCTTCAACAAATTTTATGGTCAATGTCCTAAAGTTTCGTTGCAGTGAATCTATATAAAGTAGCTTTAACCATGGGTAACATCTAGCTTTTTAGTAAATAGGAGAGTATTATAGACAAAATATACCATATGAAATCTGTACGTCATTTTTCCTACCCTGTTAATCTAGAATTAAACACTCTTATTTTTTCTATCTTTTTGAACCTTTTGTTTACACACTTTCTCTCTTTTAGTTTCTTTGAACATTCTAAATTACCCTAGGGTTCCCTTTTTAGGAGATATGTATGCACTTGCTATGCTGATTTTCATTTTATTGTTTTCCATGGTCCCTTGAAGACAGTCAGAATCAGAAGATGTCTTGGTTGGTTCCCTTTTTTGGAGATATGTATGCACTTGCTATGCTTATTTTCATTTTATTGTTTTCCATGGCCCCTTGAAGACAGTCAGAATCAGAAGATGTCTTGGTTGGGGTCTTAAGTTCATGATGCCTTTAAGAAACATCTGTATTTGACAGTGATTTGATGAGGGTGTGGAGAGGTCATTCTCCACAGTATATTTCTAAAATTTCTTTCTTTGTTTTGTCTAATTCTTTTCTAGTGCATTAATATTTTTTTGTTCTGTTTAGGTAGCCTGGAATGGCATGATGGAAGGTATGTAACACTGGTATTTGACCTCACTACATTTTGCAAGTTCTTCTGCACCATGGAAAGCAATTAAATAAACCAAGTCTGGATATGTAAAGCCTCAACATGTGCTCTTTACGAACCATATGATGAAAGTCATGTAGAATAAATCAAAACTTCATCCAAAATATTGAGATAATCAAATAAATAGTGAAATATATCCTAGATTATGAATTAAGTTCTCCAAATCCTTTCTTACATGAGTTTGAAGAAAATAATGGTGTATTAAAACAAGCATGGCTTAATTTAGCTATTATTGTTTACAAGTTTGTGCAATTAGTGAAGTACACAGAATCCAGTTAATAGTGTTACATCACTGTGAACCAGCCCTTGAGTAGTATACCATTAATGAAACTATTGATATCTAAGTTTATACTCACACTATAGAACTTGCACTCACATAGATATCAAGCATTGGAAGCCTGTGAGTGTGAGATGCGACTCATAGTATAACCTTCAGGATTAAAAGGTCAGCTCCTTTTGTGATTTTCAATAAGCACTTTCTATTTACTTTTCTAAATGAAGATAGAGAAAATGCTGAAAGAAAATACTAAATTAAATTCTATTTACTTTTATATATGAGTAGATAGAATGGCAGCAATTAGAGTAGATAGCAATTAGAATAGATAAAATATTTAGTAGCTCTTTACAATCTTTACAATAGCATTTGAAGTGAATTTCGCTCCAGAAGAGGAGCACTTGAAGTAGCTTGAAAATGCACTTTTGAGTTGAATCTTATCACTTTATGCCTTAGTTTATGCCTCTACACACCAAAAGTCTTCAAAACTCACCTTGAATATGATTTCACCTTTATCTTGAGGCAATAGGAGTGAGATCCCCTCTAAGAGAGGGGCACTTGAAATTGCCTATGTATCTGACCCAATTGATGTTTCCTTGTATTGCTTGATCAAATTGAGATATCACACAATGATGACAGGTATTTTAAGTGACTTGGAGAGCTTGGTAAGGATCTCGCTCTTAATGAGGAACAGTAGAAGCGAAATTCGCTCCTACTAGGGAGCAATTGAAAATTTTATATACTTAGTCACATTTTGCTCTTGAAGATCATCTCTTGTTGGGATGCATATAAGTCACTCGGATGATGAAAGAAACATTTGCCTTGCTGATTAGGTTTAGACTTTTTAAGGATTCCTCCCTCAAACCTCTTCCTCTGTATGCTCAATTTGATTTCTCCTCTTCATTATCTTGCTATTGTAGAATTTGAGCAGTTGAGTCGACTATCACCCCCTCGTCTCATAACACTTCATTTCACACCTCACACAAGGCTATCCACCTGACTCTTGGCCTCTTACCCACCTATACCTCTTCAATGCAAAGGCTAATAGCTAAGGATTCTAACACTACCCTAGAAAGCAAAAAAAAGTGGGGGTCCCCATTTGCAATGGGGCGATGTGTGAATACCTCACAACAAATTGCATCTTCAATATTCTTGCATGTTCCTTGTTGTGCATACGAAATTGAAAATCGTAGTGGCTAGAATTCATGTATGATAATTGTTAGTTTCTTGTAGGAGGGGCAAGATATGATAGTGAATGCTACAAAAATGCATGCACATGAAGTTTAAATAACTATTGTTGATCATATTGTTGTTTAAACATGTTTTTTGTTGCACCAAAAGATTGGCTTGTTAACACCCGATACAAATGCCAACGATAAACGGATCCATGGTAGGTAGTTAGTCCATGTCCCAAATCCGAAGGGGGATGTTGGCGATTAGTCCAACAATCCCCCCCTCAGCATCACCCAAGGGGATTCGAACCCGTGACTTGGCTCCGATACCATTTGTTGGAACATGTTTGGCGTTGCGCCAAAAGATCGACTTGTTAACACCAAATACAAATGCTAGAGATAAACAAATCCATGGGAGGTGTTGTTGTGACCTTTTCACACATCACCCCATTGCAAACGAGGACCCCCTCTTTCTTGCTTTCCGCGTTGGTTAGTTTAGGGTTTTGGTAGCATAGTAGGCAATTTTGAGTTTCCTGTGCCCGAGTCTCGGATTTTTGATCATGCCTATTGTCGTTTAGGGTTTTTTGAAGTTATAGGATCAAGCACGTAAAGTTGAAATTTTAAATGATCCTAATTTTGTTGTAGACCTTTTGAGCGTTAACGTGTTTTTGGATGTCCTCGTCGGTGATTTTTGAGTGCTAAGGTGTTTCAGGACCTTTTGGAGTTGTTTTCTCGCTCCTAGGAAGTTATTCAAGTTGATTTTGCACTTTATCCCGATAGGTTTCCTTCTGTTTCGCTCAAATTTTTCGTGAATCTGCCTAAGTCCAGATAAGTTTTATTGAGTTTTGAGCTTTCCTAGTGATTATGAGTGGAAAAATCATCATTTTCAGGACGAAAATCCATATTCTAAGGGTTAAAAGGTCAAAATTCCACACTAGAGGTGCTTTTCTCCTCATATTCCTGACTACCCATGATTTTCCCCACTCAAAATCCAGAGTGGACATGGATTTCCCTTGGAATCCGAACATGCCCTGTTTTTCCCCCATTCAGAATCCATGCTAGGATCGATTTTCCAGCAGATTACTGAGAATTTGACTAAGTGTTGGGATTTTTCTTGACTACCTTTGTTTTTCCACTAGGAGTGTGGATAAGGTTACAAATGACTTTTATGACGATTCCTGACATGGATCGATTTTCCACTAGGACTTTTGTGACAAGATTTTGTGGATTTTTATGCGGATAATCATTCTAGACCCTAGGCGAATTTCCACTGGAGATATTTTGATGATTTTTGTGTCTAGATGATTGTTCAGACAGTGGTCGATTTTCCCCCAGGAGGATTCTTTTGTGCTAAGTAATGAAGTTTAAGTTGGAATTTTCATTCCAGACCCAAATCGATTTTCCCCTGGACCCCAATTGTGCAAAGTTGATGAAGATTTTGATAGGGATTTTTATCCCTACTTGGGGCGATTTTCCCCCAAAGGGGATATTTAATGATTTTTTAATGATTTTGTTGGGATTTTTATCCCAATTAAATTCGATTTTCCCTTGTTGGTCATTTTTTATCTAAATTTTAAAATCTTTCAATAAAGTGACCCCAAATTTAATTGTTTTTATTAAGTGCAAACGATTATTTAAAAATAAAAAAACAATTAATAAATGATTTGCAATGAGCATTTAATGATTTTACCTTCTAGAAGCAAATCAGTTTTTTGCCAGGCAAGTATAAGTACAAGTTTTTTATCCCACATTGCTTGTGTGGTGAAAGTTAAAGGTGAAAACAAGTTTAAAAGGAGGAGGCCAGCATTATTATATTATTATATTTGCCAAGTGTGTGCTTGCTAAATCGATTTTTCCTCCAGTTGGCGAATTTTGGTGAAGTGTCAAGTTGACACATTGGGTTGAAGATTGTTTTGTTGCTCATTTTTCCTCATTTCCAGCCCAAGGCGATTTTTATTGGCTGCCATTGGAGTGTGTTGAAGCTTCATTTTTCAGACTTTGGCATCATTTTTGGAGGTGGCATCATTTTTGGAGGAAGGCGATTTTGTTTTGGAGAGGTTTTACCTCCATTTTTGGTGATTTCATCCTCAGGTGGTGGCGCCATTGTTGGGAGTTGCTGGTAATTGTTTTCAGACCTGATATATCCACCATTGCTGAAGATTTTCTACCTCCACTATTGGCTGGCAATTCGATTTTCAGACTTCACACTTTGTTCCCAATTGATTTCCACCTAAGGCGATTTTTCCTAGAGGCTGATTGGAGGCATTTTCAGTCAATATTCGGAGCTTTTCTGAGTTGTTGCAGGTCTGAAACTTCTTTGTAAGGCAGCTGTCCTCAGCAATTCTTCATTTCCAGCCACTTGTCATTTTTGGCGATCTTGTTTTGAAGGCATTTTTTATCATTTTCAAGGATTTTTACTACTTTGCAAGGTGCTGGTAAGTCTGAAACAATTCATTTTCAGACTTGTCCTCAAAATATTGTTTTCACCATTGAAGTCGATTTTCATCAAGTTTGTGCACATTTGGGTGATTGCAACATGTTTTTAGAGATTGATTTGTGAAGTTGCAGTTTGTCTTCAGATTTGCTGGCAGCCATTGTTGACTTCGGAAGGTGTCTTCAGACATAATTTTGTGTGAAAACATAACCTTTCACACCTTTCCTTAGTCATTGTTTGATCCGGTATACTCCTTTGCACTCTAATTTGAATATAATTTCTTAGTATAAGGAGGTGTTTTCAGACTTTGGTCTGAAAATAATTGATTTTAATGAATTTCATGAGGGTTTTATACCCAACCTTGTCACATTTTGCATTCTATTGAGTGTGGATTATTTTCTTGATTTCCATACCCAAATTTGTCTAAATCATTAGGAAATCAAAATTTCTGTTAGGAATATTTTTCAAAGTTCTAACTTCTAGCTTCGTACAAATACGATGTCGAAGTTAGGACTCAAAGAAAGGAGAGAACAACAAAAGATAGTTGAGATTGGATTCTATCCAGAATCCAAGATGTCATCCAGATGGAAGGAGGTTACATACACGGACATGCATTTCTTGAACATGAGCTAGATGCGACAGCGCATGTTTGAAATTGGGAGCCAGATTCTTTCCCCAGCTTATGTGAACATTATGAAGAGTGGCATTTATCAGGCCGCTGGATTTTTGCAATCCATACAATACAGTGAGCTTATCCTGGAATGTGCACAATGTTAAGATCTTCGCTCCCGAATGATCAAGACTCCTAAGGGTTCCATCATTGCCTACCTTGCTGAGGATGTGATCGATGAGGTGTTTGGAATTCCACGTGGGACGGACATGAAAGATATAACTAAGGATGAATATGAAGATCAATATAAGAAGAAGATGGATGCATGCAAAACCGTAGTGAACAAGAAGTGGATGATTGAGCCTAGGACTCATCATTCCAAGGCTCCCAAGACGCTCATGTGCACAGACTTCAAAGATGAATATAGTGATTTAGTATTCCTGCTTAACCGAGTGATGGGGATGCCACAAGGTGCAATATATGATAGATGAATATTCTATTTCATCTAGGATTGTCTAAAAGGAACATTGATAAATTGGTCTAGAATCATAAGTGACAATCTGGATTTTCAGCTGAGGAATGTGGAGCGATCGAGGTCATTCGCTATGACTTCCTATTTGGTGTACCTGCTTGCACGATTTGTTACATACAAGGGATTGATATGTAGAGGTGAAGTCGGGAATGGACAAGGACAATTCAGGAGTTATAAGTGCTATCCACAGTTGAACATGTATCGAATTGAAGATTAAAAGAGAGTGAATGATGTATTCACAATGTACATAACGAGAATGTTGCAAGGTGGAGTCCATAGGAGGTTGTCTAAGGAGGCAACGAAGTTGATAGAGAAATATGGATCGTGGTATATACAGTTTTCCACTTTCACATACCTTAGGATTCATGGATTTCAATCCGAACCCTACAGGCTTCCTAGGTATCCTTCTGACAGAGTGATCTTGTTGGAAGTGGTGAGACAACTTCTGGAGTTTGATTCCATCCTGAAGGAAAAGCACAGAACGGGCATGTCATTTCCTATTTCAGTTGGGAAGACATTGGAGGTTTGCCAATCCACTTTAGTAGCTAGCACAACAAGTGAGGAACTTGCATTCTATCGATTTGCAACATACAAGAGAAGAGAAAGGTTTGATCTAGATAAGAAAGTTGGAAGGATCAGGGGAGAAAAGTTCATCCATAAGGTAGACATAGAATATTTTTGGGCCAACCTGATGGACGAGCAGGCAGTAAAGAGAAGAATGTGGTCTAGAATGTCAGTGGATTTCATGAGGAAGTGTGTACTTTTCTTCATTCCTGACCAAGTGTTAGATGACAGGGATCATACGCATCCACAATATGAAAATAAAATGAAGAAGGCGATTCTATTGCCTAATTGGTTAGAACCAGAAGAAATAGATTGAATGTATTGATGAGAGAGGTCTTGAGTTTCTCCCGAGCATGGGTGGATATTCAGATGAACATATTAGTTAATATGGGTGTTACCTTCACTTATGAAAAGATGAAACCGGAGGAATCCTCTTCCAAAGATGATCAGAGGACTATCAGTGATATCAGGATTCATGCGGATGAGGAGAGTCAAGCTCCCAAGAGAAGGAAGAACACACTAGAAGAAGTCAAGGCTAGAGGGAAGAAGATTGAGGAGGTTAAGAAGAAGAAGAAGCAAAAGACTATCATTCCTTCGCCACCCCTCAGTGTCTCATCAATCAAGGAAGTTAAAGTGCCAGAACAAAACAAGGGGAATAAGCAATGTTCCAACATAGTGATACTACTAGAGAATATTCAGGATTCACATGCCACAACGACATCTGCTCCACCTAATGAGGATGATGATCAGCCGGGATCCCCTACTGTCCTTTTGGAGGTTAGTTTGGGAAAGAATGTATATGATTTGACTAGGGATAGTCCTGATGATGATGACGATGTTATCTTAGCATTGAGAGGGTTTGATTGAGAGATGTGTCTCGATGATGGTATGGAGATGGCCGCTATTCCCAATTGGTTGATGAAGAGTATGGAGAAAAGTAAGAAGATGATAGAGGCACAACCTATTGATGATATTGATGACTACTTAGCTAGGAGCAGTAAGGATAAAGAACCTAAGAGAGCTGAGATTTTGTCACACATAGCTAGAGATGAGACAAGAATGCGGATTTTGTAGGTGACTGTTCCTATTGGAGGTGTGACGGCGGACATTGCTACTCCCATGGATTTCTAGATTACTTCAGTTGCCCTTGGCTGTACTACAAGAGAGTAGGAATTTCAGGAGGTTGGTGATAACCTCAAGGCAATTAGTGCGAGATTGGATAGAGAGATAGAGAAAAGAGAGAAGTACGAAGAAGAGAATATTAGACTTAGAGAATACATTGCAAGGATAAGGCATGAGAATCCCACCCTTATTTCCCCTATTGCAATTGATCATGGACTACATTCACATTATGAGGCAGCAAGAGATACACTCTCAGAGGTGGAGAAATGGATTGAAAATACAAAGAGACAAGCGAATGATTTCCTTACTCAGTTTGTCCAAACATTTGATAGGACAAAAGAGCTCATATTCAGAATACAGTATTTGGAGGGAGTTTGGGAAGAATTCCAACCTATTCAAGAGAAGACTATTCCACGCCTCAGAGCTTTGAAGAAGATTTTTAAGTCCACATTGGCCAGGGAGAATGTTGTGCACAATGGAGATAGATATGATTTCCATGGTTGTTATTGTTCATTAGGCATGAAGAAATCAAGTTATGAGAGTGCACAACTGAGTTGTGCAGAGATGGAAGGATCGATTCATGATATTCAATTGAAGATCCTTGTCTCAATTGAGGAGTTGTTGGGGGTTGATGTCAATGAAGCTAGTGGTTTACACTTAGCAGAATTAAGAGACCAAATCAAATTCATGTATTTCAATCAGTTGGACTCTTTGAAGAAGAGTTAGATAGATGATTTGGTCTCTTTGTTGATTCATGTTCATAACTCGCAGAAGCTCATGCTAGATTGGGAGAACACTTTGGATGCTTGCTCGGATGTGTTGGATGCGATTGATTTACAACAGGATACCTTACCCAACATTTTCATGGAGGAGTTAGATTCTATATTGGCTAGATTCTTGGAGTATACTAGGAGAGAGAGAGATGCAGGGAGAAATATTATAGAAGATTCCCTATTTGATGACTAGGTATCTTTCTATTGGGCCATATGTTGGTGGCTCCATTTTTTATGTAAACCCTAATTAGGGCAACTATAGGGTTTCGTTGGCATGATCTTGGCCCTTGATTGAGTTTTAATTTTGGCCATCCATTTTGTATAAGACTATATATACCTCATTGCCTCTCATTTGTAAGAGATTTTTTGTAGAATTGTTGGTATATGTTGCAGCTTTTTGAATATAAATCATTGTTCGACTTGATGGTGATTTTGTTTTTCAAGTGTTGTTTTGCATTCAAGGTTCTCAATTCCTCCAAGTTAGATTAGAATTTGTTTTCATGTTTGTTAGATTGAATGAAAGAATTGTTGAGTATATTTGTGTGGAATCTATGAATCCATACCACTAGCCTCTTGTTGATTGTAAGTGCACCTTGCGTGGTCAACTAGAAATTTATGCAAACTTAACTTCGATTATTACATATTCATTGTTATGCATCAACTTGGATGGTCTCAATGCTTGATGGTAATAGTTTGAAGATCTGTGAAGTATACCCTAGATGATTGCACTAAGCTCGTGTCAAAATCTGTTCGATTTGATGGTGAGACCTTGCCTAGTTTGATTCCACTAAATTTGTTCATCATTTCCTACATTCCTAGGCTTAAAATAGATTTCCTGAACCCTATTCCCTTTTGCCATTTTTTAGTAAGTCTTAAGTCCAAAACTACATTGCCAAATCCTAAGTTATTAGCACACCCATTCCATATCATGATCAATGAAGTTAATTCGAACAATTGTGTAAGTCCCCAAGTGAAAACAACAATTCACATCGACCATTGAGTTACCTGCTCGTCAAGACCTGACTGCAGAAACCTTGGAATCATTTTAGTTGATCTTATCCTTAGCATTTGAGGTGATTTTGTTGAAGATATGTAGCTATGGTCGGATTCCTCTGACTGATCTAATCAAATGTCCAAGTGGCCTATCGGCCTTGGACATTTGTATTATTTATTATCCCTATCCTACACTTAACTGCAGATCAGTATTCTGATTATCGATGACAATATTACATTATGATTATTATTGATTTGCATTATAATCATAATGTAATATCATGATCGATTATTATTGCTGTGTATTATTATTGATTTTCATTATGATCATTTGATTAACTATCGGTTCATATACATATTACCGATTACATATATAATTGGTCATTAGTTATACCAATTGTTATTGCTTATCAAAGATAATCGTAGACTCACATAGAGTCACGATTCTATGTGAAACTATGTTGGTTTCATATAGAGTCATGAGCCTATGTGACCGTCGAACATATATATATTATCGCATATGTTCCATTTGGAAGGTTGCCAAGGTGGATCAATAATATCGTGGAGAACATTCTGAGCAATAACACTGTGAAAGGAACACTGTGTACTCAGCATTAAAGAATCTGATAATTTGAACTGTGTATAATTCGTCATTTTTTGCAGTCAGAAATATATTCAGAAATCAGTATTATAATAATCATTCTGCAAATTGAAATATACAGTTTTAAGGTACACATAAAAATTAAAATTACCAGCTTTTCTAAATCTGATACAAACTTAACAATTTTGTTCAAGAGAGGGTAAATTACTTTGGTATTTTATTCTGAATGTTATGTGCATAAAACACACATCAACAGGTGGTTAGTCCATGTCCTGAATCCGAAGGGGGACATTGGCGATTAGTCCAATAATTGCATCTGATGCTGTTAGAATATATGGTTTGCCTTCTGCAAGAAAGTCACTATGCTGACTTTAGTGGTGTGGCTTAGCTATTATTAGTATTTAGAATCTTGGACCAGTGTCACATCTTTAATTGTTGGTAATATCTCTCAAACTCTATATAAGGAGATGAACATCTTTGTAATAATCACTCTAATATCTCATAATGTAATAGTGTTATTATTCATATACATTAATGTCCTCATAGCTTATTTTGTAGTATGTTATCAAAGGAGGTGAATGCATGAGAAGTTGCTGAAAAATGCAAGTATGTAGAATAGTTACGGGTCATAGAAGGTTCTCCATAATTAAAGGCATGAAAGTATTTGTGCAATTTCTTTCTTAGTTGCAAGGTTGCTAGTCATCAATAGAGTGTTAGACGAGTTTGTCATTGATGTCACTCACAGCATTTCATGTGAAATGGATTGAACACACACGGTGATGACTTTTCTTTAACTGCAGATGTCGTATTGATGCAAGAACCTATGGTTTTCAGAACAATGTTATTATCGATGCAAACAATTAAGAAAATTAACAATGCACAGTAACAATAAAATTAATTCTTACCCTCGATCTGCTTTGCTCTGTTTTGATGATTAGTTTGTATCAAAACATGGAGATGAATGCACTTTCACAGATATACATCTGTTTCCAACATATTGTTTATATTTGAAGAGTATCGGGTCATACTCCATTGAAAATTGTTTGAGAAACTGGTGCAATTATATTTATTATCGGTGCCTTGGGGTGGTTATTAGTTATGGATGCTTGAAACTAATTCATAACTATACAACCAGTAGAAAACATTATTTATATCAGTCTGAGTGAAGAACATTAAAAAGAGACTGAGTGGTGTTAAAACACGAGAGAAGCAAAAGAGATTATTACAAAGAAAGTCACTCCTGCTTATAAAGACTATGGCAGTCTGATGATAGCAGTAGATGCGAGATGTTTCCAATAAAATTGAAGTCTATGGTGAATCTGTATATCAGTTAGTGAGCCCATGATATAGAAGACACTGTGAGTGTGTTTGAAAGATGACTTCAATGCCGTAAGTCAGAAGACTGTACAGAAGTTGGTGCAAAGGGGGATAAACACATTTTTGAGACTACAGTATATAAGCCACAAGTACTGTGAGTATAAATCTTATTGTGACAGATTAAAAGGAACAATGCAATCTGTGATTCAGATCATTTAAATTGAGAACAAGTTCTGTATTGAGAAAACAATGACATAATTTTTCTAATGAGTTCATTTTGAGATGATATGAACAGATCATCAAAAGAATGCTGATGGTACTGAGACAATATAAACATATTTGCAGATTATTACTTTAGTATTTAAAACAGAACAGCATATTTGAAGAACAATAACATTGTAATGCCCCCACTTTGGAATAGAATTTAAGGGTAAATAATAATAATAATAAAAATATAAAAGAATATAATTAAATATAATTAAATTTTAATTAAGTTAATCAATGGTCATAAGACATGAAATGAAAAGCTGCGACTCCCTCAAACATGAGAAATAAAAGGGAGAAGAGAACCTCATTTGAGGGGGATAATTTGGGGGAATTGGAGGTGCAGATCTGATTTAAATAAAAGTGCAGATCTGATTGTGGAAAGTTTTGTCCCTTTCAAAAGGGCAGAAATAATTAAGAGTTGCACTCTTTCAAAGGGTACTAATGATGAAAGGGTGTGTCTCTTGCCAAAGGGCATACATGATGAAGAGGTGTGACCCCTCCCTCTCATTGAGAGATATAAAGGAAAGGGATCAAAGCATCCAATGAGAACACCATCGATCGGATCAGATCAGAACTGATATAGCGAGTTTACGGATATGGAAAATCTGAATCAAAGTTTGGAGGCTGTTCATATCCACATAATAATACTTGGGAAAAAAGTGTCTTTTTGGTATGGACTTTCTGTGCAATACTTTTACCGTATACATATATATACATAACTGGCTTTACATAACAGCATTTGTGAATCTTTGTAATGTCCCCTTCTCATTAGTTCGTAGATATTCACGAGATTGGCCTATCACTTGACCCTTGTAGGCCAAGGAGATTGATTAGGGGGTCGACTTGTAGTGATTTACAGCTTCACATTTTGTGTCTACTTGATTTTATGGCGAAATAAGGAGATTACACGTATTGTGAGAGGTGTGCACTTTTAATTGTAATTTAATAATATTTTAAAAAGTGCTATTAAATTAATTAATGTGTAATAAATTAATAAAGTGTAACAATAGGATAAGAGAAGAATCTTCTAGAAGAAATTGTTGTCATTTTATGACACCCTTGGTCCATCAGTGAGAACCAATCAGAGATATGTCCCATGACCAGCGCTGCCCCAGTTGATCAAGGAGAGAAGAATCATGAAGTGTGAAGTGCTGCCTTGTTCGGAGGAAGTTCCTCCCTTGGCCTTTTCTTATTCCCCAGAACTCCGGAACCCCGAGGTTCCGAAGTTCTTTTCACTTTGCCTTCTCTTGTTCTCCTTCTCCGGAACTCCAGAACCGTGAGGTTCCAAAGTTCTTTCTCTTTCCCTTCTCTTGCTTTTTTCTCTCCGGAACTCTGGGGTTCCGAAGTTCCCTCCTAGCCTTTCTTCCTTCTTTTCTTCGGAACTCTGGAACCCCGAGGTTCCGAAGTTCCTTCCCCCTTTGCCTTCTCTCTCTAGTTCCTTCGGAACTGCAGAACCCCGAGGTTCCGAAGTTCCTTTTCTTCTCTTCTCTATCTCGGAACTCCGAAACCCCGAGGTTTTGAAGTTCCTTGCTCCTTCCCTTGTTTTTCTCACTTTGGGAGTCCGAGCTTCCTTCCGACTGGTGACACTTCCGAATGGCGCGATCGACACTCAAGGATTTTAATGCTCCGATAGTTTTGGTGACTTGTGCACTTTCTTTTGTGGAGCCACAAGGGTGCATTAAATGTTTTGGGTAGGATTTCCATCAAGGGAGGTACGGGGCCATGCTTGGTGACTTATGTCATGACTGACTTTGGAAGGTTAGTCAATCCACCTTCCTCAGAATTGCCTTTAGAGGTATGGATAGGTTGCTTGCATGTACAAGCCAAGTGCATGCACTTCCCTGCACTTCCAGATTGACATGCAGGGGGCCATGATCACCATTGTAACCCTTTTTTCTATATAAAGGCCGTTAAGCCTCATTGTATAACTAAAGGGCTCTCTCCCTACTGGCTTGAGCTATTCTAGGCTCTCCCACTTCTCTTGTATTTATCTTGCATTTATGCAACTGTAAGTTTGGCCATTGGCCTTATAATTAATTGAAAATCACCATTCTTGACTTCTTTCAACCTATGTATGCTGTGTATGTTTTCTTTCCTTCATTATAGGTGTATGTCTTGTGGCTTTTCTCTCTCTATATGCTGTGTTAACTTGTTTTCTGAGTGTGACTTGTGGGAATCCATCTCCCCTTTGGACACTTAGCGAATTCTAACCTCCGTACATGCATTGGAGTCACTCATGCAATTGAATTTTGTGCATCTCCCGAGTGTTTTAGTTAATTCTGTGTCATCTCAGTGGGAAGAGGAACAATCTCTTCTTGGTGCATCACCTCCTTCTATTTCCAACATTCTCTCTTCCCTTTACCTCTGCAAGTTGTTTAGGTAGGCTTAGGATTTAGTTTTAAAGTGTTGAGTTGGTTCAACACCTGCACCTAATTGAAGAAAGAATCCGGCCTTCTCCGGAGATTCAACCCTTGCGCAAGGTCTCACACTTCGGGGTTGTTTCCATGTTTCACAAGGTCGCTGAGTTGATAGCTTAGCAAGGGTGCAAGCTTTTGTGATAAAAGGAACCACATGATTGGATGTGAAAAGAATAAATAGAGGAGGTTGGTTCATTGTTCATCATTAATTGTTTGGATATCTCTTCTTGTGTAGACTTGTGGAGCCAAGGATTTCTGCAGACAATCATTTGGGAACGAAAACTCCCTGTGATTAGCATAACTAAGGAGGTGAGAGATCTTCCGAGGGGTTGGAGTTGAGAGTGGGAGACAAATCAGTCTTCCATAGTGTGCTTATTGAGCTTGTTGTATTTTCCATGGTGGATGGAGTTTATGGTATTTTCAGATTGACATATTGAATGCCCATTGTGTATTGATTTTTGACTGAAATAGGAAGGCAATCTCATTGAAGAATATTTAGAAGTGAATTTGTGAGCTGCTGACTGTATTACAGGTCTGAAACCCAAAATCATATTCCACCTCCAAACCCACGATTTGGGTCATATTTCATCATTCAAGCATCAAATCTTCCTAATAAGGCCAGCGATAATTTTGGAGGAGATAGGTGATCCTTTTTGAGAGATTTTGAAGGTGTATTTGTGGAAGAATCAGTGCCAAATCAGTCTGAAACAAATTTGTAGCAGTCAGCCTTCACCCTTGATTTTGGTACATAATTCCCTATATAGGCATCGAACCTCAATAAGAAGGGTAGTGCTGCATTGGTGAGGTTAAGGCGATCTTTTGGGAGAAAGATTGAAGCTAGCAGCAGGCTGTAATCAATATCAGTCCACTCCACTACAGCAAAGGGGGCGATTTCTGAAGACAAAGGTTTGAACAGCTGATTGGAGGCTTCTTAGTCAACGATATTGCTTGCTTCTTCAAGGCGCTATACTCCAGTTTCATTTGACATTGATAATTCATTGTAATCTCAGTTTGTATGCATGAGTCCATACCTGTTGTTTGTCTTCACAAAATCTGATAGTGGTCATTGATAATAGTTAATGTGTTCTGGTCCAATTTGGCCGTAGAGTTTGATCATAGTGCTGTCAATGTAATGTCCTATTTGATCATCATTTGAAATAAGAAAGGAAGGAGTGATGGTTGCATCTCATACATGATTTTCCGAGGTTGTATGTCAACTGTTTTTTATAATCTCAGCTAGCTGTAAGTTCATGATTGTGGGCCTAATCTGATATAATACATCATAAGACAGTTGTATATGCATTCTTAGCAACCATTCAATCAATAGTAGTCATTAATAGTTGTTAAATCATGAGAAATATGTGTTGGATGACCTCCATATCAAACTGAAAATTTCTGAGACACTCTATCAGCATAACACGCAAACACAAAACCACATAACGCACAGATTCAAAAGTCAGATTATCAGTAAATATTCCTTGTATTTCAGTCAATACATTATAGGGGATATTTCAATCTCTGAGATAGATAATAATCAACATTCTGTATATTTGTTTATATAAGTCTGGCTTTTGGCATAATTCTGAATATTCTGAGAAGAGATTGACAGTAGAGGGAGAACGGTTCAGACACCCTCATGATTTGATAGTGTTAGTTTTAGATCAGACTGTAGCAAATTAGATAACAATAACAGATAGACAAATCAATGCACACAAAGAACACCAAACTACCCTGGGAAAACCTCCCTCTTGGAGGTGAAAAACCCAGCAACTAATCTCAGATCTTTATTATGCAGTAATCAGAGGTAATTACAATATGCTTCAACACTTGAAGCAATTAAAACCAGTAAGATATGCACAAAAGAACAGCATACACAATGATGCACTTATCTCTAAGAATAGAGTGGTTGCTGTCACAAGTAGGTTCGCTGACTCAGAGATGAAGTTCGCAGCCTTAGAATTAAGATTGCTGTCACCAATGATAATTCACAGTCTTCAAATGATGTTCACTGACCACAAGAAGGTGTTCGCTGTCTTCAAATGGAGATCGCTGACCTTCCAATGATGATCGCTGACAGAAAGAACAGTTTCTGCACCTAGGGTAAGGTTTGCTGTCCTTCAAATGGTGTTCGCTGTCCTTTTAATGGTGTTCGCTATGCTCCCAATGATGATCACTGACTTAGGAGATAATTCACTGCTCTCTGAAGTAATTCGCTGAATAGCAGATAGGAATGTAATTGTTGTGTGTTTGAACAATGAATGTTGACTTGTATATATAGGTGACATATCCTTTGATTCATCAAATCGGCTTACATAAGGAACATATAATTTACAATTTAATTCTTTAACTTTGGTGCCAAGACTGAATTGATTCCACACGCTACACAAGACCCTAATATGGGTCAACATCAACACGTTACAACCTTTATAGGTTATATTATGATTAAGATAGGACATGACTAATCCAAATGTGCTAGGTGTGCTAGGTCGGCCCTAGAAGGGCTCCGACCTAGCTACATACATCAACAGATAGAGGGAGAACGATTTAGACACCCTCTCTAGCATATGAGGGAGAACGGTTCAGGCACCCTCTCTGGCATATGAGGGAGAACGGTTGATAAAGACACCCTCACAAGTATGGTTTGATAGAGGGAGAATAGTTTAGACACCCTCACAAAGTGGGGCTTGGTTAAGAGAGAACAGTTATTAAGGCACCCTATCAAGTCATCCATCCTAGCTTGCTATGATTGGGATTCTGTTGATGTGTTTTTTATGCACATGCGAACACAGAATAAAATACCAAGGTATCTTATCCTCTCTTGAACAAAGTTATCCGAATGCTGAAGATTTGCCTAAGGATCAATCGAAATAACTCCAAGGTTCTTATATGTAGGGTCTCTACGTGTGGATAAGCTCTGTTGGTGTGATGTGATTTTGCTGGATTCACAAGGGGACTTACATTCAATTGCCTTAATGCTTCGATATGCTGGAACTTGAGTCCTAACTACTCTCTGGGAGATAAAGAAAAGTAAAAGATTGAGGGTTCAGGAAGTCTACTCTAAGACCTAGAATGCAAGAAGATAGATGAATGACTAGGTGGAGTCCTACTGGGCTAGGTCTCACGATCAAACCGAACAATTCGACACCAACTCAGTGCAATCTTCTAAGGAACGTTTTGGGTATGTTCAAATCATTACCATTAGACATTGATTGCCATTCAAGTTAATGCATGATCAATAGATGCATAACAATTTGAAGTTAAGCTCATACAATGCCAGTTGACCATGTAGGGCGCACTTACAATCAGCAAGAGGCTAGTGGTATGGACTAGGCGGATTCCACATGAGTGCACTCAACAATTTTCTCCATTCAATCTAATTATCTATCATTTAATATGAAGATTCAACAAGAAACCATGCATATTGCAAGAAAACAACACATTTCACCATAACTTCAATGAAAATAGAGTTCATTTACAACCAAGGCAACAATTTCTTGCCTTCTCTTCCTACTCTACTCTAATTGCTATTCTATTCACTATTGACCATTAGCTATTCTAACATCTATTAACTAACTATTAACCTTTACAAATGAAGAGCCAAAGCTTTATATAGAGAGCTCTTTACAATTCAATGGCTCAGATTGATTTATAATGAATGGCTAGGATTTTAGGATGAAAACCCTAATTAGGGTTTGTTACAATAAAACCTTTTAGCCAATGAAAAAATTACATTCAATGCAGGAGAACCAATAGGAAACAAGGGTAGGTACATCGGAGTTTGTGCCTTTGTGCATAAGCGTGATTCACTGAATTTGAACATGCTGATGTGGACCTATTTGACTGGAGGAATAGTGACTAGGATGCCACCTTGTCTAGCATTTGCTTGGTCAAGGAATGTCGTATCTCTTTTGATACTCAATGTGGTGATAATGAAAATCTAACTTTGATTAACTCTTCTGGAACTATCTGCTTCTTCAACGTACCCTTGCACTGACCTTGGTTGATCCTCTTTCGTCCTTATACTTGATGAATGATGTACCTCTCCTTGACTCTTTTGTGCTTGATGAGGCCTCTTCACAGTCAAGTCACTCCTCCTCTGGTAGCTCACTTCGCCTTGAAGTGTTTATAAGATCTTTCTTCTCTGCCATCTTGTGATTTCCCCATGTGATAGAATGAGGTCCTTGAGGATGGTTAGCTCCATTGCTTGCAACTGTTAAACACTTGAAGTCTTTAGCACTTTGAGTCTTCTTTTATGCGCTTAAGGGGTCCCTTGAGGATGATGAAGCTTCCTAATGACGTCCTCCTTGTCTTTGTCTGTTCTTCCTTCTAGCCCGACCTTCTTGATCTACAAAGAAAACAAAAGATGATTAAGAATACATGATATATATATATATTCATTCTAACATGGCATTTCTTACCTTAAATCATCAATAAGAAGATATTTGAATCAATTTCCCTTGAAGCTAGGAGGAAAAGATACACTTTTAGAAGAAATTTGCTCCTGCACCTTAAAGAGGGTCAGGAGCGAACTTGACATTTGTGTTCAAATTCATCAAGTTTACTCATTTCTACTAGCTCAAACCATGATTATAGGTCCTTAAGGCTTGGATGAGTTCAATCTTCCTTATGCAAAGTTCTGGAACCAAGGATTCTACCCAAATTGGAGGTGAGATGTAGATTTTGAAAGAATTCGCTCCTGTACCTTTGGAAGGGTCATGAGTGAATTTGATCCTCTAGGCTCAATTCATACTCCTTTTCACGTAGCCTTGTCTTAGACTTGACCTTTCAATCCCTCTCTCCTAAAGACATCATTTATTTGACCACCAAAAAGGCCTAAAAGAAGGATTTCACTTTGGACCTTGGGCAAGGTACAAGCCTCAAGAAAAATTCGCTCTGGACCCTTTGGAAGGGTCAGGAGCGAAATTGGCATTTTGCTCAATTTTCTTTTATAGAAATTCATTTCTCATCCTTTTCTCATAAAAAACAAGTCATTTGCCTTAAAAAATGCTTAGGAATAGGTTTCGCTCAAGGGCTTAGGCAAGGTACAAGACCTAGGAATTTCGCTTTGGACCCTTTGGAAGGGTCAGGAGCGAATTTTGCATTTCTGCACAAATTCTTCACACTTTGTGACCACAACTCACTCAAATGCATGTCTAAGGATGCCTCTAAGTTCAATCAACCTCAATCAAGGCTAGGCTTGATGTAAATTGGGAGCAAAAGGAGGTTTCAAGAGAATTAGCTCTGGACCCTTTGGAAGGGTTAGGAGCGAAATAGCTATTTGCACTCAAACTCTCATCATTTCCTTCAACTTTGCTCTTAGACTTAGCTTTTGGGTCCTTCCTCCATCTCAATCAAGTCTATTTGCCCTCAAAGCGATGTGCACTCAATGCTTTTGGTGAGAAATTAGGCCTTTCTAAGGATTTCGCTTTTGACCCTTTGGAAGGGTCAGGAGCGAATTTGGGGATATAGCTTGGATCTCACTCAAACACTCTATCTTCATCTTTATCCAAGTTGCCTTGGCCTAAGATCATGCTAAGAAGTCACCTTAAGGAGGCACCTCTGCTCAAAAGTTGAGGTTAAACATCAAGTTTTAGAAATTCGCTTGTGTACCCTAGAGAGGTACATGACCTAATGAAATTCACTCCTGACCCTTTGGAAGGGTCAGAGCGAATTTGGCAATTTTCACTCAAATTCCTCATCCAATATTGTTGCAACTCATTCCAAGGGCATGTATCGACCAATCTTCATTCAATCAAGGCGTAGGAGTAAGGTTTATGGTCGAAAGTTAGGACCAAGGGAGGGTATTAGGAGAATTCGCTGGAGCGAAATTCTTCTTTAAGCTCAAATTTTAAACTTCTCCATGATCCAAGTGCATGCAATTCGCTTTCACGACACTTTTCAAGGAATCAATTCATTAATCCTCTCTCACTCACGCCGTGGGAACAAAGACTTTGACCCAAACAAGGAGCAAATAGGTGCTTTAGGAAAATTCGCTCATGTACCTTTGGAAGGGTCAGGAGCGAATTTGATGTTTTTACTCAAATTCTCAATGCTTTACGATTCAAAACTTGTTTCAACTCATCCACAAGGCCTTAGCATTCCTTTCCTCTCTCACTCATGCAAGGTTTGTGATCTAAACTCAGCCATAAAAGAGAATTATAAGGAATTCGCTCCTATTTACTTGGAAGGGTCAGGAGCGAATTTGACTTTAGGGCTCAAATTGCTAACCTTTTGTCACTCAATCTTGTTTCATCTCTTTCAAAAGGCAATGGAATTTGACACTCGCTCATCAAAAGATAAGTGTCTTACAAGAAATCAACCTTCTAATAAATCTTTATACCATGAATATGAACAACAAAAAACTTATCTCCCTCTATCTCACCAAGAAAAGAAGGAATGCCTAAGAAAAGGATTATGCTTCAAATGCAAGGAAAAAGGGCAGCATGGACACATTTGTAATCAGGAAAAATTAAAAGGACAACATGAGGACTTAAAAGGGAAAGGTTTGTGTTTTAAATGCAAGGCAGGATGGAAACCAGGACACGTGGAAAGAAAAGCCAAGTACCTAATATGGAGGCAATGACTGACGAAGAAACAAAGGGGAATTCCAAACAAGAAAGCCAAGCATTATAAAGGAGATCTTAAGAGCCTGCAGTCAAAAGAAGAAGGGATGTGGAAATGGAGCTTCATAGAAGAACCAATACCATAATCTCATAAACAAGATTTCCCAAAATTAAAACTGTGATATGACAATTTGAAGTCTTCTCATAAGAAGCAACATCTTCATTAGATTGTAGGGTAAAAGATGAAACAATAAATCATTCTAATCAATAAGAAGGAATCTAGAATATGTGTATGCTTCATATATGCTCCGTGTTTTCATACATTCAAATGTATGCTCCATATTTTAGTAATCTAGAATATGTGAATAACCAGAAATAATCTAAGAGGATGTGAATTTATCTAGAGAACGTTACATTTCAGGTCTTAAATGTGTGTCATGCTTCTAATACTCATTTAATTACATAAGAAGCTAATTTTGCTTGAGGACAAGCAAATTTGGGAAGCGTGGACTGTCATGTCCCCACTCTTAACCCAATAATTAGATTAAAATGTCTGCCCAATAATTAACATTATAATTATTAAATGATCTGATTTATGCCAATTTATATTAATTAAATAATTATGCCTTAAAATGGTTTCATTACTAATCGATTTAACTATGTATGTTGAGGAAACAGTTTAGAAGATAACAATTTGTTTATGAAAAGACATGACTCCATAAACCACCACGTCTCTCACAAAGAGTCATAGTCTTTGACCATCTTAAATAAGGACAAATTCTTCTTTGCAAGGGGATCATTGGACTTTTCTTTCTTCCAGACAGAAGATCAGAGGTGTATGCTCAGAAAGTGTTCGGATTTGCCCTTGGAGAAGCGGTCATTCATGATTGGGTCTTCCAGAAGTTTTCAGATTAATACAAATCAAAGAGTCATTCATCAGTAGATCCAAGAATTCACTGCTTAAAGCCTGCTCACAGCACCAAGGAAATAATATTATCAACCGTTTGGGTCAGACTGGTATGAGCGTACAAGTATTTTTATTGTTCATCTTTATACTTTCCTATGGATAATATCAGATAGGATTTGACAATTTAATAATGCCTTTCTATAACTAACTGTGCATATGACGATTAAGCAAATTGTATGATGGTCTGTAACACCTTTCAATCTCACCAACCAATTATGGACGGAGAATACAAGGAAGCAAGAGCACTAGGCCCCAGCCGCTACGCCAACCCCGAGTGCGGGCCAAGAGGCCAAGATGACGAGGTCCTTGGTGCTCTTGGGCTTGTTGGAGAGGGATAGACTCGAGGCGCCTTGTGTGATTCTCCTTGAGCTCCATAATAGGGATAGTTGTAGGGAGAGAAAGGGTTGTTGAATCCTTCATATAAATTGTGCAATATATAAAGAATGTTGAATATATGATCTATCATAGCATAATAGAAATGTTGGCTAACCTGTTGTGCAGGTTCAGACCAAGCTTAGTTGACAGTAGTGTCCCTCTATTGTATTTACCATGCACTAAAATTGTGATTCTAGGCCAGAATATAAGAGGGTCCCATTAGGGGACATTACATCCTAGAAATGCATTTGGAGGATCTTCAACATGGCAACAAAGTGTGTTGGCATTAGCTTCAAGAAGTACCTTGGCACATTTTACTTAAAGACAACCCATAGACAAAGTGCATGGCTGTCCAACCATTTGAGTCTGCTCCATCTTCATTGTGCTAGTCATTTAGGAAAACTCCAATGAAAATTTCCATTTCTGAAAATTATTAAAAAACTGAATTTTTTCAAACCTTAGTATCTTCTTGCCAAAATTTTGAGTAACTTTAGGATGTTGATCTGCTTAAAAGTATCACATAGAACTCCACTGCAATTTACAAGCCTTTAACAATATGCAATTCCTTCTAATAGATTCCCACAAGCTATCAAGCTTAAAAAATTATAATAGAAGAAATACTCACAACTTTCAACACCATGAATCTTTCACATGCAATTACATGCAATTACATGCAACTCACATACATGCACATGCAAGTTATTTTGCAAGAAAAGTTCTACATGATTCTTTGAAAAAAATCTACTCACCCAAAAAAGCCAACCTGTGATTAAACTTGAAACCTTCACGAGTTTTTCCACAAGATTTAACTTTGTTCCACGTGACTCCCTGCTTTGATACCAAATTGCAAAAGTTAATAGACTGCTCTGTTACTATATTGCAAAAAACAATAGAATACAATGTTTTAATATTCTATTAATTAATAGAATACAATTACAGTGAGGTTCATCTCCTTTTATAGAGATTGGAGAATGAAACCATCCAAATGGATAAACATTCCATGAATCACTTAATACTAAAAAGAGAACTTAAAAGAAAAGAAAGAAGACTTGCCAGTAAGGTGACTTTATTACAACTATAAGACTTATCTTTAAATAATTTAATATTATTCTAATATTTTTGCATTGTGTAGAGAAGGTGGGTCAAATGGCTTCAGTCAACCTCTAAGTGATTCAATCAATCACTCAATAAAAAAGAATAGTAAGTCTTCTTTCAGATTGCAGAGACATCAAGAACCATAACTAAAAGCCTTTGAGAATCTGACACATAATTATCAATGGATCCATACTATTTCAGCAGTGCAAGCTCCTTTAAATGCAACTTTGGATCCCTCTTATGTAACCTGTTAATGAGCCTCTGATTGAAATCTGCATTTGAGTCTATAAGGCTATGCCTTTGTATCACCATCCCTCTGCACCACCATTTACATGCATACCCTTCCAGATGAAGTGTGGCATATTGGCATCATTTTCAAACATGGGATTTGATGAGAAGTATGTATCAAGTGTCTGGATCCATACGCGTGTTGTTCATTTACTGGAGGCATCAAAAGTAGCTATGGACAATCCCATCCTTCGCTACGAATCCTGATTAGGTGTTGTTCTTTTTCTCACAGGTATGTTTCTTAGTTTACGTTGGCAAAAACCAGTCAAAGACATAACATTGTGGAACTCAGCTCATACTTGTGGAAGTAGTCCAGATAACTTTCTTTATCTTTTTGCTGTCCTGCATTACCTTTTGGAATTTCTTCTTTGCTTGGGAATGTGGGCATCAAGGGTCTAGCTATTGATTCTATAACTATCCTGGTATTTTAGTTTGATCTGTTATTCTTGGAGATACTTGCTTCCCCATTATTGTTATTATTGTTCTAATTAGCCTTGGGCATGATCATGTTTTGCAACATTTGTGTCAAAAGATTTGCCAATTGTTGTTGTCCTCTAGCAAGATTATTAAGTATTTGCTTTGTGTTATTACCTTCATTTCCTCTTTCTCTATCAGCCATGGGTACTCCTACTTATTCCTCAATCGAAAAGTCTGGAAAAGGAAACTCTTCTTCTGGGTATTTCAGAAAATTAAATTGCCCTCTTCCCAAATTCCTTTGATAGTGCTTGTTAGCTCTTTCCCTTGTCTGCATATCAGTTATCTGTTTGCATGAAGTTATCCAATCCCCAACAAAATTTTAGGAAAATCAACTGTGATACCACTGGAAAGTGTCCAGCTAATTTTTTGTTTTTGTTTTTGACAATTGTTTGACAAAATTACAGTTGAGGTAGAAATGCATATACAAATTTCATTTAAAAAATCAATACATGTATATAATGTCTATTTCAGTGGCAAACTAGCTAAGACAACTCAAAACCCTATGATAAAATCATTGATTGGTCAGCTATAAATATTTGATATTACCAATACGTTGAACACAAAATGAATACAAAATATTGACCTTTAAATCTGCAACAATATGCTAGAGGAAGCCTTGATATAATAATATTTGATGCATATAATAATCTTCATTCCCATAGGTTCAGCACCCTCCTTAAATGACTATATCTAATAATGCAGTCTTCACCTTTTTGCAACAACCTCTTTAGAAAATGATAATTGACTCAGTTATAGGCCGTGTTCCATCCAAATGCACAAGAAACCATATAAAACTGAAGCGACTGAATTATTTGAGGTCCCACAATTCCTTTCACCTCAACATTAGCTACCTCCAAACCCCATTTCCCTTCTTGCTGATGTAGCTTGGTTAGTGAATCACAAAGAGACCCAATAATTCATTTTTTTTAAAAAGATCCTTAATGACTTTAGAGAAGTGCGCCTGGACAAGAAGGGTCCCATGGCCTCGCTTTCATCAGCAATTACTTATAATATTTCCCACACCCTCTTTTTTTATAGAGGTAGTTGCTCAAACATGTATTTGCTTTCCATAAAGTAAGTTGTTGGCTTCCCTATTTGTCATGGCCTGTTTCCACATTTGTATGGACTGCCTTGAAATTAAATGGAAGTCTCTATTTAAGTGGCTTGAAAAGGTTTAATCCATAGCCACTACTCAAACTCTATAAAATCTATTAAATTTTTTCTGGCAAATAATATCAGAAATAACTTTCAACTCACTCTCTAGACATGGCCACGAAATTGAAGAAAATATTAATTCAATACTTGGGTACAAATATCTTTAATCTCCAAACATTACGCACACTTGTGCATCCTGTATGAATCCACTTGTGAATTGGCTAGGAGGGTTTCCATTTCTGAAATCAATCTTGTTGTAGGATTTTTGCCCTAGGGTAGTAGATGAAAAATTGCTCACTTCTAAAGCTGGGGTTTTTACAAATGAAAATACCAAGAATGAATTTTCCTTCTCAATTCTCCTCTTTATACACCTTTTTTGAAAGTAATAAAATACTATTCATTTTTCTGCCTAAGTGACTTTATAATTTAAGTTAATATTTTGGGCCCCCAAAAAGTCACTTTTAATTTAACTGTTCAACTTGAAAAAAATAAAATTAAAAGTTGCCCGTCACTTTAGACAACCTAATTTGATTGATTAATTATTTCCTTTTCCCCTCCCAATTGGCATATGGGAATTAAAATAGGCTGTCTTTGTCTGGCACTTACTCTTATGAAAGGGACATTACACAATTTTCATAAAAAAGAACTTGCGATTCCACAAGGGAAAACCTTGAATGATTTTCCAAAGAAAAATCCCTAAAATTCCTTACCTTTAGGCTATACAATTTTCCTCTTGCCCAGGTTGGCTCTAATAGCATGTTATGCTTTTCAAGAAAGATGACTGAAGTCATAATGTTTAATAAACAAAATTATTCTTCTAATCTTGTATTAATCACACAATTGTGAAACTTCAAATGTGGAAGCATAAAACAAATACACAAATAATTTACACCTCCAAATCAACTTTTTATTCCTTTGAAAATCTTACAAGGAAAACTCTACAAACTGTTCATCTAACAGCTGCATGAAAATTTACTGTATATTACCTTTTTCTATCTTACTCCTATTTTTTATACTGTTCAACTAAAAGTCAAATCTTCCAAAAAGCATCCTTATCTCTTGAAGAGATTGAGTTGGAGTATAAGTCTGAGTCATTAATGTGTGTTTAAACTTCTAATGTTTAAACTATATTAGCTAAATAAAGGACTTCCAATTTATCCTTGAAAGTGAAATGTAAAATAGAATAACTTGAACTTTTTTCAACATGTTCACACTGAACCTGTGCAGAAGTTCCTATCTGAGCTAAAAACTCAATAATATCATTTTTTTTCATTGGCAATCTCACTTATGAAAATATGGTTTGTTGTTGAAAATGAATTGGAAAATGGAGCTTCACTATCATGATCAATGAGTAAAGTTTTCAGTTATGTATGCCCTTTCAAAGTTATCATCATTGATGTTTTACAATAGCACTCAGAAATAAGTTAAGTTGCAAACAGAACTTGATCTATTTACAATGTTCTCTTACAAAAAAATGCTCCATATTTGAATAGAGGAAATTGTTGGTTCCAGCTATCTGATTAAGAATCCCTTGCACTTATTTTTGTCAGTAGAAAAATTTGTGCTTGAGTTCTTTTAAGTTTTATTTCTTATTTTCTTCGAAGGGATCATATTAACACCTGATTACTTTTGTTTTCTAGGAGCATGTATTGTATGAGCAGCCTGGTGTGCGGCGAAAGATATTCTACCCTAACAGACAAAATTTGATTCTATGCCCTGTTACTATACTTCAAGAGGAAAAGGCAATGCGTCCTTCAGATCCAAGTTGCCCATCATGCTTGTTTCTCTGCATTAAATATGGTGGCAGGACACGGAATCTTCCTCAAAATGAGTAAGTAACAACTTGTAAAGGTGAATCAGGACATTGTATATTGATTGAAGGAATGATTTTTATATAGAGGTACTTTTGTGCACTAATATTCCCTAGAGATTAATAATCATTTAGTAGTGAATCTGTAAAGTTTAGCAGCTGCAATGAAGTATCTTTTTACATGTTTAATAAAAGCCAATTTATCAAATGTGAAAAAGCTTTTTGATTACTTTTTTATGGTTCTCTTGAAAGAAACATCCAACGGTAGTGAAATTCTCATCTCAACTAGAATGAGATAGTTTATTTAAACTAACAATTCCTATGTAGGTATGTGATGTCTTTTGTGATGGTATCATTTTATACTAATGTTTATGGGTCTTGATGAATAGACAATGAATAATTAAAGATCACACATTCTGTTGCAAATCAATTTGGCTTATTGATTACACAGAATTGTTCTTGATTTAGTGAAACACAAGGTGATAAAGCATGTGTAGTTGTGACAAATAGGCTCACATAAGGTAAGTGCATGCAATGGAAATTATTGATATAAGTGTAACTACATGGAAAGGACCTGTTTTTCTTATTCCTGTTCAATGCTTGTGTTGTGATGAGTCCTATGTTTCACTATTTTAGTTTTGAGTGGGGATCTCCATATAAACTTGATAATCTCAAGCTTGTAGGATACATTAAGAAGATAGAAGAGGTCATAGTAGTGGATTCAGGGACATTTGACCAGACATTGGCTGCAAATATAAATTGCTTTGCATTTCTACTTGTAAGACTGCAAATTTATACTTGTTGACGTGTATTTTGTACACAATCAAACACAGAATAAAATACCCAAGGGTACCTTATCCTCTCTTGAATAAAGCCTCTGATTGCTGAAGATGTCGCAAAAAAGGATCAATCAGGATGACTCCAAGGTTCTTTCATGTAGGGTCTCTACGTGTGGATAAGCACCAGTGGTCGTTGTGAATGCTGTTTCATCAAGGGGCCTTACGTTTTCCGAGCTGCAAGAACAAGATTTCCTAAGACTAACAAGTTCTCAAAAAGATCAAAAGGTAGGGTTTGCAAGGGATGAATTTAATCTAATCCTAAGAATGACTCAATGTAGGCTAGACTTGGTAAGATTCTACCAATTTCAATATTGCCAAAACATAACAACTCAACTGAAATTGATGCGATCTTCTAAGGTGACTAATGATTTTCCAATTCATCAAGGATCATAGGCACTACCATGAAGGTACATATCAATAGTTCAATGATGATTGAAGGTTTAAGTAATCCAAATATCTCCAGTTGACCACACAAGGCGTTCTTACAATCAGTAAGAAGCTAGTGGTTTGGAACGTGAATATCACCAAAGATCAAGCCCAACACTTAGTCCTTCAAATTTAAATACTACTTCGACCAAGAATGATTCAAGAAAGTAAGCAGCCATGAAAGTAGCCACAAGAATTGCAATAAAACACCATAACTTCAATATTTTATTGATCTCAAAGCCAAAATAGACAATAATTGCTTAAAATTCTCTCTTCAATGCTCAATCTTGCTACAAAATAACTTTCTTCTCTCCAAAAGCTCTAATCTTCTAATTTCTAACTTACTATCTTCTAATCTCTCATAACAAAATGAAAATGAATGAGGGTATATATAGCATCCTCAATTACAATGAACGGCCCAGATCAAAAGAAGATCAACGACTGAGATTATGACACCTAAACCCTAATTAGGGTTTATTACAAAAGTTCCCCTTTTTATTGAACAATATTAAATGCATAGCCAAATATTTAATTGGCACAAAAATCTAGGAAACATAGACCAATGATAATTAAGGTGCCACATCATCTATAACAACCTCTCTTCTAGAACCTTGTTCCCTTTCCAATGCTCCTTCTTAGCATATGCAATGAATCTGGACACAATTCATTCAATCTCAGCAATAGGAATCTTGGGAAGATTCCTCATTCGTTCCTCCAAGTGGATAACTTGATCGAAAGCCTTGAGAAGAGCCGCATCCCATCCAGGTTCGAGTTCCTTGATTTTCTCAATCAGGAGCATAGTAGCGAACATTTGATCCCTTTGCTCATCTATGATAATATTCTCATCTTTGCAAAAGATGACTTTAACCTTCTCTTCCAACTCTTGAAGATTCACATCTGTCTCATCTTCAATCCTTCTGCCAAGAATAGAACATAACACCTCAAACACCTTGTCCTGAATTGGATGGATGACCTCCTCAACTTGATTGCATTTGGTGCTAATGTCTTCGAAAAGAACTTCCTTCATCTGGAGTAGAGTTGACCACTGGAGTAAATTATGAGCTCCTCCATCCATTATCTTTTCTTGCGCTAGGATCTTCCTTGGCGTTTGCCTGATTACTTGCAGAACAGGAATGATAACATCTCTAGTGTGTGCAAAGGCGGCTACTGTTATCATTAGGTTGTGAATGATCTCAAGGACCTGGATAGCTCGATGGGTGGTCTGCATCATTCTTGTTGCGAACTCAATGGCGACGGTATGGGATTTGTCAATCCAAGAGCTCATAAGCTGAACCAAGCTCTTAACTCTTTCTGCCTTGCCAACTGATTCAAGGGGAAGTGCTTGCACAGGAGATACTGCTGGATCCTGACGTCCCAAAGGCTGATTGAGATGGCTAAAGTAGCCTCTCCAAGCACCGACCTCTCGCTCAAGCTTTCTATTCTTTTCCATTTCTTATTTAAGCTTGTCTTTAAGTGCCTCAAATGAATCAGTTGCCTCATCCAGTGTCTGCTCGGCTGTGAGCGGACCAAGCTCAAATGTTTCTACATCATACTCTTCTGCAAGGATTTCACCTTCATACTTGTCCACTGCTGGTGTAGCTATCTGTAACTTCCTGGACCTTGTCTCATCTCTGATCATCTTGGACATCTTGGTGGCCTTCTTCCTTTCTGTTACTCCCTGAGAATTTCCTACAAGGCTCTCTGAGTCAATTACATTATCTTCATCTTCGATCACAATCACCCTTGTTAGCCTCTCCTTCAACCAGTCTGGAATGGCGGATCTTGTCTCCCTAACTTGTATCTCTTTAGGCAATGGTTCTTCTTCTCGGAGAGGAGATGTCACTTCATCATTATTCTTGTCTTCATGTAGCTCATTAACTTGAGGAGATTGACTTGATGAACGTTGAGACGCCTGCCCTTCTTCGTGTGTATCATTCTGTACCATTGATTCCATAGATTCCTCAACTTCAGGTACCCTCTTCTCTTGTCCTACATTCTGACTTGTCCTTTTTTCATGTCGAGAAGATGTACCGGATGAGCGATCTCGATTGGCCTCTTGTTTCTTCTTGGAGGGTTCTCTTTTCTCAGGTCTTTCTTTCCTCTTCGCACCTCTAGGATGGGGATTGCCTTCACTCGCACTTCGAAGATTACCTTCACTTGTGCTTCTAGGATGAGGATTGCCTTCACTTACACTTGCTCCTCCTTCCCCTGGTCTTTCCTCCAAAGTAAAAGTCATAGGTATGTTCTGTTCTCTCAACTTTTGATGTTGCACATCAACCCATCTGCGAGTACAAGACAAAACTGGAGCCATCAAAGCTTTTAAGTCAAAAACCTCAGGTTCATTCCAATCTATCTTCACTGCTTTGTCTTCTCGGTCATAAGATGATTGGAGATGTCTGCCACTATCCTGAGCTTGATCAGCCACTCTGTAAACTTTGCATTTCCTGATGAGATCTAAAGGTAACCTGGAATGCATCTTTCTTTTCACTTCTAAATCATCTAAGAGATTCATCAAAAAGTCCTCTATCTGAAATTCGTGTTTGTACTTTCTACCAACTGTTTCTTCTATATACCCATAAGGATCAAAATTCTCTCTTAAGGCAAAGAATGAAAATGAATATAAGGCCAACTCCTTCTCTGCGTCATCCATGGCTAGAGCATTAGGACATACCTCAACTGAATTCCCTAGTATGATAGGCACAGGAATTCCATTTCCATGCCTGTGTCTGAATGCCTCTGCATAAGCCGCCAACTGTCGAGTCACCTCAAGTAACACTACCCTATCTGTCGGATATCTTGGCAACATATATGGAGGTGAAGGACACCCATGAACTCTAATATATGTAAACTTCTGGAATTGGATAAACCAAGCACCATACCTCTTCACAAGCTCCTGTGCATCTTGAGATAACCGGTTGTGAATCCCGCCTTGCAATGTCCTGGTGACGTTCATCGTGAAGGTATCATTGACTAACTTGTAGTTACTTCCAGGTGGATGATGCAAGTGGACATAAGAATCACAAACTCTGACTTCTCCGGGCCCTCTTCCGATCACTCCTCTGTGAGGTAGTCTTGCATATTCAAAACTCTTGATCAAGGCATATATGATGTACGAGCTCATGTGGAAGGATTTGGTAGCCTTCAGTCTTCTTAACTGCACGTCCAAGCAATGGCTGATAATTCTAGCCCAATGAATTGTTCCTTTTCCTTGAACTATCACTTGGATGAAGTAGAACATCCATTTCTCAAAATAGAAGGCTTGAGGAGCCCCTGTAACTCGATTGAGCAAAGTTATCAAATCTCTGTACTCCTCCTGGAAGTCGATCCTATGTGGTGTGTTGGAAATCTTGCTCAGGCGAGGACGACTTTTGAGTAACCAATTCTTATTGATGATGCTCAAGCAAGTGTCTGGATCATCTTCATACATGGACCTGGCTCCTTCTAAGCTTTTGTAAATCATATCCCTATGTTCTGGAAGATGAAGAGCCTCACTTATAGCCTCCTCTGAAAGGTAAGCCAAAGTGTTTCCTTCCTTGGACACGATTGATCTTGATTGTGGGTTATAATGGCGGGCGCACTCGATCATCAGCTCATGGCACAAGACTGCTGGAGGGAAACCGGCCGCCTTGATAATGCCACTTTCAATTATTCTCTTTGCGACAGGTGACGGCTTTCCAATGTAAGGGACCTCTCGAAACTTCTTCACACTGAAGTTTCCCAAGTTGGTATCTCCAATGTTGCTCCATTTTGACACGATCTTGGTCTCCAATTCTTCATTCCTTTGATCTTCCTTCATGAGAGCTGGACGACTAGTGGATGCTCCTGCCTTTGGGGTCGCCATCTTGACACCTACACAACATTTCATAATGAGTAATATATTTTGCAATTTAAACATATAGAGTAGAAAGGAAGATTGAAGCTTTTAATTTAGGAAACTTCATGATAAATCTTTGAATTATCATTTCCTAAATTTAACTACGCAATTTGAAATTCAAAATTCAAAATTTCAACATTGGACTAGGAAGATCTCGCCATACCTCCACTTGAGGATTAATTCTAAGAAACGATGCAAAATTAGGAAAATTTGCTAGGCAAAATGAAGATTGAAGACTCCCTTTAGCAAAATGCGCCTCCCTCTAGTCTTCGCAAGTATTAATTCTATCACCTTTATCCTCCAAAAAATTCGCTCCTCTTAAATCATGTTTCGCACTCCTTCTTGTTCTTCCAAATCGCACTTGAAACAATAAGTGAATGATTTGAATAATGAAAACACACCCCAAATATATAGAGCGCTCACCATTTCATTTCCCATAGGCCGACTTGGTGAAAATAGGCCAAAAATAAATAAAAATTAAAAAAGAAAGAGGCCGACTTGACAAAATATTAAAATAATACCCCAAAGCGCTCCATTTTTTTTTTAAAATTTAATTTAATAATAATTAACTTCGAAATGCCTCAATTAATAAAAAAAAACAATTTTCCAAGGCTCCAAAATTAATTATTAAATGCCATGCGCCTTTATTAAATGTCAATTTAATTTTTAAAATATTTTGGAGTTTTAGCGAAATTGGCATTTAATGTGATTTGGAGGACATTGGCGCCTAGGCATGGTAAAAATATCAATTTGTTAATAACCTCGCTCTGGTCCCTGGGAGAGGGACAGGAGCGCCTTTTCATTTTTGGCCTTGTATTCCTTGCTGGGGATTTTCATTTGGAACTTTGAGTTTGATTTATTCGATCTTTGGAAGGAGTGTTCCTTAGGACATTTTCGCCCTGGTCCCTTGGTGAGGGACAGGAGCGATTTTGTCCTTGAGTCCTTATTCCTTATCTTCCAAATTGCCAATTCATGTTGTGGGGTAAGCAATGATCTCTTTCGTCCCTTCAGTGCATGTTCAACTCGTTTTCTCAAGGCAAAATAGACTCTCCAAAGATTTTTGCCCTGGTCCTCCAGTGAAGGACAGGAGCGATTTTTACATTTGAGCCTAAGATTGTCGATTCTTGGGGGCAATTCCTTGTTCATCATCTTTCGAAAGATATTTCTCACTTTGCACAACCTTGTCTTGCCGTGATTTTGGAGAGGATTTTTTGATTTTATGAAAATCGCCTTGGTCCTTCAGTGAAGGACAGGAGCGCTTTTTAGTTTATTGCACAATCTCTTGACCACATCAACCTCCAATTACCCTCAAGGCATAAAACATGATTCTCCATTCTATCTTGAGTCCTGGAAACAAGAAATAGTATTTCAAATTTTGAAGTGTTTAGGCATACTTGAAGATTTCGCTCTGGTCCCTTGGTTAGGGACAGGAGCGCCTTGGCCAATTTTCATCGAATTTTGTGGCCTTTGCAACTTCATTCCATCTTGAAGCACTTTAAATATCATTGCAATCTCGTGCCTTGGCTTGGCTTCGTCCCAATTTGAGGAGGAAGGCTTGTTAATGTGTTTTTCGCCCTGGTCCCTTGGTGAGGGACAGGAGCGCCTTGGCAATTATGAGCTCACTTATGTTTTGCTAACTTTCAAAATTATCTTCAATGGACCGATTATGCCTTCCTTCATTCATCTCAAACATGAAACTCGCTTTACCTTTGCCAAAAATTTGTCTTGTGAGAGAATCGCTCTGGTCCCTTGGAGAGGGACAGGAGCGCCTTTTGCCATTTGGGTTGATTCTCTTCTTTGTGGCCTACTCAAGTTATATTCAACGGGCAAAACATACTTCCCTTGACCTCCTCAAATCGCGAAATCACTTAAATCTTGCAAGGATAATGCAAATTTGGAATTCAAGCTCCGGTCCTTTAGTGAGGGACAGGAGCGCCTTTTGTCCTCAAGGCCAAATCTTTTCACTTTTCATCTCAAATTTCCTTTGCTGGGGAAGATATCATCTTTTTACAATCCATGAACAAGAGCCCAAATCCAGAAAAGGTCCAAGAAGGTGTGTACAAAGAAAATCGCTCTGGTCCCTTGGTGAGGGACAGGAGCGAATTCATCTTGCTAGACAAAAAGTTCAACCTTTCATTGCTTTTAACTAAGTCTGGATACTCCATTATGCTCATTTCATCCTTCATTGTGTCCTTAATGCTTCAATTTGATCAACCAAGGCCAAAAAATGACCAAAATAAATCATTTCGCCCTGGTCCTTCAGTGGAGGACAGGAGCGAATTTATCTTAATCCTTCAAATTTCATCATTTTCAAACCTTCAAAATCCTCAAAATCTTCAATTCACGTCCAATCATCTCCCCTGGAGACCCTGCACAAAACAATTAAAGGAAGTTAGAGACAAAATGCACTAAATAACATTTTCGCCTTGGTCCCTGGGAGAGGGACAGGAGCGATTTCACCTTTATAAGCCAAAATATCCACAATTTAGGTCTTCAATCACTCCACCAGGCAGGGTTAGGTCATCTTCAAGGCCAGGGACCAGTTAGCAAGCCTTCAACAAAATTTTAATCAAAACTTACCTAGGCAAGAATACACAATTCCATCGTCAAAAAATGCTAATACTTAGACATAGCTTGAATTTGCCTCAAAATCCTGATTAGACCTAACCTGAGACATACCTGACTTCCTGACAGGCTCATCCTGTTTCAAAAATTGCAATCTTCGGGAGGATGCTTAATAATCTTCAAAATTTGACTGGACTCGGCTTGAAAATATCCAAAAGAAACCCCCTTTGTTTAACCCTAGTCCAGACAACTCACTCACTTACTCAAAACCCTAAAAGCAGAGAGAAGAACAGGCAAAACGAAAGCAAAAAGAGGGGGTCCCCATTTTAATGGGGCGATGTGTGAAATGGTCACAACAATACTGTCTTTTGATACTTGTTGATGTGTTATTTATGCACATGCGAACACAGAATAAAATACCTAAAGTATCTTATCCTCTCTTGAACAAAATCTCTCAAATGCTGAAGATTAGTTTAAGGATCACTTGAGAAGAATCCAAGGTTCGTGAATGTAGGGTCACTATGTGTGGATAAGCTCATTGGTTTGATGTGATTATGTTGGAATCACAAGGGGACTTACGTTTGAATGCCTGAATGCTTGAATTGCTGGAACTTAGATCATCCGATGTTGTGATCTTGTGATGCTTTGTTTTATCCTAAACTAGCTCGAGTTTGAAAAAAATGGCAAAGATGAAGGGTTGAGAGAGCCTATTCCAAGGCCTAGAATGTAAGAATATGGGTGAATGATTAGATGGAATCCTACTGGGCGAGGTCTCACCATCAACTTGAACAATTTGACATAAGCTCAGTGCAATCTTTTAAGGACATTTCAAAGATATTCGAATCAATACCATCAAACATTGATTACCATTCAAGTTAATGCATAAGCAATGGATGTATAACGAATTGAAGTTAAGTTCTTATCATTCCAGTTGACCAAACAAGGCACACTTACAATCAGCAAGAGGCTAGTGGTATGGACTAAACGGATTCAACATAAATGCATTCAACAAATCCCTCCATTCAATCTAATTATTTACCATCTAACATGAAGGTCCAACCAAAAACCATGCACATTGTAAAGAAACAACACACTTCACCATAACTTCAATGAAAATGGAGTTCATTTACAACTTAGGCAACAATTTCTGTCTTCTCCTCCTACTCTACTCTATTGCTATTCACTACTCTATTCATTACTCACTATTCTATTTGCTAACTATTCGCTTTTACAAATGAAGAGCTTGAGCTTTATATAGAGAGCTCATTTACAATTAATGACCATGATCAAATCTCCATCAACGGCTAAGATTTTACAATGGAAACCCTAATTAGGGTTTGTTACAACAGTGTCCTTAGCCAATGAGAAAATTACATTCAAAGAATGTGGACCAATAGATATTGAGGGTAGGTACTTTGGAGTTTGTGCCTTCATGTATGAACTAGGTACGTTGCATCTAGACATGTTGATGTGGACTTCATTGATTAGTGGAAGGGATGACTGGGCTGCCATCTCAATCTTGCATTTGTAAACCTGATTTGATTCATCATCATGAAGGGATGTTGAGAGATATCTCTTGATACTCAACATTATCCAGTTTGCTTAAAGTGATGATGATGATGAGAAGCAGATATATGCTTGGTGATGACCTTGATTGACCTTCTCTTGCTCATGATATACTTTGATGAGTGATTCAAGTGGTTGAATGTAGCTCTTCATTATACTGACTTCGATTCTTGGATTCCTGAAGGGAATTCAAGATTGTAAAACATTCTTCCATCATGTAGGTTATTCTTCCTTTATGCTCTAGTGCCTTGAGGTAATTGGATGATCTCTTCTTTGCAACTTTTGATCTCCTCATGTTGATGTGATAGAATGAGAACCTTGAAGATATCCCACTCTATTGCTTGCAGCTATTGAAGATTTGAAGTCTTTCAACCTAGCAGCATTTTGAGTCTTCTTTTTGCACTTGAGGTGTTCTTGGTGTTGATGAAGAATCTTGAAGACGTCTTCCTTGTATCTTGTCCTTGGTGTTGAAATTTTCTCCTTGAGAACCTTGTTACAATCTTCCTCCAACCTGATCTTTTTTAATTTCTTTCCTTACCTCCTGCAAAACAAACAAATGGGCATCAATCTCACATGATATATAGCTTATACAATCCCTTAATCTGACATAATCTCTGATTTCATGTGATGTGCAGGTTTGATAGGTGTTTCTATAGAGGGGATCACTCCTTTGTTTTGAACAAATTTTGCTATCTTCTTGATGAGTTCATTTCTTCCTTTGTGAATGTGTTGTTGTTTTGATGAAATTACCCCCTTTAAAGTACTGATCTGCTCCAAAATTCGTTGATTGTGGTAGGAACTTGCTGTGAATTGGTGTTTGAATGAATGTTCTTGACCCCTCTTATATAAGTGTCTTAATGAGGAGATGTGTCCTTTTAGGGTGAAGCCGACTTGATCTTTGAGCAAATGTAATTGAATTTATTCCTTTAGGGCAGCTGACTTGAACATTTCAACCTCTCCTTTTGGAATTCGAATTTTAAATTGATTTTTGGCGCCAAAAGGTTTTGATCTTGAGGAATTCGCTCAAGATAGAGAGCAAGGTACATGATCTCAAACAAATTCGCCCTCAAGCTTGGACAAGGTGCATGCCTTGGTAAAATTCGCTCTAAGGCTTGGAGTAAGGTACATGATCTCAAGGAAAAATATTTGCTCTCAACTTGGAGTGAGGTACATGTCCTTGATGAAATTCGCTCTAATTTACTTGCAAGGTACATGTCCTTGTGTTAGACCCTTAGTTCAATATCTTCCTCTTTCTTCTACCATATTGGTTTTAGCCTTAAGTTTTCAAACCTTTCCACATGAAAATACCATCAATTTGACCCTTAAGAGTGCCTAGGGTGGAAATTCGCTTGGATTCTTGAGCAAGGGACAGGGTCTTAGCAAATTTGCTCCAAACTTGGAGCAAGGTGCAGGGTCTAAGGCAAATTTCACTCTGACTTTGGTGTAAGGGACGAGCCTCAAAGTGAGTTCACTCCAGACTTAGAGCAAGGACAGGACGTAAGAGGACACTATTCATTCAACCAAGGTTTGTTTAGAAATATGATCAGATAACACAAGAAACCTAGGAATGATTCAAGGGGTTCTCCATCTACTTTCATGCTCACAACCGACTATCTTCACTCTGTCCTCAGGAGACCAACCTGATTTGATGAACTCTCTGGCTACTTAAGAAACTCTACCCCTTTAATCCAAAGATTAATAGCAAAGACCCCAACACAACCTAGGACTAAGCAAAAGGACAAATCCTAGAAAGCGAAAAGTGGGGGTCACCATTTGCAATGGGGCGATGTGTGAATACCTCACAACAATACCTAGTTGAAACAAGAAGCTATGACCATCACGTGTAACTAGTAGTGTTATGTCATTGAGGTGATGATGGTTTTTTTCAGGTTAAGCCATATCTAATTGTTGATCTGACTATGGTGTTTTGTGTCTGTCACATTGTTAGTGTCATCAAATGAATTACTCAAATTCACTTACAAATGTGTCTAGGAAGATAGACAACACTTGAAAAATCAGTGTGAACAATGGGACACTCATTTCCTTTGATTATGCTTCTTTTAGCATTCTGAGGCTTGTTGGGGTGTTGGACCTCTATATGATCATTTACGGTGGTGAGTAATCTGTTTTGGAGACTAAATTTTTATTAATTAATGCTCAAACATCATTTTTAAATCAAAACCACGCAATCTGAGCACAGTCTCATACCTTTCACTTTACATAAATTTTTCCTTATTTTTGTGCCAAATCTTTCTTCTAATGTAATGTCCCCATTTTTTGAGGCAGAATAATTAATTAAGTTGTCTCAATACATGGACCTATCAAATAAATAAAAATTAAAAGGGGAACTTTATATTTAATTAATTTAATAAAGTGACTGAAATTAATATTACATCATAAAAGTTACTTAAGTGAAATAATATTATTTTAATAGTATTTCTAGAAGCTTCTTGAAAGGATGGAGAAAAAGTATAAAAGAAGGTCAAGTTAAGCTTCTAATCATCCTGGATTTGATATCTGTTTTGGAGTTCTTGTATGGAGAAGGAACCAGTTTGGGTTTCTGCCATTATTGAGCCTTTGGGAACGGAAACTCTCATAGGTTAAGCAATTTTGAGGCTGTGAAACTATCAGCTGAGATTATTGCAGATGTGGAGGTGATAATTCAGTCATCTCATAGAGCTTAATTGGTTGGCCAAGGACCAAGTTTAGTAGAGTTGGTTTGGAAGATTTTTTTGAGGACAATTTGGAGTTGGGAGTCTTCAACGATTATGCTTCATAAGTCCTGATTACACCTACAGCCCTCTAAGTTATATATCTGTCATCTTCAGATATTGCCATGGCTGAGGAAGAACAAGTGCTGATTACACCTACCAGCTCTGAGTTATATCTCTGTCATCTTCAGACATTGCCATGGCTGAGGAAGAACCTCGATTCTGATCATAGGCCCCATATTATGCATTGATTCCACTCTCAAACTTGAGCGCTCTGATCCTAAGGAGAGATCGATGGTTTTTGGTGTGGAAAGGAGACCGTGGCAGCTGTTATTTAATTTATTGAAGTCTCAGACACAATAGAATAGGGGCGGCTAAGGAAGGTATACGACTTGGGCTTAGGAGGGCCTCATTGTATTGGGTATTGCTTGTTTCTTCACATCGGCATTGGGCTATCTTCCAAACAAATTCTCTCCACAATTTGTAGCTGATTGTATTACCAAACTAGTTATTGTTATTACTACCATAGACAGCAATATATGTTTGCCTGAGATTAAGGGGTGTATGCATACATTTGCAAGCTTAAAGCTTGATTGATTGTACTTGGAAATTGCATTCAATAAAGGAGGAATAAGTTGCAGGCCATTGTTTGATGACATGTTTATTATAATAGCAGTTTGCATATCAAGTGTTTGTGAAAATGTCTCTTGGCTGTAGGTGCACAATTTTCATTTGAAATTCATATTTATGCATTGGAAAAATCAAAAGAAGTCATTTATGCATTGAGTCTATAGTTTAGATATTATAGAAATCGTTTGCAAGCATTTCTTTTGCCTTGGTGTCAATAACACGCAGTTATATCAGACTGATAACTCAGACCAGCAAGCTAGAAGAATGTATGTGAATTGTTTGACAATATTCCTTGTGTTATAAATGGCAAAAAAATTACATCAAATTGTACAAGGGATATTATATCTAACAAAATCCATGTGGAAAGTAGACTTGACTCCCTACGAGAGATGCAAAATTTGCATTTTTTGTGATACTTCTAGCGGGTAAAAGGCCGCATAAATTTCAATGGACTAAACTGAACTGATTGGTGATTGATCAAATGATTAAATATCTTTATATCATGGGGTAGTCTACAAAATTGATGTTAAGACTATTCTGCACCTTTGATTCATATAAATGCATTGGGTTGATCTCTAGTCCAGCCTTTTTATCCTCGCCTCCCTTCAAGAAGTGATTAGAAGTTTGATTTTGCACCCTCTTCCATGAGTTCTCATGAAGCTGAACGAGTTAACCCCATCCTTAGAAACTGGCCATCTATACCGTGCTACAAAGTCTAAGCTAATGATGATTTTAAGTACTATTTCCAATCTTCTGAGAGATGGAAAGCAATCTGAGGTTTCCTTAGTGTATCATTTCTCTAGGTGCTATGAAAAAAGGTACATAGTAGTATTGATGCAAGAAGATTGTCCTCTAGCATTAGAAAAATAATAATGGAAAGAGAATAATGTATAGATATATTTCATACAAAAAAATGACAATTAAGAGAATAATCTAGACATATATTCACATGAAAATATATGCTAGCCTTTCTTCATGTAGTTGAGTTATTGTGCTAATATCTAATGGTTTCAATTTTTAAATTACAAATTATGTATTTTTCAAGCATTTGATAGAACAACCATCGTCTTCAAAGGAGAAGAATGGGAGATTGTGACAATTGATGCATTTTCTAGAAAAGAGAATGACTAGGCTCTTGTTTGTGTGATCTATTGTGCAACAAGACTTGGATGAGGCAGGATTCCTACAATAGTAGCAAGATCCTAATTCCCAACAAGATACTTAAAATGCGTTAGATATTTTTTCTTGAAGAGGGGATCCACTATGGTACAAGCAGTAGTTGTACTTGTAAGTTGTACCCATGCCAAACATTAGTTGAAAGATTAGATCCTATTAGAAATTATTGATCCCTCAACAGGAAGTCAATTAGGGAATTTCAAAACTTATTGTGGGGTTAGGTGAGATTTCTTATGTGAAACATTTCATGGACCGGCTAGGAGTAAAACTTAGGGCCTCTCATTTGCTGCTGGGTTGCTCTTGGTGACCGGTCCATCTTCAGTTCAGGTGACTGATTTTTCAACATCCCCTTGAACCACATTGCAGGTTCTTGGGGATCCTATCTTGGCCTAACTCTACTGACTTGGGCTATGATACCATGTTAAAGTTTTCATGGACCAGCTAGGAATTGAACCTAGGGCCTCCCATTTGCTACTGGGGTGCTCTACCAAGGCCCTACCATTGAGCTACTAGCCCTTTTGGTGACTACTCCATCTTCAATTTGGGTGTGGCTCATTTTCCAACATCTTATAGGAAAGATTAATAGGAGATGTCCTTGCTAATTTGTGTAAAAGAAGTTTAGACTGTCAACTAAATAAAGGAGAGATGAACAAATTAACAAGAAAAAACAACCATTGGGCTTTTGTAGTCATCATTGGGAGGAAGCATTAATGTACTTCATTGCAAGCCTACCTAAACTTGAAGATGTGTTATTTTGATAGTAGTTTTCAAAGTCATCAAGCATTTGCATTTCTTTGAGTTATAGCATCCATTGTTAACAAACTGGTGATAACAACTTTTGGAGCATGTCCAAAACTTATTGGAAACATAAATTGAAGATTCATACTGATATGAGGAGATTCCTTTAGCTGAATGGTGTTATAAATCTACAAACTCTAACATTAGCCACACAGCCTAGATTTCCTATGCTAGCTTTCTTTATGATATGCCCAATCAACCTACTATTGTGGTCTCCACTTCACTGCCTGCTGCCACCATTTTCACATGTAATGTTAGGAGGGCTATTCTGAAGTTATGTATCAGTTGAGCAACTAGATGCGAAGGCCTTTGAGCTGAATTTATCAAATATGGTGTAGATTCCCTAGCCTCACCTTTGGCAAAAGTTTTCAATGACTTTCCTAGGTCCTAGTCTCAGCATATAATTCATCCAATTCACAAGTCTAGTGATCTCACTAATCTTAGCAACTACAAGACTATTATGATTGGACTTACTTTTGCCAAATTTTTTGCCATAGTGTTGGATATGTAGTTTTTTGAGTACTTGGAGAAAGGTAATCTTCTTGCTCATGGGGAAGCCAAGTTTATTGGAGATTATCAAACAATTGATCATATCTTGACACTCTAGGCTATTACTAAGGAGGCTTTCCATTGATCTTGCACATTATTTTATTGTTTCATAGACTTCAAGAAGGCCTTTGACTCATTTCCAAGATACTTGCTTTTCCAGTGGATGTGCGATATTGGCATTCTTGATTCTATCATTATTGTTGCTTGGAAGCTTAATGAGATAATTATTTGGTAATTTTATACCTCCCATTGTTGCTACGACTTTTTCATGGTTACCTTTGGGTTCACAAGGGTGTTTTCTCTTCTTGACACTCTTTAGCATCTACATTGATGAGTTGGAGGTATTTCTTTAGCAACATGCTTAGTTAGGTTATGGTTTCACTTTATATGAGGTGGTTATTGCCATTCTACTTTTTGTTAATGATGTTGGTCTCCTCTCTCACTCAATTCAAGGTTTAAAACAACTTGATACCCTTGCTTATATTTGTGATCTCTACAAATTTATGGTCAATCTCAATAAAACTAAGGTCATGATTTTCAAATCTTAAAACGTCTTTTTTCTAGATTCCAGTTATTTTATTGGGGGCAGCCTTGGATATCACATCCACTTACACATACTTGGAAGTCCAATTCTCTAGTCCCTCCTTCAACACAAAAGCTTTCTCACGTTCATGTCTTTCTAAGGGATATGCCCCTCTCTCTTGGAATGTCAATGTTTTCATATACATCTCCAAGATATCCCTTCAAAGATACTGTTTTGATACCATCATCAAGCCCACAAATTTTGTATAGCTTAGATGTTTGGTGATTTAACTTAGGAACCATTGATTGTGCCCATATGGAGAGGGTCTAGACTCTAGATTTCATGTTGCAATGCCTTATCAGGTGCAAGCATATTGTTCCTTGGAGCATTATCCAGTTAGAGTTTGCTACTCGACCATCGTATCTTAAGACTATCTTTCAGCTTACTTTCTATATACACAAACTTAGATTCATGGGTGACTCATATTTAGCTCTTTGCACTTCTAAGCAGATTGCTTCATAAGGTCTGGCAGCATCATTGTTAGTACTCCAAGGAAAGATTTCTTTTTTCTATTGGCATCTTTTGATAGACTAACTTTTCTCATATATTCCTTTGATGCTCTTGCTTGGATCTTCCCTTTTAAGGAGACCATCACTAGAGCTACTAGAAGAGACATTTATAAGTAGTACATCCAACTCACTTGGATCTCCTCTTATGGCTCTTGGCCCAAAGCTTTATTTTTACACTAAGCATTTTTTATAGGGCATTTTTATAGGTAAAAAATGGCATACTTTGCCACCCTCACTCTCTCCAATGTCATTGGCCACATGGCTCGAGGTTTCTCCTAGGCCAAATGTGTGTGTGTTCCCATCAATTATGAGTTGAGATAGATCACCATATCCCTCGCCTTGAATCAACTTACCTTTTCTCCCTCTAGGAGGTTGAGAGTGAAGAACATTTCATCTTTACATGCCCCATTTTACTGTGAGATTTGAGGGAGATATTATTGCCTCTACTAGGACTTAGGCAACAATCTCTCTACTTTCTTTAAATATGAAAATCTGATGTGTTTAGATCTTTGTCTTTGGGAGGCCATCACCCTTTGACACAGATCCTTACATGTGGTTTGTAGGATTCTAGAGCCCCCAAGTAGATCACCTCCTTTGAATACATCCCGGAGTTTGGTAGCCCTAAATGAAGATTGGATATTGCCACTTCTCTCATAGATATAAATAGATTTGTGAGACAACATCTCTCATAGCTTCTACCTCAACATGTTCCCCTGCAACATCATTCACAAGGGCATATGCATATTACAATCTTTTTCACTAATACAAGGGTTACTTTGGCCTTGGATGTTAGGTGTGATCCTAGTGGGAGTACCCCTCTTGTCCCTTGACATGCCTTGATGAGCATTATCAGATCTTCTATTGCTCCCTTTGTAGTGATCAATGCTGGTAATGGTAACTCCACCATTTCTAGTCCAGATAGTGTTACCTGGTTTTCTTTAGTTTTCCTTTTTGGTTGCTCTTTTCTTTTCAAGGTTTCTCATTTCCATTTCTTAGCTATTTGTACCTATTTCTTGACTACTTATTTTGGTGGTCCCTTGTTCTTAGCTGATGCCTTTGACACTATGTCAAGTATTGTCATTATTCTTTTAGAAACTTGTGGTGCTACCTGTAGATGTGTTTTTTTTAGGCACATGCGAACACAGAATAAAATACCTTAAGTATCTTATCCTCTCTTGAACGAAATCTCTCGGATGTTGAAGATTATCTTAAGGATCATTTGAGAAGACTCCAAGGTTCATGAATGTAGGGTCACTACGTGTGGATAAGTTGAGTTGGTCATTGTAATTGTTGTTTCATCAAGGGGCATTTGTGGTTACAAAAGCTTTCACGAAGGACTTTGCGAATGATATGCAATGAAGTTTCTTCCTAATACTACTCAATGACTATCCAAAATAATGGCAAAAGATGGGGGTTTAGAGAGGTTCTAAGCTATCCTAAGAATGAATGGATGGAGAATGACACAAGTGAAACTCAACTAGTCATAGCATCGCCATACACGAACAATTCCACTAGAACTAGTGCAATCTTCTAAGGATGTTTGGAGATTTTCAAATCACTACTAATCATAGACACCATTAGTTGAATGCATATCAATGATTGAGCAATAATCGAACTTAAACAACTTTAAAGGTTCCAATTGAACACATAAGGCTATCTTACAATCAACAAGTAGCTAGTGGTATGGATAACGAGCTTCACAATATATCAAGTGCAACATTCCATCATTTAATCTTATGCTTAAACTATCATCAAAGATTGACTTGAGAAGATAAAGAACCATGCGATAGACTTCAAGGATTGAGTAAAAACACCATAACTTCAATGTTTTATTGATCCAATAGCCAAACAACAACAATTCTTCAAGTCTTTCTCTTGTCACTATTCTATCACCTTAGCCTATTTCTCTCCTATTGCTCTTAATCTCATTCTATTCTATTAACCTTTACAAATGAAACGAGTAGAGTTTATATAGAAATCCCAAATACAATGAAGGGTCGAGATCGAATGAAGATTAAGGGCCTAGATCTTGCCAACTAAACCCTAATTAGGGTTTGATACCAATGAAACCCTATCTAGATAAACATCACCACGAAATCAACCAATGAGAAAATAGCATGTGCCGACACGGGAATCAAGGAAGCGTCCTCTAATAGGAGAATGAAATGCCAAATGGGATCATAACAAACTTTTTTCTAGAATCTGGTTCCCTTTCTCACGTTCCTTCTTGGCGTATTCGATGAATCTGGTCACCATATCGTCTATCTCTGTCATCGGGATCTCAGGTAGAGACTTCAACTGCTCCTCCATGTGCATGACCTCATCAAAATCTTTAACAATAGCATCCTCCCATTCAGGTTCTAGTTCTTGAGTTTTGCTTGCTAAGACTACGGACTCGACCATATTATTCAATTGTTGCTTGGTGATCATTCCATCAGCCCCATGGAAGATAGCTCTTATTCTTTCGTCCAACTCCTTAGCTTCTATAATCGTTCCAGGATCAATCTTTCTTTCTGAAACAATTTGTGCTACTTCTACTATCTTATCATGGACTCGGTGCATATCATCTTGAACTTGACTACACCCATTTCCAATCTCCTCAAAGATGATCTTCTTCATGCGAAGTAAGCTATTAGTACCATTGTAAAAGGCTAGGTGTTGTTCCTTCTCTCCTTATCTTCTCTCTTGATAGGACTTCCCTCGGTGTTTTCCTGATTACTTGAAGTACTGGAATGATGACATCTCGAGCATGAGCAAGTGCTTCGAAGGCTTCTCTGAGAACATGAGTTCTTCCAAGGATTTTTACGACTGTGTCGAGTGTCTTCATTATGTCCTTCATAAATTTGCTAAATCTAGTATATGGATCCTCTATCTATGTATCCATCACCTGTGCGGAGTTCCTCATCTTCTCCATATGATCAACTGATTCTGGAGGAAGCAAGGGAGGTGGTGTGGCTGCTGGACTCTGATGCCTAAATGGTTGTTGAAATTGCTGGACATAATCCCTCCACGCATTTATTTCCTTTTCCAATCTTCTATACTTTTCTATTTCAGCTCTCAACATGTCATTGACTGCTTTCAATGAATCGGTCGCATCACCAATAGCTTGCTCGGAGGTGAGTGGACCCAAATCAATAGTCTCCATGTCATACTCATCCGATGTGATCTCTCCTTCGTACTTCTCAACCCTTGGAGTAGCTATTTGTAACTTACTTGATCCCGAATCATCTCTAATCACCTTTGACATCTTCGTAGCTCTCCTCTTCTCAGTGACCTCTCGAGTTTGGCTTAGAAGACTTGCTATATCATATGTTTGCTCTTCCTTAACTACTATCACCTCTTGAGCTAATCTTTCTTTTAACCATTCCAGAATAGAAGATATTCCTTCTTGAATTTGTGCTCCTTCGTACATTTGTTCATCTCTAGGTGGTGAAGTAGTTTCATCGTTATCTTCTCCACCTTCTTCGATCTCTTGAATGAGATGAGTGAGATCTTCTTGTTCTTGAGATGCCTTTTCTTTGCCTTTATCATTGTGGACTGTAGACTCTGCTGATTCATTGGCTCCTTGACTCACTCCTTTTCCATCCTTTGTTCTTCTTGTGTGGAAGAAGGATGACTCGCACTTGATTTATGCTTCTTCCTTGAGGGTTCCTTTTCACCATGATCTTCCTTTCTCTTTGATCCTCTTGACTGAGATGATTGATGTGCTGTCCCACTTGCACTAGCTTCAACTTCATCATCTGCCCTTTCTTCTAAGTGGAATGTCTATGTTATATTCTTCTCTTCAATTTCTGGTGTTGTACAACCGTCCATATGCGAGTGTACTCCAAGACTAGCTTCATTAATTCTTTCAAATCATCAATTTCTATATTTGCCCATTTGAATTTGATCTCTTTATCTTCTTTGGCGTAGGCTCCTTGGAGATATTTACCACTATCTTGAACTTGATCAGCTACATGAAACAACTTGCCTTTCCTGATGAAATCGAGAGGTAGTCTAGAATACTTCTTCTTTTTTACCTCCACATCATTTTGAACGTTCATCCAATAATCTTCAAGATGCCAGCAGTGTTCATTCTTTCTTCCCAGGACTTCTTTCACTTTACCATATGGATCAAAGCAATCTCTCATTGTGAATGGCCTGAGTGAATGTAGTGCTAATTCTTGTTCGGCATCTTTTGCTACATGAATGGATGGGCATGATTCAATGGAATCTCCAAGTGTGATAGAGAAAGAAACACCGGCTCCATGCTTATGCCTATATGCCTTGATATACGCCAATAACTGTCTCACCACCTCGAGTAGCACCATTCTATTTGTTGGGTAGCGCGGCAACATGTAGGGAGGAACGGGAGATCCTTGAACTCTGATGTAGGTGAACTTCGGAAACTGGATGAACCACGCACCATGTTGTTCTACCATGGCCTGCGCTTCTGGAGAGAGTCTCTATTGTGATCCACCTTGAAGCTGCCTCATGATACGCATCATAGTTGAAAAACTCGAACTCGCCACGGACTCGGCAAACCAAAAATTTGGACTCAGACTTGGACTCGTGAAAGATTCGTGAAAGACTCGGCCAAAAAAAAACCGTAGTTTTACAAAAAAACATAAAGAAATTAATGCATTTAGAGAACATAAGAGCCATAATTGAAACATTACACTTGTCAAATACTCATAGTTTCAAACTTTCAACTCTAAAATGTATATTACCAAGATTTCTTCAATGCTAATTATGCTTTTATATGGAGCCTAATCAGACTCAAAGGTTAAATTTTCCCTACTTCCATCGGCACAATTTCCCCCTATATTTTTCGACGGGGGTTTGGGGGCAGCGCCCCCAAGTCGGGGTCAAGGGGCATCGCCCCTTGCGGGGTCAAGGGGCAGCCATGGACTCGCGAGTCCGTGGCGAGTCCACGAGTTTTAAAACTATGATATGCATAGTGAATGCATCATTCACCCTCCTGTAGTGTTATTTTGGTGGATGCTTAAGCTGTGGATAACAATCATATACCTTAATTTGTCCAAGTCTCCTTCCAACTACGCCCCTGTACATGAGTCCCAAATACTCAAAATTTCTTGCAATGGAGTATATGACACAGGAGCTCATATAGAACGACCTGGTGCGATCAGCCTCCTTAACTGTTTATCAATGCTGTTGCTAATGAGTCTTGCTACAGACTGCTTGCTGATGAAATTCGCTCAAGGGAGAAGGAATAAATTGCTTGATTTGATGTTGAAATGAATATTTTAAACCTTCTCTTATAGGCGATCAAGGTGAGAAGTTGTGTCTTTTCCTATGGAGGCAGCTTTGCTAAATCAAAACAAAATAACAAATTACCTTAGGCCGACCTACATTTTGTTTGATTTCAAATTTGTTTTGGGCGCTAAAGTCATGGATTAGTAAATTTATAAAACATTAAGTGAACTTCGCTCCATTTTGTCAACTCATGAAGTGCATTTCGCTCCTCATCACCAACTCATGAAGTTCGCTTTAATATCCAAATTTATGAAATGCATTCATACTTGAGTTCGCTCCTCTACCTTTGATCATGAATTTCGCTCGAAATTGTTAGCTCATGAAGTTCAGCTTTGCATAAAATTCGCTCCACTTTCTTGATTTATTAAGTATGAAGTTCGCTTCAAAATGTGAACTCATGAAGTATAAAATTTGCTCCAAAAGCTCAACTCATGAAGTTCGCTCCAAATGTGAACTCATGAAGTCACTTGGGATCATCAACTCATGAAGTGTGTTTGAAATTTGCTCTAAGTGGTGTGCACATGAAGTCTTATTTCAATCGCCTTGCTTGCTAAGCTCGCTTGTCTCTTCCAAACATGAGATTCGCTCCAAATTGTTCAAACCTGAAGTTCGCTCCAATTCCTTAACTCATGAAGTCGCTCCAAACTGTAAACTCATGAAGTTCGCTCCAAAAGTCTAACTCATGAAGTAATAAATTCGCTCCAAAAACCCAACTCATGAAGTTGGAAACTCGCTCCAAAATGCAAAGTCATGAAGTGAGTAATTCCTTCATCTCTTTATCATTCCATTTCACTCGTGAAGCCTTGAAGGTAAAATTGGCTCCAATACCCCAACTCATGAAGTTCGCTCCAAGAGTGCAACTCATGAAATTGGAAATTCACTCCAAAGGTGAACTCATGAAGTTGGAAATTCGCTCCAAAAGGTGAACTCATGAAGTAAGAATTCTCAAATCCTTCACTTCATTCCTTTATCGCCAATCTCATTCATGAATGCTTGAATAGCGAAATTCGCTCCAATCTCCTCATTCATGAAGTTCGCTTCATATCCTTCAAACATGAAGTTCTCTCCAAATCTCTCACTCATGAAGTTCGCTTCAAGTTGTGAAGTCATGAAGTTAAAACCTAGAGAAGACTTAGAGATGAGGCGGATTACAAATGAGCCTATCGATTATTTCATTGCACAAGAATTCAATCCTTGGAATAATTCATTCAAACACTCAAACTCATACTTACACCTATTCTCAAACAATGTACTCAAGGAAAAATTCGCTCATCTATGACTCAACATGAAGTGTGATTTTGAGGCTTGGAGACTGAGGTGATTTGACATCTTAAAATTTCTCATTTGTCTATCACCTTGATTCATTCTCTCCCTTCAAGCTTGTGAGATGAAGACTCTTGGAAACAACTTCGACTAAAGAAAACTAAAACAATGGAGTCAACTTACAACCTTGGACTCTTGGATTGTCGCTACTGGCAATTCTTGTAGACCTTTAGCTGGACCCAAACCCTACAAACTTGCTCATTTCATCCTGCAAAAGGAGAGAGAGAGACTAGACTAAGCAGCTAAGACTCAAAATAAAAGGTGGTCCCCATTTTGATGGGGCAATGTGTGAAATGGTCACAACACTACCCATCTTGCAAAAGTCATTAGTCAATGGATTAACCATGATAATATGACCTTGCAATTTGACTGGGGAGACCACAAATGACTTGGACTAACACATAACCTGTGATCTATGTGATGACAAATGGACGAAAGGTAAGCTTACACATTGAGTTTGTAAGGGTACAACACAAGGAAAGACTTCTTTTGTAGGGGACACTTGTGGAAATGGAGGAAAAATGAAGAGAAACACTGGTACAGTTGGACTTTTAAACCAGGCACAAATGTTACACATTACTAGTAAATTAAGTCAACATTGAATTTGTCATACTGATGAGTTTAATTAATTCCAGAATATTTAATAGAGAATATGCTTTAGCCATAATTTAGTTATTTCTTATAGGCTGACATGTCTTTTAATCCCATTATCTGCATCTGGGTGCTCCAGCATATTAATATAATTATTAACTTTGGGGATTGAATTCATGAATGCCTCTCTCTATGAAAATGTTACAATATTCTTACAAATTTGTAACAATTAACATGCATGTACACCACCAATAAGTGTTAATGCTGTCTTAATGTCTTTGCAATGTTATGGATGCAGGTATGTGAGACAACGCATGGGAAGGAATAAGTTGAAATCTTTTGGGCCTCTAATATGTCAAATGGCTATGTTAGTTCATATTCGAACTGGAAGTTTCTTCTTCAAAGCCCTAGGCATTACGCTTCTCTTCATGGCTGGATTCACAGATGATGTAGTCCGTAGAGAGACAAAGTATGGAAATCTTGGTTTGCTTCAGAAGTACTACAGGTAAGGAATGAGGACTGGTCATCAATTGTTTACAAATGTTCATTCCATAAACAGTATCTCTTTAATGCAATCTGGGAGTAACTGGACATGTTAGGTACAGGTATTGCCATATATATTATAGACTAGTAGCATATCAACACCTACCTACCATAGTGCAATGCATTTAAGATGAAGTCACAGTCCAATTTCATTTGATGATCTCCTTTATCCTTATTTGAACATGACTATATTGGACACTTGATTTCCATATGGTTGCATTCTTTTCATTTGATAATTTCGGACATATCCTAATATGCTTGATATTAGGACACACTGTAATTTATTTGCATCAACTTCAATGTAGTTCTGAATGACTATTGATGCCATACCCAAATCTGTGGTCAAAATTGAAGTATTCCAGACTTCCCTTCTATATGTTTCTTTGTCTTCATATTTACTGAGCTTGAAATGTAAAATTGTATGTGTGGAAGAGGATCAAATCCATCTGCACTTAAGTACTATCAAAATAGGCAAAAGAAACAAGAGACCTAAACTCATTTTAAGCAAACTAATAGTAAAGAAAAATTCATCCACTGTGGCAAAACTGGGATAACAGGAGGGATAACAGTGGGAATATGCATGGCAGACTTTAAGAAACTTTCTGGTAACTTAGAAAACACTAAGAATGAAGAAAATAACTGGTTTTTAAGATAAACTGATGTCAAGCCTTACCTCTGAGGAAAGTGGTGTTGATTCTGATGCCTCGAGGCATATGAGACACAAGAAAGAATAGCTTGGTGAGTTAGTTGAACATGTGAACTGCCATCAAAATGTAATACTTGGGGAGGACACAAATTTAATAACACAAGCCATCAGGCTACTGGATGGTAACAAAAAAGATTATTGGTGAGATACTATTTTTCTGAATTTAAAAAATAATTTGTTAGCTTTATAACAATGACCAAAAAACTTTTTTTAAGATTTTTATGATTACAATTGCAGGATTAGTGATTGAGGATATGAATGTTGGGGCACAAAGGAAAGAGGAAGTTGATCCCTATCATCTAGTAGCTAGTATACACTTCAGTAGAGCAACACTCACCAAGACAAAAGATGACTCTATTAGTTATCTATGGTATCTGAGATTTCAAGATCTTGGTGTTCTAATCTTCTTTTTGGTGGAAATCAACTATGGTGCAAGGTCTATCTCGACTCATAGGCAAGTTCAATTTGCGAAAATTGCATCATGGGTAAGCCCATAGAAGGTTTTGTGAAGGAGGCAATCTAGAGAGCTTCAAATCTTCTTGAGTTGGCATATGGTAACATGTGTGGACCTATGAAAACACAGTCATTGGGGTCTGTACGTTTTTCCCTGCTTTTATTTGTAACATCTGCAGAAAGACTTATTTATTTTTCTTGAAAAGAAACTGTGATGTATTTGGAATTTTGGCATATTCAAAGCCTTAAAGGCTGTCGTAGGAAAACAGAATGCTAGGAGTTTAAAACCTTTTCATATAATTTTCTAAAGACCATGGAATGAGGATTCAATTAACAAATCTTTATATTCCTGAGAAAAATGGACTCATTCAGTGAAATAATAGGACCATTCCCAAGGAAGCTTACACATTAAAGGGAAAGTCATCTTAATGTTTTTTTGGTTGAAACTGTTCATACAGGTGTTTATCTACTAAACACAAGTCCCACTAAGGTTTTGTCTCTTGAATGCCACCAAAGGTGGCTTGGAGTGGGAGAAATCCTTATGTAAGTCATTTGTGTTCTTTTGGTTTGATTCTTTTCATCCAGGTGCCTTGTGAAAACCATAAAACATTGGATGCAAAAAAAAAAAAAATGTAAAGGTGATGGCATTCAATCCAAAGCCTAGAAGCTCTTAGATAGAAAGATGAAACAACCAAGGATGATGAAAACAAATCAAGAAAGTCCATTCACTGAAGAAAGCATCAAGAATTCACAATTAGAAGACACTGGCAGTGAGCATATTGTGATCCCAATCAGGATATTCTCCTTTTCCAATTAGATAATGCAGACAGTAATTTGATAATAATCAGCCAATCTGGATTGACAATTCTATTACTAAGGTTGAAAATAGTTTCAGTAATTAATGCCTCCATTAGCTTTAGATTTAGGAGATTGCATACATATTGCCCTTCCCTGCATGATAACAAAAAACTGATCTCCACCTTGACAGTTAAATTGATCTCATTTGTACCTGTGCTATTGTCAGAAGGTTTTCTTGTACCATGCAGGATCAGAATGCTTACCCGCTGTTCTCATCCACAATCCTTACCTGTACCACAGGCGAAGGATTGTGCCTGCTTGCATTGAGAATTTAGTGACCTTTTGGAAATATTTCATACAATATTATTCTGCTATGTACTTTGATTTGAGTCATGGATCATATTTGGTCAACATCATCCTATGTAACAGGTTATTCTGCGAAGAGACTTGACTAGGGCCCTCATCATAAAGTCTTATTGGAAATAAAGAAACAATTATATTAATGTCGTGTCATGATTTATTGGGAACTCAAAGCTCATGTTAAGATTGACTTGAATTTATGCAATTGAATCTTGATAAATCATCAAATGATTTGATATGCCGTGAGAACACCACTTCCGACTAATTAAATAAAATCAGTGGGATTCAACAAATACATCCAATTATCATAGCATGGAGTAGCCTAGAGGATTAGAAAAAACAAACTCTAGAACAAACTAAGAACTAACCAGAGTACATAAACATATCTATTGAGGGTGAACCTTGAAAGACACCCCTACACATTGTAGACATTAAGTTTCCACAGTCCATAATTGTTATGTATTTGAGCTTTTGGATTTGACTGTGTGCCTTTTTCTTATCAACGTTTCGAATCATACTTTACGACTCATCATCAGGATAGTGAGCTAGAGAAGAGAATAAGTGTAAATTGCAGACCAAAAAGCACTTAAGTAGTATAGGGGATTGGTGTAAGAAAGAATACTTAAAAGGAGAATTAATATTGAAGAACCAACATACAAGCAAACAAACAAACAAAAATAAGTAAATAAATAAAATAATAATAGATATGAAAAAAAGAATAAATAACACAAGCAAACATACAAAAATGTCATATCCAAAAGGACAGTAAAACCAAACAACAAAAAATACTAAAAATAACAAATAAATAAATAAAATGATTAGAAACAAATTAAAGTATGAAAAAATAAAATAAAATAAAAGAACAAATAACACAAAAAAGGGGGAACAAATCAATTATAAAATATTTTCAGCAAGTAAATCTTAAAAGGAAAGAACAAAATAGTATGTAATAAGAATAACAATAAGAAAATAATGAAAATAAGCATATATACACCCAAAGCGAGTAGACAAACATGAAATAAGACAATATAATATTAAAAGAAGAATATTACAATAAAAACAAAATAGAAATAAAAACAAAAATTGACAATAGAACCCCAAAAAAGGCAAGAAAGCACACAAGAAAACACTAATCAAAACTTAGAAATAAAGAAAAGAAAAACAAGGGAATGAAGAGTAAATGAACAAAAGGTAATAACACATACACATATACATATGTGTATGTGTGTGTAAACATACAAAACAGACACAAGAAAGGAGCCTAACCAAAAAAGAAGGGGAGATAAACTAAAAAAGTGAAGAGGCTAAAGGCCAAGGCTCAAGGAATAAAGAAGGGAAAGGAGGGGGGCAAGGCAATGCAGGGGGGCGGGGGTTAACAAAGAGTTTAAGAGGGGTGGGTGAGAGAATCATTTCCAAGGCTTGAGAGTAAAGGGTAACAAGAGAAACTCAGATTCCAACCTTCATCGCGATTTAAGTTGGTGGGGTGTTTATTGATTTCTACCGCCTCTTTGAGTTTCCTCTTGAAATAGTTATCTTCTTTGGCAAGGATCTGAGTATTTTCTAGGCAAATGTGGTGTTTGGTTTTGGAAGAGTGCTCCGCCAAGGTAGATTTAGAAATACGCTCATGCCTTATGTCAGCACCATGTTCCTTAATTCTGATGCTAAAGGAGCAACCCGTTTCCCCAATGTACACACTACTACAAGAACACAAAACCTTATAGACTCCAGGATTAAGAAGAGGGTCAGTTTGGTCTTTAAGAGAGGGGATAAGGTGTCTTAACGGTAAGAAAGGTTTGAAGGTACAAGTAAGACCTTTTTTATGAAGAAACTTCCGAGATTTTGTTGGAGATACCTTCAATATAAGGGAGAGAGGCTACATGAGAGCTATAAGATCTTAAACCACAATCCCCTCGCTGAACTTTTTAGGAATGTCAAGCTTGCCATTGCTCGGTCCTCCTTTGATGATGCCACTAAGAAGCGTCTTTTACCTAGTAGAGAGTTCACCCCTCATATCTATGGAGCCCCAAAAATCCACAAATCTGGGAACCCTTAGACCCATTGTGGACACCATAGATTCCCTCACCTACAAATTTGCCGCTTTCCTTGCTAAGCTGATCTCTCCCCTCATAGGCCATTCTGGTTCTTTTGTCAAAAATTCCACACACTTCTTAGATTTTGTCAAAGACGAAAGGCTAGATGGCAATGACCTCTTGGTTAGTTTCAATGTTGTTTCCCTTTTCACTAAAGTCCCTATTCCTGATTCCATTGAGGTAGTTAGGCACAAGACTAATCATGAAGTAGCCTCTCTTGTGGAGTTATGCCTTAGATATACTTTTTTCACGTTCCATAATGTTGTCTATGAACAGATTGATGGAGTTGTGAGGGGTTCCCCTCTCCTATCATAGCCAACCTTTACATGGAGCATTTTGAAGAAATTGCCCTCCATTCCTTTCCCCTCAAGCCCAAGTGGTGGAAATGTTATGTAGATGACACTAATGCTTGCTGGCCTCATGGTCTTGAAAAGCTTGAGGAATTCCATGCTCATCTTAACAACATAGCCCATAGCATTACCTTCACCAAAGAGCTTGAAACTAATAACCAACTCCCCTTCCTTGATATTTTGCTCATCAGAAAGCCTGATGGATCCCTTGCTCGTTGTGTCTTCCACAAATCTATCCATACCAACCTTTACCTTCATTCTTCTTCCCATCATCACTCGACCCAAAAAGTTGGTATCCTCAAAACCTTAGCCACTAGAGCTTTTCTCATCTGTGATCATGAGAACCTTGACCAAGAAATTGCCCACATCACTCAGGTTTTCAAATTAAATGGTTACAAAAGTAAGAAAATAAAGAGAGCTTTCAGTCAAGCTCGAGCTTGTTTCCTCTCTAAGCCAAGAGACTTGCCCCCTCGTGACAATCATATAGCCTCTCTCCCTTATATTGAAGGTATCTCCAACAAAATCTCGTAGATTCTTCATAAAAAAGGTCGGTCTTGTACCTTCAAACCCTTCTTACCGTTAAGACACCGTATCCCCTCTCTTAAAGACCAAATTGACCCTCTTCTTAACCCTAGGGTCTATAAGGTTTTGTGTTCTTGTGGTAGTGTGCACATTGGGGAAATGGGTCACTCCTTTAGCATCAGAATTAAGGAACATGGTGCTCACATAATGCATGAGCATATTTCTAAATCTGCCTTGGCGGAGCACTCTTCCAAAACCAAACACCACATTTGCCTAGAAAATACTCAAATCCTTGCCAAAGAAGATAACTATTTCAAGAGGAAACTCAAAGAGGTGGTAGAAATCAATAAACACCCCACCAACCTAAATCGCAATGAAGGTTGGAATCTGAGTTTCTCCTAGTACCCTTTACTCTCGAGCCTCAAAAATGATTCTCTCACCCACCCCTCTTGAACTCCCCTCGGCATTGCCTTGCCCCCCTTCTTTCCCTTCTTTATTCCTTGGGCCTTGGCCTTTAGCCTCTTTGCTTTGTTAGTTTATCTCCCCTTCTTTTTTGGGTAGGCTCCTTTCTTGTGTTTGTTTGTATGTTTACACACACATACACATATATACATATATACATATGTGTATGTGTTATTAGTTTGTTCATTTATTCTTCATTCCCTTGTTTTTTTTTCTTTATTTCTAAGTTTTATCAGTGTTTTCTTTATTTATTTGTTATTTTTAGTATTTTTGTTGTTTGGTTTTATTGTCCTTTTGGATATGACCTTTTTGTATGTCATTGTTTTTTATTCTTTTGTTTATATTTATTATTATTTTATTCATTTACTTTTTTTTTGTTTGCTTGTAAGTTGGTTCTTTAATATTAATTCTCCTTTTAATTAAGTATTCTTTCTTATTATTATTTTTCCTTTTCTTTCTTTTAATTTGTCTATTTTATTATTTTCCAATCTCTTGATCCTTGTACATTTCCCTCCCCTCCTTCCCACCAATCCCTTCACTATTTAAGTGGTTTTTGGTCTGCAATTCACACTTACTCTCTTCTCTAGCTCACTATCCTGATGATGAATCATAGAGTATGATTCGAAACATTTTTAAGGAAAAGGCACACACAGTCAAATCCAAAAGCTCAAATACATAATCCCTACACATGCTTAGAGCCATATAAGCATGAATTATAGATATTTCAAATATCATAAATTTTACAAATAATACAGTTGGCCATGCAAAACAAACTTTGGTTCCTTAATTGTCAATCAAGAAGAGAAGGCAAATAGGAATCTCGGTTGGTGCCATTCTAGGTATGTATTAGAATAGAGTGTTGAATAGGACTGACATTGCTATTAATCACTAGGAAGGAATCGTTTGATGCAACGGCAATCTGATCAGGGAGACAAAAAATCAAATAGAACAGATAGGAAGGAAAGGCATAGCAAGCTAGGCATTGAGAGGATGGCAGAAGAATTCAAATGGGAACATTCAATGCCAAAGCAAAGTAAGTAAAATGGAAATGGGAGCGGCTGCATTTAATATTTGCGGGTGCACTTTTGGTGCCCAGTGAGGCAATTGTATAAAATTTAGAAGGTTGAGCTTAGAGCTTTTTGAGGTGATTAAGCTCAATTTGGAAGGCAATAGGGTGGTTGGTAACTGTAGCTCTATAACTATTTGTAAACATTGTGCAAACTATAATGAAAATAAAAGTTTTGGCTGGTCGAGTTGTCCTGTTCTTAGTGGGTTTTTGTTGTCTATGTGTGAAGGCTTGTGTGGTTAGGCTTTATAAATAGGAACCCAAACCCCATCTGCATCATTTGGTATCCCAGCTAAAGGTTAGCCTATGAGTGGTAGGGGCGATACCAATTGGTGTTAATTAATAGTCGTAGTGAATAGATTTTGTCTTCCATGGAGGCATGCATGAGTAGAATACAACACACCTTCTAGAAAGGAATTGTAGGGTAGAAGGTGCTGGCACCTCAAATTTTGTGTGTCCAAATTTCCTTTTATTTTGTGCCCCTTATGGTCTATATTTCAAAACTGATTAGAGAAATCTTACATGTCCTGTATTTTCCCTTCCTCCATACCTTGGTCATTTTTCCCTTATTGTGAAAATCATAAAATTTGACTAGGTACTATCTTTTGGCTCTCGGCTTGTCAGGAGCTTCTTTCCATTGTTCCTATTTTCTCTATGCAGGCAGACTGTATGATGCAGTTCCGATCATGAGTCCCAATGCTCTTTTCTTCCTGGTTGATTTGTATTGCTGTTCTATTTGGTACAGTGAATGGCCAAGGCCTGATCCCTGCTAACATGCCTGAAAACTTGTTCTTCATATTGACAAGCACCATTAATGGCTCAACAACTCCTTCAATGGAAAGATTTCAAATTCAGAACATCGTAGAAGGAATTTAAATGATTTTTGACTACGACTTTCATGGATTGAAATGGTACCCATAGTACAGTTATTACTTGTGGACCAATTTGTTAGAAAAATTCACCAATCTTGCAGTCCGCATATTTTGCAGGCAGTTTTCTCCTGCAATATGCTCAAACCTTGGGAAACTTCAATGCTAGATTTGATTGGTCTACGGATGCGTCTAGTCATGCTTTCTATGATCGATCAAATTTGAATTCATGTCCCAATTGTATGCATGTGATTGATAGCATGGATGTTAATGTGTCTTGCTACCATCATGCCCTAGTTCTCCTTGACACCCAATGCAAATAATAAAAACTTACAAATAGCTTCTGTGTAAGGTAAGGAGATGACAAAGAAGAAAATAACAAAGGAGAGAGTAGTAGCAAGCCCACAGAGAAAGAGTTATCCATGGGAAGTGGTTGGGTTTCAATCCCCATTTCTGGGTAGAGACATTACGAAATTGTAACAATCTGGGCATGTCCTGAATCTGTAATAATGCATGTAACAATTGAAGAAAGGATGATTAATGGCAGATTCAACCTTGATTGAGTGTCTCCATGTGCATGGTGTATGTTTTCTGATGTGTTTATGATTAGTTATCCAGATAAATGACTGTAAAATTCTTGTAAATATTTTGCAATATATCTTTTCAGGGTGATAAAGGAGATGTATGGGTGTGTGCATGTGGTGCAGGAGCACCCACAACCCTATCATGCCTCCAAGAGTCAAATTTTGAGTTTTTGTCTTGTTCTATGCTGTTTCATGTTAATAAGGTCATTTTAGACCATTAATGATCATTTGGAGTCACTTTGGAAGTTTGTGGGTCATTTGGTCAAAAGTTGCTCAAAAGTTGTCAATGGTGTCATGACAACTTCTACATTGTAATGCCAACTTTTTAAAAAGTTGTTAAAAGGTAGTTAGAGGTCGGTTGCAGGGGCAAACCTGATTGTAATAGCATAAATATGCCATGTACACATGACCCCAGGGGTTGTTGAATGTGGGAGAACTTGTATTGGAGATTTTGGTGAAGGAAAACACAAATTTCTGAACATTTATCACTTTTTTTGCTGCTATTTTATCTTGTATGGACTTTATTTTCCATTTCATGATCTGAGACTGATTGGAAAAGGTTCTCATGTGAATCACCTTTCATTTTTCAATTGGTTTGGTGGTTTTTCATTGAGTTTGGAGAAAGTTATGGCCATTTTGCCATAGGCAGCCATATAAGACTGTTTTTTCTGGAAGTTGCAGGCTGTTGCAGAAAATGGTATGGATTGTACGGTTCATTAAATGATTTGAAACCAATTGGGCGTGAAAATACTATGAATCTACTCCATTTTGGTTTTTGTCTCATTTGATTTCATCAAGTATTAAGGAAGTTATTGTATTTTTATTCAGACTGGTAACCCTACCTAGGGTAACCAGTGAGCACAAAAAAATGTGTTTCTCAGCTCTCCACCAATGAAAACCCCTCAAAATGCGTGGAGAGGTCTGTACATATGTATTTTACAATATCCCTAAGCCTTTAGGCCTGATGGTTAATGGTGCACATGCTTTGGAGTGTTTGAAGGTCTGATTTTCCTGGTATATCAGACTGTCAAGATAGTGGAGGACATGTTGAATGTGACTCTGTGTGTTTTGGTGGGTTTTGTGATTGGAGAAGGTTGTGTAAGTGTGGAAGGCCTTACAGACCTGTCCTAAGAAGCCATTGACCCTTTTTGAGAATTTAACATGTATTGTGCAGTGACAGTCCAAATAGACCGTTGTATGATAGTCTAGGACAGCATATAGAAGTTTATGTCTAACCAGATCAAAATCCATTGTCAAATTAATGGGACATGTGAGGAAGTGGACTGTGAATAGTTTGTAGGCCTGGTCTAAAAGATAAAGCATCATTTTTGTATTGCATGATTTCTTTGTACCATCTATAGTGCAGATCCAAAGTATGTCACGAAAGGAACCTTGCTTCATGTTTAGAGTTGTTGTTGAGAGTTGTGAAGGGAACTTGGCCTAGTGGTCAAAAGGTCTATAAGATGTGTATTGAACCTGTTTAAAGTGTCTCAAGTAAATGTGTACCATTGAAGAGTTTGAATGGCCCATAGGGAAAGTGGTCAAGAGGGAAAAGCCAAAGAGGCTTAGTTCATCAATGATGGTTTGAATGGGTATTTGAATACCTTAGGTTGCTGTCGGATTGTTTTATGTCTTTCCTCTGCATCAGCATGGATTAATAAGTAGACTCATTTAATAGTCTGCAACTATCTATTGTTGTTCTGAATGTTTTGGTAGTGCCTAGCTTGCTGGTATGTTTAGAACAGCATAGTCTTTTGTGATATCTTGATTAAGATATCACCTTGGTTTCAGTTGTTACATGTTTTGTGTCATTTGAGAGACTCTGTTGCCCAAACTGGATATAGGCACTGGTTTGGACTTGTTTTTTTTCTCTCACAGTCCTCAACACACTCAAAATCCATTAAATCAAACATCTTTGAGCTCTAGTAGCTTAGTATGTTTTGTTGACATCTCTAAGTATGCATGACAACACAAGGGGTTATCATAAAATGCATTCTTAGATGCTTGTATGGCAGCCTATATGTTTGTAAGATGCTTGTCCTTATACGTGCCCAAACTAGCACATAAGTATATTGTGACACCAGTATTGGGATACATTGTGCACCGAGTATAGTTTGCATTAAGGTCTCCAATTTGTCTATCATCAACCCAACATCTTAGGGAAACCCCCTTGGTCTTGTAGAGCCAGAAATGAAGAAGGCCTTACCCACCTTAGTCATTGGTCCTTAGTTGCCCAACCTGAAGATAGGTTTGTGGTAATCTTCTCAAGTTTGACACTCTTGGCACTTAGAGATTACTAGTCCTTCGGGATTTGGGACCTATGGCTTAGACCACTAATAGAAGGAATGGAGCGAGTGGTTACGAGAAGCACAAGGGAGAAAAAATGGCAAACTAAGATAGAATAGTGGAACTAGAAGAGTTGCTAATAAATCTTTAAGCAAGAATGGTAGAAATGGAGAATGTACAATAGAGATAGATGGACGCAAAATTTTGTGACAATAAAGCACTAGGGTTACCAATGGGAAAAGGTAATGAAAATCCAGTGGACAGGAGATTGATGAGGGCCATCTCTAGACTGCGTAGTGATCCACAAGTAGATATTCCAAGTTACATGGGAAACTTGTGCCTAAATTAGTTGTTGGATTGGGTTACAAAGTTGGAGGAGTGCTTTGAGTATGAGGTGGTCAAGGACCTAAGAAAGGTAAGATTTTGCATGTATCAAGTTGAAGGGAAACACATATTTATGGAGGGATCACAACCATAGAGAGAGGGAACACAGGAGGAAATGATCCACACATGGAGGAGGATGGTTACCATGTTGAAGCAAAGTTGCTACTAGTGGACTATGAGATGATCTTATTTAGGGAACTATAGAGCCTAAGACAAAAGGAGATAAGTGTTTAGAGCTACACAGAGGAGTTTTACCACTTAACTATTGGGTAGGACACATAGAAGAAGGTGCATAATAGATTGGAAAGTATGTGAATGGGTTGCAGCTTAGTATTCAGGATGATTTGAAGATGGTGATGCGCAATATTGTGGAGGAGGCTAACCAATGCACATTAAAGATTCAAGAAAGCATATGGAGAAGGCAAGGAAGTAGTGTCCTGACTAGAGGAAATTTTGCATGCACGAGAGGAAGTAATGTGCAGAGTGATAGGGAGAAGTCAGCATAGATGCACATGAGCGATGCAAGCACTTCAAGAGGAAGTGGAAGTGCATTGTGTGGGAAAGAATTTTCTCGTCAATGAGGGTGAGGACAAGGAAAAAGATTCCCAAAAGAACGATTTTGATGTAAAGATATGAGACATCAAGAATTTGAACACAAATAGGCACAATGGAAAAGCGTAGTGCAAAGGGCTGAAGTAAGCAATCGTGTGGTTGAAGGAAGTTTGGAGGGTAGTGCATTAGTCATTGGTGCAGAGAGGCCCAAATGAGAAGTGCTAGTTTTGTGACATGTCTTGTTGAAATCAACAAGGGAGAGGAGAAGAACATCAACATAGAGGAAATATTTCTTTAGGACCATGTGTAAGTTGAGAGGTAAGTGCTGCAAAATGATAATAAATTGTGGTAGTATAGACAATCTTGTTTCAATTGATTTGGTGGAAAAGTTGGGGTTGAGGAGGGAAGTGCACTCTAATCCTTACAAGTTGTCATGGCTATTGAAAGGGTACAAGATGTTAGTGAATGAGCAATGTAAGGTGAAGTCAAGATCATAACATACAAATGTGAAGTCACTTGTGACATCATACCAATGGAATTTTGTTACATCCTATTAGGCAACCATGACAATATGATGAGAGGACATGACGTAATAGATTAGAAAGAATTTACACCCTATAAAGGTGATAACAGGTACAAACTAGTGCCACTCAAGGACTAGGGAACAAAGGTAGAAGGGAGCCCAACAGTGCTGCTAGTATTAAGGAAGCAATTCTTGAAGTGAAGACAGAATGAGTGTATGGTGCTAATGTTGAGGTGCACACGCAATGATGATAATATAGGACAAATGAATATAAAAATGAACATTGAGAGCACAAAGGAGAATTGAAGGAGGTAAAGGAGTTATTGGAAGAGTATAAGAATGATATGTTGAGCGAGATGATAGGTGGTTTACCACTTATGCAACATAAGTTGTGCCATATACTTGATATTAGGATCAAGCCATCCAAATAAGGCATCTTATAGGATGATGTGCCAAGTGAGTGAGGAGATAAGAAGACAAGTGGAGGGGTTACTTGAAAAGGGACTAGTTAGAGAGTGTTTGAGCCTATGCATAGTACCTACCATGTTAGCATTGAAGGATGGAAAGTGGAGAAAGTGCATCAACAAAAGAGTGATAGACAAGATATCCATCAAATATTGTTTTACATTACCACATATGGATGACTAGATGGACAACCTTAGTGGAGTAAAATATTTCACCAAGATAGATTTGAAGAGTGGCTATCGCTATATTAGAATCAAGGCAATGAATGAAAGATGAACACTAAAATCAAAAACAGGTTGTAGAAGTGGCTGGTTATGCCCTTTGAATTGAAAAACATATTAAGAACCTTCACGAGGCTAAAGAACAAGGCACTCAACTCATCTCTTATTTGGATGATATCTTTCTTTTTTAGTAAGATCTAGGAAGAGCACCTTATGCACATAAGATAGGTGTCTCAAAAGTTGTGTGAAGAGAAATGGCAAAGAGTTTTATGCAGTAGTGCAAGTATTGAGAAAATGGAGGGACTGTCTACTACCTGATGAGTTCATACAATATACGAACCATTAAGCATTGCAAATTATCAACAACTAGCATAAGTTAAATTAGAGACACATGAAGCGGATCAAGTACCTGCAGAGTTACACATTTTATACTCAAGAACAGTAGTAAGTCAAACAAAGTACTAGATGTGCTAGGTTAGAGATGCACTTTGTCGAGAGAAGTGTGCATGAGGGTGGTCAAAGATATTCACACTGTAGGAAAAATTATGTGCAGGATGAGGATTTTCAAGAGGCATGAAAGGTGGAAGTTGGGTTACAACAAATGAATCAGGTAAAGTGGACAAATAAGAGTTGTAGGATGGATTGCTGTTGAGGGGTATGTAGATGTGCATACCAAAGGGTCCATGCATGAAAACCTCACGAGGATAAATCATAGTGGAGGATTACATGGTCACTTAGACCTAGACAAGATCACGGACAAATGTCAAAAAGTTTGTGTAACAATGCAAGGTTTGTCAACTAGTGAAAGGAAGAAGCTAGAATGCAGAACTATACTAGTAATTGTTGGTATGAAGAAGCCATGGGAACACCTAAGAATGAACTTTGTTCTTGTACTACCAAGAATATGTAGCAGCCATGACTTGATTTTTGTAGTGCAATAAACAAGGCACTAGGCTTCAATTTGGCTCAGCTTGCCATCCATAGATGGATGGACAAATAGAGGTGGTCAACAAGAGCCTTGGGTACTTGATAAGGTGTTTTGTAGGGGAGAAGTTGTAATGTCCTATTTTGAATAAATTCATTTCTTCGGACCAAAAGCCCATTTCCTATTTTTGGTGGGTTAACCTTGATTCCAACAAGCTTTGACGTCATCTATATTTTGACTCTACTTTCCAATCCAAGGTGGTTCTTCTTTTCATAAGAACTTTGGCTAGGAAAGATTAGGTGTGGGTTAGACAATTGATTGTTTATTTGTAGACGATCTTCCTTATACTACTTTGTCCCTTTATTTCACTGGAACAATGAAAGGATTTATTCCTTATTCATATTTTGTAAAGTTCGTAACATTTCTGATAAGGATTCTTGAAATGTCTTCATTTTTCTATCTTTGATACCTTTTTGTCATTGAAATGTGGGTGCTATTATCTACATCAAAATGTTAGGTTCCCTGTAGGCTAGCAAGTTCATGACTTAGAATTGGTGTTTCTTGACAAGGCATGTGCCAGGAATTTGCCACTTTTTGGTCACTAGGTTCACGTTGGGGCAAGGTGAGAGCATACGGTGAACAAGTGTCAGTGGACCACTTCCTTATGAATTAGCAAGCCAATTAATGTATCTTTGCTAATCAAAGAACTATTTCAATGATTTAATATTATTGGATTGATGACACCATTCAAACCTTATTCCAAATTGTATTACACAATGGAGTTAAATCACATCAATACAGAACAAATAAGAATCAACTCAGATGGAGCTAATCAATCAAACATGCTATTCACACATTTTAACAAGAACTATATGCTACTGGTAGAGCTTGTTATAATGAATTTATGGAATCTGGAAACTACATTTTTAATAATAATCTTATTTCCTGCTGTACAGAATGATTAAATGGAAAATATAAACATTAAATGCAACAACAAATGGGATTAATCTGAGGCCCTACAACTACTAGAAACTGCAAAATATGATAACAGTCCTTGCACTTGTTGTATAGTACAACTAAATAATGAAATTAATATTGTTGACTGTAGGATGACTAGTTGATGTTATATGGCTGATTGAACTACCAGAAATCTCTAGTGTGTATGGCTTGACAGAGATGGCTCAATTTGCCTGGTAGCTATAAGCTCTGGGTATAGTCATAATGTTGTAGGCAATCGACAACATATATATCATCAGCTAATCTGACTTGCTGGACTATACCTGAGTCCCTGGTACAATGGCATCTAGTTCTGCAAATGGTCTAGCCAATTGTTTGGCCGCTCTATTTGTTCCATAACCAGTATGGCCTTTTTGGGGAAGAATGACACTAATAGAAAGATGCACAGTAATCTTCAACAATGGATAAATATTTTTGGTATGGCTAGCATAAGTGACAACAACTGAACAAAGTATGAAATAAATAACATGCAAACACAACTGAGATTCGAACCAGCAGCACTTGATTTATATTGCATTGAAAATATGGGCAATGCACAAATACAATCTGATATCAAATCTTCTACACAAATATTAGAAGGAAATTTCAAATAATGTTTTTCTATCTTAAAAATAGTTATTATTAATAATAAAAATCTATTAGTATTAAAATATTTATAGTTATATATTTTAATTAATTTTTAATATTAATGATATGTATTTATATTAATTGTTAGTTCATGCATTTACCTTCTTACCCTAGGTTTGACATTCAAGTTACATCTTTTCAATTACATTTTCAACTCAAACAAAAGGGGAATATGACTCCAATCAGCATTCAATCCTCTTCTTGATGGAATTGAGGTTGGATCTATTGAGTTCATCCCCCTTTTAATGTAATGCACGTGAAATTTAGGTCATTTCCTAGTTTACAAAGCATAACTTGTGAAACCCTAATTTTCCATCTATTATATACATGTATATTCTTAGTTTTAGGCTGTAGATATGTATATATTTATGATTTTTATATTTTTTTCTACTGCCAAATCCATGAATCCAACACCCAAATTTTTTTCTGGTTGAATTCACAAATCAAACCAGAACCAATACTTGGTTTAGTAACTTAGATGGTTTCGACTAAGGATCAGTGTTTGTGTTTATGATCCTTTCGTTAGGATATTGTAACTGTAACATATGGCTCAGATTTGTCTTAGTTTGTTCAACTTCAAACATTAATTCTGATAAGTCATCATAGAGGCATGTCGTGTATTTTTGTTTCTTGTCAAATTGCTCAGATTGGGTATTCAAATTTGTCAACATTGATTAAATTATGGCAGTTGTCTTTTTATTTAAGATATTATTTTTCCTCAAGAAATATCTTTCAATGAAATAGAACAATATATTCCTGTAATAAATCTAGTGATGAATTAGAAAATGATTTTTCACGGGTCTTACTTTTCTATCAGGTAAGGCATACTGGGGGAATCCCAAGTTCATTTATCTTATGAATGTACACTGGAGCAGTTACCAGTATCACCATACCTGTGTTTGATTCAATAGAAATCTGAATTTGTAGAGCTGAAAGAAACATTTTATGGAAATTCATGTCATTGCATGTTAGATTGACTCTAAACTTTAATGAACAGTTGTGGAAAATCTCCAAAAGAGGTATCAGCATGACTCCTACTTAAATTATGGCAGATCCAAAATTAACAAATGTGAGGGTTAATTATTTGAATAGCAGGGATGATATAATTGAGCCCAAATAAAAAAGTAAAGATGGTAAAAATGGAAAACTACTACACCGCAACTTGCTTCCCCCATTGAATCATACAAAAATAGCATTCCCTGAATAGAAGTTGCATGTTTAAAATATAAATAAGACAATATTTGTATGAATAGAATAAAAAGAAAACTGCCTCTGAAATCTCCTGAGAATGGCTAATTTCCATCTTTTCTTACTTTTATAAGTTTGTTACTAATGCATGTTCACTTGGTAATCTGAAAGACTGAAAGTCTATATGCAGGAATTCTATACATATGTAACATTTTTGCAATCAATGTACCTCCATAAATGGAGCATGCATGCTTAAAGGACGGTGTTTTTTAATTGATTCCAGAATTGACACATTAATCAGATTTTAAAATTGTTTCTTGTCAATTTTGTGTCAAGGTTAATGGCATTTATTCATATGGTCAGATATTACACTTATATTTGATATTTCTCCTTCCTCCTTAGGCATCCCTCTTCTCAATGTATTCATGATGACGTGATTTCAGATGTTCCTACTCAAATCTAATTTTATGAAAAGAACAAATCTGGTTAGATAACGCAAATATCCTGTGTTGATAATTAAGCCATACAAAAATTGAAGCTTCATGTCATATTTACATGATATTTTTCTCTTTTTGACATTCTAAATCAGAATCTACTCTCTACTTGGTTCAAGTTTTAATTTTCATATTTACATGTAATGTATGAAAATTTGTAGGTCAGATGAGGATTCTCAAGGGGAGGAGCTGTTCCATCCATATTCAATGTTCTATCCACTGGTGAGATATTTTGACAGAGGATATAATAAGCCTAATTTTTTTATTGAATTTCAAGTTCATATATATTCAATTGCATATATATGTACACTACACCTGTAAAATTCAAGCATGCCACAACCAACATCTATATGTAACTTAAATCTCAACTACTACATCATAAAGACTTCTATGCTTCTTTTCTGTCTCACTCAATTGAAGATTGTTAAGTGCATTACAGGAAAGCTGTATCAAATATAGCATAGAACAAAATACAAGGAATATTTTAAAGGAGCATGATAACACTGTATTAGGTTCAGAAGCCAATCACTAGCAGATGGAGAGGGAACCTGAGAGGGAAACTATTTTTGTATGGACTATACGTAGACAATCAACATTTGTTACACTTGTCATAGTTAAAACATTGGAGTATATGTCAATAACAAGGTGTTCACTTATGTACATAGTTAATAGTTTGGGATTAGTTTTGTACTTTGTTGCATATGGGTGGTAGCTTCAAAGTTCAAACTAACACTTTCATGGTCTAGTCCTATGTGAGCATTTGTGTTTATCATAGACATTGCAAATCTTTGAATTCCTTTTCTTTCTTGGAGGCAGTGAATGCAAATCTAGATTATGGAAAAATGAAAATTCAAGATGGGAATGTCATGGATAGGGTCCATCCCATAAGATTTTGTTTTTGGCAAATATAATGTGTAGATAGCTATTATTCTGATGTTTCAGGGGTCATTCATTTATCATCATCTATGATATATATGCGCTGGACATTATGAATACTCAGTTTTTGTATATTTCCTAAGGACAAGATTGTAATTTTACTAATGTAGTCGACACCATATTTTGTGACAAAGAGTTAATAATCTCAAAGTATTTGATTCTACAGCAGGCTATGACAACTGCAGCTTCAGTGTCAGCAAGAGCTGTTTCAGCAGCAGGAAAATCATCAAGGAAGAGATCCCATGCTCTGATCCTCAGTAAGCCCCCTGTATCACATATGGCACAGTATTTTCCATCTGTTTCTGAAAATTCCATGGCATCAGCACAATTTAGTCCGATGACATTTCATCATACTTTGACTGCTTCGGGAGCTACTCTTCCTCTAACATCTCCACTTATTCAAGCTGCATCAGCTTCTACTACTACAGGTATAATAACAACCATTGCTGCTGGGACAGGACCTTTGTCTTCCATGCCTCGACCATTTTCAATGTTTCCTCCATATGTTACTCAACGTCCATCTGGTAGCTATTTGCCAATGCCAGCATGGCATCATGCAAACTCCTATCTTCCCAATCATTATCGATCCTCTCCATTTGGATACCATGCATTTCAACCTTCCTCGCACTATTTGTCTCATCCCTCACAACCATATTATAGTAGACATATTATTCCTTCCTCGGCTTCCAATGCAAATACCGGAATGGGAAAGAAAAGTGATGATTTAGATGAACTAGAGAGTGACACAGAAAGCAGCTCAAGTGAAGCAGATGAGAAAAGTAATATATCAAACAGTTTTGGGACTAAGGATTTATAAAGCAATGAGATATTGCATGTAATTTTTAGTTCTTCAGAAAATATGAATCTCAAAAGAAAAAATGAATCACAATTTGATACAAAGCATTTTGAGAAAGTAAAGAGAATTGAAATAAATAAAACAGATATGGGATTAAATATTTATAGAAAAGTGAGATCCAAAATGCGATTTTGGGTATATTTTCAGAAAAGAGGGTGAATTGGATGAATCACAAAATGAAGAGAAAGCAGCTCAAGCAAATCAGATAAGAAAAGCAACAAATCTAACAGTTCTGACTAAGGATTAGAGAGAACTCAGGATTTTACATGTAATTTTTGGGTTCTTCTTCAGCTTCTTAATTGTGAACAGAATGGTTATCCCCTCCATGATGAATGGTGGAATATTACATTTGATGGAAGGTTAACAATCATTTTAATTTTGCATCTCATATATGTTTTTCCTTTGTCTTTATGCTTCTTTTATTTACTATATCTGAGTTAGTATTCACTTGACCCTGTTTATCAGTTATAAGTTATAGTGAGAAATCCTTGCCTTTATCTGTAAATTTGGTAACTGTCGATTGCTATGGTTGGTCTGGACTTTTAAAAAGGTCTCTGAAAAACATTTTGTTCAATTCCAGTCTTCCACCATGCTACTTGCTTCCAAATTTTGCCTATTAATATTGATGTTCTTTGGTTTGACAGTTGTCCCTTACACAAAATTATTAATTTCCCTTTTCCTCTTATTTAGAGACCGAACTTGTGAAGCTTCTGTCAAGATTCAATACCATAGTTATAAGCGGACTCATATCCTGACCTTTGGTACTCATCTTACATATCAGAGATTTGTCCCCATCTGAGATGCCCGTATAGGGATGTCTTCAGACATTAGAAGATTTATGATGAATTTTCTTTGCAACTTTATATGTTTCCTAGAGGCGTCACTTGAAAATTGGCTAACTCTATATATCATTTAAATTACACTGGGATTTCCTTAAGTGCTGATATGTGGTTGACAAAGCTGAAAGAACTGAAGTACACTAGTAGACTTGTAATTTTCTATTTTTTTCTTAGAAGTTTTATGTTATTTTGCAGCATAAAAATTCTTCTCAAATACCAAAGAGGTAATAGTCCGATGAGAAACAATAACAAGGCTTAAGAATTGTACATGCATCTAAGTTCAATAGATTAAAAATATGGTCATCCGACTCATCCTGGAGGGCCCCTGTATAATGCTTTAAGCCATCTCCAGATGATTATAGTTTAAAATTTATTTTTATATTATGATGATGACTATCCAATATCAATATAATTATTTTTTCTTTTATTGACATCTATTTCGATCCTTTAAAACATATCGATTTTCTTATTTTGAAGCATTTTAGTATTTTATATTCTATAAAGTTGCACATTCATTGCAAGGTTTTTTTTTTAAATTTAAATTCCTATATAAGTATTTGAAAAAGTTTCCTGTCTCCAAGCACCAATCTCCAACTTTAAAAATAAAATGCATACCGGTACCAGTTCCCATCTCCTGGTAAGTATGCTCAGTATCTAAGGATTTCTTCAGTTGGTTTAGCTCCCTACATCTGATATTGTTTTCTTTCGTTTATGGTGAAAATATGGTTACTAATAGTAAATGCAATTGTGTTCATTCCCGTCTCAAATATTTTTGTATTTTATTTGGTAAATTCTCTTTCTGGGAATTGCATGGGAGGGGAGGCCACTATCGAGTAGTTAAGCTTTGACTTGAACCTGTGTGATGCTTGGTAAACTCCTAGGTGCTTTACCATGATATCAGAGCCTCTAGGGTGAATGTAAAATGGTGGCATGCAGGAAATCTAGGCTGCAGTACAGTTTGAGTTAAAGATCAATATTACAGGTTTTTTTAAGCCTAATTAGGATACCATCTTAGTGCATATTAAATTCACAAGATAGAACTAAGTCATTTCATCTTAAGCATTTCTTTGTTATTTAACTTTTGTATTTGGTCAATGCTAGAATCGTAGGGCAAAGGCATTTGGATTTCATTAGATCTTAGTGCATATGAAATTCACAAGATAGAACTAAGTCATTTCATCTTAAGCATTTCTTTGCTATTTAACTTTTGTATTTGGTCAATGCTAAAATCCTAGGGCAAAGGCATTTGGATTTCATTAGAGTTACAAAATTTGTATGAAATGTTATTATCACTTTAAGGTGAATTGGGGTTCCATTTCTTTTCAAAATGCATCCACGTGGGTATATGATTTTTCTTGTAGCATCAGTTTAAAACTAAAGCTTGCATTATTTGTAGGAGAGTTCACAGACAGTAACAACTTATATCATGGCTTATTTTTTTATTTGTCATAAAAATTTGTCATAGATGTTGTAAGTAATATATGAATGGAACTTCCACAGCACAAGCCTTTTGTTAAAGCATCTATCACTGTGTAGCGGAAATACTTCTATCTGTAGGGTATGCCATATGCATGTAATGCCCTAGCAATTTTATGTTCTATACTGGATAGTGATTCTTACTGGACCACAGCAGAAAAAGTAAGTTCATGCCATCTATATTCATCTTATCAGATATAGGTCTCTATGTGAGCATCTTAAATCAAATTGAATATTGTTCTTTACTTCAGTTCCTTAAACATTATGACTGCGAAAATTGCACGAATGAGGTAACATAGATTAGATGTCAGTATTAGTTAACATCCACTTGTATCAGTACTAAATACTTACCTTGACGGTTAAATTTCGGAAGCCCAAAGCTGTAAATTGTATTTGTTCTTCCTCCCACTATCAAATGTTTTGAGGTGCTAACGCATTCCCATGCCTTGTGATTATTAACAAACATGAGAAAAAATATCACGAATTTGAGTTATGGCTAGTATTTGTTCTAATTGGGTAAATCCTCTAAGTTATGCATTTGGATGATGGTTTACCTTTATGGAAGGGATTTTTATTTAAAAATAATCCAGAAAATTTTGGTTATATTAGCTTCATCTCGATTTCATTTTGTATGTGCTACGCTCTAAAACAGTTTATACACCATTTGCAATTCTGTGATGCCATTATCAGGGTTTATGCTTTAGCCTTTTCCGCACAAGTTATAGTTACATTTTTCATATTAATTCTTGTGCTCTTTGTGTGTGCTCCATTTTCATAAGCTATTCTGATTATCCAGAGTTGCAAAGAAGCTTGTTTTGAATTTTGTTCCCAAACCCTTACTAGTGTTTGTGTTTGTTTATGAACCTTAATTCTGATAATGGCTGAATCTGCCAGTCTGGGCAAGAGGAAGTTCTTATAGGAGATTATAGCACAACTTCCAAGATCTACAGAAACACAGAAGAGGTCTAAGCCAAGAGCTAAACCTAATGAGTTCATAATGGATTATTCCAATGGATGCAGGGATGCTTTGATCCCACCAAGGAGATTTAGCCTCTGGAGAAGGGGCTACAATAAAAAGAAGGAACGCGTCCTTGTATCAGACATTTGGAGCTACAATCTGGCAATGTTGGTAATCCCTAATGTCTATGCGAATATTGAATTGGTTGCAGCCATTGCCAACAATTACAGGCCAGACACTAGGGAAGTTGTGGCCAAGGAGGGAGGCAGATTGATAGCTATTACAAAGGAAGTAATTGATGAAGTATTCATGCTTAATCCTAATTTGGATTGGGCTATCAAATCAGAGGATTTCGAAAGAGTATAAGATCAATGAAAAGTTGTATTGGGAGAAGCTTGCATCTTTTAGGCGTGTAGGCTTGAAAATAGATGAGAGACAACTTACTGCAAAGGAGGTTGCTCCTTACAATACTAGTCTATTTGTTGGTTACTTTACAGACACCTACTATGCTCTGTCCCAAGTATGTGGTGTTGATGCTAGAAGTATGATCCCAAATTGGATGCTAGTGTTGTGTATGGACACCCAGGATAGAGATATTAATAGGCCTTTTAATTATGCTACCTTGGTAGCTGAAGGTCTTCACAAAGCCCTTTGTGATTTTAGGAAGGAGCAATCATTGAACTTTTGGTATTATTCTCTATTAATGCACATTTTCTTGTACAAAGGTCTCAAGGTTTGGTATTTTGACCCTAATGTCACTCTTGTTTTAAGAGGAGAAACACTCACAGTCGAACAATGGACTTATATATGGGATATGCATATGAATGAGTCCAGTTATCATACCTTTGAAAACCATTTTGTTAGAAAGTTGTTGAGCATTCTTCAGGGAGAGGTAAGATGGGGCTTGATCAAAGAGGTTTAGAACTTTTTGAGGCCTAAGGACCTTGTATCTGAGTTGGGAATTACCTATAATTGGGGGTCATGGTTCTACTTTAAGGACCATATTATCATTAGGGTTTTTGGTAGCCATGTTACCCCTAGACTCTTGCTTATTACTATGCAAGATAAAGTTGCTTTCTTGGAGGTTATGCATCAGTTAGTAGAGGCAAAGAGGTCCTTGTTAGGGGGAGCTCATAAGAAAAGATCTTTGCTCTCATCACAAGTTGTGTCAAGGATGTATCATTTTACCAATAGGAAGGCATATGATATCCTGGATTCAATGTTGAATAAATACAACCTTCCCTAGGCCAAGTATAGGTACTATGATTCTGAGTGGTTCATTCAAGGATTTGGGAAGGCAAAGCCCCAACAACATCAATGGGGTGATGAGGAGGATTTTATTAAGAACGTTACAGACTACTATAATGTTTTCAAGATTAAAAGAAAGGTGGTACAAGATCTAGTATGAAGAGCACAAAAAGAAGAGAGCAGATAGCTCATACTCTTTTGCATGGCAGATGTTGATGATACCAGAGGCAAGAATGAGGGCTATCTTTGGAACTTATCCAGATGTGGATAAGATGCCTTTGCCACATGAGAGGCCTAGATTGGTTGTTGAACCACGGGTTCAACAAGTGGAAGAAGAGGAGCCTAATTCTCCTCAATCTATTGGTTCCCCTGTTGATCTTGCTTCCCCTCTACCATCTCCCCTACCTTGCTATGAAGAACCACCATTTGCTCCTACCCGTGCTCAAACATCATTAGCACTATCCCAAGAGCCACTTCCATCATGGAGACTACTTGCATAGGTTGCAATGAAAAGGCCAATGGTTACTTCTTCCTCTTCAAGTGGGCAACTTTATCAAGTTCCAAAGAGTCCTAGAGTTGTGAATCCTTTGCACACATTGTCTCTGGGAAGAGACATACCTTTTCAATCTTATGAAGGTTTTGAGTTTCAAGGAGAGGCACATTTGTCTCAACATAGATTTGATACCAAATTGGGTGTCACAATTCAGGCCCCCCCTCAGAAATTGGCCCTCGATGCTTTTGAGCAAGGAGGAGATCTCAGTGAGGACATAAGGTTGAATGCTTGTGAGCAATTTATGAGCAATGGTCAGTTCATTAACACGAGAATTCCAACAATTCGTGATAAGAAACATGGTGGGTGAACTAGAGAGAAACATAGGTATCAAGCTTGATGAAGACTCAAGATGAAGGATGAACTTTTGAAGATTGCTAAGGAGCAATTGGTTGTTATGACTCCTGAGAGGGGTAGACAAATAGTGAAGCAGAGTGGTGTACTTCTCCTTGAGGGGTGGGATATCTCCTCTTCCATTGCATTTGATGCCTCGAGGAGAAGGCATGACATTGATTTGGATCCAGAGCAAAGGAACAAAGGAACAAGGTACTTTATGGAGCTATTTTTTATGATCACCTAGATGAATTGGTTATTTGGTGTTTGCATCCAGTTACAAGGAGGCCAACACTAAGTCATGAGATGGATCAATTATTTGGGAGTTTACTTGTCAAAAGGGTGGTTGATACTTCTACAATAGAGGCCACAAACATGACCCTGAATGTGGCGAAATTTGCTCATAAGGTAGCAATAAAGGAAGATAGGATTCATATCCTAAGGGATAGGGTAAAGTCATTGGAGGAACAATTATATGCGGGACCAACATACAAGCCTCCTAGAATGATAAAGTACTCCACTGAAGAAGGAATGGGACTAAGGAGAGACCTAGCTCAAGCTAGGCTAGATATTTCAAGGTTAAACAATGAGATTGATATGTTGAGGATGAATACCTTGAGGATGGAGAAGGTAGTGACAAAAATGACTCAATCATTGTTTGAGTCCAAGATCAAATAGAATTTTGGATCATGCAAATACAACTTGGGATGAACATAGAGAATTACTAGGGTTCTTTGAAGAGTATTTGAGATGGAAAAGGTTCCTTGCTTGCTCTCTATCACATATGAGCAAGACAATTGTTGTGTTAGAATTTGCTTTGATCAAGCCCCTTCCTCACTATTTGTATGACATTATGGTACAGTTCAAGTCAAGGTTTGAGGTGATGAAACAAGTTTTCATCATCCATAAGATGTATACACAAAGAATTAGGAATGAGCTTAGAAGCTTCTAGTGTTTGGTTACTTGCCACATGCCAATCCTGTTTGACAAAGAGAGGAGCAGTCTTGAAGGAAAAAAGGTATTGAGGTCAAAGATAGATTGGAAAGTAGAAATCGAGACTATATTGGATCCCATGTTGGTGGACATCTTTGCAGATGCAACACTGATATAGAAGAAGTTTTAATCATACATGGATGCATTGTCAAGATTTGACAGTGGAATGACAAGAGTGGAGGTGGCTAGTGTAGAAATCAATGTTGAAGATTACTTGCAACATATTGGAGGACTCCAGCAGCTCAAGCTAGATGGATTGGGAGCTTTCTGATCTAGAATATGAATTTAATTTTTGAGCATTGTAAAACGTTTTCACCAAGAGTGAATTTATAAAGAGTAAGTCCATAGGTTCTGCAAAATAGTACTGTAACCACTCCTCTCTTATTTTCAATTTTTCTTTTAATGAATTACAAAACTTGAAATCTAATTCAATGATTATCAAGTAGTCTCTAGTGTTGTATTCTAAAATCTTATGAAATCAATAATCAAAGGATTTTGATTGTCTTTGGATTGTATTGCTAATGACTAATGAGTGATGTGTCTGATTTTCGCTTCTTGTAAAGTAGATGATTAAAATGCTTAAATTACATGCAAATATTAAGGATTCATGATGGATAACAAGTATGACTTGTTGACTCATTGTTACGGAAAGATTAAAGTCCTCTGAAAGAATTAATAAATACTCCAAATAAAGCACTTGACAATTACAACAAACAAACATAATATAACTATTTACTGCAAATGAATAACAAAGGGCAGTAGTAGCACAACCATTAATTATATTAATAATGGATTTAAATTACAATGTTAAATGGTACATGATTCATCCCTAAAGTTATAGATGAATTACAAATTGACACAATTGATACCAATTTGCTATAGATGTTATATTGGAAGCAGATTTGATCCTATTCATAGAAGAATTGAAACCCATTTTTAATAGCAAATCTGCTTACGACATCTTCAATTCTTCATACAGGATCAAGCAATCAGGATAGAAAAAGACAAAATTATAGAATATGAAGTAGAGAAAGGAAACATTCGAAAGTGCATAGCAATTCCAAAGTTCCTATTTGAGGGCCCCTCTCATGCCTTATTCCTCCCATCCAAATCTTTCCAATTCCACCCATCCTTAGTTTGTGCGGAATTAGTCTTTTTTTTCTTCTAAAAGTACATAACTAGAGGGAGGAGAATTCACAGTACCCCCAACAATACATTTGCATCATCTTTAATACTTTTTAACCTAAGAAAACACTTATTGGAATTGAGAAATGAGAACATTGCATTCAAAATCACGATAATCCATCCCTTGTGCCTCTTTATAGAAAAAATATGTTATTGACAAAGTACTCTATCATTAACTACATATCAAAATTATATCACGATGTGGATTTTACATAGCCTTGAAATTAGAAATGACGACAATCACCTTGAAATGATAAACTCAAGATCAGTCATGTACAATCAAAATCGAAATCACCTCAAAAAAATACAGTCAACTATCATGATCATTCGTTTACAATGAAAATCACATCAGTAATAATAGTTACCCTTACTGAAAAATAGGAACAAAACAACTCCTTTGTCATTGTGCAAATGAATAACCCTAAGAAGACCTCAGAAGATGCTTAATACAAAGCTTCGACTTCCTATGTTGCATAAAAAGTCCCCATAGTGGACCTCCTAAATTGACACCTTCACCTTCAGCTTCACTTGCTTCGAATACCAATACCATGGAGGTTTTGGTATAAGACTACAAGTACAAGGTTCACCAAGGTTACAAGTGATCGCCAAGGTTAGAAGTAATCTACTTCTAAATCACCACAAAAAACAATAGAATAAGGTAGCAGAGATCTCAAGTAATGATATGAAATAAGGCTCTATAACATTCACATAAGACCTCACAAGATACTTAATACAAAGCTTCCTAAGTTATAGAAAAGCCCCATAGTTCCTATTTCAGTAAGAGTGGCTTCTATTGTGGATATCTTTGTCAGGTGTACAAGTAGCTTTAGTGATACGAAAAGTCATATCATTAGCATCTACTTGTACCAATACTTCTGAAGAGAGCAATATGGCATTAATATTCCATTGCTTTTTTTTTAGAGCCTTTCTCTTGCCTTATTCTACCCATTGAATTCTTTCCAATCCTACCCATCCTAACTCTAAATGGAATTAGTCTATCTTTTCCTCTGAGACTACATAACTGGAGGTAGGAAAAATTACAGGACCCACAATAATAGGATGGTGTCATCCTTATTAACCTTAAAAACTTATATCAAAACTAAAAACACTCAATACTGCATTGAAAACCATTATGTGGTTATTTCCAATCCATGTCCACATCCCTATTTATAGCAAGTTTCATTGGTTATTGTTAACTAAGTACTCAAACATTAAATAAAGATGATGATTTTGTATTTAAAATATATCAAATGATGTCTTCAAATCCTTGAAGATCTGAAATGTCAAAAATCACACTCGAAAAAGCATTGTTAAGATCAATCAAGTTCAATCAACATCTCATCAATATTAATGCTAAATGCATTGATATTCAAGAACATGACACTGTATTGCAAAGAGGTTGTGTACACAGATTAGAAACTGGTAATTCTTTATGAATTCAAAACGGTGGCATGAAAAGTTGCATGGGTACGGATAATGGACTGTCATTGAAGAAAATTGAATGGGCAGTTAAGTGATTATAGAGGATAAGTTTTAACCTTTTGAATAGACAAAAGGCAAAAAAAATTATTTACATGCATGATACAATTGGCTTGGCTATATTTAGAGCTTTTGAATTTTGTGCTTTTTCCAAAGTTGATGATAAATAGATTGGCTGAGCGGTATTTTGAATATCCCTCTCTCTGCTTGTTCAAGAATGATTTTAGAAATGGAGCGCTCATATATGAATATGGACTGTGTATACACAAGATGTAAATTCTATGACACCGGGTGGAGAATAATATAGTGAACTGCCTTGTAGCTAAAGGGATATAGAAAATTTAGAAGGTATCTAAAGGGATATTGAAAGGCAACTACAGTTGCAAAAGGCCTTTCAAAAGCTACCTATCATCATCTGATGACTAAGAATCAAGGGGAGAGGAGAGGAGAATAATGAGGGTAGGGGATAGCCGACTCTAGCAAATAGCCTGTTAAATTCAAATTGATTGCCAAAGTTGGAAAACCTGTTCTCATTACAACATTACTTGATGAGCTCCTCCTCTAGATTTACTAGCTTTTTTTTTCATTTTCGTGAGTTGCTCCTCTAGTTTTAAGGATGCTTCTCTCCTAGTGTTGTGGAGCTCCTCTTCTAGTTTGTTGAGCTCCTCTGCTAGTTCGTTTAGTTTGTTTTGCATCTTCAAGGTCATCAATAATGTGATGGTGGCACGGCTCCAGTACTTGGACTTCAACAGTTTTTATTCTTCATTTCGTTGATTCATCAAGGGTTTTGACACATAGTCTATTTGTTTTTGTCTTTTTTATTTCAAGTTCTATTATGGGAACATTTCTTCCATGTGCGTATAAAAAAAAACGCGTCAAAAGAAAAAGAGGACAGTTGTAAACAACTTGAAGCTTGTCACATTCCTTATTACTATAAAAGGAATTCCAAGACCATGAAAAGGGATTCAAGTGGGTGCATATTTGTTTTTGGGGGGGATACTACTAGAAATGGTAGTAGTAGTAGTGTCTGAGTCATGGAGTGAGTCTAGAACAAGGAAGAATGTAAATATTCTGATGAACAATGTCAATTAGTTTATGATCTATCATGAATACTTATGCAGAAATTGTCTCCACAATGTATTCCTTGTCATACATGAATAACAATATTAAGGGTTTTGTTATTTGTCTTTACAAAGATCTTGTGAATGTGTAATACTGTTTGTAGGTTCTCTTTGAGAAAGAGATTAATTTACTTCATTCGTATTGCAGTAAGTTTAGGGATACAGTATGGATTTTGTAAGAATAATCTTTGTAGTAACAATAGGGGTTGCATTGATGTTAGGAATTAGTGTTACAAGAGCTCACTAATTAAGATGAATTGTCATCTGACACTTATATTCGAATAGGGTCTTGACTTTGCATTCTGGATTAGGCACTGGTTTGCAAGATTTTCACAACTAGACTCGAGGAAATTCAAAATATTCAAAATCTCTTTCTCTCTATTTTCCTTATGTCTTGTTTAATTATTTCAGATCTGGCATCTCTAGGGAAATTGAAGGATAAAGAAACATGTTGTGAGAGTATTATCGTTCTATCCTTTCATATGATAAACCGGAGATGCTTATTTTACTATTCTCAGTGATTAGCCAGAAGAAATGGGATTTTGGTGAATTTTGAACACCCATTGTTTATAAACCTGAGAATTATCCACCATCAACTACTTGTAGTTGTTGTTGTTTAGGGATGAATTGAAAATGTTGCATGAAATTGCGATTTGGGAATGCCCTCCTGAGTTTGGTGGAGCTCAAAGTGAAGAGGGCTAGTTTAAGCCCTATTGTGTTGTGTTTTCTTGTCCTCAATTTGTAGATAGGTTTGAACAATTAATGTGAATTCCTTGTCCCATGGCTTAGGTTTCTTGATTTCCCTTAGAATTGAGGGTAGCAGGAAAAGTCGTCAACATATTTGTCACTATGTGTAACATGGGTATCATTACATAAAATAATTGCGTGACATGTGTAAATATAATTATTATTTAATGCCAAACATAAATATAATATGTTTTACTATGCTATTAAATATTTAAATTACAATACTAAAAATTTAAAAAGTAAAAAAGCAAGTATTCGTCACTACGTGTAACATGGGTATCACTACATTAAACTAATTGCTTGACATGTGTAAATATAATTATTATTTAATGCCAAAAATAAATATAATATTTTTTACTATGTTATTTAATATTTAAATTACAATACTAAAAAGTAAAAAGGCAAGTATTCGTCACTACATGTAATTGTTGGAAATTTGGAGGAATTGATTATGTGTTGCATTGATGTTTTGTCATTGATGGCAACATCAATTGTTTTGGTTGTTTATTGGTTTCCAGTTGGTTCTGGTAGAGTGGTTGGTTTATGATTTTGATCCGGTATGATCCGGTATGCTTTGGTTTGTGGAATTGGTTTGGATTTGTCAATAATGTTATCTAGATGTGTATCACGATCAGTTGGTTTGGGATTTGATGACTCATGAGCTATCATTTGTTCTAGTAATCCTTTTGGTCATCGGTAAGGGTTTTATCGACAAAGCTTTGTTGAAGATATTTTGATGCATGTGATAAGTGGTGTTGGTGCGGCTTCTAGATGACTTTCAAGATGTTGTTGGTTATCTTATTTGTGTTCCAGTTCATTGATGGTGTTGGATTTGGTTTATGGCGACCTATTTTGGGTCTGACGTTATCCAGGTTATGGACCGATTTCTGTAATGTGTTGGAGAATGTTCCTGATGCGTTACTGGAAGGATTTAAGGATTAGTTTACATTTGTTTCGGCCTAAGACGACTTGGTTGATCATTGGATTGTGGATTTATGTTATGAACTTATTGTTTTATCTTTTTGGTGGCCGACCTAATTGTTTAGGTCCCAGGTTGGTATAAATATGATGTAAGATTTCTTTTTAGATCATAGGTTAAGGATATATGCTTATCTATGTGCGAATAATGTTGTAATCATATGCAGAAGGTTTGGTCGATCATAGGTGATCGAATTGGGTTTGTAAGAGAGGTTTAAGGCCTCCGGTATTGAGCTTAATCGGAATTGTACTCGAGCATAGGAGATGATATACTTGCAGTCCACTCTTCTTTTTGGATTGTAATCTGATGTTTATGTAGTCAGTGAGGCTCCTTTTTGTGATGAGCGGTGTGCTCTAGGATGTTAGCCTTTCTGCATGTGCAGGCCCCTCATATTGTAATCACATACTTACTGCAAAAGTATTATTTAACTGTGGGTAGGCTTCCCACCATAATTTTTCCCTTTACCAGGTTTTCCACGTACATATCTTGGTGTCATGTGTTATGAATGGATGGTAACTATTCTATGATTTATGCTTATGTTTAATTTATATATTTGTTATTTTGGTATTTGGTTTATGCATTCCAGTATTGAGTTTATGTGTTCTGATAATAAGGTTTTGAATGCTTAAAGTTTTGTAATCCGGTGACAACTGATTCACCCCCCCCACCCCTCTCAGTTGTCCTCTGGTTATTTGAGTTCTCTAACAATTAGTATTAGAGCTTGGTCCTCTCTGCAGAAGCATAACCGCTTGAGGAAGATCTTATGGCATCTAGCAGTTCAAGTTCATCAAGTACATTTGCAATTGTTTTTCGGAGAGAAATTCCTAGGCTTTATGGAACAAATTACAAGGTATGGAAGATTCAGATGGAGACTCACCTGAGATGTCTTGGAAAAGAGATTTGGGAGATCACTGAGAATGGTGTTACATCATTTAATCTGACATCTGGCAATACTCCTCCGATAGGTCTAGATAAAGAGCTTCAGACTAATTGTAGAGCTAGAGAAGCCCTTTTGTGTGCACTTTCTAATCATCAAATAATGGGACTAATTGACAAATCAACTGCAAAAGCTATATGGGACAAATTGGAGACTTTGAATGAAGGCGACCCTACTATTAAAATAGCTAAACTTGATGGTTATCGGGTGAAGTATGAAAACCTGAAGATGGAAGAAGATGAAAAGATTACTGCTTTTATGGAGAGAGTTAATGAGATTGTTTTGGGAATTCAATGTTGTGGTGGATCTCTAAGCGAAGATGAAATAGTTTTTAAAGTACTGAGATATTTTCCATCGACTTATAAGATGAAGGCTACTGCAATTAATGAGTTGAGAATGATGGCAAACACCTTTGTTAATAGGGATACCTTGGCTGGGAAGCTATCTGTTTTTGAGCTTGAGATATTTGGACCTTTTGGTGCTGTGAAATATGAACCTGCTTTTCATGCATTTGCATCATCTATCGGCAAGAGTGATTGGAAAGATTTATATGTGAAGGAACTAGAGGATATGAAGAAAGAAGATGAAGAATTTGAGCAATTTGAAGCCTTGTTTGCTAGAAGAATACCTAAAGGACCGAAATGAAGTAAGTATGAAGGAAAATCACCTTTTAAATGCTTTGCATGTAATAAGATAGGTCATTTTGCATCTATATGTCCTAAAAGGAATTCAAGATTTGAAGAAAGAGCTAGAAGATCTTTTAGGCCTAACCATGATTATCAGAACAAGCATAAGTACAGGAAAAACAAAGACAAATCATGTTACTATGCGGATGAGAAAGGTGTGACTGATTCTAATGATGAACTGGCACAAGATTGAGCTAGTGTATCAGGAAATGGAAAGGAATGGGTATTTTTGGCTATCAAGGAAGATGATTCGGTATCTAAAGAGAAGGCCCTTGCTGCTAAAATTGAAGACAAGGATGAATGGGTAATTAACAGTGGATGTTCACATCATATGACTGGAGATAAAATGATTTTTTTATTTATACAAGAATTTGATGGTGGTCTAGTTAGATTTGGAGATTACAAAGCATGTATGATCAAGGGAAGAGGAACAATATCACTGGATGGTAATTATAACACTGATAATGTTTATTATGTTGAAGGTTTAAGGAATAATCTTTTGAGTGTAGGACAGTTGGTGGATAAAGGATTTTAGTTACAGTTAAAGGATGGAAAATGCAAGAATATCAACAGATCTGGATTGGAAATTGCAACCGGTACATAGACTAAAGGTAATATCTTTCATTTGAACTTCGGTAAGAAGACATGTTTGATTGCATAAATTGATGAGAGTTGGCTATGGCTTAAGAGGTTGTGACATGTGAATTTTGATTGCATTGTGAAGATCAGTTCTACTAAGGCAGTTAGAGATATACCTAAGATTGTAAAGCCCTTTAATCCGGTATGTAAGGAATGTCAAATGGGAAAGAAAATCAGAACAACTTTTAAGAGTATACAAGATAAATCTAATGATGTTCTTGATCTTATTCATACTGATTTGTGTGGTCCTGCTAGAATCAAAAGTTTTCAAGGTGATAGATATTTCATGCTAATCATTGATGATTATTCTAGAATGATGTGGGTTACTTTTCTAAAGGAGAAGTCTGAAGCATTTGCAAAGTTTAAAATCTTTAAAGATAAAGTTGAGATTGAGACAAGATTGAAGATTAAATGCTTAAGGTCAGATCAGGGTGGAGAATTCGCATCCAGTGAATTTAATAGCTATTGTGAAAAGAATGGGATAAGGAGATTGTTGTCTACACCCCAGACACCTCAGCAGAATGGAGTTGTGGAAATGAAGAACAAAACTATCTTGGATGCAGCTAGAACTATGATGAAGGAATCTAATCTGCCTCATATCTACTCAAGAGAAGTTGTAAGCACGACGGTATACACATTCAACAGAGTTCATATCAAAAGAGATACCAGTAAAACACCTTATGAGTTATGGTTTGGTCATACACCGACAGTTAAGTATTTCATAATCTTTGGTAGTAAATGCTATATCAAAAGAGATGATTCCATTGGAAATTTTGGTCGTAGATGTGATGAAGGAATATTTCTTGGTTATTCTAATGAAAGCAAAGCATATAGATGTTATAACAAAAGATTGCAAAGAATTATGGAGAGCACAAATGTCATAGGGGATGAGCAGAACATAAGTCAAATCAGAACCTATGAGAGAGAAACAACAGTGGAAAATATCATAACTGAACCAATAGCACTTACACCGAAATAGAATGTTGAACCAGTTACTCCAACAACATCAGAAAATTCAACAGTAACTGAAGATCGAGACATAGGAACAGAAAATCAAAAGACTCCTAGGTATGTAAGGTTGGTAGCTGATGAGGTATGTTTTATTTCTCAAGTTGAACTGGCATCAGTAATTGAATCTTGTAAATATGAATATTGGATGAAAGCTATGTAAGAAGAATTAGATCAGATAGAAAAGAATAACACATAGACTTTAGTTCCCTGGCCTAAAAATAAGAATGCTATTGGAACTAAATGGGTTTTTAGGAATAAATTGAATGAGGATGAACAAGTTGTGAGGAATAAAGATAGATTGGTTTGTAAAGGATATTCTCAGGGGGAAGGAATTGGTTATGGTGAAACCTTTGCACTCGTAGCTAGGATTGAAGTTGTGAGATTATTTCTTGTTTATGTTGCTCATAAGAATTACAAGGTTTATCAGATGGATGTTAAGTGTGCATTTCTGAATGGAGATCTTGAAGAGAAAGTTTATATTGAGCAACCTGATGGATTTTCACTTTCAGATGACAAAAACATGGTTTGCAGGTTAAAGAAGTCTTTATATGGATTGAAACAAGCCCCTAGAGCTTGGTATGCAAGAGTGGATAAATATCTTTTAAAGCTTGATTTCACTAAAGGTAATTCTGACAATAATTTATACTATAAGATTACTGATGATAGAATATTGATTATTGAGGTATTTGTTGATGATATCATTTTTGGAGGTGAAGATAAGTTGTGTATGAAATTCTCTAACAATATGAATAATGAATTTGAGATGTTGATGATTGGGGAGATGAGATTTTTCTTAGGTTTGTAGATTACTCAAACTGATAAAGGTATTTTCATCTCTCAAACTAAGTATGCTAGAGAGTTGTTGAAGAAATTTGGTATGGAAAATTGTAAACCGGTTAGTACTCTGATGGTTACAAGTGAGAAATTGACAAAGAATGATGCATCTACACTTGTAAATCCTACTAAGTGCAAGTCTATGATTGGAAGTTTGTTATATCTGACTTAGACTAGACTGGATATAATGAATGTAATTTATATTGTATCAAGGTATCAGAGTGATCTTAGAGAAAATCATGAGAGTGCGGTGAAAAGGATTTTCAGGTATTTGTAGGGAACAACTAAATATGGTTTGTGGTATCCTAAAAATAATGACTTTACAATATGTGCATATACAAATGCAGATTGGGCTGGAGATGTTGATGACCGAAAGAGCACATCCGGTGGAGCTTTCTTTCTTGGAAATAAACTTGTTTCATGGATCAGCAAGAAGCAATCATGCACTTCTTTATCTACTGTTGAAGCTGAGTATGTTGTTGCTTCTACTAATTGTACACAAGTTCTATGGATAAAGCAAACGTTGAAGGATATAAAGGTGGATTTTAATGAACTAGTAGTTATTCACTGCGATAACTTTGTTGCTATTGATATATCAAAGAATCTGGTATTTCATTCTAAGACAAAGCGCATATCTATCAAGTATAACTTTTTGAAGGAGAAGATGGAAGCAAATGAAGTCAGACTGGTTTATGTGAACACTAAAGAGAAAATTGTAGACATTTTCACTAAACCTTTGCCTAAAGAATCATTTGAGTACTTTAGAGACAAATTGGGGGTTTCTGCCCCTCTATTAGAGACCTGAGTGATGTTGATTGGCTTCAGTCTGGTATGCATTATCAGAGCTACTATTTATTCCGAATTGATGAGGTGGTGCTACTACTCAGGGGGAGTAGTTAGTTGTAAGAATCAGAGGATTTATGACTTTTCTTTGATGTTTATGTCAGATTTTTGGCATTGATGTCAAAGGGAGAGATATATATGAAAAAAAGAGCTTAATTGAATATCAATCAAAGGGGAGTTTGGTTTAGAGTTTCATTGCTATATCATCTTGTGGGAGATTGTTGGTTGTCTTCCATTGGGGGAGACTTATTTGGCATTTCTTGGCACTTGGATATTTTTCACATCTAGTGTTGTCATCAATGCCAAAGGGGGAGATTGTTGGCAATTTGGAGGAATTGATTATGTGTTGCATTGATGTTTTGTCATTGATGGCAACACTGGTTGTTTACCGGTTTCTAGTTGGTTTCGGTAGAGTGGTTGGTTTATGATATTGATCCGATATGATCTGGTATGCTTTGGTTTGTGGAATTGGTTTGGATTTGTCATTCATGCTATTCATATGTGTATCACAATCAGTTGGTTGATGACTTAGGAGCTATCATTTGTTCTAGTAAGCCTTTTGGTCACCGGTAAGGGCTTTACCGACATAGCTTTGTTGAAGATATTTTGATGCACGCAATAAGTGGTTTTGGTGCGGCTTCTAGATGGCTTTCAGGATGTTGTTGGTTATCTTGTTCGTGTTCCAGTTCATCAGTGCTATTGGATTTGGTTTATGGCAAGCTATTTTGGGTAAGATGTTATCTAGTCTATGGACCAGTTTTTGTAACATGTTGGAGGATGTTCTTGATGCATTACCGACAGGATTTAAGGATTGGTTTACATTGTTTTTGGCCTAAGCCCACTTAGTTGATCATTAGATTGTGGATTTATGTTATGAACTTATTGTATTATCTTTTTGGTGGCCGACCTAATTTTTTAGGTCCCAAGTTGGTATAAATATGATGTAAAATCTCCTTGTAGATCATAGGTTAAGGATATAGATTTATCTAATAATGTTGTAATCATATGCAAAAGGTTTGGTCGATCATTGGTGATCGAATTGGGTTTGTAAGAGAGGTTTAAGGCCTCGAGTATTGAGCTTAACTGGAACTGTACTCAAGCATAGGAGATGTTATACTTGTAGTTCACTCTTCTTTCCGGATTGTAGTCCGATGTTTATGTAATCAGTGAGGCTCCTTTTTGTGATGAATAGTGCGCTCTAGGCTATTGGCCTTCCTGCATGTGCAGGCCCCTCATATTGTAATCACATACTGTAGAAGTATTATCTGACTGTGGGTAGGCTTCCCACTATGGTTTTTCCCTTTACTGGGTTTTCCACGTACAAATATTGGTGTCATGTGTTATGAATGGATGGTAACTGTTTTGTGATTTATGCTTATGTTTAATTGCTATATCTATTATTCCGATATTTGGTTTATGCATTCTGGTATTGAGTTTATGTGTTCCGGTAATAAGGTTTTGAATGCTTAAAGTTTTGTAATCTAGTGACAACTGATTCACCCCACCCCCCCTCTCAGTTGTCCTCTGGTTATTTGAGTTGTCTAACAGTAATGTGGTTATCATTACATTAAAATAATTGACTGACATGTGTAAAACTAAATATAAATTATAATGTCTTAGTGGCAATGGCCATTGTCTGATCACGAACATATTTTGTTCAACTTCAATAAATTTGATTCTTGAATATTTAGAAGAGAGTGGGGACTCAACACTTGGGAGCAAGGTTTCTTGTTTCTTCTTAATAGACCTAGTTTTCAAATTTCCTCTTCAACTATTCAAATTACGGGTAAGGTTTAGGCTTTCTACACAGTTTATAATTGTAATCTCTTAAGATTCAAGGTTGTCTATTTACAAGCATGTCTACCACCAGTAGTAGCACTAACCCTAAAAAGAATATGAAAGACAAAAAAATAAACTATGTCAAACTAATTAAAACCCTAAGTTTAACCGATGAGTACCATGATATTTATGATCCTATAATATATGGTTGTCTTACCTGAAGACTTAGATATTCATCTGAGAATAAGGCCACCATGAAGGTACATGCTCAAAAAAAAAAAAACCCTAGTTGGGGGCATCGTGGATGAGTGGATTGGGTTGCATGATGTTGCCTGAGGTCTTCCCTTGCCTATAATTTATAATGGCTTGTGCCTAGAATTATGATGATAATGAAAAAGCAATCGTTAGGAGAGATAGCTAGGAAGTAGTGTTACACATTACTGCAGAAGGACTTGGTCAACTGTTAGGGTTTACTAGAACTGTGTTGGTGTACGTTTTATCATATACCAAACACTTAGAATAAAATACCACAAGGATACTCTATCCTCTCCCGAACAAAATCACTACTTGTGCCAAGATTGCGAGAAGACCACAAGGTGACTCCAAGGTCTATATATGCAAAAGAGTGACTTTAGTGGGATAGCTGCTTGGGTAGTGTATGCTAAATATTTAAAGGGGGACTTACATGCGAACTCAAATCATTCACAGGTTGAACTTAGGCAGATTTAACGATTTATGCTCCATATTTTTTAATTTTCGATTTAGGACTTCAAAAAAGATAAAAAAGATGAAGGTTTAGGGATTCTATAGTATTTCTAAGCTATTCCTATGAACTCAAGACACAGTAATGATTGTGAAGCAGTCACTGGTGGGGAGGGACCTCAAGGAGATCAGTCCAAACTGGTCAGCAAGAGTAAACACAACGAAAACACACAGATATGATGGAGGCAATGCAAAACATATAGTTTTATTGCATGAAATTTGATTACATCCAACCAGTAACAACCAGGTTACAACATACCGACACACAAGCCTGGTAGAATAGGTCACACCGAGACCTTGAATCAAAAGATCTATCTTCTTGGAATAGTCTATCTCTAATTGATTCTAATTGATCTTCAATTGATTCTAAATTGATTGCATTCTAAAGAATGATTATAAATGTATATATCGATCCAAAGGATCCAGTCGGCCCAAAAGGATCAAAACACGAAGAACAAGACCTAACGTGCAAAATGAACAAGGTCGACCTCCGCCAAGACATTCCTTTGAAAAATCCAAAGGATGAAATGTAGAAGGTCAGCCACATGTCAAGAAACATCGAGATCAACATCCAAGGCTCTGCAAGCTTCAGAATGGGTTCTGGTAGACCACCAAAATAGGTCTCAGGCAACCAGTAACAAAGGAACAACTAGTAACAAGAAACTATCATGGAAACCGGTAGCGATATCTTGTTGGAAAGTGATCCAAATGAGATGCAGTTTGAAAGAAAGCAAGATGATCAAGTCTTCAAGTAGAATCCAACTCCACATGATCCGGTGAGCCAAAACCAGGACACACAGAAAGGAACACTGAAACTGCAAACAAAAAACAAAACAGAAAAGAAAATGTTTTTGGTTGATGCAAGATTGTTGTGAACCGGGGATGCTCTTGAATCAAACATCCGGGGTTAATGAAAAAGTGAGACTCTCACTTTGTTGGGGTCAGAGGGAAACCAAGGTGGTCTACCTCTGCCTGAGAAATCCAAGATGAGTCTGCAACTGGTCTGCTCTTCCACTTCACAAGCTATTCTTTGTACTGACTATTCTGGGTACTATGCCAAATCCTATTGTCCAAAATATCTTCAATCTGATCTGGTTCCTTCTGGGGCAATTGTTTCTCATGGTCTACAACACTATCCTCACTGAATTCTGGTTCATGGTACTTATGACGATCTGCAATGTTCAATATAGGTGAAATACTTAGACTATCTGGTAGCCCTACTTCATATGCATTTCCAGAGCTGAACTTCCTCAAAATCTTACAGGGTCCAAACTTCTTCATTTGCAACTTATTATAAGTTCCAATCGGGAATCTCTCTTTTATCAAGTTTCCCATCACTTCATTGCCAACTTCATATTCCTTATGTTTCCTCTTCTCATTTGCCTTCTCCTTATATTTCCTATTCATGTCTTCCAAATGTTGTTTAACCTGAATATGCAATGTTGCCATGTGATCTGTAAATTCTTCTACTTCCAAACTCTTCCGGTATTCACTACTAATCTCTCTCAATTCTTCTATTCCTCTAGGATGTACTCTGGTAACAATCTCAAAAGGTGTTTTTCCAGTACTTCTATTCACTGAATTGTTATAGGCAAACTCTTCTTGTGCAAGGATCAAATCCCAACTTCCAATTTTATCTCCCACTAAACATCTCAACAATTTTCCCAAACTCCAGTTAACTATTTATGTATGTCCATTAGTCTATGGATGAAAATTAGAACTGAACTTCAAATCTGTCTTCATCTTCTTCCAAAGTGTTCTCCAAAAATAGGCAACAAACTTAGTATCTCTGTTTGAAACTATGCTCTTAGGTAATCCACACAATATCACCACTTCCTTGAAAAATAGGTCTGCTACATGTAATGCATCTGATGTTTTCTTACAAGGTATGAAATGAGCCATCTTTGAAAATCTATCCACTACCACAAATATAGAATCATTCCCTCTCGGTGTCTTAGGCAATCCAAGTACAAAATCCATGCTTATATCCTCCCAAGGTCTTACCGGTATTGTCAAAGGTTTATACAATCCCACATTCTAACTACTACCTTTTGCAACTTGACAAACTCTACAACTGCACATATCTCTTAACATCCTTATGAATTTGGGGCCAAAAGTACTGCTCACTCACTAATGCAACTATTTTATCAATGCCAAAATGTCCAGCTAAACCTCCACTATGCTTCTCTTTTATCAGGTTCTCTCTCATGGAACTCTTAGGTATGCATAATTGAACTCCCCTGAATAACATCCCATCCTGAATGAAATAATCCAACCATTTGCTTCTATCAACCATAACCGGTTCTCTACATGTTTTCCAAGGTTTTGCAAAATCCAGGTCTTCATCATACAAGGTCTTCAAATATTCAAAACCTAATATTGTCACTTTCATCTCTGTCAACAAATTCCTTCTCCTACTTAACGCATCAACAACTTTGTTAGATTTCCCACTTCTATGCTACAACACAAAGGTGTAACTCTGCAAGAATTCTACCAATCTCATATGTCTTTGATTCAACTTACTCTGACTATTTAAATACTACAAAGATTGATGATCTGTATACAATACAAACTCCATAGGCAACAAGTAATGTCTCCATTTCCTCAAGGCTTGAACTATGGCATAAAATTATTGATCATACACTGAATATCTCTTCTGGGCATCATTCAATTTCTCACTGAAATATGCTACTGCTCTCCCTTCTTGACTCAAAACTACTTCTATTGTTGTTCCACTTGCATCACAATCCACTTGAAATGCCTTATTGAAATCCGGTAAAGCCAACACAGGCTGCTCAGTCACTTTTTGTTTCAACAATTCAAAACATTTGTTTGCTCTGGTGGTCCACTTGAATTCCTTCTTATCTCCTCTCATGGTCTCAGTCATAGGGTTACAAACTTAACTGAAATTTCTGATAAACTTCCAGTAAAAACTAGCCCATCTGTGAAATGATCTTACCTCTCCAATGCTTTCTGATGTAGGCCACTCAAGAATGGATTTCAATTTCTCAAGGTCCATCTTCAAACCATCCTCAGATATCACAAAGCCCAAATAGATTAACTCATCCTTCATGAAAGTACACTTCTTGATATTGATCAACAACTTTTATTCTCTCAACCTTTGTAAAACTTGTCTTAACTGCAACAAATGCTCCTCTTTTGTCTTACTAAAAATTGGAATGTCATCTAAATACATAATAACAAACTTACACAAGAATTTCTTGAATACCTCATTCATCAGCCTCATGAAAGTACTTGGTTTATTAGTCAATCCAAAAGGCATCACCAACCATTCATATAGTCCTTCATTTTTCTTAAATGTTGTCTTCCACTCATCACCTTCTCTGATCCTAATCTGATGATATCCATTCTTCAAATCTATCTTTGTAAAGTATTTTTCTCCACTCAAACATTCCATTATGTCATCCATCCTAGGCAAAGGAAATCGATATTTCATTGTGATCTTGTTTATTGCTCTTGAATCGGTACACATCCTCCATTCTCCATTCTTTTTAGGTGCTAATACTGTTGGTACTGCACAAGGGCTCAAACGTTCCCTAATCAACCCTCTCTTCAACAACTCTTGCACTTGTCTATTTAGTTTCATTTTCTATTGGTGTCAACGAGTTTGCAGCTTTGTTAGGCAAACTAGCTCCAGGAACCAAGTCCATGCAATGACTAATACTTCTAATAGGTGGCAATCCATCAGGTACATTATCTGAAATGATGTCCTCATATTCTATCAGCAAGTCTCTTATCTCTATTGGGTGTTCTCCTTTCGAATCCGGTCTCTCAGTCTTCTTAGGAATTAAGGCAAAACACACATTCTCATGTCTCAGTCCATCCATGAATTTGCTTCCATCTACTAAACAAATTCTAGTATTTATACAGACTTCATTCTTCAAAGGTTCCTCCAAAGGTAACAAGGTTTGTTTCATCCCATTGGCCACAATAGTGTATGCATTCTTCCTCCCATCATGTATTGCGTGTCTATCAAACTGCCATGGTCTTCCCAACAAAAGATGAAAAATATCCATAGGCATAATATCACACAAAAATTCATCATGATAATTCCCAATTTTCAATTTTACTAAGCATTGTTCACTTACTAACAACTTATGTTCATCCTGAATCCATGCTATCTGATAAGACTTAGGGTGTTTCAATCTCTCTAATTTTAAATTATTCACCATCTCTTCTGAAACAAGATTATCTGAACCACCACTATCAATAACAACTTTACAACACTTACCAAATACCTTATGTAGTCACATAAATCTGTCCACTTAATTAAATGAATACTTAGTATTTATTTGATTATTTAACCATCAATTAATAATTAATTAAATTAATATTTAATTAATTCATCTTAACCCTCTTCTTCTATTAATTAAATAAATTATTCAATTTATTTGATTTAATTCACTTAACCAAATTCATACCATTAATTAAATAAATAAATCATATTTGTTTAATTAAATCTTCTCTCACATTTAAATAAATTAATATTTATTTAAATCCCCCAAAATCCCATCTCTCACATTTAAATAAATTAATATTTATTTAAATCCCCCAAAATCCCACCTCTCACATTTAAATAAATTAATATTTATTTAAATCCCCCAAAATCCCACCTCTCACATTTAAATAAATAAATCATTTATTTAAATCACCTTTATCCTCCACCCACTTGTATTTTCCTACAAAAGCAAGTTGCACAATTATTTTAAATAAATAATTTATTTAAATCACCTTTATCCTCCACCCACTTGTATTTTCCTACAAAAGCAAGTTGCACAACTATTTTAAATAAATTATTTATTTAAAATCCTATTTATCCTCACCCACTTGAAACCTTTAATGGTTTCCCTTAAAGTATTCAAACTTGATTGCTTTAAAGTCTTCAAACTTGATGGCTTCCTTCTATAGTCTTCTTAAGACTTTAATGGTTTTCCTTAAAGTCTTCAAGCCTTTAATGGTTCCCCTCAAAGTCTTCAAGCATTTTAATGCTTTATCTTCCTTTTTCTCATTTAAATAAATTAATATTTATTTGAATATTTATCCAAATACAACTTGCACACATTTATTGAAATAAATGAATTTTTATTTTAATAAAATCCTATTTTCCCTCACCCACCAAATCCACTTGCAAAATCTAATCCCCTTTTAGATTCTTCTAACCCCTTCCTAATTAACTTAATCCATCCCCTAATTATTGTTACATTCCTAAGCAAAATGGAGTCACTTCTCAAAGCCTAAAAGTCTTTGATAACCATTAAAGGCTTTCAACCTTCAACCACTAAATGTCTCAAAGTCTTGGATAACCTTTGAAAGCTTCCAACCTTCAACCACTAAATGGCTCAAAGTCTTTGATAACCATTGAAGGCTTTCAACCTTCAACCACTTAATCCCCAAAGTCTCCAATAACCATTAATGGTTACCTCAAACCCTCCCACATGGTTAAAACATTTGTTTTGACTCAACCTCTACCCAACCCAAGGGTCTCATCAAGCCTTTAATGCTTTGACCATGATTATCTCTTAATCATTTGCACAAAAGTTTATCCTTGCATTACTCCTAATCCAGTGGGTAATTCTAATTTAGGCTTGACCCTTACCTTCTAGATAACCATGAGGTCTCCTCAGGCATTTAATGCCTCCAACCTCTTCTCTCAACCCAATCTTATGTTGACACTTGTCACCATTTCATTGGTGCAAATTGTGCACATGGATCCCCAACTTTCAAGCTTGACCCTTGATTAAACCTTTCAATCCTGGCCATCCATTGCTCCATTTTTCCTATAAATAGAGCCCATTCCTTCATAATCCAGATCCTGAAAACTTGTATGCATTTAGGCTATAGACATTTTTAGAGAGCATTTAGCATAGCATAACTAAAATCTTGTCTTTTTGGTAAAATCAATCATTTTAGCATCAATAGCATAGTATTTAGCTTTTCATTTCATATTTGAAGCTTAATATTAAATCTCAATCCTCCATAAGCATCCATAGTGCAAAAAGCTGCTGAGAGCTACACTCATTTGGGACTTGGAGAGGAGAGGAACAAGGGAGGAGCAACTATGAGCATCTTGATTAGCTATTTCATTCTATGTTTATATGCTTTCTATTTCATTCTTAATATCTCTCTTGATATGCCTGTTTAGGATAATCTTTTGTTGCTAACACTAACGTTTGTTTCTTGTGCTCTTGTGTGTGTTGCCATCAAACAGATTTTCTAATCCTTTTTGCAGAGCATCATTTGGTGAACCCGATGTGAATCCAAACACCAAAAAGATCAACTTTTTTTTTTTTTTTTAACCAATAACATGTTTGAATGTTGAAAATGTCACACAGGTTGCGCTTTTGACACTATTTTGGTGCATTTGACATTATTTTGGCGCTATTCACCCTGTTTCAGTGCTTTTTCCTTCTCTGTCTTTCCCTTTCTTTTAGTGCGTTTGTGTTAAATAGTGCCTCTGTTCAAACGCAGACTAGCGCTATTGTAACAAAACGTTGTACAAATCACCTTGTAACCAAAAAAAAAAAAAATTAGGCTTGTAGAAGCCCACCAAATAGGCAGATTTTACTAACTATTTTTCTCTTTTGTGCAGATTTAAATTAGATTAAAAAGTAGATTTATATTTTTTTACTAACTTGTTTTTTGAAGTTGGTTTTAAAAATGAATTCACTTTTTATTTTGGTTTAAAATTAACTTCACATTTCAACTTTGGGCTTTTAAAAAAAGAATCACATATTTGTTTGGGGCTCTTAAAAAGAATTTCATTGTTCCAAGGTAAAAAGAACCACAAACTTATACAAAAACAACTTTATTTTTTTTGCAAGTTAGGAAACAAACTTCGTTTTGGTGCTTAAAATCAACAAGGCAAATTTTATTTCTTGCATCAAGATAAAACTCACAATCCACACTTCCATTTTTGGTGCAAATAAAATTCACAATCAACTTGTCTCATTTTTAAAGCAATTTTACTTCATGCAAACGTGTTTTTCATTAAGTTGACCAGGATTTTCAAATTCTAGTTTACTCAAACAATTGCCTTTGAAAATTAAAAAGAACACCATGATTGTTGGAGCAACATCTCCAAATAGTTAGATCACATTGCAATGATAGATTAAAAAGAACAAGTGTTTTTCGTGCTTGGCACACTTGTGCAAAGAGTTGGTCGAGTGGTCCTACTTCTAACACACACTATCCTCTCCCTTGGCTTTCGTGGTCCTAGGTGCAAGAGAAAAGTGTTAGTAACACTCACATTTTATCTTTTTAAGAGAGGCCTGCCAAGGGATCGATACTCTTGGGAACGACCTCGAGCGGTAAATCCTTCGAGCCGCTATAGAAATCAGGTGAGAGCGAAAGCTGTAGCCTTGGGTATAGCTGTTCCTACAGTGTAACTGGCCGAAAGGACAAATGGGCCCCACCACCAGTTACAAGGCTCTTAAGTGAGTCACTGCAGAATGAACTTATGTCCAAAAGCATCGAACATGACTAAACACCTTTAAGTAGTAGCCCACCTGTTCTATTGATTGAGGATATTTGAGATATAATTTAGTGCAAGAGCATAGATGGTTTTGCTCCCAAGATACTCACCATACATATTTCTTTGACTAGAAACATAGCTTTTTGAAAAGTCACTTGTGGCTTGATAAAAGTGGTGACTCCCCCATCATAGGGATCATCTATTTGTTATGCTCGTGCAAGACTTAGTATATCACATCCTTACCTGCCAAGGCGGGATTCATAAGGTATGTAGTACCAAAGTCGAAGAAATATCAAGATGTGGGCTAAATTTATCACAACTGGCCATTTGACCTTAGGGATAAAAAGTGTTTGAAGTGTGTTCGTTTTAAAGACCAAGTGCAAATTGAGCCGACTTCAGGCTTTGGAAATACATCTTAAAATACATCTAAAGGAAGGGTCAAAAACAAGTCCAAGGATTGGGTTGATCTAGACCCATACTCAATTGTGCCTTTGAGGCAACATTCTTGTGTTTGTGTGCTTGCTTTATTTTCTTGTCAAAGAAAAATCAGAAAATCAATCCCAAAAACATAGTATTCATCCAACATTTCTCAAAAACAAACAAAAATACCAAAAACAAAGTGCAAACAACAAAGAGACAAATTTTATGACCATTCTTCACATCTTGCGAAAGAAGAAGTGTCATTAGAATATCAACTTGAAAAGGAGACCATTAAGCTCAAAGGCTTTGATCAAAAGGAGGAACTTCTTCTATCTCAATAGACAAATCTTTGTCTCACATAGAGTCTTTCCACATCGCATGAGTCTATACCTTCAAGGTAAAACAAACGAGTTTGATTCAAAATCATTGAATCGTAGAGCTTTTATGCAATATAGAGCTCTGAGTTATCACAAAAATCAAGGAGGAAAGATTAATCTCAACTTCTTCCCAAACATCTGTATCACCTACAACACAGGTCGAGAAGTGCCACCAATGCCTGAAAGGGAAGAGATAGAGTTTGTCCCATTTGTAACACAAAGTTTTTATTGAAGTTGAAAACATTTTCATCCATCATCTCACTCATACATCATCACTTCATCATCAATCCGTCCCAACTCTCAAAACATTAAGAGGTTCTTGTCCCAAGTTCTCTTTTAGATATTGCTTGAAATCAAACACATCACATCACTTTTTAGATTGTTTCTACATTTAGGATAAGCTCATCCTAAGAGACACATCTACGCAGGTTAAAACTAGTTCATGAGTGAATCCTCTCATTACTAGGTAGTCAAAATCTGTAACACATCTCAGATTTCTCTACACCTTATCACATCCAAACTCCTCAAAACAAACAAGCAATTCAAAGAAGGAATTTTGGTTACATCTACCTTAAAGTGCTAGAGATCCCCATACAACACAAATCACCAACCATCAATCTTTCATTTCATCAACAACTCATCATCATCTTCAATCAACTTCACACAAAACTTGCAAACAAAATGGCTCAAACCCGATCACGGTCAAGGCAACGAGAAATAGAAATTGAGGAAGAAGAAGACGAAAATCTCAATGAATTTCAAGAGGCACTTGGAGGAAATATGAATGACGAAAACCCAAATACTCCCACTCCTACAACAATAGAGAGGACCCAGCATAACCCTCTCTTTAATAGACTGTTTGACGAAATACTTAGGAGTAATGCGGATGCTCACTTCTTAAAACTCGCTCAAGAAGGAGCCAAGCTCCCCTCTGACTTTGATCTTGCCCAATTAAGACAAGCATCAGAAAGACAAAGTCGCCATGAGGAGGAAAGAGGTAGAGATCACATCAGATATAACATTCCTCGAGGTAACCCACCACCTCCTCCTCCAAATGAAATGGAGATGTTGCGGCAACAAGTCGAGAATCTCGCCCAACAACTTCATAGTGGTGTTAAGACCAATCAATTCTCACTTAACGACATCTGTCCCTATCCGTTTGATAGGAATCTTTATATGCCACCCTTTCCACGAGGATTCGAAACACCCAAATTTGAAAAATATAGAGGAAAGGGGGATCCCCGTGATCATGTCCGAGAATTTCATTCCGCTTGTCTTGAAGTGGCATATGAAGACACATACCTAATGCGCCTTTTTCCCCAAAGTTTGGGAGGAACAACCACGTCGTGGTTTTCCCGACTACCAGGTGGCATTAGAACATTTGAGGAACTCATCCAGAAGTTCCTATCTCATTACTCTTATAATATTGAACGCGACATCACCATGGCTGATCTGTGCAACACCAAACAAAAACCAGGTGAACTATTCTCAGTATTCCTGCAACGATGGCGCTAAATGTCTAGCAGACGTTCTCTTCAGTTACTTGAACGAGAACTAGTGGAAATATTCATTTCCAACTTAAAAGAAGAAATGGAATTTCACCTGGATGTTAAAGACACAGACTCTTTTAATGATATGATCACCAAGGGTTTAAAGTGTGAACGGGCACTCATCAAGAAAGGACTCATCAAAATCTTTAATGAATCAAAAGATGGTCCTCGCCCGCGCTTCAATAGTGATAAACCGAACTTCTGGAACAAGAACAAAAATATCATCAACGATGGAGTTGTGGATGCTTGGACTATCCAAAATGCACAACCTATGGTTCGATTTGCAGGACAAAATCCTCCACCTAAGAATAACACAAATGTTCCTTCCAATCAAGGTCGCATCACGTCTCATGATGAACCTAGACCTCATCAGCAAAAACAAAAACGCACATACACTCTCTTAGGGGAACCCATTGAAACAGTGTTGTGACAACTCATTTCTCAAAATTTGATCACTCTACCTAAGCTATCAAACTATGAGCCTCAGGTCAAACCGGCATGGTGGAGAGATACTAAACACTGTGAGTTCCATCAAGGAAGAGGACACAAGACAAGTAATTGTCACCGATTGAAAGATCTCATTCAGGATCTTATTGATCGAGGAGAAATTGAAGTTGAAGGACATGACCCAAAAACAACCAATAATGATCATCAGATGTTCAAGAATCCACTTCCATCACAAGATCAAAGGGGTCCTTCCACTTCTAGGCGAGGCACTGATACCACTGATTATACGCAGGCTGCGTATAATTATACTGTAAATCACCTGTATGATGCCAGTGAACAAATTGCAACCATAACCTTCAAAAATCCCACCTCAAATTGCAATGTTGTTACACGTCGTGGCAAGGTCACCATCAAGGCAGCTCCACAAGGCACCACCTCCGTCCCAAAGCAGTACAATCTTGTGGAACAATTAGACAAAACGCCTGTGCTTATATCCATTTTAGAGCTATTGCGCCTATCGCCATCTCATAAAACAATCTTGGATCAAGCACTCCAAGAGGCGTCAGTCCCTGCAAACCTGAATACGGACCAGTTTCAAGCCATGGTTGGAAATCTAAAGTCATCACCTTGTCTCACTTTTTCTGAAAGTGACAACTCTTCTTTCCAACAACCTCATAATGCTTCGCTACACATTGAAGGCTTTATCAACCAACACAGGATCAAGCGAGTCTTGATAGATAATGGAGCAGGCCTAAACATTTGTACACTACAGTTGGTCACAGCATTGGGATATGCAATAGAATCAGTGGATCCTCGCAAGAAGATCACCATCAAGGCCTATGATGATGCAGAGCGTTCATCCAAAGGAGCTGTGGTACTACCAATCTGAGTGGGCCCTGTGGTAAAGCACATCATCTGTCAGGTTCTGGACCTTCCTCTGCCATATAGTCTATTATTAGGGGGACCTTGGATACATGCCATGCAAGCTGTTCCATCTACCTACCATCAATGTATCAAGTTCCCACATAACGGTACAGAGATCACAATCCTGGGCGATGCAAATCCCTTTGCATTTTTCCATAATATCAGCCATCAACCAGAAATTACTGTTCCTAATAATAGGGAAGCCATTTCCTCCACATCATATGTAAGTCTCGCCTCTCTTGCCAGTTCGAACACCCCTATACCCAAGCAAGAAAAGCTTAAGATGAAAGTAGCAGAGGAAGGTCCTGGAGAATACAACTTGAGTCAGCTCTTTTGTGTGGGACAAATGCCCACTTCTCCTAGAACACATGGTAAGCCACAGCAGTTACTCCAGCAACCACTAATCATACCAACATGTGCCTTGATGCCATTCATCCTTGGAAAGAGTCAAGAGGAAGAGACACAAGATGAGGACCTAGCGGACTGGATCTATAAAGATCCCATCACCACTGATAAACTGCGAGTTACACTTCCTACAGAACAGTATGGCAAAGGCCTCCTCATTATGCAAAGAATGGGATATGATGGTCAAAGTGCTTTGGGATACTGCAAACAAGGACAACATGAACCTCTGCTACCAGAATTCAAGCCCAAAGGTAATACAGGCCTAGGCTTTGAAAAAGAGATCCTTCCTAAACTCAGATTCAAAGGAAAATCCAGCAAACCATTTTGCCCACCTACTGCAAAGAGGATACCTTTCATAATCAAAGCACCATCAAGCACTATCCCCACTGCCCCATCGAGGCTCACAACCCCACCGCAACCGTCATCAATATCATTCATCCCACCAAACGAACCAGTAATCCCATCAGCAACACCATTTGTAGCAACAACTGTATGGAAACCTACAGCAACATCTATGGCACCAACCATTCCAACAGAAGCCACTAAATCAACACTGCCGATACTTCCAGTAACAAATCCTTTAATCCCCATCACAGTTCCTGCTGCACCGATCACTACAAAGATACATAAACCAATCACACCTGTCGTGTTTAACTCCAAAGACATCCCAGTATGGTATAGCAATCGGATGCTGGAGAGTGATTCAGAGACCGACTCACATGAGTGGGAATTTGATTCTGTACAGCTTAACACTTCAGATGAGGAAGACACATCACCACCTCCACCACGCAAAGACATCCCTGTTTACGGAGAAGCACAGATAAAGACCACTTGGGTACCTGAGCTGGAAACATCTTCCACAGACCCTATGTCTCATCCTACGCCTGATTCTGACAAGGAGAGTACCATTAACGACCTTCACCATAACGTCTTAACCCTCACTGATACATCTCCCGCACTTAACCTAATCGATGAAGTAATGCCCATTATCCACCCTGAACTCATCGAATGGAACCAATCAAATCCTCCATGTCTTGACCTCTTCCAAAACGATGAGGCTATCATTGACTTTTTGGAATTATGGGATAATCTACCAAGCGGGGATCACAAAGCTGGATTCGCCATTGAACTTAATAGCGCAGCATACTTCGGGGCGGATGCCAAACCTTTCAGCTGCAAAAATATAACAATGAAACATGGATCTTCCAGTGAAAACCACACTGTGGCACTGTTTGATCCCACAAAAGTAAAAAGAAAGAGCGTATCCAACGGTGAAAACCTCTTTGAGGCACCTGAGGATGAAGGGTTTGACATTCTCCCTGCTAATGCACAACAGGAACGATCAACGATTCTCATCGAGGAAACCAAAGAATACAATGTGGGGACTCCTGAAAATCCTCATATCATACATCTGGCATCTCTTCTCACTCCAGAGGAACAACCTAAATTTATAGAGTTCTTCCAGAAGCGTCAGATCAACTTTGCATGGTCATATGCAGACATGCCTGGGCTTGATCCTGATTTAGTCATGCATCACCTCACCATAGCAGAAGGAGCCAAACCTGTCAAGCAGAAGCTTCGTAAGATGCATCCCCAAATTGCAGTGCTAGTCAAAATAGAACTCAAGAAACTCCTAGATGTTGGTTTCATTAGGCCAATTGATTATGCAGAATGGATCTCCAACATTGTGCTTGTCGGCAAACCAAAAGGGGGCATCCGCATTTGTACTAACTTCAGAGATCTGAATAAGGCATGTCCTAAGGATGACTTTCCCCTACCAAATATCGACATCATAGTGGATCTAACAGCAAGACATGCGATGCTTTCACTCATGGATGGCTTTTCCGGCTACAATCAGATAAAGATCGCACCCAAAGATCAACATAAGACAGCCTTCACATGTCCATGGGGCACATACTGCTGGAATGTAATGCCTTTTGGTCTCAAGAATGCAGGAGCGACCTATCAAAGAGCAATGACCACCATCTTCCATGACATGATGCATACCATGATGGAAGATTATGTGGATGACTTACTAGAAAAATCACTCACTAGAGATGGACATCTCCACATCTTAGATAAAATCTTTGATAGACTGGAACAATATCATGTTCGACTCAACCCAAAGAAATGTGTCTTTGGAGTAACCTCCAGGAAGCTTCTAGGATACATTGTCTCAAGCAAAGGTATTGAGGTCGATCCAGCAAAGGTTAAAGCAATCATGGACATGCCACCTCCAAGGAATATCAGTCAGCTAAGAACACTACAAGGATGGCTTCAATCCATCTGAAGATTCATTGCACAATTGGCTGATAAGTGTCACCCATTCACACACTTGCTACACAAGAACATCCGCTTTCAGTGGGATGCCAGATGCCAACAAGCATTTCAGACGCTTAAAGACTATCTCATGAATCCACCATTGTTGATGCCACCAGATCCAAGTAGACCGTTGTTACTTTATATCTCAGTGACAAGTACAGCATTAGGTGTATTATTGGCACAACATAATGCAGAAGGCAAAGAGTGTGTTGTTTACTACATCTCTCGCACACTAGTTGGCTATGAACTCAATTACACACCTATTGAGCGAGCTTGCCTAGCAGTAATCTTAGCAGCCACTAAATTGCGACACTATCTGTTGACACACAAGGTACAACTCATCGCAAAGATTGATCCACTCAAGTATTTACTCAGCAAAGCAGCATTGACAGGTCGCTTGGCCAAATGGGTAATGATTCTAAGTGAATTTGACATCGAGTATGTGGACCGTAAAGCTATCAAAGGGCAGGTCATTGCAGATCAGTTGGCCGATGCACCACTCATAGGCGATCATCCCCTCATTTCCAATTTTCCAGATGAGGAGATATTCATGATCATATCAGCACAACCATGGAAACTATACTTTGATGGCTCGTACACTAGGCATGGCTCGGGGGCAGGCATTCTGTTTATCACACCCCAAGGTGATAGTATCCCGAAGTCTTACAGGCTCACATTTCCATGCACAAACAACATAGTAGAGTATGAGGCCTTGATCACAGGACTCAGGTTAGCTGTACAATGGAAATTACAAGAACTACAAGTATATGGTGATTCCCAACTAGTCATTCGACAAGCAACAGATGAATATTAGACCAAAGATGATAAACTCATGCCATATAAGCAAATGGTGGACACTCTAAAGACATCATTTACTACTATCACTTTTGAGCAGATACCAAGAGATCAGAATCGAGCTGCTGACGCTATGGCTACCATCGCATCTCTACTAGATCTTCCACAGAATTCAACACGCTACGAGTTCTTGGTAGAACAGCTTTGGATCCCCGCTTATGATATCCCCGAATCTGAAATGATATATCGCCTTGTTGGTTCCGAATCCCCATGGTACGGTGAGTTCTACACCTATCTCAGCGATCATACCCTTCCTCCCAACCAATCAAATAACCAACGAAAAACCTTCATTCGCCAAACTACTCGATATACCATTATTGCTGAAACCCTATACCGACGTAGTCTTGATGGTACTCTCCTTCGATGTCTAGAACAGGATGAGATAACAAAGGTTTTGGAAGAGGTACATGAAGGAATTTGCGGGACTCACTCAAGTGGTCCATCACTAGCCAAGAAGATCATGCGAGCTGGATACTATTGGCCATCTATGGAAAAGGATTCCTACTACTTTGTCAGGAAATGCAAGAAATGTCAAGTTCACGGTGACCTGATACATGCACCAGCACAGGAACTACAACCAATCACAACACCATGGCCTTTTTGTCAATGGGGCCTTGACCTTGTGGGTAAGATTCATCCATCTTCATCCAATGGCCATAAATTCATTATTACCGCTACCGAATATTTCACAAAGTGGATCAAAGCTGTTCCACTTACTCAAGTCACCGGCAAGCAGATCGCCTCATTCATCCTCAACTACATCATCTGCTGGTATGGTGTACCCATGTCCATCATCACAGATAACGGTCTTCCTTTCAAAAATCAGGATGTCCGTGAGCTTTGTGAGAAATTTCATATCCAACATCGCTTTTCCACCCCCTATTACCCACAAGGCAATGGTCAGGCTGAAGCATCCAATAAAAACATATTGAGAATCCTAAAGAAGACAGTCAATGATGTCGGTCGTGATTGGCATGTTCAATTGAATCCAGCATTATGGGCATATCGAACTAGCATTCGAACCCCTACAGGTGCAACTCCTTATTCATTGGTCTATGGTGTAGAAGCTATCTTACCTATTGAGGTTGAGATACCATCATTACGAGTTTCCTTGCATAATCTCATCGATGATGAAGCATACAGAGTCTCACGTCTTCAGGACTTAGAGTTACTTGATGAGAAGCGACAAGCTACATACAATCACCTCAAAGCCTGTTAGCAGCGCATGAGTAGAAGCTACAATCACCGAGTTAGACTTCGTACATTTGAGGTAGGTGATCTTGTTCTTCGAGAGAATCCTCGCAACCAACCAAACAGAGAACATCAAGGCAAGTTTGAATCAAATTGGCTCGACCCATATGTTGTCACTGCTATATTCGGGTCCGGGGCATATCAGTTGGCTACATCAGACGGAGAACCGCTCGCAGATCCAATCAATAGCATGCACCTCAAACGGTTTTATACCTAAGGTGTACAAGGCATCAGGCTCCCCTGCATATCAAAAAATACCAAAAACATTCAGAAAAATGTCCTAAAGAAAATACCAAAAACATTCAGAAAAATGTCCTAAAGAAAATACAAAAACATTCAAAAAAGTAAAGAAAAATCATGCATCCAAATGGTGAACAACCACTCCAGTGGCACCTTGGGTAAGTACGATGGCGAAAACCTGGCAAACAGGCGCCACTCGTAAAGGCAATGGCTCCAGTATCTTTCAGGCTCGTTGCGATCACATTCATACATACAAACATCCATCCATCTAACCATGGCTTGTTATTTGATCTGTAATCCAAGAAAGTACTTCATGCGTCTGGCATCCTGCTTTTTCATAAATCATGTCCAACTTGGGGGCAATGCCCTTACAATCTAGATGATGGAAGTGGATTCTACATTACTGGTGATTCATTGGCAAAAACATTCAAAAATGTCTCGCAAAATACAAAAACATTCAAAAATGTCTCGCAAAATCCAAAAACATTCAAAAATGACTCACAAAATCCAAAAACATTCAAAAACTATTACACAAAATCCAAAAACATCAAAAAACCCATCGAAAATCACACAAAAACATGGCAACACCTTGTACATATTCATTCAAGCAGATGCAAAACCAACATTAACACAGTACTCACACAATGACCATTTATCAATCGACCACACAATCCACATACAACAAATCAGAAACTGTCTTTAAAAACAAGGATGCATCCTTCCTTACCAAAACAAAGACAAAAGTGACATTTTCTTTGACAAGAAAATTATGTTAAGCTATCAAATGCTTGGTTGATTCATGAGTAATTCATTTGTTTATCTGTATCGGGATCTTTCAGCATTATTTTGTATCGTTTTCGCATTATTTCCGATGAAGTTTTGGGGCATGTACTAATGGTGTCTACGTGGGAAGTTCACTAAGCTACGTAATCTTATGCCAAATACAGTCATAGATCATTACGGCTTGCTGACTACAGCGTATACCTCGACCATATGAGCATGAACCATTACCAAGGATCCATATTCTTTATTCTTTATGTATATACTGTTTGTTTACAGGTACACTGCTCATTCTTTGGTTCCTCCTCATCCAATTTGGATAAAGGTTTTTATTTCTTAGTATGGTATGCACTTGTCTCAGGATATGATCAGCCTAAGATCAAGGAGGACGATCCAAGTCATGCATGAACAGAGATAATCCTTGTCTGTTCCGCAAGCAATACTCAGGTCAACTTGATCCATTATATCAAGTTGCTTGTATTAACTTGCTATATCAAATCCATGTAAGAAATACTTCGGTCATCTTGAATCATTATGTCAAGATGCTTGTATTCTCTTCCAACATTTTAAAAGCTCAATGATGAAAATAGAGCACTATGGATCATCATTCCATCTCATCTATATATACTGCATTCCGTTGCATTCCAACCATCCATACATTCATAATAGCTGCATATCATGCATACATAGTCATAATAATGCATACTCTATTTTCCTCTTCTTCCATAGGAATGAGTCATAGGTCCTCCATTTCTTCTAACATCGAACCCCCCAACCCTCCCCATCTCAATAATCAACATCACATATCCTTCATCGTTTCCCATCAACCCAATCAAGCCACGTTCATCACCATCCATCTCTAATAGGAGGGATTGTGTTTTCCATCCTCATTCATCCACACAATCAAGCAAGTTACTCTGTCTACACAGATACATCGACTCCCACACACCTAGACTATCAACAGATACTCTGATCAAGTATTTTTGGGTCTCAACAGGTAATCGATTATGGTAATCCTAGACTACATCAAGCATTTATCATAATGACCTAGTCTCAACGGGGCTGCCATGATTCCCCACAACCATCCATCACACGCACATACTATCAATTGATCAACCAATCAAACACAATCCAACGGACAATTACATCAATTGTCTACGTCTCAACGAGTATTTTGCTTCATATACCTTGACTTCATCGGGCAATTACATCAATTGTCTAAGTCACATCAGGTCACTTTGATTCACTTACTCAGACTTTATCATGTCCAAGCGACCAACTGACATCAACTGTCACGCTTTGACTTAACCGGGGCAATTCAACCAATTGCACCAGATTGTCCAACCAATTTTGATCAATTGTATAGCATCAATCCAAACCCCACACTACATCTGCTATGTATCTCTTGCATGACCTCAGGGTACTCGCTGGCTTGTTATTTCTTCATATTCACTCCATTTTCTCCCATTCTTTCATCATTAGTTATAATTTCTTCTATTCTACCTCAACTCCACTTTTCATTCTTTTTTGAGAGATCGCCCGATTTTTCAACAAAAAAATCAGCCCATCTCTCGAGGGGGCATACCACCCATTAAATTTACATTTTATGGGGCATTTCTTCACACCTATTTTTCTTTCTTTGAAACAACGCGATAAACTGCACCGTCTCAAAGAGGGGCAAATGTAGTCACATAAATCTATCCACTTAATTAAATGAATACTTAGTATTTATTTGATTATTTAACCATCAATTAATAATTAATTAAATTAATATTTAATTAATTCATCTTAACCCTCTTCTCCTATTAATTAAATAAATTATTCAATTTATTTGATTTAATTCACTTAACCAAATTCATACCATTAATTAAATAAATAAATCATATTTGTTTAATTAAATCTTCTCTCACATTTAAATAAATTAATATTTATTTAAATCCCCCAAAATCCCATCTCTCACATTTAAATAAATTAATATTTATTTAAATCCCCCAAAATCCCACCTCTCACATTTAAATAAATTAATATTTATTTAAATCCCCCAAAATCCCACCTCTCACATTTAAATAAATAAATCATTTATTTAAATCACCTTTATCCTCCACCCACTTGTATTTTCCTACAAAAGCAAGTTGCACAATTATTTTAAATAAATAATTTATTTAAATCACCTTTATCCTCCACCCACTTGTATTTTCCTACAAAAGCAAGTTGCACAACTATTTTAAATAAATTATTTATTTAAAATCCTATTTATCCTCACCCACTTGAAAACTTTAATGGTTTCCCTTAAAGTATTCAAACTTGATGGCTTTAAAGTCTTCAAACTTGATGGCTTCCTTCTATAGTCTTCTTAAGACTTTAATGGTTTTCCTTAAAGTCTTCAAGCCTTTAATGGTTCCCCTCAAAGTCTTCGAGCATTTTAATGCTTTATCTTCCTTTTTCTCATTTAAATAAATTAATATTTATTTGAATATTTATCCAAATACAACTTGCACACATTTATTGAAATAAATGAATTTTTATTTTAATAAAATCCTATTTTCCCTCACCCACCAAATCCACTTGCAAAATCTAATCCCCTTCTAGATTCTTCTAACCCCTTCCTAATTAACTTAATCCATCCCCTAATTATTGTCACATTCCTAAGCAAAATGGAGTCACTTCTCAAAGCCTAAAAGTCTTTGATAACCATTAAAGGCTTTCAACCTTCAACCACTAAATGTCTCAAAGTCTTGGATAACCTTTGAAAGCTTCCAACCTTCAACCACTAAATGGCTCAAAGTCTTTGATAACCATTGAAGGCTTTCAACCTTCAACCACTTAATCCCCAAAGTCTCCAATAACCATTAATGGTTACCTCAAACCCTCCCACATGGTTAAAACATTTGTTTTGACTCAACCTCTACCCAACCCAAGGGTCTCATCAAGCCTTTAATGCTTTGACCATGATTATCTCTTAATCATTTGCACAAAGGTTTATCCTTGCATTAACTCCTAATCCAGTGGGTAATTCTAATTTAGGCTTGACCCTTACCTTCTAGATAACCATGAGGTCTCCTCAGGCATTTAATGCCTCCAACCTCTTCTCTCAACCCAATCTTATGTTGACACTTGTCACCATTTCATTGGTGCAAATTGTGCACATGGATCCCCAACTTTCAAGCTTGACCCTTGATTAAACCTTTCAATCCTGGCCATCCATTGCTCCATTTTTCCTATAAATAGAGCCCATTCCTTCATAATCCAGATCCTGAAAACTTGTATGCATTTAGGCTATAGACATTTTTAGAGAGCATTTAACATAGCATAACTAAAATCTTGTCTTTTTGGTAAAATCAATCATTTTAGCATCAATAGCATAGTATTTAGCTTTTCATTTCATATTTGAAGCTTAATATTAAATCTCAATCCTCCATAAGCATCCATAGTGCAAAAAGCTGCTGAGAGCTACACTCATTTGGGACTTGGAGAGGAGAGGAACAAGGGAGGAGCAACTATGAGCATCTTGATTAGCTATTTCATTCTATGTTTATATGCTTTCTATTTCATGCTTAATATCTCTCTTGATATGCCTGTTTAGGATAATCTTTTGTTGCTAACACTAACGTTTGTTTCTTGTGCTCTTGTGTGTGTTGCCATCAAACAGATTTTCTAATCCTTTTTGCAGAGCATCACCTTACATATGGTCTTAAACAAGTTCTTCCTCTGCAAGGGTTCTTCATCTCCTTCAGGTATGACACAAATCTCTCCTCATCATCAACAATTCTCCATCTTCCAGCTTAATGTCTAATTCAGCGGGGTTTTCTTCCACCACTATTGCTCTTTCGGTAGCCTCTGTCTTCTTGCATTCAAATGCACGGTGTCCTTCTCCTCCACATTTAAAGAAGGTTCCTCTAAATTCACTCTTGTCTTGTCTTCCAAAGTTCTCATTCCGATAACCATCTAATTCTCTCCTCCAGTAGAAATTTCTATCATCTTTCTGATATGAATTACCTTCCTTGCTCACTTCCTTGTCCTTGTTCTGATCTGTACTAGTTCCCCTTCCTCCTTGAAATTTTCCTTTGGTAAACCTTCCACCTCTACCTCTCTATCTATGTTCATGTCTTTTGTTCAATTTCTCTTCAGCCTTTATTGCATACTGGTAAGCCTCTTCAACACTCTCCAATTTGATCATATTGATTTCATCATGTATAGACATCCACAATCCTTTCAAATATCTTGAAATTTGTTCAACTTCGTCATCATGTCTGGATCTGATGTTCAACTTGTAAAATTATTCGGTGTACTCCTTCACACTAGATTCTTTCTGTCTTAGATTTTGCAACTTCCGAAATAAATCCACTTGATAATTCATCGAGACAAACTTTGATTTCAACTTAGAAATCATCCTATCCCATGTCTAAATCTTTTCTTTACCTCCTCTTTTCCTATCAACTTGCAAGTGCTCCCACCAAAGAGATGCATGACCTTTCAACCGGATACAAGCATATTTCACCTTCCTTTCTTTTGCAGTGTTTTCAAAATTAAAATAGTTATGCATCTCTGAGATCCAATCCATCAATTCATCTGAATCTAACTTCCCATCATATTCCAGTGGGGTAAAATGAGGTTTAGTGTTCGCCCTACTTAAAACCCTTAAAAACCTTTCTTCATTTGGATCAACTGCCGGTAGGTTTACTTATTCTGCCAGGGCTTCTTCTCCTTCATCTTTGCTTACATCTTCAATATGTCAGCCTCTTCTTGGGCTATCTCCATGAATTCTAACCGGGCTGCTATTCCTTGCATCATCTCCATCACAACAGGGTTTGCATTCCCACGTGATCCATCATTCCTAGTTCCTCTTTGCACCATTGATTCATGCTAGTCCTCTGCAATTGTAGGTTGGATCCGCAATCCGCCACCCTACAACAAAATTCAGGACACGCAACCTCCGAAACGAAACTTCGCTCTTATACCACTTGAAGTAGTCACCAGTGAGGAGGGACCTCAATGAGATCAGTCCAAACCGATTAGCAAGAGTAAACACAATGGAAACACAAAGATATGATGGAGGCAATGCAGAACATATAGTTTTAATGCATGAAATTTGATTACATCCAACCGATAACAACCGAGTTACAACATACCAGCACAGAGGCCTGGTAGAATAGGTCATACTGGGACCTTGAATCGAAAGATCTATCTTCTAAGCACAGTCTATCTCTGATTGATTCTAATTGATCTTCAATTGATTCTAAATTGATTGCATTCTAAAGCATGATTACAAATATATATCAATCCAAAGGATCCATTTGGCCCAAAAGGATCAAAACTTGAAGAACAAGACCTAACATGCAAAATGAACAAGGTCGACCTCCGCCAAGAGATTCCTTCAGAAAATCCAAAGGATAAAACGTAGAAGGTTGGCCACATGCCAGGAAATATCGAGATTAACGTCCAAGGCTCCACAAGCTTCAGAATGGGTTCTAGTAGATCACCAGAATAGGTCTCAGGCAACTGGTAATAAAGGAACAACCAGTAACAAAGAAATTGTCATGGAAACCAGTAGCGATATCTTGTCGGAAAGTGATCCAAATGAGATGCAGTTTGAAAACAAGAAAGATGATCAAGTCTTCAAGTATAATCCAACTCCATAGGATCCGGTGAGCCAAAACAGGGACACGCAGAAAGGAACACTGAAACTGCAAACAGGAAAGAAAACAAAAAAGAAAATGTTTTTGGTTGATGTAAGATTGTTGTGAATCAAGGATGCTCCTGCATCAGACTGGGTGAAACCGGAAGCGAAGCTCTATTTCGCCATACTCAGACAACTACGCAAAGCGAGTGCAATCTTATAAGTTTATGCTTTAAGGTTTTCACACTTAGGAAGAATACTAACAATTAAATAATATTATTCCAAGTAGAAGTCAAACATCCATATTAAAATAACTCAGACTAACTTTGCACATTGAAAGGAAATCATCCATCCAACAAAAGTATGAGCAATATTTCACCAATCGATATTATCAAATCTATCATTCATCTAACAACTTGAAGCAAATTACTTAAGCAAATCTAATCTAATTGTTGAAGAGAGTATGTAACCATGCAACCATTTAGCAATAAAAAGATTTCAAAACATTACTGATAATGAATATTTTATTACTCAAATAGCTCTGTGCAACAAAATCATAAAACTCTCCACAACAATGAAATGAGAGAATGAGAGGGGTTTATATAGAGTTTTGAAAGAGAAATAAATGGTCAAGATCAATTTAAGATCAACGGTCAAAATCTAAACAACACAACCCTAATTTATGTTTCCCAAAATAATATCAAAGATCAATTACAAATGAGACAAGTGACACAAGAAGCTATCTTTTAGGATTGCACTCCCTTCTTCTGATATTCAATGAACTTGGACACAATCTGGTCAATCTCATCCATCGAGACATGTGGCAATATGTTGACCTTGAATTTTAATCCTTCCAAGTCTTCAACAGACAAAGCAAAGGTGATTTCCCAATCCAATTCCTATTTGTGGAAGGCATCTTTAATGGACATGAGGCTTAACACCTTAGCCAAACTATACTTCAAGACTGGTCCTGTGGTAGCAAAGATGTTATGAACTCTGACCTCCAAATTCCCCAACTGCATATCATTCTCTCGGAGGGTATCCTTCCCAACCATCTTTGTCACCACAAGGAAGATATTGTTTTGAATTGCCTTTATCTGTTCTTCTATTTTATCAGCATCATCTTTCAATTTCTCCAAGACCTCATTCTGTACAACCAGTGTCCAGAGCCAACTGTGAAAATCAAAAGCAGTGCGTGTTTCAATTATCTCTTGATTGACCAACTCTTGAGATGAGATTCCCCTCATCTCTCTAAGGGATGAAATGATTCTATCTTGGGCATCGTGGAAATCAACCCATATTTCTACCAAAGTCTCAATCCTAGAAAGAAAAGAAGAAGTTTGATCATATGCTGATGTGATCCCTTCTATGAACTTGGTTGCTTCTTCTTTTATACTTTCTATCCAATCTCTAGTTTCTCTGGTTGTTACTGCATCTTCCTCGGAACCTTTAACCACTTGTTGTGAATCCAAAAGTAGGAGAGTCTCTGGATTTTCTTGATTGAGTATCTTGGTAGTCAAGTGTCGAATATAATCTCTTAGACGTTCCACTTCTTTCTTATATTCTTGCTTCTTATCTGTTTCTTCATCCAACTGTGCTTTTATGGATGCGACTGAATTGTCCAGATTTTCCTTTGTGTGGGCCTTTGTAGTTGGTTCCAAGTCAAAAGTAGTGACTTCATACTCATGTGGACCAATGTCCCCTTTTTCCTTGGCTACTTTAGGCACTACAAACTGTATTGTACGATTGCCTGTCTCATCTCTTTGAATGGTAGAAAATATTTTAGCCAGCTTCTTCACAACAGTTTGTTCTAATATGGCTAAGAAATCAGCCATGTCATCCTCTTTTGGCTCTTCCATTGCTTGTGTACTCATTTTTAATCTTTCCCTCAACCATGCAGGAACAATAGGTTTCTCCACGCCTTCTACTTCTTGGTCATCTTTTTTTTCTTGGTCATGTGCAATTCCCCAGAGAGTGTAAATCATTCCTTCTTGAAACCCTTCTTCTTCTGCTTCACTATATGTATGATGCTCATATTCTAGGATTTCCATGTCAGTAGGAGATGATGGATGTTCATCTTTCTAATGGACTAATTCTGCATTTTCCTCATGAACTGAAGAAAGAATTTCTATTTCAACCAATTATTCATTAATATTTAATATGTATTTCTCATTCCTTGATGTGGTGGAATAAGATAGTTCTATTCTCTGTCTTTTTTCTGAACAAGTTCTTCAATTTCAATTGCCTTCCCTTTCCTTTTAGCTTTCTTGCTTGGTCTGGCATTTTGTGTTGCTTCTTCATTTAAAGAATATCCTTCTACTGCTCCCATCAGATTAAAGTCAAAGTTGCATTTTTCTTATTAAACCTTAGACATTGCTGACCAACCCACCACCTGGTATATTTCATGACTGGTTTCACTAGGATGGTTAAGTTTGCATGATCTAGCACTGACCACTTGATATGAGGAAGGGGTGCATGCTCATCAAAGTCAAGTTGAGTATGTTCTTCATCATCTTCCAGTTGATCGGGCACAAGGAAAGGTTCGATCATCCTGATGAAATTTACTAATGGCCTGGAACACATTCTTTTTCTGATATCAAATTCATCTTCCACATTTTCCCAATAGTCTTCTATATCCACTATATGTCTGAATCTTTCTTCCTTTGTTGATCTAATGTTATGGTGAGGATCAAAATTATCTCTAGATTGGTAGAAGGTAAAAGGGTACCATTGCATCTCTATCATGGCACTTTTCAGTTGCTTGTGTTGAACAAGATTCTTCCATATTTCCAATAAAGAATGAAAATGATACAACTACCTTTTGCCTTGTTCTTTTAAAACTCCGATATGTCTCCAATTGTTTGAGAACTTATAGTAGGACCATCTTGTTGGTTGGGTAGATTGGCAATCGGTAAGGATGGTCGATGAAACCTTGTATTATGACATAGGTGAACTTTGGAAACTGGATAAACCAAGATCCATACTTGTTGATTAAACTTTTTGATTCATGAGAAAGTCTTTTGTGAGTACCCCCTTGCAGTGTTTTGGTGACGTACATCAGGAATGCATCATGGCCTCAGAAACTCTTATCCTTAAGTTGCAACTGAGGATAAAAATCATATGACTTGAACTCATTCTCACCATTCCCTAATATGCCCTTACAGATCAATCATGAATATCTGTAGGTTGCAGCCCATAGGTAGATTATGTATGAACTTATGTGGAATGCCTTCGTCCTATACAGGCCGATCAACTTCTGATGAAGATTGTCACTAATTATACATGACTAGTTGAACAAATTGGTTCCTGCAATGATCTCATCCATGAAATAATACATCCATGTTTCGACCAATTGACCCTTAGAGTTGCTCATTATTCGATTTAGTAGTAGAATGAGATCTCCATATTCTTCCTTAAAGAATGGATGCAACAAATACTTAGGTACTTTTCCTTGAGGTCTCTTCTTCTCCAGCCAAATATTATTCACATTTTCAGCATAGAGTTCGGACTGACTATCATAAACCATATGAGCTTTCTCCTTAGTCTTATAGGTGGTTTTACTATGCTTCGGTATGCTAAAGGTCTCTTGGATGGACAATTCTGAAAGATTAGCCAAGACTTCCATCTGGTACAATAATTTCTCTCGATTGTGCTTTATAGTGCAAAGGACATTCGACTATTAGTTCAATACATTCCTTGGCTAGTGGAAACCTAGCTGCCTAGACAATTCCATTCTGCATCATCTTGTGAGGGATCTCTCTAGGAATGTGTCCATCATATCCATACATCCTTCTCTCAAACTCTTCCATATCAACATGCCCGAGATCTGTGTTGGTGATATTCTTCCATTTGGATTTAATTTTAGATTCCTGTTGCACTCCCTTGATAGAGAACTTCATTTCTATCTGCAAAACACATGAAACTTAACATTATTTCCATAATTTAATTCTGATTTTTAATTCTCCTTCCTAAAATTTTCACTTTCAGCCAAAAAATGGGTTAATTGTTTTTTTAAAAAGTGGATTGAAAGTGAAGGGTTTGGCCAAGAAATTGATAAAATTAAGACAAAAGGGTGTGGAAATTCAGTCGAATTGAGGTTTTGAATCCTCTTTATGACTCAAATTTACCTCTGATTCTGAAAATCTGTCCTAAAATTAGAGAAAGTTCTTGATTTCTTGACCTCTAACACTTAGAAATTTTTACTTCTAGACAATTCTTTAGAACTTTAAGAGAAAACTTCTCTTCAGAACCCTCTAAAGTTTTCAACCTAAATAATGAATTGTGAAAGTGAATTGGTTGAAAATATATAGAGTTTAGAGTTCTTAAAGTTACAAGTTTTTGATTTGTTTTATTGTTTTTTTTGTTTTGTTTTTTAAATAATTTTTTATTTGTTTTTTGTTTTTTTTTAATAATTTTTTATTAGTTTTTTTTTTTTGTTTTAATCTTTCCAAAATGGAAAGTTTTATTTCTTCTCTCAAAAATTGAATTTAATCCAATAATCTTCTAGAACTTTCTAGAAATTTTGAATTTTGAAAATTTCTCCAAGTGTTGAAAATAATAATTTTGAAAATTTTGAAAAATAAAATTATCTTCCAACTTGCAAGTCTGATTTCATGTGAATTGTGATCACAATCTTATCCTCTTGGGATGGAAATTTTTTCCTCAAATTTTAGGTCTCTAGCTAGGTATCTTCACATATTTCATTTATGTCTGGATAATTGGAATAAACTTGCAAAGGTTTGGACAATTTCTTCATGTCTTAGGGTTTGAAAAGTTCAGACAATTTTGTCTCAGTCTTGATGTCTTGGTATGCTTCATGGCAATGGAAAGTTTGGATAGTCACATGTCTTTGACAAATTTCTTTTTGGACTGTGTTTGAAGACTTTCCTCTTGGCAAGGCGAAGTTCACATCTTCCTTGGACATTTTTTTTATTTGTAGTTGATTTAGTTGGACAAGACCTTGGACATGTCTCATTCCTTAGCAAATTTTGGATGACTTTATTCGGGCAGACTTTCCACATCTTTGGACAGATTTCGGTTCATGTTTCATTTCTTGAAAACAAACTTGGAAGGCTTGGAGTATGTTCTTGGAATATGCTAATACATATTGTCTTGGATTTGATCTTGGAAGAACTTTTGGTCAATCATCTTTAGGTGAATCTTCATCCATCATGTCTTGGTGAGCTTGTACAGTCATGCATCTCTTTTGTCATGAACTATTTTTCTTGTACTTAGCGAATTTTGGGAGTTGTTTTGCTTGTTGTCCATGCTGAATTTTAAGATGGATCAGACAATTTGTCTTTCCATCATATCTTTTTGGCAAAATTTACTTCATCTTCGTGTGATGCTCTATTTGTCCAACCCTAGGTGGATTTGGATCATGTCTTGCCACGTTTCGTGAGACATATTTCAACTTTGAATGTCTTCTCCTTGGCAAAATTTACAAGCTTTGGACAGGTTTGCATCAAACTTGGAAGATCATCACATGTGTATCAATCAATCTTTCTCTTCCAAGGTGGGTTTGGAGATGATTAAGAACTTAGAATATTTATCAAACCCTCAATTTGTTGTGTATGATGATCTTGAATGAATCTTGGATATGAATCTTCCTCTAGATTTCTCTTGCTTTGTTATCAATGGTGAATTTGGTAGTCTTCTAGACGAGGTGAAGTGCAAATTTGAAGGATTATCTTTCACTCCCAAGGTGGATTCAAGGATAATTAATGGTTGACTCAAAATTTCATCAACAACTTCATTATTTTATCAGCAAACCTTGTTAATGGAAAACTTGAACCTTTTGATTGTCCTCTCCAAACCCTAGGACCTACCTTATTCTTTTTTTTGGAGATGATCAAGGTGGAATTTACACCTTCAAACTGTCAAATCCTTGATTTTTCTTTATTTCTCATCCAAATTCTTCTGAAAATTTAATAATCTAATTGGATTTTGGAGTTGCTTCCTTTGAAGAATTCAAAATTTTCTTCAAATCCTTGAATTTGCTTTACTTCTGCAAAGGTAATCTAATAATATGATCATATTTGGCATGAATCCGATAATCTGTATGCTTGAAAGCTGCTCACTTTGATCTCCCTTGGATAAATTCAAACTTGCTTCTTGGATTTGGCAAAGAGAAGTCTTGTTAAAACCTTGTCTTTATAGCTTCTTGAGTTGCTTCTAGAAGCTTTATTGTTTTATTCTATCTTTAGGAAATTCAAACCCTTTGCCTTCTTCTAGAAGTTCGAACTTCTCCTTGCTAGGCAAATACTAAAGTCTTAAATGAAATAAAACCTTGTTTTATAATTTTCTTGGAGACCTAGGCAAATACTAAAGTCTTAAATGAAATAAAACCTTGTTTTATAATTTTCTTGGAGACTTCTAGAAGCTTTATATTATCCTCTTGCTTGTCACACAAGGAAATAAATTTAGGAAGTTGTAATGCTTTCCTCTAGAAGTTTGAATTTCTCCTTGGAGGCTTCCATCGAATTTTAGCAAGTTTTAATTGCTTTATTCTAGAAGTTTATTTTATTTCTAGAATATGATCTTGACATGTATTTTTAATTGACTTTAATTGTCCAATCATCATACTTGCCATCTTCAACTCCTTGGAATGCCATGTCATCTTCCACTTCACCTAAGTGGACCCTACACTCTTCTTCAAGCTTTGGCGAACTTTGCACATCTTCCTTGTGTCATGTCTTTTTCTTGCCTAAGTGTATTTAGAAGGTATGATGGACAAGGCGGACTTTGAAAATTCCTTGAACAAATCTTTTCCATCTTTATTTCATGCCATAATTTTAAGGCGAACTTTGAAAGTGGGACATGGTAAAAATTGCACATACTTAGCCATTTTCATGCCTTGGTTTCTTGTTTGTTTAACCTTGAGCAGGGGTTTGTTAACTTTTACCATGAGTTAGTTGATCCTTGATAGGACTATGCCATCAGTCGGACAATTTTTCTTGGATAAGAGGTACACTTCGAAAATTGTCAGACATTTTTGTGTCTAAATAAGCTAACCTTACGCAGGAATTGAGTAACCCTTGCCATGGGTTAGTTAACCTTTGGTAGGAGTTTAACACTTGTCAAACAATTTTTCTTGGACGATTCTCCAATGCCTTGGCAAACATTGATTGTGCTTAAACATCTTCCATACTTTGACATTCTTGGATGATTCTGATTGACCATTTGCCATTCCATTTGCTTAACCTTGAGCCTTGTCGATTTTGTCTGCCATTTTTATTTCTTCAACCTGGGCGAGATTTTTAATGTGTCATTTCACTTGCCTTCTTTTGACTTGGTCAATAGTGTTCATCCCATGTTCATACCTTGCTGGTTCATATGGACAAAAACCCTAATCTGGATTTCTATTTTGCTTTTTGCACTTAGAGACCTCATTTGTGAAATCTGAGAACATGGAAACTGATATTATAGCTGATAATCTTGAAAAAAACCCTAATTAGGGTTTGCATTCTTCTTTTTACCCCTAAAAACATAATTTTCAAAATCTAAGAACATGGGTAGGAATAAGTTGGCATGGGGATCAAAACCCTAATCTCGGAAAAAGCAAAAATTTTCAAACCCTTTCTTTTTACACTTAGAAGCAAAAAATTTTGAATCTGAAAACATAGCAAGATCAAAATGACCTAAAGAACAAAACCCTAATCTCAGAAAAAGCAAAAATTTTGAAGCCCTGTTTTTAATATCTAGAGGTGAGATTTTCAAATTCCGACAAAATGGGTAGTAATAAAATATCTCAAAGAACAAATCAAAAAAGAAAAAAATTCTAAAAATAGCAGGTTGTCAAAAATGACCCAAAGCAATTGTGATCTTCATCCTTTAGACCTTCTGAACACTTTGACAACACTTAAATTCAATTCTGGGCATAAATTCTCAGTTTGGCCCGGATGACCTCAAAACTCTAACTCTTAACTTTCTAAAAATGAAGGTTTATGAAAATGCAGAGCTAGGACAAAACCTAAAAAAAATGAAAATAGGGGTCCCTATTTGCGATGGGGCGATGTGTGAATTAGGTAGCAACACACTGCAAGTGCAAAAGATTTTGGAGTAATCCACATTGACCCTAAAAGTTTGGCTAGTCAGTATGAAGGAATCATTCAGCATCAAAAAATTGATTCTCAAAAAAAAAATAGGAAGACATTGGAACTCAAATAGGATCATAGGCCTCCTTACGATATTAAATTTTTTAAAACATGGGCTTATGATACTTTCTCAATGTTAGCATTTTGCCTTGGATTGGATACTAACAGGGAAGTGGGTTAAAGCCTCCTTAAAATGTTATATAATATCCATTTTGCTAATCCACATGCTAGATATAGATTTATTGAGCATGTTCCAAAAACCATGTAGAAACGATTTGCAATGACTAAAGGAGTTTTCACTACGACATTCAGGTTCACAACCTACTTGTGCTATTTATTTTTGCAGAAATATAGTCAAAAGTTTGTAGAAATGGACAACAAACTTGAGATTACATTCCATAAGACTCATGGTATTCGTGATCAGGGTACGACAACCTCATGAACCTGGGTTCCACTTCCAGTATATGAGTGGACCCATAAGATAAGAATGCATGATAATAAGAGTAGCTACAAAGATTTTGTAGACTACTTTTTGGCTCCATTGAATCGAGCAATTACAAATACTCCAATGCCTCGATTGCCCAGTTCTTGCAGAAATTGCATTCAATTGGGATCACAAATACAATTGGATGATTGGTACTTAATGGAAGATTTAACAATGCTAAATTTTTATGGATCAACGGAACAACCCTACAAACTTCTCATTCATGTCATAGAGAGGTTTTTTGCATTGGAATATGTACAACAACTAAGTAGTATGGATGACACATACTTCCAAACATACAGTAAGAAGACCATATTTCCTTTGTTACATTTCTCATGTGGAGGGTTCAAATTTGATAGAAAATCATTCAATGTCGTAACGTCCTTTTTCAAAATTTATAATTTTCAATTTGTCAGTCACTAGCATTATGACCCATGTGATGTTATCAAATAAAGAATTGTAGCCAATCACAATAGAGCAAGTTTAATTCAACATGAAAGTAAACCCACACTAAAAAGATTGAAAAATAAGAACTCGTGAGATGAGGTCAAAAAAACAACGGAGGAAACAATCACTGAGATAGGAGTTTCTTTTGATCAGATGTCAGCTGAAATAATGAAATTGCACCATCAAAAAACACCAGAGATGCCAATGAATAGATACTAAAAATTTTATACGAGAGTTGCCAAACCATGTACCATACAAAAAATACCATATCGTTGGCATAATAGATGAATTGATTATGTGTTGCATTGATCTCTTGTCATTGATGTCAACACTAGCTGTTACGGTTCATTACCGACATACAAGTTTTGGTTACCGGTAGAAGATCTAGTGTTACCGGTAGAAGAGACTATTTGTTGGACACTTTCGACATGTTTGGATTAGTGAAGTATATTTGATTTCATGTGTTATATGCTCCATGAGCATGTTTTGGTCAATTGGTATTGGCTTGGTAATCGGATTTTATCATACACTCTGGTAAACCCTTACTGACACTGGCTTAAGGCTTTACCGGCAGAGATTTCATTGAGGAATCATGATAGAATACATAGTTGGTGTTGGTGCAGCTTGTTCATGGATTTCGGGATGCTAAAGATGTTCTTTGATCGTGCTTCAACTATTTGAAGACATTGCTTTGGCGTGGTGGACCCAAAATAGGTCTGGTACCTATCTAGGTTATGGACCAATATCATGCTAACGCGTACTCTACATGTTACCGGGATGTTTGGAGAGAATTTACGGATCTGTTATTGTTTTTTGGTCTTAAGCCGACATGGCATATCATTGTAATATGGAATTATGTAATGATCTTAATGCAATATCTTTTAGGTGGCTGACCTAATTGGTTTAGGCCTTAGGGTTTGTATAAATAAGAGAGAGAAACTCTTTGTAGAATATCATGGTTATTGAAAAGGTCATGGTCAAGGAATGTAATGTGTGAATATTGTAATATCATTCAGGCAAAAGATTTGGTCAATCATTGGTGATGGAATTGGATTTAGTCCTCCGGCATTGAGCTTAACCGAGACTGTAATCAGGCATGGTAGATGCTATTTCTAGAAGTTCACTCTATTGGATTGTTGTCCATTTATCTTGAGATGGTTGTAGCCTCTTTGTAGTCAATGAGACTCTTTTGTAATGAGTAGTACGCTCTAGGCAGTGTGCCTTCCTGCAAATGCAGACCCCTTATTGTAACACATACTTTCTGCAGAAGTATCATCTGACTGTGGGTAGGCTTCCCACCGTGGTTTTTCACTTTCCAGGTTTTCCATGTACAAATCATAGTGTTATGTGGTATGGTTGCTTTGCATTGATTATCTGGTTAATTGTTAAGTTGTTTTGTTTATCAGTATCTGTTCCTAGCGACATTTGTATGTGCTTTATCGATACTTGATTTGTTTAAGGTTGTATTGTGGATTAAAAGTTATAATCTATTAACAACCGATTCACACCCCCCCCCTCTCAGTTGTTCACTGGTTATCCTAATAATTGGTATCATAGATTTGGTTCTCTTTTGTAGAAGCTTAACCACTTGAGGTAGAACCAATGACAACTAACACTTCTAATCCACCGGCAACTATTTTCAAAAGAGAAATCCCTAAGCTTGATGGAACAAATTATGGGGTAAGGAAAATTCGAATGGAGACACATCTTAGATGTCTTGGAAAAGATATTTGGGAGATCACTAAAAAAGGATAAACACCTTATGATCCGGTATCTGGCAATCCTGCTCCTACAGACTTGGATAAGAATATTGAAAATGATTGCAGAGCTAGAGAAGCCCTCTTGTGTGCACTTATTCATCAGCAAATCATGGGATTGACTGTTAAATCATCGGCTAAGGTTATGTGGGACAAATTGAAAACTTTGAATGTGGGACAAATTGCAAACTTGATGGTTACTGGATAAGATATGAAAACTTGAAAATGGAAGATAATGAAAGAATTGTTGTGTTTATGGAAAGAGTAAATGAGATTGTTATGGGAATTCAATGTTGTGGACGATTTCTAAGTGAAGATGAAATAGTTTCCAAAGTCTTGAGAGCCCTTCCACCGGCTTACAAGATGAAGACAACTGCAATGTATGAGTTAAGGACAATGGCAAAGACTTCAGTTAATGAAGACATTCTGATTGGGAAATTATCTACTTTTGAGCTAGAAGAATTTGGATCTTCTGGAGCTATAAAGTCTGAACCTACTTTTCATGCATCATCATCAACATCTACTGGCAAAAGTGATTGGAAAGCCCTATATGCAAAATAATTGGAAGACATGAGGAAAGAAGATGAATAACTTGAGAAAATTGAAGCCTTATTTGCTAGAAGAATACCTAAAGGACCAACTGGAAGTAAGTATAAAGGAAAAGAACCTTTTAAGGTTTGAGGAAAGAGTTAAGAAATATTTTAAGCCTAACCAGAACAGATATAGATTCAAGAAAAGTAAACAATGCTACATAGTAGATGAGGAAGGAGTAACTGATGAATCTGGGGATGAACTGATAGAAGACTCTGCTAGTGGATCTGGCAATGGAAAATAATGGGTGTTCTATTCTTTGAAGGAAGATGAACCAGAACCGGCTATCAAAAATGAAGAGAAGGCCTTGGCAGCGAAAGTTGAAGATAAGGATGAATGGGTAATTGATAGTGGATGCTCACATCATATGACTGGAGATAAAGGGAAATTTTTGTCCCTACAAGAATACAATGGTGATCAAGTCAGATTTGGAGATGACAAGGCATGTATGATCAAAGATAGAGGTATTATTTCTTTGGATGACAAGCATAATACTGATAATGTCTATTATGTAGAATGTTTAAAGCATAATCTTTTGAGTGTTGGTAAATTGGTTGATAAGGGTTTCCAACTTCAGTTTAAAGATAGAAAATAAAAAATCATAAACAAGACTAGTTTGAAGATTGCAACCGGTATTTAGACAGGAAGTAATATCTTCCACTTGAACACTGGTAATAAGACATGTTTGATTGCTCATATTGATGAGAGTTGGTTATGGCATAAAAGGTTGTCATGTTAATTTTGATTGTATTGTTAAGATCAGTTCAACTAAGGTAGTTAGAGATATACCTAAGATTATGAAGCCTTATAATCTGATATGTAGGGAATGTCAATTGGGTAAGCAAATCAAAAGTTCTTTTAAGAGCATACATGATAAATCTAATGATGTACTTGATTTGATTCATACTGACTTATGTGGTCCAACAAGGACTAGAATCTTTCAAGGTGATAGGTATTTCAAGCTGATTATTGATGACTATTCTAGGATGATGTGGGTGACTTTTCTAAGGGAGAAGTCTGAAGCTTTTGAGAAATTCAAGATATTTAAAGCAAAGGTTGAAACTGAAACTGGATTGAAAATCAAATGTCTAAGATCAGATCATGGCGGTGAGCTCACTTCTCATGAATTTAACAGTTATTGTAAGACAAATGGAATCAGGAGACAACTATCTGCACCTAGGACTCCTCAGCAAAATGCAGTAGTTAAAATAAAGAATAGAACCATTTTGGATGCAGTAAGATCTATGATGATGGAAGCCAAATTGCCTCATATTTACTGGAGAGAAGTCTGAGATTTTGCCAAGATCAAGGGCACAATGAAAAGTATACAATAGAGACAAAAGAATGACAAGAACAAATTGTATTCTCATCAATATGCAAAATGATCAACTGGATTAACCAATACAATGAATATAGGTCTTCTTATATAGGCAAGGCCATATGGATGTACGAGCACACAATCATGACACGTGGCTCAATGAGAAACAAGGGTAGGTAAGAAATACTAGGGGTAGGTAGGAGAAATAATATAATATTCCACAAGAGGTGGATGACCCATCGAATGTGGAGTGTAACAGCAAAACAAGACCACAAAAGGTGGAATTTCTCCTACAAGCTCTATCCCTATGTGCACACTTCCCTAAGTGTCTCAAATCCAAACTACGAAGAGATGCATTATCCTAAGTTAACTTAAGTAAAGTGTAATAATATCCATTATGAATATTTATTTACACCAACACCCCCCCTTAAGTGCAACTTAGGGGAATGAAGACTCAAGTCAACAATGCAAGATGGGTCCTGACAAGTAGACCATGATAGGTACCCAAGTACAATATGCAAATGCAAGCAATGCAATCTCTCACAAACGGAGAAAGGGAGAAAACCTAGTGGGAAAAAACTCCCCCCCAAAAGAGAGATGAATGTACAAAAGACTCTCAAAGTAGAAGGACAAAACCTCAAAGAGGAAAAAGTCCCCCGCATAAGAGAGGAAGGAGAAGTTAGCTGACCCCCCCTAATGACACATCTCGCACCCCCAAGAGAGCTCGCAACTGCTAGAACTTACTCTCGGTGAAAGGTTTGGTGAACATGTTTGCAACCTACTCCGTTGTAGGACAATACTGCAAATCAATGACCTGCTCCTGAATCAACTCTCAGATATAGTGCATATGAATCTCGATGTGTTTGGTCCACTGGTGCTGGATCAGATTCTTCAAGATTGTAATAGCACTCTGATTGTCGCAATGTAGAACTGTCGGTCATGGAGTGGTGAACCTAAACTCGGTGAGAATTTGTTGAAGCCAAATGGTCTCAGTCGTTGCGTTAACAGCTCCTCAATACTCAACCTCAGTCAAAGAAAGAGCAATAGCATGCTTCTTCTTGCTCTGCCAATAAATGGGGCCTGAACCAAGGTGAAAACTGTAACCGGAAGTACACTTACGATCATCAAGATCACCAGCCCAATCGAAGTCTGTGTAACCAACCAAGCAAAGTCCTGTGCCTACTGCATAGTGAATCCCATAGTGATATGTACCCTAGATGTAATAGAGAATGTGTTTGGTGGCTTTCCAATGAAGCTCATGTGGTTCCTGCATGAAGCAGGAGACCATGCCAACCGCAAATGAAATATCAAAGTGGAAGTGGCGTCAACTAGTGGAGAAGAACATTGAGCCTCAAGCTTGACTCCTGAAAGAAAGGGAGTTGGTGCAGGCTTACAATCAGCCATATGAAAGCGTGCAAGTAAATCAAGAGCATACTTGGGTTGCGATAGTATAATCCTGGAAGGTGATTGTGAAATCTCTATCCCAAGAAAGTATTACAAAAGACCCAAGTCAGTCATAGCAAATCTATCATGCAAAGCATATTTGACCCTGCTGATGATGGATGTGGTACTCCCTGTAATGATCAAATCATCAACATAGAGCACAAGTATCAAGTGAGAGTCATCATGTCACAAAATGTAGACATTCAGTTCAGAATAACATTTGGTGAACCCTATTGAGAGAAGAAAGGAATTCATCTTGGCGTACCAAGCCTTAGGGGCCTGCTTAAGGCCATAGAGAGATTTCCTTAGTCTGCAAACCAAGGAAGTATCCAGGATGAAACCCTGTGGCTGCTCCATATAAATCTCCTCATCAAGATCACCATGAAGAAAAGCACTCTTCACATCCATCTAATGTACAACCCAACCATGAGCTGCAACAATAGCAAGTGTCAAGTGAATGGAGTTCATCTTGGCTATAGGCGCAAAGGTCTCAGTATAGTCAACACCTGCAACCTGAGAGAAACCTTTTGCAACAAGCCAAGCCTTATAATTATCCACACTACCATCCGCTGCATACTTGGTCTGATAGATCCACTTACATCGAACCATCTTTCTCCCCTTAGGGAGATGGAATAAATCCCATGTGTTGTTCCTCATCAAGGAACTATACTCTTCCTCCATAGCTTGGTCCCACTCAGGAACCCCTGATGCTTCCCGAAATGTCTGTGGATCAGAAGCAGTAGCAATGAATGCATGTGGAAGATCCTGATGTTGTGATCGAGTTCTCTATGTATCTGAAGGATCCCCAATAAGAGAACCTGTGGACTCAAGTGTCTTTCGAGCCCAATGAGGTCTAGGTGGTGGTGGAGAATGAGGCTCCTCAACTGCAAGTGGACCCTGCGGAGGTGTAACCCTATGAGTCAGAGTTGAAGGAGTCTCATCATCGGAATCACTAGCATCACTATCCACAATGGAGGAAGGTGGAGGAGGTAGAGAGGCTAAGCTAGGAGAGCTTTCCTCAAATTGAACACTCCTCTCAATAAACACCTTATGTGTCTCAGGATCCATCAATCTATATGCCTTAACACCCTCAGGATATCCAACAAATATGCAAGGCTGACTCTGAGATTCCAATACCTTGCATTTCTGCGGAGGTATGCGAGCCCATGCTGGACAACCAAAGACTCTGAAATGTCTGACAATCGGTTTCCTACCAGCCCAAGCCTCAAAAGGAGTAATACCTTGCAAAGCTTTGTGAGGAACCTGATTCTGGATGTGTGTGGCACAACTGATAGGCTCTTCCCAAAAGGAAGGATCAAGAGAATGTTCTTGTATCATACAACTAGCCATTTATTTGAGAGTTCTATTCTTGCATTCTACAACTCCGTTCTGCTGTGGAGTGTATGCAGCAAAATGCTGAAGATCAATCCCCCCAAATGTACAAAAATCCTCAAGTCTCTTGTTCACATATTCCCTTCCATTATCTGTACGAAGAATCTTGACCACTTTCCCAAATTGCTTCTCCACATGAGTCTTGAAGTCCTAAAATCTGTCAAATACTTCACTCTTATGAATGAGAAAGTAGACCCAAGTGAAGCGAGAGTAGTCATCAATGAAGGTGAGGACATAGCGGGCCTTGCTAAATGAAGGTGCTAGAAATGAACCTGCTACATCGTTGTGAACAAGTTGAAGAACTTCCAAAGCTCTCCAAGCTTTCCCCTTATCAAACTTCTCCTCGGGATTCTTGCCCATGGAACAACCTGAACATACACCCTCTGAAAAACTGATTCGAGGTAGACCTGTGACCATGTCTTTAGTGCTAAGCTGCTAAAGATAGCGGTAGTTGAGGTGACCAAACTGCTCATGCTATAGCTTACTTTCAAAATTTGAATGAGTAAGCAAGGACCTAGAAGGTGAACTTTGCACAAAGTGGGAGAATGAATAAATCCCTGAGTTGTCATTGACTTGTCCCACTGCTACCAAGGCATCATCTTCAAGTTCCTTTACCACAACTGAATCTGGTGCAAACTCAACCTTTTTCCTAGTCACATAGTGAGTGATTTGGTAGATAGAGAGAAGGTTGGTAGACAAGTTAGGATCATAAAGAACATTCTCAAATGTTCCATCATCCATGTCAACTGAACCTTTCCCTTCAACCTCTACTTGTGTATCATCACCTATGTAAATGTGAGGTACCTTAGATGGCTCCAATGAAGAAAACTGCTCCTTTGTAGAACCCATGTGATATGAGACACCTGAGTCAAGTATCCACTGTTGTGAAGAACCTGTTGTAGCCACAAATGCATGCCCTTTTCCCTTAGAATGTGAGGAAGAGGAAGGAGTTGAATCCTTCTTTGTGTAGGTGAATGACAAGTTGATGTTGTTTTTCTTAAGAAGATTGGTTAACTCATCAACTTGCTTGGTGTGGCATCGATGCTCATCATGACCATACTTCATGCAATATGCACAAGCTGGTTTATCCTTCTTAGGTGGTGTCCCCTTCTTGGAAGAGGATGACTGCCCTTTTTCCTGTTGTGGCTTTGACTTAGAGTGCTTCTTCTTCTTGTTGGAATATTTGCCTTGACTTCCTTGATTCCCTTGATTAGCCACCAAAGCCTTGGACTTTGAAGACTTGAGAAGCCCCATGTTGAACAACTTAGATTGTTCCAATATCAACATTTCTATGAAAGCATCAAATGAAGGCATAACATAGGAACTCCCCACTATCAAACGATGAGTTTGGAAGCTAGACACAAACGCTGCATATTCTGGTGCAAGCTTGTCCAACAAGTTGAATATCAACTGAGCATCCTTTTTGTCAATTCCACAATCCTTAAGTTTTGCTCTTAGCTCATTTGCTTTGGTGACATAATATTGGATTGTATTAAAACTCTTGGGATCCAAGTTGGTGAGCTCATTGTCAATCTTGTAACCTCTAATTTCATCAACTTGACCATACAATTTCTAAAACATATCCCAAACCTCTTTGATTGTTGTACACTTCTCAATGTGAAAAATGAGATCATCTGATACATACTTGCACAAAGTTCCAAGAGCCATGCAATTCTTAGTGAGCCATTCTAACTGAGCATTAGGATCAGCCTTAGGATCAGGTGGTGTTGCTATTGTTCCATCTATGTAATGCCTGAGACCTTTTTCCATTAATTTGCTCCATACTTTAATTTTCCATGATGCATAATTATGTGGAGTTAAAGGTGGAAATTTATGAGCGTTCATTGCAATAAAAATGAAAGATCACAAGGAGAGAGAGGCACAATCACACAAGACACCCCCCTCCAAATTCACTCAATCAAAGAACCCCCCCAAAAGTGATGATTTGGCACTTTATACTTAGTGTGTATACAATGGGCCACTTGCAAAAAATGGGAAAGTGGACTTTTGATTTTAATTTTACAACTGCCTCAATAAGGCCAAAAAGACTCAAACCAAAAGTGCAAGAGATCTAAACTAAGATCCAAGCAATTTACAAGTACCAAATAGGCCAAATAAGACCAATATCTGAAAGTACAATTTCTACTCAAAATATCTGAAATCTGATCATAGATTATGAAAGTAGACAAAAAAAAATGCACTTTCAGAAAAAACAACACCTGAAAAGGAGGTCTTATGAGCTCAAACAAGGCCTTTGAAGTTGTAGAATTGAGGATTGGACAGGTACAACTAAGAGAATCTAAAAATTCCAAAAAACTTGTGCACCAAAATCAAAAAATAACCACACCACTGTGAAGAGAACAAAAAATAAGCCCAAATAAAAAAAAATTGCACCCAAAAAGGAGCAAAATTGAGCAAGTTATGAGCCTCCAAAGTTGGCCCAAAAACCCAAACAGCTCAACGGAGAAGGGTATGTGAATTTCCAAAAAAAACTGACTGGGTGCTGACTGGGCATTGATTGGGCACTGACTATGCAAAAAAGTTAGGTGACATTGACTGGGCGCTGATGTGGCAGGCAGGCTGGCTTCTGTTGGCGGTCGCCGGAAATCAGATAGTCGACGACCAAAACATTTTTACGATGGCCGGAAGAGACTGTCGGCGATGGCCAGAAAGCAGTTGGCGGCGACCGAAAGGCAGTGGCCGGAGGCGGCAGGCCAATGGGATCTGCCGACGGTGGTGGTCGGTGTGGCAAAAGGCGCCGGAAGCAGCGACTACGGCGAGGTCTAGAGGGAGCGACGACGGTGGAGCCGAAGCAGCGGGTTGGTGTGGTGGGAGGCGAGCAACATGCTACGGGAAGTGGGCTGTGAGCTGTGGGCGACGACAGAGCTTCTGTGGGCGACGACCTGAACTGTAGCAATGCCTGGTCTTCCGCAAGCTGCAGTCTGCACAGAGGGCTTGGCAATGTTGTCGGTGGTCGGTGGTCGCTAGGTAGTGCTACTGGCAGTGCTGCTGGCGATACTATCGAAGCCTGCAAGAAAGGTACGGTGGGCGGGGGGAGCTCTTCAAACCCCCAAAAACCAAAAAAAAAAATTTTTTTTTTTTTCAAAGACTGGAAAAAAATTTCAGAATTTTTTTTTTTTTTTTTTTTATAAATCCGAAAATTCCATACCGTACTGCCCAAATTGGCCAAAAGATTCCTCCACCCCCAAAAGTCAATTTTCACCAAAAATGGTCAAGTTTATACTCGATTTTTATGGAAATGGCCTCCCAGACACAATGGTGAGGTCGAAAATGCTCCAAGATGCCTCCAAAAAATGCTTGTTCCTCAGATCCAAAAATAGAAGCCTTCCAAAGTGTCTCCAAAAACCAATCAATGAAGTCCCAATGGCTCTGATTCCATGTGAGATTTTGCCAAGATCAAGAGCACAATGAAAAGTATACAATAGAGATAAAAGAATGACAAGAACAAACTATATTCTCATCAATATGCAAAATGATCAACTGGATTAACCAATACAATGAATATAGGTATTCTTATATAGGCAAGGCCATATGGATGTACGAGCACACAATCATGACACGTGGCTCAATGAGAAACAAGGGTAGGTAAGAAATACTAGGGGTAGGTAGGAGAAATAATATAATATTCCACAAGAGGTGGATGACCCACCAAATGTGGAGTGTAATAGCAAAACAAGACCACAAAAGGTGGAATTTCTCCTACAAGCTCTATCCCTATGTGCACACTTCCCTAAGTGTCTCAAATCCAAACTACGAAGAGATGCATTATCCTAAGTTAACTTAAGTAAAGTGTAATAATATCCATAATGAATATTTATTTACACCAACACCCCCCTTTAAGTGCAACTTAGGGGAATGAAGACTCAAGTCAACAATGCAAGATGGGTCCTGACAACTAGACCATGATAGGTACCCAAGTACAATATGCAAATGCAAGCAATGCATTCTCTCACAAACGGAGAAAGGGAGAAAACCTAGTTATAAGAAACAAGGCTAGATTGGTTTGTAAAGGATATTCTCAAATGGAAGGAATTGATTATGGTGAGACATTTGCACCTGTAGCTAGAATTGAAGTTGTTAGACTATTTCTTGCCTATGCAGCTTATAAGAACTATAAGGTTTATCAAATGGATGTTAAATGTGCATTTTTGAATGGTGACCTTGAGGAAGAAGTTTACATTGAGAAACCTGATGGATTTTCATTGACATATGATAACGATATGGTTTATAGATTGAAGAAATCTTTATATGGTTTGAAACAGGCTCCTAGAGCTTGGTATGCAAGGTTGGATAAATATCTTTTGAAGCTTGGTTTTACTAAAGGCAGTGTTGATAGTAATTTATATTATAAGATCATTGATAATGATATTCCGATTATTGAATTTTTTCTTGGTGATATCATTTTTGGAGGAGAAGATAAATTGTGCATGGAATTTGCTAACAACATGAAGAATGAATTTGAAATGTTCATGATTGGTGAGATGAAATTTTTCTTGGTTTACAGATTACTCAAATTGACAAAGACATTTTTATTTGTCAAACTAAGTATCTGAGGGAATTGTTGAAGAAGTTTGGTATGGAAAATTCCAAACCGGTAAGTACTCCTATGGCTACAAGTGAGAAATTATCTATCAAGGATACTTCTTCGCCGGTAAATCCGACAAGGTATAATTCTATGATTGGTGGTCTGTTATATCTAACTCAGACTAGACGTGATATAATGAATGCAATAAGTATTGTTTCAATATATCAAAGTAATCCTAAAGAAAATCATGAATGTGCAGTAAAGAGGATATTCTGGTATTTGCAAGAACAATGGAATATGGTTTATGGTATCCTAAAAATAATGATTTCACTTTATGTGCATATACTGACAAAGATTGGGTAGGAGATACTGATGACCAGAAGAGTACTTCTGGTGGAGCTTTCTTTTTCGGAAAGAAATTAGTTTCATGGATCAACAAAAAACAGTCATGCATTTCTTTATCTACTGCAGAAGCTGAGTATGTTGTAGCAACAACTAATTGCACTAAAGTCTTGTGGATGAAGCAAATGTTGAAGGATATCAGGGTAAATTGTAGTAAACCAGTAGTTATCTACTGTGATAACTTTGCAGCTATTGAAATGTTTAAGAATCTGGTATTTCACTCTAAGACCAAGCATATTTCAATAAAGTATAACTTTCTGAAGGACAAGGTAGAAGCAAAGGAAGTCAAACTGGTTTATGTGAACACTAAAGAACAGATTGCAGACATATTCACTAAACTGTTGTTTGAGGAATCATTTGAGTATTTGAGAGACAGGTTAGGGGTTTCTGCCCCTTCGACAAAGACTTGATTGATGAAGTTTGTCATCAGTCTGGCATGCATTATCAGAGACATTATTCATTCTGGCACTGATGAGTGGTGCTACTACTTAGGGGGAGTAGTCAGCTTTGAGATTTAGAGGTTTATATCATTGCTTTGATATTTTTGTTAGATTTATGCCATTAATGTCAAAGGTGGAGTGATAGTAATGTGAAAAATCATTTAGAACCTTACAGAGATATTATTCATAGGGGGAGAGCTATTGATTGTTGGTTGTCTTCCACAGGGGAAGACTTGTTTGGCATTTCTTAGTACTTAGATGTTTTTCACCTTTAGTGTTGCCATCAATACCAAAGGGGGAGATTGTTGGCATAATGAATGAATTGATTATGTGTTGCATTGATGTCTTGTCATTGATGTCAACACTAGCTATTATGGTTGGTTACCAGTAGACAAGTTTTGGTTACCGGTAGGAGATCTAGTGTTACTGGCAGAAGAGACTATCTGTTGGACACTTCCGACATGTTTGGATCAGTGAAGTATATTTGATTTTATGTGTTATATACTCCATGAGCATGTTTTGGTCAGTTGGTATTGGCTTGGTAATTGGATGCTATCATACACTTTGCTAAACCCTTACCGGTAGAGCTTTAATTGAGGAATCATGATAGGATGCATAGTTGGTGTTGGTGCAACTTCTTCATGGATTTCAAGATGTTAAAGATGTTCTTTGATCGCACTTCAATTCTTTGAAGACATTGCTTTGGCATGGTGGACCCATAATAGGTCTGGTACCTATCTAGGTTATGGACTGGTATCATGCTAACGTGTACTCTACACGTTACCGGGATGTTTCGAGAGGATTTACATATTTGTTATTATTGTTTTGGTCTTAAGCCGACATGACATATCATTGTAATATGGAATTATGTAATGATCTTATTGTAATATATTTTAGGTGGCTGACCTAATTGGTTTAGGCCTTAGGGTTTGTATAAATAAGAGATAGAAACTCTCTGTAGAATATCATGGTTATTGAAAAGGTCATGGTCAAGGAATGTAATGTGTGAATATTGTAATATCATTTAGTTGGTTGATCATTAGTGATCGAATTGGATTCATAAGAGGATTTAGTCCTCCGACATTGAGCTTAACTGGGACTGTAATCAGACATGGTAGATGCTATTTCTGGTAGTTCACTCTATTGGATTGTTGTCCATTTATCTTGAGATGGTTGTAGCCTCTCTATAGTCAGTGAGACTCTTTTGTAATGAGCAGTACGCTCTAGGCAGTGTGCCTTTCTGCAAGTGCAGGCCCCTCATTGTAACACATACTTTCTACAGAAGTATCATCTGACTATGGGTAGGCTTCCCACCGTGGTTTTTCCCTTTTTGGGTTTTCCAAGTACAAATCATGGTGTTTAGTGGTATGGTTGCGTTGCATTGATTATCTAGTTAATTGTTAAGTTGTTTTGTTTACTGGTATTTGTTCCTACCGAGATCTGTATGTGCTTTACCAGTACTTGATTTGTTTAAGGTTATATTATGGATTAAAAGTTATAATTTGTTAACAACTGATTCACCCCCCCCCTCTCAGTTGTTCACCAATTATCCTAACAAAGATAAACTAGATAAAGCTTGTAAAGAAAAAAATTGGACACGGTAACTGAGTTCTAGTCTATGAGGAAGAACATAGGTGATCCAATGAGTACTACAGATCTCGATGATATCCCAGAGGATGATGAATTTAGCAAATTTATGTAATAAAGAACATCCCAATGAAGATGAAAGTGATGCTGAAGATTTTGATGATGATTATGAAATTGTTGAACATGATGGTGATACTAGCTAGGTAAAATATGGATACACACCTTTTGCAAATGAAGCCACAAAACAAAAATATTCTTTAGGGGCAACAATTATTTTAAAAATGGGCTAGATGGTGTTGCATTGGGATCTAGTGGACAAGGATTTTTTTTTTACCTGAAGTAACCCCTAGAGATGTGCATGATAAAACTGGAATTGGAGCACTAAAACAATCTAAAAGTAAAACCGCCAAAGGGGAAAAATTATAGAAGAACCAGTTCAATTTGTTTCATCTCAAACTTCAATTCCTCAACCTCACACTGATAGTCAGAAGAGGCAATCTCTATAGGATTTTGAACAACTATAAGATCTCAATGAATAAACAATTACAAAGAAGCAAAAGATTATGGCAACTCAAACTCCAAAGGAATTATTTCTAGAAGTCACCCCTCCAAGTCCAGTTTTTAGTATGACCATGATTGCAAGTAGTTCAATTTCTCCATTTAAGCATTCAATTGTTTCAGCAGTCTAAGGTTTTGAGATTGCACACAATTTGAAGCTAAGATGAAGGAGAAAAGAGATGCAGATAAAGAAGGAAAGAAGTAATTGTTAGAGCATATTACTAATACTGTAACTTCAAATCCTGCAGCAACCAAGGTACACCCTACATATAATCCAAATAAACAAACCATGGAGTACATGATTATAGTACCCAGAGTTAATAATAAACTAGAACATCAGATGGATCCATCTAAATATAATGTAAGCATTGTCCAAATGGATTTTTCAGGAATGAAAAATACTGACAAAATCAATGTATCAAAAAGGAACAACCAAGTGGTGTACACATTATTGCTAAAGATAGAAAGAGTCAAAAATCAATTGCAAACTCAAAAAGAAAAGCTAAAGGTAGACCTAGCAAATGAGAAAGCACAAAGGAAAGAAACAAAAAACAAGAGTAAGGATTTAGAGAACAAGATAACAAAATATGGCTCTACATATTTAAGCCAAGATAGTGATCACAAGGAAAAGTTAGATGAACTGAAGAACAATTGTGAAAATATGAAGATGAAAGTGCCCACAAGAAAAAAATAGAACAAAACCTGGTGCAAGCCAAGGTCATAAAGGACAAAGCCAATAAAAAAGGAGGACAATTACAAACTAAGAATTACAATTTGAAATATGTCAATGAAAAGTTGACTAAATCCCTAATGAAATAACATGAGGTAAATAAGTCTTGTAGAAAAAGACTACCTGGAGTATGTAGTCAAACAATAAGGCATATAAACAAAATATTTTGTGGGGGAAATAATGAAGATGACTGATCAATTGTTTCAATTTTTTTCATTGTTGGACAATCTGATGGAACATTATAAGAAGCTCAAAAAATATGTTAGGGACAATAGAGACTTGAAACCAAAAGAGAAAATGGATGCACAGATCTTGCAAAAACTATACACAGGCAGTGATAGTGAATTAGCATTGAAATATATTCAGAACCACATTGATGCCTCAATAAAGGTATCAAATGTGATTAAAAAATATTATAATCTACATGAAATTGAGGAATTTTTGGATCAAGTTGAAAGAAAGTTGTGGGGCCTACATGAAAAAGTTGAATTATCCACAAAGCTTGGTTTGATGCAGCCTTTTGACACATCTAAGAAATACATTGGCAATATTGATTTACAGAAAAAGATGGAGGAGAGGATGAGGAATGATCTGGACTAGATTCCTATGCATGTAGATGAGGCAAAAGTTTTGGATTCTATCAAACCGTTGATATCATTGAATGAATCATTGATTGTTACATTCCAGTCAATTTTAGCTATCAATTATGAATTGTCAACAGATTTTCAAGTTGGATAAAATAAGTTAGAACAACTTCCAACTCTATCAAATCAATAGTGGAGCATGCTAAAAAAGCTAATTGGATGACCCACTTCCAGTAGACCAGCAATTACCAGGGGCTCGAAATGTAATTTGTAAATTTGTGAATTTGAAATAGATATTGTACTTTGTAAATTAGTAATACTTCTATGTATCAATTAATTGGAAAATCAATACAAAACTTAAACCCATTTTTTTTATTTGGGATTTGAAATAGATATAGATATTGTACTTTGTAAATTAGAAATACTTCTATGTATTAATTAATTGGAAAATCAATACGAAAGTGACACATTTTTGGGTTGGTTATATTAAGATCCAAGCATGAGAAAAAATATTATTTTATGCTATTGCTTTTATGAAAATATAATTACATATGTAACAATGTTGGTTTCTTTCAAATATAAAATTAGTAATTACATTTACAATTACAATGGAGGAAAATTTTGTTTTGTTCCAAATTCTCTCTAGGCTTTAGGCTGGAAAAATTGATTGACCATTGTCACATGATCAATGTAACTATCAGAACCTGAACATCCTATTATTGTCTTCATAGCAACGTAAATATTGTCCATTGAATGTTAAATGCAATAAATCTTGTCTCGTGTAACATTTAGTATATTCAAGTTTATAACGCCATCATTATTAATTCTACGATTTGCACGACAAATAGTAAGGAAAAAATTAGTCTTCCAAAAAGAACATTTCACCTACTTACCTTCTACTATCAAAATAGTAGGCATCTCATCTACTAGTACTAGCATTTCTTTACATTCTTTCTACAACTTAATTAACAAGACATGAAAATACTCATGAGTGTGTAGGATGGTTCCCAACATCAAATTTTGCAAATATTTATGAAATGTAACTAAAACTATTAACATCAATTTTTGCATGATCAAGCAAGACTTTTAGAAATTTAACTTGAGGAGACCAACTTTTTTGGAAGCATAGCAATCTCACTTGTGACTCTTCATGGACTTTGATTGCATATTCTCTCAATATTATAACACTCTCAAAACTTTTTACACTGCCAATGATGTTGGATGTCACGTGGTTTAGAAGTTTTATAGTCGTCTCACTTAAAACATATTGATCTGACACTGGTGACAAGAATTGAGAAGGGTTTGATAGTGGCACCACCTTATTATACTCTCCAAGCAAATCACTAACTCTTTTTTCTCCATCATCTATTGTCCCTTTTTGAGCCTCTTTGCTCATTTTGAGCTCATCTTTCAAACTTACTACTTCATCCTTGAGAGCCATTATTATTAACTCCTGAACTGAATTTGAAGCATCTGATGCCAATGGCTCAGAAGATGAAGAAGGAAGAAGAACTGGAAGTAGCACTATAACTAGCATATGGAGAAGGGAGGAATGAAACAACATTTTTATTCTCCTCAAGCAATACATTGACTCTTTTCTCTCCATCATCTAATGGCTAGAAAGATGAAGGAGCAAAAGAAGTAGAACTAGCATATGGAGAAGGGAGGAGCGACACCACCTCATAATACTCTGTAAGTAATTTTTCATTGATAATTTTCAACTTACTAAAATTAGCTTGTAGCTTGTCAAAAATTTCCTGATTGTACACTACTATATCCATAAGATGTGATTATCTATTGTCGTTAAATGGAGATTTGTAGTTGGGTATAAGTAATAAATGAATTTCATAAATAAATCTAATACTGAATGTGGAATTTAAACCTAACCCGAGAGGGGTTCATTTCAAATTTACTGTCTATGATGGATGTCATTGGAAATATGTGCTTGTTTATGGGATAAAACAAGGAAGGGTGTTTTCACCTACCCCAATAGGGTTAATTTGGCCAAATAACTTGATTAATTTCTCCCTACCATAACATATGTAGCTAATTTCAATAGTTTGGTTGTTAGATACTACATGCATGCACATGTTCCATTCCCGACAGTTGATTCTGGTTTGCTAGGAAACTCCATCGTGACGGATGGGAGTTTATCATGAGCACCGAGAAGCGTAAGCTTCATTTGGTTGGGTGGATAAAATGCCTGGGTCATGTCCATCTTCCAGTTGTAGATGGAGGTGAGTCTGATGGCACTAGAGATGCTACATCCAGAGACAGAGATTCAGATATATATTGGTTTGTAAAATCCAATGGACTATCCTATCAATGTCTTAATGTATGATTGTAATTATGATAAAATTGTAAAAAGACCTATGTGGTCTCATGAATAAGCTATGTAATCCATGTAAAGGGCCTTTGGGGTCTACTATCAAAAATGTGACAGGAGGTCACCATGTAAGATGTAACTAACAAAAGTAAGGAAAACTACTAACCTACTAACATGTGTCCTTGAGTGCATGGTTCATCTCTTGTGTGTTTTCTTTTGTGTAGTTATTATCCTTACATTCTTGAATGTGTACTTGAATTATATTATATAAGTTTGTTAAGTTCACATTATGCACACTAACTTTAAAATGTTATTAGTCACTAAGTTGACATAGTAATTCCTAGTTTCATGCACATTACCTTTAGATAACTTAAATTTAGGTTGCAATATTTATTTATTTTGATATGAATATCCATAATTCCTTCATACTTGGTGACATATAGTTCTTATTTTACATAACTACATGGACGAATGATAAATCTTGCACTTATATTAATGGTTATTCATTTGAAATAAATGTATGTAGACTTAAATAGTAATGTTTTTTTTTTATGTTAGTTTTTCTAAAGTTAGGAATAGCGGGTCCTTACAAAAAGGTTGAATAAGATTGTTGAAAGTGCAAGTGTAAAAGTTGATGAGAATACTTCAAAGGATTTAGAGATAGCAGTAGGAAATGAATCAGATGAGTTCGGCAAAAAGGGAAAAAAAAAGAAGAAAGAAGGAGTGAACAAAAGAATGGTCAAGATGCTTTGGCATCTACATCCAAGACTCCAAGGTATGCCAAAAAGAATCACTCAAAAGAACATATCATTGGAGATAAGAGAAAAAGAGTTATCACAAGAAGCAAAGAAGCTCAATAACAGGTCTTGTTGTGTTTGCTATCTGAAACTGAGCCAAAGATAGTAGAAGAATCTTGTAATGATAAGAATTGGATGAAGGATAATGAAAGAGGAACTAGATCAGATTGAGAAAAACCAGACATGGGAATTGGTCAACAGACTGGAAGACAATAATGTGATTGGAACTAAATGGGTATTTTGGAACAAGCTAGATGAAGATGGAAAGGTTGTAAGGAATAAGGAAAGGTTGGTTTGAAAAGGATACACTCAGATTGAAGGAATTGAGTTTGATGAGACTTATGCCCCGATTGCAAGAATGAAAGCAATCTGGATGTTCTTGGCATTTGCAGCATTCAAGGACTTCAAAGTTTATTAGATGGATGTGAAATCAGCATTTTTGAATGGAGAATTGAAAGAAGAGGTCTACATTGAACAACTAGAAGGATTCAAATTGAAGGATGATCCAAATGTTGTTTGCAGATTGAAAAAGGCTTTGTATGCACTGAAACAAGCTCCTAGAGGTTGGTATGGGAGACTAGACAACTACCTAACTGGTCGAGGTTTTCAGAAGGGTTTAGCAAACAACAACTTGTACTTCAAGACAGGTTTAGGTAAAATTCTAATTGTGGTAGTATATGTTGATGATATAATCTTTGGAGGAAGTGAAGACATGTGCAGAAGATTTGTTGTTGAGATGCAGAAAGAATTTGGAATGCCCATGATTGGTGAGTTAAACTTCTTTCTTGTATTAGAAGTTAATCAAAATGATAAAGGAATTTTCATTTCTTAGTCTAAGTATGTCAAAGAACTGTTGAAGAAGTTTGGGCTGGAGAATTCCAAACCGGTATGTACACCTATGACTATCAGATGCAAATTAACTAAGGATGACAAATCACCCAAGGCAGATGCTAGTCAGTACAGGTCAATGATTGGAGGACTATTATATCTGACTGCTACCATACTGGATATCATGTATGCAGTATGTTTGGTAGAAAGGTTTTAGAAAGAACCAAAAGAATCACATGTTGTGGTGGTAAAAACATTAGTACATTCGGGGCTAATTTTCGATGGCTGATTGTCGGAATTGCGACTACTTTTCGTCGGACTGCTGACAAAAGTAACCGTCAAAAACTCATCGTCAGACTTGTCGATGATGCCTTTGACCATCGAAATTACGAAAACCCCATGGACTCTGCCGATGATAGGCATGATCTCTCTTCTGGTCAAAAAAGTCATCGGACATACAACATCCTCGTTGGATGTTTGTTTAGATGACGTCAGAATGTTGACGAAAGTCTGAAACTTTGCATCGACAGGGATGTTGTTTGTCCAACGACCATCCGACAAGGAAGTGTCATCGAACATACAACATCCTTGTCAGATGTTTGTGTAGTTTGATTCGGCATTTCGACGACTCCAGAATCTTTGCATCGATGAGAACATTGTTGGTCCGACGATTCCATCATCAGTGCGAAAGCTTAGTCATCATCGTAATTCCGACGAACATTTTTTTTTATTTTTAAAAATTATTATTATCTAGACGTAAAGCAAACCTCATTGATATGTACAACGAATGATATTTTATCCCCATTAGCTACCAATAGGGAGCATAGGTTTGAAGCTAATATGAGGCACACTTGTTTCAAGCTAATATGATCAGGTGCGCCATGGTTGAGATGGTCCAACTCCTAAGAGGACTGTATGAACCACTGAGTACTGGTAAACCTATTAAAAATGGTGTTGATAGAGAATTAGTTAACCCAAATACAAGAGCCTTTAAAGCCAATCAGGGAGATGAAATGACTTTATCTAAGTTAGTTGTTCTTGGGAGCTACCAAAACTTATCTACTATATATATACATGAAATGAATTTATCTGCTATATATACACATATTTCTTATAAGTATATCCCAAATTGATAATCTCATATAAAGTGTCATCCTATGTCAATACATGACATATACCTATTGAATGACATGTATATATCTCATACTAAGTAGTCACTCGTTATTATATATTCAACATATATTCAAAGGCGATAATCATACATTTCGGACTACATGAATATCCTCTTTAATAAAATAAATCACATGTACAAGGTTATTGGGTTGATCGTGTCCAATAGAAAAGTACAATAGGTAAAGATAGTGTATATATATCTCATACTAAGTAGTCACTCGTTATTATATATTCAACATATATTTAAAGATGATAATCATGCATTCTGGACTACATGAATATCCTCTTTAATAAAATAAATCACATGTACAAGGTTATTGGATTGATCGAGTCCAATAGCAAAGTACAATAGGTAAAGATAGTACTAAAAATAATGTTACTAGGATCTTAAAAGAAAACATAAATGCATTATGACCACCCACAAAACACTTGATATAAAATAGTTCCAACCTTTCTTTTGTTTAAGTCCACCCGACCATGTGGAACCCTTAGGTCCACCCCATCGTGCTTGTGGAGATAGTTCCAAATAGTCAATCAAAGTATACAAGGGGGATGATAGGCTCACACATGCCATACACGTTGCATACATGACACAAGTAATGGAACAATACAGTGTACCATCAATAGAGAAGGATGATACCAAGTCATGAATCCACATAGGGTCACTACTTTAAAACTACACAAGGCATTAGATTCTAGAGTGCAATGGAGGAAGTGTCATCGTATGCCTCTTAGCACAAGTCCCAAGGCTCCATGTGCTGGCTTGCCTTTCATTGTATGTGCTCATGGGGACGCACCATATGGAACCAAGAATTCTCTCATATGGACAAGACCGACAATCACACAATCCCTATGCTACATGAGCGGGTATGTCTCTTTGCACAAGTCCCAACGCTCCATGTGTAGGCATGCCTTTCATCGTATGTGCTACATGGGGATGGACCATATGGAACCAAGAATTATCTCATGTGAATGAGAACAATGATCACATAATCCTTGTGTGAGTGGGCATGCCTCTTTGCACAAGTCCCAACGCTCCATGTGCGAGCATGCCTTCCCAAAACACCCTTGGTGTTGTGATAGCCCTCAAGGCGTGCTCAAGGAACCAATTTTCTTGTTATTTGTTTTAAACTAAGTCTATTTTTATGTTATCACTTGATTAAAAAATTCCCCAAACACAAATTCCAAGTGTAATAGGTACGCTAATGGATGAGGGATAGGAGTGGGAGCTACTACCTAGTCTCACTCTAGGACTAAGCTCGTGCCATATCTAAATGCAAGACATCTCAAATACATTGTCGGTGGAAAGATAAAAAATGAAATTTTCATACATAAGCAAGACATACTCAATTGGGCACAACACCAAGAGAATGGATGCAACTCATTATTCTTTCTTCTTGAAAACTCAACTCTTCTTATTTCACCTTCCTTCACTAGGCTTCACCAAGATGCCCAAATAGAACTATCAACCTCACCAACTTGTTCCAACACTTCCTAGAGTCTCTACATACTCTATTCCACTTTAACCAATATGCTTCACTCACCTTATCAACTGGTTCACTCACAAACCCTTACCCGGGTCCCTAAATAGGCCAATCCCTAGTAGCCATGTTCAACGAGTAATCTAACCTTTACTCAAAATAATCCCAAAACACTTGAAAAAAAAAATTATATATCTGGATACCCTTTTGTAAGTTACATAACATATGTGAAAATACAATATGGTTCTTTTGGACGAAATACTCAGACCAACACCTTGCTACACACCAACTAGGCCCAATTAGCCCTCTTTTCCAAAGAAAGTACCAACAAATGGTACGACTAGAAATCCAAACCAAAAAAAAGTCTTGAAAAATGTTCCAAAACCATATATTTTCCATGTTTCAAGACAATACACACTCATTTGATAGGTTAGATACTAAACCCCCCTTTTTAGGCCTAAAAAACTAGGGCCTCCTTGTTCAAACCCCAAAACTCACTTCCAGATCTTGAAAATTGGTATTGATCATGAATTTACCATCCCCTAACACTTTTTCACATAGAAACACTACCTCCTTAAGGTATATCTTCTTCTTCTATACTCATGCCTCCATTTTCATGCTTTTCTTCACTTAATCTCTTACCCTAGGGTATCAACACTTCATCTCCACGTTATTTCCTATACATTTAAGGTTAGAGACACATATGATACAATATTACTAATCCATTCCAAAAGAAACAACAACCACTTAAAGTGGGATAGGTCACATTTGCATTGTGACTCTCAAAACTCCCTAAAACAATCACCTACAACAGATTTTAGAACAACCAATAGAAGTATATCAGATTTGAATGTAAAAACTTCAATAATAGTATCAAATGATATTACAAACACTCCTCTACATTTCAAAATCCATTTCTAATAAAAAATGAAGCAAAGAAGAAGAGTTTCAGACCAATAAAGTGAAGATTTTAGAGAAAAATTGCAAGGAAAACCTTGTATTTTTATTGCCAAACCCCAAACTCTTACAATGCCAAGAAAATCCGACCCTCAACCTCTTAATTTTGGATCATTACAAATATATTTAAACCTCTTCCCTTCATGGAAACCGAAAACCAACTCTTAACCACCCATACAACCACTTTTGGGTGTTTACAACTTTAATTTATTGTCAAATTGACACTTTTAGTTGTCAATTGACAAGTTTTTAACCTTTTTGCATCTTGACACTTTATAATTAACTTTATTACATTAATATTGGATGGAATGTTGGAAGAGACGTGTGGGACCCCTGCACACCCCATAGAAGCATTTAGAAGCCATAAAAAAGTGTCATGGACCAAATATTAATGACTATCCTAAGGGTACCAATTGTGACAATCACAAGTTTACCAGTGATACTACCTACTCAAATAAGTTGTGTTTGGAAACCACACTAGGTGTGTATATGTAATGGTAATGAAATTTCCTAAGAGTAGCCCTTACACTAGTATGCACAAACCTTGGTGTCACAACGGTGTTGGTGTGGCCTTGGGCCAATGGTGGTTGACTGTTACAATTAGGACAATGATCTCAAACACAATTTATGGTGTTTATAACTCTAATGTCCCAATCTACTTGTATATATTTTCACAAAAAAAGTAACAACCCAACCATAGCTATTAATAAGATTTTCCCATAAAATGCATGCAAAATGTATCATCATTGATAGGATAACTGACTTGCATTTAGTAAGAGACCTCAATGAGTGGAGTTTCATGCTGAAAAGAGTACTTGCAATAAAGATATTGAAATCAATGAGACATTATGCATTCAAAAATCCCCAAGGAAGATCTAATATTTATGATTGAAATTGCAAATCAATCTAAGTTACATATTTGATATCTTACTTATATCATGGCAACATAAAATGTATATATGCACTCAACATACCTCTTTGCTTGTTTATTCGAGAATGTTGCTAGGAATTAATAGATGAATGATACATTGATCTACACATGAATCACTTGTACTTTCCCGATACTTTCATCCCTTGGTCAAGGTCATGTACCCCCTTAAACTTGAATATTGTTTCCACCCTCATGATTACTTGAAGTCCATGCTCAAATCACACTAAATGACAATAGTTAGTACAAAATAGTGACCATAGCCAAGGAAGCCCAAATTTACTCATACTCAACATAATAAGAAATAACTAAACCATTTGGACCATTATTCATAACATAACCTCTTTTTCACATCATGGAAGGCCAAAATTACAAGGATCACGCTTCTTCAAAAGAGCCATTGTTCAAAGCCACCAAACTATCAACAAGAGTAGAAGCTATTAGGCTCATACAATTTTGGGACATATAAAGAGTTGAATCAGAAGCGAGATCATGAAGCATACAATAGAGAGGTATTCATGGAATAGACATCTGAAAACTTCTCATTCATGAAGTAACAAAATGCTAAAGAAAATGACAAGTAATAAAAAAACTTACAAGGATGAGGCATATTCATAACTTTTGCAGTCCTGCCATGGATATCAACACTAGAAGCAACTCATATTGTTAGTGTACATACAAGACAATATGGGAGTTCATTATACCGAGTAACTTGTGGTGTTGTTGTTCGTGTTGGCTCTGTTGGACCCTGCAATTAAGATTCAATATACATTATTAAATAATATTAACTGTGCAACATAATGAAATATTGAAAAGTGTGTTATCTTGTTGAGCTTCGCTTGGTTTTGAGAATAGTTTAATATTCTCTACTTAACATGGCCAACCATGTGAAGGTGGAAGCTCATTTGGTCCCTCCCCCCCCTAACATCACTCTAAATTCCCCGTTAACATCTTATAACATTCATTCATCCATTCTTTCTACCATTAATAAAACATAACATTCATTCATTAATATCACATAACATTCATTAACACGCAACATTCATCAATATTAAGTAACACATATCATCCATCACCATTATTTAGCACATAATTACATTCACTAGCACATAAAAATCAGTCATTATCAAACAAGGTAGATTACAATCATTTCTTTTTTGTTTTTTCTTTGAAGCTATGAAAAGACTAAGTGGAACATCGGTTTCTTCATCATTTCCCCCCTCAGCAGTTGTTCTGCCCTTTGCTCATGATCTTGATGTATGCCTAGTCCTATACTGAGGATGAGGACACTAAAGCGAAGGGGGGTCCTCTGCAATAACAAAGAAATGGGTTAAATTCAAAACATTTTTTATTATTGTTACAAGTATTTCATTAATTTAGAGAGCATAATTGTTGCGCTCTTTACCTGATGGGGCCACATCATTTTGTCTAGCCTCAACCTCAACATGTTGAACACCCTCTAGATCATCTGGAGTTGAAATACTAAAGGTTACATTAATGTTGAACACAAATTGCAATTATATTTGTTTAAAGGAATAACAGTGGTCCTCTTTACCTGAGTGGGGAACATCACGTTCCTGATGTTGTGAACCCAGATCATGCTCCACTTGGTCACCACCGACTAGATGCTCTAAAATATTAACAAAAAAGGTTACATTAATTACTACTCTAATTACAAATTAAGATGTTTAATTGTATTAATAACTACATAAATAAATTTGAATAGCAAATGAATACCTCCACTACTGGGATGCACATCCAGACCTTCATGTGCGGGTGGTGTTTCATGATTAGCAGGTTGCATTCCAATGTCATGCACATTGTTATCATTGCTTGCTTATTTAAAACAAATATAGTCACTTTATGTTGGAACTCAACATCAATTAGATTATTGGTAAAGTATTCAATTTGAAACAATTTCCATTTAGCATATTTACCTGTGTGACGGATGCACTCGAATATTGTGTATGCCCTCTCAATTCTCATAGTCGATCAACCACGACTGAATAGCCTTACTGGTAGGCAATTCTCTTGTCATCTTCTATGGGCGCTCTATTGAATTTAGAGCCCTACATTTTTGCTTGGTATCGTGAATTTTGCTTTCATTGTTTGATAAAAAAAAATCGTTTTCAATTTATTAATATTTTGATGCAATATTTCGTTTACATGAGATACTTACAATTCGTGTAGCAAGTTTCATATAACCACTAGAGCCGAGTTTGTGTTGCCCGTGCTTTTCTTGTCTTGCCTTAGTTACCTTTGATGTGTCACTCAGTCTATAAAAATTTTGAAATATGTTAGATTATATAAATATAAAGAGTAATTAATTAGTACATAATTACATTCTTAATAGTATCTTGTACCTTCTTTTGGCGTCTGGTGGTGTATTTCCTTTTTTCCTTTCAATTCTCTCCTTGGCATCCAAAATCAAGTCCTTCCACTCCCTCTCTGGAATCATGGGGGGATGCTCGTACTTTAGGTTCCTCTCTAAATGGGTCCTGTATTGGTCCCTCACATACTTTAGATATGTGCCAACTTTTTCAAGAAGCTTGGTTTTGTCAAAGGTGTCATTTCCAAACCACTCAACTATTTGGTTTGTCAATTCATCTTTTTGCCTTTTTTCTTGATCATTCCACCTTTTAAAGAAAAAACAAACCTGTTAGATTTAGAAATGAACTCAAGCTACATTTATTACAGTTCAATAAATGGATCAAAGGAAAACTATTCTAGCAATGATATGAAATCAAAATAGTGGATTAGGGTTAGTTCACATATGATGTACCACCTTTTACGTATGGTGGGCCCAAATATATGCAATGCAATGTCACTAAGATGTTTATAGAAAATATCATTTCCTGCAAAAAAAATTCATGGGATCATTAGTCCAAAACGAGTGATCATAAAGTAAATTACAATTAGACTATATATAATAATAATTTTAAAGTACCTGGAACCTTTTGTATCTTTAAGGGAATCATTTCTTCGTCGCTCACCACCAATGTGGCCTGCAACGTTCCCGTACTAGCAATACGAGAAGATACAGGAAATGATGGTATGTTATCAGCAGTAGTCGCCTCTGGCGCATCCTCATGTGCATCTCCTCCTAGAGAAAATGAATCCAGTATGAAATGCCCCCAAGAAAGAACACTTGAAGGGAAATAAACACATAACAGAAGATAGAGCAAAAGAGGGATCTACCAATAGTGGGTGGGCCAATATGATGTGTAGTAGAGGATGTTTGCATGCTACATGTTGTCGACATTGCAGTCAACAATACAGGTGATGCTAACCTCTAATGAGGCAGCGGCGGCATTTGCACAAGAACATTAACAGTACCTGAAGAATAATACATTAAATATATCAAACATTAAATATATGAAAAGTGTAAGAATTGTAAACAAGGATGAACCTTTATTTTCAAGATTGACATTATCAAGTATGATGTGTTTTGGGTACTCAAAGTGATAAGCCAAGCAAGCGATAATACAAGAAAATTGTCATCACCTGAAGTACCTGCAACACCCTGATCATGGCAACGACTTTCATGAGGGCGGATAAACTGCTGTAAAAACAACACATACATATTTTAGTTAATGACATAAAAGAGAATAAAATATAAACCATTATCAAACTTTTGTTGTAATAAAAGCTTTCATTACTGCTTACTTGCAATTTTTCTGTTGTTCGAATCAATACTTCCACCCTCTCTCGTATCTCATCAGTCATAGGATGCACAGCTGCCAAAGCAAAAATCTCTTTAGTAATTTTTCTAAGAGGCTTTTTTATGAATTCCATAGGGTGTGTGGAATTTTCAGGGTCATCATCACTTAATCCTATTAATTCCACATCCCTAGAGAGTTGCTCAGGTATTGCAGCTCCCTTTCCCTTTCCCCGAACATCCACCTGTGTCAAGAATATCATTAACAATTACATAATTAGTCTAAATCACTAAAAAAAAGAACATAATAATGTAATAGTTTGCTTCTACCTAATTTGTACAATTACAATGAGGTTTACCTGCTCGGTAGAAGTGTGACAACCTACATCCCTATCTGCGATATGTGTTGGATCCATGTTGCCTTGTGACAAAGAAAAAATATAAAAAACGTTAGCGAAATTAAACTAATAGACTTAGCAAAAAAACTTCATAATAAAATGGTATATTGGATTCATTAATTGGAGGTTGGTTAATTTAAATTGTGATGCTCAATTACATATATGATGATACATCATGTGATGCTTATGATACATATGTATTTATTGTTTATCAACTTACAAATGTAGTAAGGTGGTCATTTATGCCTTCACGACCTTCATGATCATCAATCACATCATCAGTAAACAAAACAAAATAGAAAAGATGTTTTATGACAAACCATTAGATGGAATGGCATTACCTTGACGATTAATTCTATTATATTCCAACTTCCACAGGTGAGGTGTCATTCTTCGTGCCTTTGATTTATTCTCTTCTTTCCCATTGAAAAGATATTTTTTAGTATTTCAATACTTATGATTTTTGTGGAGAAAGTGCCTATACTCATCAAACACCTGCTTTCTTAAACTTTTTGAATGACGAGATTTCTTCTTTGGACCACAAACGGGACATGCAAATTTTCCCTTTGTTTGAAGACCTACAAGATAATGTATAATTGGATTAAACATGATAATTTTTTGAATTATAATGTTCATGCACAACTTAAACACTATAACATACCACAAAAATGTGTTAGCCCTAGGGCATCGTGTATTGTCCATAGAAGCATCGCATGGAATTGAAATTGTCTTTGTCCTATTGGTCTAGAGACGTCATACATAGTGACACCATTCCATAACTTCAGCAACTCGTCGATAAGAAGCTCGATATATACATTCATATCTTTAACTTGGTACTTATCTAATCGAATGAACAAAAACATTACATAATTATTATGACCATTTTACTGCAATATTTATAATTAAATGTAGACGACTATATTTAAATGATAAAATACCTGGAACAATCATTGCCAACATTATGTGCTCCCTCTTTATTGACATCCATGGAGGAATGTTATTGTTGATAACAAAAACATGCCACACTGAGTAAACAGATCTCATCTCTCCAAATGGATTGACACCGTCCGCTGTCAATGAAAGCCTGAGATTATGAAGTTCTTCTTTAAAGTGTGGCCACTTTTCCTCTATGTCCATAAATGTTGAACCATCCATAGGCATTCGAATAATGTCATTTCGATTTCTATTGTGTGCATGGTAATCCATAAATTGTGCCAAGCTAGTGCAGTTGAATAATTGTTGCATACGTCAAATAATGAGAATATAGCGAAGAACCTTGCGAGGAACCCTTTTTGTTATTTGATCTATTTGATATCTCCTGATATGACATTAAGACCATTCAGTTCAAAATTCATGTTGTTTGTGATATATAATATGATCATTGGGACAAGCATCTATTGCTTGACACTCCATTCCAATACCTTTCATAATGGCAAATAATTCTCGATATGAGCGAGGTAAAATATTTGATGGTGGTAACAAAAACTCACCTATCAATCTACAACAAAAAAATATAATTTGTTAATATAAAGAATATTAATGGTACAACATGATTCACCATTTATTATGACATATATGACATACCTTAACATACGTGAGATTGTTATGTTAGATAAACCATTCATAACCTTCAAGTTCACCAACAACAATACAACAGAGAGAAGAGTTGTCTACGAGCCTTCGTAAAGGGCCTCAGATGCCTTCTTAAGTAGAGGGACATCATGAACAACATCAAGGTCATCTTCATCATCATGATCAGTTGCGCGAGTACTAAAAGTGTCATGGATCAATGTATTTGTACCATCATCTTCAATTGTGCTTTGTGGCTCATGATCGTCATCTTCCATGGGATCATTTTCTTTAGCTTCGATATTCACACCTCCATGTTCATCCACTTCGAAAACCATATTCTTCAGGTTGTGTTGATCCATATCATGTGCTCCGAGGTGTTGGACCTATATAAAATTGATAAACATAAATAAACCATGATCATGATTGTCTACCCCAACTATAATGATAATAATTACTCTAATTGAAATCTCAATCCGAAGTTTGGACATTCATATTGTAGAGTTTACTATTTTCATGGCTGGTGTTCATTTAGTTATCAATCCAGGAACGTAAAACTTGAAATGGGTTTGCAATATATATGCACTAAGCTCCTTAAATGATTATTCTACATTGCTACAGTAACTAACATTATGCAGAAAGGAAAGGCAAGAATGGAAATCATAAAAGGCTACATGAAAGCTTTATAAAACAATGTTGGAATGATATAATGTAAATAACAGAAATCACACCATTCTGTCTTAGCTGCAGGAACAGTCAGTGGATCTATTTCCAGTGGCTGCAGGAACAATCCAGTCATGAACTTCAACTGCAACTAGGTAAAAATGAACTTCAATGAACATAAACACAGGATCACTCACCAAGTGGGCCCCCTTGGATGAGTGATATCAAACTTCCAGTAAAATACTCTTAACAGATTAGAACAACATATCTTCACTTTATTTCATTCTGAAACCGATTACATGTTCTAAAAGAAAACTCTAGAATGCCTTCAAAAACTCTTTGCTCAATTCCTTTCTATTTTTCTCTAACCTCTAATAAAAAGGAAGAGTTTATTATAAAGAAAATATAAACTACAATGGAAAACTCAAATCACGCCCAGAAGAAGAGGTAGATGAATTTCAGATGAAGGAGATAACTAGAGCTTGGCTGGAGGAACAGTCAGTGGATCTAAACCGAACCACAGTCTTTGCATGCCATGGCGATATTTTGTGAATTCAATACGCACTACAGTTAAACTCCCATAGTGAAGTATGATTGCTCCAATTATGACATTCGTTGCGCCTGCTTGGATCCCCTTCAATTTGATCTCTAGTTATCTGTACGTGATTCTTTAGTCTTTGGGCACGCAAGGAAATCATCCACCGCAACATCATTTATTATCTGCACTAAACAAGAACAACATACAAGGGCATGCATACATATCTTACTCAATTAATACATTCATTAACTCACATATGACATTATCCTAAATAATCTGCATATCAACAAGGACAAATCACTTGGCTGCATTAATAAATTGGTATGGCTGCAGGAATTAACCGACAAAGTTCAAACATGATTTCATATGTTTAGGTTTAACACATGGATTGCATATAGTCAATTCACAATCCTTTACTATCAAAATGCAACCCAAAAGATGCCAATAACCTAAGAGTTTTGATAAAAAAACCATGTCAAAGTATCAACTTATCATGCCCCCCAACTTTAAGGGTTTGCTGCTCCTGCAGCAAAAGGAAAATTTCTGATTTTTGTTGAAACTTTGAAATCACCAATAGTGTCTTGTCCGGTTCCCTTGGAAGCCAAATTCCAATAAAATCCTTTCATTCTTTCCAACCTGGACCATCTAGTTGTTTCCTCTGCAACTGCATTATAATTATGCTCTGCGGGTTGGCATGCCAAAAGTGGCCACATAAGGATCAGATGTTGAAAGATTAATGGAAGCCAGTTGTTGGCTTTCTCCCTGCCTAACTGTATGTATCTGGGGGCTCTTTGTATGGCTGCATGAAAATTCTGAAGTGAGTGAGGTTCTCCCTATTTTAAATGTTCTGGAAGATTATTTCAGTGTTGAGCTAACCCTTTCATTGCGGTTGTCCTATCAGTTTGAACCAAATGCTCATATGCTTGATAGGCTTCCTCTCTCATTAGAAGTACTATCTTACTAACATCATCTCTTATCAGTAACTTTTGCCAATCATAATAGAGAACCCTTGGTGCTTCTGACTCCCTTCTCAATGGTAATGGAAAGTCAAGCTCTAATTTATCATACTCTCTGGCTTGTGGCCCTATGATAATCTCATTTTGGATCCATGACATTAAAGCTCTGATATGGATATCCCCAATATACAATAAAGGATTCCATTCCCTGTCTTGGGGTACAACATAGTTATGTAAGTATAACTCACATAACAAATTCTTCATAGTAGGAGGAGAGGTTTGATAAGCATAATAGAATTCCTCAGGTGTCTCCAAGGATGGATTAAGGTCCCTAACAATGCGGTTTAGTTTGAGGTTCAGATACCGCTCTTTCAAATGTACTACATAAACTCTTAGGGGAGCCCTACACTGCATCAACTCAGGAATCATGCCATAAATCACTTCTACCTTAGCTTCTAATTCCTCAATTCTATTATCTCTCTTTTCAATCTCTTTTTGCTGCTTATTAATTATCCCCTGCAACCTATCCTTCTCTATTTCCCATTGCCTATAAAATGTTAAAGCAATAGATAAACTACTTAGGGATGAAGGAGGTCTAATAGGTCCTACCTTAGACGTGGGATTTCTTCAATAAACTCCTCATTCTGGGATGGCATATCTCCCATATTTTCTTCAGGTTGTTGTAGAAAATCCTCAACAATTTCTTCACATTGCAATGCTACAGAAGCAAGATTTGCTAGTTTATCTGTAACAACCTCTTCTTGAATTTCATCTTCTATAGGGTTTTCTTGAATTTCTTCCCCCACAGGGTGTTCTTGAATTTCTTCCTCCGCGGCATTTTCTTCTTCCGAAGTTTCTATTGCAATAATCTTGTTGGCATATGCACACTCCAATGAGACATTGTATGTGATTGAAGGTTTTGTCATTGATGGCAACCTTGCAATCCTATGGCACCGACAAAGACATTATACCGGCATCAGCAAAACACATTCTACACCGGCATCAAGACACCGACACCGGCACAAAAGAAAAGAAATATACTGGCACAAAGGCCGACAGGATTTTTGTTATACAATATTTTGTTTATTATTGTAAGACGACTTGGCAAATTGTAAAATGACTCTTATATATAAAGGAGATCATTGTAGACATTTGTAGGAGTGATGTAGAAGCATAAAAGAAAATATTAGGCAGACCTAAAGTGCGAAATATAGGTCAAGGGGTATATGTAAAGAACATAGCAGGAACCGGTACTGAATCTGGCATTGAAGATGCTATTGTAAAGCAGTACAAGTTATTGGATTTGTATAATCCTTATTTGTAAGTCAATGTGACTTCCCATTGAGCAGTGAGCTCTAGGCAGTTGGCCTTCCTGCATGTGCAGGGCCCTATTGTAAGTAATATTCTCTTATTGGCCAGTAAGTGAATATTGTGGGTCACAAATCCCACTGAGGTTTTTCCCACACCGGGTTTCCTCGTTAACATCTTGTGTTATGGTGTGTTTTTCATGTGGATGTTCTTGATTCTGTTTATTGCATTATTTCTTGCATACCAGTACACTGTTATATTATGTTCTGCATGTTTTAAGTTAAGAAAATCTTATCACCGGTCAAATACTGATTCACCCCCCCACTCTCAGTATCTATGGGACCCCTAACAAATCTCTATTGGATTACTCACAGGTTGGGCCTTCTGTGTCCTCCTTGTTCTCCTTACATATACTTTTGGAACGACTATAGAAGTTTTTGTTTTTGTCCTACACCTCTTGGCTGCAGGAGGAATCTAAGTTACCTGCGGCCGGATAACAAGTTCTTCATTTGATTCATCCTTTTCTAACCCCTGGCCTTCCCTTGACAGAACGGGTGAATCTCTTTGAAGAGAAGTAGAGGGTTGTTCTTCAATTGACTCCACTTCAATATTTTCTTCTATCATAATTACGGCTCCTTCAGCAACAAGCAAACCCTCATCTTCATCAGAAGGATCTTCTGCAACATTCTCTTCTTCAACCGACGGGTTATCTGCAACAGGGGCATCCTCAATTTGAAATTGCAGTATATCCTCAAATACACCCCATTCCATTTGCGAAACATCTCTCAAGGACCATTGTACAAGTAGCTTAACCAGTCCATGATGGCTAACAGAGTGATTTCCATTTTTTCGTGTCTCCCTAGCACTTGTAGAGATGAGATGATATAAAAAATTAGGTACATTAACTCGTCGACCATGCCGCAGATGACTAAGTAATTTAAAATGAGGTGAATGTAGGTTTGAATACTATCCTTCACATGTGATATACTTCATGATATACAAAGCTACCTGAGGCCAATGTTTGGGTAAAGAAACCCTTCTGGTTCCTTGTCTATCCACCATCAAGGGTCCATCTGTAGGAATTGTGAACTTTGCCTTGGCACTCCTTGCGTCTTTTGATTCTGGAAAGAGTTCTCCTTCCTACAGCAATCCTGTTACTTCTGCTATTCGTTGTTCTATAGCAATTACCCTCAAACCTTTAACCGTAGCTTCCCCTTCATGAAAGGAATGCATGAATTCTACAGCAATTTCTTCGTTGTAATCCCTAATTTTCAAGAAGTAATCCAACCAGCCGTGGTTTCAGAAATACTGTTCACAAAGACCATCCTGTAGCAACCCTTCATGAACCATTGGCTCATGGCGAATTAGATCACCGCCCATCTTTTACTCTGTTATTTTCCTCTCTGCAGCTGAACTAGAATATTTGATAGTATTGCTAAAAATGAAATCTCTTTACACATCTTAGTTCTGGCGGCAAAATTTATCATTCACTTGCATGAAATAATAACATAATTAGCAATGATGGGAAGCATATCAATTTGGGGTACCAAAAAGGACTGATAATTAATCATATTGGAAAATGAACCATAAAGTACCCCCCCCCCCAACTTAACCTAGCACATGTCCACACAAGCTGACAAGATTTCGAGTAGTGGAGCGGACTTAAATGGGATATAATCATAATGAGCTAATAAATGCACAATTAAAATAAAATACAATATACACGTACCTGCAATTGCACGAAAAATGAAGGCGAAATGAAATGAATTGACAGGTAAGAACGTGGGATGAAATGTAGTGGATTGAATTTTATGTACGGAGAAGAATATTTCCATATAAAATGGAAATATTTTATTATGAACTGGCAATTATGTCCACTGCAGAGGCTGCAGGAACATAACCTTTATTAGCCTACTTAATTGCAATAGGAAGCTCATGAGTTGCTACAGAATCCGCATCAGTTGCTGCAGGAACCTTTTCAGTGGCTGCAGGAACCTTTATGTCACTTTGTGGAACAAACTGCTGCAGGAACTCCTCTCTAGTAGCTGGCTTGTGATATAGTCGTAGGCGGTGTCCATTCACTAAGAGTTTAAATCGAACAAGATCTATTGTAGACAAATGGACTGCTCCATTCTGAAAAACTTCTTCTATCTCATAAGGACCTAACCACCTTGTTTGAAGTTTTCCCATAGCATCTTTATATCTGGAATCATACAGGAGTGCCCAGTTACCAACTTTGAACTTCTTTTCTCTGATATATTTATCATGCCATCTTGCTCTTTGATTTTGAATCAATTCTGTTTGTTGAACAACTATCTTCCTCCATTCATCAAGAGCATTTAACTGTTGAATGCATGTTTTTTGTGCTTCAGACAAAGTCATATTTAGTTGTAAAGTTGTTCTCAAGGTTTTATGTTCAAATTCAATAGGCATCATTGCTATTTTGCCATAAACCATCTCAAAAGGTGTGAAACCAATTGGTGTTTTCCAAGTTGTTCTATATGCCCAAATTGCTTCTAAAAGCCGATGGGACCAATCTTTCCTATGAACAGACATTGTTTTTGTAAGAATAGCCTCCAGCTCTTTATTTGTAACCTCTACTTGTCCATTAGACTATGGATGATATGGAGTAGATTTCATGTGTCTTATATTGTATTCATTGATCAAAGCTTTTATCAAGGTTGATGTAAATTGAGGTCCCTAATCTGAGACAATCTCCCTTGGTACTCCATATCTTGTAAATATCTCTTCATAGAGAAATTCAGCCACCTTATTATCTCTTGCATGTGTCATGGCTCTAGCTTCTACCCATTTTGTTACATAGTCTGTACATACTAAGATATAAGATTTTCCATTAGAAGGGGGATCAATTGGGCCAACAAAATCTAATCCCCACTTATCAAATGGTGTAACAAATATTTGAGGATATAGTGGCATCTCATCTGATTTTGTGGGTTTGCCCATTCGCTGACATCTGTCACATTTCCTTGTGTACTGAGCTACATCCTTGTGTAATGTGGGCCAATAATATCTTGTATTAAGTATTTTCAGTGTTGTTCTCTTGGAAGCAAAATGACCTCCACATGGTTCATCATGACATGCATGAAGGATGTCATATGTTTCATCCTCTCTGACACATCTTTGCATGACTTGGTCAGGTCTAGTATAAAATAGACAATCAGCAATCCATGAAAAGTTAAAACTTTTCTCAACCAACAACCTTCTTTCCTTAGGAGAAAAAGAAATTGGCATCTTAGCTACAGCTAAATAGTTGGCAATATCAGCATACCATGGAGTGTGAGCCTGTATGAGAAACAAATGCTCATCTGGAAAAGTGTCATCTATCATTGTAGAATCTTCCTGCAATTGAAGACGTGAAAGATAATCTGCAACCACATTAGACTTTCCTGGCTTATCAACAACTGTGATATCAAATTCCTGCATCAACAATAACCAGTGAGCTAATCTACCGGTGATTGATGGCTTATTCATGAGATATCTAATTGCAGTATGATCTGTATGCACAAATATGGGATACCCTGTAATATAGTGTGTAAACTTGTTAAGGGCATATATGACAGCTAACATTTCCTTTTCAGTAACTGTATAATTCAATTCAGGTCCCTACAAATTCTTGTTGATATAATATATTGCATTTTCCAACTTGTCAACTTTTTGTCCTAGCACTGCTCCTATTGCATAATCAGATGCATCTGTATGGATTTGGAATGGTATAGACCAATTTGGCCCCTTAAGAACGGGTGCTTGAGTCAAAGCATGCTTAAGCTTTGAGAAAGCTTCATTGCATGTTGGGGTCCATTTAAATTCTGCATCTTTAGTAAGCAGTGAATATAAGGGACTTGCAATTTTACTAAAATCTTTGATGAATCTTCTATAATATCCAGCATGACCAAGAAAACTTCTCACATCTTTTTGCTTTACAAGGTCATTAATATGTTGAATGACCTCAATCTTTGCTGGATCCACCTTTATGCCTTGTACAAATATATGATGGCCAAGGACTACTCCTTCTTCCATCATAATAAAACACTTCTCACTGTTCAAAGACAAATTGTAGTCTTCACATTGTTGCAACACTTTCTTCAAATTACCCAATGCTTGATCAAATTCAATACCATAAGTTGTGAAGTCATCCATGTAAATTTCCATAATATCTTGAGAAATATCTGAAAAAATACTAATCACTACTCTTTGAAAAGTGGCTGGAGCATTACACAACCCAAAAGGAAGAACAAAATATGCATACGTGCCCCATGGGCAAGTAAATGTTGTCTTCTCTTGATCCTCTAGGTCTATCTATATCTGATTGTAACCACTAAATCCATCAACGAATGAAAAATATCTTTTACCAGCAAGAGAATCTAATACCTGATCCACAAATGGCAATGGGAAATGGTCTTTTCGTGTTTCCAAATTCAAAGCTCTATAATCAACACATACTCTCCATTTGCCTCCTTTTTTAGGCACTATCACCAGAGGTGATACCCATTGACTGTCAGAGATAGGATAGATAAACCCTGCTTTTAAGAATTTCTGTAATTCTTCTTTAACTATCTCCTTCAAGGCAGGATTGACTCTTCTTTGAGGTTGTCTAAGTGGGTGACAATCATCCTTTATTTAAATACGGTGAGTACAAACTACTGGATCAATCCCACTCATATCTTTGTAATCCCATGCAAAAGCATTTTTATGGAGCTTTAACAAGTCTCCAAGGCCCTTATTTTGAGTATCTGATAGATCTCTATTGATATTCAAATATTTATTCAATTCCACCTCTATCTTAATAGTAAGATCAATTTGGTTTATATCAGAAAAATTAGAGAAAGATAATTCCTGCGGCAATAGAGTATGCAAAATATCAGTGGCTACAGGAAAGTCTAGACCTGCCATATTCAGAACCAATTCTTGCAATTTTTGATCTTCTATGAATTCATTTATTAGTATTTTATAAAGAATTGATTCCTTATCATATATTTGCTAGAGTGGAAGATGATTAATAGAGTCACTTTCATCAGATTCCTCTCCCAAGGTAGGCCAAACAGCTTGTTGCTGCTCAAGTAGTGGTTGTGCTGGAGAATACAAGGCTAATGTTTTTCTAGAACTTCCATCTAAAATAGTCATGTCTCCTAATCTACACCCTATATATGCATCAGTTGTGGCAAGCGAGGGTCTACCCAAAATGATCGGATATCCTCCCAATGTTGCTTTTGGAGATGGAATCATAAAGTCTGCAGGATATTCCCAGGAATCTAGAATAACTATGACATCCTCTATGATACCATCAGGTTTCACTGTAGAGCCATCAACAACTTGTAGAACTGTGGGTGTAGTCCTTAAACTATTGATCTCTAGATGTTTCATTATTTCCCTTGTCATTACATTAATGGATACCCCTAGATCAATCAAAACATTCCTTATTTGACTACCATTAATGACTATACTCACAACAGGACTACCTGGATCAGCATACTTTGGAATTGCAATTTTACCTAACATGATATTAGCCAATTGACCCTTAAGATGCACTATTTGTGGATCCTTTCTCTTTCTGTCGGGTTTCTTTAGGCATGCCTCTCTTAATGCCTTACCATATATAGGGATATCCTTTATTGCCTGCAACAATGGAATTTTAACACAAATGTGCTTTAGTTGATCTAGAATATCAAAGCTTTGTTGTTGCTCAGTGGGAACTTCTTTGTCTTGCAGTCTATGGGAAAATGGTGGTAATATTTGATTCTAAGGTATTGTATCTTTCGGGTCAGAGATTGTCTGCTCTTCTTGTACCTCAATAATAATTGGATGAGAGGGATTAGGTAGAGTTGTCCTAGATCGGAGGTGAATATCATCTAGTGATAAAGAATAGGCTGGGTATTGATTAGCATCAGCTAAATAAGCTTGTTGTTGTTGCTGAGATTTGATATTTGGATCAGGCACCAGTTGAGTAGGCAATTGTGTTGGCTTAGGCGGTGCAACTGTAGCTGTTGGAGGAGGCATTAAAGAAGGAGGTTGTGGCTGCTGAACAGGAGGCTGATATCCAAAAGTTTGGGTTGGCCATGATTGGTTTCCCCTCCATTGAGAGGTAGGTTGCCAATTCCCTTGAAACTGGTTCCCTTGACCCTGAGATGGATACCAGTTCCCTTGTGGTTGCTGCCATTGTGGAACTTGATTAACAAATTGCTGCCCTTGGCCTTGTGACCCATACCAATGTGGATAGTCACCAAAATTTTGAGAATATTATGGTTGCCATTGGTTATTTGGTGCATAAGAATTACCACTATAACCAGAAAAAGAAAGTGGATCGGGTGGCATACCTTGTCTTTGAAAATTTGGTCTTCTTTGAGCAACATAGAAGACTTGCTCGTCCTCACCTTGAACTGGTTTGAAGTCAGGTACTTCCACATTTGCAACCATCTTACATCTGCAATCTTTCTTCCATTGTTTACAATGAGGACAGAATTCTGCAAGGAATGCATCAGCTTCCTCATGCTTCTTCTTAGGTGCCAATGTATCCAACTGGGTAGCCATATTGTTTATTATGTCCTCCTTGAAGTCTTTTAACAGATGACTAAGTTCCAATCTAGAAACTCCAGTTCCAGATGCTGATAATGGTGCCCCTAGCTTAAATCTCCTGTTCTTCTTAGATGTAGATCTGGAATACTTTTTGCAAGTTTCCCCTATTTCAGCCCAAGTAGATTGTGTAATGTCACCTCCTCCCATGAGATCTAAGGAATCGGTGCATTCATCACTGATACCCCTCAAAAATATCAATTTGAGGGAATCTTCATTCAGAGTACTATGCTTGGAATTTTTGACACTAAACAAAAACATTTCCAGATAATCCTCAAGGCTCTCATCTTCAGTTTGTGTCATTCTAAAGATATCATCCCCATGACGATCAGTGCCTCTACAATAGTCTTTGTATTTTGCAAGAAACAACTATTTCATCTCATCCCATGTATTGATTGTGCTACTACCCAAGCTCATAAACCATCTCAAAGATGACTCCTTCAAAGTGGCAGGAAAAATTTTGAGTCTGTGGGCATCTGTAGTATAGTCAAGACTCCTATAGAGAACATCAAACTCAAACATAAATGTATTTGGATCCTCTATCACCAACCCATAGAATTTAGGAAGTGAAGATGTTGGAATGTTCTTGAGATTAGCATTATCATGTTGATCAGAGGCGGGAAACTCAAACATTGGACTAGGTGGTGGTGGTGGATTATTCCCAACAAGAGGAGGGTTCCCTTGCATTGGACTTGTGGGGGTTGTTACTATAGGAAATTCTTCTTCTTGTGGACCAAAAAGGAATTGAAGACTACCTTCTAGAAATTCAGATTCAGGGTGATTCAAATTCTGTGGGACTTGATAAAGTTCAACAAAAGGGTTTATATCTGGGAAATTATCTTTTGCATGATTATGATGAGTGGGCAGAAATCTACCTCTGGCATCTCTTCTTCTGCTATGCATGCAGATTCATGAAATTTCAAACTATTAAGTAGAAACTATAATAACCATAAAAGGTTCTCAGTTTGACACCATCCCCGACAACGATGCCAAAAATGTCTACCCCAACTATAATGATAATAATTACTCTAATTGAAATCTCAATCCGAAGTTTGGACATTCATATTGTAGAGTTTACTATTTTCATGGCTGGTGTTCATTTAGTTATCAATCCAGGAATGTAAAACTTGAAATGGGTCTACAATATATATGCATTAAGCTCCTTAAATGATTATTCTGCATTGCTGCAGTAACTAACATTACGCAGAAAGGAAAGGCAAGAATGGAAGTCATAAAAGGCTACATGAAAGCTTTATAAAACAATGCTGGAATGATCTAATGTAAATAACATAAATCACACCATTCTGTCTTGGCTACAGGAACAATCAGTGGATCTATTTCCAGTGGCTACAGGAATAATCCAGTCTTGAACTTCTACTGCAACTAGGTAAAAACGAACTTCAATGAACATAAACATAGGATCACTCACCAAGTGGGCCCCCTTGGATGAGTGATATCAAACTTCCAGCAAAATACTCTTAACAAATCAGAACAACATATCTTTACTTTATTTCATTCTGAAACCGATTACATGTTCTCAAAAGAAAACTCTAGAATGCCTTCAAAAACTCTTTGCTCAATTCCCTTCTATTTTTCTCTAACCTCTAAGAAAAAGGAAGAGCTTGTTATAAAGAAAAGATAAACTACAATGGACAACTCAAATCATACCCAGAAGAAGAGGCGGATGAATTTCAGATGAAGGAGATAACTAGAGCTTGGCTGCAGGAACAGTCAATGGATCTAAACCGAACCACAGTCTTTGCACGCCATAGCGATATTTTGTGAATTCAATACGCACTAGAGTTAAACTCCCATAGTGAATTATGACTACTCCAATTATGACATATGTTGCGCCTTCTCGGATCCCCTTCAGTTTGATCTCTAGTTATTTGTACGTGATTCTTCAGTCTTTGGGCACAAGGAAATCATCCACCGCAGCATCATTTATTATCTACACTAAACAAGAACAACATACAAGGGCATGTATACATATCTTACTCAATTAATACATTCATTAACTCACATATGACATTATCCTAAATAATCCACATATCAACAGGGACAAATCACTTGGCTGCAGGAATAAATTGGTATGGTTGTAGGAATTAACCGACAAAGTTCAAACATGATTTCATAAGTTTGGGTTTAACACATGGATTACATATAGTCAATTCACAATCCTTTACTATCAAGATGCAACCCAAAAGATGCCAATAACCTAAGAGTTTTGATAAAAAAACATGTCAAAGTATCAACTTATCAATGATCTCATCATCAAGTGATTTATTATGTAAATAAATTGTTAAAACGATATAATGAAAAACTTACCAATGGATGATAATCATGTCCACCTTCAATGTGACCATGTAGTCTACAATGTTTCTTAGTTGTTTTGATTAGAAGTCTTCTAGTCTTTAATCCCTTACAAATTTTGTAGGGACAAACATTTTCCATCACCTTTTCTTTTCAAGTTAGACCACAATCTATTAATTTCCCCTTATTTTGTTGTTCGTTGATATTGTCTGACATGGTCTTTCTTCACAGGCAATAAAATCAGGCTATAGAACTAGTTATATAGAAGTTGAAATGTTAGTTATGAAGTCACGTTTCAGTATAATATACCAAATTAAATTACTTGAAAATACAAATTATCATCATTGAACCAAAACCATTTAACTCTTCTTTTTCATCTCAAAACATATCTAATGGCTTTGTGGTATGCAATCCTTGTATCATATCTTAAGTTGAATAATGTCTAATTGGGGTAATCCATGAGTGTCTAATGTGAATTCAGTATCCTAAATATTGGAGAGACCTTAACTGACTTGCCTAATCAATGTGGTTTTTGTCCTAATATGAAATACTGAGTTCTACCCTTGCCTTTGCATCAAACTTCTCACATCATGTTTCTTCAACAAAACACACTAATATGAATTGAGCCAACACCATGAGGATAGGGTCAAGTATCATGGCAACTAATCATAATACGTGAAGACAGGGTTAACACATAGTTGGCTCTCAACAATGCCATACTTCCAAAATTGTCAGTCTCAAGACTGCTCCTATTGGGTCAACACTCATTGATGGCCACAAGGCCAAATCAATGTATGTAGGCTTCGAACTCCTTACTCTAGGCGTGGAGGACCCTACACAAGTTCTATGAACACTCACTTGGTATTACAATAGAAAGAGCCTTTCTCTAGAACTTTGTTTGCAATGCACACATCATTGGTAATAATTGTTATGATGGATGGTCTATTAGGATGGTAAATAAAATGCTTATTCTTTTTCCACCCTTTGAAACTACAACAAGGTATTTGACTTGGCAGGGTTCCCACACATCACTTCAACAACAAACATTAGGCAATTCAACCTTTTGCCTTCTCAATGCATTTTTTTGTCTTTCACTGGTTTTCTCAGTCTGATACATAGGGATATCAGACCTTTCATGGCATCATCACACGCGCCTTCCAATATGTAGTCCTTTCATATTTTAGGTGCCTACACACTATGTTGTTGTTAAGTATTGATGTATTCTTAAGACATCTCATGACTCCATTACATGTCCACACTTGGGTTTACAAACACAACTCTGTCAAAACAAAAACAATATCACTAGTAAAACTATGACTATGACAATCAATACCCTTAGGACAGTCATAGAAATTTAATCTATTTCATTTGGTTTTGATCCACAAACCCTTTCAAAGTTTGCATAGGGTTGCCTTGCCCCTCTCTCTGTCATCAACCACTTCAAAATACCAATCGCTTGGTCTTCCCACCAAAATCTTCACTCTTGTTGCCTTTTATTGTCTGATACATAGAGATATCAGACTATCCTCATGCCCAAACACGTACCAAATCTAATTTGGAGCCCTGCACATAACATAATATGATACATAGCATGAACAAAGGCCTTCCCACACATTTGGGTGAATTTATATGCATGGGAGACCAAACTATACATTATTTACTCCTCTTGGTAAACACTAGGCAGGGTTTTGACATTTTTGGAAAAATTATGATATCTTCTTTAAAACACTATGAAATCTCATCTCTATTATGCTTTGATAGATGTCGCATCCTGTTACAAACCTCACATTGTAGAAAGGATTTTAGCAAAGGTTGTGGAATATGGCTTTTAAATCTACCAATTGTCATTCCATCTTGTGCATATGGCTTTTACATGTAGAAGAAATAAATTTGATAATTAGGCCATATGGTGGATGATAAGTGAAGGATTTTTCATACTAAAGGTGTGGCACTAGTGGATTTGGTACATGAAGGTGACCAAAGGTTGTGGAAGGAGAAATGGTGGAAGTTGTATCTATGGTAGTGGGAGTAGATGTTATTTACGCATGAAAATGTTAAGCTAATACTCATAAAATAGCTAGGAATCCAGCTTAAGGCATTCTATTTGTTAATAAATTTCTCTACCATTGAGCTATTGTCCCCTTTCTTACCATTTCATTGTTGGCTTGAGTGTAGATTATTTTCAACACCCATTATAAGACACATTATAGGTTCTTGGGGCTCCTAACCTAACCTAGCTTTGATAACATTTTGAGCTACTACTCATGGACTAGTTAGTTTACCAAGATATGACCTTCTATTTGTTGTTAGAATGTGATCTATGACTAAGTATTAGAGGATCTTACTAACTTGGGTATCATGCTTTTATGTGTCTCTGACATGACTCCTAGTAACTATATAAGGATCTTACTAGTCCTAGATCTATACAAACATTTTAGTCATCTTGTGATAGTCAAAGAGGGAAATAGTAATAAGTCTTCATGATGGAAGTCCATTAAAGGTGGTAGTCAACATAGTGAAAAAGCCTAATCATGTTTAGAGCAATAGACAACCCTAAGAACAAGAAAAAATAGTCATGTGATAATGCATAGGACAACATTAATGCCTAAGTTTAGAGAGAATATACAAGATGAATAATGATAGTCTACCAATAGGGATAAAGATAGGGGTAAGTTCAGTGTCAGGTACATATAAGCATGAATTTCCTGAGTTAGCATTAGAGTATATATCAGCCAGTATGATATACATATTTAAATTCAGATTTATGCATCATTGAATATAAATTAAGATGTTCTTAATCAAGTCAATGACAGTTAATATCATATTAAGTTAAGAAGGTAAATTTTATCTATTTATTCAAACAACATTAAAATAACATAATGTTGTTGCTAGACATAACATATAAATATATATATCTGCGTATAATCTCAAGATTACATAATACAATCAGATTCAGGTTATGCAAATTATGGTAATACTGCAAATTCTTATAAGGAATAACAAATTGATTATAATGAAATGACAATAAGTGGTTAATGCTGATACAAAGTAACACTAACAGGAAACTTTGATGACAATCTAATACACATCACTGTTGAACATACCCCTGCCTCATATAACCCTGTGTTGGCTAGGACCCACCATAATTAGAAGATCCTAATTACTACTGTCCTAAAACTTGCATTGACTATCACAATTTGACAGTGAGTTGAGTTAGTCCATTAGCGAGATTGGGAAAGAGTTTGGTATTGAGTTTGGTGTTGGTGGAAGGTTTAAGGAGGTACACTACGACATGAAATGACTCTTCTTATCCCTCATGTGAATGTGCTCCTTTTGAAGCACTACGGCATGGATGACCCTTCCTTCCATTTTCTACACCCTATTTTCAAACCCACACCTCATAACCTTTACCTCACTTCCTATCATTATTACCTTCCATCTACCTTTCATATCCCCTCTCTTAACCTCCTTCACTTTCCTACATCCTATCCTAAACCTTAACCTCATACACATTTACTTTTACTTCACCTACCCAACCCCATTCCATCATTCACATCCTTTTATCTCCCCCCATTCACTTTCCTACATTCCAAACCCCTAACATATCCTAACTTACTCTTTCACCATTACATCCTTCATCACTTACCTCCCTATCTTATCCTAACCCACACCTCATAACCTTATACCTCTTAGCTTCCATTTTATACCACCTTCCTATCACGGTACGCTTATCCTCCCTTCCAAAAAAATGACAAAAAATGGCACTCGATCACTACACAGTAAATGACTTTTAAATCTACCAATTGTCATTCCATCTTGTGCATATGGCTTTTACATGTAGAAGAAATAAATTTGATAAATAGGCCATATGGTGGATGATAAGTGAAGGATTTTTCATACTAAAGGTGTGGCACTAGTGGCTTTGGTACATGAAGGTGACTAGAGGTTGTGGAAGGAGAAATGGTGGAAGTTGGATCTATGGTAGTGGGAGTAGATATTATTTACGCATGAAAATGTTAAGCTAATACTCATAAAATAGCTAGGAATCCAACTTAAGGCATTCTATTTGTTAATAAATTTCTCTACCATTGAGCTACCACCCCCTTTCTTACCATTCCATTGTTGGCCTGAGTGTAGATTATTTTCAACACCCATTATAAGACACATTATAGGTTCTTGGGGCTCCTAACCTTACCTAGCTTTGATAACATTTTGAGCTACTACTCATGGTTGGCTATGTTATGTCAAAATAAAGTAAAATAGATCAAGTGATCTTTTAGATAATTCATGTAGCTTGTTAAATATGGTTGATACTCAGTAATTTTGGGGCAAGAAATCTTTTTGAATTTTTCTACGATGAGATCAAAATATAATATTTTTTGGTGAGATAATTGAACCTTTATCTGGAATTTGCCCTATCATTGTTGGGGTTGCATTAGATAGCCACTCAGTAGTTTGCAGCAAATGGTTTTCTGGAGAGTTCCTGCATATTTTAAAGCTTTTGTTGTTGTTTTCACTAAAAATTGTGGGCAAGTTTATGGGCCTCCTTTAATTTGATGTGATTTAAGGGTTGCGTGAAACACATTCTTAAGATCTGTCAACAAAGGTCAATCTTGGATGTGCCCCATTTTTTTTGGTACCATAACCTTGGCACTTTGTCCATTGGTATCATGGTCTAACTTATTATTTGAATATGTTGTGCACTTTTTAAAGTGTCTCCTTACTCCACGTGCCTTGAAATTTGTACCCCAGGTGAATAACTTGATGTAATTGGGATAAGTGATCATTTCAAGTGTTAATAAATGTGGTTAAATGAGGTCAAGACTCAATTTTGAGGGAAAGAAATTTGGATCTTTTTGCTGCCCCTAGTTTTGACATGGCTAAGCTAAGTCAAGATTCATTAATTTTAAGTTGAAAGTATTCAAATTGTCTGTTTGTTCCTAATTTTATTGTTAATAGTAGTTTCAATAAGGATTTATGGGAAAACTAAATGCTTGGTGTTGAATTAAGTGGAATTTTAGGCATGAAGTGCAGAGTGGGAAATATTTGTGAGTGTTTTTACAAATAAGTTAATCTAGATCAAAATTGATTTGGTTGAGAGCAATGCATTTTGTGAGGTATTCACCTGTTATATTAGCTCACAAAAGAGTTCATTATCTCCCCTAACATATCCTAACTTACTCTTTCACCATTACATCCTTCATCACTTACCTCCCTATCTTATCTTAACCCACACCTCATAACCGTATACCTCTCAACTTCCATTTTATACCACCTTCCTATCACGGTACACTTATCCTCCCTTCCAAAACACCGACAAAAAATGGCACTCGATCACTATCATAGTGGTCTGACGGTCCTGCAGCAGGGAGTTTCTATCACAGGGCCATATATACCAGCATCCATACCCAAGGTAAGCTCGTCAGCTAGATCCTACGTTCAGGCCACTTCCAACGGATGTTGGATACAAGTGGCACAATCTGTGTTCTTCCCTATTTGATCACACAGGTTTAGGTCATCCTGGTTCTTAATTAGGGTCTTCCCTAAGAGGTTATGCCTATAAAGAGGATAATTGATCATTTCATTTGATCAACCATCCAAATCAATCTTATTTTTCTCTTTTTCTACCAGACTGAATATGAGCTAGGGAAAAAAAATTATGAGTAGGAAAATTCATTATAATAAAGATAAAACTCGATCATCAACCAACACAAATGCAACCTCCTATGTATATTTCAAACAATTTCATCACTAGATAAAGAAAATTCGACACATTGTCACAAACATAATGATTTTTTCTTCAAGAAAACATCTTGTGAATGAATTGGTTGTTACCCTACCTTTTTTCTTCAACCAGGTCTTGGTGGCACCGCAATCTAGAACGGTTTCCCTCCTTGTAATACCCAGTTTTTTTGTGAATATCGCAAAGGTCGACGGGACGAAGAGGCGGGATTAATGTTTATCAAATGACTTGGTTTTTTTTTGGTTTTTTTTAAGTAATGCCCGTTGTCATCGGAATTTCGACGAACACTGGCACTTTTTCAAAAAAAAAGAAATTTCATTGCCAATTCCTTCTCCGTCAAAACAAAATGTTGAATTATCGTCAAAATTTCGACGAATGCGGGCATTTAAAAAAAAAAAATCAAATTTGGTCACAATATGCCTTCTCCGTCGGAAACCTTCATCGGAATTTTAGGCCAAATGTATTAGTGAAAGGATTTTCCAATATCTTAAAGGTACATAAGAATTCGGTTTGTGGTATCCCAGGAACTCAGATTTTACCCTCACAACTTATATAGATGTAGACTGGGCCGAAAGTGTGGATGACAGAAAAAGTACAAGTGGAGGAGCATTCTTTCTTGGTTCCCCATTAGTTGCTCGGTTGAGTAAGAAGCAAACTTTTGTGTCTTTATCTATGACAGAAGCGGAGTACATTGCAACATTTTCTTGTTGCACTCAGATTTTATGGATGAAGCACACTTTCAAGGATATTGGTGTAAAGTTTGATGATCTTATCTCAATCATGTGTGATAAGACTAGTGCAATAAATATTTCAAAGAATCTGGTACAACATTCCATAACAAAGCATATATCTATCAAGTATCACGTCTTGAGGGAAAAGTTCTAGACAATGAGGTCAGACTTGAGTGTGTGCCTACAAAAGAGAAGATTGAAGACATATTTACTAAGGCATTGTGCAAAGATACTTTTGAGTATCTCTGACCAAAGTTAGGGGTATTACCCCCTACCAGTTTGAACTAATATGTTTTTCAGATGTGCATTGGTCTAGTGAGTAGTGTGTACATTCTTTTCTGGGCTAATTTTGTCGTGCTTCCTCTCAAGGGGGAGCAAGAATGAGTTTTTTCAAGGGGAGTTTTTTCCACCTTTTTCATTGTTGTTAAAGGGGGAGAGAGAGATGGTTGTGCATAATGATGATATTTTGTTTTCTTTGTTGTTGTTGTTGATGGATGTTGTCATCAATGACAAAGGGGGAGATTGCTAGCACTGTATTATATGTTGTCATTGATGTCAAATCCTTTGGTCCAGATGTGGTATGATAAGAAGGAGTGTTTGGTTTAGGTATGTTGTGTGTTTGGAGGTTTCTTGGTTTCATCGGATGTGCTTGGTATCTTAGAAGATGTTTCTCGGTATTATCTTTGGGTTCAGATTGGTCTGAAGCTCGAGGCCTTGGAGTGGATATTGAGGTCATATAACATGCAGATGCATTTTGGGTTTGGGTTTAGTATTGTATTTAGTGTGTTGATATGTTCGATGAGGAACAGTGTGATATGATCTACTTCCCATTCCTTACCACCACCAGAATGTCTAATGGAGACCTATTTTAGAACTCTGTCTTAGTCGACATTGAGAATTATGATTTTCAGAGATTATATATATAGGAGTTGATTTGATGAATTCATATATGGCTTTTTGTGTTGAAGACATGCGAGCTTGAAAGTATCTAGTGGTTGTGTGAGTATATTGTTGTGGATTGTTACTAGAAGTAGTTCTGGCAGTTTTTGTGGTAGATTCTCTTTATCTTTCTTTCTTCTTTGACAGTGGGCCTTTCAGAGAAGTGAGCTCACCCACAGTGAGCAAATCGGTAGTGAGCCTTTCAGGGCATTGATCCCACCTACAGTGAGAAAATTGGTAGTGAGTCTTTCAGGGCAGTGAGCCCACTTGTAGTGATCACCTTGACAATGAACCACCCTTTGTAAAAATCACCTTAATCGGTGTCACCTTAATTGATGTTTATATATTGAGAATTAGCATTCTCCTTGGTTTTCCCTTCTTGGGTTTTCCATGTAAAATATGGTGTTTCTTTTGTCTGTTTTGAGTCTTGCATGTGTTTTTTTAAGTTTCATTAATTCTGTTTATTATTTTGGATCTGTACATTAAGGTTAAAAAGAAAATTTATTGTCAACTGATTCACCCCACCCTCTCAATTGTCTGGATATTCAACAAGGCATGTATGGTAGATCGAACTTCCTTGTTTCCATGGAAGGATTGTTTGGTTCCACATGTGTAGTCAAATGGGTGTCGGGGTTTGGAGTTTGGAGAGGGTCGAACCCCAAGGAAACTCATGTTGATGCCATGTGATGACACTCTTCCCTAGTTGTATCCTAGTTCCCTATCCTATGTGGAGTTGTGAAAGCCTCCGGTGAGTTGTGCTTTGTGGTTGATCCTATGTCTTGTGATGTTTCAATCTTTTAGTATGTTTTCATCTTTGTGAGTGTTTGTATTCCCCTTGGATGTTTAGGTGTCGACCTAGGTCAAGTGAGGTGTGTGGGGCCTTGTGTCATCCTCTAAAGCACAAGGGGTGGACCTTATTGGTTCCACGTGGTCAGGTGGTTGATGCCTTCTACCATTCAGATATCTGGTGGTATGTTTGTGATATTGATGATGTTTCTTCTTCTCTCCAGTTTCCAATGTCGTGGTTCAAGATGCATATGTATTCTCTGGTGTATATAAGATATATCTATTTGCTTTATAATTGGATATAATTTATATTGGAAAATTTGGTGTAGATCTGTAATGGAACAATGCATAGAGAGTAAGGTGTATTGTAATGATGTTATCATGTGTTTAATCTATGTGGTGTTGGTACTGGCTATAGTTTAGGAATGGATAGATCCATTGTGATTGCAAGATTTATTAGCATAGGAACATTTGGTGTTGGTTCTTAAAATGAATTTAGTCTTAGAAGTGTTAGCTTATGTAATATCTCATGGTTATATCTCTAAGGTTTAGAATGGGTACTATCTTATGCTAGGTGTAATGATTAGTCATTAGTTTAAGTAGAGAATATTGCATGTATCTTTTAGTTGATGCTTTATCAGTAATGATGTTACGATACCTTAGAGGATGTAAGTTAGATGTTATGAGTTTATTTACGCTTTTGCATTAATGATATGTAATCATGTTAATTTAAATGTATATATTTCCTTTAAGTTTAATGTGATATTGTATCTTTAAAAAAGAACTTATTTCTTCAATGTTTAGTTGGTTAGCTAGTTAGTGTTGTTCTCTAGGGTTTCTTGGCAGACATTATAGATTGAGTATGCAATTTGGCAGAGTTTAGGTACTTGATCACTTTCTTCATATGGAAAGAAAGAGGAAGAGGTCTCTTTTATAGAGAACACCCTAGAAATGGAGGGTTAGGATTAAGAGGTGGAAGGATAAATGGTTGGCTCAAATTAGAGGGTAGGTATAGGAAATGGTAAAATATTAGAGAGGTGGTTAAAGGTAAATTAAGATATGAATGACACTTGTCATGGAGGGAATAAGCTAATGAAATAATTAAATAAATAAAGATTTATTTAATTAATAAAAGAGGTGGGACTAGTTAAATAAATAAAATATTTACTTAATTTAGGAAAATGATAATTTAAATAAATAAAAAATATTTATTTAAATAGGGAAAGGCTAGAAAAGACTTGGTGAATTAATTAAATAAACAAAGATCTATTTAATTACTAGAAGGCTTAAGATAAAATAATTAAATAAATAAGTCCAAGGGGTTGAGCTTAACTGGTTAAAACACTGGGTTCTCATTGTGGAGACCCAAGTTCAATTCCTAATAGGGACATTTAAAAGTGGAATTCTAAGCTGTGACTCTTGGCCTTCCATAGGATGGGGAAGGTCTTGGGGTCAATCTAATCAAACATAATAATAATAATAATAATAATAATAATAATTCAAAGATATGTAATGGGGATGGGGCCCCCTACTGTGTCCCCACTAGTTCATAGCTCCAATCAAAAGCTATTCAGGCTTCGGCCAATTATGTATCAAAAAATAAAAATAATTAAATAAATAAAATATTTATTTAATTAGGCTAGGACAATTTTAGGTATCTATGGATATGATGACATAAAAATTGTGTAGATAATATTTTAATTTAATACTCTTTACTGGAAAAAAAGAAAAAAAAAAGTTTATTTTTCTAGTACATGGATCACTTACATTCTGCAACCATCTTTACACTCAACATGGTATATAATTGTTCAGAAGGAACCACAGAGGTGTTCATTTTAAAGACAAATGAACATCAATTTTTATTAGACCATACACCTCTATAAACATGAGGGAATAATGATAACCCTCACATTCTAGTGCCTATTAATCAAAGATTGTTAGCTCTAAATCATCCATTTCTAAATTGCCAAAGCTTTGTGCTCCTTTGTCAAAAATCTTTCCTGTTGGTGCCACTAACAACTATGAGATAATATAAAATCCAATCTCATTTAGAACTTGATTAGTAAACCCTTTAGTTTCCTCTTCTAGTTCATCATTATAAGGGAATCATCAATTGAGTTATCATCATTCTGATCATTTTATTCATCTATACCATCTTTTTTCATATTCAATCATAAAGATATTACATACATAGATCATGTATGCATGAAGTCATTCCAAAAATTTATGCACGACTGTCCTATAGATTAGCAATTTATTATATATAAGTTTAAAATTTTCACATCTAGTAAAAATTTAATAATATTAGAGAATCTCTAAGAAGTCCATTTCATGCCAAACCTACAATCATTATTGTTCATATGATGATCTTTCTTTGAGGCATTCTTTCAAATAGTTAATATCCCTCATTTATGCTTCCACATTTTGGAAGCATGTTGATTAGAGCATCTTTAGTTATAATATCTAGCAAAATTCTCCTACTATTATGCTTTGATGGAAGTCCATATGTAGTTCCAAAGCTCCCATTTTGGGATGCATAGGGAAGATATTGAGTGCATTTACCTTAAAAAATTAAAGTCATTTGAACAAAATTATTTCAAGGATGTTCTACAATAATTTTATTATTTGTTTATGCTTATATGTTTTATAAACATTCTTGCCAAAGCAATTATGATCATAATATTTTTTTTTAAATATCATTTTTTTATTCTTTTATGAATGACCATGAATTATTTTAGAGCTCCCATTTAGACATACGTAAGTGTGGTGCATAGAGTAATGAGTCAAAAACCTAAAATTATTAACCTTTCGAATTTTTTTTATTTATATTAAAAAAATGCAATAATAATTACGAATAAATAATCACAGAAATTATTAACTTTTTAGGTTTAGTATGTCACACAAAATTGCAAGAGAGAAAACTTTTACACTTTTTTTTTTGCTTTTGGTGAACCCTAAAAATGTTGATAAAAGACATATACCATATTTTCATACTTTTGAGAACTTTGAAACTTGCATAAAATGAGCATTTCATATTTTTGGTGAGCTATCCAACTTACAAACTTACTAATGAAAATCAATTTTATATCTTTGGTTGGAAGTATACTCTTACTTGAAAATTGATCACATGGTGCCAAATAATCCCATAAAGATCTTTGTAGCATCTCTAAAACTTTTGTTTTAATTATTTTTGTAACTTATAAGGTTATGGAATGATTTCATTCAATTCAAAATTTAATTATTATAGGCTCTAGGTTAAACTATGTGAAAAATATGACATGTCAATATTTCATGATTAAAAATTTAAATTGATGATTTTATTTTGGTGAGAAATTTTATTTTTGGAGTGATTAAGAATGTTTATAATCAATAACAACTAACTTAAATGAGTTGTTGTGATGGAGGGGTTTGAGACACAATAATGCTTGTTGATTTTTTATGAAAATTTTAAAATTTATTGAGGTAAAAACTAAATAAAGTATATACATAATGCTTAAAAATAGTAAAATGTATCTCAGTAGAAGTTGAAATATGATTAATATCGCTAACAAGTCTTAATGTTGGAGGTCTAATAAATACCTATTCATCACCAAATATGACTTTCATAATTATCATTGATGTATGACAAAAAATAAAAAATATGTAATTTATTTACTATTTTATCATGTATTACATACCCAAAAACTTGACATGACTAAATGAACAAGAGTTGGAGGGTTAATAGATGTAGGATGAATACGTTGACCCTATGATTTTATATTACATATAATTCTTTACATTAATTAAAAATTTATGATAGATCAATATAGTTGATTTTAGGTACAACTTGAGTTGGCCTAGTGGTGGAGAATTCGTGCTCTTGAAATAGAGGTCACAAGTTCAAATCCCACAAAGGGGGTAGAGTATGTACACCTTATTGGCTTCGGCCCATTATCTATCAAAAAAATATATATATAGTTGATTTTAGATTTTAAAATAAAATATAATCAATTGTGGAACTTTATTGATAATTAACTACTGATAAATGTCAAAGGTTCTATCTAGAAATTTATTTATTAATAGACCATGTATTATGTAATATGGATTCATCTCTCTCCTAGCCTTATGTAGTTCTTAAAATTGTGGATCATCCTCTCCAATGCATGTATCATGGACATCCTCAAACCCATAATATAAATAGATCCATGAAAATGATAAAAGTGTGGTGACTAATGACACCTAGGTGCTCACCACCAAGTCAACAATCTTTGCCTCAACATTAACTAAGCCTTTAACACCCATTGAAGGGACACTCGAACCCATGACCCAAGGCTTTGATACCAATTGTTGGAATCATTTTCCATTGCGCAAAAAGCTTGAACTATCAACACCTAATACAAACACTAGATTTAACCTAATTCGTGGGAGGCGATTAAGCCATGTCATGAATCCCCAAGGAGGTGTTGACCACCAAGTCAACAACACTCTCATCAACCCATGAAAGAGACATATTATGCTAAAATAAGATTTGTGTGAGAGAACTAATAGATTATAAGGTCTCGACCTCACCGCTCTCCTTCATAGTAGAAGGGATCATGGCATGTTGAATCAAAGGCCTAGCTAGGGCTCTTAGTGGCTAGTCTTGAACATGATGTGATCTTCCTTATCTTATGTAGAGCCTTGGCCCAAAATCACACATATAAGGATAGTTTGTAATGTCAATAAGGATGAACTCGATAGAGTTTGCTTAAGAAATATTGTAGCACCTCATTATTGCTACATCAAAGATGGTAAAAAATATCTACCACTTATCTCAAAAATCATTTTTTATTCTTAAGTGTTAGCAAATGAATATTCTTTTTTTGCAACTTACATGCATAGCTGTATTTGTTCTTGAATAAACAAATGATGCATACAAATTATATTTTAATTTTTTTTATCTTTCACTTATTTATATGATAATTTTATAGAATAAAATTGTAATACATTTTCTCTACAATTTGACCATGTATTTATTTTGCCAGTAGTATAAATTGTGAGGATAAAAGATTTTAATGATGTGGCAAGGGCACTCTAATGTGTGTTCATTGCATTAACATTTTCTAAGTTTTTAATTATTATTAATTTATTTTATTCGCTTCAATTTGTTTTGATATATTCTCTTGTGTCTCAAGCATGGTGGGGAATGGAAATTTTTTGAATAAGATTAGATTGTGTCTTCTCTTTAGCCAAACTTTTCTCATTCATTCAATCTTGATGGGTTATGATTTAGAAGAGTTCAAAAGGTTTTCATTTATTAAATAAAAACCTAAAATAATTATAAATAAGTTTATTTCCATTAAAACTACTAAAAATATGTAAATATTACCTCATCAACCTTGTAGATATCATGGCAACATGGTGTTGAGGTTGAATCCACTTTAATAGTTTGAAAATTGACTCTAATGGCTATAAAATGTTTGCATTATATGCTACAACGCCAAATTTAGGTCTCTCATTTCATATGCCCAAGTACTTATGCAAATTGTCCATTCAACAAGCAACCAAAATGCACCTTTGACCCTATTTATTAATTAATTGAAAATAAAAAAGATTGTTGTGGTGATTTTCAAATTAACTATAAATATAGCCAAATACACTTAAAGACGCATTCTATTTGCTGATAGACTAGTCATACTTATATTGTAAGTACTTTGACCATATGATTGTCAATACACATGTACCTATGTTGTAATATTATTAGTACAACTTAATTGATAATGAATAAGAGGAAATGGAGAATTTTCAACTTATTTTTATAGAAAGTTCACTCTCTATTTTCCACTAACTTATTATTAAATAAATATAACTAATAAAATAATTTTTATTTTATTTATTACATATTTAATAAATATATGATTAACAAGACTTTACAAAAAAAAATTACATAAAATAATATCATTTAAAATTTTCACTTTTATTAATTTCAATAAATTAATTTTCTTAACAATTCATATCACCTTGAACCCTATCAACGTATGAGAAAACACATGACCAAGATCCCTCCACCTTGCATTCTGTTGCTCTCGCCATTTAAGTGATTTTATTGTTATTTCTATTATCTTGCTTTGAAGACCAGCTGCAACTTCTTTTTTTTCTATTATCTTGCTTTCAAGGCACTATCATGTGACCTTGTGTCCTATATTTTTTTTGAATATATGTATATATTTTTAATTAATAGAAACTAAAACATGTATTCATTAAAAACACAAATTGAATCATAAATAATAATAAAAAAATTAAATCATAAAATATGATTAGAAAAATGATTTTTAAAAAGTGGAAAGAGAGCTACAAATGACAAGAATCTAAAACACACCAATTGATTTCACTTTTGCCCGTGGTCAAGAAGTCTATAGAGACATTGGGGCAGAAATGGAAATGGCGTTGCCTTTGTTGAAAAGGTCTAGTGTGACTCTGAGGGGGCAGAGTGTAGACATAATGTTGACATAATGTAGTTGCAGACTCGAGGAGTGACAACATTCTGTTAAAATATAGAGTTTAATATTGCTCTTCGAATTGGCTGCTCATGTTTTCTAAAGATTTGAGATTCCTTCATCTGGAAATTATGCTCGGTTCTAAATTCTCTGAAATTTGGCTCTAATTGTGCAGAGCATCACCACTGAGGAATTGCCTCTAATTGTGAAGATGGGTAAGCTCAGACTTCGTGAGCAAACAATGTGGTCAGATTTGCCTGAACATTTGATGGAGAGAATACTGGAATGCCTTCCAGTGGACTGCTTCTTCTGTTACAAGGCTGTTTGCCAGACCTGGAATGCTCTCTTCTCATCCCAACATTTCAATTCCATAGCAAGAAATAGCCAGCCATTTCTCATTCTTTGCCCCTCCAGCACCCAACTGCCCTCCCTACTCTATTCCTTTTTCACCCACACTTGGCGAACCATTTCTTTATCTTTCATACCTCATGAGTGCCATTGCCCCATCAATTTCAGAGGTTCTGCTTCTGGGCTGCTCTTGGCCGACATTAATGCCAATTTCTGCTTTGGGTATAGTTCTCCAACGCTATGTGTTTGCAATCCTCTTAGCCAAATGTACTCCTTGCTGCCAGAAATGGGTTCTGTGAGTAGAATCATGGCCAAGGCAATTTTGCCAGTGGGGGATAAAAGGAATGAATATACAGTCATGGTGGTGGGCATGAACAGCACTGGTAGAGTTGTAGTAGAAGCATATAATTCCACTACCATGGCATGGAAAGTTGCAGGCACCATTCCTGATGTGGATATAAGAAATGAAAACATGTTCTTTTGCAAGGGCTCTTTGTTCTGTGTCACTGCCAGTGGGGGTATAATGGCCTACAATGTTGAACAGGGGATCACAACAATTGTGTCCATGCCCACGGTAGATGCACACAATTTGTGGGCACGGCTTGTTTGTTGTAAGATTGGTTTGGTTGTGGTTGGGGCAATCGAAGAAAATCACAGTTTGAAAGGCTTGATTATGTGGGAATTAGTTTTTCATGAGATGGTGAAGGATTATAAGTGGGTAGAGATTGGGAAAATGCCAAATTCTGTCTGTGAGGAGTTCAGAAGAAGCTCAAATTCAAATTGGTTTGATTGCGTGGGAGTGGGGGATAAGATCTGTTTCAGAGCCAATGAAAGCATGTTGATACTTGTTTATGATGTGAGCACAGCCTCTTGGAATTGGCTAGCCAAGTTTTGTGAAGATTTGAGATTTGTGAGTATGGGATGGCTACCCCTGCAACCCATGCCCAATCTCAAATTCTGCTAAATTTGGTTGGGGGTAATCATATGTGCCACGTTTTAGCAACATTTCATAGTTTTGTCCAGGTTCTTTAGGGCCATGTTTATGAATCAAAGTGTTGTTTTGGATCTGTTTGGGTCTGTTTATTTGTTGATTGTTGTCTTATGTTTCTTATGGTTGTTGATGTAAAAGATTTTGGAGTCTTTTACAATTCCTTTGTCATTCATAGCTTCAGTCCAAAGCATTTATTTCAATCAAAATAAAAATTCAATCTTACTTCAATCAAAACAAAATGTTATCATGTAGTTTCATAATAGTAAAATTTGTATATTCATTTAATTTTAAATTTGTCTTAAGAATGTATTCTATATTTTTTATAGAATTAGATTGATTTTATTATTTAACATTTTTTATTTAATACACATTCTTTTGTTATTCATTTCAACACATATTTTACAATAGCATCAAAATACATCTTTGATCACATCTATGAATTAAATAAAAAAATTTAAAATGTTCTCTGATCTTAATTAATTAGTAAATACAGGCAAATTAACATATTGATGTCTTGGATCGACAGTGCATTTAAACATCTATGGATTCTGAATCCCCGCATTGTTGTAGATGGGGAAAGATTTACCTGGGCTCTACTGGTATACCGTTGAGCTTATCTAATTCATTCAAACTTTGACTCTCCTACCACAGAATTACAAACAAAAACTAAGAAAGTCTGGTACTGGGCATGATTTCCAATGGAAGGTATCTCATACTTAATGTCTCAAATCCGCAGGGAAATTGAACACCCAACTCCAGGAACCTCCACTTACATCATATACAAGCATTTTCGTGCTTTCATTCGCTCTCAAACAGATTTTATCTCCCACACCCACACACTGAAACCAATCTGAATTCGAGCATCTTCTAAATTCATCAAATACAGAACTGGGCATCTTCACAATCTCTTCCCACACATAATCCTTTACCGTCTCATGAAAAACCACCTCCCACATAATAACACCCTTCAAACTGTAATTCTCTTCGATTGCCCCAACCACAACCACTCGGGACTCACAGCAAATCAATTGAGCCCACACATTGTGTGCCCCTGCTGTGGGCATGGCCACAACTGTTGTGATCCCCTGTTCAGTATTGTAGGCCATCATGCCCCCATCAGTCATACAGAACAAACAGCCCTTGGAGTAGATCATGCTTTCATTCCTTATAACCACATCAGGAATCCTACCTACAACTTTCCATGACTTGCTGGTTGAGTCATACACCTCTAATAGAACCATATCCCTGCTATCCCTGCCTATCACCATGACCTTATATTCATCCCTTTTAGGCCCCACTGGTGAAATAGTGTTGGCCATAATGGTAATCACACAAGCCATTCCAGGCAGCCTCAAGCATGCTTTGCTTAGTGGGTTGCAGACATATAGCACTGGAGAAGTATGGGCATACCAGGAATTGGTTTGGAGGCCTACCAATAGAAGCCCTGAAGCAGATCCCCCAAAATTGAGAGGGCAATCATGAGGTATGAAAGATACAGAAATGGGTCGCCAAGTGTGGGTGATGAAGGAGTAGATTAGGGATGGTAGTTGGGTTTTGGAAGGGCAAAGAATGAGAAATGGCTGGCTGTTCCTTGCAATGGAATTAAAGTGCTCTGATGACAAGAAGGTATTCCATCCCCTGCAAACAGACCTGAAACGAAAGAAGCAGTCCACTGGCAGGGATTCCATCACTCTTTCCTTCAAATGCTCAGGCAAATCCGACCACATTGTTTCCTCACAGACTCTGAGAATTACAGGCAATTAAGATGATTAGAGATGGTAACTAATCATGACATTGCCAAACTTAACATCTGGTCAAGCACGTGGAGTTTACTGAAGGCAAAGACTAAGGAAAACCATGCCGGTCAAGAGCAGAATATTTTTTTATCTCCCTCCCGATTTGTTTTCTTTCCCTTCCACAATCCAATGTGCTCTTTACAGGTCTTTTCAAATGCTGTCACATACCAGGGTGGGTCAAATAAGAAACCTCATCCTGGACATAGATGCCCATTAGAAACTCATGTTTCATTATAAATAAACCAGCATTTGTACCTCAATTGGGTGAATTAAGTCAATAGGAAAATATACTTTGTGTCTGCATTTTGGAAATGCTAGGTACAATTACTAATTATGGTAAGAAAAAAAGTAGGAAAGCAAATGTACATGATATCAATTTCATAAAAGTGAAAAATGCAGTGTTTAGAGAAGTGAATTTGCATATGCATACATCTAAACAAACAAATACATATTGTTACATTTGTTCATATCAAATCTACTCTACATAGATATGATATAAAAGATAGATGTAACATTGGAAGAAATAAATTGCATTAAAAAAAAATATATCTTTAGTTTTTTCTTATTTTCTTGTATATAGCTATAAGTTTCTTCCTTGGAAGACCAAGAGTCACAACTTAGAATTCTCCACATTGAGAACTCAATGCTTTAACCAACTAAGCTCAACACCTTGGACTATTAAATAATATATTACTATATTCCATCTATTATTACATTATTATTTAATTATTCTTTTAATTTTATTATTGTATTCTTTATATTATATTATTATCAACATTAATTCTAATGATAATTCTAATCTCCGATTTCTTGTTGTATTATTTTGTATACTTATATTGAGGGTTACAACCTAACTTTGGAATGACCTATAATGTTTCTTCTATATTGTTGTTAATTGGGTGTTTAGGAGGTAACAAAGCCCGAACTTGGATTTGTTCAAGAAGATCATGGGACCTAGATCTTACATGTAGACAACTTAGAATATAATTAAGCTCATAAAGTGATTATAAAATGTAGTCCTATGTCACTTGAAAGCAATAAACCAATAACACCCTTAAAAATCGTCAAACTAAGTAAGAATCATTTTACTAAAGAGCAATTTTTTCAAACTTCCACAGTCAAAATAATTTACTTGACTGAACTCACAAAATAATACATTTTAGGAACTACACGGTACTCTTTTTAAAAATATTTGACTGTCTAGGGGTAACAAAGCAAATATTTTTAAAAAAATTGACATGAATATGGACAATATTAATTAATGTGATAATATTTTGAAAGTAAAATTGAATAATTTTTTTGTTTTCTTTTAGTGTAATAAAGTTCTAAAATTAAGGAAAAAATTATTCAATTAATTGATTTTTTTTACAAATTTTAATAAAATAGAAGTCCATATTATTATCTTATTATATTATATTATTTTTATATTATAGTATTATTAAATTTTAATACTATTATTAAACTATTTTATGCACTATGACTACAACATTATTACATTAATTATTTTAGTGTAATAAAGTTCTAAAATTAAGGAAAAAATTATTCAATTAATTGATTTTTTTTACAAATTTTAATAAAATAGAAGTCCATATTATTATCTTATTATATTATATTATTTTTATATTATAGTATTATTAAACTATTTTATGCACTATGACTGCAACATTATTACATTATAATTAATAATTATTATACTAATATTAATATTTTTTTATATCATCTAATAGTAATGTAACATTAATTATATATACTTATATGAAACATCTACGTTCAAATAAATTCATTTTAAAAAAACAATAAGAACATATTTATCATAAATCATTTTTTAAAAGTAAGAAAATATTATTCATAAATAAAATGAACAAAGTAATATTTTTTAAAGTTTTATATCATATTTTTAAATATAAAATAACATAATTCATCTAAACAATTAAGAAAATTAATATTTAGATTAAAAATATTAATTAATATGATTTTATTTTTCAAAGTAAAATAAAACAATCTTTAAATGTATAAACTATTTATATATATTATTTATCTAAACTAACACTAATTTTTCTGGATATACAGTATGTGATGTGCCTTTGATGGATTTTACTTTTCTCTGCTCTTTGGTCGTGTTCTTCTTTGTTTTGTCTGCCATTCGTCGGTTTTGTTCCATTTCTTCAAACTCGGTTAAGTTTCTTCCTAGTCCTTTCAAGGATTATTGGTCTTCTGAATTTCGTTTTGAACCTTTTTTGTTTTCCTCTGCGAGTTTTTTTCAAATTTCTTGTCCTTTGGTTCCGTTTCCAAAATTGTTGTTACCTTCGAATGGTTGCACAAATCATTGCTCTGTTAATTCTTCTCCTCGTTCTTCTTTTGTGGGTCTGGCGGATGATACCAAAATTGTTCATAGTTTGATTTTTGATAGTGATTCTTTTTGCCCATTCCAAGGTCTCCTTCTTCTCTTTTCGTTTCTGAAAAGAAGATTCAGCTTATTGCTTCAATATTTTATTTTCAATTTCTTCTGATCTATTTGATGAGATTGTTGCAAAGGAATTTCCCGAATTTTCTTTTTCTTTTGCATCTGCCTCTTCGGGGCCTGTCCATGATGGTTGTCATGTTTCCTCTTCTCAACCAAATTCAGTTGAAGGTGTGGATGCGGATCTTATTGATAGTCCTTCTTCAACTGTTTCTAATGTGTATGGATTTGATTTCTCTCAGAAGTTAGCCTTGGAGCAATCTCCTTCTGTTTCCCCCCCTATTCTTAAAACTCCTAAGAAGAGGGGTCGGAAACCAAAATTGGCTAAAATCAAGGAGGAGATTGCGGTTGTTATTCAATCCACTATTGTAGAGAAATTTTCTTCCCAAGTCAAAACAAGGAGGGCATGTTGCTCTCCTTGTGATAAATGAGGATTTTATCTTGGAATGTCAGGGGCTTAAATGCCCCTGACAAAAGGGGAAGGATCAAGAAATTTCTTGATTCTTCAAAAGTGGATATCATCTTATTGCAAGAGTCTAAACTTTCTCAAGATTCTTTTGATAACATAATTTCCAAATGGTCCCTTTGGAAAGTTGTTCATGTTCCTTCTTTGGGTGCTTGTGGTGGTCTTATAACTTTATGGAATCCTAAATCAGTCAAAGTTGAGATGTTATCTTTTGCTTCTCATTGGCAATTGTTAAAGGTTGACTGGTTTGAAGTCTCTTTTGTTATGTTTAATATTTATGGTCCGACTTCTCCTTCAGATAAAACCGACTTATGGGATTCCTTATCTGAATTGTTTTTACGATATGATGATTTTTTTATTGTGCTTGGGGGTGATTTTAATGCTCTCCTTTCCTTAGATGAAAAAAGAGGGGGTAATCCTACAACTCAGAAGTTTATTGTTGACTTTTCTTCCTTTCTACAAGACAGTGCGTTATTCGATATTTTCCCTTCTAATGGTTCTTTCACTTGGACTAATAGGAGATCTAAATGCCAGATTGCCTCTCGCCTTGACAGATTTCTTATTTCCCTAAACCTAGATTTGAGCAACTTTTCCTTTTCTTTTGAGATTCTTACCTCCTCAGATTCTGACCATTTCCCACTTTTGCTCAATTTTGATAAATTGGATCGTGTTCCCTCTGTTAGACCTTCTTTTAAGTTTGAGAAAATGTGGTTCACTCATCCTCGTTTTCTTTCTTTATTAAAGCAATGGTGGATAAGTGCTTTGTTTTGCAAAGGTACTAAGATGTTTCAATTTTATTCCAAACTGAAATTTGTGAAATCTCAAATTATGGCTTGGAATAAATTGGTCTTTAAGAATATTTTTCATGAAAAAGAGGTAGTTGCCAATGATTTGAAGGTTGTTAATGAGGAGATTATTAGACATGGCACTAGTTCCTCCACTAATGATACTCAAAAGAAATTGCAAGCTTACTAGGAGATCCTTTGCTCCCGGGTTGAAATCTATTGGCAGCAAAAGTCTCGTGAGGTTTGGCTTAAAGGAGGTGACATGAATACTGCCTTCTTTCAAGCTACAGCCAAGCTTAAACAAGTTGCTTCTACAATTTTTAGTATTAAGTATTCTAAGTCTTGTTATGTCCTTAATTCAGATCAACAGATTAGAGAGGAGGGGGTGTCTTTTTTTAAGGAATTGTTATCTCCTTCTTTTTCTTCTTCCTCTATGGATCATCATGTGGATTTGCTTTTAGAATCTATCCCCTCTCTTGTTTCTCATGAGGATAATGACTTTCTTATGAGGCCTTTTTCTTTAGATGAGCTTCATTCTGTTGTTTTTTCCATGGCCCCTGACAAAGCTCTGGGTCCTGATGGGTTTACTATCTTGTTTTTTTAGAAATGTTGGGATTTTATTGGTTTTGACTTATTAATGGCTTTGGAAGAGTCTAGAAGGGGTGGGTATATCCTTGAAAAATTTAACATCACTTATATTGCCCTTATCTCAAAATCTAAGAATCCCTAATTTTTTGCTGAATTTAGACCCATTTCTTTGTGCAACTCTATTTACAAAATCTTCACCAAGGCTATTTATTTAAGACTTAAAATTCTCCTTCCTCATATCATCTCTCATCAACAAGGAGGTTTTGTTCCAGGTCGGGAAATGCATGAGGGAGCAATTGTTGCTCATGAAACTTTACATTCCATAAATTCGTCCAATATCCCAGCTTTTGTGGTCAAACTTGATATGATGAAGGCTTATGATAAACTTTGTTGGGCTTTTTTGCTCAAAGTTTTGAGAAAATTTGGTTTCTCTGAAAGCTGGTGTAAATGGATCTAGAGTTGTATTTCTACTGCTTCATTTTTTGTCATCATTAATGGAGCTCCCTCTGGATACTTTTCTTCAACCTAGGGTGTTAGACAAGGAGATCCTTTATCTCCTTTCTTATTTATCATTATGGCAGAAGCTTTTAGTCGATTGGTTATTAAGCAAAGGGATCTGGGCTTTTGGCAAGGGGTGTTAATTCCTAACTCTGATATTTCAGTCACTCATAACCTTTTTGTCGATGATACACTTTTATTTGGGTCCTCTTCTATTCAAGAGGCTACTCATATTAAATTTATTCTGGATACTTATACTGCTAGATTTGGCCAACAGATTAGCCCCCATAAATCCAAGATCTTCATTTTTAATACTCCTCAGTTGGTGTCTGATAGACTTGTGAATATCTTAGGTTTCCCAATAGACTCTCTTCCTTCTACCTATTTGGGGATTCCTTTCTTTATGGGATCTGCTAAGTCTTCTTTTTGGAATTCGATTATTAAGAGACTTAAATCTCGTATTTATGCTTGGAAGGCTAGGTGGTTGTCTCTTTTAGGTAGGATACTTCTCATTAAAACAGTCCTATCTGCCATTCCTAATTACTATATCTCAGTTCTTCAAGCTCCCAAATCAGTAATCTCCCAAATTGAAAAGATTATTCGATCTTTTCTTTGAAAAAATAACATGACAGAAGATAAAAAGATTCCACTGATTTCTTTGACCAAGATGTCTCTTTCCAAGCAAGTTGGTGGTGCTGGGATTCAGAACTTATCTAAAAGAAATAGGGCTTTTGGGGGCAAACTAGTTTGGTCTATGTATACTAAGCCCCAATCTTTGTGGTGCCAAATTATGCAGGCTAAGTATTTGGATTCCCAGAATCTTGCTAGGATCTTCACAATTTCTAATCCTCCACATGGATCTGCTATTTGGAACTTTATGATCTCATGTAGGGAAGTGGTCTCTAATTTTCTCTCATGGCAAGTCCATTCGGGGGAGGATATTCTTTTTTGGAAAGACTCCTAGAATGGCTTTCCCCCCCTTTCATAGCATGATTCTCTTGCTTCTGTTTCAGTTGTTCTTTCTCAATCATGGGGAGTTAGATTGGTTGATTATGTAGATAGTGTTGATCTGTTTTCTCACAAGGTCTCATGGAAGGATCCCTCTACTCTTCCATTGTCCTTGCAAGAAATTCAAAATTTTAAATCTGTTTTGCAAGACCGAGTGGCTTTCCTTTCTAACATCAAAGATCAACTTATCTGGTGCCCTTCTAAATCGGGAAACTACTCTGTTAAAGAAGGATATTTTGCTGTTCAACAAATGGCCAATCAAAATGCTCCTCATCATGCCTTTTTGTTCTGTTGGAATAATTCAGTATTACCTAAAGTTGGTGTTTTTTCCTAGCTCACGCTGCAAAATAGAATTTTGACTAGTGACCATTTAGTCAAATTTAATATTGCAGCCTCCTTTTCTTGTGTCTTATGTGGTAAAGCTCTTGAAGATGTCAATCATCTTTTTCTTCATTGTGAGTTTGCGAGTAGTTGTTGGCATTTTGTCCTCCAAAAGTTATCTCTTTCATTCCCTTTACCTTTATCTTTATGGGACATGTTTCAGTCTTGGCTAGTTTTGTATTCATCTTCTCTATTTGCTTGTTTGTGGTTTATAATTCCCTCTTTAGTCATATGGGTCATTTGGTGGGAAAGAAACAAGCGCATTTTTAGATGTGACTCATCAGATTTATTGGTTGTTCTTGGGATTTTGGAAAGAAGTATTATTGAGCAAGTTAATGCTCATGTTCAGAAATATTTTAATACGAATTCAAAGTTCTCTTCCTCGGACAATTTTATGATCTCTTCTTGGAAAAGTATCATTATTCCTTTATCACTTGCCTTTCCAAGGATTCGGAAAACACTTGTAGACAGAAATTCCATAAAATGGCATCCTCCTAATGCCCCTTTTTGTAAATTGAATTTTGATGGTTCCTCCCATGGAAATCCTAGTGATTCAAGAATAGGGATAGTTTTTAGTGATCATTTGGGTTTTTTATTAGCATTAAAAGCTATGCCAATTTCTTCTGACAAAAATAATATGGCCGAGGCTTGTGCTCTTTTAGAAGGTCTTGTTATGGCTAAGGATTTGAATTTCAAATACCTTCATATTGAAGGTGATTCGGCTATTGTCATTAATGCTTGCAAGGCAAGAAAAGCCGATAATTAGCATTTCCGGTATATTCTTGAACAAATATGGACTCTTCTTGATACATTTGCCCACCTCATCGCCTCACATGTTTATTGTGAAGGTAATGCATTGGCTGATTGACTCGCTAATATGGGTTGTGACAAAACTATTATTGATTCCTATGGATTGGGGTGTGATTTGATGAGCTTCCCAAACCTATTAAGTATAGCCTGTAGAGAGTCGAGTATTTAATCTTTCTTATTATATGATTGCTCGTTTATACGAGTTGATATTCTCTTCTTTTGGTGAGGTATTTATTTTCATAATTCCTTTTGGTTTTGATTTGAGGAACTTTGCTTTACTTGATCATCACTTGGCATTCATTAACGATGAGTTGGTTGTTATTGATGTTGTTCGTGTGTTTGGTACTCTCTTCTGGTGCAAAATCTGGAGATATTTATTTTCACATTGGGAATCTGTCCTTCATATGCCATTTAAAGTTTGGCATGGCATTGTTTTCATGATTATCTATGTATGCTGCTTCTTTTGGTTTGTCAGATTTATTATGATATATCTCCTCTTTCTTTTCATTTATGGCATAAAAACTTTGGGCTTCATTTCTCTCTAGCATTTCCGCATTCACCCCTTCTGCTTTGGCATTTGTCTATAATGGCGGACCGCAGATCTCATGTCATTGGTGTTAGTCATGTTTTGGACCCTTGTGTTTCTTGTAAATTCTTTGTGTTCTGTAGTATATATATTTTTTGGTTACAGGTATTTTTTGGTGCAGGGGCATGTCAATTTTGGTTGCAGGAGTTCTTTTTGTAGGGCCTTCAAGATATCCCAGGAACTTATTTTGTAAATAAGCTTGCATGCTCCTATTCTGTAAAATGAGCTTGCATGCTCCTATTTGTAAATGTGCCTACATGCTCCTTTGCTAATCTCTATTTTGTAACTAGCTCTGGCTAGAGGATTGTTCACTACTTCTCTTCTATAGCCATGTTGATGAGCAATGACTGGAGTTTTTCTTGCTGGTTCTTTTCTCTGGGAGCTCAATTTGAATCAGTTTTTAAATATACTATAAAAATTATATATTATTAATAAAATATATCAAGTGGCATTGCCACCTTGCCAAAAAAAACACTAATATTAGAAATCTAAACCTTAATAAATTCTGAAAACTAATAAAACTACAAACCAAGAAATATAAAAAAGATAAAACTATTTAAACATTTAAATATAAAAAACGACGGAACATCCCCGAGGAGAACAATCTTGCATTAATTTTAGTTTCTATTAAGTTTGCAATTTAATTTAAATCTTGATTTTGGCTTGGCTAAGTGAGGAAGAAGATAAGAGTATGTGGCATTGAATCCATGCTGCACTAAAAGAATTGTAGAAATGCATGATTTGAAAATCTTAAAATAAAAATTGCAAATCCATAGATGTATGCATAGCAAATTGGAAAAGAGATAAATTAGAGGGATCAATAAGAACACATAAATGTTAGGATTTTTAATGTTAGATGTGTTTTGGTTTAAATAATACATTTTAAGTTTTGAGTCGTGTCGATTATGAATGTCCATTAGAAATTAATGTTTGATTACAATTAAAAATAAGAAAATCATTAATAATAATTCATGTTCATTCATTCATATGTGAACCTATGAGAATTGCTATCTAATATGCTAGATAAAATTTAGCTTAAACAACACACTCTAAGCTCTAAGAGATTTTGACTTAAAGACACATTGTAAGCTTTGACTTGTTTAGGTGCCTTAGCGAAAATCAAACTAATAGATAGACTCTACCAAAGAGAGTATGATTTCAAATGAGCCATCTAAGCAAGTCAATGTTTAGCATGTGTTATTTAACGTGAACAAGTGTAATAACTCTAAATGTTTGTTTTTTTAACTATTTTTTAAATGTTTTTTAATTCTTAGTTTTCCGTTCCTTTAAAACTTAAACTAAACAATATATTTAATCTTGAATTTGTAAACATTTATGGAAAAAAAATTGTAGCTCTTTTTCATCAACGTTTCACACCATACTCTCTCTTTCATCAAGATCTCATTTTCATCATCATCCTCATAATGGATCACATAGTGTGATATGAAAGTTGATGCAAAAAAAGCTACACATAACTTTCCTCCATAAACATTTACAAGTTCCTTAAATGAATTATGAAAATATCATTTCTATAATCTTTAAAAACAAAAATCACATTAATGTTTTATGTATTTCATTAATTTTTAATAAATATCTTTTAAAATTTTAAACTTTTTATTAAATATCATTAATCTAACTAAAAAGTTTTAAATCGGGTTTTAACAAGATTAGTCCTAACCATTGTAACAAAAACTAAAGTCTCTTAAATAAAGTATTTAAGCCATTAAATAATATAACCAATTGCATAAACAACTGAACTATATAAATGAGTTAGGATTGAAGATAATATATTTTAAAATAATTATAAAAATTAAATGTTATATTTAAGTTAAAATTTGATAATTTAAATAAAACGTAGGAAAGAATATATCTACCTAGTTATTGGAATTTTATGGCTTCATTTGATGACTATCTTAGAACCTACAAACTAGTTCTATGTCATTTTAGTTTAGATTTATGCCTTTGAAACCGAACAAGTGTGTGAACTTGAACTTGTATATATAGAGACGAGACGCACGAAATGAACTATTAGAACTCGCTTGCCTTGGTTATTTGATATTTCAATAATCCCAAGAACTAACATTGTCTATAAACATCTTTAAGGAATTATCTAAATTGAAAGAGTCTTGTTCTCCTTAATTAGAAACCTGGTTGGACTAATTCAACAAGTTTGAAACAAGTATTGATAGAAAAAGGAAAGCATGTTGTGGACCTAAGATGATATATGAGCGCTATTGGAATGCCCTAATAATGAGATTATGACTCTCATAAATACTCAAAAATAATGTTTTTCAATGGCTTCTAAGTTTCCTTTGATGATTATTAGATCAATGAAATAATGATTTTAAATACAACATCACACACAAATAAACATACACATATGCTAGGGTAGCATATAATGCTTAATAAAATTTTGACAAGTTATAAATTTGTATTTGTTTTATGATTAAGTGTTTATGTTATCATTTATAAAAATTTTTTTGCATAAATTCACAAAAAAGTGGATGGATGTAAAATCATACTCCTAGAGTGTACATGAGGCTAAATCCTAGAGCATAAAACATAGAAATAATAACAAAGCTACTACGTGGCTAGAGTAGTAACATAGGGGAGAGGAGGGGGATATTGATCATATGAATTTCCCCGTACATCAATGAGGTCTAGAGTATCCATGGAGATATCATATTTTGTATTTTTATTCTTCTTCAATAGCACGACTAGCAACATGGTAAGAGTCGGACAAAATTGTTTGCTAGAATCAAACTAACTAGAAGCACCATAGTAGGCCACTCAAAGGTTCTTTCAATAGATGGTGGGGAGGTAGACCGTCGACGAGCAAGTCATGACCAATCTCATTGACCATGGTCCCTTCTTACAATTTAGGGAGAAGCTTAAGAAAGGGCCTCTGAGGTAACTCAAGTAGAAAGACTCAAAATTTAGATCAATAAATTTGAAAAATTACCTAATTTTAAAAAGTAAAAATTTGATCCTTAAATGTGAGATCTAAGGATTGGGATCATACAATTGAGGATATCAAAAAATAAAATTAATATATGGTAGTATCTTAAGCTAAATTCATGCAAGAAAATACAACTTTTAATGCATTATGGACACTCTAATCAAAGCATGTATATAGTTTTCATTGTCATTAGATTTTATGCAAACTTTGGTATGCATGTGAACTACTATGTGGATGCATATCAAAGTTTTGCAAGTACTTAACATAGAACTAAATATTTTTTAAACACTCAAAATAATATAAACCTATGTAAACTATGAAAACAATTCTTAAATACCTCACAATGAGCACTCCATTGAAAATTTGTATGAGTAGTGTCTATCACACATTTAAAATAAGTAGTAACTATAGCTTGCTTGAAAAGAACCTATCCTAGTGAAAACAATAAAAGTAGAGAGGTTAAATGTATGTAATTCTACCATTGCAAGGTGTGTGACCTTGGTCTCCTTGTGCTATGCAGTGTAGCACTCGGGTATGTGACATGATTTAACCACCTCTTGTGGATTCTATAAGTCTAATGGTTGTATTGGGTATTAATAGGACGATCTTTTGGTGCAACAACAACCATACTTCTAACAAGTGGTATCAAAGCCTGGGTCATAGGTTCAAACCCCCTCGCTTGCACTAGGGGAGGATTGTTGCAAGGTGTGTGCCCTTGGTCTCCTTGTACTGTGCATCACAATGCTCAAGTTTGTGACATGGCTTAACCACCTCTTGTGGATTCTATAAGTCTAGTGGTTGTATCAAACATTAATAGGTCGATCTTTTGGTGCAGCGACAATTGTACTTCTAACACCTACATGCTACAAAAAATATAAAAAATAACTATACAAAGTGGATGAGACTAGTAAATCTCCCCTAACACGGGAATGTATATGAGCTTATCATTTTGAAATATGACTTACAAAAGCATCTTTAGTAACATATATGCATCTTTCAAATGGTTGTATTTAAAGGACGTAAAAAATTAGAGGAGATAAAAATATAGTCTTATAATAAGATATTTAAACACACGAAACATATCTTTTAAGTGATAATGTGTAAGAACACATGTAGGGTGTATAAAGAGAAAGATCAATCTTTTATCATTTCAAAATATATTCTTTCATGTTTCTTTTGTTTTGCAAGTTTCGAAATAAATTTACTTATCATATTCTTATATAGAATTTAAGTCATGTTATAAAAACACGTTCTTATTTTTGTCGCCATTATAACATATTAGAATTTTAGATAGTGATATTATTGTTAACACTAGATACTGAAATTAAAACTTCAACATGTCATATTCATGAGATACATCTTTGATCATATTTATTAATATATTCTAATTTTTAATTAAGGTACATCACTTTAAACATCTATTGAGAGAACTTGTGCTCTTGAAAGAGAGGTCACAAATTCAAATTCCATAAGGGGTAAGGTATGTATGCCTCATTTGTAGCACAGTTAAATGTATCCCCCAAAGAATACAAAATAGTCCCATATTACTATAAACCACTTGTTAAACTCATATAGAAAACACCTAGACTATACAAGAATCAATCTTTAATAAAATATGAAAAAATTCTCATAGTGGCTTACCGACGAACCGTCCCCACATTGCTGTGGACGGGAAAGTTTTCCCTGGGCTCATCTGATTCATTCAGATTTTGACTCTCCTACAATACAAACTAAGAGAGTCTGGTATTGGGCATAACTTCCAATGGAAGATATCTCATGCTCACATATCTCAAATCCGCAGGAAAATTGAACACCCGACTCCAGGAACCTCGACTCACATCGTATACAAGCATTTCAGTGCTTACATTTGCTCTCAAACAGATCTTATCTCCCACTCCCCCACACTGAAACCAACCTAAATTCGAGCATCTTCTAAATTCATCAAATAGAGAATCGGGCATCTTCACAATCTCTTCCCACACATAATTTTTCATCTTTTCATCATGAAAAACCACCTCCCACATAATAACACCCTTCAAACTGTAATTCTCTTCGATTGCCCCAACTACAATCACTCGGGACTCACAGCAGATCAATCGAGGCGACACATTGTGTGCACCTGCTGTGGGCATGGCCACAACTGTTGTGATCCCCTGTTCAATATTGTAGGCCATCATGCCCCCATCAATCATACAGAACAAACAGCCCTTGGAGTAGATCATGCTTTCATTCTTTATAACCACATCAGGAATCCTGCCTGCAAATTTCCATGACTTGCTGGCTGAGTTATACACCTCTAATAGAACCATATCCCTGATGCTCCTGCCTATCACCATGACCTTATATTCATCCCTTTTAGCCCCCACTGGTGCTATAGTCTTGGCCATAATGCTTCTCACACAAGCCATTCCAGGCAGCCTTAAGCATGTTTTGCTTAGTGGGTTGCAGACATATAGCACTGGAGAAGTACGGGCAAACCAGGGATTGGTTTGGATGTCTACCAATAGAAGCCCCGAAGCAGATCCCCCAAAATTGAGAGGGCAAACATAGGGTATGAAAGATAAAGAAATGGGTCGCCAAGTGTGAGTGAAGAAGGAATAGATTAGGGTTGGCCTTTGGGTTTTGAAAGGGCAAAGAATGAGAAATGGCTGGCTGTTCCTTGCAATAGAATTGAAGTGCTCTGATGACAACAAGGTATTCCATCTCCTGCAAACAGCCCTGAAACGAAAGAAGCAGTCCACTGGCAGGGATTCCATTACTCTTTCTTTCAAATGCTCAGGCAAATCCGACCACATTTTTTCCTCACAAATTCTGAGAATTACAGGCAATTAAGATGATTAGAGATGGCAACTATTCATGACAATGCCAGGCTTAACATCTGGTCAAGCACGCTGAATTTACTGAAAACAAAGACAAGAAAGCCATGACGGCCAAGAACAGGTATTGGCTACTAGAATGTTTCTTTTGTTCCTCCCTCCCGATTTGTTTTTCTTTCCCTTTAATGATCCGATGTGCTCGATACAGGTATTTTCAAATCCAGTTACATGATTGCCCATTGGAAAGTCATGTTTGACCATTAAAAAATCATTAACAATGATGGTTCACCTCTCAAACACATTTGAATCTAGGGTTAGCATAACAATAGTCTTTATAGCTAACTTCACTCACTCACAGATCCTAAACGGTAAAATCTAGGTTAGCATATCTATAGTTCTTATAGCTAACTTCACGCACTCACAGATCTTAAATGGTACATCAGATTTCAACAAAAAAAATTTGTTGCCTTCATATGCGACTTAACTGCTTATAGCTATTATTCTTACTTCTAGGTAGTAATGATGCATGTTGTGGGATCCATTATGCACACAAGGGTCAAAAGTACACATTTCAAAGTGTCGTCTAATACCTACTTAAAGATGTCCCAATAATCGTGCACATAAAATTGCTAATACTTATGCACAAATGACCCAACAGTTGTGCACAATACCCTAGTAATTATCAAGAGTGCAAAATTTTTACACACAATCGAATCCAGAAATGCACTCTTGATAATTATATGATGGATTGTGGAAATCTCTTAGAACTGAATACCCTAGTAGTCGTGCACAAATGGGCCAATTATGGAACAAAAAAGCTAAAAAGTGAGCAGCTATTGTTACAAGTGAAATTTACTTGTAATGCCCCTACCCTAGTCGGACTTATAAAACCCGTTTGACCTTGGTTGACTTCCTATGTGGCATTCTTGAATGGTAGGTTAACCGTGATGCAATGTGTAGTTTAGATAACATAAATAATCGTGCATACCTATTATTGTGTTTTTGCATCGATCCTTGTGTAAATGTAATTGTTTCCTAACTCTTGTGATAAATCTCGAGCTAACGCCTTCATTGAATATGTATATGTATATGTATGCTTGCGTGATTCATGGGTGCAGGAGATTTCAGGTACAACACCGCCTAGGGCGAGGTTCATCTCCTTCGGGATTCGCAGGTGTGAGTAAACCTCCTCCATCCTCAGAATTCGGATTTGGGAGTCATAAAACTCTCGTCTTGCCTTAGCCATGGTCAAGTGAGCATCACGTGTGGTTCGTGGGCCTTTCTTTTCGTTGGATTGCGTATCGTGTGATTTGGTGGTCTTCCTCGATTTGTGTGCCTTGCGCAAGGTAAGTGGAGTTTGTTATCCTAAGTATTTAATTCAATTTAATGAGGAGATGTACGCATTAGTAATTTAGAAATTTAAAATAGGTAGTTTCTTTTATATGAATAATCGTTAATTTAAAAAGAGATCGCTTTAATTAGAATTGTAGCAAGCTTAAAGTATTTAACTTGGATTAATGTGCTCATTTACGCATTTGTAGTTGAGAAAATTAGAATAAATAGATCTCCTTCATAAGATTAGTCATTTATTAAAAAGGTCGCTTTATTAGGTTATAGCGAGTTAGTTTAATAGTTAATTTTAATAATAACAAAATTCAATGAGTTATGCGGTTTAGAAAGGAAAGATTTAAAGTCATTGGGAAATAGAAATAAATTAATCATTTTCGCATTTTGGAAGAGAAAGGGTGAAATTTATTATTTAAAGGAAATTATTCTTTTTTTTAAAGTTGATATTGTATAAATGATTGATTTTTGAAATTTCATTTAATTTAAATATCTTAACCTTGTTTATAGTTCAAAATATAAATGTTGGCTAAAGTAATATGGAGAAATTAAAATTAGAATTAAATAAGAAATAGAGGCATTTTAATTTTAATTAGAAAAGCGAAAGATGCTTTGAATAGTGGAAAGAAATGATTTCCATTTTTCATTTTCTTTTATTTTTTAAAAAATAAATGCCTAAATTCGAAATTGAAAATTAGGTCAAAAATAGGGTTTCTCATTTTAACCTAGTTTTGAAATGTTTTTGGGGGTTCTTTCCTTGGGTCATTTTTTTTGGAAAAAAAATGGTTTTTGGAAGAGAGATTGGGGATTTTGGACAAAGATGGAGTTTTAGAGCAGCAGATTTGGGGGCTCATCATCAAAATCCTTCCAGGAAAGCTTGTTGAGGTAGGAATCTCTTTTATCGATTTGTTTAAGTTGTTTTTAACAAAAAAAAAAGAAAGAAAAGGGGCTTGTATGTTGTTCTTGCAATTTTGGTTTTCAGATTTTCCATTGTTTGCCCATGAGTAAGTTTCTTTGTAGAAATTTTTTTAAAGATTAGTTTTGTTGGGTCTTTGTGTGTGAAGAGAGCTTCTTTGTGACAAAGATTTGCTGAATGGGAGGGTTATTCAACAATTTCTTCTATTGTTTTGAAACTCTTGACATTCTGTGATAAATGGAAAATGGGGGTTTTTACATTTTGTTTTGGTTGTTTCGTTCATGTTTATTTCAAAAAAAAATAGTTTCCCAGTTGGTTGTTTATTTTGAGCAATCTGGAAAATGTATGGACTGTGGTTTTCTTTCAAAATGGGAGATTGTTGGAATGTGGTTTTCTTCCAAAAATAAAAAAATAAAAAAATGGAGAGGTTGTTGGAAAATGCTTTAAATCCCTGTCTATAAGACTGTGTGATGTGCATTTGGGGATTTGTTATTTTTTTTTATTATTACTAATCTATATATGCTGAAAACTATAAAATAAATAAATAAATAAAACAAAAAAAAAATTTACCATTAACCTCTCGCAGCAGGTAGCTACTGCTACCAGTTGGTAGCAGCGCTACCAATGGTAGCGAACTGCTACCAAATGGTAGCAGTGCTACCAGAGGTAGCGGCCTGCTACCATTTGGTAGCAACGCTACCAATGGCAGCAGCACTACCAATGGTAGCATGGGCTGCCAAAGGGGGGGGCCCACGTGGGTACCTTCCCTCTCTCTTTTTTTGAAAATTATAAAAGTTATTTTTAATTACTTATTTTTTAAAATTATTTTATATAAATTGTTTAAAAAATAGAATATATGTATATAATATATAAAAACAAATAAAAATAAAGAAAAATCAAATTAATAAGTGAATTTAAATTTAGTTTATGAGATGTAAATTCAGTTTCTTTTATATTATTTAATCCCAGATTATTAAATAATATTTGGATTTAGATAACCAACACTTAGCAAATCCATACTTTAATACAAGTTATTAATTTCATATTGACTACGTCATGCTTGGGTTAATACATATTATTAACATGGACTAAGTATTAATGGTGGATTAATGTGAATTTTTAAATAAAAGTTAATTTAGCAAAACCATAAACTTGATCGACATTAATGGTTAAAAAGATATGGTAAACGAATACCTCTACCGGATAATGCCTATGTAGGTTTAAATTTCTATAATAGAATTTGGTTATGTAATGGTAAGACTTGATATGCTAGTGTTTGGTCATAAGTCGGTCAAGCCCCTAGTTAGGGTACCGTCAAACAAGGAAATCTAAGTTTGTGTTTTTTTTGTTCTTATGGTTCAATTTGGCTCGCTACTAAAAGGGGATCACTATGTAATAATCAATCGAGGTAGATGTTGTATAGTGGATGTGTCGCCTAAAGGGCAGAGATGTAAAAGTCATGTGATTATGTAAGTTCCTAACTATATTAAATGTCAGAGGGGTCTTGCAGTTGAGCAGACCCGGAGATGTAGCCCTTTAGGGGTGAACTTCGAGATCATATCTATGTTATGCGATGTTTTAGCTTCTTTTATTTCATGCTTTAAGTTATCATGTATGGTTGTTATCTTGTATAAGTGTATGGTGGAAATTTAATGAATTTAAATCAAAGTGCATAAAATTATTCATCTTGGTAAATGTAGTAATCAGGTTCATAAAACATTGTAAATTATGATTATGGAAAAGTATTTGGTTTATGTTAAATAAAAAAGTAATAGGGAAATGAATCTCATTAGGATGCCTTTATTGTTTTAGCTTGATATAAGTTGGTAAATTGATCGAATGTGTATGGGAAACAAAGTTAGAATTAATGTCATAATTTCTAAATGTGAAATCTAAAGGATGAACATCATTTAGGTATTTTCCTCTTTATCTTCTTAAATGAGTTTCGCCATGATAATCATACTCCACTATATTGGATGAATTTGTTTAGTTATTTATGTTTTAATCTTAACAAATAACCCTTACCAAATTAACTTGATAATTGGGTGAAGTCAACTATTTATCCATAATTATAACCCTAATAAAAGAATCTCTTATGATTGCAAAAATTGAACTAAAATGGGAAGCATTTGTATAGTTGTTATATCTTAATCTTAGTAAATGTATATTCTCATATTAACTTCATTTAACTAAAAAGAGTGATATGCAATAAGATAATTGTATTTTAATCCTAATGGAAGAACGTCACTATGAACTTATATTTTAATCCTGTAATGATGAATATCTTCTTGCTAACTATATTTTAATTTAAAGGATGAACTCATGTGCTCCTAATACATTTTCACCTTAATGAATTTTAGTCCTTCTATTAGTTTATTTAAAACTTCAATGAATGAACCCTATGGCTAATTACATTTTATCCTCCATAAAAGAACTACGACTCATTAGTTGGTTAAGCTTGAATTTCAAATGAAGGGTCCTCACTCTATTAATGGAAGTTTAATCCTTAATGAACGAATCTCAACTTATTAACCATACTTTTAATATTTAAGAAAAATATCAAATGTGGGTGGTTATCTTAAAACCCAAATGAATGAACTTTGTTATATTAGTCACATTGCACATTAGTGGGTGGACTCTTAAGTTAATTATATTTCAAAGTGCATTGAGTAATAACCTCGTCTTGGCCTCCTATCCATTCAAAATAAATGAACACTTCCTAAAATTCTAAGACGTCAAATCATTGAACATACATATGACCATGTCGAATGCATTATCTCGTAATTTAGTTATCCAGCTTATTGGATCAATTGACTCGAGTTGAGTTGGGAGTAAGGTTACGTAATCGCGTTGGGAAACTCCTTAGGTTCGTTTAGCCTTCCGCTGTGGTATCTAAGTTTTAGATGACTCCTAATTATCTTAATGTTGTAACTTATCAGTAATACTCTTAACTATTATTATATAAAAAAAAAATATTTACACTTTAATTGAGTGTTTTTAACTTAAACTCTTAGGGGTTTCCTGGCGGGGCATTACATTACTAATGAGATTTTAGTTATCATTTTGTTGGTTTCTTTAAAGTTTCAAACTGGGGTTGGGTGCACAAGGAGTGAATAGTTATTGGAACATGGGTTGGTGCTCTTCCCATACTAATATTACTATTTAGTATGTTGGATAGATATTAGCTAAAACAACATATTCTAAGCTTCAACTTGTTTAGATGAATCAAATAAAATCACACTAATAAGTGGGTCTTACTAGATAAAAGAGTATGATTTCACATGAACCATCTGAGCAAGATAAAACTTAAAGAATGTGTTGTTTAAACCCAACCATTGGATACACACTACCCTGGAATGTTGGATAGCTTCAACATATAATGACCTAATCCAAGTCGCAGTGGCTATCCAACATCTTAGACATGAATGTCCATTAGAAAGTCACTACCAAAAAATATAAAAAATTATTTACAATAATTTTATGTTAGTTCATCTTTGATGAGGTCAAATATTTTAAGCTTTGACTTCTTCAGATGGTTCACATAAAATTACACTAATAAGTGGGTCTTCCTAGATAAAAGAGTATGATTTCAAATGAGTTATCTAACCAACACACAACTTAGAATGTGTCAATGTTTAAACCCAACCCTTAGATAGCTACTAAGCATATAGTGATTATCAGACAATAAAGGATTTCATACCTTAAGAATAATTATAAGTAACTATAAAAAAATGTTTTGTTTATTTCTTTTAATTTTAAATATTTTTATTCTTATTTTCAAATCCCTTCAAAATTGATACTAAACACTATATTTAATCTTGAATGTGTAAATGTTTATGGAGAAAAATTGTGTAGCGTTTGTCCTTATGGTGGATCATAGAGTGTGATTGTAGTGTCCACCCTTGATTTGACTTATTTTGGCTATAGTTGACTTTTATATTATGCTTGATAGACTTATCTAGACTATATTTTGATGATTTGGATGATGATTACTGATGTGCTTCAGTGACTTATGATTGATGTTAGACACTATTGGACATATGCTATTTTGATTATCTATATATATGATGGTACTATCATGATTGATCATGTGATTTGATTATATATGTACTTGATGGACTTTATATGCTCACTATGTGATGGATTATTGATAGATTAGATTTATCATGGTTTTGATGATGATTATGATTCCGCTAACCCTACTTCATGATTACATATGAAGAGATGCTTATGAGATGTGTTTGACTATTGTTTGTCTATCTTTGTGATAAAGACGATTCCACATCACTCATTGCGAGCGGGATGTGTCGTCGCGATTCTCTATCACTTCCCTATTCTGTATATGTATATGTGGTATTGTCGTTTTGTGGTTGCAGGATTTTGCAAATACAGACATCGACTCCACCTGGCTTCACAGGTATGAGTGTGTCTTTAGTTCCAATGGCTTATGTGGTTCAGAGATGGCATGAGTTCCCCTCACATACTCTAGGTCTAAGTTGTTCACCATGAATAGTCAGTGTCTTGGCATAATTCACCATGTCAGTTAGTAAGCTTGGTCTTTTGGTATTGTGAGTTCATTTTGTGCCGGTTGATTTACTTGTTTATGTTAGAGTAATTATGTGACTCTTGATGTGTAGTTTTATATTTGGTAATGTTTATTTTAATGTATTTAATTTTTAAGTTTTGAATATTTAATTATTTGATATTTATATTTATTTGATAATTAACGTTTATTGATTTTACGATTATTTAATATTTGATAATCCTTATTGTTGTTTAATATTTATTTAATATTTTTTATTTAATCTATAATGGTATTTGATTATTTAATTATTTATTTGACCTTCTATGGTTTGATATTTATTTGATATCTTACATTTATTTGGTTCTTTAATTTATTTTATTAGCTTTTGGTTTATTTGATTTTAATCCCCATTTGGATTATTTATTTATAGCTTATGTTTATTTAATAGTTTGACTTTTATTCCTAAGTGGGGTGTATGAACACATTAAATTAAATAAAAATAAAACATTCCCACTTAGCTCGATAAGTATATTTTATATTTACTTTACCTACCCTTTACTCTCATTGGTTAAATTCAAAATGGGTGAATAAATTATATTATATGGTGGGTTGGTAAAATATACTTCAAAATGGAATATTTTGATTGGCCGAGATTGAGGCTAGGGTTTTGGATTATTGTTGCTTTTTATTTTCATTCCTGTGAGGTTTTTTGGATTGGGTTGGCTATTCTCTAGAAATTTCTCTAGCAAATTTTCTTCCTTGGTTTTGGATTTCTTCACTCTTGGTTTTGGCTGGAGCTTGGTTAAATTTTGGTTTGTCTTGTGGGAGCTCTTCTTCAACTACAAACCATCACACAAGTTGTAGGTTGGAGGCCTCTCCATTGGTTTCTTGTTTTAATTTCAAAGTTTTGAAACTTGGTTGCTCCGTGTTTGATTTGTTTAAAAAAAAAAGGATTTGGTTTATGCATTCTCTTTAGTCTTGTTAGATTTGGATGGGTAGCTATGAGATTCTAAATTCTTTTGCTTGGTTTATAGTTCTGGAAATAATGCTTCCTATGCATTGTCGTGAATGTTCGACATGAGGAATGTCTTGCAGACTTTGTATATGTCTTTGTATGAATTATATTAATAGATTTCTATTTTTATTAAGGAGATTTTAACCTGGTAGATGAGTTCTTATGGAGATTGTGAATCTGGAAAAGAGGAGAGTCTTTGTGAGCTCCCAATCTGGCTCTGTCGTAGGGGAGACTCACTGGACTTTTTCCCTTCTCATTTCACTCATCCTCTTGTGTATGGATGTTATTTGTTATATGAAATGTCTTTTTAAATGTATTTGAGTCATATATTATGCTTGCTATGTTTTAGATTCAAGGTTGTTGAGTATTGCCTCAGTTTTGATAGTGCTGGAGATGTTCTTCCTCCAAAAGTCTGCATTATATTTTCAATTGGAATTCCTTTGGTGAATTTTATTATTTTATTTTGTTCACATATTCATAAATTTCATTTTGTGCCGATTTCGACGAGTATAAATATGTCATATTTGGCAGATTATGTTTTGAGCAGTTTTGATCCCACACTTAAGCAGTTTTCTACCAAAATTTACACTTTTTTCCTATGCGCTAAAAGAATGACTATATGCGCTAAAATAATCAACATATGTGCTAAAAGATCACCCATATGCGCTAAAGTATCAATCATATGCACCACTTTAGAAAATGTATGCGCCATTCTGTATATTTTTAGGGTTTTGTCAAGTTTGAAGTTTGTTTGATGTCAGTTAGATTTTGGGTCGTACCGGAGGCTTTTTGAGGGTATTTATGATGTTGTCTAATGTTGATTTATTATTGGGGATGTCTTCATATGATTTATTTGTGATTTTTGTATGCGTTTTACGCTATTTGAGTTGTTTGCACTTCCTCTCTTGTTGATGCACCAAGAGAGAGATTGAGATTCTTGTGATTTTGCACCAGCAAGTGAATTGGCCTTGCTGAGACTATTTGATGACTCATTTCAGATTTTTATGCCTTTTCTTATGGCCCTTATGATGTTTCTTTGGCCAAGAGGCTCACTGGTTTTGGTTCTCATGTGTGACCTTTCACATGTTTCATGCTTATGAGATGAGATTGTTGGTTGCGTATGGATTACTTATGATTTTAGATTCATGTATCTTTTCAGTTTTGATTATGGTTTTGGAGCCTCTTGTAATTATTATTGTTTGGATCCATGTTAGAGGGAGTGGGCTTCCTTGTGATGACTAGGGTCACGAGAGATAGGCTTGCATGAGGTTCCTTGTAAGGATGCATTGAAGTCTCGACCACCAAGACACATTGGAGTTTTTTGTGATTTGTAAATAAGTGATAGCCTAATAATTGATGGGTTGGGTAGTTAGATTAATTAATAAGATGGTAATTTTATTTGTGTCTCATGACTTAGTCTTAAGGAGGATGTTTTAGGACAAGCACGAGAAGGTCGTGAAGACGGTAAGCTAATCTCCCTTAGTCTCTCATAGGCTAAGATGACTCCACATGTCCATCAGGCTAGTGCCTTGTGTTATTATATTATTATGTTATGAGGATGACATGTGATGACACTCCACTCCTACATGTGTTTTCCCCTTTTTGATTTATGATTATGCTTATTGGATGCATTTATGTCTTGATGAGTTTTACGCCTTTGGGAGTTCATTCTTGTTGTATGTGTGAGTTCTTGCTTGAGATTCCTTATGTGGTTAGTCTCCTTGGTTATAGGTGTCAGCTTAGGTTTAGAGTATGTGTTGGGACCCTGTGTCATCTCCTAGCACGGGGGGTGGTTCCATTGGTTCCACATGATCGGGAGGTCGGTGCTTTTTAGCCATTGGGATTTTCTCTTGGATTATTCTTCATGATGTACTATGGATGTACCTTGTGTAGTACCTCTCCTCGATCAGCCTCTTTTTGTATATTTTGATTGACTTCAGTGACTGTTCAGTGGAACATTTTTGTATATTGATTCGAACGTTATGTGATGTTATTTCATGTTTTATCTGGATGTATGGTGTATGCTTTTATGTAATATCCTAGTGCTTATGTTTAATGTTATTTTATGGATCATTATCATAGACTGACACTTTTACCCTATATTGCAATGCGTTATTTATATGTTGCGTGTTTGCAAGTGTATTGGGATGCGAAGGGATGATTATCCTTCACTCACTTCGGTGAGACAGGGAATGTCATGATTCTCCTTCATTGGTGTGCATGTCGTGTCTATATATATATTGGTCTATATGCACGTATGGTTCTTTGGTGCAGGACATTGCAGGTACTAGTACCGGGTAGGTACGGGGTATTGACTCCACCTGGTTTCACAGGTTTGAGCATGCCTTTTATATCCGATGGGAGTGGAGGAGATAGTTGTTGTACCCTAGCTTGACTTGCAGTTACACTTGTGTGAGTGTTGTCAGTTGGTTGTCTTGTCCCGTCTGGTGGGTATGCAAGTCATAGTGCTTTGGTTTGGTCATTTGTGAGTCATCATTTGATCATCCTTTGTTTTGTGTGCTTCCGTTTATTTAAATGGTGATTTAATTAATGGATGAATTGCTAGATTAAATGGTTAAATGGCTTATTTTATTGTGTAAAGTGGCATTAATATATTTTGTGAAAGGAAATAAATAATTGCTGAGTCATTTAAATGTTAAATGATTATGTGGAAAGAAGTATTTTTGGATATAGAAATTAATAAAAACTTTCCTTTTTTACTTTTTCATTTGACCTTTTCACTTTAATTGTTGGAAAATAATTATTTTTGAAAAGAAGTAAATCTGATTGCTTTTTAGTTTTTAAATATTTTAATCTAATTGGATGGAATAACTTTTTAACCTAGAAAGTTTAGGTTAAAAGATAATTTTTCATGCTATTCTGGGGATTCACGGGAAGAAAGAAGAGAGGGATTTTTGGAGAGAAATTCTAGAAAACTTCCTAGAGGAACTGGAAATTCAACCTGGTTTGCAAGACTGGAAAAGTCTTCATCTCTTTGCTTTCTATTGCTTCAAGGTTGGAGGTTCTCTTCTTGTTTTGAATTTGTTATTTGAAATTCTCAGTTTGCTTCCTGTGTGTGGAAATGCAATCTTCCTGTAGATGCTTGTGGAATGATTGGAATGGAAGAAAGAGTGTTTATTATTGTTGGTTTTGTGAAATCTATATCATATGGTTGCATTTAGGAAAGAAATGGTTCATTTCTCTATCTACTATGTGTTTGTTCTTGAAAATTAATTTATGGCTATACCTCTTCTATTTGGAAAGAATGAACTAGATTTAGCTTGTTGTGTGCTTTCTAGTTTCATGTTGCCTAGATTTGGGGTTCTTGTGGGACTTTATTTCATCTTTTACCTTGCTGGTAAATATCCATTCGAAAAAATTGGATTTGGCACTGTGTATGTGTGTGCCTTGAAATGTTCCGGAAATGAATCATTTTCTTGTTTAAATGATTGGGTGGAGTGTTGATTTTAATGCCTTGGGAGGCATGTATTTTATTTGTTTTGTTATTTGTGCCTTACCTCACCCCGTGGCGGGCTAGTCCCACCACGCAGGTTGATAGACTTTGTTGCCCGTAGGTAGCAGTACTACCGGTTGACAGTACCGCTTAGTAGCTACTGTTACCGACGGTAGCAGCGCTACCGGTCGGTAGTCACCGCTACCAGTTCGTAGCAGTGCTACTGGGTGGTAGTGCCTGCTACAGGTCGGTAGCAGTACTACTGGCAGGTAGTGCCTACGGCCCCCAACAGCGGCACTGTTGCGGGTTGGTTTTGATCCCCGCGTAACTCTGTCCCTTCACCGGTTCAAACCAGTTAGTGCTATAAATTTAATTTTTAATAAATAAAATATATTTTAAATGGATTTTGTGTTGAATAAAAATAAAAGGTGATTTTCACATGATTTTTATTATGTGGTTAATAAACTTATCAATGGAAATCAAGGCATGAATTAAGAATTCAAATTGGTTAATTTGGGTATATTCTGGAAATGAATTAAAATGCCTGTTTGGAATTCATGTTTTTGTTCAGTTGAATGTTTAATGTGGATTTCATTTCTGATGGAATATTGATTTGGAAATTGAATAATGTGACTACTGGAAAGAGTGTTTTATTTAATTTTCAATCAATGATGTTGCAAGTGTTTATGATGTTGTTTTTTCTCAAAGATTGTTTGTGAGTGGACTTAGTCATGTTTATACCCATGGATTTAATCTATGAAAGATCAAATGTGAAAATGACCTAGTTCATGTTTATACCCATGGATTTAATCTAGGGCAATGAATGAAAGATCAAATAGTGTGATATGAAAATTGATGCAAAAGAGGATAGACATAATTTTCTTCCATAATGGGAGTGATGGTGAAGGCGGCGACGACCTTTCATTTTATGCCTCTGACGATCGTGATATGAAAATTGATGCAGAAGAGGATACACATAATTTTCTTCCATAAACATATACAAGTTCCTTACATGAATGCAAAATATCATTTACGTAGTCTTTAATCCTTTTTTTCACATTAATAATTAACATATTTCATTAGTTTTTAATTAGATATTTAAAAAACAATTATTTAATATAATTAAATAATCCAACTACAAAATTTTAAAATAGGTTTTAGTAAGATTAGTCCTAGCCATTGTAACAAAAATTAAAGTCTTTTATATTAAATATTTAGGCCAATTAAATAATATAACTAATTGCATTAACAACTAAGCTATAAAAATAAGTTAGGATTGAAGATAATATATTTTAAATTAATCACAAAAATTAAATCTTAGGTTAAAATTTGAAAATTTAAATAAAATGTAGGAGAGAAATTGATTTACCTAGGTTCTCGAATTTTATGGTTCTATATCATTTTGGTTTAGATTTATGTCTATGGAAATAAATAGCTATGTGAACTTGAACTTGTACGCGTAGAGATGAGATAGGACAAAATAAACTATTAGAATTTGCTTGCCTTGATTATTTGATATTTTAATAATCATAAGAACTAACATTGTCTATAAACACCTTTAGGGAATTCTCTAAATTGAAAGAGTCTTGTTCTCCTTAGTTAGACACCAAATTGTACCAATTCAACAACTTTGAAACAACTTTTCCTTGTTTCATAATATTTTGTTCTAAATTTATGATTTTGATAAAAAATCACAAAAATATCTACTCATTTGGGACATTAATCTTCAATTTGACACTTGTTTATTTTGGAGAATTTACCTCAGATTTGTACTTCAACAAAGTATGGTAGCTCACAATATATGTGTGCATCTAAATATTTTAGCAAGGGATTCACCATTTCCATAATGGTATTCAAGTGGTCCATTGCAACAATAAGGGTGTTAGATTCCTAAAGTAGTCTTGAGTTTATTACCTTATTTTTATGGAGGTTGGTTTGCTTCTTATTGAATGCCTATTCAAGTTATTACAAATTTGTACATCATTTAACTCTAAAAATTTAGTTTTTTTATGGCTTGGTTTTTCTTTCATATGAAAAGCATGGAAATGATATAGAACCTTAGAACCAAGTTTAATTACAAGATGGGATCAACTTAGTTTAATGGTTCTAAGGTTCTATATCATTTCCAACTTAGTGATCTCCTTTTCAATCAATTCTGAAAAAATACATCCACAAGTTCTCTTCTTCACTACTTCATGGCAACCAAAATGAATCCTATTGAGTAATATATTAGTTGTCAATTTTCCGACATCAACATGATGTCAACCCCTATCTATCTAGACCCCAAACTCTAGTTTATTTTTTTCATTTTAGCATAACTTGAGCATTAGTAGCAAAATTTGGCAAATGACATTTTGTCTAATAGCTGATTCCATGCAATTTCCAGTGTTATAGATCCTATTATTAGATTTTCCCACTAGTATAATATGGTAACATTAAGAAACCCTCCAAGAAAGATATAATATGCATGTTATGAATCTATGTTGTAATATGTCATTATATGTGGCCATGTGTGTGATTTCATCATGTGCATATTATAGATTCATAGTGTTTTGGATATATGGGTTGCATGTTTGTGTTAGCCCAACATTTGAATATGCAACTTTTGGTTATAGGCAAATGGATGTTTTAGATGCATTAATAAATTTTAAATTTAAATGTATAGAGTTTTTAGTTTTTTCTTGTTAACCACAACCCATGGTTTTGTATATTTGTGAATAGAATATAGTTCAAGACTTTCTAAATTGTGATAGTTGCATATTGGTGCCATATGCTAAAATTCATTAATATAATCAATTAGGAATGAAAGGGAAATCACAAATCCCTATCTAATCAAAGAATTCTAAATAAACCAACAATGAAATAATGCTAAACAAGAAACAAGAATATAAGATATATCAATCAATTTCCCCTATTCCAAGACTGCATATAGCTTCCATTGCTCTTACTCTTCTTTGTGGTATGGTGGCTCTCAGATATTGCGTTGGCAACCTACAAGTGACACAAAGATTCAAAGTTCATGATTGTTGAAAAATGGAGATTGAATGCTCAATTTATAGATTATTGGAGAAGATTGAATGAGAGGTGGAACAAATAGATCAAGAGGTGGAACTCAAGTGAGCTCACATGCTGATTGATAGTTGAACTGTTGATTTGGAGGTGGAACATAATAGATTGAATAGATTAAATGAGTTAACTGATTGAGAAAAAAGCTGATTGAAAGATGAAAAAGGGTGATTGGAGGATAATTGATTGATGACAAAGAAAGATTTATTTAGAAAAAGCTAACTAGAAGATAGAAAAAGAATGATTGGAGAGAATTAAAGAAATGATGTAATTAATCAATTAATTGAAATGATCAATTAAAATAGATTGAATAGTTAAGTGATTGAAAGTTGATTGAGAGCTTTATTTAGAAAAATCTAACTAAAAGATAGAAATAAGAATTGAGAAGAAAATGATTTAATTAATTCATTGATTGAATTAATTAATTTAGCATGTGCTTATACTTTGACTTGGATTTTAAATTTAATCTTTGCATGAGATTTAATTCAAATATTGAATTTATTTTAAATTCAATTTGTTATTTGAATATATTTAGAACTTGACTTTGATTTTTCAATTTGATTTTTGAAATCATGCACATGTATTTGAAATTAGAAAAAATTAGAAGAATTTGAATTTGAATTTGGAATTTGAATTAGAAGAATTGATGTAATTAAATAAAATTAGATGAAGTTAGAAGAATTAATGAAATTAAATGAAATTAGAAGAATTAATGAAATTAGAATTTAGGAATTTGAAATTAGAAATTAGAAGAATTAATTAGTTAATTAAATAATTTAAAGAAACTATTTAATTATTTATAAATTAAATTTAATTAAATAATAAAGATTATTTAAATTAAAGGATTAAAATCACAGTTAATTAAATAATAAATATTTAATTAACATTAGAAAATGGTTTAAATGATTAAATGATGATAAAATTGGAAATAGAATAATTAGAAGATGATGAAGAAATATGAGAATGGAAGAATAAGATTAATTAACTTATTAAATAATTAAAGAATTATTTAATCAATTAGACGAATAATTAGTACATGATCAATGAGACATGTTTAGGTGTCTACAATTGGCATACATAATTTGAGGAGGTTGGTTACACCTTTCTTGGTGCATGACAATTAGGGTCCTTGTTGACTTCCTAATTTGTTTGTTCCATGTTGTAGATTTGTACTATTTTGGATTTGGGTTTTAGATCTATGTTGATGTCATGGAACAATCTACATATTGTTTATGTTATTATTGATGTAGAGTTTGGTTTGTTTATGTTTTGGTATAAATTCATAAGTGGGTATGTGTTTTCCTCTAAGACCTATACCCATCCTTGCATTGATATTGCAAATATGATTTGACAATGCCAAAACATTGTAGCGCTAATGATGTCTTGTGTGGTTGGTTTATGTTGTATGGTGATATGTATTTGGTGTTGCATATAGCATAAATATGGATCTAGGATGGATTTGAGTCTCACTTTGAGATAAGTTGAAATTGGATGAAAATCCACCAAAATTGATTTAAGGGAAATATAAATTTTCGTGATTATTGCAAGAGTTGTATTGATTGATTTTTGTTGCAATGTTTAGTCACATAAATCTGTCCACTTAATTAAATGAATATTTACTATTTATTTGATTATTTAAACCATCAATAATCAGTTAATTAAATTAATATTTAAACTCAACCCCTTCTCCTATTAATTAAATAAATTATTCAATTTATTTTAATTAATTCATTAAGCCACACTCAAAATCAATTATAAGAATAAAACATATTTATTTAATTTAACCCCCTCTCCTCTTTTAAATAAATATTTAAATCCCTAAACTACCCCCCACTTGCGTTCTCCTACAAATGCAAGTTGCAACCACAATTGAAATAAATTAATTTTATTTTTCTATTTTTCCTCACCCACCAAACCCACTTGCAATCCTAAATCCCCTTCTAGACTCTTCTAACAACTTTCTAAGTTCTTCTAATCATTCCTAATTAGCCTAATCCCATTTCCTAAATATTGTCACATTCCTAAGCAACTTGAAGTCACTTCTCAAAGCCTCCAAAGTCTTTGAAAAGCATTAAATGCTTTATATATTCAACAAGTTAATCCCTAAAGTATTCCAAACCACTAATGGCTCTTACATGACCATTTATGGTTAACTCAATTCACCCGCATGGTTAGAGACTTTCCTTCTAACTCAACCTCCATTTGACTCATGGGTCTCTTCAAGCATTTATTGCTTTGACCATGGTTATCCTCACTAACTCTTGCACAAGATTTTATCCATTGGATAAAGGCATTATTCATTGGATAATGGCTTTATTCATTCAACTCAACACTAACCTTACCTACCAAGATAACCTTCAAGTCATGTCAAGCATTCAATGCTTCTTCCCTCTCCTCTCAAGCCATCTCATGATGACATTTGTCATCCTGGGATTGGGTTGAAAACATTCACATGGATCATAAACCCATCAATCTTGACCCTTGTTGAGATTACTCAATCTCAACCATTCAATTCTCTATTTTTCCTATAAATAGAGCCCATTTCTTCATAGTCCAGATCTAGAAATCTTGTATGCATCTAAGTTATAGTGAATTTAAGAGAGAACATTTAGGAACATAGTTACTTTTTTCTTCTTTTGGTTAAAATTAACATAGCTCAAATTAACTCATTTCTCTCATATTAAGCTTGTATTTGCATAATCTTTTAGTCATTTTCATTAATCTTGAATCTCTATAAGACTTTCATAGTAGTGCAAAGCTGAGAGCTACACTCATGTGGAACTTGGAGAGGAAAGGAACAAGGGAGGAGCAACTATGAACATCTTGGTTAGCATTTGGATGAGTGTAGTGTATCTCTTTTGTATTTGTATGCTTTCCATTACATGTTTAATATCTCTCTTGATATGCTTGCTTAGGATAGTTTTTCGTTTCTGACACTAACACTAATGTTTGACTTGCTTCTTGTGTTGTGTTTCTTAACATCTATCCTATTTTGTAGTGCATCACAATGAATATCTAGGGTTGTAAGTTGAGGAAAGTTGTCAGAGCTATCTAATTTAAGTGTTAAATATTGGATTGTTGGATTTATGTTGGAACTCAAATGAGCTACAGATTTTGGAATAAGGTGTTGCAAAAATATCATAAACCTTGGCTTTGAGAAATTGACTTAACATGAAGGAAAAATTTAATAATGAATTGTAAATTTGTGTGAGAGTCAAGGACTTCCTTAGTGAATGGTGTGCTCTAGTAAGAATGATTGGAGCACTGTAAGTATTTAGCTGACCCAACAAAGGCATATTATTGTAGAGTTGAAAATTGCATACCCCTTTGAAATTTTACCTACACTTTTATGGCCACTTTAGTGACCATTCACCTAGCTTCTGAGTAGGCTTGTTTAATCTCTTGTATCAGCCTTTTCCCTCTCATGATGCTCGAGACATTTTTTTCAGCAGCTACCTTTCAAAATCATTTTTTCATTGACTGCATGTTTATCTTGCTACATCATTTGTTAACATGATTTATTTCGACACTAGCATGCCACGATGATGTCCACATGCCATGTAAATGTCATACGACATTTGAATGTTCAAATATTGGTTTTGAGTATTATGTAACTTGTCACTTGTTCTAGTCAATGGAAATGGCTTGAAATCTTCTAGAATAGCTCATCGACCCTCTTTTTCCCTCCTATCTCTCTTTTAAATCTCTCTTTCATTCATGTGGACTTCTCTTGGTTCTCTTAGCTTTCACAACTCTCTTGCTCTCTCTTGCTACAACAATCTCTATTTTGCTACAACACCAAGCTCTCACAATAATTTGTCTAGCTCTCTCGACTTTCTCAAGCCTATCTGGTAATATCTTTCTAGTTTTATTAGTCTTTGAGCATCTTGGGGATTTGTCAATTCCCTTACCTATAAAATCATTTATCTTTGTATCTACCTATCTATCTAGTTGTTGTGGGTGTGGAAACACCAAACCAAGTACTTAATTAAGCAAGTCTCCAAACAACACCAATATTTTTCTTCTTCTTTTTGTATGCAATTTTATTGGAGATATTCAAACATTTTTCTTCTTCTTTGCATATATATATAATTTTATGTATCTTTGTTACCTAGCATTTACTATTAAATTTCTAAGTCTTAGGTTTTCTAGGTTATTTGAAGGTTTGAAGTACAAAGTTGAGTTTTCACATTTTTTTAAGTTTTTTGTTTCAATCTGTACAAGACTATAAGACATTGCACAAAATGTTCATGCCTCATGTAGTGTCCTTGGCCAAGGTGCTCAGATTTAGACCGAAAAATCTTTGTCGTCTTGTCTTTCTAATTTCATAATCAAAATCTTCATTTTACTCATCTTTAATTATTTATCTTCTATGTTGTTAAACTAGCTCTGAAAGGAACATAGTTTCCTTTATTTAGGGTCAAACTTACACCAGTAAAACCATCTATGTACATTTTAGCTTGAATTTCATTAAAAATATGGTGTCCCTTCTTCAATCAAGTATTGATGTTTTCATTATGCAAGTGTTGTGTTATCTTTGTATTATTTCATTTAGTGGGATAGGCATAGTTCATATATTATTTTTGAAAGGGTGGTGCAAAATAAGCTTAAATTTTAGCCCCTTAATACACAATGCCTACCGAAATAAGTTTGAACACACATAAAATGAATGCCAAACCTCTCTCTCTCTCTCTCTCTCTCTCTCTCTCTCTCTCTCTCTCTCTCTCTCTCTCACACACACACACACACACACACACACACACACACACACACACACACACACACACACACACACATAATGAATATTGAAGTTAACTTTTGACCACACAGACACAGTAACTATCAAAGTTAACTTTCAAACCCACACATAGAGAAAGAGAGTTTATAAAATAGTACATATTATTATAAGTGAACATTGAAGTTTGAAAGTATCCATTTACATATACTTCACATATTGTAAATGTCAAAGTATTTTGTACACAAACACATTGAATGATAAAGTTTGTTCACATGCAAATATATCTACACACACAAAGTAAATGTCAAAATTCATTCACATGCACAAAATGAATGCCAAAGTTTATTCACACAAATATATAAACATGGTGAGTTTTAACTTTTAAACCCACCTACATATAGTGAAATCCAAACTTCATCTAAAAACACACCTCACATAAAATGTACATTGAAGTATTTTGTGTGTACACATAGTAAATGCAAAAGTTCATTTAAACCCACAAAATGAGTGCCAAAGCTAATTTACAAACACATGCATGCACATGTAGATAATTCCAAAACCTTATTCACATAGGCACACACAAAGTGAATTACAAAGTTCATTAGCACACATGCACACATAGTGAATGGTAAAGCTAACTTTCAAATGCACCCACACATGTAAAGTGAATGTGACTATTCATTCAAAGATAAATATATACACTTAACACAAATTGAATGTCATTGTATCTTTTTACACACATAATGATTAGAAAGTACTTTTTTACACACATAATGAATGTCAAAGTTCACTCATACATATGCACACACATGTAGACATGCACGAGCATAAACACTCATATGTATAGAGTGACCATCAAAGTGTTCATTCAAACACATATGTGCACACTTAATGAATGTCAAAGTCAACTTTCAAACCCATGTACACTTACAATGAAGGTTAAATTTCATTCAAACACACGTATTCATAGAGAGACTATCAAATTGTTAATTCAAACACACACGTATATAGAGTGCCTATCAAAGTGTTCATTCAAACACACTGCACACTTAATGATTGTCAAAGTTAACTTTCAAAGGGTGGAAGTAATGAAAATCTAATGAAAGAACAAAATTAAAATCTTCTTAGCATTGATTGGAATTATAATTGAGATAATCTTACTTTCATCCAACAATATGCAACTTATTTGAATATTATACTTAAACAAGATACAAAGATTAATTGAAATAACCATGCTTGAAGGGGATCAAACAATTAATAAATAAAAGCCAATTGTTACTTATAACCTACCTTAGAAAAAAAATATTAAGTCAAACTGAAAACATGAAAAATAAATAGGAACATAGAATATAAACATAGAACAAAAATTATATACATAGACTAATGAGCAAAGAAAACAAAATCAAATAGAAAGAAAAGCAATTCCAAACATTCATTGAAGTGATTGAAGTGAAACATATTTCATTGGACAACATCATCAACAACCATGTTCTATCATCAGCAGAACATGATAATATTATAACAACAGTAATAAATATACAATGCCAAATAATGATAGTGGTATAATAACAATAAATATATCATGTTGCAAATTCATAGATAATGATATAAGTTATATAGCAGTATCATGAACAACAATAATTTAATTTCTCATTTCATTTTTCAACTTTGACTCAAAGTTTCTAGCTTCAAAATTTTAAATATGGTATGAGAGTCAAGTTATTATTGTCAGTTGCAAAAGATATTAAAGATGCATTAGCCATGGTCGAATACAATGTGATAGCATGAGAAATGCATACAAACATGTTTTTGGAAAGTGATTTGTGTGCAGGATGTCTCTAGACATTCAAACCATGCCATCTTATATTGCCATCAATTAACTTTAAAAAATTGAACGTATGTATGTATATATGTTATATATATATTACTGTCTCTCACCATTCTCAAGAAATGACCTTCAAACTATCATTCCTAAAACATGCCCCCTGCCATCACCAAAATACTGTGGGACATTAAGTGTGATTTTTACTACCAAATAAATCTTCATTATTTTTCTACTTCTCATATGGCCTATTCTCTCTATTTAGGTGTCACTCATATTTTAATCATAAAATTTAATTTCATGAAGCCACGTACCATAGCTTTTTTCAAGATGAATATATCACTTTCTCTTTTCAAAATACCTCAACAAAAAAATAGATAACTATTGTAATTATTGTAAGTTGTTTAATTCAATCTCAATCCTTTCAATTGATAATAAAATTTATTCATATATTAAAACTCTATTTCACTATAAGAGAGATGATTCTTCAATAAAATTCTTTGGTTCCTTAAATTCTATTTATGTTTGCAAGTACTCATTGACATGGTGGCTAATGCAATTCTAGGAAGGCCTGACATTCAAGTCTATCATGGGTTTTCATCTGCTCCAAATCTAAAATGATTCAACAAATTATATAGGTATTTTTTGACATTTTCTTATCACAAAAGAACCCAGTGCAATTATGAAAGAAATTGGTCTTCTTAGCTGCAATAGAAGAATTTACAATCAACTTAGAATAATACTTCTAATATTCCTTAACTAGAAAAAAAAATCATTCGATCAAGGTAAGAAAAATAAATGTTCAAAATTTGAAAAAAGAATGAACCAAAAGCTTTTATGAATGAGACTGAATCTATAGAGTGCATGATTGACTTGCAAATGAAAAATATATTTCTATTTACACTATGAAATTAAAGACAAAGTTCCAATGGTTTCCTTATTAATTGATAAAAAAATTCATTTCATTTTTCTTTTTTTGGATAGAAGTCCACAAAGTAGTTTTTGCCACCCGATACGGGGGCATGAGCCAATACGGGGCACGATCCCAACCTCATCCCTTATGATGTCAAAGCCTTGCACTGAGCAAGACTTGATCCCTGGTGGGCTCATTTAGAACCTTTCAACTTCACTAGTAGACCAAGGGCTCATTGACATTCATTTCATTTTTATATTAAGCCATTCTACTAGAAATAAATAGCACTCACCAAAAACCGCTAAGTAAACACCCAACCCTGAGCCCCCCGCTACTCCTGAAACATAATAAGGAAAAATAATACGAAGCCAAACTCTTAATAGAAATTGCTTAGAACTCCTAATAGTAAATGTAGTGTCCCTTTTCCTTTTAAATTATAATTGGTTGGAAACACGTTCGGTTCATGTAAATTGAAGTTAAAAACAGGGTTGTGAATTTTTTCATAATTTAGAAAGAATATCATGGTATTGGCTACATGCAGTTCTATAGAAAGTGGAACTACCTTACCTGAAAGCACGAGCTGAACACTGTTGGGGAGACAGTAAAATCCAGCAAAATGGACAACTCAGAAATGGCTTCTACAATTCTGAAAGTGTTTGTGAACGTCAGAGCAGCTGCATGCCAAAGAAAAATAATGAGCAAATGAAAAACAAGGCCTACATGATCAAACTAATTATAGAAACAACCATTGAAATTTAGATCCTTTGCCATTTCCAGTCTGGCTCATTAGCCACCCTCATGCTGCATTTACAAGCAAACAAATTTATACAACAATTAAATCCACATCATAGAAGACACAGAGTTATTTGACTTGACACTATGTTATTGACGAACTTCTCCAAGAATGCCAAGAGAACGCGTCTTTCCAAAAACTTGTAGAAAAACTTATAGAAGCAGATAAGGAAAAATATCCAGTCATGATAACTAGTAAAGGAGTCAATATTCCTGAGGACTTTAACACAAAAAACTTAAGGAATATAGATGAGAGAATTTCAAGAACAAGAGCGAGAAACTATGCTTATCAAGAATAAGGAGAGAAGAAGAGGCATATTATCAAGAAAACATACGTAACTAAGATCGCACCCTTGAACAAGACAACACTCACGAACAAGACCATGTCTGCAATCGGGATAATCTTAATGAACGAGGGGAAGCTCCCCATCGAAGGACCAATGTGCCCCTAGCTGCTCTTACACAACAACTCCAAACACTTAAAAGACAAATGCCGGACATGCAACAAGGGACTACGGTATGATATTCATTAGATGACATTTGTCCTTATCCTTTTGATAGGAGATTGAACATGGTACCTTTTCCCCCAAATTTAGATATACCAAAGTATGACAAATACGATGGTAAGAGTGATCCCCGTGATCACATTCAGGAATTTCATCAACTACAGATGCAAGGATAAGAAAAAAGAATCACCATTCAAAGCACCACCAAGGGATCTAGAAAATCATGAGCCTTCAAGCATACCTCAAACACATGAGATTGTAATAATCTTTTTCTTGCACATAGGGACTGCACAACAAAGAGTAACAGGGAAATTCCAAGCCTTGTTTTGTTTAGAAAACACACATTTACACCAAGAATTTATGAACAATATAAGCTTTACGTATGCGAGCAAGGCTTTTAAGATAGCCATAGGGTATAAGAAAGTGAATCATCTCAGTCCAAACCACTCTGGGCATGAATAGGAAGCATGGCCAAACAAGAGACCTAACAGGTAAGGATTGTATGCCAAACCAATAGACAAAGTATGTGGCTGGGGTCATAATAAAGACACCAAGGAACAAAGGACTCTTGAAGAAAAATCTAAACAATCATTTCAAGCCATATCGTGACTATATTCACATGAAGGAGTAAGAAGATTCAATAATAGACCAATAAACACAAAGAGCCCAAAAAGGAAAAGGAACATGCACAATATGAACACCAACATAACAAACAAAGTCTAGAGTTTATTATAACTCAAGGATCTATATACGATCTCTTGAGTTAATTTGAACTCATTGAAGATTTTAAATGTAGATACATTGATTTTATCTTTTACCTTATTATCCATAGATCTCAAGGTGTCACTAAACTGAAGTGGATGTAAGTTTTTAATTCCAAACATTAGATTAGACTTTGTCCTCTAAAATATAGATATATTGTTTTACTTTTTATCTCTAAAAAAAAAAAGAAAAAAAAGATGAATAACCAAGTTCACTCAAATAAGAAGGATATTAAACACACATCTCACATAAATAATGAGTGGCTCAAATTCAATTAAATGTTGAAGTTAATTCACTCACAAACAAAAAGAATACCAAAGTTCATACTCAAATAAAGAGATGTCAAAGTTCAAGCACAAACCATATACAAATAAGTGGATGTCAATACACACAAATAATAAGTGACTAAGTGAATGGGAATGCTCAAATATATATACAGATGGTAATTCAATTGAATAAATGAATGCAAAAGTCCAAACTCACATTCCAATCACAAAAAATGAATGCAACAATTCACTCAATAAATTTAAGGGGATGCCAAAATTCAAATAATGCTT